>NC_091287.1:274299566-275527434 GCF_032444005.1 Ranitomeya imitator | reverse complement strand
ATGCTAGAAAAATTACAGATGAAGCGACGATAAAAATTAGCAAAGCCCAGGAATTTCTGCAGACTTTTTAGAGATGTCGGCTGAGTCCAATCCTGGATGGCCTGAACCTTAACCGGATCCATCTCGATAGTAGAAGGGGAAAAGGTGAACCCCAAAAATGAAACTTTCTGCACACCGAAGAGACACTTTGATCCCTTCACGAACAAGGAATTAGCACGCAGTACCTGGAAAACCATTCTGACTTGCTTCACATGAGACTCCCAATCATCTGAGAAGATCAAAATGTCATCCAAGTAAACAATCAAGAATTTATCCAGATACTCACGGAAAATGTCATACATAAAAGACTGAAAAACAGATGGAGCATTGGCAAGTCCGAACGGCATCACCAGATACTCAAAATGACCCTCGGGCGTATTAAATGCCGTTTTCCATTCATCTCCCTGCCTGATTCTCACCAGATTATACGCACCACGAAGATCAATCTTAGTAAACCAACTAGCCCCCTTAATCCGAGCAAACAAGTCAGAAATCAATGGCAAGGGATACTGAAACTTAACAGTGATCTTATTAAGAAGGCGGTAATCAATACACGGTCTTAGCGAACCATCCTTCTTGGCTACAAAAAAGAACCCTGCTCCCAATGGTGACGACGATGGGCGAATATGTCCCTTCTCCAGGGACTCCTTCACATAACTGCGCATAGCGGTGTGTTCAGGTACGGACAAATTAAATAAACGACCCTTAGGGAATTTACTACCAGGAATCAAATCGATAGCACAATCACAATTCCTATGCGGAGGTAGGACATCAGACTTGGACTCTTCAAATACATCCTGAAAGTCCGACAAGAACTCTGGGATGTCAGAAGGAATGGATGACGAAATAGACAAAAACGGAACATCACCATGTACTCCCTGACAACCCCAGCTGGTTACCGACATAGAGTTCCAATCCAATACTGGATTATGGGTTTGTAGCCATGGCAACCCCAACACGACCACATCATGCAAATTATGCAGTACCAGAAAGCGAATAACTTCCTGATGTGCAGGAGCCATGCACATGGTCAGCTGGGCCCAGTACTGAGGCTTATTCTTGGCCAAAGGTGTAGCATCAATTCCTCTCAACGGAATAGGACACCGCAAAGGCTCCAAGAAAAATCCACAACGTTTAGCATAATCCAAATCCATCAGATTCAGGGCAGCGCCTGAATCCACAAACGCCATGACAGAATACGATGACAAAGAGCACATTAAGGTAATGGACAAAAGGAATTTGGACTGTACAGTACCAATAACGGCAGAGCTATCGAACCGCCTAGTGCGTTTAGGACAATTAGAAATAGCATGAGTAGAATCACCACAATAGAAACACAGTCTGTTCAGACGTCTGTGTTCTTGCCGTTCTACTTTAGTCATAGTCCTGTCGCACTGCATAGGCTCAGGTTTACTCTCAGACAATACCGCCAGATGGTGCACAGATTTACGCTCGCGCAAGCGACGACCGATCTGAATGGCCAAGGACATAGACTCATTCAAACCAGCAGGCATAGGAAATCCCACCATTACATCCTTAAGAGCTTCAGAGAGACCCTTTCTGAACAAAGCCGCTAGTGCAGATTCATTCCACAGAGTGAGTACTGACCACTTCCTAAATTTCTGACAATATACTTCTACATCATCCTGACCCTGGCATAAAGCCAGCAGATTTTTCTCAGCCTGATCCACTGAATTAGGCTCATCGTAAAGCAATCCCAGCGCCTGGAAAAATGCATCAACATTACTCAATGCAGAATCTCCTGGTGCAAGAGAAAACGCCCAGTCCTGTGGGTCGCCGCGCAAAAAAGAAATAATAATCAAAACCTGTTGAATAGGATTACCAGAAGAATGAGGTTTCAAGGCCAAAAATAGCTTACAATTATTTCTGAAGCTCAGGAACTTAGTTCTGTCACCAAAAAACAAATCAGGAATCGGAATTCTTGGTTCTAGCATCGATTTCTGATCAATAGTATCTTGAATCTTTTGTACATTTACAACGAGATTATCCATTGAGGAGCACAGAGCCTGAATATCCATGTCCACAGCTGTGTCCTGAAGCACTCTAATGTCTAGGGGAAAAAAAAGACTGAAGACAGAGCTAAGAAAAAAAAATGATGTCAGGATTTCTTTTTTCCCTCTATTGGGAATCATTGGTGGGGCTCCTTGTACTGTTAATGGCTGGCAATCAGGCAACACAGCGTGCAGTAATCAGCGCACATACAGAGATCTGGCAATAACCAAAAACAATAGGACGAGCTCTGAGACGTGGAATCTCTGTAGACTGCAGTACCTGATCTATCCTCACACAACTATAAGCAGCAGTGGATTGCGCCTATCACTACCTATGCAACTCGGCACTGCCTGAGGAGCTGACTAGCCTGAAGATAGAAATACAAGCCTGACTTACCTCAGAGAAATACCCCAAAGGAATAGGCAGCTCCCCACATATAATGACTGTTAGCAAGATGAAAAGACAAACGTAGGAATGAAATAGATTCAGCAAAGTGAGGCCCGATATTCTAGACAGAGCGAGGATAGCAAAGAGAACTATGCAGTCCACAAAAAACCCTAAAACGAAAACCACGCAAAGGGGCAAAAAGACCCACCGTGCCGAACTAACAGCACGGCGGTGCACCCCTTTGCTTCTCAGAGCTTCCAGCAAAAGGTTATAGCAAGCTGGACAGAAAAAACAGAAAACAAACTAGAAGCACTTATCTAGCAGAGCAGCAGGCCCAAGGAAAGATGCAGTAGCTCAGATCCAACACTGGAACATTGACAAGGAGCAAGGAAGACAGACTCAGGTGGAGCTAAATAGCAAGGCAGCCAACGAGCTCACCAAAACACCTGAGGGAGGAAGCCCAGAGACTGCAATACCACTTGTGACCACAGAAGTGAATTCAGCCACAGAATTCACAACAGCTGTTAAGCGCAAACTCTGCCCACGGTAGCAAGGATGCCCAGTCATCCTGCCTGGCAGAAACAAAATGTCGTAATTATGTGACCAAGGTCTGGTTGGCCGTCTCTACCAACCCATTCGTCTCGGGATGATATGCCGAAGAGAGATTCAACTCAATACTGAGTAGAAGACAAAGCTCTCTCCAGAATTGAGACGCAAACTGGGGACCCCGGTCACTAACAATTTTGTCTGGCATACCGTGTAGGCGAAAGATATGTTTGATGAACAAGACAGCCAACGCCCGTGCAGAAGGTAGCCGTGGAAGAGGCACCAAGTGCACCATTTTGGAAAAATTCTCGGTGATCACCCAGATAATGGTGCAGTTACAAGACTTGGGTAAGCCCACCACAAAGTCCATCCCGACCATCTCCCAGGGCCTGTCCGCCACCGGCAGAGGGTAAAGCAAACCAGCTGGCCATTGCCGAGGGGACTTGTTCTTGGCGCAAGAGACACACGCCCGAACATATTCTGCGACATCACGAGCCATATGCGGCCACCAGTATGTCCTCGCCAGTAACTCAGATGTCCTTTTGGAACCAAAATGTCCACCCACCCTGGACGAGTGTGCCCAAGAGAGAACCTCCGGTCGCAAACTGGATGGTACAAAAGTCTTGCCCGGAGGCACAGACTCTAGCGAAACCGGGGCCACAGTTCTCAAGCTCTCGGTGGGGACAATAAGCCGAGGCTCCTCTTCCTCCTCCGCAGATGACACAACGGAGCGAGAGAGAGCGTCGGCCTGAATGTTCTTCTCCCCAGAAAGAAAATGGAGGGTTAAATGAGACCGGGAGAAGAATAAGGACCATCTGGCCTGGCAAGAATTGAACCGCTGGGCTGTCTGCAGGTACACCAAATTTTTATGGTCTGTGAAGACTTGGAAGGGAAAACGTGCTCCCTCCAAGAGATGTCTCCAATCTGAGAAAGCCAACTTCATGGCTAGCAACTCCCTGTCCCCGATGGAATAATTCCTCTCTGCTGGTGAGAAGGTCTTAGAAAAGAAGAAGCAAGGATGCTTCCGACCTTGAGCATCCTTTTGGAAGAGGACTGCTCCAGCACCAACAGAAGAGACATCCACCTCCATGATAAATGGCTTATCAACATCGGGGCGATGTAGGATGGGAGCGCTAGCAAAGTGTGACTTTATGGAGTTAAAGGCCTTGGAGACCTCCTCAGACCACAATTTGGGATTTGCCCCCTTCTTGGTGAGGGCAACCAAGGGAGCTACCAAAGTTGAGAAGTGCGGAATGAACTGGCGATAATAATTAATGAACCCCATAAAGCGCTGCACCGCTTTAAGAGAATGGGGTTCCTGCCAGTCCATCACAGCCTGTAGTTTGGCAGGATCCATAGCCAATCCCTGGGCAGAGATGATGTAGCCTAGGAAAGGTAAGGACTCCTGCTCGAACATACACTTCTCCAACTTGGCATAGAGGGAGTTTGCCCGTAGGAGGTCGAAGACTTTGCAAACATCTCTCCGGTGGGAGTCAATATCTGGAGAGTAGATGAGAATATCATCCAGATAGACTACGACCGAGGTGGAAAGCATATCCCGGAAGATGTCGTTCACAAAGTCTTGGAAAACGGCTGGGGCATTACAGAGCCCGAAGGGCATCACCAGATATTCATTGTGCCCATCCCTGGTGTTAAAAGCCGTCTTCCATTCGTCCCCCTCACGGATGCGAAGCAGGTTGTAAGCACCCCGCAGATCTAATTTAGTAAATACCCTTGCTCCCCGAAGCCTATCGAAGAGCTCAGATATCAAGGGCAAAGGATACTTATTCTTAATGGTGATGGCGTTAAGACCCCTGTAGTCTATGCATGGACGCAATTCCCCATTCTTCTTCTGCACGAAGAAGAACCCTGCCCCAGCAGGTGATACTGACTTCCTTTTTTTTTTTTTTTTTTCAATGTTCTTTTTATTGAAAACATGTTCATACAATCATTATCAGTAAGTTAACGATAACATAAATCAATTTTAGAATATAGAGTATAATACCAGAATGTCTCTTGTTACTAATTCTTTAAGTGTCATTTGGCCGGAATACATATACATTCATAAATACATAGTATCTTTTTGCCAAATCGAGTGAACTCTCTTCTTAGTCAAGGTTTGATTGATAAATCTGGTAAGAAGAAAACAAATCAGCATGTACATTTGAGGAGAAGAAGAAAAGATAGAAGAGGAAAGGGAATGAAAGTTAGGGTGGAAGAGTAGGGGTGGGTGGGGGGGGGGATGACACCTGGGATGTTAGTATAATGGCTTAAGAGGTTGTTTCTGCTATCTTTGAAAGGAAAGCTTGTTGTGTCCTATAGAGGGTCCAAGGTTTCCAGATATGATTAAAGTTTTCTAAATTATGATTGACTCTGGCAGCCAATTCTTCGATATGATATAGTTGTTCTATTTTAAGATGTAGCTGGGTGGCTGTGGGTATTGTCTTGGTGTTCCAGTGTAGTGGGATCAATGATTTCCCTGCTGCTATGATGAATTGAGCTAATTTGTCAGCTGCTCTGTCATTTGTCCAAACTGGAATGTGCAGGAATATATTTTCGGGCCTACATGTAATGTGTTTATTTAGTAGTTTATATATTATTGAATTAACTTCTTTCCAGAGGGGGGTTAATGACGGGCATGACCACCATATGTGTAAGCAGCTACCTTCTTCTATGCCGCATCTCCAGCAGTCAACAGATGTAGCATGATGCCATCTCTTGATCTGCATGGGCGTAATATACCATCTAGTGACCAGTTTAAAAGAATTTTCTTGGATTCTCACACATTTTGAGTGACCGTGTGAGTTCCTGTAGATTTGTTTAATTTGCGTGTCAGTAAAGGTACAACCCAGGTCCTTCTCCCATCTAGCCAGGTAGGCGCGCTTCAATGTTGTGTCTATTTTGATTAAGGATTGATATATAATTGACAGAACCTTGGTAGGAGGTCTCAGTCCAGCACATAATCTTTCGTAGTCGGTTAATGGTCTGTTGAGATCAGCCTGGCGGCTATATTGGTTTGTTATATGAGAGACTTTTCTGTGCTGTAGGAATGTCAGGCCTGAAAGACCTGGCATTTTGTGTAATTTTTCTAATGATATAAGGGCACCGTCCTCCAGTATGTGCTCTAATGAAATTTGTGTGGCTTGTTTTGGAAGGGAATCCAGCAAGTCTGCCATTTTTGTTAAGGGGGATAAAGGTGGAGCCAAATTATGGCAGTATTTTTCCCATACTTTAATTGTAGCTAAGGTGTGAATGTTTTTTATTTTTGGTGGGGCGAGGTCTTCATTTTGTCCGAGTAGTATAGAGCGCAGAGGGAGAGGTGACATTTCTTCTTCTATATTTAGCCATTGTTTGCTTTCAGTTTTTCTGATCCAGTTAATTGTTCTCGAAATGTGTGCTGCATGATAGTATTTTATTATGTCCGGAGCGCCCATTCCTCCCATCTCTTTTGGTAATGTTAGGGTTTTTGAATTAATCCGCGGTTTACTTTTCCGCCAGATATAACTAAAAAAAAGGGAATGCACTTTAGAGAGGTAGGAGGAAACTTTGGTAGGATTATGCTTTTTAATATATTTTTTCTACCTATCCACGACAAATGTGTGTCCTTCCAAGAGTGGAGGGTTTCGGTTGTGTTTCTCAATAGCTGTTTAAGATTTAGTTCAAATAAGTCTTTGTCTGACGCGCACAGCTGTATACCCAAGTATTTAAGGCTTTTCGGTTGCCAAGGGAACGAATATGTTAGCTTAAGCTTATTTTCTACGTGTGTTGGCAGGCCTAAATTCAAAAATTCCGATTTTGTTTCATTTATTTTGAAATTTGATAATTCACTGAACTTTTCCAGGATAGTTAGTATGGCTGGGATACTCCTCAGTGGTCTAGAGATTACCAATAAAAGATCGTCCGCAAACGCCACAGTTTTGTAGTGGGCTCCCTGGACCTGCAGGCCTGTTATTTCAGTGCATTGTTGAATGGCTTGTAAGAGTGGTTCGATTGATAATACAAATAATAACGGGGATAGGGGGCAGCCCTGTCTCGTGCCATTGCGAATCTGAAATGAGTCTGTCAATGATCCATTAAGTTTAATTCTAGCTGAGGGGCAAGAGTACATTCCCATTATGGCAGATATTGCTGATGAGGGAAAGCCAAATTGTGATAATGTTTCTTGCAGAAAAATCCAGTCGACCCTATCAAATGCCTTCTCGGCATCAATACTCATCAGTGCAATTGGTAGCTTTTTTAGTTTAGCAAATTGTATCAGATGTAGGATTTTGTAAGTATTGTCTTTCCCCTCTCTTCCTTTGACGAATCCAGATTGGTTCAGGGAGATTAATTGAGGGAGCACCACCGCAACCCTATCTGCCATCATTCTCGCATATATCTTCAGATCCGTATTTAGCAATGATATGGGTCTATAACTACCACATTGTTCCGGATCTTTCCCTTCTTTATAGATCAGTGAGATTCTGGCTTCAAGCAGCTGTCGCGGTGCTACTCCCCCCTCCCGAAGACCATTACACATGTTGAGCAAATGGGGGAGTAAGATCTCGGAGTTGGTGCTGTAGTAATAAGCCGAGAAGCGGTCTGGACCTGGTGCTTTCCCTTTAGGACACTTCGACAGGGCCGACCGGAGTTCCGCAAGTGTGAATGGTTTTACTAATTGTGTTTGTTGGGGTTTAGATAGGGTCGGGAGCTTTAAGCGTTTTAAAAAGGATTGGATATCTTGTTTCTTTTGGTTTTTTTCTTTTTCTCCTTCTTCCGGGCGAAATTGGTATAGTGATTTATAGTAGGACAAGAATTCCTTCTCTATCTCGGAGTAGTTCTGGGTCTTTAAACCTGATTTTGTTTTAATAAGATGAATGAATGTACGGGCTTGTCTTTTTTTTATTAGTGACATGGTTAGTTTTGAGGCCTTATCACCATGTACAAATATACGGTTTTTCCAAGAAGCAAAGAACTTAGCTGATTGCTCCCTTAGAATGTCTTTTAATCTTTGCCTCCTGGCTGTGAGTTCTGCTAGGATTTGTGGCAGTAAGGTTTTCTTATGTTGTGATTCTAAGTGTTTTATTTCTTCGTAAAGAGAATCAATCTCCTTGCCTTTCATTTTATTCAAATAGGATGCTATTGATATAAATTCTCCTCTAACCACCGACTTATGTGCCTCCCAAGTTATTAGTGGTGATGTTTCCGCATTATTATTTATCTCAAAATATGTTGTTATGGCTTTTTGGATACGTTTTTTGTTTGCAGCATTATCAAGTAAGGAATAATTTAGTTGCCAAGTTCTGCAGGGGGAAAATTGCTTGGACAGCACTAGTTCAGTCATTACATAGGAGTGGTCAGAAAATAGGGAAGGGACTATCTCCACATGCTTAATTTTGGGTAATAGGGATCTTGGTGTGAATATATAATCAATACGGTGATATGAGCCGTGCGGGTGTGAATAAAAGGTATAGTCTCGTGTTGATGGGTGCATGTAGCGCCAAATGTCTAGTAGATTCAAAGATTGCAAGGACTGCTTCAATCTGGCTAGGTCTCTTAGGGAGATCGCACTTTTTTTTTTGTGGTATCTATACTTGGTTCTAGAGCTAGATTAAAGTCGCCTCCTAGTATGAGTATGCCTTCTCTAAAGTCTCTTATTTTTTTGAATATGGCTAACAGCCATTTCAGCTGTTTCTTGTTTGGGGCATAAACATTGCATATGGTTACCACCACTCCCGCCAGAATCCCCTTCATGAATAAGTAGCGGCCATTTGTATCTATCATCTGATCATGGAGTTGAAAAGGAACATCCTTGGCTATGGCCACTGATACCCTACTAGACTTTTTTTGTGGCGAGGTGGCATGGTACCATCTATCGTAGTGTGCTTTACTAAATGAAGGGACTTTATTGTCAGTAAAGTGAGTTTCTTGTAAAAGGAGTAAATCGATACCTTTCTTCTTGAAGTGCGAGAGAGTTTGACCTCTTGGTACCGGAGAGTTGAACCCTTTGGTGTTGAACGTGAGTAGTTTGAATATTTTCTGGTTATCAGCCATCTGGGTGTTTCATTAATCGAAGGAGATCATCCCAAGGTGCCTGGGGAAATGAAGAGGGGAGAGGGACCGGGGGGGGGAGGAGGGAAAAAGTGCAGAAAAGAAGAAAAGTTGAGACAACATATAGAAATTTAAGACAACCACGCACTCGTTTGAGTGCAACCTTTTAGAGTATTTGTTTGAAAGTAGCGACATACTGTCAGCTAGTTTGGAGGTAAGCTAACAAAACAAAACTGTGTTTAATAACCGTAACTAAAACATTGTTTTAAAACAGTGCCTTAACTAGTGCGCAATAGGTGCACAATTGGTAAGGAAGCAAGAACCCAATCTCAGGCAAGGAAAACCATTTAGAATCAGGACTATTAGAGTTATCCATGTAACTTGGAGTTCTCCTCAAGTGTCCTGGTCTTTAGTGGGAGTCGTTTTGAGTCCTTTGCGCCTCGTCTTCTGAGATTTGGGTGTGGAAACAGATTGCCATGGTGCCGGAGTAGGGAGGGGTTGCAGTGAGGAGGCTGCATGAAAGGACTCAATGTCCGGGTACTGGTCCAGGGTGATGTTCAGCTCTTTGCAAATTTTCTTGATGTCTACCGATGTTCTGGCTTGGAGTCTTTTGTCCTCCGTAATGACTTGTATCCCAAATGGGTAGAGCCAGCGGTACTGCAATTTTTTCTGGATGAGAGCCTCTGTAAATGGCTTAAGTAAGTAGCGTTTCCAGCCAGCCGGCGATGTCTCTTTCACCTCTCGTATGCGCCAGGGATTCCGGGGCTCACTGGCGCTTTTTAGGCAGAGATCTTGTTTTCACCTCAGCGCTGTATGTTTTATCTCCCACTATTGGGAGGATGAGCCACCCGTCGGGGTCTAGGTCTCTGCTGTTAGGCCTCAGGCCTGCCCATCTTAGGCCTCAAGCCTCTTATGAGGTCCGGAATGAATTTAGACGGGCCAGATCGCCAGCAAGTGACTCCGGTGGTCCCAGATAGTTCTAAGGGGCTTTCAGATGGAGAATTAGGGCTTTCAAGACCCTCGGATTGGCCCGATTTAAAGTCTCAGCAAGGGAGCTCATGAAATGTGCGTCCTGTTGCTTTAGCTGCTAGCCACGCCCCCCTCACTGACTTCCTATTGAATCCTCTTGCCAGATTTTCCTGGATGTACTGTGACATTGCCTCCGTCTCCGGGAGAGATAACGGATAGACTCGACCCCAGGAGGCTCAGCACCAGGCAAGAGATCAATAGGACAGTCATAGGGGCGATGGGGCGGAAGGATCTCCGCCGCCTTTTTGGAGAACACGTCTGCATAAGACCAATACTGCTTGGGGAGAGAGGATAGATCTGCGGTTACCTCTGTAGTAGCAACCTGAACGCACTCTCTCTGACACCTACCCCCACAAGATTCGCCCCATCCCAGAATTCTGCCTGAGGACCACTCGATATGAGGAGAGTGGTACCGTAGCCAAGGTATTCCCAACAGGACCTCATCAATTCCCTCAGGAATGATGAGCAGAGATATAATCTCCTGATGAGATGGCGACATGGACAGAGTAAAAGGGATGGTCTGGTGTGTTATCTGTGAGGGCAGTGTCGACCCATTCACCACTCGTACCGTTACTGGTTGAGCTAGCATAACCAGGGGTATTGCGTGACGTTGGGCGAAGGCAGAAGACATAAAATTGCCCTCCGCCCCAGAATCCATGCAGAGCTCTACCGAGTAGGAGAATGAGCCTATAATAATTGTCCCCTTAAAGGACAATTTAGAGGCAAACGTCGCCGTGTCTAGTGTACCTCCACCTACTACCACTAGACGCTGACGTTTCCTCGACCGCTGAGGACATCTGGTGGCTAGATGTCCTGACTGCTGGCAAACATGACAGACCTTGAGTGCACAAGCGGTCCGGGACTTAGATCCCGCTTGTGACACTTCCATGGCCTCATGTGACTCAGGAACCAGGACCGGAGATTCCAGAGGTTTGGCGAAGGTAGGAGCCAGCCGAAACCTCTGCCTACACTGGGCTCGCTCTAACCTCCGCTCGTTAAAACGGAGGTCAATTCGAGTGGAGACAGTTATTAACTCCTCCAGTGTGGCAGGAATCTCCCTAGTGGCCAGAGCGTCCTTAACGTGATCAGCCAGGCCCCTCCAAAACATGGGAATAAGGGCTTTATCCGACCAGTCCAGCTCAGAAGCTAAAGTGCAGAATTGGACGGCAAAATGACTGACAAAGGACACACCCTGAGTTAATGCCAGCAGTTGGAGCGCAGTATCATGGGTGACTTGAGGTCCTAAAAAGACCTGTTTCAGAGTGCTCAGGAACAGCGGAGCACTCTGCACCACATTATCGCCACGCTCCCACAGCGGCGTAGCCCATTCCAACGCCCTGTCCGACAAGAGAGACACTATAAATCCCACCTTAGCCCGCTCTGTGGGAAAACGTGCAGCCAGGAGCTCGAGGTGAATAGAGCACTGAGTCACGAATCCCCTACAAAATTTGCTATCACCAGAAAATTTTTCTGGCAGCGGGAGGCGAGATAATGTCGGAACAGGGGTTGCAATGGACAAGGTTGCTGCAGCCATGCTAGCAGCCTGTACAGCAACTGCGGTAACATCCACAGCTGAGGTTGAGCTCTCGAGAGCCGCCAACCTACCCTCCAGCTGCTGGATATACCGCAAGGATTGCTGTTTGTCCGTCATTACTAGCCAGACCCTGGCGCTAGTGTAATGTTAGGGCTAGCGGAACGCACCAAATAATAAGACAGATAGAGTATGGTGCGTTCGCAGCCCGGGGTCCACCGTGCAGAGATGGAACCTGCTGCCAAGTAATGACTGACTATATGGCGGTACAAAGTGAATACACACATGGGCTAACCTCACCCTGTGTGAAGGAAGCGAACCCTGTTACGTCACAGGGCCGTGGTACCGCACCAAGAGCGCAAGCAACGAGTCTCAGAACTCAATCCCAAGACACAGGATTTGAGTACATAGACCTCATGCGCTCGACACCGCTACTGAGGTGTCAGAGTGACAGCAATAGAAGCACGAGAGTGCATGCAGTGCCGCACTGGCGAACGCCGCTAACCACCCAAGCTTGGGTCAGGAAAGCGCTGTGAAAGCACAAGGCGCCGCACTGGCGGTCACAGCAATAAGACGCTGTATTGTGTGTTTACGTGCTGATGGCTAAGTCGGGCCCTAGATAGCAAACATACACCTTCCGCGAACAGTCATCCAATAGGGAGGGTTATTTAAAGAGCGACTTTCACTCACAACACACACACATTTACAAATGTACACTAGCGCATGGCCGTGCGGTCATGCGCAGCTTATATAGTTGCAGCACGTTCAGGACCTTCCAATAAAGGACCAATGGGAAGCTGCTACCAAAGTTTTGCCCTTTCAGGACCTTCCTGGAGGACCAATGGGATATGCTGCAGTACCTGAGCATGTGACCCTCGATCTCCAATGGGAGATCTTGCCCTGGGCATGCTCAGAAAGAGAAAAGCAGGACTTAGCCCCAAAAGCATCTGCTCGCCGCTGACCAACACTGACTTCAATGGCAGAAGCAGGAAAAGCAGCAGTAACTCTTTGTACAGAGTGAGACTGAGCAAGACGCTGGGACCGACGTCTCTGCTGAGCAGACTCCACTGCGGCTGGATAAGAATGGGAGACCGCAGTGGAGATGGCTCGAGATTCCCCTTGTGCAGAAAATTTTATATTTCTAGGCTTATTCAACAAGTGTACTTGACCTTGGTATAAGATAATACGGTATGTCAGACCTATAGAATAAAAAATGAATGAAACCATAGTGACTGGGCAGGGTTATGTCAGACTGACCTGGCATTAGACATATAGTGAGGTAAAAAAATAAGGTGTAGAAAGAATTAATAGATAAATCTCCTCCTTGTAGGATGTGCAGCTTGTACATCATATATGTGCAAGGGGAGTGATATAATAGCCATTAGCTCCCTAATAGTGAAACCAAAAGCCTAATTGCAACATTTTGAATACTGAAAGTGATGAAAACAAGATGTGTTCGTGAACGTCTAATGATCATGACTAGGGTTAAGCGACTTTTAGTTTTTTAGGGTCGAGTCGGGTTTCGTGAAACCCAATTATCTCAAAAGTCGAGTCGAGTGAAATCGGCCGATTATCGCGAAAAGTCGGGGATCGACCGAAACACGAAACCCAATGCAGGTCAATGTGGAAGCATAGTCGGCAGTGAGTGCAGGCCAGGAAAACACATACAGTGCCCATTTTAATGGCAAAAACATCCATTCTTGTTACTGAAGCTTGTCAATCTTAATTTACCTTATAATAATAGTAAGGCATTGGAAATTGGGGGTCATTTGGCTAAAGTTGTGGGGGGAAGGGCTGGTTCAAGTATTTAGTGGGCCCAGGAAATTTGGACAACGTCACGGCAGTGGAGCAGGGAGAGGTAAGTATTTAAACTTTGCAAGTGCTTTGATCCTGAGCAAACAGGGGGGGCCCACTCGTCGGCATTGGCACTGGCACAGGGCCCCTCAAAGTACGGCGGTGTGTTTGCACGGCGGGGGTGCCTCCCAGCGGCAGCGACACTTTTGCGTACTATGAGGGGCCCTGTGCCAGTGACGTTGCCAACGAGTTTTCCCCCCCTCACCTGATGAAGGAACCTGCACTTTCATCTGCACCTTCCTCTTTATCCCCGTGTAAGGTGGTATGGTATGCGGGATGGGGAACCTGACTTTCAGCAGGGTCACATTCTTGCTGTGTAGCGTGCACGGGGAATGTAGCGTTATGGGTCAATGTACCAGCAGACTCATCTATCACTGGCTGGGCAATGGGCAGGATGAGGAGGAAACACAGATATAGGCCCAAAGAAAAAAGTGGGCTAAATGCAGTTCAAAATTGGTAACAGGACTAACCAGGGGGCATTGCTTTGTTCAGTGGAGTACAACTGTAATGAGAGGCTGACACAGTGAGTAGGCCCAAATCAGTAAGTAGGCTAAATGCAGTTCAAAATTGGTAACAGAAGTAAACAGGCAGCACTGGTTTGTTCACTGTAGGAGAACATCAAGGAGCGGCAGACACCGTTAGTAGGTCCAACAAAACAAGTAGGCCAAATGCAGTGTTATATTAAAAACAATTTAACGAGAGCCTGAAGATAGAAGCTAGGGAAAGGCAACCTGGAGAACACCTTGGAGCGGAAGACACCGTTTGTAAAACCCAGACCCAAATTGTAGGCCTAATGCAGTGTTGTTTCAACAACTACTTAACGAGAGCTTGAAGATAGAAGCTAGGGAGAGGCAATCCGGAGAACACCTTGGAGCGGCAGACACCGTCTCTACATCCCAGACCCAACTTGTAGGCCTAATGCAGTGTTGTTTCAACAACTACTTAACGAGAGCTTGAAGATAGAAGCTAGGGAGAGGTGTTGTGAATTCTGTTGTCAGGCTCCCTCCTGTGGTCATGAATGGTACTTCGGCTGGTTCTGTCCATGGAATTCCTCTGGTGGCTGTGGGTGTTTCTGAGTTTCCTTCCACAGGTGATGAGGTTAATTCGTTAGCTGGCTGCTCTATTTAACTCCACTTAGATCTTTGCTCCATGCCACCTGTCAATGTTCCAGTATTGGTCTTGTTCACTCCTGGATCGTTCTTGTGACCTGTCTTCCCAGCAGAAGCTAAGTTGCCTGCTTGTTTTTCTCTGGTTTGCTATTTTTCTGTCCAGCTTGCTATTTTGTTTGTTGTCTTGCTTGCTGGAAGCTTTAGGACGCAGAGGGAGCGCCTCCGCACGGTGAGTCGGTGCAGAGGGTCTTTTTGCGCCCTCTGCGTGGTCTTTTGTAGGTTTTTGTGCTGACCGCAAAGCTACCTTTCCTATCCTCGGTCTGTTCAGTAAGTCGGTCCTCACTTTGCTAAATCTATTTCATCTCTGTGTTTGTATTTTCATCTTTACTCACAGTCATTATATGTGGGGGGCTGCCTTTTCCTTTGGGGAATTTCTCTGAGGCAAGGTAGGCTTTATTTTTCTATCTTCAGGGCTAGCTAGTTCCTTAGGCTGTGCCAAGTTGCATAGGGAGCGTTAGGAGCAATCCACGGCTATTTCTAGTGTGCGTGATAGGATTAGGGATTGCGGTCAGTAGAGTTCCCACGTCCCAGAGCTCGTCCTATATTATCAGTAACTATCAGGTCATTCCGTGTGCTCTTATCCACCAGGTCCATTATTGTTCTGACCACCAGGTCATAACAGAGAGGCAACCTGGAGAACACCTTGGAGCGGCAGACACCGTCTCTACAACCCAGACCCAACTTGTAGGCCTAATGCAGTGTTGTTTCAACAACTACTTAACGAGAGCTTGAAGATAGAAGCTAGGGAGAGGCAACCCGGAGAACACCTTGGAGCGGCAGTCACCGTCTCTACATCCCAGACCCAACTTGTAGGCCTAATGCAGTGTTGTTTCAACAACTACTTAATGAGAGCTTGAAGATAGAAGCTAGGGAGAGGTGTTGTGAATTCTGTTGTCAGGCTCCCTCCTGTGGTCATGAATGGTACTTCGGCTGGTTCTGTCCATGGAATTCCTCTGGTGGCTGTGGGTGTTTCTGAGTTTCCTTCCACAGGTGATGAGGTTAATTCGTTAGCTGGCTGCTCTATTTAACTCCACTTAGATCTTTGCTCCATGCCACCTGTCAATGTTCCAGTATTGGTCTTGTTCACTCCTGGATCGTTCTTGTGACCTGTCTTCCCAGCAGAAGCTAAGTTGCCTGCTTGTTTTTCTCTGGTTTGCTATTTTTCTGTCCAGCTTGCTATTTTGTTTGTTGTCTTGCTTGCTGGAAGCTTTAGGACGCAGAGGGAGCGCCTCCGCACGGTGAGTCGGTGCGGAGGGTCTTTTTGCGCCCTCTGCGTGGTCTTTTGTAGGTTTTTGTGCTGACCGCAAAGCTACCTTTCCTATCCTCGGTCTGTTCAGTAAGTCTGTCCTCACTTTGCTAAATCTATTTCATCTCTGTGTTTGTATTTTCATCTTTACTCACAGTCATTATATGTGGGGGGCTGCCTTTTCCTTTGGGGAATTTCTCTGAGGCAAGGTAGACTTTATTTTTCTATCTTCAGGGCTAGCTAGTTCCTTAGGCTGTGCCAAGTTGCATAGGGAGCGTTAGGAGCAATCCACGGCTATTTCTAGTGTGCGTGATAGGATTAGGGATTGCGGTCAGTAGAGTTCCCACGTCCCAGAGCTCGTCCTATATTATCAGTAACTATCAGGTCATTCCGTGTGCTCTTATCCACCAGGTCCATTATTGTTCTGACCACCAGGTCATAACAGAGAGGCAACCTGGAGAACACCTTGGAGTGGCAGACACCGTCTCTACAACCAAGACCCAACTTGTAGGCCTAATGCAGTGTTGTTTCAACAACTACTTAACGAGAGCCTGAAAATGGAATTTCAGGACAGGAAACCAGGAGAACAGCACGGAGCGGCATACACCGTTAGTAGGCCCCAACCACACTAGTAGGCCAAATTCTGTGCAATATTAACTAATAACAACTACTTAACGAGAGCCTGAAAATGGAAGTTCAGGACAGGAAACCAGGAGAACAGCAAGGAGCGGCAGACACCGTTAGTAGGCCCCAACCCAACTAGTAGGCCAAATGCAGTTGTTCCATTTAACAACTATTTAACAAGAGCCTCAAGATAAAAGCTCAGGAAAGGCAACCAGGAGAACACCTTGGAGCGACAGACACTGTTAGTAGGCCCCAACCAAACTAGTAGCCCCACTGCAGTTGGAAAATTCCGATAGGCTGAAAACCTGATAATTGCAGGTAATTTTTTTAAAGAGGACAGCTGTTTTGAGTGGCGCTGCCAGACACTGTTAGTAGGTCTTACACCACAAAGTTGGCTCGATGCAGGTTTAAGAAAGGTTACATGAGTACATGGTCTGCATTGGTGTGCTCAGTGGAGGACAATTGGAAGGAGAGACCGCAGACACACTTAGTAGGCCTAAAATTTTAAAAAATAGGATCAAAGCAGTTTGAATTATCTTGCAGGGGTACGCAGGCAGCATTGGTGTGGTCAGCGGAGGACAATTTGAAGGAGGGACCGCAGACACACTTAGTAGGCCTAAAATTTTAAAAAATAGGCTCAAAGCAGTTTGAATTATCTTGCAGGGGTACACAAGCAGCATTGGTGTGGTCAGGCGGAGGACAATTTGAAGGAGGGACTGCAGACACACTTAGTAGGCCTAAAATTAAAAAAATAGGCTCAAAGCACCTTCGATTATGTGGCAGGGGTACACAGGCAGCATTGGTATGGTCAGCGGAGGACGATTGGAAGGAGTGTCCAACACAGTTAGTACTCCCCCCAAAAAAATAGATGTTAAAGTCTCGCAAAACAACAAAACCAAAAAAAAGGGTGGCATACTTAGGTACAGGGGTGGGCTCGTCTGCTGAGTTTCAGACATAGTAATTTGGCGCTAAGTATTTACTAGTGTCAATATAGGACACTGACCCTGACTATTTTAACTAGCATCATACATGTCAACAAATTGGTATTGTCAGTGCCAGGCATTGAAGGATGTCAGCGCATAGACTAAACATTGGTGGAGCTGTGAGAGATAATTTTGCAAGTGCTAGAGCACTGTTTGAGCTGGTGGGGGAAACTCTCTTGCGGCCGGTGGTACAGGCCCAGGGCCCCTCATGTTACAACGGTGTGTCTGACATTGGGTGCGCGCCACCACCGCCAGAGACACTTTATTGTACTATGAGGGACCCAGTGGCAGTGCCGTCGACCAAAAGCGGGCACACCCTCCTCTTCAGACAAACGGCACTCTCATGGGTGCTTGCGCCAAGTGGCGAGACCACGGCCCCGTGGGGGGAGTTAGCCCATTTAGGGAGGTGTAAACATGTTGTATGCTGGACAAACAGCTGCTGCAAATTAAGAGATTGGAACAGTCAGTAAGACCAGTCCACAAGCAAGACCTTTTTATAGGAAAGCTAGGTGTCAGCCGGGAAAGGTGGGGCAAAATAATTAGAAATCCATGAGTGGTTCATTTTAATGAAGGTTAGATCATCAACATTTTGGGTAGCCAGACGAGTCCTTTTTTCGGTCAATATTGAACCAGCAGCACTGAATACTCTTTCTGATAGCACACTAGCTGCTGGGCAAGCAAGCTCCTGCAATGCATATTCTGCCAATTCAGGCCAGGTGTCTATTTTGGATGCCCAGTAATCAAATGGGAATGACAGTTGAGGGAGAACATCGATAAGGGATGAAAAATAATTAGTAACCATACTGGACAAATGTTGTCTCCTGTCACTTTGAATTGATGCTGCAGTACCGGTCCTGTCTGCGGTCATTGCGAAATCACTCCACAACCTGGTCAGAAAACCTCTCTGTCCAACGCCACTTCTGATTTGTGCACCTCTAACACCTCTGCCCTGTTGCCCCCTGCAGCTCATGTGAGAACCATCACCGGCACTGTGTGCTGGGAATGCCTGAATCAAACGGTCTACAAGAGTTGCTTGTTTGGTTGCTAATATTTGTTCGAGGTTCTCATGTGGCATGATATTTTGCAATTTGCCTTTATAGCGAGGATCAAGGAGGCAGGCCAACCAGTAATCATCATCGGTCATCATTTTAGTAATGCGTGGGTCCCTTTTGAGGATACGTAAGGCATAATCCGCCATGTGGGCCAAAGTTCCAGTTGTGAAATCTGCGGTTTTGCTGGGTTGAGGGGCAGTTTCAGGCAAATCTACGTCACTTGTCTCCCTCAAAAAACCTGAACCCGGCCTTGCAATGCCACCAGTTTCTATTGGCCCCGGAGAAGCTTCTTCATTCAAAAAATACTCATCCCCATCATCCTCCTCGTCCTCCTCCTCTTCACCCGCTACCTCGTCCTGTAGACTGCCCTAACCAGACAATGGCTGACTGTTATCAAGGCTTCCCTCTTCCTCGGCTGCAGACGCCTGCTCCTTTATGTGCGTCAAACTTTGCATCAGCAGACGCATTAGGTGGATGCTCATGCTTATTATGGCGTTATCTGCACTAACCAGCCATGTGCATTCCTCAAAATATTGAAGGACTTGACACAGGTCTTGTACCTTCGACCACTGCACACCTGACAACTCCATGTCTGCCATCCAACTGCCTGCCCGTGTATGTGTTTCCTCCCACAAATACATAACAGCACGCCTCTGTTCGTACAGTCTCTGAAGCATGTGCAGTGTGGAGTTCCATCTCGTTGCAACGTCGATGATTAGGCGATGCTGGGGAAGGTTAAAAAACCGCTGATGGTTCTGCATACGGCTGGAGTATACGGGCGAACGGCAGATATGCAAGCAAAGTCTGCGCACTTTGAGGAGCAGGTCGGGTAATCCCGGATAACTTTTCAGGAAGCACTGCACCACCAGGCTTAAGGTGTGAGCCAGGCAAGGAATGTGTTTCAGTTGTGAAAGGGCTATGGCAGCCATAAAATTCTTTCTGTTATCACTCACTACCTTGCCTTCCTCAAGATGTACAGTGCCCAGCCATGACTGAGTTTCTTGCTGCAAGAACTCGGACAGAACTTCCGCGGTGTGTCTGTTGTTGCCCACATCATTGCCAATACAGCCTGCTGACGCTTGCCACTAGCTGTCCCATAATGGGACACCTCGTGTGCAACAGTGGCAGCTGCGGATGGAGTGCTCGTGTGACTGCGGTCTGTGGACGAGCTCTCGCTTCTGCAGCAGGACGAGGAGGAGGAGAAGGGGGGGCGAACGCCTACAGCCAACTGTTTCCTAGACCGTGGGCTAGGCAGAACTGTCCCAATATTGCTGTCCCCTGTGGACCCTGCATCCACCACATTTATCCAGAGTGCCGTGATGGACACGTAACATCCCTGGCCATGCCTACTGGTCCATGCATGTGTTGTCAGGTGCACCTTTGTACTCACAGATTGCCTGAGTGCATGGGCGATGCGGTCTTTTACATGCTCGTGGAGGGCTGGGATGGCTTTTCTCGAAAAGAAGTGTCGACTGGGTAGCTCGTAGCGTGGTACAGCGTAGTCCATCAGGGCTTTGAAAGCTTTGCTTTCAACTAACCGGTAGGGCATCATCTCTAACGAGATTAGTCTAGCAATGTGGGCGTTCAAACCCTGTGTACGCGGATGCGAGGATGAGTACTTCCTTTTCCTAACAAGAGTCTCATGTAGGGTGAGCTGGACTGGAGAGCTGCAGATCGTGGAACTAGCGGGGGTGCCGGTGGACATGGCAGACTGAGAGAGGGTTGGAGATGGTATTCTTGCTGGTGCCCTACGTGCAGTGTTTCCTACCACAAACCTGGTGATTCCCTGACTGCTTTGGCCTGGCGACGAAACCTGCACATTTACTGCAGGTGGTGCGGGAAATGGTGGCCCTACGCTGCCGGAAGGGATGTAGCGTTGCTGACTAGCTTCATTGGCCGAGGGTGCTACAACCTTAAGGGACGTTTGGTAGTTAGTCCAGGCTTGCAAATGCATGGTGGTTAAATGTCTACGCATGCAACTTGTATTTAGACTTTTAAGATTCTGACCTATGCTTAAGGTAGTTGAAAATTTTTGCTAGATGACTTTGCGCTGATCATTTGGATGTTGTTTAAAAAAATGCCAGACTGCACTGTTTCTACTATCGGATACCTTTTCAGGCATTGCAGACTGAGCTTCTTTAACCGGATGGCCACGCTGTCCTACAACTGGTTTTGGTTTTGCCACGCGTTTTTGGCCAGTTACGGGCCTGGCAGATGGAACCTGTTGCGATGTTGATGCCTTCTGCGGCTCCTCCTCCTCCGCTTCAGAGCTACTGCCGCCTGCACCCTGTTCCCCCAATGGCTGCCAATCGGGGTCAACAGCTGGGTCATCTATAACCTCCTCTTCTATCTCGTGTGCAACTTTGTCTGTGTCACCGTGTAAGCCGGTGGTATAGCGTTCGTGACGGGGCACCATAGTCTCATCAGGGTCTGATTCTGGATCAGTACACTGCGAGGGCAATGTTCTGGTCTGAGTCAAAGGAACAGCATAGTAATCTGGCTGTGGCTGTGCATCTGTGCACTCCATGTCCGATACAACTTGTAATGGGCATGGCCTGTTAACTATTTCACTTTCTAACCCAGGAACGGTATGTGTAAAGATCTCCATGGAGTAACCCGTTGTGTCGCCTGATGCATCCTTCTCTGTTGTTCTTGGTGAAGAAGACAAGGAAGCGACTTGTCCCTGACCATGAACATCCACTAACAACGTGCTGCTTTTACATTTAGCAGTTTCAGAAGAGGAGGCGAAAGAGCTAGAGGCTGAGTCAGCAAGGAAAGCCAAAACTTTTTCTTGCTGCTCCGGCTTTAAAAGCGGTTTTCCTACTCCCAGAAAAGGGAGCGTTCGAGGCCTTGTGTAGCCAGACAACGAACCTGGCTCAACAACTCGAGACTTAGGTGCTATATTGCTTTTTCCACGACCACCACCACTACCATCATTACCAGCTGGCAATGACCGCCGACGGCCACGACCTCTTCCACCAGACTTCCTCATTGTTTGAAAAACGTAACCAAACTAACGGTATTTGTTACTGTAAAACCAGTTACAAGGTGAACTCAAACTTCTGTTGGATTTATATATCCCTTTATAGGTGGGTGAGACTGCAGGGAAAATCAGGCCCAATGTATAACAGTACACAGCTTCAGTGGCAGACAGATATGCCACTAACAGGACTGACGCAGATGCAGATACTACCAATAAAAATCTCCCCCTTTTTATTTTTTCTGGGAGAATATTGAAGAAATGTGGCCCACTCTTATACAGTATATGTTCTGTGGCATAAAATGAAAGACAGATGCCACACACACGAATGGCACTGAGGCAGAATTGCCAATCTTAATCTCCCACTATTTTTTTTTATTTATTGGAGAATTGGCAAGAAATCAGGCCCACTGTTAGACTATATGTTTTCTGTGGCACAAAATGAGAGACAGATGCCACACACAGGACTGGCACTGAGGCAGAAATGCCAATCTTAATCTCCCACTATTTTTTTTTCCTGGGAGAATTTTAAAAAAATCTTGCCCAGTATTACACACTAGGTTTTCTGTGGCACAAAAGTAGAGACAAATGGCACACACAGGACTGGCACTGAGGCAGAAATGCCAATCTTAATCTCCCACTATTTTTTTTCCAGGGAGAATTATAAAAAAAATCAGGCCCAGTATTACACACTTGGTTTTCTGTGGCACAAAATTAAAGACAGATGCCACACACACGACTGGCACAGAGGCAGAATGGCCAATCTTAATCTCCCACTATTTTTATTTTCTGGGAGAATTTTAAAAAAATCTGGCCCAGTATTACACACTAGGTTTTTTTGTGGCACAAAATTAAAGACAGATGCCACACACACGACTGCTGGCACAGAGGCAGAATGGCCAATCTTAATCTCCCACAATTTTTTTTTCTGGGAGAATTTTAAAAAAATCTGGCCCAGTATTACACACTAGGTTTTTTGTGGCACAAAATTAAAGACAGATGCCACACACACGACTGGCACTGAGGCAGAAATGCCAATCTTAATCTCTCACTTTTTTTGTAACTTTATGGTGGGAGAATTGTCAAGAAATCAGGCCCAGTGTTACCACTAGGTTTTCTGTGGCACAACACAAAAGACAGATGCCACACACATGACTGGCACTGAGGCAGAATGGCCAATCTTAATCTCCCACTATTTTTTTTTCCTGGGAGAATTTTAAAAAAAATCTGGCCCAGTATTACACACTAGGTTTTCTGTGGCACAACATTAAAGACAGATGTCACACACAGCGCTGGCACTGAGGCAGAATTGCCAATCTTAATCTCCCACTTTTTTTTTTCTGGGAGAATTGTCAAAAAATCTGGCCCAGTGTTACACACTAGGTTTAGTGTGGCACAAAATTAGAGACAGATGGCACACACAGGACTGGCACTGAGGCAGAAATGCCAATCTTAATCTACCACAATTTTTTTTTCCAAGGAAAATTATAAAAAAATCAGACCCAGTATTACACACTAGGTTTTCTGTGTGTTAGGTCTCGAGTTCCCGCTTCTGCACAGGGGGAATCTCGAGCCATCTCCGCTGCGGTCTCCAATTCGTATCCAGCCACAGTGGAGTCTGCTCAGCAGGGACGTCGGTCCCAGCGTCTTGCTCAGTCTCACTCTGAGAGAGATATCTGAGCTCTTCGATAGGCTTCGGGGAGCAAGGGTATTTACTAAACTAGATCTGCGGGGTGCTTACAACCTGATTCGCATCCGTGAGGGGGACGAATGGAAGACGGCTTTTAACACCAGGGATGGGCACTATGAATATCTGGTGATGTCCTTCGGGCTCTGTAATGCCCCAGCCGTTTTCCAAGACTTTGTGAACGATATCTTCTGGGATATGCTTTCCACCTCGGTCGTAGTCTATCTGGATGATATTCTCATCTACTCTCCAGATATTGACTCCCACCGGAGAGATGTTTGCAAAGTCTTCGACCTCCTACGGGCAAACTTCCTCTATGCCAAGTTGGAGAAGTGTATGTTTGAGCAGGAGTCCCTACCTTTCCTAGGCTACATCATCTCTGCCCAGGGATTGGCTATGGATCCTGCCAAACTACAGGCTGTGATCGACTGGCAGGAACCCCATTCTCTTAAAGCGGTGCAGCGCTTTATGGGGTTCATTAATTATTATCGCCAGTTCATTCCGCACTTCTCAACTTTGGTAGCTCCCTTGGTTGCTCTCACCAAGAAGGGGGCGAATCCCAAATTGTGGTCTGAGGAGGTCTCCAAGGCCTTTAACTCTATAAAGTCACACTTCGCTAGCACTCCCATCCTACATCGCCCCGATGTTGATAAGCCATTTATCATGGAGGTGGATGCCTCTTCTGTTGGTGCTGGAGCAGTCCTCTTCCAAAAGGATGCTCAAGGTCGGAAGCATCCTTGCTTCTTTTTCTCCAAGACCTTCTCACCAGCAGAGAGAAATTATTCCATCGGGGACAGGGAGTTGCTAGCCATGAAGTTGTCTTTCTCGGAGTGGAGACATCTCTTGGAGGGAGCAAGTTTTCCCTTCCAAGTCTTCACAGACCATAAAAATTTGGTGTACCTGCAGACAGCCCAGCGGTTGAATTCTCGCCAGGCCAGATGGTCCTTATTCTTCTCCCGGTTTCATTTCACCATCCATTTTCTTTCTGGGGAGAAGAACATTCAGGCCGACGCTCTCTCTCGCTCCGTTGTGTCATCTGCGGAGGAGGAAGAGGAGCCTCGGCTTATTGTCCCCACCGAGAGCTTGAGAACTGTGGCCCCGGTTTCGCTAGAGTCTGTGCCCCCAGGCAAGACCTTTGTTCCATCCAATTTGCGACCGGAGGTTCTCTCTTGGGCACACTCGTCCAGGGTGGGTGGACATTTTGGTACCAAAAGGACATCTGAGTTACTGGCAAGGACGTACTGGTGGCCGCATATGGCTCGTGATGTCGCAGAGTATGTTCGGGCGTGTGTCTCTTGCGCCAAGAACAAGACCCCTCGGCAACGGCCAGCTGGTTTGCTTTTTCCTCTGCCGGTGGCGGACAGGCCCTGGAATTTGGTCGGGATGGACTTTGTGGTGGGCTTACCCAAGTCTCGTAACTGCACCATTATCTGGGTGATCACGGACCATTTTTCCAAAATGGTGCACTTGGTGCCTCTTCCACGGCTACCTTCTGCACGGGCGTTGGCTGTCTTGTTCATCAAGCATATCTTTCGCCTACACGGTATGCCAGACAAAATTGTTAGTGACCGGGGTCCCCAGTTTGCGTCTCGATTCTGGAGAGAGCTTTGTCGTCTACTCAGTATTGAGTTGAATCTCTCTTCGGCATATCATCCCGAGACGAATGGGTTGGTAGAGAGGGCCAACCAGACTTTGGTCACATATTTACGACATTTTGTTTCTGCCAGGCAGGATGACTGGGCATCCTTGCTACCGTGGGCAGAGTTTGCACTTAACAATGCCGTAGCCGACTCCACCGGTCAGACTCCATTCCTCCTAAATTACGGCCAGCATCCGCGTGTTCCTGTGCCCATGCCTGTGTCTTCTGCTGACTCCAGGGTGGCAGACTGGGCTGTGGAGGCACGGGACATTTGGGACCGCACGCAGGATGCCATTCGGGCCTCCAAGGAGAGAATGAGGTCCTCCGCCGATGTTCATTGGCGCCCCGCTCCGACCTTTGCTCCTGGCGACTTAGTGTGGCTCTCCGCCCGTAACATCAGGCTGCGAGTTGAGTCCACTAAATTTGCTCCTCGCTACTTGGGTCCCTTCAAGGTTCTCGAACAGGTTAATCCTGTGGTCTACCGCTTGGCTCTTCCTCCATGCTTGGGTATCACCGACACCTTTCATGTGTCCCTCTTGAAACCCGTATACATGTCCCGGTTTTCCGAGTCATCTGCCGGGACATTGGGTTCGTCTACGGACGATTACGAGGTGAACTCTATTTTGGGGTGCAAGGTGGTACGCGGCAAAAAGTTCTATCTGGTGGATTGGAAGGGTTATGGCCCAGAGGACAGGTCATGGGAGCCTGTTGAAAACATTTGGGCCCCACAGCTCATTGCTGCCTTCGAGCATAGCGAGGCCCAAGGAGGGGGGGCCTAGGAGGGGGGTAATGTTAGGTCTCGAGTTCCCGCTTCTGCACAGGGGGAATCTCGAGCCATCTCCGCTGCGGTCTCCCATTCTTATCCAGCCACAGTGGAGTCTGCTCAGCAGGGACGTCGGTCCCAGCGTCTTGCTCAGTCTCACTCTGTACAGAGAGTTACTGCTGCTTCTTCAGCTTCTGCCATTAAACCCAGTGCTGGTCAGCAGCGAGCGGACTTCTCTGGGACTAAGTCCTTGTCTGCACACACTGAGCATGCCCAGGGCAAGATCTCCCATTGGAGATCGAGGGTCATGTGCTCAGGCTCTGCAGCACATTTCATTGGTCCTTTTGGCAGGTCTTGGAAGGGCAAAGTTTCCGTGGCTACTTCCTGTGCTGCAACTATATAAACTGCGCATGACCGCACGGCCATGCGCTAGTGTATATTTGCTTATGTGTGTTTGTTGTGAGTGCAAGTCGTCCTTGGATACCCCTTCCCTATTGAATGTCTGTTCGCGGAAGGTGTATGGTTGCTATCTAGCGCCCGAGTTATCCTACAGCACTAATCACACGTTACAGCGTCCAGTTGCTGTGACCGCCAGTACGGCGCCGTGCACTTCCTCTGTGCTTTCCTTACCCAAGCCTGGTTGGTTTGTGGCGTTCATCAGTGCGGCACCGCATGCACTCTTGTGCCCTAATATTGTTATTCAGCTTCCTTACACACCCAGTTGTGGTGTTGTGCCAGCAAGGGTCTAATCGGACTTCAATCCTAGTTGGGGTTGAGTTCGTTGACTACTTGCTCGCCTTCTATGTGCGGTACCGCGATCCTGTGACGCAACAGGATCGCTTCTTCCACGCTGGGTGAAGTTTAACCCACGTGTGTATACTTATGAGTACCGCCATATAGTCCGTCATTACTTAGCAGCAGGTTCCATCTCTGCACGGTGGACCCCGGGCTGCGAACGCACCATACACTATCTGTCTTATTATTTGGTGCGTTCCGCTAGCCCTAACACTGTGGCACAAAATTAAAGGCAGATGTCACACACATGACTGGCACTGAGGCAGAATTGCCAATCCTAATCTCCCACAATTTTTTTTCTGGGACAATTTTCAGGCCCAGTGTTACACACTAGGTTTAATGTGGCACAAAATGAGAGACTGATGGCACACACAGGACTGGCACTGAGGCAGAAATGCCAATCTTAATCTCACACTTTTTTTTTGGGGAGAATTTAAAAAAAATCTAGCCCAGTATTACACACTAGGTTTTCTGTGGCACAAAATTAAAGACAGATGTCACACACACGACTGGCACTGAGGCAGAATTGCCAATCTTAATCTCCCGCTATTTTTTTTTATTTATGGGAGAATTGGCATGAAATCAGGCCCACTGTTAGACTGTATGTTTTCTGTGGCACAAAATGAGAGACAGATGCCACACACAGGACTGGCACTGAGGCAGAAATGCCAATCTTAATCTCCCACTTTTTTGTAACTTTATTGTGGGAGAATTGTCAAGAAATCAGGCCCAGTGTTGCACACTAGGTTTTCTGTGGCACAAAATGAGAGACAGATGCCACACATAGGACTGGCACAGAGGCAGAATGGCCAATCTTAATCTCCCACTATTTTTTTTTCTGGGAGAATTTAAAAAAAAATCTGGCCCAGTATTAGACACTAGGTTTTCTGTGGCACAAAATTAAAGACAGATGCCACACACACGACTGGCACTGAGGCAGAATTGCCAATCTTAATCTCCCACTGTTTTTATTTATTTATGGGAGAATTGGCAAGAAATCAGGCCCACTGTTAGACTGTATGTTTTCTGTGCCAGAAAATGAGACACAGATGCCACACACAGGACTGCCACTGATGCAGATTTGCCAATTTTAATCTGCACCCTTTTTTTTTTCTTCAGGGAGACTAGTGAATAAATCTGGGCCACTGTATTAGAGTATATTTTCTGTGGCAGAAAGTGGCTTGAAGAGATATAACGAAAAAAAAAAAAAAAAAAAAGGGACTGTCCTACAATTACTATCTCCCTGCAGTAATCTCAGCAAAGTATGACAGGCAGCAATAACAAGGAGTGGACTGCTACACAAAAAAGTCAAAAGTGTGGACAAACAAATAAGATAGCTGTGCAGAAAGGAAGGAGCAACAGGATTTGTGCTTTGAAAAAAGCAGTTGGTTTGCACAGCGGCGTACAAACAGCAGTGCAGCTATCAGGAAGCCTTCTAGGGCAGCCCAATGAGCTACAGTGCTGAGGAAAAAAAAATGTAGCCTCCACTGTCCCTGCAAACAAAAGGTGGTGTTGGACAGTGGAAATCGCTACAGCACAAGCGGTTTGGGGGTTAATGTACCCTGCCTAACGCTATCCCTGCTTCTGACGAAGCGGCAGCAACCTCTCCCTATGCTCAGATCAGCAGCAGTAAGATGGCGGTCAGCGGGAACGCCCCTTTATAGCCCCTGTGATGCTGCAGAAAGCAAGCCAATCACTGTAATGCCCTTCTCTAAGATGGTGGGGACTGAGACCTATGTCATCACGCTGCCCACACGCTGCGTCCACCTTCATTGGCTGAGAAATGGCGTTTTTTGCGTCATTGAAATGCGACTTTGGCGCAAAGTCGCGTACCGCGGGGCCGACCCCACACAGGGATTGGGTCGGGTTTCATGAAACCTGACTTTGCCAAAAGTCGACGACTTATGAAAATGACCGATTTTTTTCACTCAACCCTAATCATGACTACATTGACCGTGTATAAATCCCGGATGAAATTATAGGGTGTCAACCACCCCCCCTCCAGGTAGGGGCAAGTAAGGCACCATTATCATTCAACACAGGATCTCACCCAATGTGTCCATAAGACATATACTACGCCATACCTAAAATTGCTAAAAGTGAAAAGGTGAAAAAGTGAAAAGTAAAGAATACAAAAAATATAAAAACAATTACTTAATCAAGAAATTATTATACCAAAGCAAGACATCCCAATATAATGCAGGCTTTAACATATCAAGAAAGTTAGAGTCCAAGTCATACGTATCTTAATATTATGTCCCACAGTTCAAAATCACTTTGTATTTTCCCATTGTACCTATAACTCTCTTTCATATTGAATTAAAATATATTTTACTCACACATAGGCTTTGTGTTCCGAAATCCTATTAATTAAATATTTTTCCAGACATGTACAACTTGTGTAGTATGTATTTCTGCTGTACCATGCACTGATTGTATGTATATGATTGTTTACAGCTTCACCGCGTCAATATACTATCACGTTCATTAAAAGCACAAACTCAACCACAGTCTCCTTATTGGACTCCGGTATAGCGGTTTAGCTGCCTGCATAGCTACATGAGCCTGCCTTATTTAGTGAGGACAGAACAAACTCCACGATAACCCTACACTCCTTGGTTCCAAACACAATCATGTTTTTAACAAAATAAATACAGGCCAATTGGACTCCAATCTTCATTTGAGGTTCACACCATTAGGGTGTTCCATCCCCTCTCCCTCAGAGTAGCAGTCATATATCAGCCCCCAAGCTCACCCACCCACGTCCTTTACCACTTTTATGCGCTGCAGCCACACTTCATGTCCTCAGAATTGACAACCCTTATCCTAGGAGACTTCAACAGCTCCACTTCCCCAACTACATATAAGCTTTTATCTCAAGCCAATTCTTGTGGCTTCTCACAACTTTCAAACTCTGACATACAGAAAAACTGTAACAACTCTGATCTGGACTTTGTCCAGCTCAGTTCAATCTCCTACCTTTGATGACTCACCTCTTACCCTTTGTCTACCATGAAATTAGGAGTATAACCACAACTTAGACATTTTTAAGTGCTCCCTAAAATCACATCTGTTTAGGGCAGTCTACGATGTTCCCTAATCAAAGTCATTTTTATTTATAGCTTGCTCTCTACTTCTCTGAATACAATTTGCCATCAAACTCAACCGAACCTAAAATGCTCATGCAGCCTTTTTCTAGCTCCCATTTTCTCAGTTGTATCATCATTGTAAATAAGCACCTGTTATTTGTATCACTATCACCTCATTGTAAATTGTAAGCTCTGAAGAGCAGGGTTGTCATTATTTTTGCTTTAATTGCTTGATTATCTTAAATTTGGCAACTTTTGACTGTTTTATATGAACTGCTGACTTGTAAAGCTATGTGGAATGTGTTTTCAATATATTAATAAATGTTATTATTAGTAGTAGATTGAAGATGGTGGAGTTCAAACTGTTAGCTTTGCCATGTATAGGAAGAAAGAAACTTTTGCGTGAGCACAACTACACACACAAGAGTTTGCTGCTATGCTGACATAGGGATGAGTAGGGTGAACACACGACAAGCTACTGGAATTTGAGAGAGGTGCAGGCAGAGATGTTACAGTGGATTGAGAATGATGGGGTGTGAGATCAGTCAAAAACAGCAGGCATGTCCAATTCCGTATCAGCTGACAGGCTCTTAGTCACCACAACTGCAGGGGGTAAACAAGTGGAGGTTCTTCGGATGGAGATCTGTGTGACAACACTTGCCACGATGAGTTAGGAGGAAGAATCATAAGATGCGGTTGATGGGGTAGGCGTTGGTTGGCGCTGCCCACCAGTCTATATTTTAGCACAGAGACATTCCCAGATTAACCCATGTTGATCGCACATTTGCCAGTTCATGCATGTAGTACTGAAATTGTTTCATTTTTTTTACTCTACTTGGTCTCTTTTAAACATTGACAGCTAATGTGATTTTTTAGATTTTTGCCAGTCTGAAAAAAGACCCAAGATAGGCAAGTGCAGAACAGTGAACACTGCTATTCACTGCCAGAGTTAGGTCTCAGGATGCAATGGTTGTTGCGGCTGCATAACTCTGTGTCTACATAACCTCCTTTTCTTCCTCCTCCTCCTCTGCTGAGCTACTCAGCTGCATACCTCTGGGTTATGTTATGGGTCTAGTTATGTGTGAACTACCAACTCATCGTCATCTACTCTGTTCTCCCTGAGAGTCACCCTCCTCCTCTTCCTGCTTGACAGCACAGTACAGTCTGCAGGTGCCTCAAGTTTCTGAGTCTTGTCACAAGTAGATCACCTTCAACCAATGTGGTTAATGTCTGTTGACAAGGGTTTTGTTCATGCTGGGACCAAACTTTGTCTGGCCATGGATCAAAGTGAAAAGAATTGGCCATTGGTACAGATGATTTCCTCCTCTTGACTCTGAATCTTTAGCGTACACTTCCTATGCCCATGGCATAGAATGTGTGAAGAGTTCTGCAGACTCAGCCATCTGTGGTTACCAACAGTCAGTTGGGCACTTGGAGAGTTGTGATATGGGGGAAAAAAGGGATAATTGGGATGTCATCACTGAGGACTGTACTGGGTGTGATGTTAAGGTGGAGGAAGAGGAGCAGAGGCCACTGATTGCCGTATGTGGAGTCGGGAAGGAATTTTTTTCCCCAATGTGGAGCTTACTCTTTGCCACATGGGTTTTTTTTGCCTTCCTCTGGATCAACATGTTAGGGCATGTTAGGTTAGGCTATGGGTTGAACTAGATGGACTTAAAGTCTTCCTTCAACCTTAGTAACTATGTAACTATGTAACTTGATGCAGCGCATGTCATCTACTGCAGCACATTTTCTTTCTGGCCCTCATCTACAAAGAGCACCATTGTATGGCTGCCAAAGAAATGGAGCAGAGTTGCCCATTCCATAGCAGAAATTGTAAAAATGTTGCACAATTTCTCCCGGCAGCAAAACAAAATGACTTCTCATCCCTCATATCATACCTGTCTCACAACCCTAAACAGCTGTATTATTATTATAATTATTATTATAGCGCCATTTATTCCATGTGCTTTACATGTGAAAAGGAGTAACCAAAATAAAAACTAGTAAAGTAATCTTAAACAATACAAGTTACGACTGGTACAGGAGGAGAGAGGATCCTGCCAAGAGTGCTCACAATCTACTATGCATGGGTGAGGATACAGTAGGTGAGGGTAGAGCTGGTCATGCAGTGGCTTGGTCGATTGGTTGTTACTGCAGGTTGTAGGTTTGTTGGAAGAGGTAGGTCTTCAGGTTCTTTTTGAAGGTTTCAATGGTAGGTGAGAGTTTGATAATGTGGTAGAGAGTTCAAGAATGACCTGCATCCACCAGCTCCCCTTTCATCTCCTCTCATCTCAGCTGAATACTTTGCCTCACCACCTTTGAACTTGACACCATAACGTCGCACCTCATTTTAAACTTTACCACAGTTTTGATCACAAGTCTAACCCACCTCTTCAACCTGTCACTAACAACTGGTGTCTTCCATCCTGATTGAAACATATCTTGATCGCACCCATCCTCAAAAAGCCCACGGTTGACCCATCCTCTGTATCTACCTATCACCCCATATCATTTCTCAACAATGCCTCCAAACTACTGGAACAACATGTCCAGTTTTGAACTGTCCTCCGACCTCTCCTCTTGCTCCCTTTTTGACTGCTTACAATCTGGCTTCAGACCACACCATTACACTGAAACTGCCCTGACTAAAGTCACCAATGACCTACTAACTGCCTAATGAAAGCGATGTGAGTTTGTCGTGTTCCTTCTCCTGGACCTGGTATCTGTCTTTGATACAGTGGACAATTCGCTCTTGCTAAAGACTTTGTGATCTGTTGACATTACAGACTTGGCCCTTTGTTGGATCTCCTCATACCTAACAGTACATTTACCTCCTCATCTCACCCCCTGTGTGTTGGTGTCCACCAAGGTTCAGTTGTAGGACCGGGAACTAAGCTTAGATAGCGCACACTTCCTCCCTCTTAAAGGGACCACTCGCATCAACCTAAGGTATTCCCAGCCTATAGCTGGGTGACACCTTCTATTTAAGGCTTCTCCACCAACATGGAGCTATCTGAGTTACATTGTTAGTTTGCCTTGCATGCTCGCTAGTTGTCAGGTTCCCCAGGTCCACCGGTCTGCTTGCGTACTTTGTACCCGTCTGCTATTACCTGTCTGTGCCCGTCTGCTCATACGTGTCTCTGCTCTTCTTTCCATCAGATAGTCCAGATCTCACCTGTCAGCACCCATCTGTCTAACACCTCCCGGGGTTTTCTGTTCCTCAGCCGGTCCCATCTGCACCCGTGGTTCCAGAGTCCTTACAGTGCCTGCCTGCATTTTTCATCCCTCCTTTGGGCTGCAGCAGCTTACCCACTGTAGGAGGTCAGCTGCAACATTCTGTAGGTCAACCATGGAGTAGCACCTGGTGCCACCTCTTTGTCCCTCTTTGGGTTGCAGTTTTCTCCTACTGCCATTTGTCCAAGTAGGGATTTGGTAGGCCACCTAGTTACACCCCCTGCAGGCTTTCAGGAGGATAGAGAACAGTGATTCAACCACCTTACCTGTTACAGTCTCTATCTGCTGCGTTGGCTATAGTGGAAGAGGAGTCGGTTCCTGCTATACTAGTTCTACAATTGATGCCACTGTGCTGGTGTCAACTAGCCGTGTTACTATCCTTTGATTTTTCTGACCATTGTAATTTATGAAATTTATAGGATAGTTGTGCCACCTGAGTGTGGTTGAGTATGAAAGCAGGTTGAGCTGTTGCATGTGGTATCAGGCTTCCCAGCACAAGAGGCCTGCACCAATCTCTAGCCCACCTCATTTTACTGTGGTGTTCAATTGGAAGCTGTAAATGCTGTCCCATAACCCTGATTCCTCATGCCTGGCTGATTGCTGCATTGTCTTGCTAAAATTAGTACTATGGGAGAATTAAGTCCACTTTCCTGGTGTGTGTCCCTCATTTGAATTGTTTTGGCTGCATTTGGGCCGTTATACGGTTTTGTGCATGCATTTGTTTTTGCCTCCCCTTGAATTGAATGGCATTTGGTTATGTTGGGCGAACAAACTAATTGGTGAATATTGCAAATTCGGTGATCGTAATCCAAACCGAACATTGAAATATTCGCTCATCTCTAATATGGATACATGTTCTTCTGTATAATTGTGGCAGCATTAATTTTTTGCAGATTTTAGTTAAGGTTAAGAGAACCTGTTACCATGCAAATGCAGTCCATTCTGCAGGCAACTTGTTATAGATCAGAAGAAGCTGAGCAGATTGACATATAGTTTTGTGAGAAAAGATTCAGTATAACCTGTATTTTCATCATTTAATCCGATGCTCTTTCTGGGAATTTTGGCCTATTGGCGGTCCTATCAGTGTTTTACAGCTATATCTGTATGCAAGAAATGGAGAAAGCTGTCAGTCATTGATATGACCACCCACTGGACCCAAAATCCCAGAAACTGCAAACGTTTAAATGATGAAAACACAGGTTATACTAAATATTTTCTCAGAAAACTACAGTGGGGCAAAAAAGTATTTAGTCAGTCAGCAATAGTGCAAGTTCCCCCACTTAAAAAGATGAGAGGCGTCTGTAATTTACATCATAGGTAGACCTCAACTATGGGAGACAAACTGAGAAAAAAAAATCCAGAAAATCACATTGTCTGTTTTTTTAACATTTTATTTGCATATTATGGTGGAAAATAAGTATTTGGTCAGAAACAAAATTTCATCTCAATACTTTGTAATATATCCTTTGTTAGCAATGACAGAGGTCAAACGTTTTCTGTAAGTCTTCACAAGGTTGCCACACACTGTTGTTGGTATGTTGGCCCATTCCTCCATGCAGATCTCCTCTAGAGCAGTGATGTTTTTGGCTTTTCGCTTGGCAACACGGACTTTCAACTCCCTCCAAAGGTTTTCTATAGGGTTGAGATCTGGAGACTGGCTAGGTCACTCCAGGACCTTGAAATGCTTCTTACGAAGCCACTCCTTCATTGCCCTGGCGGTGTGCTTTGGATCATTATCATGTTGAAAGACCCAGCCACGTTTCATCTTCAATGCCCTTGCTGATTGAAGGAGGTTTGCACTCAAAATCTCACGATACATAGCCCCATTCATTCTTTCATGTACCCGGATCAGTCGTCCTGGCCCCTTTGCAGAGAAACAGCCCCAAAGCATGATGTTTCCACCACCATGCTTTACAGTAGGTATGGTGTTTGATGGATGCAACTCAGTATTCTTTTTCCTCCAAACACGACAAGTTGTGTTTCTACCAAACAGTTCCAGTTTGGTTTCATCAGACCATAGGACATTCTCCCAAAACTCCTCTGGATCATCCAAATGCTCTCCAGCAAACTTCAGACGGGCTCAGACATGTACTGGCTTAAGCAGTGGGACACGTCTGGCACTGCAGGATCTGAGTCCATGGTGGCGTAGTGTGTTACTTATGGTAGGCCTTGTTACATTGGTCCCAGCTCTCTGCAGTTCATTCACTAGGTCCCCCCGCGTGGTTCTGGGATTTTTGCTCACCGTTCTTGTGATCATTCTGACCCCACGGGGTGGGATTTTGCGTGGAGCCCCAGATCGAGGGAGATTATCAGTGGTCTTGTATGTCTTCCATTTTCTAATTATTGCTCCCACTGTTGATTTTTTCACTCCAAGCTGGTTGGCTATTGCAGATTCAGTCTTCCCAGCCTGGTGCAGGGCTACAATTTTGTTTCTGGTGTCCTTTGACAGCTCTTTGGTCTTCACCATAGTGGAGTTTGGAGTCAGACTGTTTGCGGGTGTGCACAGGTGTCTTTTTATACTGATAACAAGTTTAAACAGGTGCCATTACTACAGGTAATGAGTGGAGGAAAGAGGAGAATCTTAAAGAAGAAGTTACAGGTCTGTGAGAGCCAGAAATCTTGATTGTTTGTTTCTGACCAAATACTTATTTTCCACCATAATATGCAAATAAAATGATAAAAAAACAGAAAATGTGATTTTCTGGATTTTTTTTTTCTCAGTTTGTCTCCCATAGTTGAGGTCTACCTATGATGTAAATTACAGACGCCTCTCATCTTTTTAAGTGGTGGAACTTGCACTATTGCTGACTGACTAAATTCTTTTTTGCCCCACTGTACATATTCGTCTTCTCAGCTCCCCCTGCTCTATTACATGATACCTGTACCTTGGTCTGCATTTTTGTGGTGACAGGTTCTCTTTAAGCTTAGATTGTTGAGCCATTTTTTTCAAATTAAGATGTAGGTATACCTTTAGATTTTTAAGGACTGCAATTCATTGTTCTGATGTTTATGTAAAGTATAGCCCTGTGCAGATGAATCAGATTGCCAAGCTGAAATTGTTCAATATTTAAAATGAGTCTTGTTTTTATTATAGCAATTCATTGATTAACAGATTAGAGATAAATCAATTTTTGGTGATAATTAATTATGATGTAAAAATGCAGGTTAGATTTGCTGTTAAAACACTATTAAAACACTATTAAAACTGCTTAGATAAATATACATGCTCATTTTTATAACCACAGACCACTTTTTTCAATCATTTTACCAATAGTTTAACTAATTTAGTGTAGTATATCAACATAATTAGATTGATTAATAATTTCAGATTCTTGGACTCTGGTTAGCAAATAAAGCTAATAGTGTGTTTATAACTTTTCATTTTTTTAGGCCACCATTAATCTTGGGTTCAGTTACCTTATTATTAGGATTGATCATTTTACATACCTGGATAATTGTTTCTAGAATGCAGTAATTAAGTTGGTGTAATGCTATCCGCTGTAGAATTCTTATAGGAAAAAAATGTTCTTTTCTTTTTGTAATAGAACAGTAGTTTGAAACTGAAAACGTATAGCCAGTGGGCAGAAAGGCTAAATGAAAAAATAATAGAAAAATACCAGCGCTTACCCACCAATTATTGCAACACAGAATAAATGAGTTCACCTTCAGACAAAAAGAGAGAAATCACAAGAATATCCTACTGCGAAGAGTAAAATGTTAGATAAATATATCATGTATGCATTTTAATGCAGCTAAAATCTCATTAAAAAATCCTTTCCAATAAAAAAGAAACTCCAAAGTAGATATCCAAGAAAGGTAATTTTCCCAGTATCATACACACTATTTAGATAATTATGCATTATATAATCCTGCAGAAAGTGACACAATTTTGTTCACCCAAGCAATACTGGCTCTCAATTATGCTTTTCTTAGGCAGTTGCTAGAAGTGCAATTTTATAGCATGTCATATCAAAATATGTTGAACATTGTTAGATAAGAATATTTCAGAACCTTAGAATGTAATCCAATTAAATAATATACAGATGATTTGTGAACTGTATCTACATTTCCTGTTAGTGTATCTCATGTTGTATAATATAATCTTTCATTTAACACACACTCCTGTTGTGGCTATTAGGGTTGAGCGACCATTACCTTTATAGGATCAGGTCGGATTTCACGAAACCCGACTTTTTCAAAAGTCGGGTCGAGTGAAATTGGCCGATCCTATAAAAAAGTCGGGGTCGGGGTCGGCCGAGACTCGAAATCCAATGCAATGCATTGGGTTTCCATGGTTCCCAGGGTCTGAAGGAGAGGAAACTCTCCTTCGGGCCCTGCGATCCATATTTTAGTGTAAAATAAAGAATTAAAATAAAAAATATCGCAATACTTACCCTCTGACGCGCCCTGGTACTAACCGGGAACCTTCCTCCTTCGAATCCGCGCTTCCAGGACCTTGCGGTGATGTCGCGGTGACGTCGTGGCTTGTGATTGGTCGCGCGGCCGCCCATGTGACCACTCGCGCGACCAATCAGAAGCCGTGACGTCACTGAAGGTCCTTCAAGCGCTGATTCTTAGGAAGGAAGGCTGCCGGAAAGAAGCAGGGCTCGTCCGAGGGTGAGTATATTCCTATTAGGTATAAAGAACGAGTAGCAAATTATTCAAATTCACTTGGTTCAGTGAATTACTAGAAATTCAACACAAATTTGATTAACATTAAATTGATTTACTTATTTAAAAAAATAAAAGATTATTTTAAATAAATTATGATTTTAATTTGACCTTTCTATTAATTTATTTGATCAAAATATTTTAACCTGTCTTCTCCATAAGATGGGTTATCTTGTCTCATAATATTGGTAAAATTGCAAAATATTTGTAAAAAAAAACTAGTTTAAAATTTATTTAGGATAATAGAGCCTTTCAATTCCCAAAAAGAAATTGATATTTAATTTTATCTTGTACTGCTCATTGCCTAGGTTTCTGGTCACAAGCAGTCCCAGAGGCAGCTGGTTTAATAGATAAGGAGCTTTCATGCGCTTTGCATTATAGCCTGCAAGTGTTGCTCTAAAGCTGACTAGTTCACTGATTCAGACAGATGCATTTATACTGGACTAGTGGAGCTACCATGCCACTAGTCTAAAGTTCCAGTAGGCAAGAAGATGATGCAGCAGCTCTGACGCTAGATTTACAAAGCAGAGTAACACAGAATGAGTTATTAAAGGGAACCTGTCACCCCCCTGGCATTTTTAACTAAAAGAGCCACCTTGTGCAGCACTAATGCTGCATTCTGTCAAGGTGGCTCTTTTAGGTCGGGTCCCTGCAAATGCTGAAATAATCGCTTTTATAAGATGCACATCATAACTGAAAGAGTCAGGCGGCATGTCTTTTCCCGCTGACGCAATCGTGTCCCAGCCGTCACTCAGGGCCTCTATGTGCCGGGCGCTGCCTCCATTTCCTCCATGAACGTCCACGGCGCCAAGCAAATCGCTGATGGTCAGTTGACCACTTACTTTTTACCATCAATATCTCAATGTTAAGTTGGTGTAATAATATGTTAACTTACTTGGGATTATTTTTTAGCATTGTCTAAGCTTTAGACAGTGCAAGCAATGCACCAGATTTATGATAGTGATTTATGCTGTTTGACAAATTTTTTTAAACTGTGTAGACTAAGGTTACATCACCTGTTTGTTGGCTTACATCAGAAATTCACTGAATTTTGGCACATTTTGGCATGGTGACACTGCACCTCTCTTCCCTAAACCATTTTCATTTAAATCATGTTATTCTATACTTCTATTCTGCAAACAATGCCCATTTTTATTTCAAACATGTCCACTTGTAGACAAAGCTTAAAAAAATGTATAACGCAATAAAAATGGTGCAAATCACAAAACATAGCTTTTTTCGTGCAAATTGCTCAAGAATTCCTTCACATTTAACCTATTACATTCCCACAGCATATTTATAATAAGGCATTTAAAAATATATGTATATTTATATATTACTTTTTCTACTTTTTCTTCTCTCATGTTAAATAACATTGCATTTGGATGTAAATTTTAGAAGCAAAATGTAAAATATTTTTGGATGATAATATTATACACAGTAAGGGGCATAACATACGACAAGGACAGGTGTGCAATAAAATTAATTTTAGGACATCTGTTTTTACTAGGGTATATGCCAACTTAAACCCTTGAGGTTTCTAAATTTACGGCAAAATATTCAATAAATGTTGGCAAATGTATGTATCATGTTGGCATTCATAAAACAATCATTTAATTTAGACATTTAGCTAGAAAAATTCTTAGTTATAGTAAAAAAAAAGTGGTATTATTTAAAATTGTATAAACAGGATGTAGACATTCCAAACAAGCACACACAAGCAAAACACAAATAATGGAATTAAAAATATTTTCTTAGTAATTATGGATATTTTAGTATTAAATTGTAGTACTGTATATAATGCCTCAAAATACCCTACAATTTATTTTTTTTCTGTTGCCAAAACCATTAAAAACACTCTCCCAGGGTTAACAATTTGCAGTGAACTGAATTAATTAATTAAAAATTATAAACCAAACGAACACTTTTTTTACTCAACATAAGTAAAAATATAAAGCAACAAATAACATTTAAAGTTACAAAATGATTAATAACTTGTTTGTTTCTACAGTAAAATACATGATTAAATTGAATTATCACCATTAAATTTACATCCACACTGCAAAACCAACAGAAATATGGACCCATGCTGAATCATGATTATTTTATCCTTGAGAACCAAAACATGATAAAAGCACAAATATTTCATAAATAATAGTCTCTTTGTATGTTTCACTCTTGCTCTGGCTTACAACTACTGATGAAAATATCAAAACATTGCAGAGTGAATCCATGTTCTTTTTTTAAGTACATAGATATGTATTGAAAATGTCTGGTTTAGTTTTTTTTTGCATTTTAGAATCCTCAACAATTAGGACATGTGTAAACATATTTTTCAGGTGGGTTCATTTTGAAACCTGCCTGAAAAAGTGCTTACTGAAAGCTTGAAATAATGAGCAAATTGAGATGGAGCAAGAAACTTTGCTGAGTATTGCTAGTCAGTAGAGTTGAGCGACCTTGACCTTTTTAGAGTCGAGCCGGGTTTCGCGAAACCCGACTATCTCAAAAGTCGGGTCGAGTGAAATCGGCCGATTATGACGTAAAGTCGGGATCGACCGAAACACGAAACCCAATGCAAGTCAATGGGGCAGCATAGTCGGCAGTGAGTGGGGGCCAGGAAAACACCTAGAGTGCCCATTTTAATGTCAAAACCATCCATTCTTCTTAATGAAGCTTGTCAAGCGTAATTTACCTTATAATAATTGGAAGGCATTTGAAATTGGGGGTCATTTGGCTAAAGTTGTGGTGGGTAGGGCTGGTTCAAGTAATTAGTGGGCCCAGCAAATCTGGACCACGTCACGGCAGTGGAGCAGGGAGAGGTAAGTATTTCAACTTTGCAAGTGCTGTGAACCTGAGCAAGCAGGGGGGGCCCACTCGTTGGCATTGGCACTGGCACAGGGCCCCTCAAAGTACAGCGGTGTGTTTGCACGGTGGGGGCGCCTCCCACCGGCAGCAACACTTTTGCGTACTATGAGAGGCCCTGTGCCAGTGACGTCGCCAACTAGTATTCCTCCCCCCACCTGATGAAGGAACCTGCACTTTCATCTGCACCTTCCTCTTTGTCCCCGTGTAAGGTGGTATGGTATGCGGGAAGAGCAACCTGACTTTCAGCAGGGTCACAATGTTGTTGTGTAGCGTGCACGGGGAATGTTGCGTTATGGGTCAATGTACCAGCAGACTCATCTATCACTGGCTGGGCAATGGGCAGGATGAGGAGGAAACACAGATATAGGCCCAAAGAATAAAGTTGGCTAAATGCAGTTCAAAATTGGTAACACAGGAATAACCAGGGAGCATTGCAGTGGAGGACAACTGGAATGAGAGGCTGACACAGAGAGTAGGCCCAAATCAGTAAGTAGTCGAAATGCAGTTCAAAATTGGCAACCGTAGTAAACAGGCGGCACAGCTTTGTTCAGTGGAGGAGAACAGCAAGGAGTGGCAGACACCGATAGTAGGCCCCAACCCAACTAGTAGGCCAAATGCAGTCTAACATTAACAACTACTTAACGAGCGCCTGAAAACGGAATTTCAGGACAGGAAACCAGGAGAACAGCAAGGAGGGGCAGACACTGTTAGTAGGCCCCAAACCAACTAGTACGCCAAATGCAGTTGTTCCATTTAACCACAATTTAACGAGAGCCTGAAGATAGAAGCTCAGGAAAGGCAACCTGGAGAACACCTTGGAGTGGAACACACCATCTCTCTCCACCCCATACCCATTTTGTAGGCCTAATGCAGTGTAGTTTTCTACAACTACTAAACGAGAGTCGGAAGACCGAAGCAATGGCAAGGAAACCTGGGGAACACCTTGGAGTGTAACACACCATCTCTCTCCACCCGATACCCATTTTGTAGGCCTAATGCAGTGTAGTTTTCTACAACTAGTAAACGAGAGTCGGAAGATCGAAGCAATGGCGAGGAAACCTGGAGAACACCTTGGAGTGTAACACACCATCTCTCTCCACCCGATACCCATTTTGTAGGCCTAATGCAGTGTAGTTTTGTACAACTACTAAACGAGAGTCTGAAGACCGAAGCAATGGCAAGGAAACCTGGGGAACACCTTGGAGTGTAACACACCATCTCTCTCCACCCGATACCCATTTTGTAGGCCTAATGCAGTGTAGTTTTCTACAACTACTGAACGAGAGTCGGAAGACCGAAGCAATGGCAAGGAAACCTGGGGAACACCTTGGAGTGTAACACACCATCTCTCTCCACCCGATACCCATTTTGTAGGCCTAATGCAGTGTAGTTTTCTACAACTACTAAACGAGAGTCGGAAGATTGAAGCAATGGCAAGGAAACCTGGGAAACACCTTGGAGTGTAACACACCATCTCTCTCCACCCCATAGCCAATTTGGAGGCCTAATGCAGTGTAGTTTCCAACAACTACTAAACGAGAGCATTAAGATTGAAGCTCTGGAAAGGCAACCTGGAGAACACCTTGGAGTGTAACACACCATCTCTCTCCACCCGATACCCATTTTGTAGGCCTAATGCAGTGTAGTTTTCTACAACTACTGAACGAGAGTCGGAAGACCGAAGCAATGGCAAGGAAACCTGGGGAACACCTTGGAGTGTAACACACCATCTCTCTCCACCCGACACCCATTTTGTAGGCCTAATGCAGTGTAGTTTTCTACAACTACTAAACAAGAGTTGGAAGACCGAAGCAATGGCAAGGAAACCTGGGGAACACCTTGGAGTGTAACACACCATCTCTCTCCACCCGATACCCATTTTGTAGGCCTAATGCAGTGTAGTTTTCTACAACTACTAAACGAGAGTCGGAAGATCGAAGCAATGGCGAGGAAACCTGGAGAACACCTTGGAGTGTAACACACCATCTCTCTCCACCCCATAGCCAATTTGGAGGCCTAATGCAGTGTAGTTTCCAACAACTACTAAACGAGAGCATTAAGATCGAAGCTCTGGAAAGGCAACCTGGAGAACACCTTGGAGTGTAACACACCATCTCTCTCCACCCGATACCCATTTTGTAGGCCTAATGCAGTGTAGTTTTCTACAACTACTAAACGAGAGTCGGAAGACCGAAGCAATGGCAAGGAAACCTGGGGAACACCTTGGAGTGTAACACACCATCTCTCTCCACCCGATACCCATTTTGTAGGCCTAATGCAGTGTAGTTTTCTACAACTACTAAATGAGAGTCGGAAGACCGAAGCAATGGCAAGGAAACCTGGGGAACACCTTGGAGTGTAACACACCATCTCTCTCCACCCGATACCCATTTTGTAGGCCTAATGCTGTGTAGTATTGTACAACTACTAAACGAGAGTCGGAAGACCAAAGCAATGGCAAGGAAACCTGGGGAACACCTTGGAGTGTAACACACCATCTCTCTCCACCCGATACCCATTTTGTAGGCCTAATGCAGTGTAGTTTTCTACAACTACTAAATGAGAGTCGGAAGACCGAAGCAATGGCAAGGAAACCTGGGGAACACCTTGGAGTGTAACACACCATCTCTCTCCACCCCATACCCAATTTGTAGGCCTAATGCAGCCTACTTTCCGACAACTACTAAACGAGAGCATGAAGATCGAAGCTCAGGAAAGGCAACCTGGGGAACACCTTGGAGTGTAACACACCCTCTCTCTACACCACGGAAGGGCTGATTCTTAGGAAGGAAGGCTGTCGGAAAGAAAAGGGGTATTGGAGTGTCTCCTTCTAATTTTTGGCATCCCTTTTCCAGTCTAGGAGACCCACTCCCTTAGTAATGGGAAAATGCTTTTCTGACATTCCAGTTGAGGGAAAATTTGTTGAAACCAAAAGAGATGGTGGGTTCTTTAAGTATATGATCTAGTTCCTTGTTGTGGGCTGGCAGGTAGTCATCACATCGTGAGTTCTCACATTGCATACAGGATTATACAGCTGGGAGAGCAGAGTTTGTACAGTAAGTATAGAAGATCCTGGTCTCCTCCATATCGGGATGAGTAGATGTGAAATTCTCCACTATATTCCCCAGAATGGTTGATGAAATAACAGTCATTTATGCCGCTATGTTAAACTAATAGCTTTTTTCAGAGCTAATTCAAATATTTTCTATTCTATTGTAATGACAGTGCTCTTATCTGTACTTCATCTTAGGTGAGGTGTGGCAGGAGGAATATAGTATGATAGGCATCTAGTCAGGGATTATTTAACTATAAATTCTAAGCCTTGCTGTTGCTTTTAAACATGGACTCATTAACCGATTCATGTTTTTTCACTGTGATCTGTACTCAGAAATTCATCAAAGCTGTTAGTGTTACTTGCGTTCCTCCAGAGTTTTTTGCTGCCACATACAAGAAAATATCTTTTCAGGGCCAGTTAAAATCCCTTCTATAGTCTACAATATTACTGCTTTTATCTGCAATTCATGTAAGTTGAGGTGTGGTAGTAGGGATAGCATATGACAGGCATCTAGTCATAGATTATTGCCTTATAAATTTGAAACCTGGCTGCTGGTTTGTTCCATGAACATATTATTAACAGCTTCATGCTTTTTATGGTAATCTGTACTAAGAAATTCATCAAAGCTGCAAGTTTTTCTTGCGTTTTTACATAGTTTCTTGCTGCCATGTACAAGAGAATATCTGTTAAGGGCTTTCTATATTCTACAATGTTACCACTTTTATCTGCAATTCATTTACAGTGAGGTGTGGCAGTAGGTATAACATATGACAGGCATCTAGTCAGGGATAATTGCCTTAAAAATTCTAAGTCTGACGGCTCTCTACAAATAGTGATGGCCGCATGATGGCCCTGGAAAAAATGGGTCTTTCTGAGTCCCTCCATCATAAATTAAACAGGATGTGTCTGATCATGTCTCACACACCACATGACCAGATATGGTAATACAAGGATAAAGTTACATTTTCTGTTGAATGTTTTTTCACCATTGAAAACAACGCAAGTGTGCAAAAAGCAGCAAAAACACTACATGTGAACAAAGCCCAAACTGTAGAGAAGCATTTTTTTCTCTTATTTATTTTGACTTATATACAAGTCATTATCTTGGAAATAAAATTTCTTAACATTTTATCCAGTCAAATCCATCTTAAATGCAGTTTTGTATGTTTTATTGTCATTACGTAAAAGTGGTGTAACACTCTGACAACATTGCTCCCACCAGAGACCAGGAATTCAGAGATGCTCCCAGAGGTCTTCCCCATGCTGTTAACATGGCATTTCAGCACAGTTTCCTTCATTTTCAGCAATTTATAGACCCCTCCAAACTAAAGATGAGACAACTTTTCAAGGTTCGGTTTGATTCTCCGGACTTTTAGGTGTTCGCCGAACATGTTCGTTGAACGGTTCGACGAACGTACCCAAACACTGTTAGTTTCAATGGGAGTCCAAATCATATGTATGCACAATATCTGAAAGGGTGACAAAAAGTTTTCTAAACAGCTCAAATTAGGGGCAGACATCATGAGAAGTGGCATCAGCGGACCCTCAGTAGAAATTTGCAAATGGCACAGAAGCAGTCAGCCATGGGCCATGCATAAGTTATCAGGGTGTGGCACAGCATTTACAGCTTGGAATTGAAGCTTCAATGGAGCAGTGTAAGACGTCTTAGCTGGGAAACCTAATACCTCATGCAACAGCTCCAATTATTTTTTTTATTCCAGCCGCACTGAGATGGCACAAACATCAGGTTCATACATTACTATTGGTAGAAAAATGAAAGGAAAGTAGCACAGGTGGTTGACTGATCAATTGACCTACAGTAGAACTTTTTATATTGGCATAGAAGCAGTCAGTCATGGCCCATGCATGAGGTATCAGGGTCAGGCCCAGTATTTACAACTTGGAATTGAAGTTTCAATGAGGATTTGGTGGTTAATGGAGCAGTGTAAGCCTTCTTGGCTGGGAGACGTGATACCTCATGCAACACCTCCAATTTTTTTTCCAAGCCACACTCAGATGACAAAAATAAAATTTTAGGAAAGTAACACAGGTAGTTGACTGAAGGTAAGTTCAGGCCAGCCTGTCTGTGTGGGAGTCCTACTTATACAGGTAGCCCACCAGATGGAGACCCAACCTGGAGGCTCCACATTTCAAAAAATAATTGCCACACACCATTAAAGTGGCATCAATTTTCACAGATTAGAAACAGTATAATAGGCTTCTAAACACATTCTACTTCAAGCAACTCACCAGATGGAGACCCAACTTGGAGTCTCCACATTTCAAATAATAATTGTCAGACACCACTAAACTGGCATCAATTTCCACAGAGTAGTTCCATAGTTCCATAAGTTGAAAAAAGACCTAGGTCCTTCAAGTTCAAACTTTCTCTACCAATTGAACATTTTGTCACTAATTTAACTGTAACCTGCAGTGTAAAGTGTATCAAGGCTATTGTCCAGCCCTTTTTTAAGGGTTTTGTACTGGCCACACATATAATTATACATGTAAATGAGATCTCCTCTGAGTCATCTTTTTCTAAGCTAAACAAGGCCAACTTTTCCAACCTCTCATCATATGAGAGACCTTTTATCCCTTGTAATAATCTAGTTGCCCGTCTTTGAATTGATTCATACTTCTGAATATCCTTTTTAAAATGTGGATCCCATATTCTAGATGTGGCCTCTCCATTGATTTATAAATGGGTAATAATACATTGGGATTGCGGCATTTTCTCTCCCTTTCTATACATCCTAAAATCTTGTTTGCTGCTGCTTTACATTGAGTACTGCTGCTCTGATTAGTTGTAACGAGAATACCCAAGTCATTCTCCTGTTCTGTAGTACCGAGTCTACTCCCATTTAATGTGTATGCAGTAGTAGGATTACTTTGTCCTAGGTGCATTATTTAACATTTATCTGTGCTAAATCTTATTTGCCAAGTATTTGCCCATTCAGACATCTTGTCCAGATTATTTTGCAATATTGTAATGTCAAGGTCAGATATTAATATCCTACATAGCTTGATGTCTGACAATTTACTGTCAATCCTATCTACAAGGTCATTAATAAAAAGGTTATAAAGAATCAGTCTTAGCACAGATCCCTGTGGTAACCCACTGCTGACTATATCCTATTTAGAGAATGCATAATTTATGACAACTCTTTGTTTCCTGTCATTTAGCCAATTCCTTACCCATCTGCATATAGTTTCCCCCAGTCCTTGCTTCTGTAGCTTTAGCATAAGGCTATTTTGTGGAACAGTATCAAATGCCTTTGCAAAGTCCAGATAAATTACATCAACTGCATTACCAACATCCAGATTTGTACTTACCTCCTCTTGTTAGTAAGACATGACTTATTCTTCATGAATCCATGCTGGTTGTCAGTTATTATATTATTATCTACAACATATTTCTGCAGGTCATCTGTTATAATGGTCTTAGAAATTTTGCACACTACTGATATCAGGCTTAGCGGACATTTGTATCCACCTTCTTACCTTTCTTAAATATTGGTACCACAGGAGCCATCCTCCAATCCTGTGGCACCACAACTGTTACAAGAGAGTCTAAGAATATGAGATACAGTGGTCTGTCAATTATTAAGCTCTATTCCCTCAGTATCCATGGATGAATGCCATTTGGGCCAGAAGATTTTACAATGTTTCAATTGCTCAGACATAGATGTACTTATTGTTGTGTTAAACTAGTTATATCAGGGTTATGAATTTTGATTTTTACCTTGTTAAATGATCCCTGTAACAGACAGTTCATTGGTGAACACGGATGATAAGTGTCTGTTTAATATCTCTGTCTTTTCTTTATCCTCTGTAATTATCTTGTTATTGTCATTTTTAAGGTGGCTGATACCATATACTCGAGTATAAGCCGACCCGAGTAAAAGTCGACCCCCCTAATTTTGCCACAAAAAACTGGGAAAACTTATTGACTCGAGTTTAAGCCTAGGGTGGAAAATGCAGCAGCTACCGGTAAATGTCAAAAATAAAAATAGATACCAATAAAAGTAAAATTAATTGAGACATCAGTAGGTTAAGTGTTTTTGAATATCCATATTGAATCAGGAGCCCCATATAATGCTCCATACAGTTCATGATGGGCCCCATAAGATGCTCCATACAAAATATGCCCCATATAATGCTCCATATTAAAATATGCCCCATATAATGCTGCACAAAGTTTAATAATGGCCCCATAAGATGCTCCATAGAAACATTTGTCCCATACAATGCTGCATAAAGGTTGATGGCCCCATAAGATGCTCCACACATTATGCCCCATAAGATGCTCCACACATTATGCCCCATGAGATACTTCACACATTATGCCACATTAGATACTCTATACATTATGCCCTTTAAGATGCTCCATACATTATGCAACATGAGATGCTCCACACATTATGCCCCATAAGATGCTCCATACATTATGGCCCCATAATATGCTCCATACATTATTGCCCTAAAAGATGCTCCACACATTATGGCCCCATAAGATGCTCCACACATTATGGCACAATAAGATGCTCTGCACATTATGCCCCATAAGATGCTCCACACATTATGCCCCATGAGATACTCCACACATTATGCCCCATAAGATGCTCCATACATTATGGCCCCATAAAATGCTCCATACATTACACCCCATGAGATGCTCCACACATTATGCCCCATAAGATGCTCCATACATTATGGCCCCATAATTCGCTCCATACATTATGGCCCTAAAAGATGCTCCATACATTATGGCTCCATAAGATGCTCCATACATTATGGCCCCAAAAGATGCTCCACACATTATGGCCCCATAAGATGCTCCACACATTATGGCCCCATGAGATGCTCCATACAATATGGCCCCATGAGATGCTCCATACATTATGGCCCATGAGATGCTCCATACACTGTGGCCCCGTATGATGCTCCATACATTATGGCCCCATGAGATGCTCCATACATTGTGGCCCCATACGATGCTCCCTACATTGTGGCCCCATACTATGCTCCATACATTGTGGACCCATGAGATGCTCCATACATTGTGGCTCCATACGAAGCTCCATACATTGTGGCCCCATAAGATGCTCCACACATTTGCCCCATTTGCTGTTGCTGCAATTAAAATAAAAAAAATCACATACTCACCTATCTTCGCTCAGGCCTCGGCATTTGCGTTAGTCACCTTCCTCATTCCACCGCTGCACACTGATCTGTCTTCCATCATCTGCACTGACTGTTCGGGCAGAGGTCGGCATGCACACTAATAGCGTCATTGCGCCCTCTGACCTGAACAGTGCAGAGGATGGAAGACAGTGCGGCGCACAGCGGTGGAACGAGGAAGGTGACTATCGCGCAATGCTCACCTCCCCCGATATACTCACCTGCTCCCGACGCGGTCCCTGGCAGCATCTCACTGTCAGATGGTCTCCGGGAGCCGGCGGCATCTTCCTGTGTTCAGCGGTCACGTACCACTCATTACAGTAATGAATATGCATCCATATTCATTACTTTAATGAGCGGTACCACGTGACCGCTGAACACAGGAAGAGCTGCCCGGAGACCATCGGACATGCAGGGACAGCGCCAGGAGCAGGTGAGTATGTCACCGCGCCGCTCCCCCGCCGACCCCCCCGGCTGACAATGACTCGAGTATAAGCCGAGAGGGTCACTTTCAGCCAAAAAAAGTGGGCTGAAAATCTCGGCTTATACTCGAGTATATACGGTATTTATAAAAAAATTAGGGATTTATTTTAATGTTATTGACAATTTGTTTCTCTGTAGATAAATTTGCTAGCTTGATTATTTTTTTACATTTTTAATTAGATCTTTATACTCCTGAAATGCTATTTCAGTATTCTCAGCTTTCAAAATTTTGAATGCCCTTTCTTTTTGCCTTATTAAACTTTGTACTGTCTCATTTATCCATAATGGTTTATTTATATTCCTTGACATTTTATTTTTGTTTGGTACCCCCAGTTACCATGACGAGGTCCCAGTCTATACGATTAAGCTTTTCCCTTAATATGTTGAAATCAGCTTCCTTAAAGTTCCAGGTTTTGTTTTCTTCCCCCTCTGAATGTTTGTTTGAAAATCACATTGAAACTTGTCATGTTATGGTCACTGCTTCCCAAATGTTCCCAGACCTATAGATCTGATATTGTTTCTGGTCAATTTCACAGAAACAGACCAAGCAGATTACCTCCCCTGATTGGCTCATCAACCAACTGACTGAGGTAATTGTCCAGATCTGTGGATAAGAAATTTCTTTTAGCACAACCACAAGATTTTATGTCCCATTGAATGTCTGGATAGCGAAACTCCCCTTTTAAAACAACCCTATTACTGTCTGTTACCTTTTTAATTTTATGCAGCATTTCATCCTCTACCTGTTCTGCTATATTAGGAGGCTTGCCACAAACTCCAATTAGCAGCTTTGTGTTAAAGCCATCCCCATGTACATTTACGCATAGTTACTCTACATTGCTGTAACTCCCCCAATGAGCACTGATTTTAATGTGGATTTTATGAAGATACACACCTCCCACATTTTTTATCTTTCCTGTCCTTTCTAAATGTTGTGTAACTCTCTATGTTTGTCACCCAGTCATGGCTCTCGTCAAGCCAGGTTTCCGTAATGCCCACCACATCATATTTTGTGACCTTCATAAGAGTCTTCAGTTCATTAATATGGTTTGCTAGACTCCTTGCATTTGCCAGCAGACATTTAATATTATTAGCCCATTTGTTACCCCTATTCAGCACGCTTCTTTCCTTGCATATCCCAGCCACCCTAAATCCTCCTTTACCCCCACCGCCTCCCTCTCTCTGTCTACTCTTTCTATCCTCTTATTAACACTACTATCCTCCCTCACCTCAGATCCTAGTTTAACCCCTTGAGACAACTGTCAATTTATGAGGTAATTATTCCGGAACGCTTCAACAGATCGTGTTGATTCTGAGACTGTTTTCTCGTGACATATTCAACTTTATGATAGTGGTAAAATTTATTTGATATGACTTGCATTTATTTGTGAAAAAAATGTAAACTTGGGCCAAAATTTTGAAATTTAGCAATTTTCAAGCTTATAATTTTCATTCCCTTAAATCAGAGAGTCATATCACACAAAATAGTTAATAAATAACATTTCTCACATGACTACTATACATCAGCACAATTTTGGAAACATAATATTTTTTTGTTAGGAAGTTATAACAGTTAAAAGTTGACCAGAGATTTCTCATTTTTCCAACAAAGTTTGCAAAACCATTTTTTTAGGGACCACCTCACCTCAAGTCACTTTGATGGGCCTATATGACAGAAAATACCCCAAAATTACACTATTCTAAAACTGCACCCCTCAAGGTACACAAAACCACATACAAGAAGTATATTAACTGTTATGATACGGTGGTCTAGGAGCAACATGGAACGAGCTCTGAAGGAAGTGGTAACTGTACTGACCGCAGTCCCTAAGCTCAACACAACACTAGAAGTAGCCGTGGAATGCTCCTAACTCTCCCTAGGCATCTCGTCACAGCCTAAGAGCTAACTACCCCTAAAGATAGAAGCAGGAAAGCTAACTTGCCTCAGAGAAAATCCCCAAAGGATAGATTAGCCCTCCACAAATAATGACTGTGAGTGGAGAGGGAAAAGACATACACAGAATGAAACCAGGATGAGCACAGGAGGCCAGTCTAACTAAATAGATAGGACAGGATGGAATACTGTGCGGTCAGTATAAAACACTACAAAAATCCACGCAGAGTTTACAAAAAATCTCCACACCTGACTAAAGGTGTGGAGGGCAAATCTGCCTCCCAGAGCTTCCAGCAAGTCCGAATCAATTCACACTGATAAGCTGGACAAACATAGAAAGCACAGAATGGATAAGTCCACAATCTATGGACAGAAAAGGGCAAGCAAAAACTTAGCTTAGCTGAACTGGTCAGGATAACAGGGAACTCCAAAGAGATGTGAATCCAACCAGGAACCATTTACAAGTGGCACTGGCTGAAGATAGAGCCAGACTTAAATAGCCGAGCAGAAGAGACAATGAGTGGAGGCAGCTGAAGACAGCTAACTCCAAGGAGCAGCCATACCACTAGAAACCACAAGAGGGAGCCCAAAAGCAGAACTCACAAAAGTGCCACTTACAACCACCGGAGGGAGCCCAAGAGCGGAATTCACAACAGTACCCCCCCTGAGGAGGGGTCACCGAACCCTCACCAGAGCCCCCAGGCCGATCAGGACGAGCGAAGTGAAAAGCACAAATCAAATCGGTGGCATGGACATCGGAGGCAACAACCCAAGAATTATCCTCCTGGCCATAACCCTTCCACTTGACAAGATACTGAAGCCTCCGCCTCGAAAAACGAGAATCCAAAATCTTCTCAACCTCATATTCCAACTCTCCCTCAACCAACACCGGGGCAGGAGGGTCAACCGAGGGAACAACGGGCACCACATATCCCCGCAACAAAGATCTATGGAAAACATTATGAATGGCAAAAGAGGCAGGAAGAGCCAAATGAAAAGACACCGGATTAATAATTTCAGAAATTTTATAAGGACCAATAAACCGAGGCTTAAACTTAGGAGAAGAAACCTTCATAGGAACATGACGAGAAGACAACCAAACCAAATCCCCCACACGAAGCCGGGGACCAACACACCGATGGCGGTTGGCAAAACGTTGAGCCCTTTCCTGAGACAACGTCAAATTGTCCACCACATAAGTCCAAATCTGCTGCAGCCTGTCCACCACAGAATCAACACCAGGACAATCAGAATTCTCAACCTGCCCAGAAGAAAAACGAGGATGAAAACTAAAATTACAAAAGAAAGGTGAAACCAAAGTAGCCGAACTAGCCCGATTATTAAGGGCAAACTCGGCCAACGGCAAGAAAGACACCCAATCATCCTGATCAGCAGACACAAAGCATCTCAAATAGGTCTCCAAGGTCTGATTAGTTCGCTCAGTTTGGCCATTAGTCTGAGGATGAAACGCTGAAGAAAAAGACAAATCAATGCCCATCCTAGCACAAAAGGCCCGCCAAAATCTAGAGACAAACTGAGAACCTCTGTCAGACACAATATTCTCCGGAATGCCATGCAAACGAACCACATGCTGAAAAAATAATGGAACCAGATCTGAGGAGGAAGGCAACTTAGGCAAAGGTACCAGATGGACCATTTTAGAGAACCGGTCACAAACAACCCAGATAACAGACATCTTCTGGGAAACAGAAATAAAATCCATGGAAATATGCATCCAGGGCCTCTCAGGGACCGGCAAAGGCAAAAGCAACCCACTAGCACGGGAACAGCAAGGCTTGGCCCGGGCGCAAGTCCCACAGGACTGCACAAAAGCACGCACATCGCGCGACAAGGAAGGCAACCAAAAGGACCTAGCAACCAAATCTCTGGTACCAAAAATCCCAGGATGCCCAGCCAACACTGAACAATGAACCTCAGAAATTACCTTACTTGTCCATCTATCAGGAACAAAGAGCTTCCCCACTGGACAGCAGTCAGGCCTATCAGCCTGAGATTCCTGAAGCACCCGCCGCAAATCAGGGGAGATAGCAGAAAGAATCACCCTCTCCTTAAGAATGCCAACCGGCTCAAGGACTCCAGGAGAATCAGGCGAAAAACTCCTAGAGAGGGCATCAGCCTTAACATTCTTAGATCCCGGAAGATACGAGACCACAAAATCAAAACGGGAGAAAAACAGGGACCATCGAGCCTGTCTAGGATTCAGCCGCTTGGCCGACTCGAGGTAAATCAGATTCTTATGATCGGTCAGGACCACAACACGGTGTTTAGCTCCCTCAAGCCAATGTCGCCACTCCTCAAGCGCCCACTTCATAGCCAACAACTCCCGATTGCCGACATCATAATTGCGTTCCGCAGGTGAAAACTTTCTGGAAAAAAAAGCACACGGTTTCATCAAAGAACCATCAGACTCCCTCTGAGACAAAACGGCCCCTGCCCCAATCTCAGAAGTGTCGACCTCAACCTGAAAAGGAAGAGAAACATCCAGTTGACGCAACACAGGGGCAGAAGTAAATCGGCGTTTAAGCTCCTGAAAGGCCTCAACAGCCTCAGAGGACCAATTCGTCACATCAGCGCCTTTCTTCGTCAAATCAGTAAGGGGCTTAACCACACTGGAAAAGTTGGCAATGAAACGGCGATAGAAATTAGCAAAACCCAAAAATTTTTGAAGACCCTTCACAGATGTGGGTTGGATCCAGTCATGAATAGCTTGGACCTTAACAGGATCCATTTCTATAGACGAGGGAGAAAAAATAAAACCCAAAAATGAGACCTTCTGAACTCCGAATAGGCACTTAGACCCCTTCACAAATAAAGCATTATCACGAAGGATCTGGAACACCATCCTGACCTGCTTCACATGAGACTCCCAATCATCGGAAAAAATCAAAATATCATCCAAATATACGACCATGAATTTATCAAGATAATTGCGGAAAATATCATGCATGAAAGACTGGAACACAGATGGAGCCTTAGAGAGCCCAAATGGCATCACAAGGTATTCAAAATGGCCTTCGGGCGTATTAAATGCAGTTTTCCATTCGTCACCCTGTTTAATATGAACAAGATTATATGCCCCTCGGAGGTCAATCTTAGTAAACCAACTAGCCCCCTTAATCTGAGCAAACAAATCAGTAAGCAAAGGCAAGGGGTATTGGAATTTGACCGTGATCTTATTAAGAAGACGATAATCAATACAGGGTCTCAAGGAGCCATCCTTCTTAGCAACAAAAAAGAAACCCGCTGCCAATGGTGATGAAGAGGACCGAATATGCCCTTTCTCCAAAGATTCCTTAACATAGCTCCGCATGGCGGCATGCTCTGGCACAGACAGATTGAAAAGTCGGCCCTTAGGGAACTTACAACCAGGAATCAAGTTAATAGCACAATCACAGTCCCTGTGTGGAGGAAGGGAACTGGACTTGGGCTCATCAAATACATCTTGGAAATCCGACAAAAACTCAGGGACCTCGGAAGAAGGGGAAGAGGAAATTGACATCAAAGGAACGTCACTATGTACTCCTCGACAACCCCAACTAGTCACCGACCTAGTTTTCCAATCCAGCACCGGATTATGTTCCTGTAACCATGGAAATCCCAGTACAACAACATCATGCAGGTTATGCAACACCAGAAAACGGCAATCTTCCTGATGTGCAGGAGCCATGTACATAGTCATCTGTGTCCAGTACTGAGGTTTATACTTGGCCAAGGGTGTAGCATCAATGCCCCTCAAAGGAATAGGGCTCTGCAAAGGCTGCAAGGAAAAACCACAGCGCCTGGCGAATTCTAAGTCCATTAAGTTCAGGGCAGCGCCTGAATCCACAAATGCCATGACAGAAAAGGACGGCAATGAGCAAATCAGGGTCACAGATAAGAGAAATTTAGGCTGTATAGTACTAATGGTAACAGACCTAGCGACTCTCTTAGTACGCTTAGGGCTATCAGAGATAACATGAGCCGAATCACCACAGTAAAAACACAGCCTATTCTGACGTGTGAATTCCTGCCGTTCTATTCTAGTCAAAATCCTATCACATTGCATAGGTTCAGGACTTTGCTCAGAGGATACTGCCATATGGTGCACAGCTTTGCGCTCGCGCAGACGCCGATCAATCTGAATGGCTAGAGACATAGATTTGCTCAAACCGGCAGGCGTAGGAAAGCCCACCATAACATCTTTAAGGGTTTCAGAAAGACCTTTTCTGAAAATAGCAGCCAGAGCCTCTTCATTCCATTTAGTGAGCACAGACCATTTTATAAATTTCTGGCAGTACAACTCTGCCGCTTCCTGACCTTGACACAAGGCCAACAGGGCTTTTTCCGCATGATCCACAGAATTAGGTTCGTCATACAAAAAATGCATCTACATTCAATAATGCCGGATCCCCTGTTTCAAGAGAAAAAGCCCAGTCTTGAGGGTCACCACGCAGCAAGGATATGATGATTTTTACTTGCTGAATGGGATCACCAGAAGATCGGGGTTTCAAAGCAAAAAACAATTTGCAGTTATTTTTAAAGTTCAAAAACTTGGATCTGTCCCCAAAAAACAAATCAGGAGTAGGAATTCTGGGCTCTAAAGCCGGAGTCTGGACAACATAGTCCTGGATACTCTGTACTCTTGCAGCAAGTTGATCCACACAAGAGAACAGACCCTGAACATCCATGCCAAAGCATATATCCTGAACCACCCAGATATCAAGAGGAAAAGAAAAAAAAAGACAAACTAGAGCACAGAAAAAAAATGGTTCAGAACTTTCTTTTCCTTCTTTTGAGAAGCATTTAATTCATTTTTGGTCACTTGTACTGTTATGATACGGTGGTCTAGGAGCAACATGGAACGAGCTCTGAAGGAATTGGTAACTGTACTGACCGCAGTCCCTAAGCTCAACACAACACTAGAAGTAGCCGTGGAATGCTCCTAACTCTCCCTAGGCATCTCGTCACAGCCTAAGTGCTAACTACCCCTAAAGATAGAAGCAGGAAAGCTATCTTGCCTTAGAGAAAATCCCCAAAGGATAGATTACCCCACCACAAATAATGACTGTGAGTGGAGAGGGAAAAGACATACACAGAATGAAACCAGGATGAGCACAGGAGGCCAGTCTAACTAAATAGATAGGACAGGATGGAATACTGTGCGGTCAGTATAAAACACTACAAAATTCCACGCAGAGTTTACAAAAAATCTCCACACCTGACTAAAGGTGTGGAGGGCAAATCTGCCTCCCAGAGCTTCCAGCAAGTCCGAATCAATTCACACTGATAAGCTGGACAAACATAGAAAGCACAGAATGGATAAGTCCACAATCTATGGACAGAAAAGGGCAAGCAAAAACTTAACTTAGCTGAACTGGTCAGGATAACAGGGAACTCCAAAGAGATGTGAATCCAACCAGGAACCATTTACAAGTGGCACTGGCTGAAGATAGAGCCAGACTTAAATAGTCGAGCAGAAGAGACGATAAGTGGAGGCAGCTGAAGACAGCTAACTCCAAGGAGCAGCCATACCACTAGAAACCACAAGAGGGAGCCCAAAAGCAGAACTCACAAAAGTGCCACTTACAACCACCGGAGGGAGCCCAAGAGCAGAATTCACAACAATTAACCCTTCAGGCCATTCACAGGAATTTTTTGGAATGTGGAAGGAAAAAATAAACATTTACTTTTCTTTCACAAAAGTTTTCTTTAGACCTATTTTTTTAACTTTCGCAAGGGTAACAGGAGAAAATGGACCATACATTTTGTTGTGCAATTTCTCCTGCTATGTCACATTTGAAGAGCCCCTAAACCATGCAAGCACCCCACAAGTGACACCATTTTGGAAACTAGACCCTTTGGGGACCTTATCTAGATGTGCATTGAGCACCATGAACCCCCTGGTGCTTTGCAGAAGTATATAACGTTAAGTCGTGAAAATAAAAAAAATCACATTTGTCCCCCCAAAAATCTTTTTTAGCTACAAATTTTGTATTTTCACAAGTGCAAAAGGAGAAAATGGACCACAAACTTTGTTGTGCAATTTCTCCTGAGTTCAAAAATACCTCATATGTGGTCAAAAACTACTTTTGAGGCACAGTGCAAAGCTCAGAAGGGAAGTAGCACCATATTACAGTGAAGATTTTGCTGCATTTATTAGAGGGCGCCTTGTTACATTGACAGAGTCCCTGATGTGCCAGAACAGCAGAACCCCCCATACATGAGCCCATTTTACCATTTAAACCTCTCAATGAATTATTCTACAGGTGCAGTGATTATATTGACACCACAGTGTCACAAACTTTTACACCATTGGGCAGTGAAGAAAAAATAGTTAACATTTTTAACAAGTGTGTTAGCCCCAATTTTAAATTTTCAAACTGGGAAATGGGTAAAAATGGCACCAGAATTTTTCCCACAAATACCCCATATGTGGCTGTACAGTACTTCTTTACCATAAGTAGTGACTCGGAAGGAACACAGGACTATTTGCCTCCTGGTGCACATATTTTCCTAGACTAGTTTGTAAATTCCATATAAAGAGGCCCTAAGTGCTAGAAAAGCAGAATCTCCCCTCAAGTGATCCCATTTTGGAAATTATAGCCATTTGGGAATTTATCTACAGAAGTAATGATGATTTTGAATTTATGGGTGTTTTCCAGAAACTGGCAGCAGTGGATGTTGTTGAGTGTAAATTGCAAGCTGCCGTTATAGTGAAAAGTATGCTGTAGTGACTAGTACCTTATGCCTATCTCATGCTTCAGGAGACATGCACCTATAAATTAGGCAGGCTCTCATCACTGCAGAAATGCCAAACATGTGGGCAATATATGTGATTTAGGCAAGTTGGGGCTCAGAAGGTGGGGGGGCATTTGGATTTGTGTGCAGAGAATTTGCTCAATTTCTTTTGGCGGGTGAGGAGCCATGTTACTTTTCCAGAGCCTTTGTGCTGCCAGTATCGTGGAAGCCCCCTACATTCCCATGAACAGATGAAAGATCTGTTTTTAAATGATTATGAACTTTTTTTGCATTATTTGACATCTGCAAGCAATGCATTTTTTTGTTATTTTGACCACTTCTCATTTTCAGAAAATAAATACAAAATTTATTGCTTGGAACTTCGGAGACATGTTGTCAGTAGTTCATAGAATAAAATAACATTTTACTCAAAAAAATATGCCTATAAAGAGAAAAATCAGACAAACTGAAAATTTTGCAGTTGTCTCTTAATTTTTGCCCGAGCGGTACATTCAATTTTATAATTTGTTTTAAATTAATGTTAATATTTTCACATTTACATTTTTGTGTTTTCATGCAATTTTAGGTTTTTGCAGCATTAAACAGCAGACAATTTCTCTTTAAATATTTTTTAAAACTGCAGAGAAGTAAAGCTTTATGACCACCTGATTTACTGAAGAAATAATGAAAACATTCTGTTCTGATATGCTTCTGTTTTCTTTTCACTCTTTAATTCCCCAGGAGACTGCATGTATGCATTGTGGCATGGCCTAGATTATACGCTGTATGTCCTTTTTACATGCCTGATAAATTGACCTCAATGATCCCCAGAGCTTGTTCCTTTTTAAAGCCTCAGTTATACAATAATAGAATCTATTCAACTTAGCTAATGTTCATTTTCATTAAAAACGACTTTCTTTAGTACCTAACAAGTTAGGCTTTAATATGTTTAAATCATTGCCTCGTAAAGCTCGGCAAAAATCATCTGTTTCCTCTGCTGGGGATTTTCCATTGGATTTCTTTCACAACCTATTGACTAATTTACTGCAGATAAATAGCTAGGAAAAAAACTAAGAGTGAATAGTATACAATTGCATAATTGCAAGGCTAGGCTACGTTTTTATTTTAAATAGCTAAACAATTTGTAATGTGCTGCGTGAATTCTTTGTTTTTCTGCAGTTGTTTTTTTTTTTTTGTGGGTGGGGGGGCAGTTATATCTGTCCATAAAATGTTTCTTATAAATAATGTATTTACAGCATTTTCTACTAAATTTATCCTGAGATAGTTCAATAACAAACATGGCTGATTGTTTTGACTTACATACAAAGTTAGATATTTATAAAGAGATTTTCCACTTTTAGAAATGTGATCAGCCGCCAAAATACAATGACTAGAAAAGTAGCTGATATCTGAAGTTGGGGAATGGGGAAGAGTGTGATTAACCCTAACTACTATCTATTAGACTGTTCAGTTAAATACTAAAATAAAATAATACATTTCAATGAAAAAGTTTAGCGATATCTTAATATATACTTACCTTGTAATGTCTTCACATCTTGTTCCGTCCAGATTTGTCCGGATTCCAGAATTCTAAGCGGCAGAAGTTCACCGGCCTCCGTATTGGGACACCCAGGTGATGGGTGTCTCAATATGGAAATTGCTGGTGGTACCAGCCTATTGCATGGTACCACCAGCAGAACACCATCACACAACACACACACACGCACACACACACAAACTGTATATGCCATAGGCACCACACACACACAAACATACACTGTATATGCTGTACTCACCAAACACACCCTGTATACGCCATATGCGTGTTTGCGCGATACCACCAGCGGAACACCATTGTGAACACGCTGCCACTGGCACCAGCATAATGATTCACTGACCGCCAGCATCTTTGTACAGGAGGAGCACATGCGCAGTTTTAATGTGACCGCCAAGATCTGTCTGCATAAAGATGGCGGCAGTCTCATTTACTGCGCCTGCTTGACTCCGGCGCAGGCACAGTGAATCATTTGGCTGATCCCGGCGGCAGATGTGCAACGTGTCTACAGGCAGAGGAAACCAGTCACATTAAATGGGTTTTCCCATGAACAAAAGTTTATTTTAAAAATTGTCACAGAGGATTTCTTTTGTCAGGTAAAATATTTCACTGACTGTTGTTAAACAATATTTTACCTCACAAAATGTATCCTCTGCGATCTCCTGCTGTAATGTCAGTATTGTCTTTTTATTCCTCCCCTGCCCAGGAGCTGTGGTATGTTCTGTACACGGTCAGACACAGACAATCTCAACGCTGCAAAGGCTGCCCCCATCATGACATTACCACCCTCCCGATGCGATAGCATCAGGCTTCCATTTAGTATTAAATAAGAGATAAAATGATGATGATTATATTTCCATGTACAATAGTAGGACTGAAGAATCAGAAACATTTAAAATGTTCCATGGAGGATGGGAAATGGAGCCTGGCCACAGCTTTCTTATAACTCTTTAGTTTCCTGAGCAGCAGCAACATAGTTAATGACCTCCCTGTCTTTCTCCATTTACCTTCTCTACCACTTCCTTACCTAACCAAAGTGGTGACATGATCAAAGGACAAATTGGTAGATCTTAAAAAGCTGTTTAAGTTTTGTGAGGCTGGTCCAGGGGCCTCAGAAGATTGTCAGTCCATAGATAATGATATGCTTCATTCTAACACTTCAGTGACAAAGCATGCTTCAGTCCCTGCAGTCCCCACAATCTCAACATCAAACACTCAAAAAAAAACAGGGAAAAGAGGAGTCCCAGACTATCCTCAGATATAGCTTAATGAAAAAAGGTCCATAAATTAGAAAGGGGACATGTCAATCTCCAGCCTGGACCTGCAAGCTTTTAAAGGGATTAATTGGTCCATTACTGTGGGCATAATGAAAGATATGATTGATCACTAAACAGAAATATATCCAGAGATATTAATGGTATATGTAACAATTTAATTTAATATCCATGGATTAGGGTGGCGTACGGCCATATTTATCAAATGATGTATGAAGTCACAATTGCTCCTAATGAAATAACAGAGCACTCTTCTCACTTTAGGAGGAAGTTGCACGGTTGTACCATTAAGTTATTGTTCTCCCTGATACATCACTGAAGACTGGAACATTGTGGTTAACCATAGTCAACACTGTTAACTGAATATACTAACTTCCTTGTTTTACAAAAGCCTATAGTCTATTAGACTGTTATTCTTACTTTACTTAGTAAAGAAGTTTAAATATACATGTTATGTACCCCCTGATATCTTACCGGATGATCTTTTTTCTAATGTTTTCTGTTTCTGAGTTTTTTTCCCTCAGCTGTATTTGGAGCTCCCACAACTCCACATAGAGTTCACATTTGTCCAGCATTATATATTTCCTATGTCTATTTCTCTAAATTCTTTAATTTGCAGAACAAGATCCAGCCATTTTTATCTCAGCTATTTATGTGAGAAACTAGTAACTAAAGAAAGGATGTCCTCTGTTGTGAATTCTGTGGCAAAGCTCCCTCCTGTGGTCACAAGTGGTACTTCGGCTGATTCTCTCTGTGAGCTTCTGTTGGTGGAGGGAAGTGGTACTGCGGCTTCTGAGTTTCCTCCCTCAGGTGATCTGGTGAGGTCGTTAGGTGCTTCTCTACTTAACTCCACCTAATGCTTTGATCCTGGCTTCCTGTCAATGTTCCAGTGTTGGACTTGCTTTTCCCTGGATCATTCCTGTGGCCTGCTGCTCTGCATAGCTAAGTTCTTCTTTGCTATTTGTTTGCTATTTTTTCTGTCCAGCTTGTCTAATTTTTTGCTGGAAGCTCTGGGACGCAAAGGGTGTACCTCCGTGCCGTTAGTTCGGTACGGAGGGTCTTTTTGCCCCCTTTGCGTGGTTTTCTTTAGGGTTTTGTGTAGACCGCAAAGTTACCTTTTCTGTCCTCGCTCTGTTAAGAAAGTCGGGCCTCACTTTGCTGAATCTATTTCATCTCTACGTTTGTCTTTTCATCTTAACTCACAGTCATTATATGTGGGGGGCTGCCTTTTCCTTTGGGGTATTTCTCTGAGGCAAGGTAGGCTTATTTTCTATCTTCAGGCTAGTTAGTTTCTCAGGCTGTGCCGAGTTGCATAGGCAGAGTTAGGCGCAATCCACGGCTGCCTCTAGTGTTGGTTGGAGAGGATTAGGGATTGCGGTCTGCAGAGTTCCCACGTCTCAGAGCTCGTTCTATGATTTTGGGTTATTGTCAGATCACTGTATGTGCTCTGACCGCTATGTCCATTGTGGTACTGAATTGCCTTTCATAACAGTACAGGAAGCCAAAAGTACTAATGATTCTCAATAGAGGGAAAAAAGAAGTTCTGAGACCATTTTTTTTTCTTTGCACTGTGTTTTGCCTTTTTTTTCCCCTAGACATTTGGGTGGTTCAATACACAGGTGTAGCGATGGACATTAGAAGTCTGTCTTCATCTGTGGATCAGCTCTCGGCAAGAGTACAAAAGATTCAAGACACTATTGATCAGAAATCTATGTTAGAACCAAGAATTCCTATTCCTGATTTGTTTTTTGGAGATAGAACTAAGTTTCTGAGTTTCAAAAATAATTGTAAATTATTTCTGGCCTTGAAACCTCGCTCCTCTGGTGATCCAGTTCAACAGGTTTTGATTGTTATTTCTTTTTTGTGCGGCGACCCTCAGGACTGGGCATTTTCTCTTGCGCCAGGAGATCCTGCATTGAGTAATATCGATGCATTTTTCCTGGCGCTCGGATTGCTGTACGATGAACCTAATTCAGTGGATCAGGCAGAGAAAAATTTGCTGGCTCTTTGTCAGGGTCAGGATGAGATAGAGGTATATTGTCAGAAATTTAGAAAGTGGTCCGTGCTCACTCAATGGAATGAATCTGCGCTGGCAGCTATGTTCAGAAAGGGTCTCTCTGAAGCCCTAAATAATGTCATGGTGGGATTTCCTATGCCTGCTGGTTTGAATGAGTCTATGTCTTTGGCCATTCAGATCGGTCGACGCTTGCGTGAGCGTAAATCTGTGCACCATTTGGCGGTATTACCTGAGCTTAAACCTGAGCCTATGCAGTGCGATAGGACTTTGACCAGAGTTGAACGGCAAGAACACAGACGTCTGAATGGGCTGTGTTTCTACTGTGGTGATTCCACTCATGCTATCTCTGATTGTCCTAAGCGCACTAAGCGGTTCGCTAGGTCTGCCACCATTGGTACGGTACAGTCAAAATTTCTTCTGTCTGTTACCTTGATCTGCTCTTTGTCATCGTATTCTGTCATGGCATTTGTGGATTCAGGCGCTGCCCTGAATTTGATGGACTTGGAGTATGCTAAGCGTTGTGGGTTTCTCTTAGAGCCCTTGCAGTGTCCTATTCCTTTGAGAGGAATTGATGCCACGCCTTTGGCCAAGAATAAGCCTCAATACTGGACCCAGCTGACCATGTGCATGGCTCCTGCACATCAGGAGGTTATTCGCTTTCTGGTGTTGCATAATCTGCATGATGTGGTCGTGTTGGGGTTGCCATGGCTACAAGCCCATAATCCAGTATTAGATTGGAAATCCATGTCGGTGTCCAGCTGGGGTTGTCAGGGGGTACATGGTGATGTTCCATTTCTGTCAATTTCGTCATCCACCCCTTCTGAGGTTCCAGAGTTCTTGTCTGATTACCGGGATGTATTTGATGAGCCCAAGTCCGATGCCCTACCTCCGCATAGGGATTGTGATTGTGCTATCAATTTGATTCCTGGTAGTAAATTCCCAAAAGGTCGACTGTTTAATTTATCCGTGCCTGAGCACGCCGCTATGCGCAGTTATGTGAAGGAATCCCTGGAGAAGGGGCATATTCACCCGTCATCGTCACCATTAGGAACAGGGTTCTTTTTTGTAGCCAAGAAGGATGGTTCGCTGAGACCTTGTATAGATTACCGCCTTCTAAATAAGATCACGGTTAAATTTCAGTACCCCTTGCCATTGTTATCTGATTTGTTTGCTCGGATTAAGGGGGCTAGTTGGTTCACCAAGATAGATCTTCGTGGTGCGTATAATCTGGTGCGAATCAGGTGAGGAGATGAATGGAAAACTGCATTTAATACGCCCGAGGGTCATTTTGAGTATCTAGTGATGCCATTCCGACTTGCCAATGCTCCATCAGTGTTTCAGTCCTTTATGCATGACATCTTCCGAGAGTACCTGGATAAATTCCTGATTATGTACTTGGATGACATTTTGATCTTCTCGGATGATTGGGAGTCTCATGTGAAGCAGGTCAGAACAGTTTTTCAGGTCCTGCGTGCTAATTCTTTGTTTGTGAAGGGATCAAAGTGTCTCTTTGGTGTGCATAAGGTTTCATTTTTGGGGTTCATCTTTTCCCCTTCTACTATCGAGATGGATCCTGTTAAGGTCCAAGCCATCCATGATTGGACTCAGCCGACATCTCTGAAAAGTCTGCAAAAGTTCCTGGGCTTTGCTAATTTTTATCGTCGCTTCATCTGCAATTTTTCTAGTATTGCCAAACCATTGACCGATTTGACCAAGAAGGGTGCTGATTTGGTCAATTGGTCTCCTGCTGCTGTGGAAGCTTTTCAAGAGTTGAAGCATCGTTTTTCTTCTGCCCCTGTGTTGTGTCAACCAGATGTTTCTCTTCCGTTCCAGGTCGAGGTTGATGCTTCTGAGATTGGAGCAGGGGCTGTTTTGTCGCAGAGAGGTTCTGATTGCTCAGTGATGAAACCATGCGCTTTTTTTTCCAGGAAGTTTTCGCCTGCTGAGCAAAATTATGATGTGGGCAACCGAGAGTTGCTGGCCATGAAGTGGGCATTCGAGGAGTGGCGTCATTGGCTTGAAGGAGCTAAGCATCGCGTGGTGGTATTGACTGATCATAAGAACTTGACTTATCTTGAGTCTGCTAAGCGGTTGAATCCGAGACAGGCTCGTTGGTCGCTGTTTTTTGCCCGTTTTGACTTTGTGATTTCGTACCTTCCGGGCTCTAAAAATGTGAAGGCGGATGCTCTGTCTAGGAGTTTTGTGCCCGACTCTCCAGGTTTGTCTGAGCCGGCGGGTATCCTCAAGGAAGGAGTAATTGTGTCTGCCATCTCCCCTGATTTGCGGCGGGTGCTGCAAAAATTTCAGGCTAATAAACCTGATCGTTGTCCAGCGGAGAGACTGTTTGTCCCTGATAAGTGGACCAATAAAGTTATCTCTGAGGTTCATTGTTCGGTGTTGGCTGGTCATCCTGGAATCTTTGGTACCAGAGAGTTAGTGGCTAGATCCTTTTGGTGGCCGTCTCTGTCGCGGGATGTGCGTACTTTTGTGCAGTCCTGTGGGATTTGTGCTCGGGCTAAGCCCTGCTGTTCTCGTGCCAGTGGGTTGCTTTTGCCCTTGCCGGTCCCGAAGAGGCCTTGGACACATATCTCTATGGATTTTATTTCTGATCTTCCCGTTTCTCAAAAGATGTCAGTCATTTGGGTGGTCTGTGATCGCTTTTCTAAGATGGTCCATTTGGTACCCTTGTCTAAATTGCTTTCCTCCTCTGATTTGGTGCCATTGTTCTTCCAGCATGTGGTTCGTTTACATGGCATTCCAGAGAATATCGTTTCTGACAGAGGTTCCCAGTTTGTTTCAAGGTTTTGGCGAGCCTTTTGTGGTAGGATGGGCATTGACTTGTCTTTTTCCTCGGCTTTCCATCCTCAGACTAATGGCCAGACCGAACGAACCAATCAGACCTTGGAGACATATGTGAGATGCTTTGTTTCTGCCGGTTGGGATGACTGGGTGTCCTTTTTGCCTTTGGCTGAGTTCGCCCTTAATAATCGGGCCAGCTCGGCTACCTTGGTTTCGCCATTTTTCTGCAATTCTGGGTTCCATCCTCGTTTCTCTTCAGGACAGGTTGAGTCTTCGGACTGTCCTGGTGTGGATACTGTGGTGGACAGGTTGCAGCAGATTTGGACTCAGGTAGTGGACAATTTGACCTTGTCCCAGGAGAAGGCTCAACTTTTCGATAATCGCAGACGCCGTGTGGGTCCCCGACTTCGTGTTGGGGATCTGGTTTGGTTATCTTCTCGTCATATTCCTATGAAGGTTTCCTCTCCTAAGTTTAAACCTCGTTTCATTGGTCCGTATAGGATTTCTGAGGTTCTTAATCCTGTGTCTTTTCGTCTGACCCTTCCAGATTCTTTTTCCATACATAACGTATTCCATAGGTCATTGTTGCAGAGATACGTGGCACCTATGGTTCCATCTGTTGATCCTCCTGCCCCGGTTTTGGTGGAGGGGGAATTGGAGTATATTGCGGAGAAGATTTTGGATTCTCGTGTTTCTAGACGGAAACTCCAGTATCTGGTTAAATGGAAGGGTTATGCTCAGGAAGATAATTCCTGGGTTTTTGCCTCTGATGTCCATGCTCCCGATCTTGTTCGTGCCTTTCATGTGGCTCATCCTGGTCGGCCTGGGGGCTCTGGTGAGGGTTCGGTGACCCCTCATCAAGGGGGGGTACTGTTGTGAATTCTGTGGCAAAGCTCCCTCCTGTGGTCACAAGTGGTACTTCGGCTGATTCTCTCTGTGAGCTTCTGTTGGTGGAGGGAAGTGGTACTGCGGCTTCTGAGTTTCCTCCCTCAGGTGATCTGGTGAGGTCGTGAGGTGCTTCTCTACTTAACTCCACCTAATGCTTTGATCCTGGCTTCCTGTCAATGTTCCAGTGTTGGACTTGCTTTTCCCTGGATCATTCCTGTGGCCTGCTGCTCTGCATAGCTAAGTTCTTCTTTGCTATTTGTTTGCTATTTTTTCTGTCCAGCTTGTCTAATTTTTGGCTGGAAGCTCTGGGACGCAAAGGGTGTACCTCCGTGCCGTTAGTTCGGTACGGAGGGTCTTTTTGCCCCCTTTGCGTGGTTTTCTTTAGGGTTTTGTGTAGACCGCAAAGTTACCTTTTCTGTCCTTGCTCTGTTAAGAAAGTCGGCCTCACTTTGCTGAATCTATTTCATCTCTAGGTTTGTCTTTTCATCTTAACTCACAGTCATTATATGTGGGGGGCTGCCTTTTCCTTTGGGGTATTTCTCTGAGGCAAGGTAGGCTTATTTTCTATCTTCAGGCTAGTTAGTTTCTCAGGCTGTGCCGAGTTGCATAGGCAGAGTTAGGCGCAATCCACGGCTGCCTCTAGTGTTGGTTGGAGAGGATTAGGGATTGCGGTCTGCAGAATTCCCACGTCTCAGAGCTCGTTCTATGATTTTGGGTTATTGTCAGATCACTGTATGTGCTCTGACCGCTATGTCCATTGTGGTACTGAATTGCCTTTCATAACAGTCCTCTTTACTCAAAAAAACACATTTAATTGAAGTGCTGGTGCTTAGGTGTGGCTCAGAATGAAAAAAAGCATCCACCACTTCACCCGTTCGCCTAGCCGTCAGCTGCTCAACTGCTTTCTAGAAATGGTGCTCTGACGAACAGAGCATTAGTGGCTTCAACAGCAGCTTCAACTCTCTGTGACTTCAAGTATGTCAGCTTCTTGGAGGTGTAGATATTCATTCAGGCTTCATTTTCTCTTCATCTGGGTAATAGGTAAAGAAGTGCATTGGTTTTTCTAGGTTTCTTAAACAGGAATGCATTGAGTGTTACATCCCTAAACTCTGCCATCCTACGTTTCTTTCACTGGATCATACGATACTTCGTTTTGCTTTGGTTCTGGGTCTGTAAATGCCTTCCAGTGACAGTCAGCATTGCCAAGTTCCCACAGCCGTATTTTCAATCCAACTATTGTCTGTGAAAACTGACAGCACACTGACCAATGTTATTTAAATGGGCCATACATATGTGTGTTTTGCCTTAGGCCTTGCTCACAACAGCGTATAAATTGGATGAGTGCAATCAGATTAAAAAATTGGCTTTCACTTGTACCAATGTTACTCAGTCAGTGCTGATGTCCAATTTTTTCCTCAGGAGGCATCTGGATAAGAAAAAAATTGCAGCATGCTGCGAGTGGTCGCGTATATCGGAGGGGACTCAGCAATGCAACTCAATGGGTGCAAGAAAAAAAAACAGATGTCACACGGATCATGCGTATACCGTCTGTTTTTTTTTTTCACACACAACTATAAAGGAATCAGAAAATTTCATCAGCAAAATACAATGAATTCACAGCCAGAACCCTCACAATAGATAGAATACATAAATGTCTTTAGATATTTAATATCACAAGCCTCCTACATATTATTAAACTTACCTTGTTGTTGAGCACTTCGCAGCCTAAAAATTAATCCCTCAATTGCCCCAGAATTGCCACATCACTTTAGATGCGCCAATTCTGGCGTTGTGTCCGCCTCTTCCCGATGGCCCTGAAGCTGTGGCAATTCAGGTAACTGTAGCTGGGGTTGATCACAGATTTGTCAAAAATCACAGCTACCATCAAACCCTGGAGTTAGTAAGGGAGAGGTGTCTGTCAGACAACCCCATTACTAACCCAGCAATCTAAAATAAAAACACACACAAAAAAATACTTTATTTGAATAAAGACTTCCGCTCACTATCCCTCATTCACCAATTTAGTGATTTCTTTTTTATTAGCTAAAACTTTACCCACACAGGTCCAGCTTATTTCTATTCACAATTGCAGTTTGGGAATCCTCATTGACTACATTCAGCCTGCATGGGAACAGTTTTATGTAATAAACTGGTGAACGCGGGACAGTGATTTGTTTTTATTTCTATCTTTTTATGTTTTTCAGGAATTCTTTCCTGGACCACTTTGCATTTGGTGTATTGCGGCAGAAATGCATGTTTTGCTGTTTTTTTATCATTAAATGGATGAACAGGGGATAGTGTGTGAGAGTCTTTATTCAAATAAAGTGTTTTTTTTTCTGTGTGTGAGCTTTTATTTTTGATTACTGGGTGTTTGATAGACACCCCCCCATTACTAATCCCTTGGACTGATGGCAGTTGTGATTTGTAACAAATCAAAGTGGCCATCAACCCCACCTACCATTACCCTGATTTCCACCACACCATGTCAATCAGGAAGAGCCGGGCAAGGCAACAGAATTGGCGCATTTCAAGTGATGTGCCAATTCTGGAGTGGTTTGTGGTATGGTATTTTTAGGATGAGAAGGGCCCAATAACCAGGGGCCTTCCCAGCCTGATAATACAAGCCCACAGCTGTCTGCTTTACTTTGCTGGTTATTAAACATAGCGGGAATCCACTCCATTTGTTTTGCTATTTATTTATTTATTTAATAGGTTAAAGAAGGCTGACCACCCTTTAATGCCAATTGAAAGGCAATAAAGGGTGCTAGTTTATTGTTAAGTAGGGAGCTTGTGAAATTATATATCTACAGCATATCTATCCATCTATCCAATTCATCTATTCTATTTATTTTATATATATTGATCAAATATCTTTCTATCATTTTTCTATATCTTTTTATATAAGATTGCTTTACCAGGCTTTTAAACTAACTTTAAATTACACCGTGTGCAGAATTATTAGGCAAGTTGTATTTTAGAGGATTATTTTTATTATTGATCACCAACTCTGTTCTCAATCATCCTAAAAGACTCATAAATATCAAAGCTTAATATTTTTGGAAGTTGGAGTGGTTTTTTTTAGATTTGGCTATCTTAGGAGGATATATGTTTGTGCAGGTAACTATTGCTGTGCAGAATTATTAGGCAACTTAATAAAAACCAAATATATTCCCATATAACTTGTTTATTTTCACCAGGTAAACCAATATCACTTCACAAAATTTAGAAATAAACATTTCTGACCTCAGGGTACAGTGGCTTGTGAGAACCAGCAATATGCTGAGTCTCACAGGCACAGCCAGTGAGACACTGACAGTCTCATACACTGCTGTACATTAGTACTGCAGTGTATTAGAAGGTAGCAAAAATAAAAATTATAGATGTCCCACAGTGAGACTAAATGAAACAGTGAAAAAAGGTTAAAAAATGTAAAAAAGTTAAAAAAACCGCAAAAAATTGCACACAAATCACTGACATCTGTCTTGCCATTCAAAACGCAGAATTTATGAGAAAACAAAAGTAAAAAGTCCACATTTGGTATTGCTGCATCCAGAATGACCCACTCTATAAAACTGGCATCTGAATCACATTTTTGTGGAATTTACATGGAAACTCCAAGGGACATACTCAGTTGAACACAAAAATGTGAATAAACCTATTTCTGGAAGCGATCGAAAAATATAATGTACGCAAAAATGTTACCAATAAATGTTACCCTAATTTATCCTGCACAAAAGCAGCCCATACCTAGGTTCATCATCTGTCACTGGGACTATAAGGGGTTCCCAGTTTACTGGTAGAACAAAGATACTGGAAAAATGACACTGCTCTCGCCCCCTCAAATAAAATCCAATGAATTGTGCACTCCAAAATCCAAATGGGGCCACATGCTTGACATTAAAGTAATGGAGAAATGGCACTTCATTTACTGGGGTGCATCGTCAGAAGCAGAAGCTGGGCACGATGTATAGGGGCGCTACACTATATGGGGGCTCTACACTGTATGGGGACACAATATATGGATACTAGACTGACAGATTTGCAATTCTCTTAAAAAAAGCCTTGCATGGATGTTACAAACTAGTAGATGAATTAATTGAGGTGTGCAGTTTCTACTATGAGGTCACTTTTGTGGGTGTTCTGCTTGTCTGGCACCTTAGGGGCTCCCCATATGTCACGCCTAAACTATTTAGCAAAATCTATGCTCCAAAAGCCAAAAATATGGATTCCGATACCGATTTCCGATATTGCAAACATATCGGAACTCGGTATTGGAATTCCGATACCAGATTCAGAAGATCGCCGACCTCATGGCCGACCCCACACAGGGGTCGGGTCGGGTTTCATGAAACCCGACTTTGCCAAAAGTCGGCGACTTCTGAAAATGGCCGACCCGTTTCGCTCAACCCTACCGCAGACCATTCCTTCAAGTCTGAGTACCTAAATATCACTCCTTTCTTTCGAAAACTTGCCGTACAGTATCGGTGTACTTAGGATACAAAAGATACATTCCTTGAGGCAGTGCGGTATGCCCAAATAATAGTATCCCCCCAGATTTGGGGTATCAATGTACTCATTAGAAATTGCACAACACATTTTCTGGTCCCCTTTCTCCTTTTACTCTTGTAAAAATTAAAAAATGGAACTAAAAAGCACATTTTTGTGGGTAAAGTGTGATTTCTTATTTTCATAGCTCTGCGCTATAAACTTCTGTCAAGCATCTGGGGTTCAAGTTACTTATCACACATCTAGATACATTCTTTAAGTTGTTTACTATACAAAATGGGGTAAGTTTTGAGGAGTTTTTACTGTTTAACCCCTTTACCTTCAAGGGTGGTTTGCATGTTAATGACCAGGCCAATTTTTACACTTCTGACCACTGTCGATTTATGAGATTATAACTCTGGAAATCTTCAACAGATCCTTGTGATTCTGACAAAATTTTCTCATGACATAGTGTACTTCATGAAAGTGGTAAAATTTCTTTGATACGACTTGCGTTTATTTGTGAAAAATACAAATTTGGAGAAAATGTTGAAAATTTTGCAGTTTTTTTCAATTTTGAACTTTCATGCCCTTAAATCACAGCGATATGTCCCACAATATAATTATTAAGTAACATTTACCACATGTCTACTTTACACCAGCACAATTTTTTCTGTTAAGGCATTATAAGTAGTGTTGAGCATTCCGATACCGCAAGTATCAGGTATCGGCCGATACTTGCGGTATCGGAATTCCGATACCGAGATCCGATACTTTTGTGGTATTGGGTATCAGTATCGGATCCATAGGGATGTGTAAAATAAAGAATTAAAATAAAAAATATTGATATATTCACCTCTCCGGCGGCCCCTGGACATCACTCTCCTTCAGGCCCTGGGATCCATATTAATGTGTAAAATAAAGAATTAAAATAAAAAATATTGATATATTTACCTCTCCGGCGGCCCCTGGACATCACGCTGGTCACCGGCAGGCTTCTTTGTTTAAAATGCGCGCGTTTAGGACCTGCGAATGATGTCCCGGCTTCTGATTGGTCGCGTGCCGCTCATGTGACCGCCACGTGACCAATCAGAAGCCGCGACGTCATTCTCATTCACTAAACTCCTAATTCTAGGAATTTAGGACCTGCGAATGACGTCTCGGCTTCTGATTGGTCGCGTGGCGGTCACATGGGCGGCACGCGACCAATCAGAAGCCGGGACGTCATTTGCAGGTCCTAAACGCGCTGTTAGGACTGGCGGAACGCACCCAGAAAGATGTTATAGATGCGTTCGCAGTCCGAGGTCCACCGTGCAGGTGAAAACCCGCTGCTAGTAAATTGCAGACTATATGGCGGTACACTAAAGTAAACACACGTGGGTTCAACCTCACCCAGTGTGAAGGAAGCAATCCTGTTGCGTCACAGGGCCGCGGTACCGCACCTAAAGCGCGAGCAAGCAGTCAGCGTACTTAACCCCAACTGGGATTGAAGTCCGATTAGACCCTTGCTGGCACTACACCACAACTGGGTGTGTAAGGAAACTAATTAGAAATATATAAATGCACAGGAGTGCGAGCAATGCCGCACTGACGGACGCCACCAACCACACAGGCTTGTGTATGGAAAGCGCTAGGCAAGCGCACGGCGCCGTACAGGCGAACACAGCAAGAGGACGCTGTAATGTGTGTATCGTGCAGATGGTTAGTCGGGCGCTAGATAGCTACCAACATCCGCGAGCAGACAACAACTCTAGGGAGGGATATTTAGGAGCTTTCATCCATCGACATACATCCATCTACACACACACATATATAATTATGAGACAATACTAGCGCATGGCCGTGCGGTCATGCGCAGTTTACATAGTTGCAGCACAGGAAGTGGCTACAGAACTTTTGCCCTTCCAAGACCTGCCAAGAGGACCAATGGGATGTGCCGCAGAGCCTGAGCACCTGACCCTCGATCTCCAACGGGAGATCTTGCCCTGGGCATGCTCAGTATGTGCAGACAAGGACTTAGTCCCAGAGAAGTCTGCTTGCTGCTGACCAGTACTGGCTTTAATGGCAGAAGCTGGAGAAGCAGCAGTAACTCTTAGAACAGAGTGAGATTGAGCAAGACGCTGGGACCGACGTCTTTGCTGAGCAGACTCCACTGCGGCTGGAACAGAATGGGAGACCGCAGTGGAGATGGCTCGAGATTCCCCCTGTGCAGAAGCGGGAACTCGACCTCTAACACGCGCGCATTTTAAACAAAGAAACCTGCCGGTGACCAGCGTGATGTCCAGGGGCCGCCGGAGAGGTAAATATATCAATATTTTTTATTTTAATTCTTTATTTTACACATTAATATGGATCCCAGGGCCTGAAGGAGAGTTTCCTCTCCTTCAGACCCTGGGAACCATCAGGATACCTTCCGATACTTGGGGTCCCATTGACTTGTATTGGTATCGGATATCGGTATCGGCGATATCCGATATTTTTCGGGTATCGGCTGATACTATCCGATACCGATACTTTCAAGTATCGGACGGTATCGCTCAACACTAATTATAAGGGTTAAAAGTTGACCAGCGATTTCTCCTTTTTACAACACCATTTGTTTAGGGACCACATCACATTTGAAGTCTCTTTGAGGCATCTATATGATATAAAATACACAAAAATGACACTATTCAAAAAACTGAACCCCTCAAGGTGCTCAAAACCACATTCAATAAGTTTATTAACCCCTCAAGTGCTTCACAGGAATATTTGGAATGTTTAAAAAAAAATTACATTTAACTTTTTTTCACAAAAAAAGTATTTTAGAAACAATTTGTTTTATTTTACCAAGTGTAACAGGAGAAATTTAACCTCAAAAGTTGTTGTACAATTTGTCCTGAGTACGCTGATATCCCATATGTGGGGGTAAACCACTGTTTGGGTGCATGGCAGAGCTCAGAAGGGAAGAATGCTGTTCGACTTTTCAATGCAAAATTGGCTGGAATTGAGATCGGACGCCATGTCGCGTTTGGAGAGCCCCTGATGTGCCTAAACAGTAGAGACCCCCACAAGTGACACCATTTTGGAAACTAGGCCCCCTAAGGAACTTATCTAGATAAGTGGTGAGCACTTTGAACCTCCAAGTAATTCATAGAAGTTTATAATGTAGAGCTGTAAAAATAAAAAAATCTAATTTTGTTAACAAAAATGATAATTTCGTCCCCAATATGTAGGGGTAAACCACTGTTTGGGCGCATGGCAGAACTCGGAAAGAAAGGAGCACCATTTGACTTTCTCAACACAGAATTGGCTGGAATTGAGATCAGATGCCATGTTGCATTTGGAGAGCCTCTGATGTGCCTAAACAGTGGAAACCCCCAACAAGTGACCGCATTTTGGAAACTAGACCACCAAAGAAACTTATCTAGGTGTGTGGTGAGCACTTTGAATAAGCAATTGTTTCACTAAAGTTTGGGGGCAGCTCAGTGGCTCAGTGGTTAGCACTGCAGCCTTGCAGTGCTGGAGTACTGGGTTCTAATCCCACCTTGGACACCATCTGCAAGGAGTTTGTATGTTCTCCCCGTGTTTGCGTAGGTTTCCTCCGGGCACTCCGGTTTCCTCCCACATTCCAAATTAGATTGTGAGCCCCATCGGGGACAATGATGATAATGTGTGCAAAACTGTAAAGCGCTGCGCTATATAAAAATAAAGATTATTATTATTATTATTAAAGTTTATAATGTAGAGCCGTGAAAATATAAAGTCATTTTTTTCCACAACAAATATTTTTTAGCCTGCATATTTTTATTTTCCCAAGGGTGTAGGGAGAAATTGGACCCTCAAAGTTGTGCAATTTGTCCTGAGTTCCCTGAGGGAATGGTCTGTGGGCATCACGTTGCATATGCAGAGCCCCTGATGTACATAAACAGTAGAAACTCCCCACAATTGACCCCATCTTAGACACTAGACCCCCCAAGGAACTTATCTAGATGTGTTGTGAGAACTTTGAACCCCCAAGTGTTTCACTAAAGTTTATAACACAGAGCCATGAAAATAAAAAATCATTTTTATTCCGCAGAAATGATTTTTTAGCCCCTAATATTGTATTTTCACAAGAGTAACAGGAGAAATAGGACCACAAAATTTGATGTCCAATTTGTCTTGAGTATGATCCCCCATATGTGGGAGATAACTACTGTTTGGGCACATCTCGGGGCTCGGAATGAAAGCAGTGACATTTTGGAATGCAAACTTTGATGGAATGGTCTGCGGGCGTCATGTTGCATTTGCAGAGCCACTGATGTGCTTAAACAGTAGAAATCCCCCACAAGTGACCCCATTTTGGAAACTAGATCCCCAGGGAACTTATATAGATGTGTTGAACTTTGAACCCCCAAGTGTTTCACTAAAGTTTATAAGGCAGAGCCATGAAAATAAAAAATAATTTTTCCCCACAAAAATGATATTTTAGCCCTCAAATTTTTATTTTCCCAAGGGTAACAGGAGAAATTGGACCACAAAAGTTGTTCTCCAATTTATTCTGAGTATGCTGATACCCTATTTGTGGAGGTAAACCTCTGTTTGGGCGCACGACAGAGCTCGGAAGGGAAGGAGCACCGGTTTACTTTTTCAATGCACAATTGGCTGGAATTGAGATTGAATGCCATGTCGTATTTGGAGAGCCCCTGATGTGCCTAAACAGTGGAAACCCCCCAATTCTAACTCCAACCCTATCCCCAACACACCCCTAACCCTAATCCCAACCATTACCATAACCCTAACCACACTCCTAACCCCAACACACCCCTAACCCTAATCCCAACCCTAGCCACACCCATAACCCTGACACACCTCTAGTCCTAATCCCTACCCTAATCCCAACCCTAACCCTAACCCCAACTGTAAACGTAATCCAAACCCTAACCCCAACTTTAGTCTCAACCCCAACCCTAACTTTATCCCCAACCCTAACCCTAACTTTAGCCCCAAACCTATCCCTAATGGGAAAATGGAAAAAAATACTGTTTTTATTTTATTATTTTTCCCTAACTAAGGGGTGGTAAAGGGGGGTTTGATCTACTATTTATAGCCGGTTTTTACGTGCTTTTTATGTTGGCAGCTGTCACGCACATTTTATTACAAAAAATAGTTTTTGCAGCAGCACATTTTGAGAGCTATAATTTTTCCATATTTTAGTGTACAAAGTCATGTGAGGTCTTGTTTTTTGCGGGACGAGTTGACGTTGTTATTGGTACCATTTTCGGGCACATGACATTTTTTGATCGCTTTTTATTCCGATTTTTGTGAAGCAAAATGAACAAAAATCAGCAATTCCTAAATTTCTTTTGGGAGGGGCATTTATACCGTTCCGCATGTGGTAAAATTGATGAAGCAGTTTTATTTTTTGGGTCAGTATGATGACAGCGATACCTCATTTTTATCTTTTTATGTTTTGGCATTTTTATACAATAAAATTTACTGTATTTTATATAAAAAATAATTATTTTGCATCACTTTATTCTGAGAGCTATAACTTTTTTATTTTTCTGGCTATGGAGCTGGGTGGGGGCTTGTTTTCTCCGAGACAAGATGAAGTTTTTATCGGTACCATGACTATTTTTAGCCATCTTTTTGATTGCATGTTATTCCACTTTTTATTTGGCAATATAATGATAAAGTACTTTTTTTGCCTTGTATTTTTTTAATGGTGTTCACTAAAGGGGTTAACTAGTGGCACAGTTTTATAGGTCGGGTCGTTACGGATGTGGTAATACTAAATATGTGTACTTTTATTGTTTAGATTTTTTTTAATTCAAATATTTATTTAGTGATAGAATACATTTTTTTATTTTTTTTTTTAATTTCTTCTTCTCATTTTATATTATATTTTTGAATATTTTTACAATTATTTAAAAAAAAATGTTTAATTCATTCTTACTTTTACACTGTGTCCCACTATGCGATACTCATTTTGTGCAGGCTGATCACTTCTATAGCATGCAGATCTGCATGCTACAGAAGCTGTCAGCGCTGCAGCTTCTGTGCACTAACCTTAGAGACTTCCTGACATGCACTGCCTCTCAGCTCTGGAGACCCGGATGTTGTCGTGATAACATCGGGTCTCCATGGCAGCGATCGGGACCCCACAGCATTCCAGGGGGTCCCTGATCCAAAGGCAGAGGAGTTGTTAGAGATGACAACCCCTGTGCCTGCTACCGGAATGCTGCGATCATGTTTGATCCCGGGGTTAAAGCGCCGGACTTAGTGCCGGATTTCAGCTGTGAAAATCCCAGGGGGAGTGAGGCTGATTGCATTGGACGTACTATTACGTCCATGGAAATTAAGTCCCAGGTCACATGGATGGAATAGAACATCCAATGCCAGAAAGGGGTTAAGCACATCTGGGGCTTTTCAAAAGCGACATGGTATCAGCTCTCAATTCCAGACATTTTTGTGTACAAAATGTCAAAAAGTGCACTCAAACACTGGAGTTCCCCCACATATGGGGTATCGGCATACGCAGGCGAAATTGTACAACTTTTAATATGATATCAAAATTGTCTGTTGTGGCAGGTTACCACTAGACCAGACACCTTACAGTGGCAATCTGGTGCCCCCAGCAGCAAAACGGTGCCCCTCACAGGTCTGCTACACCAGTCCTTGCTCAGCATTACCAGCCACACAGTTCACCTTATTATTGCTACTCAGGTAATAAATGTATCATAGGGGCATATTTTAGCCTCACCTACTGGGATACTGTGGCAAAGACTTTAGACTTATCAGGTACCACTGCTAATCTGTATTGGATAGCCACTTTACGGGGAGTATTTTAGCATCCATTCACATTTTTTAACTTTCTTATAATAAAATTAATTTTTTAACCTCACATTCGTTGGAATCTCTTCTGGTCTTGTGGTAACCTGCCACAACAGGCAATTTTAATGTATACTGTTTGAAGTGTCTAAGGCTAGTTTCACATTTGCGTTTAAATCTGCAGCATTTAAAATGCATCCGCAAGTGGTGTAAAAAACGCATATAAACGCGTACAAACGCAGCATTTTTTAGACGCATGCGTTGTCGCATGCGGTTAAAAAAATGCCGCGTTTGTACGCGTTTACACGCGTTTTTTCCTGTGTTTGCGTTTTTGATGCGCATGATGAGAAATTTCACAAGAGAAAAATCAAGATAACCAGATGTTAGGGCTAGCGGAACGCACCAAATAATAAGACAGATAGAGTATGGTGCGTTCGCAGCCCGGGGTCCACCGTGCAGAGATGGAACCTGCTGCCAAGTAATGACGGACTATATGGCGGTACTCATAAGTATACACACGTGGGTTAAACTTCACCCAGCGTGAAGGAAGCGATCCTGTTGCGTCACAGGACCGCGGTACCGCACATAGAGCGCGAGCAAGTAGTCAGCGAACTCAACCCCAACTAGGATTGAAGTCCGATTAGACTCTTGCTGGCACAACACCGCAACTGGGTGTGTAAGGAAACTCAATAACAATTTTAAGGCACAAGAGTGCATGCGGTGCCGCACTGACGAACGCCACTAACCACCCAGGCTTGGGTAAGGAAAGCACAGAGGAAGTGCACAGCGCCGTACTGACGGTCGCAGCAACTGGACGCTGTAATGTGTGATTAGTGCTGTAGGCTAAGTCGGGCGCTAGATAGCAACCATACACCTTCCACGAACAGACATTCAATAGGGTAGGGGTATCCAAGGACGACTTGCACTCACAACATACACACATTAACAATTGTACACTAGCGCATGGCCGTGCAGTCATGCGCAGTTTATATAGTTGCAGCACAGGAAGTGGCCACAGAAACTTTGCCCTTCCAAGACCTGCCAAGAGGACCAATAGAATGTGATGCAGAGCCTGAGCACATGACCCTCGATCTCCAACGGGAGATCTTGCCCTGGGCATGCTCAGTGTGTGCAGACAAGGACTTAGTCCCAGAGAAGTCCGCTCGCTGCTGACCAGCACTGGCTTTAATGGCAGAAGCTGAAGAAGCAGCAGTAACTCTCAGTACAGAGTGAGACTGAGCAAGACGCTGGGACCGACGTCCTTGCTGAGCAGACTCCACTGCGGCTGGATGAGAATGGGAGACCGCAGCGGAGATGACCCAAGATTCCCCCTGTGCAGAAGTGGGAACTCGAGACCTAACATTACCCCCCCTCCTAGGGCCCCCCCATCCTTGGGCCTCGCTACGCTCGAAGGCAGCAATGAGTTGTGGGGCCCGAATGTTTTCAGCAGGCTCCCATGACCTGTCCTCTGGGCCATAACCCTTCCAATCCACCAGAAAGAACTTTTTGCCGCGTACCACCTTGCACCCCAAAATAGCGTTCACCTCGTTATCGTCCGTAGACGAACCCGATGTCCCGGCAGATGACTCGGAAAACCGGGACATGTATACGGGTTTCAAGAGGGACACATGAAAGGTGTCGGTGATACCCAAGCGTGGAGGAAGAGCCAAACGGTAGACCACAGTATTAACCCGTTCGAGAACCTTGAAGGGACCCAAATAGCGAGGAGCAAACTTAGTGGACTCAACTCGCAGCCTGATGTTACGGGCGGAGAGCCACACCAAGTCGCCAGGAGCAAAGGTCGGAGCGGGGCGCCGATGAACATCGGTGGAGGACCTCATTCTCTCCTTGGAGGCCCGAATGGCATCCTGCGTGCGGTCCCAAATGTCCCGTGCCTCCACAGCCCAGTCTGCCACCCTGGAGTCAGCAGAAGACACAGGCATGGGCACAGGAACACGCGGATGCTGGCCATAATTTAGGAGGAATGGAGTCTGACCGGTGGAGTCGGCTACGGCATTGTTAAGTGCAAACTCTGCCCACGGTAGCAAGGATGCCCAGTCATCCTGCCTGGCAGAAACAAAATGTCGTAAATATGTGACCAAGGTCTGGTTGGCCCTCTCTACCAACCCATTCGTCTCGGGATGATATGCCGAAGAGAGATTGAACTCAATACTGAGTAGACGACAAAGCTCTCTCCAGAATCGAGACGCAAACTGGGGACCCCGGTCACTAACAATTTTGTCTGGCATACCGTGTAGGTGAAACATACTGTATGCTTGACGAACAAAACAGCCAACGCCCGTGCAGAAGGTAGCCGTGGAAGAGGCACCAAGTGCACCATTTTGGAAAAATGGTCGGTGATCACCCAGATAATGGTGCAGTTACGAGACTTGGGTAAGCCCAACACAAAGTCCATCCCGACCATCTCCCAGGGCCTGTCCGCAACCGGCAGAGGATAAAGCAAACCAGCTGGCCGTTGCCGAGGAGTCTTGTTCTTGGCGCAAGAGACACACGCGCGAACATACTCTGCGACATCACGAGCCATATGCGGCCACAAGTACGTCCTCGCCAGTAACTCAGATGTCCTTTTGGTACCAAAATGTCCACCCACCCTGGACGAGTGTGCCCAAGAGAGAACCTCCGGTCGCAAATTGGATGGAACAAAAGTCTTGCCCGGGGGCACAGACTCTAGCGAAACCGGGGCCACAGTTCTCAAGCTCTCGGTGGGGACAATAAGCCGAGGCTCCTCCTCCTCCTCCGCAGATGACACAACGGAGCGAGAGAGAGCGTCGGCCCGAATGTTCTTCTCCCCGGAAAGAAAATGGAGGGTGAAATGAAACCGGGAGAAGAATAAGGACCATCTGGCCTGGCGAGAATTCAACCGCTGAGCTGTCTGCAGGTACACCAAATTTTTGTGATCTGTGAAGACTTGGAAGGGAAAACGAGCTCCCTCCAAGAGATGTCTCCACTCCAAGAAAGCCAACTTCATGGCTAGCAACTCCCTGTCCCCGATGGAATAATTCCTCTCTGCTGGTGAGAAGGTCTTGGAGAAAAAGAAGCAAGGATGCTTCCGACCTTGAGCATCCTTTTGGAAGAGGACTGCTCCAGCACCAACAGAAGAGGCATCCACCTCCATGATAAATGGCTTATCAACATCGGGGCGATGTAGGATGGGAGCGCTAGCGAAGTGTGACTTTATAGAGTTAAAGGCCTTGGAGACCTCCTCAGACCACAATTTGGGATTCGCCCCCTTCTTGGTGAGGGCAACCAAGGGAGCTACCAAAGTTGAGAAGTGCGGAATGAACTGGCGATAATAATTAATGAACCCCATAAAGCGCTGCACCGCTTTAAGAGAATGGGGTTCCTGCCAGTCCATCACAGCCTGTAGTTTGGCAGGATCCATAGCCAATCCCTGGGCAGAGATGATGTAGCCTAGGAAAGGTAAGGACTCCTGCTCAAACATACAGTTCTCCAACTTGGCATAGAGGGAGTTTGCCCGTAGGAGGTCGAAGACTTTGCAAACATCTCTCCGGTGGAAGTCAATATCTGGAGAGTAGATGAGAATATCATCCAGATAGACTACGACCGAGGTGGAAAGCATATCCCGGAAGATATCGTTCACAAAGTCTTGGAAAATGGCTGGGGCATTACAGAGCCCGAAGGGCATCACCAGATATTCATAGTGCCCATCCCTGGTGTTAAAAGCCGTCTTCCATTCGTCCCCGTCACGGATGCGAATCAGGTTGTAAGCACCCCGCAGATCTAGTTTAGTAAATACCCTTGCTCCCCGAAGCCTATCGAAGAGCTCAGATATCAAGGGCAAAGGGTATTTATTTTTAACGGTGATGGCGTTAAGACCCCTGTAGTCTATGCATGGACGTAGTTCCCCATTCTTCTTCTGCACGAAGAAGAACCCTGCCCCAGCAGGTGACACTGACTTCCTAATGAATCCTCTTGCCAGATTTTCCTGGATGTACTGCGACATTGCCTCCGTCTCCGGGAGAGATAGTGGATAGACTCGACCCCGGGGAGGCTCAGCACCAGGCAAGAGATCAATAGGACAGTCATAGGGGCGATGGGGCGGAAGGATCTCCGCCGCCTTTTTGGAGAAAACGTCTGCATAAGACCAATGCTGCTTGGGGAGAGAGGAAAGATCTGCGGGTACCTCAGTAGTAGCAACCTGAACGCACTCCCTCTGACACCTACCCCCACAAGATTCGCCCCATCCCAGGATTCTGCCAGAGGACCACTCGATATGAGGAGAGTGGTACCGTAGCCAAGGTATTCCCAACAGGACCTCATCAATTCCCTCAGGAATGACGATTAGAGATATAATCTCCTGATGACATGGCGACATGGACAGAGTAAAAGGGATGGTCTGGTGTGTTATCTGTGAGGGCAGTGTCGACCCATTCACCACTCGTACCGTTACTGGTTGCGCTAGCATAACCAGGGGTATTGCGTGACGTTGGGCGTAGGCAGAAGACATAAAATTGCCCTCCGCCCCAGAATCCACGCAGAGCTCTACCGAGTGGGAGAATGAGCCTATAGTAATTGTCCACCTAAAGGACAATTTGGAGGCAAACGTCGCCGTGTCTAGTGCACCTCCACCTACTACCACTAGACGCTGACGTTTCCTCGACCGCTGAGAACATCTGGTGGCTAAATGTCCCGACTGCTGGCATACATGACAGACCTTGAGTGCACCTGCGGTCCGGGACTTAGATCCCGCTTGTGACACTTCCATGGCCTCATGTGACTCAGGAACCAGGACCGGAGATTCCAGAGGTTTGGCGAAGGTAGGAGCCAGCCAAAACCTCTGCCTACACTGGGCTCGCTCTAACCTCCGCTCGTTAAAACGGAGGTCAATTCGAGTGGAGACACTTATTAACTCCTCCAGTGTGGCAGGAATATCCCTAGTGGCCAGAGCGTCCTTAACGTGGTCAGCCAGGCCCCTCCAAAATATGGGGATAAGAGCTTTATCCGACCAATCCAGCTCAGAAGCTAAAGTGCGGAATTGGACGGCAAAATGACTGACCAAGGACTCACCCTGAGTTAATGCGAACAGTTGGAGCGCAGTGTCATGGGTGACTTGAGGTCCTAAAAAGACCTGTTTCAGAGTGCTCAGAAACAGCGGAGCACTCTGCACCACATGATCGCCACGCTCCCACAGCGGCGTAGCCCATTCCAACGCCCTGTCCGACAAGAGAGACACTATAAATCCCACCTTAGCCCGCTCTGTGGGAAAACGTGCAGCCAGGAGCTCGGGGTGAATAGTGCACTGACTCACAAATCCCCTACAAAATTTGCTATCACCAGAAAATTTTTCTGGCAGCGGGAGGCGAGAAAATGTCTGAGCAGGGGTGGCAATGGACAGGGTTGCTGCAGCCACGCTAGCAGCCTGTACAGCAACTGCGGTAACATCCACAGCTGAGGTTGCGCTCTCAAGAGCCGCCAACCTACCCTCCAGCTGCTGGATATACCGCAAGGAGTGCTGTTTGTCCATCATTACTAGCCAGACCCTGGCGCTAGTGTAATGTTAGGGCTAGCGGAACGCACCAAATAATAAGACAGATAGAGTATGGTGCGTTCGCAGCCCAGGGTCCACCGTGCAGAGATGGAACCTGCTGCCAAGTAATGACGGACTATATGGCGGTACTCATAAGTATACACACGTGGGTTAAACTTCACCCAGCGTGAAGGAAGCGATCCTGTTGCGTCACAGGACCGCGGTACCGCACATAGAGCGCGAGCAAGTAGTCAGCGAACTCAACCCCAACTAGGATTGAAGTCCGATTAGACCCTTGCTGGCACAACACCGCAACTGGGTGTGTAAGGAAGCTGAATAACAATATTAGGGCACAAGAGTGCATGCGGTGCCGCACTGACGAACGCCACTAACCACCCAGGCTTGGGTAAGGAAAGCACAGAGGAAGTGCACGGCGCCGTACTGGCGGTCACAGCAACTGGACGCTGTAATGTGTGATTAGTGCTGTAGGCTAAGTCGGGCGCTAGATAGCAACCATACACCTTCCGCGAACAGACATTCAATAGGGTAGGGGTATCCAAGGACGAATTGCACTCACAACATACACACATTAACAATTGTACACTAGCGCATGGCCGTGCGGTCATGCGCAGTTTATATAGTTGCAGCACAGGAGGTGGCCACAGAAACTTTGCCCTTCCAAGACCTGCCAAGAGGACCAATAGAATGTGCTGCAGATCCTGAGCACATGACCCTCGATCTCCAACGGGAGATCTTGCCCTGGGCATGCTCAGCGTGTGCAGACAAGGACTAAGTCCCAGAGAAGTCCGCTCGCTGGTGACCAGCACTGACTTTAATGGCAGAAGCTGAAGAAGCAGCAGTAACTCTCAGTACAGAGTGAGACTGAGCAAGACGCTGGGACCGACGTCCTTGCTGAGCAGACTCCACTGCGGCTGGATAAGAATGGGAGACCGTAGCGGAGATGGCTCGAGATTCCGCCTGTGCAGAAGCGGGAACTCGAGACCTAACACCAGATACCGCCAATGGGACTACAGATGGCGTGTATGATGGGATCTCTATATATAGACCCTAGGGCTACTGAAATTTTAACAGTTTGCTACTGTATCCTGTGTCATGATGAATCTTCGTATGGAGAGCTTTTATTTCAACTTGGATTTCAGTTTCAAGTTGTTTCTTGCCTGTGCTTTTGCTCGGGAGCAAGACAGAAATCGCAAAAGATGAAGAAGGAAACAACGTAGGCGTTTTTGGAGGCATCCCATTATCGAACTACGTGAGAGCCGGGTAGCCTATCACACGCTCTATGCCGAGCTTAATGCCAACCCGGAGAAATTCCAGGAATACACACGAATGTCGCAAGACTCGTTCCGGGATTAGCTTTCTCGTGTCCAAGGAGTCATACTGCGACAGGACACCAAGCTCCGTAGAGCGATTCCACCCGAGGAACGTCTGCTGGTTACATTAAGGTACGTTCAAAATCTGTACCAATGACAGTCCAAATTTAGTGTTTTCTGACATGTATTTTTTGTGTATTTTCCTTTCTTTTTTTATTGAAACCACACCATAAAAGAATAGATTGTAATGTTTTTTTTTGTGTTTGTTTTTCTTCCAGATTTCTGGCCACCGGAGAGAGATTATCATCCCTCCACTTCTAATACCGGCTTGGAATATCCACCCTGTCCGGAATAGTTGCGGACACATGCCTTGGACATGTGGCTTGAAATTGCGGAAAAATTCTGGAATGTGTGTGATTTCCCCAACTGTTTAGGAGCGGTGGATGGAAAGCACATTTACATTATCAAACCAGCCAGGACAGGATCGGAGTACTTCAATTACAAAAATATTTTTCTGTGGTGCACATGGCAATAGCCGATGCAAACTGTCGCTTCATCGCCATGGACATTGGAGCTTTTGGCCGTGGCAACGATTCCCAGACTTTCAAGAACTCGGATATGGGCCACTGTTGTGAATTCTGTTATCGAACTCCCTCCTGTGGTCATGAATGGTACTTCGGCGAGTTCTGTCCATGGACTCCCTCTGGTGGCTGTGAGTGGAGCTGCTGCTTCTGAGGTTCCTTCCACAGGTGACGTAGTTTATTCTTTGGCTGGCTGCTCTATTTAACTCCACTTATATCGTTACTCCATGCCAGCTGTCAATGTTCTTGTACTGGTTCAGTTCGCTCTTGGATCTTTCTGGTGACCTGTCTACTCCAGCAGAAGCTAAGTCCCTGCTAGTTAATTATTTGTTCATTGTTTCCTTGTCCAGCTAGCTATCATGATTTTGCCTTGCTAGCTGGAAGCTCTGGGATGCAGAATGGCACCTCCGCACCGTGAGTCGGTGCGGAGGTCTTTTTGCACACTCGGCGTGGTTTTTTTGTAGTTTTTTGTGCTGACCACAAAGATACCTTTCCTATCCTCTGTCTGTTTAGTAAGTCTGGCCTCCCTTTGCTGAAACCTGTTTCATTTCTGTGTTTGTGACTTTCATCTTAACTCACAGTCAATATATGTGGGGGGCTGCCTTTTCGTTTGGGGAATTTCTCTGAGGCAAGGTAGGCTTTATTTTCTATCTCTAGGGCTAGTTAGCTCTTAGGCTGTGAAGAGGCATCTAGGCAGAGTTAGGTACGCTCCACGGCTATTTCTAGTTGTGTGATAGGATTAGGGGTTGCAGTCAGCAGAGCTCCCACTTCCCAGAGCTTGTCCTGTGTGAGTTTAACCATCAGGTCGTTCCGGGTGCTCCTAACCACCAGGTCCATAACAGTACAGCTGGCCCAAAGTATTAATGCATCTCAATAGAGGGATAAGAGAAGTTCTGAGACCATTTTTTTTTCTCTGCAGTGTGTTTTGTCTTTCTTTTCCCCTTAACCTCTGGGTGGTTCAGGACACAGGTGTAGATATGGACATTCAAGGTCTGTCCTCTTGTGTAGATCATCTCACTGCAAGGGTACAAAACATTCAAGATTTTGTGGTTCAGAATCCGATGTTAGAGCCTAGAATTCCAATTCCTGATTTGTTTTCTGGGGATAGATCTAAGTTCCTGAATTTCAAAAATAATTGTAAACTGTTTCTGGCTTTGAAACACCGCTCCTCTGGTGACCCCGTTAGACAAGTAAAAATTATTATTTCTTTGTTGCGTGGTGACCCTCAAGACTGGGCATTTTCCCTTGCGCCAGGAGATCCTGCATTGCGTGATGTAGATGCGTTTTTTCTGGCGCTTGGATTGCTTTATGATGAACCAAATTCAGTGGATCAGGCAAAGAAAATCTTGCTGGCTTTGTGTCAGGGTCAGGATGAAGTGGAGGTATATTGTCAGAAGTTTAGAAAGTGGTCTGTGCTTACTCAGTGGAATGAGTGTGCCCTGGCGGCAATTTTCAGAAAGGGTCTTTCTGAAGCCATTAAGGATGTCATGGTGGGATTTCCCACGCCTGCTGGTCTGAATGAGTCTATGTCCTTGGCCATTCAGATCGATCGGCGCTTGCGTGAGCGCAAAGCTGTGCACCATTTGGCTGTATTCTCTGAGCATAGGCCTGAGCCTATGCAATGTGATAGGACTTTGACCAGAGCTGAACGGCAAGAACACAGACGTCGGAATGGGCTGTGTTTTTATTGTGGTGATTCCACTCATGCTATCTCCGATTGTCCTAAGCGCACTAAGCGGTTCGCTAGGTCTGCCACCATTGGTACGGTACGGTCTAAATTTCTTTTGTCTGTTACTCTGATTTGCTCTTTGTCGTCCTATTCCGTTATGGCATTTGTGGATTCAGGCGCTGCCCTGAATTTGATGGACTTGGAGTTTGCCAGGCGCTGTGGTTTTTTTCTTGGAGCCCTTGCAGTATCCTATTCCATTGAGAGGAATTGATGCTACGCCTTTGGCCAAGAATAAGCCTCAGTACTGGACTCAATTGACCATGTGCATGGCTCCTGCACATCAGGAGGATATTCGCTTTTTGGTGTTACATAATCTGCATGATGTGGTCGTTTTGGGGTTGCCATGGCTACAGGTCCATAATCCAGTATTGGATTGGAAATCTATGTCTGTGTCCGGCTGGGGTTGTCAGGGGGTACATGGTGATGTTCCATTGCTGTCAATTTCACCTTCCACTCCTTCTGAAGTCCCTGAGTTTTTGTCAGATTACCGGGATGTTTTTGATGAGCCCAAATCCAGTGCCCTACCTCCTCATAGGGATTGCGATTGTGCTATTAATTTGATTCCGGGTAGTAAGTTTCCTAAGGGCCGACTGTTTAATTTATCTGTGCCAGAGCACGCCGCTATGCGGAGTTATAAAAAGGAATCCTTGGAGAAAGGTCATATTCGCCCGTCGTCATCACCGTTGGGAGCAGGGTTCTTTTTTGTGGCCAAGAAGGATGGTTCTTTGAGACCCTGTATTGATTACCGCCTTCTTAATAAGATCACAGTCAAATTTCTGTACCCTTTGCCGCTGTTGTCTGATTTGTTTGCTCGGATTAAGGGGGCTAGTTGGTTCACCAAGATAGATCTTTGAGGGGTGTATAATCTTGTGCGAATTAAACAGGGCGATGAATGGAAAACAGCATTTAATACGCCCGAGGGCCATTTTGAGTACCTGGTTATGCCATTCGGGCTTTCTAATGCTCCATCTGTGTTTCAGTCCTTTATGCATGACATCTTCCGAAAGTACCTTGATAGATTCATGATTGTATATTTGGATGATATTTTAGTCTTTTCGGATGATTGGGAGTCTCATGTGAAGCAGGTCAAAATGGTGTTCCAGGTCCTTCGTGCGAATTCCTTGTTTGTGAAGGGGTCAAAATGTCTCTTTGGAGTTCAGAAGGTTTCATTTTTGGGTTTCATTTTCTCCCCTTCTACTATCGAGATGGACCCTGTTAAAGTTTGGCCATTTATGATTGGACTCAGCCGACATCTGTGAAGAACCTGCAGAAGTTCCTGGGCTTTGCTAATTTTTACCGTCGCTTCATCGCTAATTTTTCTAGTGTTGCTAAACCGTTGACTGACTTGACCAAGAAAGGTGCTGATGTGGTCAATTGGTCATCTGCGGCTGTAGAGGCTTTTCTGGAGTTGAAGCGTCGTTTTTCTTCTGCCCCTGTGTTGTGCCAGCCAGATGTTTCGCTCCCGTTTCAGGTCGAGGTTGATGCTTCTGAGATTGGAGCAGAGGCTGTTTTGTCGCAAAGAAGTTCTGATGGCTCGGTGATGAAACCATGTGCCTTCTTTTCTAGAAAATTCTCACCTACTGAGCGCAATTATGATGTTGGCAATCGAGAGTTGTTGGCCATGAAGTGGGCATTCGAGGAGTGGCGATATTAGCTTGAAGGAGCCAAGCATCGCGTGGTGGTCTTGACGGATCACAAGAATTTGACTTATCTCGAGTCTGCCAAACGGTTGAATCCTAGACAGGCTCGATGGTCGCTGTTTTTCTCCCATTTTGATTTTGTAGTTTCGTACCTTCCGGGCTCTAAGAATGTGAAGGCTGATGCCCTGTCAAGGAGTTTTGTGCCTGACTCTCCGGGTGTTCCTGAGCCGGCGGGTATTCTCAAAGAGGGGGTAATTTTGTCTGCCATCTCCCCTGATTTGCGGCGGGTGCTGCAGAAGTTTCAGGCTGATAGACCTGACCGTTGTCCAGCGGAGAAACTGTTTGTCCCTGATAGATGGACTAGTAGAGTTATCTCTGAGGTTCATTGTTCGGTGTTGGCTGGCCATCCTGGAATCTTTGGTACCAGAGATTTGGTGGCTAGATCCTTTTGGTGGCCTTCTTTGTCACGGGATGTGCGTTCTTTTGTGCAGTCTTGTGGGACTTGTGCTCGGGCTAAGCCCTGCTGTTCTCGTGCCAGTGGGTTGCTTTTGCCCTTGCCGGTCCCGAAAAGGCCCTGGATGCATATTTCCATGGATTTTATTTCAGATCTCCCTGTCTCTCAAAGGATGTCGGTCATTTGGGTGGTTTGTGATCGCTTCTCTAAGATGGTCCATTTGATACCCTTGTCTAAATTGCCTTCCTCCTCTGATTTGCTGCCATTGTTTTTCCAGCATGTGGTTCGTTTGCATGGCATTCCGGAGAACATCGTCTCGGACAGAGGTTCCCAGTTTGTTTTGAGGTTTTGGCGGTCCTTTTGTGCTAAGATGGGCATTGATTTGTCTTTTTCTTCGGCTTTCCATCCTCAGACAAATGGCCAAACCGAACGAACTAATCAGACTTTGGAAACATATCTGAGATGCTTTGTTTCTGCTGACCAGGATGATTGGGTGTCCTTCTTGCCTTTGGCTGAGTTCGCCCTTAATAATCGGGCCCGCTCGGCTACTTTGGTTTTGCCTTTTTTCTGTAATTCTGGTTTCCATCCTCGTTTCTCTTCAGGGCAGGTTGAGCCTTCGGACTGTCCTTGTGTGGATACTGTGGTGGACAGGTTGCAGCAGATTTGGACTCATGTGGTGGACAATTTGACATTGTCCCAGGAGAAGGCTCAACGTTTCGCTAACTGCCGGCGCTGTGTTGGTCCCCGACTTCATGTTGGGGATTTGGTTTGGTTGTCGTCTCATTATGTTCCTATGAAGGTTTCCTCTCCTAAGTTTAAGCCTCGTTTCATTGGTCCGTATAAGATTTCTGAAGTTCTCAATCCTCTGTCATTTCGTTTGGCCCTTCCAGCTTCTTTTGCCATCGATAATGTGTTCCATAGGTCGTTATTGCGGAGATATGTGGCGCCTATGGTTCCCTCCATTGATCCTCCTGCCTCGGTGTGGTCGAGGGGGAGTTGGAGTATGTGGTGGAGAAGATTTTGAATTCTCGTATTTCGAGACGGAAACTCCAGTACCTGGTCAAGTGGAAGGGTTATGGTCAGGAAGATAATTCCTGGGTTTTTGCCTCTGATGTTCATGCTGCCGATCTGGTTCGTGCCTTTCATTTGGCTCGTCCTGATTGGCCTGGGCGCTCTGGTGAGGGTTCGGTGACCCCTCCTCAAGGGGGGTACTGTTGTGAATTCTGTTATCGAACTCCCTCCTGTGGTCATGAATGGTAATTCGGAGAGTTCTGTCCATGGACTCCCTCTGGTGGCTGTGAGTGGAGCTGCTGCTTCTGAGGTTCCTTCCACAGGTTACGTAGTTTATTCTTTGGCTGGCTGCTCTATTTAACTCCACTTAGATCGTTACTCCCTGCCAGCTGTCAATGTTCTTGTACTGGTTCAGTTCGCTCTTGGATCTTTCTGGTGACCTATCTACTCCAGCAGAAGCTAAGTCCCTGCTAGTTAATTATTTGTTCATTGTTTCCTTGTCCAGCTAGCTATCATGATTTTGCCTTGCTAGCTGGAAGCTCTGGGATGCAGAGTGGCACCTCCGCACCGTGAGTCGGTGCGGAGGTCTTTTTGCACACTCTGCGTGGTTTTTTTGTAGTTTTTTGTGCTGACCGCAAAGATACCTTTCCTATCCACTGTCTGTTTAGTAAGTCTGGCCTCCCTTTGCTGAAACCTGTTTCATTTCTGTGTTTGTGACTTTCATCTTAACTCACAGTCAATATATGTGGGGGGCTGCCTTTTCCTTTGGGGAATTTCTCTGAGGCAAGGTAGGCTTTATTTTCTATCTCTAGGGCTAGTTAGCTCTTAGGCTGTGAAGAGGCGTCTAGGCAGAGTTAGGTACGCTCCACGGCTATTTCTAGTTACATAGTTACATAGTTATTAAGGTTGAAGGAAGACTATATGTCCATCTAGTTCAACCAATAGCCTAACCTAACATGCCCTAACAAGTTGATCCAGAGGAAGGCAAAAAAAACCAAGTTGTGTGATAGGATTAGGGGTTGCGGTCAGCAGAGCTCCCACTTCCCAGAGCTTGTCCTGTGTGAGTTTAACCATCAGGTCGTTCCGGGTGCTCCTAGCCACCAGGTCCATAACAGACCACCGTGTGTATGGCAACAATTTAAATTTTCCATCGCCACAATCTCTCCCCAACACTCAAGGTCCACCGATGCCATTTGTTATGGTTGGGGATGAGGCCTTCCAGATGTGTGAAGACCTACTGAAGCCATATTCCAGTCGGGACTTGAACCACACTAGAAGGATCTTTAACTACAGACTGACCAGGGCCCGAAGAACAGTAGAGTGTACCTTTGGCATTCTGGTCGCTAAATGGCGCATTCTTGCATCAGCCATAAATCTAAAAGTGGAAACAGTCGACGAGGTGGTCAAAGCCTGTGTGGTTCTACACAATTATATAATGGTTAAGGAGCAACCCAACATTGAACTGGATAAACCAGTTGCATACCCACTGCCTTATTTTCAGCATCACCCGCTGCGGTCAACTGCAGCTGTTGGTCACATGCGGGACCAATTTGCTGCCTTTTTTTATTCAGATATTGGATGTGTGTCATGGCAGAACAATGTTGTGTAAATGTCCTGTTGTAATTATATCTGTACCAGTAATTTTCTACAATGATAATAATATTTCTCATTAATAAACTTTAGTTTTGGTTGTGTTGACCGTCTCTCCTATCTTTTTCCTCTCCAAACCAAGGTTGTCCAAAAACTGGCAGTATTTGATCTGTATTTAATATCAGTTTTTGTAATCCAAAACCAGGAGTGGGTGCTAGTTATTATGTTATATCATAATTTACCTCTAATTGTTCCACTCCTTGTTTTGGTTTACAAATACTGATATAAAACACTGGCCACATATTGATAGTAATGGCAGCCATGTTGCTTTATTGGTAAGCTTGTTGACGTCATTGCGTCATGATTGTCTTCTCCTGTATCCATTGGACACAAACTGAAGAGACAATCACTGTCACACTATCTATACTCATCAAGTCAGGTGTCAGAAATAATGAATTCATGGTAAACATATACAGGCTCATGAATTCACTATTTCTGACACCTGTGCAGGTGAGCATGTAGCGTGTGACCACCATTGTCCCCTCAATTTATGTGTAATAGATTATGTATAAAGAAGAGAAAATGGTGGTTATACAAGGCAGTTCTCTACTCAACAGGTCAGGTGTCATAGCTAATGAGTTTTTTTTACACCTGACCTGTTCTGTAGAGGACTGCACTGTATTTCCACCATTTTCTCTTCATACTGCCACATTAGGCATAGACAAAAAGAGATTATGGAGATACATGTAATATTTTTTGGCCCACCTCATATCTGTATACTAAAGACACACAAATCTGCAGTCTTTTTATTTTTAACTACTGGAGATATGATGTGGCCTAAAAAGTAAGTGTGTGGCGACATTTCTTGGCGCACGGTGTTTGTTGCCGGCGACGATAGTAACAAAAAACCAAACATAATTGTGGCAAATCAAACTTTTTTTATTTTGTTAACAACTGAAAAAAATATTTTTTACTGCGCCGGCTTGGGGTAGAGTGATGTAAACGGGGGGTGTGAGGAACTGAGACGACGACGCAGAGTTGGACGATGCAGAGGTGGCAGGAGAAGGGGCAATGAAACTAGAAGGGTCTGGAAGTTCAGGGGTGGGGCTTGACACATGAGAGGCTTGTTACGCACTGGAAGGGTGAGACAAACCTGACATTACAGACACATTGGTAGGTGAAGGGGAGGAATGCTAAGAGTCCACTGTTTTATATTTCTGGCTTTTTTTTTTGGTTTGCCTGGTTGGGGAAAGTCTTGGTGGGCTCATATGCCGTGGCGTGGTGGCGGGTGACCTGTCAGGGTCCGGCTGCACTGTGTCAGAGTCCATAGTGCTCGTAGAGCATGCAGCCATGCCAGAGTCCATAGTGCTCGTAGAGCGTGCAGCCATGTTAGAGTCCATAGCGCTTGTAGAGCGGAAGGCCATGCCAGGGTCCTGCTGCATCATGGTGGTGGCGGTATGGAAGGCCATGCAAGGGTCCTGCTGCATCGTGGAGGTGGCAGTACGGTAGGCCATGCCAGGGTCCTGCTGCATCATGGTTGTGGTGGTACGGAAGGCCATGCGAGGGCCCTGCTGCATCGTGGAGGTGGCGGTACGGAACGCCATGCCAGGGTCCTGCTGCATCGTGGTGTCAGTGGAGGAGGTCCAAGCAGGAGCAGCGGATGTCATGGTGGTGTCGGTGGGATGTTCAACTGCACTCGGCATGGTGGTGCTGTAGTGGTGTCCGGCTGTGGAAGGATTTGAGGTGGCCGTGTCGTGGGATGCAGCAGAGGTCGGCATTGAGGACAATCGTGACAGTGAAGGCACAGGTGGATATGCCCCCGCTGTCTGCTGGAAATACTGACTCTGCTGCATAGCCTGCACGTAAGCAGCATTGCAGGCCTGCATGACACTCAGCTGGAGATCAGGAGTAAGGTGTTCCGACATGCCCTGCTCAATTTGGTTAAAAAAATGATGTGCTGGCCTCTGGAGGTCGGCTTTCACTTGATCAAGGCTTTTGGTGACCTCCTGGATACGTGCATTCAAGAGGTTATGTGAAACATCCATTCGGTCACCTAAAGCCTTGACTGCTTCGTGTAAAACCGAGCTTAAGTGCAAAAACTCGGGCATGAGTGACCTGTCCGAAGCCCTCTGCCACTGCCGGGATGAGCCCCAAAAAAGGGGGCAGTGGAAGAGAACTGCGAAAGGGGAAGACCTGATGGACCAGCTCCCTGGTCTCCAGTTAGTGTGGAAGGCCCACTTGCTGCTGCGCTGCTGGATGGCTGGAACGGGTTCGTGGCTGTCGGATGAAGGACCGCTCCAGAACCTGGGCCGACAGTCGTGCTGTATGTGCTGTGAAAAAAGGAAAAATAAAATTATTATCAAAAATTACAAGACGCAAAATCCTGTGGAATTTAAAAATACAGATTATGGCAATACAATACAACCTAAAGCATGTGATAAATACTTACGTTCTCTGGGCAAGGACTGGTCTTAAAAATGCCAGAATGCGATGGTATTTGTATGTTCGGATCCTTGCTCCTGAACCACTGGAACACGGCTCTCTTGATGCAGGTCCTTGTTGAAGCGGTCCTTCATCGAACGCCAACGTGTTTTGACTTTGCCCACTGTTAAAAAAAAAATATTATGGTCAGAAAATGGACTTTTTGCCATGCTCAGACAACTTTGTGTGATGAGAGAAACTCCTGAGAGTTTCTTTCATCACACACAGTCGAGTGAGCACGGCCAAGGTCTCTGCTGCTTCACACTGCAGTGCAATACTTACCAAATGCACTTCGGACCCGTGTCGGGCATTGTCCCAGCCATCCCACATCGCTTGGGCCATCTCATTCCATAACCACCGGATCGTAGTGTTGTTCGAGTGCAGTGGATCCCGGCTGTCCCACAACGGGACTTGCTCCTGGACCAGGGTGATAAGGAGGTCATTGTCTATCAGGTCATCGTCCCGTTGTGAAACCTAAAAATTAAAGAAAGTCATTAAAGTTTGCTTAATTAAATAAGGAAAAGAAAGAAAAAAGATGCTGAGAAATGGCATGAATATGAAAGTCAACATACAAAAGGATTCCAGAAGAAAAAAGTTAAGAAATACGAGTGGAAAGAAAGGAAGATTCAAGAATATTACACTGAGGACAGTCAGCCTTGTATTCGTACCCGCTGCCATCTTTCCAACGGACCCTGACTCCGCTGCTCCTGCCCTGTCTGTGCCTCAGTAGAAGAGCTCTAAAAAAAGGAAAAATTAAATTGTCACATGTGTCGATGTGACAGTGAACACTTACCAATCTGACGAGGCAAATACTCACCTCACTGACATGCTCCACTTCCGACTGGCCGAAACTCCTCACCAGATGAAGAATCCGAAGAAGACATTCGAATGCATGTAGAAAGAAAGAAATGGCAGAAATTAGGACGTGTAGAGACAGAAAATAGAAAATAAAGGCATTGGCTAGAATATACTCTCATTGTTCAGGGTCTTGTTATCCTCCAAGATGTAGCCTGTCTGCTTCAGAGTCTGGTGAGAAGTGACCTGCAACTGTCCACACCCTCCCTTTTATCACCTTGATGGTGATGGGTGGCTTATCAGTGTCTAGACATGGTTTTCTCAATTGAAACACATGCGTTCAAAAACGCAACCAAACGCATGTGCGTAAAAACGCATGCATTTACATAGACAGCAATGCATTTTGTTTACGCAAACGTTGCACAATCGAACGCATGCGTTTCCTGGCGGCAAATAGACGCCTCTAGAAATTACTACACATTAAAGAAGAAAAGAAACATACAAAGGACCAGGGATCGCCACAAAAACAAATTAAATACACTAATAAATTTTATTACAGTCAAAAAGGACACACCAAACAATTAAAAACATTTAAAAACTCTTGACCGGCTTCACATCACATCTGTGCTGTCTCTTTTTGGGCAGGTCTTGTATGGCGCTATTTGCTCCCAGTGCATGCATTTTCATGCCCTCTTCTTTGCCATGGCTTGGGCTGAGTCATTTCCTTTGTTCCATTTTTTTATCTTTGCATCTAGTGCACTATTCATCCAGAGCTATTAGGTATTTTTCCTATTTTTGTATGATTCAATTGCTCCTGGTCTACATACTTTAAGCCATGCGTTTTTAATGTTAAATATAGGAAAACACGACGCATGCATTTATATGCGGTACAAACGCAGCGGAAAAAAACACAAATGTGAAACCAGCCTAAGAATCGCTAATTATTTGGACATATAGGTATTAACTTTTATTGTGAGTATATTGTACAACAACTTTTATTTTTCCTTCCACATTGCTTTAGATCCTGTAAAGCAGGGGTCCCCAACTCCAGTCCTCAAGGCCCACCAACAGGTCATGTTTTCAGGGTTTCCTTTGCATTGCACAGGTGATGCAATTATTACCTGGGCAAGACTAAGGAAATCCTGAAAACATGACATGTTGGTGGGCCTTGAGGACTGGAGTTGGGGACCACTGCTGTAAAGCACCGCAAGGATCAATAAACTTCTAGAATGCGTTTTGAGTACTTTTTAAGGTGCAATTTTTAGAATGGTGTCACATTTTGGAGCTTTTGTCAAATAGGCCCCCCAAAATCACTTCAATTGCGATGTGGTCCCTAAAAAAAATGATTTTGTAAATTTTGTTGGAAAAATGAGAAATAGCTGATTAGCTTTTAACCGTTCTAAAGTAGCCAAATGGAAAATGTTATTTATTAATTATTTTGTGTGATACAACTTTCTGATTTAAGGGCAAAATAATTACAAGTTTGAAAATTGTGAATTTTAAAAATGTTGCCAAATTTTTCATATTTCATATAACCGAAACATTTAGTTAGTACTACGCAATAAATTTTTCAAGCCACACGCATTTAAGTTGAGTGCCAGGCTCTTTTATATTCTCTAATAAGCTTGGTCGCTCTTCTCTGCACCCTCTCTCGTTCAGCTATGTCTTATACACCGGAGACTAGAACTGTACACAGTATTCTAAGTGTGGTCAAACTAGTGACTTGTATAGAGGTAAAATGATGTTCTCCTCATGAGCATCTATGCCTCTTTTAATGCATCCCATTATTTTATTTGCCTTTGTAGCAGCTGCCTGAAACTGGCCATTAAATGTGAATTTGTCATCAACCCATACACCCAGGTCTTTTTCACTAACGGTTCTGCCAAGTGTTTTACAAATAAACATGTAATTATACATCTTATTTGCTCTACCCAAGTGCATGACCTTACATTTATCCGCATTAAAGCTCATTTGCAATTTATCAGCCCATGCTTCCAGTTTCCATAAATCCTCCTGTAATATAAAATTGTCCTCCTCTGTATTGATTACCCTGCAGAGTTTAGTGTCATATGTAAATATTGAAATTTTACCCTGTATGCCCCCTACAAGGTCATTAATAAATATGTTAAAAAGAAGCGGGTCTAATACTGACCCCTGTGGTACCCCACTGTTAACCGCTACCCAGTCCAAGTGTGCTCCATTAATAACCATCATTTCTATCCTATCCCTGAACCAGTCATTATCCCACTTACACATGTTTTCCTCTAATTTGACTCATTAGGTATTTAATTCTCCTGGTCTGGTCATGTCAGCGGTTGACTTTCTGCCTCATTTTGGTTTCAGGTCTGCTTTTATCTCTGTGCTGCATCCTGCAGGCGGTGTCAGTTATGCTTCCTGCCTACGGCGTGTGTAGCTGACTCTGGTGAAACTCTGATTTGTCCTGCTGTGCTTAGCTGACTTGGCCCATGTCTGTTCATTCCTCTCTGCATGCCCCAACTCTGTGTTATCCTTCTTGTCTGGACTCCCCGGTACTTGACTCTGCTACAGCTCTGACCTGACTCTGTCTCTTCTTCTAGGTACAGCTGCTTTGGACTGGTGCAGACCTTTTGGCGCTCTGTTTGATATTTCCCTTTGTACTATGCTACTCTCTGGTATTGACCCAGCTTGTTTGACTATTCTGCTGTCACCTGGTGGTAGCCTCGCTGCAGTTCTGCTGGTGTGCTCTGAACGGGTTTTCAGTCCTCTGTCCACTCTACTGCCACCTAGTAGAATCTGCGTTTACCTGTAGTGCTGCGTCGTGACATTCATAGAGTCAAGAGGAGGAAATATGCACCGATGCACCAAATTTTTGTTAGCTTGGATCCTGGACAGGACGAAGTAGGGTCCGAGCAGCATTCTGACCCTCATTATCAGATGTTAACCCTCAGGGGAAGTGATCCTGATTAGAGATTAGCGAATATGTCAAAGTTCGGTTCTGATTATGATCGCCTAATTTGCAATATTTGCCAATTTATTCATCGAATATTAGTTGAACATAACCGAACGCCATTCAAAGCAATTTGAGGCAAAAACAAACGCATTCACAACTATTTATAGCGGCCCCAAAAGCTGCCAAAACACATTAAATGAGGGATAGTCAACAGTAAGGTGGCCTCAATTCACCCACAGTACAAATTGTAGCATGACACTGTAGCAATCAGCCAGTCATGATGTATCGGTGTCAGGGGCCAGAATTTACTGCTTTCAATTGATTGTCTCAGTAAGATGAGGTGTGTGACGGATCATGTAGGCCTCCTGTGCTGGGAGCCGTGATACCACATTCAACAACTCAACCTGCTTTCATGCTCAGCCACAGTCAGGTGGCACAATTGTCATTTAATTTTTGTAGACTACTGTTTCTCTTCAAGCTGTTAGCTTTCCACTAGGCCAACCAGTTGATCCCCTTTCCAATAGTCAACCTTGACAACCTAGGTCTGCATTGGCCTGGGAAGGGAGGGGATGAATCTGTCCATCACCACATGCTTGACCAGCTGGACAGGAGTGGAAGACTCCCTGCTATCACTTCTGAAATAGATGTAGCAAGTCAAACATCTGAGAGAAAGGGTTTGTCGCTGGCATATGCCCAGTGGTGAACTCATTGGGCTCCAACCAACATAGCTACTCCCAGGCGTGCCAAAATTTAGGTTTTTAACCTGGTGCTAAGTCATAATATACCTTTTAATGTCCATGTGTCAAATATAGCTCAACACCAGTCATCTTCTGGATGGCACATTTTACTGTCTTCCGGATGTGTGAATCATCTTATGGATTGGGAAGGGGCAGTTTCTCTGCTGTGAACATCTCCTGCCAGGAGTTCCGTCTGCCATTGCTGCAGTGGGATCTGCTACATCAGTTTATTTGACTGTACATGCTGCTGCTGGTTCTGCTGCGAGAGCTGTTGTTGCTGGCATAGGATCAGGTGCTTGATCATCTCTTCCATTTTATCGGACATTGTTCCTTCCCAATATCTGCCTTTACCCAGGACATGCAGTTTCACCGTAGCAGCTACACTTGTTTCTGGAACTGTGCCCACATTCAAAACACCAACTGAGGCAATGCGACTCACTCAGCGGTTTCACAGGGGAATATAGAGAAATGTTTCATCTGCTGGTTAATTTAAAACATGAAATTAACCAGTGCTGAGTTCACCAAAATAAACACCGCAATCTGGCAAAAACAGGAAACAAAAAAAAATGCATATGACAGTTCTTATGCCTATGGGAATCCACCTGTACTGGGTACAATTAACAGGGTCCAGAATAGTTGCTCATAAATGTTTCTCTGGAGCTCTCTCAGTTGCCAGGCATTTAAACTGCAGAACTACGCCTTTAAGGTGGAGATATGGTCAATAGTGGCACCACCCATCTCTTACAACTATTTACAAAAGAAATTGTCATGGCCGATTAACTTCTCAACACATACCAAGCTGGAGTTTCACATCACAGAAGATAGAAATCTTCATGATACATATCTCCCCTTACATACATTGCTAGTGACCCTGTCACAGTATATACACACTGCTGTATACCTACAGAAAGGAGAGAGAGCTGAGTCTACAAGGAGAGCTGTCAGCAGTCACAGAAACAAAGTGAGCTCTTCTGAATGCATTTCTGCCCATATCGGTGGAATGACACACCTACCTTCTGCCCCACTTCCCATTTCAGTTTCGAGAGCGTGGAAGTGAGGCAGACTCTAATATGACATTAGAGAAAGCAGCACATTCTAAGTCACAGGTCATATGACCAGAATAGCAGCTCAGGATACAACAGGATTTGGCTAAGCAAAGATGGATGGGTCCTTGACTGGATCAGTAATGAAAAAAGTTAGACACTTCGCAAGCAACGTAAAGAGAAGAGAATAACAAAAAGAATTGTATCAATGTGTAGCAGCAAATGAACAAATGCTTGCTAAGGAAATAATGGCAGACCATCCGGTAAATTACAAATAGCAAATGAGAAAGGAAACACCAAACTATGAGGCCGAATAATGAACATGAATGCAATAATAAATGCAAAAGATCGTTTATTGATGACATATGGAACAAAAAAAAAGGAAACGGTATGGCAATATAGTGCTAACCACACACAGTGTATATCTGCCCATAGAATACATAACACAACATGAAAATATCAAAACAGCTGAACATGGTACTAGTGTAGCCAAAACATGCACCTAGATAGAACAAATACAGTGGGGCAAAAAAGTATTTAGTCAGTCAGCAATAGTGCGAGTTCCACCACTTAAAAAGATGAGAGGAGTCTGTAATTTACATCATAGGTAGACCTCAACTATGGGAGACAAACTGAGAAATAAAAATCCAGAAAATCACATTGTCTGTTTTTTTTAACAATTTATTTGCATATTATGGTGGAAAATAAGTATTTGGTCAGAAACAAACAATCAAGATTTCTGGCTCTCACAGACCTGTAACTTCTTCTTTAAGAGTCTCCTCTTTCCTCCACTCATTACCTGTAGTAATGGCACCTGTTTAAACTTGTTATCAGTATAAAAAGACACCTGTGCACACCCTCAAACAGTCACACTCCAAACTCCACTATGGTGAAGACCAAAGAGCTGTCAAAGGACACCAGAAACAAAATTGTAGCCCTGCACCAGGCTGGGAAGACTGAATCTGCAATAGCCAACCAGCTTGGAGTGAAGAAATCAACAGTGGGAGCAATAATTAGAAAATGGAGGACATACAAGACCACTGATAATCTCCCTCGATCTGGGGCTCCACGCAAAATCCCACCCCGTGGGGTCAGAATGATCACAAGAACGGTGAGCAAAAATCCCAGAACCACGCGGGGGGACCTAGTGAATGAACTGCAGAGAGCTGGGACCAATGTAACAAGGCCTACCATAAGTAACACACTACGCCACCATGGACTCAGATCCTGCAGTGCCAGACGTGTCCCAATGCTTAAGCCAGTACATGTCCGGGCCCGTCTGAAGTTTGCTAGAGAGCATTTGGATGATCCAGAGGAGTTTTGGGAGAATGTCCTATGGTCTGATGAAACCAAACTGGAACTGTTTGGTAGAAACACAACTTGTCGTGTTTGGAGGAAAAAGAATACTGAGTTGCATCCATCAAACACCATACCTACTGTAAAGCATGGTTGTGGAAACATCATGCTTTGGGGCTGTTTCTCTGCAAAGGGGCCAGGACGACTAATCCGGGTACATGAAAGAATGAATGGGGCCATATATCGTGAGATTTTGAGTGCAAACCTCCTTCCATCAGCAAGGGCATTGAAGATGAAACGTGGCTGGGTCTTTCAACATGACAATGATCCAAAGCACACCGGCAGGGCAATGAAGGAGTGGCTTCGTAAGAAGCATTTCAAGGTCCTGGAGTGGCCTAGCCAGTCTCCAGATCTCAATCCTATAGAAAACCTTTGGAGGGAGTTGAAAGTCCGTGTTGCCAAGCGAAAAGCCAAAAACATCACTGCTCTAGAGGAGATCTGCATGGAGGAATGGGCCAACATACCAACAACAGTGTGTGGCAACCTTGTGAAGACTTACAGAAAACGTTTGACCTCTGTCATTGCCAACAAAGGATATATTACAAAGTATTGAGATGAAATTTTGTTTCTGACCAAATACTTATTTTCCACCATAATATGCAAATAAAATGTTAAAAAAACAGACAATGTGATTTTCTGGATTTTTTTTTCTCAGTTTGTCTCCCATAGTTGAGGTCTACCTATGATGTAAATTACAGACGCCTCTCATCTTTTTAAGTGGTGGAACTTGCACTATTGCTGACTGACTAAATACTTTTTTGCCCCACTGTATATATATATATATGTATATATATATATATATTTTTTTTTTTTTATATATATATATGCACCAAGAACACTATATGGCACCAATGTATACCAAAATGTATCAAATCAAATAATGTACACAATATGGCATAGATATATAAAGCTTGTACACTCAGCCAACACCTGCAGATAGCGTTAAACACTTATGTAGGAGTAAAAATACTAAATCCCCACATGGCATGCTTATAATTATCTGTATACACAAATGCTAACCCATATAATGTCTCAAATTAGATGGTGATGCTAGTGTGCAGTGCATGGGTTGGCTACATGTGTGAAAGTTATGTAATGAAAAAGCATGTGCTTCAAAAATAAAAACAGGCAACCAACCTCAAAGAGAAATATGGTATACTGATATATATATATATATATAATAGATTCAAGAAAAGGCGCCAAAAGGGCCAAATTGTTTCAGGACCAATTAGCCAGGGTACAAAAAAGAAAAGCAGCGCTGCAATATAGATGTTATCCCATGTCCTTAATTGCGCCAATATTATCCAGAGTATTGAATAGAGATCAATAGATCATATCACTAGTGCGACCGCTAGATAAGATACTCCACTGGGTACAAGAAACACAGTAAATAGTGACCTAAGAAGATGATTACTTGTGTGGTTGTGTGGGTATGAGCAGACATGCGCCCCAACGCGCGTTTCGGAACAAGAGTTTAAAAAGGAAGATGTGGCCAATGAATGCAGACCAGTCCTAAGATGTCGCATGCGCCGCCAGGAGGACCCGGAGGTCGTGAGCACCAGCTTCATGTCGGACGTGACGATCGAGCACTTTTATGTGGTCAATCACCACAGCAACATAGAGACCCAGAACACAGGCGACGCATGTGCACCAAACAGGTCTGCCATCATATACATATATATGCTGCAAGGGGTAAAACACAATATGGACTGAAATCTGGGAAAAATGAACAACGGAAGATAACAGGGAAGAGAATAAAGGTAGTAAATGTGAACATAGTGAAAGAAGAATGATAAAAAAGAAAGGGAAGGGTAATGTGTGTAAATGGAAATGTATGTAAAGTGTAATGAAGTGTAAAGTAACGAGGTGAAGGGTAGTGCATAGGAGGGAAAAAATAGGGTACAAGTGCATATTGCATATAAAGTGAACGGTGTGTGAAATGCAAACCCATACAGTGTGCATATATATTTAAGTTCAAAAAAGAAAAGAATGTTCAGCTTCATCGAATCCATAAAAAAGAGTTTTCTTTATTCACAAACTTTGAACATAGAGGATACACACTTCAGCATGAACCATATGGGTAAGAATCTCCCTTAATCATGCCTTTCTATCATTTCTATGAACAGCACTCACTGAAATTTATCTTGGCCATCCAGACCTTATCCTGACCTCCTCTGTTCTTGTTTGCTGCAATTACTTAATTACATTTCAAAATGTGGAAAGGGCAACTTGAAAATGAATAACTATTTTCTTTTAGTCTTCCCTTGCTTTGTGGACCTCCACCATTTTCATATTCAGAGTGCTAGGCAGCAGCTTAGAAGACCCCAAAGAAACAATGGCTGGTGTTTTTGGCACATGGTTGGAGGAGGCTGGATTTTTATAAAACTGGGAAGTTTGCATTACCTGACATTTCCTAATGATAATAGTGAACAAGCTTAAACAATAACAGGCTAATTAAGTTCTGAAACCTTGGTCAAAGTTATCTGAGCACACATATCTTGAAGGATGCTCAAATATTTACATTGGCCCATTTTCTTTTTGGTAATTTTTTAACATGGAAAAATATGACAATATATACATTTTTTTCCATAAAATACAAAGGAAATGTATCATCTTTAGCTTTAGGCTAACTTGCTTGACTGATTACAATGATAGTAATATTGACTAGGAGTGCCCATGCCACTATAAACCACGTCAGCCACAGTGTCTTTTATGCATTGTATATGCTGTATTGTATTATGCTATATGGAGGTCTATGGGGAGTGTGTTATACTATGTGGATGACTATGGGGTGTGCGTTATACGATATGGAGGAGTATGGAGTGTTAGCAATATGTTATATGGAGGACTATGGGATGCATTATGCTCTGTTGAGGACTATGAAGTGCATTATACTAAATAAGCAAAATGCTGCCTATTCAATGAGTGATCGGATTGTTTATGCCAAAAATCATTGTTCTCAGCAGCACTTTGCATGGTGAAAACTGCAGATATGATACTGAAAAGATGATACTGTATGGGGACAGATTGATCTACTAGTAATGATTCTGTGACTATCATTCTTCCTCAGCTGGTACAAAGAGGCTGGGAAACAAGCATCAAATTATTTAAACATTGTTGATCACGCTCGTTTAACAGCCTCAACTCAGCGCATGTAAACAACCAAAATGTTTCTGTGTGATGATGCAATAAGCTTCCATTTGGGCCCCCACTTTAAACTTTTGCCCAGATCACCGCAGGTCACTGAGGCTGCATTTCAGCCAGGGTCCTGAAGTGCATGGAGAGCCTGTGTGTTGAGACTGTCACACAGCCACCACACATGCAGCTGCAGCGCCGGTCACCTGATTATCAAGAGTGATCCAGGTATCTGGGTTCCTGCAGCAGCTGTTCATTCTCATTCACTAAACTCCTAATTCTAGGAATTTAGGACCTGCGAATGACGTCACGGCTTCTGATTGGTCGCGTGGCGGTCACATGAGCGGCACGAGACCAATCAGAAGCTGCGACGTCATTCGCAGGTCCTAAACACGCTCATTTTAAACAAAGAAGCCTGCCGGTTACCAGCGTGATGTCCAGGGGCCGCCGGAGAGGTGAATATATCAATATTTTTTATTTTAATTCTTTATTTTACACATTAATATGGATCCCAGGGCCTGAAGGAGAGTTTCCTCTCCTTCAGACCCTGGGAACCATCAGGATACCTTCCGATACTTGGTGTCCCATTGACTTGTATTGGTATCGGATATCGGTATCGGCAATATCCGATATTTTTCGGGTATCGGCCGATACTATCCGATACCGATACTTTCAAGTATCGGACGGTATCGCTCAACACTAGCAGTCAATAATTTCTTGAAAGACAGCAGAATCCACAAGCTAGTAAGGCAAATACTGCAATGCAAGCAACTTAACAATATGTGATTTTAGTTGGCAAAACAGCAGATGGATGGAAGCATATTATTGTTTCCTTGCCTAGCAATCAACGATAATTTGCTGTTTAAATGGAGAGGTGTACTTGGAGTACCACATGCAGAAGAGGAGGAGGATAACCATTACAATGGTGGTGAAGATGACACAGAACTGATGCTACCCAAGGGTGCAGTTTGGCTGACAAAATACCAAGGGTGGTAGGACTGGCGGAATGCACCAAATAATAATTAGAGATGATATAAGGTGCATTCGCAGTCCGGGGTCCACCGTGCAGCTAAGACACCTGCTGCTTGGTAATAATGGACTATATGGCGGCATAATGTGAGTACACACACGGGTTAGCTTCACCCGGTATGAAGGAAGCGAACCCTGTTGCATCACAGGGCCGCAAAACCGCACAGAGAGCGCAAGCAAGGAGACACAGAACTCTTCCACAAGACTCAGGGTAAGAGTCCCTCTAGATCTATTGTGCTCGACACCGCTACTATGGTGTCAGGGAATCAATTAAGCTAAATATTTACCACACCGGAGTGCGTGCAGCGCCGCTCTGGCGGATGCCACTAACCACCCTATCCAGGGGCAGGAAAGCGCACTATCTGCGCACGGTGCGGCTCTGGCAGATGCTGCTAACTAGAATCAGTATCTTGTGCTAATGTGCAGGATAGCATTGTCGGGCATTAGGTAGCTCTACCATTTGCGAGCAGGCAACAACACTAGGGATGGGAATGATTCGGAGCTTTCATCCATCGACAGGCATTCATCCATACACACAAATTAACAAGTTTTACACTAGCGCATGGCCGAGCGGCCATGCAAACCTTATATAGCAGTAGTGCTCCAGGACCATCCTTTTGGTCCAATAGAAGCAGCAACAGGACCTGAGCATGTTACCCCGACCAATGGGAGGTCGTCCCGTGGGCATGCTCAGTGTGGGAAAAACAGGACATGCCTGCTCGCTGCTGATCAGTGCTGGCTACAAAGTCAGAGCCTGGAAAGGCAGCAGTAACCATGCACACAGTATCAGCTTGAGCCAGATGCTGTGATCAACGTCTTTGCTGAGCAGGTTCCACTGCAGCTGGAGAATGGGAGACCGCAGTGGACATGGTTCGAGATTCCTCCTGTGCAGTGGGGGGAGCTCAACACCTAACAAAGGGTAGCAGGAAGAAGGAGGAAGATTTGAGGCTTGCTTTGAATCTTGGCAAAATTTACTTTGCCAAATAAGCAGGTGATGACCCTTTATGTGCTGATGGAATGCTGTATTTCTTAAGCCAGGATGTCCACAGCTTATTTTACTTTTGCAGAGCTTGCAGAGTGCCCAAGAATTATCTGGGTGCAACGTGAAAAAGAACTAACACAAACAAAAAGCTTAAGAAGTTTGCATGTATGACTCACCATCACTGTGATCAGATATTTCAGGTGCTTTAGAGCCTCCTCCTCTTACAACAGATGTGGAATTACCTGCTCCTGAGTTGCCCACAGGAAAAGCCCTTTTGTGCCCTAGAGGATGCTTTAAAGCAGGTTGCCTTCGCTGTGTATTGCTGATGCCAGCAACTACATCCTCTGAAGACCTCAACTCCTCCTCAACCCTGGCTGGTTTCCAGATTTTGTCCAACACAGAACTAACATCATCATCTTCATTATCATCCGTGATTCAGCTGAGAGGTGCCTCTGTGTATGAAACGGCCAAGGCTCCTTGCTCTCTCGCTTGATTCCCACTCCAAGGATTGCCCGAGCTCCGAGTACTACTACAGACATTGTCTCTACCATCTCAGCTTGCAGAGCCTGCAACACATTTTGGCATTAAACTTTTGTTGTCCTTATCCTCTGGCACCATATTTTCCAAGAATAAAAGCTAACTGTTAATGTCTTCCAATATATCAACTGGAATACATTTTTCCAAGTGTAATATGTTTCATAGTACTCAGGATACTGATGATTAAGTGGTATTTGGCAAAATAGAAACAGATGTCATTGAGGAAATGGAAATTTTGCTCTGCACATTGTCCATTATGGTGGCAGGAAAGTTGGACTGAACAGAACACTGACTCCAGCATCATGAACCTGCTGTGATTGAGTTGAGTGATGGGTCACATACCCCATTACACCCTCTGCTTCCTACCTGCTAATACACTTTCCAAAGTTTGCAAAGGAGGCCAAATGTGACTTGTGTTTGGTAATACCATGCCAGGACGGTTGCTGTGAGCACTACTTGAAGTGTCAGAGCTGCTACCAACAGCAAGCACAATATTCTCCATGATATCATGATATGTTTGATATTGTCATACCACATCTGTCACCATGCTAAAGTTTGGCATATATTTTGGACAGAAGTATAACGTTTAATTTCCAAAATGTTGTTAAACTTAACCAACGCTTGGTTTAAAATACTCCCACCATTGACAAAAAAACTTAATCCAAAATGAAGAAGTCACTACGTAACATTAACAGAAAGAAATCTGCAGCAGCCAGCAATATTTTTTGTGGCGCCTAAGATTGATAAATGCAACTAGAAAAACAGTTATAAATAGTGTTGAGCGATACCGTCCGATACTTGAAAGTATCGGTATCGGATAGTATCGGCCGATACCCGAAAAATATCGGATATCGCCGATACCGATATCCGATACCAATACAAGTCAATGGGACATCAAGTATCGGAAGGTATTCTCATGGTTCCCAGGGTCTGAAGGAGAGGAAACTCTCCTTCAGGCCCTGGGATCCATAGGGAGGTGTAAAATAAAGAATAAAAATAAAAAATATTGATATATTTACCTCTCCGGCGGCCCCTGAACTCAGCGCGGGTAACCGGCAGGCTTCTTTGTTCAAAATCAGCGCTTTTAGGACCTGAGAAACACGTCCCGGCTTCTGATTGGTCGCGGGCCGCCCATGTGACCGCCATGCGACCAATCACAAGCCGCGACATCACCGCAAGCTATTAGCGCGCTCATTTTTAAAAATGAGCGCGTTAATGGCTTTCAAAGACGTAGCGGGTTGTGATTGGTCGTGGCCGCGACCAATCACAAGCCGCGACGTCACCGCAAGCTATTGACGCGCTCATTTTGAAAAATGAGCGCGTTAATGGCTTTGAAAGACATAGCGGCTTGTGATTGGTCGCGTGGCCGCGACCAATCACAAGCCGCGACGTCACCGCAAGCTATTAGCGCGCTCATTTTTGAAAAATGAGCGCGTTAATGACTTTCAAAGACGTAGCGGCTTGTGATTGGTCGCGGCCACGCGACCAATCACAAGCCGCTATGTCTTTCAAAGCCATTAACGCGCTCATTTTTCAAAAATGAGCGCGCTAATAGCTTGCGGTGACGTCGCGGCTTGTGATTGGTCGCGTGGCCGCGACCAATCACAAGCCGCTACGTCTTTGAAAGTCATTAACGCGCTCATTTTTCAAAAATGAGCGCGCTAATAGCTTGCGGTGACGTCGCGGCTTGTGATTGGTCGCGTGGCCGCGACCAATCACAAGCCGCAACGTCTTTGAAAGTCATTAACGCGCTCATTTTTAAAAAATGAGCGCGCTAATAGCTTGCGGTGACGTCGCGGCTTGTGATTGGTCGCGTGGCGGTCACATGGGCGGCCCGCGACCAATCAGAAGCCGGGACGTGTTTCTCAGGTCCTAAAAGCGCTGATTTTGAACAACGAAGCCTGCCGGTTACCCGCGGACTCACCAGGGGCCGCCGGAGAGGTAAATATATCAATATTTTTTATTTTAATTCTTTATTTTACACATCTCTATGTATCCGATACCGATACCCGATACCACAAAAGTATCGGATCTCGGTATCGGAATTCCGATACCGCAAGTATCGGCCGATACCCGATACTTGCGGTATCGGAATGCTCAACACTAGTTATAAAGCATTAACTTCTCGTTGTTTTTTTTAAACTATTGACAACCTGCCAAAAAGGAAAAGTAAGTTAATGAAATATAAAATCTGCAATGTGGCCGTGTATATGTATCGCCCAGAGCGGGGTACTCAGGTCTCCGGGCCGCATTGAATTCTGGAGGTCACGGGGATGTCGGCCATGCCCAGTGCCTGTGCTCCGGGGACAGTGAAATAGGGATTAAAAATTAAAATAAAAAGGAAAACAAAAATTAGAAAGAAGAGTCCGTAACGCCAGTTGGAGTGTTTGGCTATAAGATGGCCGGCATTGCAGATGATCCCTGGGGGAGTAGGTGATGATGGCAGTGCAGGGGGTTAACCCCCTCCAACTAGGGCTGGCCCCAGGGATAGTGGTAGAAGTAGATGATGCAGAGTAATAAAGCAGGAGACAGGGAAAGTAGCTTTACCATTTATTGAAGTCCAGATGCAGTTTAAGAGGATGGATTACACCTTGTAGATTGTGAGCCCTCGCGGGCAGGGTCCTCTCTCCTCCTGTATCAGTTGTGACTTGTATTGTTCAAGATTATTGTACTTGTTTTATTATGTATACCCCTCCTCACATGTAAAGCGCCATGAAATAAATGGCGCTATAATAATAAATAATAATAATAATAATAATTACAACTCTCACCAGGTATACAGTCTGCTCTTCATGATGGGAATTATCTGTCTCTGCTGTGATTCAATGTAAACTCCCTGCTGCTCTATTCCCTTCTGGGACAAAGGTTTCCTGGAGTCTGAAACTTCCAGTACCGCCAAGTACTCACGGTGTTTTCTCCCCCAGCAACTTGCAGTGGGAATCCTATGTGGAGCAAGTGTTTGTTCTTGCACAATCTCTCACTGATTCTCTGCTGCTATGGAGCTCCTGGAAAAACACTTCACTGCCACCCAACTCTGGAAGTCTGGATGGCCTAGTTCAGTGGTCCCCAACTCCAGGCCTCGAGGGCCGCCAACAGTGCAGGTTTTCAGGTTTTCCTTAGTATTGCACAGGGGTTGGAATCATCACCTGTGCAGATGATCACATTACCACCGATGCAATACTAAAGAAATCCTGAAAACCTGCACGGTTGGCGGCCCTCGAGGCCTGGAGTTAGGGACCACTGGCCTAGGGGCTGATACCCAGATCTTTCTCTGCACTGTCCCTGGAGAGAGCACATGTCTCTCCTCCATAAATATTCTCCATTTTCTTTTCACTGTTTCCTCACAGACTAACTAAGCACCTCCCTTCTCAGTTAGGGTATATCTGCAAAGCTCTAAGCTTCAGGCAGAGTAATAAGGGAGCAGGGAAAATTGTATGTGCAATTGTCCCCAGTAGATAAAGCATAACTCCCATCATTTATAATACACATATTAAATAGTACATATGTGACCATTTTGTGAAGAAACAGACACAGGGTGCCACACATACAATGCTTAAAGCACCATTCCTGCAGTTTTCTTTTTCAGTGCTGGAATGGCACTTTAAATGTAAAGCCCTAGCTGCTATTTCTATACAGAACAGGCCTAAAATTGTCTTTATTCTCCAAACATTGTGTTTTATTGATGCCTGTCAAAGACCCCTTGATTGGCTGCACTACATCATTTGTTTGGATTGTTGCAGGGCATTATGGGAAACTTGCGCTGCTATGTCAGACACCAATTAGTTTGCAGCTTGTGTGCAATGATGCTGGGCTTTTTGTTTCAATTGTGAAGCGCAAATCTTTTAGCACATTGTTTGATCTCATGTTAAACCGCTGATTTTAGAAAATTTGAGTGTAACTCAATCCTTCGTGGAATGACCCTCTCATCTCTAATACACATACTACCACCAGTCTTCCATGATATGCCCATTGTATAAAATAAACAATCAACAGACAGCCCAGTTCATATCTTGGGACTCAAAAATATAAATTGTAATATTAGAGTCGTTAAATAAAAGTGGTTAAATGTTTATGTAATGTGTATTGTTATGAAATAACAACATTATATAGAATTATGCAGAACTGATATTAATGTGTTAAGAAGAAGCCATGTTGCTACATCAGTTAGACTACAAAACATTACTATTACACTTCTTGTCCCCAAAGTAAAAATATATCAGCCGATGGTCATTTTCTATTAATCATAAATGTGAGTCTGGAGGCAAGTCAAACTCATTACCTTGTGTCCAAAAGTCTTCAGAAATACATTAGCCGATGGCAGATTCTAATCCTTTCAATGTGCTTTTTTATTACTTTTGAGTCATTTTTACACAACAACTAGAAAGAAAAAGAAAGAGACAGTAAACACACATATTGAACACACTTTTATGTGAAACGTGTATTTAAGAGAAACATATTTGTCTGCTGTTTGATATTATTTAACATAATATCCATACAACAGATACAGTACAAATGAAAATTTGATGTAACTCACTATGCCTCCAGTTGCGTTCTAAGGGCCATAAAAGTTTTTGTTTTCTTCATTTGACTATATAAATATATGCATTCATTTAATTTTCTAATGAAGAAGCAATAACTCAAATATACCATTATACAGAGTCATGGCATGCAATGAATTCAACATCAAGAGAGAATGTTTAATGTCATATACCTTAACCATTTTACGACTAATGATTGACATAGCAAGGATGTCAGTTCTCACTTAATGAAGCATTGTCTGTCATTCTTTAAAACTGTCACTACGTCTGAACATGCAGTGACAGTTCCATGCCAACAGCTGTCACTGACAGGTGAGCAGCACAGAAAGAGGTGTGGGGACCCATGTCAGTGGTCCCTGCACTCAGATGCCTGTAATTGGTCAGTCAACCTGACTGACTGATCACAGCATGATTGTGCAGGTGGTGTGAAAATGCCAGCACCTCCTGTACAATGATCGTAGGAGCTCAGCACTGCTACCTGATGAGCTCCTGTAGTAGCAGCTGAGATGGTGCCAGCACTGCCCCTGGTTGTTTAACCCCCTAATTTCTGTGAGAGGGAGGGCGCCCCTTCTCCTTTCAGATGGGTGCCACAATGATGTCATCCTGATCATTACCATGGGGACCTGAGGTCATCATGATGGCCCCTGGGTCACCAACTTATGGAAAGCAGCATGGTCTGAGAGGCTTGAGTAAAGGTACCTTCACACATAACGATATCGTTAACGATATCGTTGTTTTTTGTGACGTAGCAACGATATCGTTAAGGAAATCGTTATGTGTGACAGCGACCAACGATCAGGCCCCTGCTGGGAGATCGTTGGTCGCTGAACAAAGTCCAGAACTTTATTTCGTCGCTGGATCTCCCGTGGACATCGCTGGATCGGCGTGTGTGACACCGATCCAGCCATGTCTTCACTAGGGTTGAGCGAAACGGGTCGAACATTTTCAAAAGTCGCCGACTTTTGGCTAAGTCGGGGTTTCATGAAACCCGATCCGACCCATGTGCGGGGTCGGCCATGCGGTACGCGACTTTCGCGCCAAAGTCGCGTTTCAATGACGCGAAAAGCGCCATTTCTCAGCCAATGAAGGTAAACGCAGAGTGTGGGCAGCGTGATGACATAGGTCCTGGTCCCCACCATCTTAGAGAAGGGCATTGCAGTGATTGGCTTGCTGTCTGCGACGTCACAGGGGCTATAAAGAGGCGTTCCCGCCGACCGCCATCTTACTGCTGCTGATCTGAGCTTAGGGAGAGGTTGCTGCCGCTTTGTCAGAAGCAGGGATAGCGTTAGGCAGGGTCCATTAACCACAAAACCGCTTGTGCTGCAGCGATTTGCACTGTCCAACACCACCCTCGGTGTGCAGGGACAGTGGAAGTTTTTTTTTTTTTTTTTTCCCCTCAGCGCTGTAGCTCATTGGGCTGCCCTAGAAGGCTCCCTGATAGCTGCATTGCTGTGTGTACGCCGCTGTGCAAACCAACTGCTTTTTTCAAAGCACAAATCCTCTTGTTCCTTCCTTTCTGCACAGCTATCTTTTTTGTTTGTCCACACTTTTTATTTCATTTGTGCATCAGTCCACTCCTTATTGCTGCCTGCCATACCTGGCTGAGATTACTGCAGGCAGGGAGATAGTAGCTGCCTGCCATACCTGGCTGAGATTACTGCAGGCAGGGAGATAGTAATTGTAGGACATTCCCTGTGTTTTTTTTTTTTTTTTTTTTGGTGGGAGATTAAGATTGGCAATTTGGCATTTCTGCTAGAGTGCCATCCCTGTGTGTGCCATCTCTCTCACATAGTGGGCCATAGAAAGCCTTTTCATTTTTCTGTATTTTTTTTTGTGGGGTGTATAAATTCTCCCTGATAAAAATACAGTGGGAGATTAATATTGGCCTTTGGGCTTGTGTGCCAGTCCTGAGTGTGCCATCTCTCTCACAAATAGTGGGCCATAGAAAGCCTATTTTATTTTTTGGGGGGTTTTATAAATTCTCCCTGAAAAAAAGGGAGATTAATATTGGCCTCTGGGCTTGTGTGCCAGTCCTGAGCGTGCCATCTGTGCCAGCCCTGAGCGTGCCATCTCTCTCACAAATAGTGGGCCATAGAAAGCCTATTTAATTTTTTTTTTGGTTTTATAAATTCTCCCTGAAAAAAAGGGAGATTAATATTGGCCTCTGGGCTTGTGTGCCAGTTGTGAGCGTGCCATCTGTGCCAGTCCTGAGCGTGCCATCTCTCTCACAAATAGTGGGCCATAGAAAGCCTATTTAATTTTTTTTTTTTGTTTTATAAATTTTCCCTGAAAAAAGGGAGATTAATATTGGCCTCTGGGCTTGTGTGCCAGTTGTGAGCGTGCCATCTGTGCCAGTCCTGAGCGTGCCATCTCTCTCACAAATAGTGGGCCATAGAAAGCCTATTTAATTTTTTTTTTGGTTTTATAAATTTTCCCTGAAAAAAGGGAGATTAATATTGGCCTCTGGGCTTGTGTGCCAGTTGTGAGCGTGCCATCTGTGCCAGTCCTGAGCGTGCCATCTCTCTCACAAATAGTGGGCCATAGAAAGCCTATTTAAATATTTTTTTGGTTTTATAAATTCTCCCAGAAAAAAAGGGAGATTAATATTGGCCTCTGGCCTTCTGTGCCAGTCCTGAGCGTGCCATCTGTGCCAGTCCTGAGCGTCCCATCTCTCTCACAAATAGTGGGCCATAGAAAGCCTATTTTTTTTTTTGGGGGGGTTTTAGAAATTCTCCCTGGAAAAAAAAAAGGGAGATTAATATTGCCCTTTGGGCTTGTGTGCCAGTACTAAGCGTTCCATCTCTCTCTCTCTCTCTTAGTCAGTGGGCCATAGAACGCCTATTTTTGGTTTTATTTGTTTTCTAAATTCTCCCTGAAAAAAACATTTTATTTTATTTGGTTTCTAAATTCTTCCTGACAAAATCATATTTTTTTTATTATTTTTTTTTCTAAAGTCTCCCTGAAAAAAAAAAAAAAAACAGTGGGAGATTAATATTGGCCTTTCTGCTTGTGTGCCAGTCTTGACTCCTGGGTGCGTCATCTCTCAGTCAGTGGGCCATAGAACGCCTATTTTTGGTTTTATTTGTTTTATAAATTCTCCCTGAAAAAATCATTTTATTTTATTTGGTTTCTAAATTCTTCCTGATAAAATCATATTTTTTTTATTATTTTTTTTTCTAAAGTCTCCCTGAAAAAAAAAAAAAAAAAACAACCAAAAAAAACAGTGGGAGATTAATATTGGCCTTTCTGCTTGTGTGCCAGTCTTGACTCCTGGGTGTGCCATCTCTCTCTCTCTCTCTCTCTCTCTCTCCAATTGTGGTCCATAGAAAGCCTATATTTTTTTTCCTTGATTTGGGTTCCAAAATCTACCAGAGAAAATAACTCCATCAATCATTGGTAGAAAAATATTGGCCTCTGGGCTTGTGTGCCACTCCTGATTCCTGTGTGCGTCATCTCTCAGTCAGTGGGCCATAGAACGCCTATTTTTGGTTTTATTTGTTTTATAAATTCTCCCTGAAAAAATCATTTTATTTTATTTGGTTTCTAAATTCTTCCTGATAAAATCATATTTTTTTTATTATTTTTTTTTCTAAAGTCTCCCTGAAAAAAAAAAAAAAAAATCAACCAAAAAAAACAGTGGGAGATTAATATTGGCCTTTCTGCTTGTGTGCCAGTCTTGACTCCTGGGTGTGCCATCTCTCTCTCTCTCTCTCTCTCTCTCTCTCTCTCTCCAATTGTGGTCCATAGAAAGCCTATATTTTTTTTCCTTGATTTGGGTTCCAAAATCTACCAGAGAAAATAACTCCATCAATCATTGGTAGAAAAATATTGGCCTCTGGGCTTGTGTGCCACTCCTGATTCCTGTGTGCGTCATCTCTCAGTCAGTGGGCCATAGAACGCCTATTTTTGGTTTTATTTGTTTTATAAATTCTCCCTGAAAAAATCATTTTATTTTATTTGGTTTCTAAATTCTTCCTGATAAAATCATATTTTTTTTATTATTTTTTTTTCTAAAGTCTCCCTGAAAAAAAAAAAAAAAAAAAAAAAAAACAGTGGGAGATTAATATTGGCCTTTCTGCTTGTGTGCCAGTCTTGACTCCTGGGTGTGCCATCTCTCTCTCTCTCTCTCTCTCCAATTGTGGTCCATAGAAAGCCTATATTTTTTTCCTTGATTTGGGTTCCAAAATCTACCAGAGAAAATAACTCCATCAATCATTGGTAGAAAAATATTGGCCTCTGGGCTTGTGTGCCACTCCTGATTCCTGTGTGCGTCATCTCTCAGTCAGTGGGCCATAGAACGCCTATTTTTGGTTTTATTTGTTTTATAAATTCTCCCTGAAAAAATCATTTTATTTTATTTGGTTTCTAAATTCTTCCTGATAAAATCATATTTTTTTTATTATTTTTTTTTCTAAAGTCTCCCTGAAAAAAAAAAAAAAAACAGTGGGAGATTAATATTGGCCTTTCTGCTTGTGTGCCAGTCTTGACTCCTGGGTGTGCCATCTCTCTCTCTCTCTCTCCAATTGTGGTCCATAGAAAGCCTATATTTTTTTCCTTGATTTGGGTTCCAAAATCTACCAGAGAAAATAACTCCATCAATCATTGGTAGAAAAATATTGGCCTCTGGGCTTGTGTGCCACTCCTGATTCCTGTGTGCGTCATCTCTCAGTCAGTGGGCCATAGAACGCCTATTTTTGGTTTTATTTGTTTTATAAATTCTCCCTGAAAAAATCATTTTATTTTATTTGGTTTCTAAATTCTTCCTGATAAAATCATATTTTTTTTATTATTTTTTTTTCTAAAGTCTCCCTGAAAAAAAAAAAAAAAAAAAAAAAAAACAGTGGGAGATTAATATTGGCCTTTCTGCTTGTGTGCCAGTCTTGACTCCTGGGTGTGCCATCTCTCTCTCTCTCTCTCTCTCCAATTGTGGTCCATAGAAAGCCTATATTTTTTTCCTTGATTTGGGTTCCAAAATCTACCAGAGAAAATAACTCCATCAATCATTGGTAGAAAAATATTGGCCTCTGGGCTTGTGTGCCACTCCTGATTCCTGTGTGCGTCATCTCTCAGTCAGCGGGCCATAGAACGCCTATTTTTGGTTTTATTTGTTTTATAAATTCTCCCTGAAAAAATCATTTTATTTTATTTGGTTTCTAAATTCTTCCTGATAAAATCATATTTTTTTTATTATTTTTTTTTCTAAAGTCTCCCTGAAAAAAAAAAAAAAAAAAAAAAAAACAGTGGGAGATTAATATTGGCCTTTCTGCTTGTGTGCCAGTCTTGACTCCTGGGTGCGTCATCTCTCAGTCAGTGGGCCATAGAACGCCTATTTTTGGTTTTATTTGTTTTATAAATTCTCCCTGAAAAAATCATTTTATTTTATTTGGTTTCTAAATTCTTCCTGATAAAATCATATTTTTTTTATTATTTTTTTTTCTAAAGTCTCCCTGAAAAAAAAAAAAAAAAAAAAAAAAAACAGTGGGAGATTAATATTGGCCTTTCTGCTTGTGTGCCAGTCTTGACTCCTGGGTGTGCCATCTCTCTCTCTCTCTCTCTCTCCAATTGTGGTCCATAGAAAGCCTATATTTTTTTTCCTTGATTTGGGTTCCAAAATCTACCAGAGAAAATAACTCCATCAATCATTGGTAGAAAAATATTGGCCTCTGGGCTTGTGTGCCACTCCTGATTCCTGTGTGCGTCATCTCTCACTCAGTGGCCCATAGAAAGCATATAGTTTGTTACATTTGTTTTCTAAATTCTCCCTGCAAAAATCAATGTTTTTTTTTTGGGGGGGTTTCTAAAGTGTTCCTGAAAAAAATAAAAATAAAAAAAAAATAATAGTGTGACATTAATATTAACATTTGTGCTTCAGTGACAGTCCTGCGTGTGGGGCATCTCTCTAATTTGCAGCCACCAAAAAAAGAGTGTGTAACATTGGGCCTGATTTTCGCTGTGGTCTCACCAACCTGTAAAGGGGTAGCTAAATCATACTGAAGTTATAGCTCACCGTGTAAGTTGTGTGACTGCAACAAATAACGTTAGTTTGGTTACGTTTTTAAAACAATGAGGAAGTCTAGTGGAAGAGGTCGTGGCCGGGGGCGTTCATTGTCAGCTGGTAATGAGGGTAGTGGTAGTGGTGGAGCATCAGGTGGTCGTGGGGTAAAAAATATTGCACCTAAGTCTGGAGCTGTGGAGCCAGGTTCGTCGTCCGGCTACACAAGGCCTCGAACGCTCCCTTTTCTGGGATTAGGAAAACCGCTTTTAAAGCCGGAGCAGCAAGAGCAAGTTTTGGCTTATCTTGCTGACTCAGCCTCTAGCTCTTTTGCCTCCTCTCGTGAAACTGGTAAAAGTAAAAGCAGCGCGTCGTTAGTGGATGTTCACGGTCAGGGACAAGTCACTTCCTTGTCCTCTTCAGCAAAAACAACAACAGAGAAGAATGCAGCAGGCGACACAACGGGTTACTCCATGGAGCTCTTTACACATACCGTCCCTGGCTTAGAAAGTGAAGCAGTTAACAGTCCATGCCCATTACAAATTGAATCTGACATGGAGTGCACTGACGCACAGCCACAGCCAGACTACTATGCTGGTCCTTTGACTCAGACCACAACATTGCCCTCGCAGGGTGCTGATCAAGAATCAGACCCTGATGAGACTATGTTGCCCCATCACGAACGCTATACCACCGAACGACACGGTGACACAGACGAAGTTGCGCAGGAGGTACAAGAAGAGTTATTAGATGACCCAGTTCTTGACCCCGATTGGCAGCCATTGGGGGAACAGGGTGCAGGCGGCAGCAGTTCTGAAGCAGAGGAGGAGGAGGGGCCGCAGCAGGCATCAACATCGCCACAGGTTCCATCTGCCGGGCCCGTATCTTGCCCAAAACGCGTGGCAAAGCCAAAACCTGGTGGAGGACAGCGTGGCCATCCGGTTAAAGCTCAGTCTGCAATGCCTGAAAAGGTATCCGATGCTAGAAAGAGTGCAGTCTGGCATTTTTTTAAACAACATCCAATTGATCAGCGCAAAGTCATCTGTCAAAAATGTTCTACTTCCTTAAGCAGAGGTCAGAATCTGAAAAGTCTCAATACTAGTTGCATGCATAGACATTTAACCACCATGCATTTGAAAGCTTGGACTAACTACCAAACGTCCCTTAAGGTTGTTGCACCCTCGGCCAATGAAGCTAGTCATCAACGCAACATCCCTTCCGGCAGTGTAGGACCACCATTTAGCGCACCACCTGCTGTATCTGTGCAGGTATCTTTGCCAGGCCAAAGCAGTCAGGGTCAGGGAATCACCAGTTTCGTAGTAGGAAACACTGCATCTAGGGCACCGGCGGCAACAATACCATCTCCCACCGTCTCTCAGTCTGCCATGTCCACCGGCACCCCCGCTAGTTCCACGATCTCCATCTCTCCAGTCCAGCTCACCCTACATGAGACTATGGTTAGAAAAAGGAAGTACTTAGCCTCGCATCCGCGTACACAGGGTTTGAACGCCCACATAGCTAGACTAATCTCGTTAGAGATGATGCCCTACCGGTTAGTTGAAAGCGAAGCTTTCAAAGACCTGATGGACTACGCTGTACCACGCTACGAGCTACCCAGTCGACACTTTTTTTCCAGAAAATCCATCCCAGCCCTCCACCAGCATGTTAAAGAGCGCATCGTCCATGCACTCAGGCAATCTGTGAGCACAAAGGTGCACCTGACTACAGATGCATGGACCAGTAGGCATGGCCAGGGACGTTACGTGTCCATCACGGCACACTGGGTAAATGTGGTGGATTCAGGGTCCACAGGGGACAGCAAGTTTGGGACAGTTCTGCCTAGCCCACGGTCTAGTAAACAGTTGTCTGTAGCCGTTCGCACCCCCTCCTCCTCCTCCTCCTCCTCGTCCTCCTGCAGAAGCAAGAGCTCGTCCACAGACCGCAGTCGCACAAACACTCCATCCGCACCTGCCACTGTTGCACACCAGGTCTCCCATTACGGGGCAGCTACTGGCATACGTCAGCAGGCTGTATTGGCTATGAAGTGTTTGGGCGACAATAGACACACCGCGGAAGTTCTGTCCGAGTTCTTGCAGCAAGAAACGCAGTCGTGGCTGGGCACTGTAGATCTTGAGGCAGGCAAGGTAGTGAGTGATAACGGAAGGAATTTCATGGCTGCCATCTCCCTTTCCCAACTGAAACACATTCCTTGCCTGGCTCACACCTTAAACCTGGTGGTGCAGTGCTTCCTGAAAAGTTATCCGGGGTTATCCGACCTGCTCCTCAAAGTGCGTGGACTTTGCGCACATATCCGCCGTTCGCCTGTACACTCCAGCCGTATGCAGACCTATCAGCGTTCTTTGAACCTTCCCCAGCATCGCCTAATCATAGACGTTGCAACAAGGTGGAACTCAACACTGCACATGCTTCAGAGACTGTGCGAACAGAGGCGGGCTGTTATGTTTTTGTGGGAGGATACACATACACGGGCAGGCAGTAGGATGGCAGACATGGAGTTGTCAGGTGTGCAGTGGTCGAAGATTCAAGACATGTGTCAAGTCCTTCAGTGTTTTGAGGAATGCACACGGCTGGTTAGTGCAGACAACGCCATAATAAGCATGAGCATCCCCCTAATGCGTCTGCTGATGCAAAGTTTGACGCACATAAAGGATCAGGCGTCTGCACCAGAGGAAGAGGAAAGCCTTGATGACAGTCAGCGATTGTCTGGTCAGGGCAGTGTACATGACGAGGTACCGGGCGAAGAGGAGGTGGAGGATGAGGAGGATGATGGGGATGAGTATATTTTTAATGAGGAAGCTTTCCCGGGGGCACGGGAAATTGGTGGCGTGGCAAGGCCGGGTTCTGGTTTTTTGAGGGACACAAGTGACGTAGATTTGCCTGCAACTGCCCCTCAACCAAGCACAACCGCAGATTTGACAACGGGAACTTTGGCCCACATGGCGGATTATGCCTTGCGTATCCTCAAAAGGGACACACGCATTACAAAAATGATGAACGATGACGATTACTGGTTGGCCTGCCTCCTTGATCCTCGCTATAAAGGCAAATTGCAAAATATTATGCCACATGAGAACTTGGAACTAATATTAGCAACAAAACAATCAACTCTTGTTGACCGTTTGCTTCTGGCATTCCCTGCACACAGCGCCCGTGATCGTTCTCACACGAGCTCCAGGGGCCAGCAGACCAGAGGTGTTAGAGGGGCAGAAATCAGAAGTGGCGTTGGCCAGAGGGGTTTTCTGACCAGGTTGTGGAGTGATTTTTCTATGACCGCAGACAGGACAGGTACTGCAGCATCAATTCAAAGTGACAGGAGACAACATTTGTCCTGTATGGTTACAAACTATTTTTCATCCCTTATCGACGTTCTCCCTCAACCGTCATTCCCATTTGATTACTGGGCATCCAAATTAGACACCTGGCCAGAATTGGCAGAATATGCATTGCAGGAGCTTGCTTGCCCGGCAGCTAGTGTCCTATCAGAAAGAGTATTCAGTGCTGCAGGTTCAATACTAACAGAAAAAAGGACTCGTCTGGCTACCCAAAATGTAGATGATCTAACCTTCATTAAAATGAACCACAACTGGATTTCAAAATCTTTTGCCCCACCCTGCCCGGCTGACACCTAGCTTTCCTATGAAAAGGTCTTGCCTGTGGACTATTCTGAATGACTTTTCCAATCTCGTAATTTTCTTCACCTGATTGTCCAGCATACGACATGTTTCCACCTCACGAAATGGCCAAACTCCCCACACGGGGCCGTGCTATCGCCACTTTGCGCTTGGACCCTTGAGAGTGCTGTTTGTCTGAAGAGGTGGGTGTGGCCGCTTTTGGTCGACGGCACTGCCACTGGGTCCCTCATAGTACAATAAAGTGTCTCTGGCGGTGGTGGTGCGCACCCAACGTCAGACACACCGTTGTAATATGAAGGGCCCTGTGCCTGTACCGCCGGCCACAAGCCAGTTCCCCCCCCAGCTCAAACAGTGCTCTACCACTAGCAAAATTATCTCTCACAGCTTCACCAATGTGTAGTCTAGGCGCTGACATCCTTCAATGCCTGGCACTGACAATACCATTGTTTTGACATTTTTGTTATGTTAGGCCTTCGAAGCCTGTCTGCGGTCCCTTCTTTCTACAACTACTACACTGACCAGGCCACTGCTGGCCGTGTTACCCTGGAACCAATTTAAAATTGCCTATAGTCAGCCCAAGTTTGTTATGTTAGGCCTTCGAAGCCTGTCTGCGGTCACTCCTTCCACTAGACTTCCACTGACCAGACCACTGCTGCCCGTGTACCCCTGGAACCAATTTAAAATTGCCTACAGCCATGTGTTATTATTTTAGGCCTTCGATGCCTGTCTGCGGTCACTCCTTCCACTAGGCCTCCACTGACCACACCACTGCTGCCCGTGTACCCCTGGAACCAATTTAAAATTGCCTACAGCCAGCCCAATTTTTTTATTTTAGGCCTTCGATGCCTGTCTGCGGTCCATTCTTTCAACTACTACTACACTGACCAGGGCACTGCTGCCCAAGTACGCCTGGAACCAATTTAAAATTGACTACAGCCATGTGTTAATATTTTAGGCCTTCGATGCCTGTCTGTGGTCACTCCTTCCACTAGGCCTCCACTGACCACACCACTGCTGCCCGTGTACCCCTGGAACCAATTTAAAATTGCCTACAGCCATGTGTGATTATTTTAGGCCTTCGATGCCTGTCTGCGGTCACTCCTTCCACTAGGCCTCCACTGACCACACCACTGCTGCCCGTGTAACCCTGGAACCAATTTAAAATTGCCTACAGCCATGTGTTATTATTTTAGGCCTTCGATGCCTGTCTGCGGTCACTCCTTCCACTAGGCCTCCACTGACCACACCACTGCTGCCCGTGTACCCCTGGAACCAATTTAAAATTGCCTACAGCCAGCCCAATTTTTTTATTTTAGGCCTTCGATGCCTGTCTGCGGTCCATTCTTTCAACTACTACTACACTGACCAGGGCACTGCTGCCCAAGTACCCCTGGAACCAATTTAAAATTGACTACAGCCATGTGTTAATATTTTAGGCCTTCGATGCCTGTCTGTGGTCACTCCTTCCACTAGGCCTCCACTGACCACACCACTGCTGCCCGTGTAACCCTGGAACCAATTTAAAATTGCCTACAGCCATGTGTTATTATTTTAGGCCTTCGATGCCTGTCTGCGGTCACTCCTTCCACTAGGCCTCCACTGACCACACCACTGCTGCCCGTGTACCCCTGGAACCAATTTAAAATTGCCTACAGCCAGCCCAATTTTTTTATTTTAGGCCTTCGATGCCTGTCTGCGGTCCATTCTTTCAACTACTACTACACTGACCAGGGCACTGCTGCCCAAGTACCCCTGGAACCAATTTAAAATTGCCTACAGCCATGTGTGATTATTTTAGGCCTTCGATGCCTGTCTGCGGTCACTCCTTCCACTAGGCCTCCACTGACCACACCACTGCTGCCCGTGTAACCCTGGAACCAATTTAAAATTGCCTACAGCCATGTGTTATTATTTTAGGCCTTCGATGCCTGTCTGCGGTCACTCCTTCCACTAGGCCTCCACTGACCACACCACTGCTGCCCGTGTACCCCTGGAACCAATTTAAAATTGCCTACAGCCAGCCCAATTTTTTTATTTTAGGCCTTCGATGCCTGTCTGCGGTCCATTCTTTCAACTACTACTACACTGACCAGGGCACTGCTGCCCAAGTACCCCTGGAACCAATTTAAAATTGACTACAGCCATGTGTTAATATTTTAGGCCTTCGATGCCTGTCTGTGGTCACTCCTTCCACTAGGCCTCCACTGACCACACCACTGCTGCCCGTGTACCCCTGGAACCAATTTAAAATTGCCTACAGCCATGTGTGATTATTTTAGGCCTTCGATGCCTGTCTGCGGTCAATCCTTCCACTAGGCCTCCACTGACCACACCACTGCTGCCCGTGTAACCCTGGAACCAATTTAAAATTGCCTACAGCCATGTGTTATTATTTTAGGCCTTCGATGCCTGTCTGCGGTCACTCCTTCCACTAGGCCTCCACTGACCACACCACTGCTGCCCGTGTACCCCTGGAACCAATTTAAAATTGCCTACAGCCAGCCCAATTTTTTTATTTTAGGCCTTCGATGCCTGTCTGCGGTCCATTCTTTCAACTACTACTACACTGACCAGGGCACTGCTGCCCAAGTACCCCTGGAACCAATTTAAAATTGACTACAGCCATGTGTTAATATTTTAGGCCTTCGATGCCTGTCTGTGGTCACTCCTTCCACTAGGCCTCCACTGACCACACCACTGCTGCCCGTGTACCCCTGGAACCAATTTAAAATTGCCTACAGCCATGTGTGATTATTTTAGGCCTTCGATGCCTGTCTGCGGTCACTCCTTCCACTAGACTTCCACTGACCATACACTGCTGCCCATGTACCCCTGGAACCAATTTAAAAGTGCCTACAGCCAGCCCAAGTTTGTTATGTTAGGCCTTCGAAGCCTGTCTGCGGTCACTCCTTCCACTAGACTTCCACTGACCAGACCACTGCTGCCCGTGTACCCCTGGAACCAATTTAAAATTGCCTACAGCCATGTTTTATTATTTTAGGCCTTCGATGCCTGTCTGCGGTCACTCCTTCCACTAGGCCTCCACTGACCACACCACTGCTGCCCGTGTAACCCTGGAACCAATTTAAAATTGCCTACAGCCATGTGTTATTATTTTAGGCCTTCGATGCCTGTCTGCGGTCACTCCTTCCACTAGGCCTCCACTGACCACACCACTGCTGCCCGTGTACCCCTGGAACCAATTTAAAATTGCCTACAGCCAGCCCAATTTTTTTATTTTAGGCCTTCGATGCCTGTCTGCGGTCCATTCTTTCAACTACTACTACACTGACCAGGGCACTGCTGCCCAAGTACCCCTGGAACCAATTTAAAATTGACTACAGCCATGTGTTAATATTTTAGGCCTTCGATGCCTGTCTGTGGTCACTCCTTCCACTAGGCCTCCACTGACCACACCACTGCTGCCCGTGTACCCCTGGAACCAATTTAAAATTGCCTACAGCCATGTGTGATTATTTTAGGCCTTCGATGCCTGTCTGCGGTCACTCCTTCCACTAGGCCTCCACTGACCACACCACTGCTGCCCGTGTAACCCTGGAACCAATTTAAAATTGCCTACAGCCATGTGTTATTATTTTAGGCCTTCGATGCCTGTCTGCGGTCACTCCTTCCACTAGGCCTCCACTGACCACACCACTGCTGCCCGTGTACCCCTGGAACCAATTTAAAATTGCCTACAGCCAGCCCAATTTTTTTATTTTAGGCCTTCGATGCCTGTCTGCGGTCCATTCTTTCAACTACTACTACACTGACCAGGGCACTGCTGCCCAAGTACCCCTGGAACCAATTTAAAATTGACTACAGCCATGTGTTAATATTTTAGGCCTTCGATGCCTGTCTGTGGTCACTCCTTCCACTAGGCCTCCACTGACCACACCACTGCTGCCCGTGTACCCCTGGAACCAATTTAAAATTGCCTACAGCCATGTGTGATTATTTTAGGCCTTCGATGCCTGTCTGCGGTCACTCCTTCCACTAGGCCTCCACTGACCACACCACTGCTGCCCGTGTAACCCTGGAACCAATTTAAAATTGCCTACAGCCATGTGTTATTATTTTAGGCCTTCGATGCCTGTCTGCGGTCACTCCTTCCACTAGGCCTCCACTGACCACACCACTGCTGCCCGTGTAACCCTGGAACCAATTTAAAATTGCCTACAGCCATGTGTAATTATTTTAGGCCTTCGATGCCTGTCTGCGGTCACTCCTTCCACTAGGCCTCCACTGACCACACCACTGCTGCCCGTGTACCCCTGGAACCAATTTAAAATTGCCTACAGCCAGCCCAATTTTTTTATTTTAGGCCTTCGATGCCTGTCTGCGGTCCATTCTTTCAACTACTATTACACTGACCAGGGCACTGCTGCCCGTGTACCCCTGGAACCAATTTAAAATTGCCTACAGCCATGTGTTATTATTTTAGGCCTTCGATGCCTGTCTGTGGTCCCTCCTTCCACTAGGCCTCCACTGACCTGTCTACTGCGGCCCGTGTACCCCTTGAACCAACCTAATAAAATATTTAAAAAATTAATTTGATTATAAAAAATAAGATCGTGTTGAGATCTCAAATGCAGACATTTTAACAATCAAAACAAACACACAACAAATATCTGGAACTGTACTACAAAGGTCCAACAGCTACAATTTCTTTCTCCTGCAAGAAGTTAACTGAAAGTTTTTTGGAGTTGTTAACACAGATATGGCATCCACCGAGTGTTGTCCTGTCGCGTCTCCTTTAAATTATTTCCAATAAGATGTTAAACTATTAATTTAATAAAATCAATAATTAAAAAAATAATTGAGTAAGTCAAAAGCACATTGCAAATAAACATTAATTACAAATCAAGAAGCATGGCGCGTCCGAGGGTGAGTAGATACCGAATAAGAATATAATCACCCTCGGACGCGCAATGCTTATTTACAACAGCCTTCCTTCCTAAGAATCAGCCCTTCCGTGGTGTAGAGAGAGGTTGTGTTACACTCCAAGGTGTTCCCCAGGTTGCCTTTCCTGAGCTTCGATCTTCCGGCTCTCGTTTAGTAGCTGTTGGAAACTACGCTGCATTAGGCCTACTAATTGTGTATGGGGTGTAGAGACAGGTTGTGTTACACTCCAAGGTTTTCACCAGGTTGCCTTTCCTGAGCTTCGATCTTCATGCTCTCGTTTAGTAGGTGTCGGAAAGTAGGCTGCATTAGGCCTACAAATTGGGTATGGGGTGGAGAGAGATGGTGTGTTACACTCCAAGGTGTTCCCCAGGTTTCCTTGCCATTGCTTCGGTCTTCCGACTCTCGTTTAGTAGTTGTAGAAAAGTACACAGCATTAGGCCTACAAAATGGGTATGGGGTGGAGAGAGATGGTGTGTTACACTCCAAGGTGTTCCCCAGGTTGCCTTTCCTGAGCCTCGATCTTCATGCTCTCGTTTAGTAGGTGTCGGAAAGTAGGCTGCATTAGGCCTAAAAAATGGGGAATGGGGTGGAGAGAGATGGTGTGTTACACTCCAAGGTGTTCCCCAGGTTTCCTTGCCATTGCTTCGGTCTTCCGACTCTCGTTTAGTAGTTGTAGAAAAGTACACTGCATTAGGCCTAAAAAATGGGTATGGGGTGGAGAGAGATGGTGTGTTACACTCCAAGGTGTTCCCCAGGTTGCCTTTCCTGAGCTTCGATCTTCATGCTCTCGTTTAGTAGGTGTCGGAAAGTAGGCTGCATTAGGCCTACAAATTGGGTATGGGGTGGAGAGAGATGGTGTGTTACACTCCAAGGTGTTCCCCAGGTTTCCTTGCCATTGCTTCGGTCTTCCGACTCTCGTTTAGTAGTTGTAAAAAAGTACACAGCATTAGGCCTACAAAATGGGTATGGGGTGGAGAGAGATGGTGTGTTACACTCCAAGGTGTTCCCCAGGTTGCCTTTCCTGAGCTTCTATCTTCAGGCTCTCATTAAATTGTGGTTAAATGGAACAACTGCATTTGGCGTACTAGTTGGTTTGGGGCCTACTATCGGTGTCTGCCACTCCTTGCTGTTCTCCTGGTTTCCTGTCCTGAAATTCCATTTTCAGCCTCTCGTTAAGTAGTTGTTAATGTTAGACTGCATTTGGCCTACTAGTTGGGTTGGGGCCTACTATCGGTGTCTGCCACTCCTTGCTGTTCTCCTCCACTGAACAAAGCTGTGCCGCCTGTTTACTACGGTTGCCAATTTTGAACTGCATTTCGACTACTTACTGATTTGGCCCTACTCTCTGTGTCAGCCTCTCATTCCAGTTGTCCTCCACTGCAATGCCCCCTGGTTATTCCTGTGTTACCAATTTTGAACTGCATTTAGCCCACTTTCTTCTTTGGGCCTATATCTGTGTTTCCACTTCATCGTGCCCATTGCCCAGCCAGTGATAGATGAGTCTGCTGGTACATTGACCCATAACGCAACATTCCCCGTGCACGCTACACAACAACATTGTGACCCTGCTGAAAGTCAGGTTGCTCTTCCCGCATACCATACCACCTTACACGGGGACAAAGAGGAAGGTGCAGATGAAAGTGCAGGTTCCTTCATCAGGTGGGGGGAGGAATACTAGTTGGCGACGTCACTGGCACAGGGCCTCTCATAGTACGCAAAAGTGTTGCTGCCGGTGGGAGGCGCCCCCGCCGTGCAAACACACCGCTGTACTTTGAGGGGCCCTGTGCCAGTGCCAATGCCAACGAGTGGGCCCCCCCCTGCTTGCTCAGGATCACAGCACTTGCAAAGTTGAAATACTTACCTCTCCCTGCTCCACTGCCGTGACGTGGTCCAGATTTACTGGGCCCACTAATTACTTGAACCAGCCCTACCCCCCACAACTTTAGCCAAATGACCCCCAATTTCAAATGCCTTCCAATTATTTTAAGGTAAATTACGCTTGACAAGCTTCATTAAGAAGAATGGATGGTTTTGACATTAAAATGGGCACTCTAGGTGTTTTCCTGGCCCCCACTCACTGCCGACTATGCTGCCCCATTGACTTGCATTGGGTTTCGTGTTTCGGTCGATCCCGACTTTACGTCATAATCGGCCGATTTCACTCGACCCGACTTTGGACATAGTCGGGTTTCGCAAAACCCGGCTCGACTCTAAAAAGGTCAAGGTCGCTCAACTCTAGTCTTCACTGGTAACCAGGGTAAACATCGGGTAACTAAGCGCAGGGCCGCACTTAGTAACCCGATGTTTACCCTGGTTACCAGCGTAAAAGTAAAAAAAAACAAACACTACATACTTACCTACCGCTGTCTGTCCCCGGCGCTGTGCTCTGCACTCCTCCTGTACTGGCTGTGAGCGTCGGTCAGCCGGAAAGCAGAGCGGTGACGTCACCGCTTTGCTTTCCGGCCGCTGTGCTCACAGCCAGTACAGGAGGAGTGCAGAGAAGCAGAGCGCCGGGGACAGACAGCGGTAGGTAAGTATGTAGTGTTTGGTTTTTTTTTACTTTTATGCTGGTAACCAGGGTAAACATCGGGTTACTAAGCGCGGCCCTGCGCTTAGTAACCCGATGTTTACCCTGGTTACCCGGGGACTTCGGCATCGTTGGTCGCTGGAGAGCTGTCTGTGTGACAGCTCTCCAGCGACCAAACAGCGACGCTGCAGCGATCCGGATCGTTGTCGGTATCGCTGTAGCATCGCTTAATGTGAAGGGGCCTTTAGTGCAGCATTGGCATGTATAAAGCAATGCAATACTGGTACATTGCAATGTTTAATAGCAGTGATCAAAATGAAAACAAGTCCCATAGAGGAAATAAGTGAAAAAAGAAAAAAATATGAAATATAAAAAGAAAATTGACTAAATCATAAAAAATAAAAAAAATCCCCAAAATATGTATTTTTATATAAAAAAAATTAAAAAACAAAAAGAGTACATATACAGTGGGAAAAGTATTTGAACCTTTGCTGACTTAATAAGGAATCTTACAAATTTAATGATTTAGAGATGATCTGAAAAGAGGAGCGGACCAAAATTCATCCTGACATGTGCCCAAACCTTATCCTCAACTGCAAAAAAACATCTGACTGCTGTGCTTGCCAGCAAGGGTTTTGCCACCAGGTATTAAGTCTTATTTGCCAAAGGAATCAAATATGTATTTCTCACTGCAATATGCAAATAAATTTATAACATTTATACAATATGATTTTCTGGATTTTATCTTTGATATTCTGTCTCATAATGTTAATATTAACAATGTTAGGTCTTGAGTTCCCGCTTCTGCACAGGGGGAATCTCGAGCCATCTCCACTGCAGTCTCCCATTCTTATCCAGCCGCAGTGGAGTCTGCTCAGCAAAGACGTCGGTCCCAGTGTCTTGCTCAGTCTCACTCTGTGCAGAGAGTTACTGCTGCTTCTTCAGCTTCTGCCATTAAAGCCAGTGCTGGTCAGCAGCGAGCGGACTTCTCTGGGACCAAGTCCTTGTCTGCACACACTGAGCATGCCCAGGGCAAGATCTCCCGTTGGAGATCGAGGGTCATGTGCTCAGGCCCTGCAGCACATTCCATTGGTCCTCTTGGCAGGTCTTGGAAGGGCAAAGTTTCTGTGGCCACTTCCTGTGCTGCAACTATATAAACTGCGCATGCCCGCACGGCCATGCGCTAGTGTACATTTGCTTACATGTGTTTGTTGTGAGTGCAAGTTGTCCTTGGATACCCCTTCCCTATTGAATGTCTGTTCGCGGAAGGTGTATGGTTGCTATCTAGCGCCCGACTTATCCTACAGCACTAATCACACATTACAGCGTCCAGTTGCTGTGACCGCCAGTACGGCGCCGTGCACTTCCTCTGTGCTTTCCTTACCCAAGCCTGGGTGGTTAGTGGCGTTCGTCAGTGCGGCACCGCATGCACTCTTGTGCCCTAATATTGGTATTCAGCTTCCTTACACACCCAGTTGTGGTGTTGTGCCAGCAAGGGTCTAATCGGACTTCAATCCCAGTTGCGGTTGAGTTCGCTGACTACTTGCTCGCCCTCTATGTGCGGTACCGCGATCTTGTGATGCAACAGGATCGCTTCCTTCACACTGGGTGAAGTTTAACCCACGTGTGTATACTTATGAGTACCGCCATATAGTCCGTCATTACTTGGCAGCAGGTTCCATCTCTGCACGGTGGACCCCGGGCTGCGAACGCACCATACTCTATCTGTCTTATTATTTGGTGCGTTCCGCTAGCCCTAACAAACATACCCTTAAAATTCTAGACTGTTCATGTCTGTGTCAGTGGGCAAACTTACAAAATCAGCAAGGGATCAAATACTTATTTCCCCCACTGTACAAGTGCTTCTTACTAATTGAGAATATCATTAAAAAGTTCGTTTATTTCAGTTATTCAATCCAAAAAGTGTAACTTATATATTATATAGAGTCATTACAAATAGAGTGATCTATAAGAAGTGTTTGTTTCTTATAGTGCCCTGAGGATAGGGAATATAAAAGGGACAGCACCGCGCAGGATCTAACCGCAATATTAAAAATATCACAAATAAAAGTGCAAAGCTGATACACTCACCAAACTGAGGTTGAAGGAACAGTGTATTGGCCCTGGGGGAGTGTCCCAAACCAAAGTCCTAGATACTCGGTCTGCTGCATGGCTCCTGGTCAACGGGGCGATCCTCAGTCGTCCTCAGGTGAAAAGTAAAAAGAAACAGAAATCAAGTCTAGTGTCTGCACTCCCAAACATTGTAATATATGATAGATTGGTTTATTTAAAAAAAAATTATTGAAAAGATTTTTATTCTGAAATGTATAACGTAAAAACAACGTGTTTTGGCTTAAAAAGAAAGCCTTCATCAGTTGAAATATACATCCATACTGAAACAATAACCATGTCTTTATAAACCCTTTTTACAAATGGAAAGGGAGGGGTGTTTGTTACTAGCACCAATCCTTCACTTAATTTGCATACTCACGTTAATTGGTTTAACTCTCTAGCAAAAGTGGATAAAATATATAATTCACTAAGAGGAAAAAGGAACTTAGATGTAAATGTGAACCACATACCTTAAAAAGTTATGCTCTAGTGAAAGGTAATAATAATACATTATAAAGCCAAAAAAAACACAACACAACACCAAAAAAAACACAGCAAAAAGAATTATAGTAAACCTAATTGCTATGTCAATATGTATAGCATCTCTAAACTTTCTCAATCACATTGTTGAATCCATTCAGGTACTGGGTTTGTAACCGAAATATCCAAAAAGATTCCTTCTTGTTTAATATTTGATTATCGATTTAATATTCGATTAAGCACCCCAGACGGTATTATTTCTACTGGTGTAATTATTATTTGGAAATTTTTGTTGTGCTTTAATAACATGTGCCGCAATAAGCTATGTTGATGGAAACCAATTTTAGTATTATGACGGTGTCCATTCATTCTTGCTCTGACTGTGTTGTGCAGCCAAGATATTGCAGGCTGCCACAACACGTGATCACGTAAATAACATAGTCACTGTCCAAGACAGATGTTGCTTAATCTCAAAGACCACACCCATACTATATGAAGTGATCAAGCAAGCCCCATGTTGTGAGATGTTGCATGTGTAGCAATTCATTGACCACATTTGTAGATGCCCGGAGATGAATTTTTAGAGACAGCTTTTGAAAACCCACAAGTGAAATCTGTTGTTTTTTTTAGGTTGCGGTAGCTATTAAATTTAACGGTTAAATCGCGGAAAAAATTGGCGAGGGCTCCCGCGGAATTTTCTCTGCCAGAGTGGTAAAGCCAGTGACTGAGGGCAGATATTAATAGCCTAGAGAGGGTCCATGGTTATTTGCCCCCCTGGCTAAAAACATCTGCCCCTGCCACCCCAGAAAAGGCACATCTGGAAGATGCGCCTATTCTGGCACATGGCCACTCTCTTCCCACTCCCGTGTAGCAGTGGGATATGGGGTAATGAAGGGTTAATGTCACCTTGCTATTGTAAGTTGACATTAAGCCAGATTAATAATGGAGAGGCGTCAATTATGACACCTATCCATTATTAATCCAATAGCATGAAATGGTTAAAAAAACACACACACAATATTGCAAAGTATTTTAATGAAATAAACACACAGGTTGTTGTAATATTTTATTGCACTCTCAATCCACCTGAAGACCCTCGACCTGTAACAAATTAAAAATAATAAACCAACAATATATCATACCTTCCGTCGATATGTCCCACGATGTAAATCCATCTGAAGGGGTTAAATTATTTTACAGGCAGGAGCTCTGCTATAATGCAGCTGTGCTCGTGCCTGTAAAACCCCAGCGAATGAATGGAAAGTAGGTCAATGACCTGTAGTTACCTTCATTCGCAGTGATGCGCCCTCTGCTGGATGTCCTCATATGAACTCGAGCCTGGGAACTTTTCTGAATATTTTCCCACGCTCGAGGTCATATGAGGACATCCAGCAGAGGGCACATCACCATGACTGAAGGTAACTACAGGTCATTGACCTACTTTCCATTCATTCGCTGGGGTTTTACAGCCACGAGCACAGCTGCATTAGCAGAGCTCCTGGGTGTAAAATTATTTAACCCCTTCAGATGGATTTACAGCGTGGGACGTGACAGATCATCGGAAGGTATGGGATATTGTTGTTTTTTTATTTTTCCTTTGTTACAGAGCGAGGGTCATCAGGTGGATTAAGAGTCTAATAAAATATTACAACAACCTGTGTCTTTATTTCATTAAAAGACTTTGTAATAATGTGTGTGTGTTTTTTAACCATTTCATACAATTGGATTAACAATGGATAGGTATCATAATTGACGCCTCTCCATTATTAATCTGGCTTAATGTCACCTTACAATAGCAAGGTGATATTAACCCTTCATTACCCCATATCCCACCGCTACACGGAAATGGGGAGAGAGTGGCCAAGTGCCAGAATAGGCGCATCTTCCAGATGTGCCTTTTCTGGGGTGGCTGGGGGCAGATGTTTTTAGCCAGGGGGGCCAATAACCATGGACCCTCTCCAGGCTATTAATATCTGCCCTCAGTCACTTGCTTTACCACTCTGGCGGAGAAAATTGCGCGGGAATCAACACCAATTTTTTCTGCGATTTAACCATTAAATTTAATAGCTACAGCGCCCAAATTTTGCACATACACACTACTAACATCAGTATTGTGGAATATGCAGAAAAAATGGGGATATGACATGGTTTACTGTATGTAAACCATGTCTCATATCATGTCGGGTTTAGGAAGGAGAAATGAAAAGACAGCAATTGAATTACCGGCTTTTCTGCTATATCGCGCTGAAGTAAATATAAATATATATATATATATAAAAAACAAAACCCGACTTTGGAGCAAAGATCGCCGACCTCTGACCCAATCCCACAGTGGGATCGAGTCGGGTTTGGCAAAAGTCGGCAACTTTTGAAATTGGCTGATCCGTTTCGCTCAACCCTACTGAAAACTCTTTCTGAGTGCACACTAGCAGCTGGGCAAGCAAGCTCCTGTAATGCATATTCTGTCAATTCGGGCCAGGTGTCTAGTTTAGATGCACAGTAATCAAAGGGGAATGACCTGTGAGGGAGAACATCGATTATGGCGGAAAAATAGTTTGTAATCATACTGGACAAATGCTGTCTCCTGTCACTTTGAATCGATGCAGCAGTACCTGTCGTGTCTGCGTACATTGAGAAATCACTCCACAACCGGGTAATAAATCCCCTCTGTCCAATGCCACTTGTGCACCTCTAACACTTCTGCCATGTTGCCCCTAAAGCTAGTGTGAGAACCATCAGCGCCGCTGTGTGCTGGGAATGCCTGAACCAAATGGTCTACAAGAGTTGCTTGTTTCGTAGCCAATATTTGCTCAAGGTTCTCATGTGGCATGATACTTTGTAATTTACCTTTGAATTTTGAATCCAGGAGGCAGGCCAAACAGTAATCATCATCGGTCATCATTTTGATAATACGGGGGTCCCGTTTTAGGATATGCAAGGCATACTCTGCCATGTGGGCCAAAGTTCCAGGTGTCAATTCACTGCTTGTGCTGGGTTGAGAGGAACTTTCTTGACAATCTACATCACTTTTGGCCCACAAAAACCCTGTACCTGACCTTGCAATGCCACCAGTTTCTATTGCCCCCTGGGAAGCATCCTCCTCCCATAAATATTCAGCCCCATCATCCTCCTCTTCCTCCTCCTCTTTGTCCACCACCTCGTCCAGGAAAGTTCCCTGAGCAGACAATAGCTGACTGTCATTAAGGCTTCCCTCCTCCTCAGCTGCAGACGCCTGCTGCTTGATGTGCGTCAAACTTTGTATCAGCAGACGCATTAGTGGGATGCTCATGCTTATGATGGCGTCGTCTGCACTGACCAGCCGTGTGCATTCCTCAAAACACTGAAGGGCATGACAGAGGTCTTGGAGCTTCAACCACTGCACACCTGACCACTCCATGTCTGCCATCCAACTGCCTGCCAGTGTATGTGTATCCTCCCACAAATACATGACAGCACGCCTCTGTTTGCACAGCCTCTGAAGCATGTGCAGTGTAGAGTTCCACCTTGTTGCAACGTCAATTATTAGACGGTGCTGATGGTTAAGCATACGGCTGGAGTGTACGGGTGACCAGCGGATGTGCGAGCAAAAGTCTGCGCACCTTCAGGAGCAGGGCTTGTAAATCAGGGTAATTCTTGAGGAAGCACTGCACCATCAGGTTCAATGTGTGAGCCAGGCAAGGTATCTGTTTCATTTCGGAAAGGGCTATGGCAGCCATAAAATTTCTTCCGTTATCACTGACTACCTTGCCTGCCTCAAGATGTACACTGCCCAGCCATGACTGAGTTTCTTGCTGCAAGTACTCAGCCAGTACTTCCGCGGTGTTTCTATTGTCGCCCAAGCACTTCATTTGAAGCACAGCATGCTGACGCTTCCTACTAGCTGTTCCATCATGGGACACCACGGGTGCAACACTGGCAGCTGCGGATGGAGTGGTCGTGCGACTGTGCTCTCTGGACATACTTTCGCTTCTGGAGGAGGTGCAAACGCCTACAGCCCACTGTTTCCTAGACCGTGGGCTAGGCAGAACTGTGCCACTATGGCTGTCCCCTGTGGACCCTGCATCCACCACATTAACCCAGTGTGCCGTATGGACACGTAACGTCCCTGGCCATGCCTACTGGTCCATGCATCTGTTGTGAGGTGCGCCTTTCTACTGATGGATTGCCTGAGTGCATGGACAATGCGTTCTTTGACATGTTGGTGGAGTGCTGAGATGGCTTTTCTCGCAAAGAAGTGTCGACTGGGTAGGTCATAGCGTGGTACTGCGTAGGCCATCAGGGCTTTGAAAGCTTTGCTTTCAACCAAATGGTAAGGCATCATCTCTAACGAGATTAGTCGAGCAATGTAGCCGTTCAAACCCTGTGTACGCGGATGAGAGGAAGAGTACTTTCTTTTCCTATCGAGAGTCTCTTTTAGGTTGAGCTGGACTGGAGAGCTGCATATGGTGGAACTAGCGGGGGTGGTGGTGGACATGGCAGATTGAGAGAGGCTTGGTGATGGTATTCTTGATGTGGGCCTACCTAGTATTTCCAACCAAGAACTTAGTGATTCCCTGACTGCTTTGGCCTTGCGACAATACCTCCACATTTGGTACTGGTGGTGTCATAACCGATGGGTTTCCAGTGAGGGAAGCAATGTTGCATTGCTGACTAGCTTCAATATGAGCAGGTGCACCAATGGTATGGGACGTTTGGTAGTTAGTCCATGCTTCCAAGTGACTGCTGGTTAGATGTCTACGCATGCACGTTGTATTTAAATTTTGAACATTCTTCCCTCTGCTAAAGGTCTTGGAGCATTTCTTACATTGGACTGATCATTCAGATCTTGGTTAAAAAATTGCCACACTGCACTCGTCCTACTATGGAATACCTTTTCAGGCTTTGCACACCGTGCTACTGTCACCGGATTGTAACGCTGTCCTACACCTGTTGTGGTTTTTGACACACGTTTTGGGCCTGATGCGGGCCTGTCAGATGACAGCTTTTGCGATGTAGATGGCTGCTGCAGATTATCCTCCTCCGCTTCTGAGCTACAGGCAGCGGCACCCTCTTCCCCCAATGGCTGCCAATCTGGGTCAACAACTGGGTCTTCTATCACCTCCTCTTCAATGTCATGTGCACCGTCCTCTGTGTCAACGTCTAAGGTGCTATAGCATTCGGGACTGGGCACCGTAGTCTCATTAGGGTCAGATTCGGGCTCAGTACACTGCGAGGGCAAAGTAGTGATCTGAGTCAATGGAACAGCATAATAATCAAGCTGCGGCTGTGCATCTGTGCACTCTATGTCCGATTCATCCTGTAATGGGATTTTAACAATTTCCCTCTCTAACCCAGGCACGGTATGTGTAAAGAGCTCCATGGAGTAAAGTGTAGTGTTGCCTGCCGCATCCTTCACTTTTGTTTTGGGTGAAGGACACAAGGAAGCAACTTTTATCTGGACCTAGAGCAGCCACTGACGACTCGCTGGTTTTCGATTTTGAAGCTTCTGAATAGGTGGTGAAAGAGCTAGAGTCTGAGTCAGCAAGGAAAGCCAAAACTTGTTCCTGCTGCTCCAGCTTTAAAAGCTGTTTTCCATCTCCCAGATAAGGGAGCCTTCGAGACCTTGTGTAGCCAGACGATGACGCTGCCTCAACACCTCGAGCCTTTGGTGCTATCTTGCTTTTCCCAGTACCACCAGATGCTCCACTACCACCACCATCAGTACCAGCTGGCAATGACCGCCCACGGCCTCTTCCACCAGACTTCCTCATTTTTGCGGAAATGTTACCAAAATAACAACCATTATATGCTACTGTCAACCAAGGTAGAAGGTGTATATTAACTTTTGGAGAATTTATATCTCCCTTTTTTTGGTGGGAAGACTGCAGGAAAAAACAGGCCCTGTGTATATACACAACACAATGTACAAGGCAGAACGTGGCTGGCAGATATACGCCAAACAGAAATCACGTAGATCCACTTAGTGGCAATTTAAAGCTCCCTTTTTTTGGGGGGGGAGAATGCAGGAAAAAACAGGCCCTGTGTATTACACCACACAATGGACAAGGCAGAACGTGGCTGGCAGATATACGCCAAACAGGATCCTGTGTTTTCAAAACTATATATATATACGCCAAACAGAACTCACGTAGATCCACTAAGTGGCAATTTAAAGCTCCCTGTGCATTACACCACACAATGGACAAGGCAGAACGTGGCTGGCAGATATATGCCAAACAGGATCCTGTGTTTTCAAAACTATATATATATACGCCAAACAGAACTCACGTAGATCCACTAAGTGGCAATTTAAAGCTCCCTTTTTTTTGGGGGGGGAGACTGTAGGAAAAACAGGCCCTGTGTATTACACCATACAATGGACAAGGCAGAACGTGGCTGGCAGATATACGCCAAACAGGATCCTGTGTTTTCAAAACTCGACGGATGCAGAAAGACGGAAGTGTGAAAATAGCCTTAGGTGTCAAGTTCCCACCGCTGCACAGGGGGGATCTCAAACCATGTCTGCTGCGGTCTCCCAATCTACATCAGCCGCAGTGGAGCCTGGAGATGTCGGTCCCAGCGTCTCACTCAGTCTGATACTGTGCAAAGGGTTACTGCTGCCTTTCCAGGCTCTGCTTTTGTAGCCAGCACTGGTCAGCGGCGAGCAGGCTTTTCTGGGACTAAGTCCTGCTTTGCACACACTGAGCATGCCCACGGGAGGACCTCTCATTGGAGGTCGGGGGTCACTCACTCAGGCCCTGTAGCAGCTCCTATTGGTTCTCCAGGAAGGTCCAGAAGAGCTACTAACAATAAAACATTTGCGTGGCTGCACGGCCATGCGTTAGTATCAGCTTATGTTATGAGCTTTGCTATTTGGTGGTCATGTCTGCTTGTGGTCAGGTTCAGCTGAAATAAGCCGCAAGAATACCGGCACCTCTGGTGAGGAGTTTTGAGTGTTTGAATTCAGGGCAGGTGTATAGCCACTAGAATTCCGGCTCCACCGGAGAGGAGTTGTTTGTGTGCTAAGCTGACTGCATGACCACTAATTGCTTTCTGCTCTATTAGGTAGCTGGGATCCACTGTGAGGTTAAAAGGGCACAGCGTTTTCCTATCTAGGTGACTCTGTGAAGTAACAGAGTTCCCTTATACCGTCATATACTGACGCCAATTACTTTGCAGCAGATATCTCTGCACGGTGGACCCCGGGCTGGGACCGCACCTTGTTGTTATCCAGCTATACTCGGTGCTTTCCGCTAGCCCTAACATTTTGTATCTTATCAATGTTTGAATAACCAGTCAGTTTTGCATTGGCACAATGCCTGCTTATGGCAGGGTCTAAAAGTTGGCAGACTTGGAGGTCATTAGTTGACCTCTGGTTGCCAATGCAACTATTGGATCACCGCTATCATATCGAGAGTGTGACAATGGCTTGAAAGTGGGAGATCATTCCCTCTCACAATCTTCCAAATGTCATGATTAGTGATGAGCGAGTGTACTCGTTGCTCGGGTTTTCCCGAGCACGCTTGCGTGACCTCCGAGTATTTATGACTGCTCGGACATTTAATTTTCATCCTGGCAGCTGAATGATTTACAGTTACTAGCCAGGCTGAGTACATGTGACGGTTGCCTGGTTGCTAGGGAATCCCCACTTGTAATCAAGCAGGCTAGTTGCTGTAAATCTTTCAGCTGCCACGATGAAAACTAAATCTTGGAAATCACCTGAGCATGCTCAGAAAAACCCGAGCAACAACAACATTTGCTCATCACTAGTCATGAATCATGATAATTATTAATTGCAGCATTCAGAGGGTTATACAGAGGGAAATGCTGGCACCAGCCCTGGTTGTTACATCAGAATCTCAGCTATCAGTTAAGCAAAACTCTCAGCGTTGATTAAGCAGGCACCCACTCCTTTGCCCTCATTGTTAACCTAGCAAATGGATATGTACATTTGGAGTAATATACTGCATTATAAGATGTACAAATACACATGATCTTTGGAATTTCCAAAGATTTTATCATATCTAGTCTTATTTATTTGCTCTCTACAGTAGCCTTCACGTTACCAATTTTTCCTTTCTCTTTGCAAACATGTATGTGCAAGGCTATAACCAGAATTGCTAATTAGAAAGATTAAGATAACAAGGAAATGAATTATGGTATAGTTAACTAGTAGTAATTAGCTATTTTCTTAACCTTAGGTAGCAAAATTACTTTCAATGTACTTTTCCAGCCAAAACATTCAATATGTAATATGAATTAAAACCGAAAACATTAAATCATATTCAGTAGTCATATTCTGTAACACCACACATACTGGAACATGAAGAATCATTTTTGTAGGTTTATTTGCTAAAATGTTGCCTTCATGCTATGTTCATTAATAAATGTTGAAAACTCATTGAGATAAGATTGATTTCATCAATTCTAATGGTAGATTAATTTACAGCTGAGTACTAAAGCACTTTATGATGATACATTTATCTGAAAGTCCGTAATAATGTTTGCATAATTCACTCAAATGGACAAGATAAAAGCATTTTAGTCTCACATTTTTTACTGCAACCACAGTAAAGATAACTTAAAAAGGTACTTGTCAAGTTACCAATCTTACTTCCTTTTCATGCTTTTGACTTTGTTCTCAATATTGTCAGAATTTCATATTATTTGACTGATCTGCTCCTCAAGGCCTTTTTTCTCACTGCCCTAGTCATTTCATAAGATGATCTTTTCGTAAGTTTTACAAAATAGACACCTCTATTTTAGACCTTATAATATGTCTATAATCCAGGTTTTAAGTGGCATGCATATTGCAAATTGAAAAGTAAAATAGCAGAATTTAATAGCATAAATATATAATGCATAATTTTAATTTCTAATAACATGAAAGTAACAAAGTAAAATACAAACATAGGAAAGAAAAGTCAAATATTTGTGCTTTGTTTTGCTACTGTATGCTGAAATTACACATCCACATATATAGTGTTTGTCAGTGCACCTGTGTGTTCCTGATATGTTTAAGCATTATTTCAAAAGAACAATAGAACAATCTGATATAAGATAATTTAATATAGGATACACATCCATCATTTTGGCAGGTGTCGGATAAATATTTAAGTATATTGCCACACCATGTCAAGAATATCTTAATGTAAAATGCAATGCTTATCTACTAAATATATTTTTCACCTTTGGGAGTTACTTGATATTTAATAGTAATCTTGATATGATGCAATATGTTGTGGCAAGGTATAAACAGACTGATTTGTTTATCTTAGAGTTTATATCTTTACCTATCTATCCTAATTTACTAAGTTTTGACATTTAAATTATGTTTTTTGAAAACGTGTATGAATAAGGACATAGTTTTAAAACATATGCTTATGAAGCTAAAAAAGGTTTTTCAAAAATCTTATTCTAAAGTAAACTACTCTGCTGCTCCTTAAAGAGGTTGAACCATGAATAAAGTACATTTTAATTAATTAATTTTAATTAATGGAACTTGGAATAATAATAAGTTCCAAAATTCAATGTGCTAAAAATGTTCCTGTGCTGAGATATTCTTAGAAATGTGCTCCTGCTGGGTGCTGTGTAATGTCTGTGTCTCACTGTGCAAGAACTTGGGCTGAAAATACCAAATCTCCTGGTCAGGGGAGAATGCAAAAAACATTTTTGACTTTACAACATTAGCAGTTATGCAAGCAGAAAAAATATTTCAATTGACAATCAAGGGCAGCTGTACATAGTTAATACACAACATGACTCTTCCCATTCATATTCAAAATATATAATCAGAAATTGGCGTTTCACTAAGAAAAATGCGCTTGTCAGGAAGTAATCCCTTAAAGGATATAAAAAAGTGAATTATTTTGCACCTGCATAGTCGGTTTCAGAAGTATCCAGTGCCATCTTGGTATAGGAAGCGAGACCAAGTGTGCACGCTCCAGAGGGTGCTAGCAATGTCATCATCCATTCTTTTCCACGCATGCACAGCCATAACATGAAGTATATAAGAATATGAATGGGGTAAGTCATTTTGTGTATTAATTATGTAAAGTTGTCCTTGATTATCAATAGAGATGAGCAAACCTTTTAAGGTTTGGTTCAGGTCAATTTGCTGAATATTTAGACACTGGCAAACGCCATGAATAGTGGCAACAATTGACCCATAATAGAAATTTACGAATGGCACACCAGCAGTGAGCTATGTGCTATGCATAAGAAATGAAGGTCTGGCCCAGTATTTACAACTTGGAATTGAAGTTTCAATTAAGAACTGGTGGTTAAGAGAGCAGTGTAAACCTTCTTTGCTTGGAGTCTTGAAACCTCATGCAACAGCTCCAATTTACTTTTCCACCCAAACATAAGAAGTCAGAAACATCAGTTTCATACAATACTGTTAGTAGGAAAATGTACGTAAAGTAAAAAAGGTAGTCAATTGACCCACAGTAGAACCTTTTATAATAGCACAGAAGCAGTCAGCCATGGGCCAAGCATGAGGTATCAGAATTTGGCCCAGTATTTACAGCTTGCAATTGAAGTTTAAATTAAGACCTGGTGGTTAAGGAAGTGATGTAAACCTTCTTTGCTGGCAGCCCTGATACCTCACTCAACACCTACATTCTTTTTTTTTCAGCCATATTCAGATGGCACAACCATCAGTTTCATATTTGTCGTGAGTTTCATTCTTGGGCTCCCTCCGGTGGTTGTAAATGGCACTTTTGTGAATTCTGCCCTTGGGCTCCCTCTGGTGGTTTTGAGTGGAACTGCCGCTCCTTGGGATTAGCTTTAGCAGCTGCTTTCACTAATCGTCTCTCCTGGCTCTGCTATTTAACCTGGCTCTAGTCTTCAGCCTATGCCACTTGTCAATGTTCTCTGGCTGGATTCACATCTCTGCTTGGATTCTCCTGGTTTCCTGACCAGTTCTGCAAAGATAAGTTCTGGCTTTGCTCATTTCAGTCCACATGTTGTGGACGTATTGTTCTGTGCATTCTGTTTTTGTCCAGCTTGTCATTATGGATTTTTTCTGTTAGCTGGAAGCTCTGGGAAGCAGATTTACCCTCCAGACCTTTAGTCAGGTGTGGAGATTTTGTAAACTCTGCGTGGATTTTTGTAGTTTTTATACTGACCGCACAGTATTCTTTCCTGTCCTATCTATCAAGCTAGACTGGCCTCCTATGCTAAAATCTGATTTCATCTCTGCGTATGTTATTTTCCCCTCGTCTCACCGTCAATATTTGTGGGGGGCTATCTTTCCTTTGGGGATTTTCTCTGAGGCAAGATAGGTTTCCTGTTTCCTTCTTTAGGGGAAGTTAGATCTTAGGCCGTGCCGAGGGGTCTAGGGAGCGTCAGGTACCCCCCACGGCTATTTCTAGTTGCGCTGCTAGGTTCAGGGTGTGCGGTCAGTACAGATACCACCTCCTTCAGAGCTTGTCTCATGTTGTTTTTAAACCACCAGATCATAACAGTACAAGTGGCCGAAAATGAATTAAATGTATCTCAAAAGAAGGAAAAGAAAGTTCTGAACCATTTTTTTTTCTGTGCTCTGGTTTGCCTCTTTTTTCCTCTTGATATCTGGGTGGTGCTGGATATATGCTCTGGCATGGATGCTCAGGGTTTGTTTTCTCGTGTGGATCAACTGGCTGCAAGAGTACAGAGTATCCAGGACTATGTTGTCCAGACTCCGGCTTGAGAGCCCAGAATTCCTACTCCGGATTTGTTCTTTGGGGACAGATCCAAGTTTTTGAACTTTAAAAATAACTGCAAATTGTTTTTTGCTTTGAAACCCCGTTCTTCAGGTGATCCCATTCAGCAGGTGAAAATCATCATATCCTAGCTGCGTGGTGATCCACAAGACTGGGCTTTTTCTCTTAAAACAGGGGATCCGGCATTATTGAATGTAGACGCATTTTTTCAAGCGCTCGGATTATTGTATGATGAACCTAACTCTGTAGAGCATGCTGAGAAAACACTGTTGGCCCTGTGTCAAGGTCAGTAAGCGGCAGAATTATACTGCCAGAAATTTAGAAAATGGTCTGTGCTCATTAAATGGAATGAAGAGGCTCTGGCTGCTATTTTCAGAAAAGGTCTTTCTGAAACCCTTAAAGATGTTATGGTGGGCTTTCCTACGCCTGCCGGTTTGAACGAATCTATGTCTCTAGCCATTCAGATTGATCGGCGTCTGCGCGAGCGCAAAGCTGTGCACCATATGGCAGTATCCTCTGAGCATAGTCCTGAACCTATGCAATGTGATAGGATTTTGACTAGAATAGAACGGCAGGAATTCAGACGTCAGAATAGGCTGTGTTTTTACTGTGGTGATTCGGCTCATGTTATCTCTGATTGCCCTAAGCGTACTATGAGAGTCACTAGGTCTGTTACCATTAGTACTATACAGCCTAAATTTCCCTTATCTGTGACCCTGATTTGCTCATTGTCGTCCTTTTCTGTCATGGCATTTGTGGATTCAGGCGCTGCCCTGAACTTAATGGACTTAGAATTCGCCAGGCACTGTGGTTTTTCTTTGCAGCCTTTGCAGAGCCCTATTCCTTTGAGGGGCATTGATGCTACACCCTTGGCTAAGGATAAACCTCAGTACTGGACACAGATGACTATGTACATGGCTCCTGCACATCAGGTAGATTGCCGTTTTCTGGTGTTGCATTACCTGCATGATGTTGTTGTGCTGGGATTTCCATGGTTACAGGAACATAATCCGGTGCTGGATTGGAAAACTATGTCTGTGACTAGTTGGGGTTGTCAAGGGGTACATAGTGACGTTCCTTTGATGTCAATTTCCTCTTCCCCCTCTTCTGAGGTCCCTGAGTTTTTGTCGGATTTCCAGGATGTATTTGATGAGCCCAAGTCCAGTTCCCTTCCTCCACATAGGGACTGTGATTGTGCTATTAACTTGATTCCTGCTTGTAAGTTCCCTAAGGGCCGACTTTTCAATCTGTCTGTGCCAGAGCATACCCCCATGCGGAGCTTTGTTAAGGAATCTTTGGAGAAAGGGCATATTCGGCCCTCTTCATCACCATTGGGAGCGGGTTTCTTTTTTGTTGCAAAGAAGGATGGTTCCTTGAGACCCTGTATTGATTATCGTCTTCTTAATAAGATCACGGTCAAATTCCAATACCCCTTGCCTTTGCTTACTGATTTGTTTGCTCAGATTAAGGGGGCTAGTTGGTTTACTAAGATTGACCTCCGAGGGGCATATAATCTTGTTCGTATTAAACAGGGTGACAAATGGAAAACTGCATATAATACACCCGAAGGCCATTTTGAATACCTTGTGATGCCATTTGGGCTCTCTAATGCTCCATCTGTGTTCCATTCTTTCATGCATGATATTTTCCGCAATTATCTTGATAAATTCATGGTCGTATATTTGGATGATATTTTGATTTTTTCCAATGATTGGGAGTCTCATGTGAAGCAGGTCAGGATGGTGTTCCAGATCCTTCATGATAATGCTTTATTTGTGAAGGGGTCTAAGTGCCTATTCTGAGTTCAGAAGGTCTCTTTTTTGGGTTTTGTTTTTTCTCCCTCGTCTATAGAAATCGATCCTGTTAAGGTCCAAGCTATTCATGACTGGATTCAACCCACATCTGTGAAGAGCATTCAAAAATTTTTGGGCTTTGCTAATTTCTATCGCCGTTTCATTGCCAACTTTTCCAGTGTGGTTAAGCCCCTTACTGATTTGACGAAGAAAGGCACTGATGTGATGAATTGGTCCTCTGAGGCTGTTGAGTCCTATCAAGAGCTTAAACGCCGATTTACTTCTGCCCCTGTGTTGCGTCAACCGGATGTTTCTCTTCCTTTTCAGGTTGAGGTCGACGCTTCTGAGATTGGGGCAGGGGCCGTCTTGTCTCAGAGGGAGTCTGATGGTTCTTTGATGAAACCGTGTGCTTTTTTTCCAGAAAGTTTTCGCCTGCGGAATGCAATTATGATGTCGGCAATCGGGAGTTGTTGGCTATGAAGTGGGCGTTTGAGGAGTGGCGACATTGGCTTGAGGGAGCTAAACACCGTGTTGTGGTCCTGACCGATCATAAGAATCTGATTTACCTCGAGTCGGCCAAGCGGCTGAATCCTAGACAGGCTCAATGGTCCCTGTTTTTCTCCCGTTTTGATTTTGTGGTCTCGTATCTTCCGGGATCTAAGAATGTTAAGGCTGATGCCCTCTCTAGGAGTTTTTCGCCTGATTCTCCTGGAGTCCTGGAGCCGATTGGCATTCTTAAGGAGGGGGTGATTCTTTCTGCTATCTCCCCTGATTTGCGCCGGGTGCTTCAGGAATTTCAGGCTGATAGGCCTGACCGCTGTCCAGTGGGGAAGCTGTTTGTTCCTGATAGATGGACAAGTAAGGTAATTTCTGAGGTTCATTGTTCGGTGTTGGCTGGTCATCCTGGGATTTTTGGTACCAGAGATTTGGTTGCTAGGTCCTTTTGGTGGCCTTCCTTGTCTCGCGATGTGCGTGCTTTTGTGCAGTCCTGTGGGACTTGCGCCCTGGCCAAGCCTTGCTGTTCCCGCGCTAGTGGGTTGCTTTTGCCTTTGCCGGTCCCTGAGAGGCCCTGGACGCATATTTCCATGGATTTTATTTCGGATCTTCCTGTTTCCCAGAAAATGTCTGTTATCTGGGTTGTTTGTGACCGGTTCTCTAACATGGTCCATTTGGTACCTTTGCCTAAGTTGCCTTCCTCCTCAGATCTGGTTCCATTGTTTTTTCAGCATGTGGTTGGTTTGCATGGCATTCCGGAGAATATTGTGTCTGACAGAGGTTCTCAGTTTGTCTCTAGATTTTGGCGGGCCATTTGTGCTAGGATGGGCATTGATTTGTCTTTTTCTTCGGCGTTTCATCCTCAGACTAATGGCCAAACTGAGCGAACTAATCAGACCTTGGAGACCTATTTGAGATGCTTTGTATCTGCTGATCAAGATGATTGGGTGTCTTTCTTGCCGTTGGCCGAGTTTGCCCTTAATAATCGGGCTAGTTCGGCTACTTTGGTTTCACCTTTCTTTTGTAATTTTGGTTTTCATCCTCGTTTTTCTTCTGGGTAGGTTGAGCCTTCCGATTGTCCTGGTGTTGATTCTGTGGTGGACAGGCTGCTGCAGATTTGGACTCATGTGGTGGACAATTTGACGTTGTCTCAGGAAAGGGCTCAACGTTTTGCTAACCGCCGTCGGCGTGTTGGTCCCCGGCTTCGTGTGGGGGATTTGGTTTGGTTGTCTTCTCATCATGTTCCTATGAAGGTTTCTTCTCCTAAGTTTAAGCCTCGGTTTATTGGTCCTTACAAAATTTCTGAAATTATTAATCCGGTCTCTTTTCGTTTGGCTCTTCCAGCCTCTTTTGCCGTTCATAATGTTTTCCATAGATCTTTGTTGCGGAGATATGTGGTGCCCGTTGTTCCCTCGGTTGACCCTCCTGCCCCGGTGTTGGTTGAGGGAGAGTTGGAATATGAGGTTGAGAAGATTTTGGATTCTCGTTTTTCGAGGTGGAGGCTCCAGTATCTTGTCAAGTGGAAGGGTTATGGCCAGGAGGATAATTCTTGGGTTGTTGCCTCCGATGTCCATGCTACCCATTTGGTTCGTGCTTTTCACTTGGCTCGTCCTGATCGGCCTGGGGGCTCTGGTGAGGGTTCGGTGACTCCTCCTCAAGGGGGGGGTACTGTTGTGAATTCCGTTCTTGGGCTCCCTCCGGTGGTTGTAAATGGCACTTTTGTGAATTCTGCCCTTGGGCTCCCTCTGGTGGTTTTGAGTGGAACTGCCACTCCTTGGGTTTAGCTTTAGCAGCTGCTTTCACTAATCGTCTCTCCTGGCTCTGCTATTTAACCTGGCTCTAGTCTTCAGCCTATGCCACTTGTCAATGTTCTATGGCTGGATTCACATCTATGCTTGGATTCTCCTGGTTTCCTGACCAGTTCTACAAAGATAAGTTCTGGCTTTGCTCATTTCAGTCCACATGTTGTGGACTTATTGTTCTGTGCATTCTATTTTTGCCCAGCTTGTCATTATGGATTTTTTCTGTTAGCTGGAAGCTCTGGGAAGCAGATTTACCCTCCAGACCCTTAGTCAGGTGTGGAGATTTTGTAAACTCTGCGTGGATTTTTGTAGTTTTTATACTGACCGCACAGTATCCTTTCCTGTCCTATCTATCAAGCTAGACTGGCCTCCTATGCTAAAATCTGATTTCATCTCTGCGTAATAATAATAATCTTTATTTTTATATAGCGCTAACATATTCCGCAGCGCTTTACAGTTTTGCACACATTATCATCACTGTCCCCGATGGGGCTCACAATCTAGAATCCCTATCAGTATGTCTTTGTGGGAGGAAACCGGAGTGCCCGGAGGAAACCCATGCAAACACGGAGAGAACATACAAACTCTTTGCAGATGTTGTCCTGGGTGGGATTAGAACCCAGGACTCCAGCGCTGCAAGGCTGCAGTGCTAACCACTGCGCCACCGTGCTGCCCCAGCGTATGTTATTTTCCCCTCTTCTCACCGTCAATATTTGTGGGGGGCTATCTTTCCTTTGGGGATTTTCTCTGAGGCAAGATAGGTTTCCTGTTTCCTTCTTTAGGGGAAGTTAGATCTTAGGCTGTGCCGAGGGGTCTAGGGAGCGTCAGGTACCCTGTTATGGCTGGCAATCAGGCAACACAGCGTGCAGTAATCAGCGCACATACAGAGATCTGGCAATAACCAAAAACAATAGGACGAGCTCTGAGACGTGGAATCTCTGTAGACTGCAGTACCTGATCTATCCTCACACAACTATAAGCAGCAGTGGATTGCGCCTATCACTACCTATGCAACTCGGCACTGCCTGAGGAGCTGACTAGCCTGAAGATAGACATACAAGCCTGACTTACCTCAGAGAAATACCCCAAAGGAATAGGCAGCCCCCCACATATAATGACTGTTAGCAAGATGAAAAGACAAACGTAGGAATGAAATAGATTCAGCAAAGTGAGGCCCGATATTCTAGACAGAGCGAGGATAGCAAAGAGAACTATGCAGTCTACAAAAAACCCTAAAACGAAAACCACGCAAAGGGGCAAAAAGACCCACCGTGCCGAACTAACAGCACGGCGGTGCACCCCTTTGCTTCTCAGAGCTTCCAGCAAAAGTTAATAGCAAGCTGGACAGAAAAAACAGAAAACAAACTAGAAGCACTTATCTAGCAGAGCAGCAGGGCCAAGGAAAGATGCAGTAGCTCAGATCCAACACTGGAACATTGACAAGGAGCAAGGAAGACAGACTCAGGTGGAGCTAAATAGCAAGGCAGCCAACGAGCTCACCAAAACACCTGAGGGAGGAAGCCCAGAGACTGCAATACCACTTGTGACCACAGAAGTGAACTCAGCCACAGAATTCACAACAGTACCCCCCACGGCTATTTCTAGTTGTGCTGCTAGGTTCAGGGTCTGCGGTCAGTACAGATACCACCTCCTTCAGAGCTTGTCTCATGTTGTTCCTAAACCATCAGATCATAACACATATTGTACTATTGATAGAAAAATATAAGGAATGTAACACAGGTAGTTGAGTCAATCTAAGTTCAGGTTTCCTTGTCTGGGAGCCCTACTTCTACAGGCAACACACATGAAGGAGACCCAACTTGAATTATCCCCAATTCAAAAAAATATTGTCACACATCACTAAAGTTGTATCAATTTCAACAGCGTTGAAACAGTATAATAGGCCTGATCATGATCATGAGTAAGACTTCATAGTTGAAACGCGTTGATCCTCCTCATGGTGTGCCAGGTGTTTGCTATGTAAAAATTTTTCTTGTTGAAGAACTTTTTATTGCTTTTGTCGTCTAATAAACTCTCACAAAGTCTGAACTGCCTCCACCTCCAGCTGGATCATTTATCTTTCTGTCTTCATTTGCTGTGGGCGCTCACCCCGAACCGTGCTGGGCGTTGGCAGGGCTGGGGATTTCGTCTAAGACCGGTAAGCTGACTACATTCCTTTTTTCTTTAGTATAATAGGCCTCTTACACATCTTCTACTACAGGTAACCCACCAGATGGATACCCAACTTGGAGTCTCCACATTTAAAAAAAATAATGTCACACACCACTAAAGTGGCATCAATTTCCACAGAGTAGAAATTGTATAATGGCCATCTGACACCCTTTCCACTACAGGCAACCCACCAGATGGACACAAAACTTGGAGCCTCTACATTTCAAAAAATTGTTTGTAACATCAGCAGCAGTAGCAGCAGCAGGAGCAGAAGCCCTGACAAAGGTGTTATAGACTGCAATAATGCAAGATCAATGCATGACACTAAACCGACACCATTGCCTAGTCTGCCCAGTCTGCGATTGGGGTGCAAAAGTAATAAAGATCCATGACTTGTTCATTTTGATGAAAGTTAGGTGATCCACACTTACAGGGGACAGTCAGATATGCTTTTCCATTAGGACACCTCCAGCAGTGCCAAAGACACATTATGAGAGAACCACTGGCTCTTGCGCATAACGAAACCTACAAGGCGTACAAAGGAGCTCAGGCCACTTTTCCATTTTTGAAAAACAAAATGCAAATGGGTCTTCTCTAAAGGCATTGAGTTTGAGCTTCAGATACTCCTGCACCTTCCTCTCCAGTTGTTCACATCCTGTCAGACTAGTACTCTGTTCTGCAGGTACATAGACTAGTCTAAAAAAATGTGTGAAATGTGTAATGGGCTGGGTGGTAGAACCATTGTGCCACAGCCCAAGGAAGATCTGGAGGGGCGTGACAAGGAGCCTCACTCTGTCTGACCACACATGTGCCGCAGCACATGATGCCAAGAATCAAGGAGAGACAAGGGAATTAGTCCAGGTGCTACTCCAGGACTGACCTTAAGTAGATGGCAGCTGATTCCCTAGGTACGGGTGGCTAGAGTAGCCCAAGGGAATGTTCAACAGATGGAGGCAGGCTGAAAATGATGACAAGTACCACAGATGCAGATGGGATTGGATGTTGGAGAGATGAGCACTGGAAAGTGCAACTGGAACGGGTGATGTTGAGATTAGCACTGACCGATGCAACTGGACCAGTTGACAATGAGATGAGTAATGGCAGGAGCAGCAGGACTGGCTGACATTGAGACTAGCACTGACAGGGGCAGCACAACCGGCTGCCATTAGAATGAACACTGGCAGGTCAACTGGACTGGCTGATGTCGAGATAAGTGCTGGCAGATGCACAGTTATGGGATACAAGCACTGGGACCTGAGAACTCACAAAGGTGTTAGGAAGCAAGCTCACAACACTGCACAAGCACCTCGATGTTGGAGGAGGTGCTTTAAATAGTAAGTATCCTTCAGTTATTGGTTATGGACACTTTTTTAGAAATGCGTGCCACTTGTTTAAGAAGAGGAAGTGTGCATGCGGTGCATGTACCTCAGGTAGCAGGAGCAGGATGGGGGCTGCGGTGGTGAGTAAGCAAGCATCTCTGTAGGGGGAGAGGGACTGCAGGCAAAGATGTCAGAGCTGCAAAATAACTCAAGGAAATTGCTTATGTTACTTACACTGCTGCTGCTAATATTTTTGGCAAACCACCTTGATGTTCCTGGCGTTGGACGTCTAGAACTCGGATGCACACTGTGTGCCTCACTGCTGTCTTGGGGAAAACCACTCTTAAGATTGTTTACAAGTGTGTTTCAATACTCCAGCATCCGTGCATCCCTTTCCAGGGGGAGAAGCATCTGGCAAAAATTTACTCTTGTACCATGGATCTACCAGAGTGGCAATCCAGTAGTTAGCACAATTTCTAACCCTAAGAATACAGGCATCATGTTGAAGTTCAGCAAGCAGGTGCTCATGTGTCAGATGCTTCCATGAGGTCAGAGTCATTGGTATATATATACATGCCAGAACTTATAACATGAAAATACCATATTAATAGGAAATACTCTGAGAGCAATATAATAACCATAAGAGAGAAAAAGAGCTTGAAATTCTCAAATGTAGCTATTTACGTCAGATTAGTAACATATGCCATAAGAACCTTTTTTTGAAAAATTTGTACAAAACTTTATTAGAACATAAATACAAAAAATAGGCAAATAGGTATACATGATAAAACCCAAAAACATGACTCTGGACAGGTAATTTATTTAACAATTCATACAGGCAGTGACAGGCTATCCATAACGCAAAGGCACTCAACCAGTGACACCACGTACTTATTATTTAGAAAAGATGTACAAATGAGTATCCTCGGCAAAGGGTATATACATGGGTGAGCTACACATAATAACAACCAGCCTATTCCTTACTCTATACATATAATGTGGTATAATAACCACAGCACAAGTCCAAAATGTATATACAAACATATTCACAGAAGGATAGATGCTGGATACAGTAATGTCTCACCCATTGGACAGCACTAGGCACCACACAGATACCCCAAAGCGTTTCGCTGCTTGAAAAAGGTTCACACTTCAGGACCGAAAAAATGCCCTATTGGCTATTAAATAGCACTCAAAATTTGTCATCAATATATGGTGTAGTGCCTTTTTTTTGGTTTGTATTGAAAGACTGGTATGTACCTGAGAGGCTCTGCACCCTGTTATTGCTGGTGCTGCTTTTGTCTTATTTTTTCTCTGTCTAGTACTATACGTTATAAAGCGAGCACAGTTTTAGTTGTTATTTTTTCATCTTGGCCACATCTAGTGTCAATTCAGATATGCCCAACGTCTTTTGCTATACCACGGAGGATGAGGAGAGAATCCTTGGAGGAATATATAACTAAGTGTAGATTTAAAAATACAAATTTTTAAGTATACCATCACCTGTGGATTTAAAGAACAAAAATGGTTATAAATCTACACATATTTTTACTCTTCAGCTGCATTTACTGACACTTAAGGAATATTTTAAAAACAGAAGAAACACTAGAGGTCTACGTTCTAACATCCGTCCAAATTTCTTTTCTAACAGTGACATATTCTGTGAACAATTTTCTTTGACAAATATGCAATGGATGTCAGGCAACAACCTTTTTAGTTAGTCCCATTGGTATTGAAAATAACAATCGACTGTTCCTGGGAACAGAGTTAATTTTACAGGGATTGTGCAAATAAGCACTTCCAGAGAAGGATCAAGGGTATGTTAGTGCTTTATAATTTGTGAACCATTACCAAAATACTGGTAATAATCCGAATATTGTTTGGCGTGGTCAGCCTTTGCCTTTGAAACAGCATTAAATCATCACAGTAACCAATTTTATCAAACAATTGAAAATGGTCATAATTTTATTATGTACACTGAAACACAAAAAATAACAAAATCAGAAACTGTATTGCACCTCCCAAGTGCGAATAGGTGCAAAATAAGTATAAAAAAAGCACAGCAGCACTCTGTGAATGCCAATACATATGGTGTCAATGGAAATAACAACTTCCAAATGCATTGTCCCTCAGCAAGACGTACTTACGAAAAAAGGAAAGGTTCTTAGCGCACTAATTAGCCAATTCATTTGTGCCCATCAACCATGGCAAGGTGATACTTCTCTGATGGGTCATATTTTAGATTCCTTAGTAAAGCAAAATTTCAGAACAGGGGTTACCCTAAACAATTGTTAGACTCACAAAAATTTAAGGCTTCCAATCTTACAAGAATATTATTACTGAGTCAAAAGAGTAATAAAAAAAATCTAAATAGTGAACTAATGGTAACTACATATAGTGAGGAAATTAAGGATATAGCAAATATAATTTTAGAACATTAGGGAATGTTAAATAATTGTTGTGTAATGTAATTAAATTTAAAAATCCCCTCTATTCTTCTATAGAAAAATTCAAAATGCACGCCGACTCACCCTTCCCCCCCCTGCGCCGCCGCTGCCACATTCAACTATACCTGCGTCTATGACGCCGGTACAGTTTAATTCAATGATGGAGGAGAGAGAGTCACCTGATGCTCCCTCTCCCATCATTCCCCACTCTGCCTCTGACACAGTGGGTGTGCGCTTACTCACTGTGTCCAAGGCAGTGCAGCGGCAGCCGATGAGACAGGAGCAGGGAGCAATGCAGGCACGAGGGGAGGTGAGGAGTGTTTTTTATTTACTGGACTGTGGGGCCATTCTGGGGGGGGGGAAGGAGAGATGTAGGCTCTGCTGTATACTAGTATGTGGGCTGTGCTGTATTCTACTGTGTGGGCTCTCCTATATACTACTATGTGGGCTGTGCTGTATACTACTATGTGGGCTGTGCTATATACTACTGTGGGGGCTGTGCTGTATACTGCTATGTGGGTTGTGCTGTATACTACTGTGTGGGCTCTGCTATATACTACTATGTGGGCTGTGCTGTATACTATTGTGTGGGCAGTGCTGTATACTACTATGTGGGCAGTGCTATATACTACTATGCGGGCAGTGCTGTACACTACTATGTGGGTTCTGCTGTATACTACTATGTGGGGTGTGATATACACTATTATGTGGGCTGTGCTATACACTACTCTTTGGACAGTGCTGTATACTACTATGTGGGCAGTGGTGTATACTACTATGTGGGCTGTGCTATATACTACTGTGGGGGCTGTGCTGTATACTACTATGTGGGTTGTGCTGTATACTACTGTGTGGGCTCTGCTATATACTACTATGTGGGCTGTGCTGTATACTATTGTGTGGGCAGTGCTGTATACTACTATGTGGGCAGTGATGTATATTACTATGTGGGCAGTGCTATATACTACTATGTGGGCAGTGCTGTACACTACTATGTGGGCTCTGCTGTATACTACTATGTGGGGTGTGATATACACTATTATGTGGGCTATGCTGTACACTACTCTGTGGACAGTGCTGTATACTACTATGTGGGCAGTGCTGTATACTACTATGTGGGCTGTGCTATATACTACTGTGGGGGCTGTGCTGTATACTACTATGTGGGCTGTGCTGTATACTATTGTGTGGGCAGTGCTGTATACTACTATGTGGGCAGTGCTGTAAACTACTATGTGGGCATTGATGTATATTACTATGTGGGCAGTGCTATATACTACTATGTGGGCAGTGCTGTATACTACTATGTGGGCAGTGCTGTATACTACTATGTGGGCAGTGCTGTATACTACTATATGGGCTCTGCTGTATACTACTATGTGGGCTATGCTGTATACTACTATGTGGGCTGTGCTATACACTACTATGTGGGCTCTGCTGTATACTACTATGTGGGCAGTGCTGTATACTATTATGTGGTCAGTGCTGTATACTATTATGTGGGCTGTGCTGTATACTACTATGTGGGCTGTGCTATATACTACTGTGTGGGCTCTGCTGTATACTGCTATGTGGGCTGTACTATATACTACTATGTGGGCAGTGCTGTATACTACTGTGTGGGCTGTGCTGTATACTACTATGTGGGCTCGGCTATATACTACTATGTGGGCTCTGCTGTATACCACTATGTGGGCAGTGCTGTATACTAATATGTGGGCTGTGCGATATACTACTGTGTGGGCTCTGCTGTATACTACTATGTGGGCTGTGCTATACACTATTATGTGGGCTCTGCTGTATACTACTATGTGCACAGTGCTGTATACTACTATGTGGGCTGTGCTGTATACTACTATGTGGGCTGTGCTATAAACTACTGTGTGGGCTCTGCTGTATACTACTATGTGGGCTGTGCTATACACTACTATGTGGGCTCTGCTGTATACTACTGTGTGGGCTCAGCTGTATACTAGTATGTGGGCTGTGCTATATACTACTGTGTGGGCTCTGCGGTATACTACTTTGTGGGCTGTGCTATATACTACTATGTGGGCAGTGTTGTATACTACTGTGTGGGCTCTGCGGTATACTACTTTGTGGGCTGTGCTATATACTACTATGTGGGCAGTGTTGTATACTACTGTGTGGGCTGTGCTGTATACTACTATGTGGGCTCTGCAGTATACTACTATGTGGGCAGTGCTGGATACTACTATGAGGGCTGTGCTGTATACTACTGTGTGGGCTGTGCTGTATACTACTATGTGGGCTGTGCTATATACTACTGTGTGGGCTCTGCTGTATACTACTTTGTGGGCTGTGCTATATACAACTATGTGGGCAGTGCTGTATACTACTGTGTGGGCTGTGCTGTATACTACTATGTGGGCTGTGCTGTATACTGCTACATGGTCTGTGCTGTATAATGCTATGTGGGCTGTGTTATCTGCTATGCGGGTTGTGCTATATACAATGGGGATATATTATATTCTATGGGTGAGACCATGTTATATACTATGTGGCTGTTATATACTATTGTGGGGGTATATTCTATTCTATGGGGGAGGCTGTGTTATACTATGGGGGGCTGCATTATATTCTATGGGGGCTACATTATATATTGTGGGGAGGTGGGCTGTTTTATATTGTATGTGGTGGCTGCATTATACTCTGTGGTGGCTGCATTATACTCTGGAGTGGCTGCATTATATTCTGTAGGATGATGGCTGCATTATACTATATGTGGGCTGCATTATACTGTATCGAGGATTATGGGGAATACGCTATACTATATGAAGAACTATGGGGTGCATTATACTATGGGAAGTGAATTGTACTACATGGATGACTATGGCGTTGCATTATACTATATGGAGCACTATGAGGAGTGTATTATGCTATATGGGGGACTATGAGGAGTGTATTATGCTATATGGAAGACTGTGGTGCACATTATAATATATGGAGGACTATGTGGTGTATTTTACTAAACAAGTAAAATGCTTCATATTCAGATTGTTTTTGCTGGAACAAAAATCATTGCTCTCAGCAGCACATCGCCGGTGTAAACTGTAGATGGGCTACTGATAACATGATACTGTATGGTGATCTGTTAGTGATCTGTTAGTGATGGTTCTGTCCCATCATTATTCCTCAGCTGGTGAAAGAGGCCGGGAAACAAGTGTTGAACAACTTTAGTATTGTCAATCAAACTCATTTAGCGGCCTGAACTCAGCGCTTGTAAATACAACCAAAATGCTTTTGTGTTATGTGTAGTGTTGAGCGATACCTTCCGATATCGGAAAGTATCGGTATCGGTTTGGATCGGCCGATATTCAAAAAATATCGGATATCGCCGATACCGATACCCGATCCCAATGCAAGTCAATGGGACCAAAATATCGGAATTAAAATAAACCCTTTCTTTCCTTGTAGGTTCATTCTACCTGAAGGAAAACAACTAAGAATAATGTAGGATGTATGGGGGAGGTGGCGGAGACATTAAAGGCAATGAGGATTAGTCCAATCAAATAGAATAGCATGTTTTTTTGTTTTTTTTAAAGAAGTTCGGATTGAAAAAGATATTGAGTATGTAAATTTTTTTTATTTTGTCAGATATTGATGTTTCACTATTCCACGCCCTTCCCCTTCTTTTTTTTCTTTTTTTTTTTTTTCTTTTCCCACACTTTCATCTTCATCATCATCAGCATCCTTGACATCAACTTCTTCACCTTATTCATCTTCTTCTTCATCTTCTACCTATTTTTTTTTTTATTACATTCTTCATATTCATTTTCTTCAACTATTATTATTCTTCCTATTCTACATATTCTTTTTATTCCACTGTTATTATTCTTCCTATTCTACTTCTTCATCATATTCTCATTTGTGACAGGCATTCCCGTAGTTGTTATCTATAAAAGTTGGAAGATTACACCTTCCGTTCTGCCAGTCACAAAAGTTACATTTGTCCGCGTTCAGTTTGGCCTGCAGCATCAGGCTTTATCCAGGGGCACCACGAGGAGGAACGGACTCACCCCCATACACTGCTTAGTCTTCTTCTGCATATAATTTAGATAATATCTTTTGCTCTGATATTAAGTCTTATGCTTAATGTTCTTCTGCTCTTTGTTCTGCAGCCTCTTGTTCTTCTGCTTCTCGGTCTTCCATGTTGTCGTCTCCAGGGTCTTCGTCTCCAGTGTCGTCATCTCCGCCGTCGTCGTCTCAGCCTTCGTCGTCTCCGCCGTCGTCGTCGTCGTCGTCATCGGGGTGGTCTTCCGGGTCGTCGTCATCGGGGTGGTCTTCCGGGTTGTCGACGTTAGGGTCTTCAACTTGGAAATGTAGCAGAAGGTACAAGAAGGCTGAGAAAATGCCAAGAACCAGCTGATGGAACTGGAACTCGGATGGCTACCCGAAGGTTCAAGAGCCTATGGAACTACCGAGGACCAGCTGACGTTACTGGAACCCGGTTACTAAGCAGGAGGTACCCGTGCTAAAAAGCACTACCAAGGACCGCCTGACGTTGGCGGAACTCGGATACCCAGAAGGAGGCACCTAAGCCAAAGGCTCTGCCCGGAACCAGATGACATTACTGGAACCAGGATGGGGAGCAGAAGGTACAAGAGCAAAAGACACTGCCGAGAACCAGCTGACGGTACTGGAACCCGGATGGGTAGCCGAATGTCCAAGAGCCAATGGAACTACCAAGGACCAGCTGACGTTACTGGAACCCGGTTACTAAGCAGGAGGTACCCGTGCCTGAAAGCACTACCAAGGACCACCTGACATTGGTGGAACTTGGATACCCAGAAGGAGGCACCTAAGCCAAAGGCTCTGCCCGGAACCAGCTGACGGTACTGGAACCAGGATGGGGAGCAGAAGGTACAAGAGCAAAAGACACTGCCGAGAACCAGCTGACGGTGCTGGAACCAGGTGGTGGACCCGAAGGCCCACAGGAGAGGAGAGAACAGCTAGGCCGCGAGGCAGCCGCAGTTACCGAACCCCAACAGTCCTACAGGGGGAGCTGGGCCTACTGGCACTACAGAACCAGCCTTGACTACCAGTTCACGCAGCCCACATAGGAAGCTCCTAAACTGGAGGCACCCTGGAGTTGGCTAACTCGACCGCCCCACGACGGGGCAAGCATAGGCGTCTCAGTGAAGTTGACACAACCCGGAAACAGCTGACGGTGCTGAAACCAGGCTTGGCACGAGGGAGTACCTGTGACAAGAACACTGCCGAGAACCAGCTGGCGGTGCTGGAACCCGGATGCGTTGCCCCAGTGTGCAAGAGCCAATGGCACGACCGAGGACCAGCTGACGGTGCTGGAACCCGGTTACTAAGCTGTAGGTGCCCGCGCTTAAAAGCACTACCAAGGACCGCCTGGCGTTGGCGGAACTCGGATACCCAGGAGGAGGCACCTAAGCCAAAGGCTCGGCCCGGAACCAGCTGACGGTGCTGGAACCAGGTGGTGGACCCCAAGGCCCACAGGAGAGGAGAGAACAGCTAGGCCGCGAGGCAGCCGCAGTTACCGAACCCCAACAGTCCTACAGGGGGAGCTGGGCCTACTGGCACTACAGAACCAGCCTTGACTACCAGTTCACGCAGCCCACATAGGAAGCTCCTAAACTGGAGGCACCCTGGAGTTGGCTAACTCGACCGCCCCACGACGGGGCAAGCATAGGCGTCTCAGTGAAGTTGACACAACCCGGAAACAGCTGACGGTGCTGAAACCAGGCTTGGCACGAGGGAGTACCTGTGACAAGAACACTGCCGAGAACCAGCTGGCGGTGCTGGAACCCGGATGCGTTGCCCCAGTGTGCAAGAGCCAATGGCACGACCGAGGACCAGCTGACGGTGCTGGAACCCGGTTACTAAGCTGTAGGTGCCCGCGCTTAAAAGCACTACCAAGGACCGCCTGGCGTTGGCGGAACTCGGATACCCAGGAGGAGGCACCTTAGCCAAAGGCTCGGCCCGGAACCAGCTGACGGTGCTGGAACCAGGTGGTGGACCCCAAGGCCCACAGGAGAGGAGAGAACAGCTAGGCCGCGAGGCAGCCGCAGTTACCGAACCCCAACAGTCCTACAGGGGGAGCTGGGCCTACTGGCACTACAGAACCAGCCTTGACTACCAGTTCACGCAGCCCACATAGGAAGCTCCTAAACTGGAGGCACCCTGGAGTTGGCTAACTCGACCGCCCCACGACGGGGCAAGCATAGGCGTCTCAGTGAAGTTGACACAACCCGGAAACAGCTGACGGTGCTGAAACCAGGCTTGGCACGAGGGAGTACCTGTGACAAGAACACTGCCGAGAACCAGCTGGCGGTGCTGGAACCCGGATGCGTTGCCCCAGTGTGCAAGAGCCAATGGCACGACCGAGGACCAGCTGACGGTGCTGGAACCCGGTTACTAAGCTGTAGGTGCCCGCGCTTAAAAGCACTACCAAGGACCGCCTGGCGTTGGCGGAACTCGGATACCCAGGAGGAGGCACCTAAGCCAAAGGCTCGGCCCGGAACCAGCTGACGGTGCTGGAACCAGGTGGTGGACCCGAAGGCCCACAGGAGAGGAGAGAACAGCTAGGCCGCGAGGCAGCCGCAGTTACCGAACCCCAACAGTCCTACAGGGGGAGCTGGGCCTACTGGCACTACAGAACCAGCCTTGACTACCAGTTCACGCAGCCCACATAGGAAGCTCCTAAACTGGAGGCACCCTGGAGTTGGCTAACTCGACCGCCCCACGACGGGGCAAGCATAGGCGTCTCAGTGAAGTTGACACAACCCGGAAACAGCTGACGGTGCTGAAACCAGGCTTGGCACGAGGGAGTACCTGTGACAAGAACACTGCCGAGAACCAGCTGGCGGTGCTGGAACCCGGATGCGTTGCCCCAGTGTGCAAGAGCCAATGGCACGACCGAGGACCAGCTGACGGTGCTGGAACCCGGTTACTAAGCTGTAGGTGCCCGCGCTTAAAAGCACTACCAAGGACCGCCTGGCGTTGGCGGAACTCGGATACCCAGGAGGAGGCACCTAAGCCAAAGGCTCGGCCCGGAACCAGCTGACGGTGCTGGAACCAGGTGGTGGACCCGAAGGCCCACAGGAGAGGAGAGAACAGCTAGGCCGCGAGGCAGCCGCAGTTACCGAACCCCAACAGTCCTACAGGGGGAGCTGGGCCTACTGGCACTACAGAACCAGCCTTGACTACCAGTTCACGCAGCCCACATAGGAAGCTCCTAAACTGGAGGCACCCTGGAGTTGGCTAACTCGACCGCCCCACGACGGGGCAAGCATAGGCGTCTCAGTGAAGTTGACACAACCCGGAAACAGCTGACGGTGCTGAAACCAGGCTTGGCACGAGGGAGTACCTGTGACAAGAACACTGCCGAGAACCAGCTGGCGGTGCTGGAACCCGGATGCGTTGCCCCAGTGTGCAAGAGCCAATGGCACGACCGAGGACCAGCTGACGGTGCTGGAACCCGGTTACTAAGCTGTAGGTGCCCGCGCTTAAAAGCACTACCAAGGACCGCCTGGCGTTGGCGGAACTCGGATACCCAGGAGGAGGCACCTAAGCCAAAGGCTCGGCCCGGAACCAGCTGACGGTGCTGGAACCAGGTGGTGGACCCGAAGGCCCACAGGAGAGGAGAGAACAGCTAGGCCGCGAGGCAGCCGCAGTTACCGAACCCCAACAGTCCTACAGGGGGAGCTGGGCCTACTGGCACTACAGAACCAGCCTTGACTACCAGTTCACGCAGCCCACATAGGAAGCTCCTAAACTGGAGGCACCCTGGAGTTGGCTAACTCGACCGCCCCACGACGGGGCAAGCATAGGCGTCTCAGTGAAGTTGACACAACCCGGAAACAGCTGACGGTGCTGAAACCAGGCTTGGCACGAGGGAGTACCTGTGACAAGAACACTGCCGAGAACCAGCTGGCGGTGCTGGAACCCGGATGCGTTGCCCCAGTGTGCAAAAGCCAATGGCACGACCGAGGACCAGCTGACGGTGCTGGAACCCGGTTACTAAGCTGTAGGTGCCCGCGCTTAAAAGCACTACCAAGGACCGCCTGGCGTTGGCGGAACTCGGATACCCAGGAGGAGGCACCTTAGCCAAAGGCTCGGCCCGGAACCAGCTGACGGTGCTGGAACCAGGTGGTGGACCCGAAGGCCCACAGGAGAGGAGAGAACAGCTAGGCCGCGAGGCAGCCGCAGTTACCGAACCCCAACAGTCCTACAGGGGGAGCTGGGCCTACTGGCACTACAGAACCAGCCTTGACTACCAGTTCACGCAGCCCACATAGGAAGCTCCTAAACTGGAGGCACCCTGGAGTTGGCTAACTCGACCGCCCCACGACGGGGCAAGCATAGGCGTCTCAGTGAAGTTGACACAACCCGGAAACAGCTGACGGTGCTGAAACCAGGCTTGGCACGAGGGAGTACCTGTGACAAGAACACTGCCGAGAACCAGCTGGCGGTGCTGGAACCCGGATGCGTTGCCCCAGTGTGCAAGAGCCAATGGCACGACCGAGGACCAGCTGACGGTGCTGGAACCCGGTTACTAAGCTGTAGGTGCCCGCGCTTAAAAGCACTACCAAGGACCGCCTGGCGTTGGCGGAACTCGGATACCCAGGAGGAGGCACCTTAGCCAAAGGCTCGGCCCGGAACCAGCTGACGGTGCTGGAACCAGGTGGTGGACCCCAAGGCCCACAGGAGAGGAGAGAACAGCTAGGCCGCGAGGCAGCCGCAGTTACCGAACCCCAACAGTCCTACAGGGGGAGCTGGGCCTACTGGCACTACAGAACCAGCCTTGACTACCAGTTCACGCAGCCCACATAGGAAGCTCCTAAACTGGAGGCACCCTGGAGTTGGCTAACTCGACCGCCCCACGACGGGGCAAGCATAGGCGTCTCAGTGAAGTTGACACAACCCGGAAACAGCTGACGGTGCTGAAACCAGGCTTGGCACGAGGGAGTACCTGTGACAAGAACACTGCCGAGAACCAGCTGGCGGTGCTGGAACCCGGATGCGTTGCCCCAGTGTGCAAGAGCCAATGGCACGACCGAGGACCAGCTGACGGTGCTGGAACCCGGTTACTAAGCTGTAGGTGCCCGCGCTTAAAAGCACTACCAAGGACCGCCTGGCGTTGGCGGAACTCGGATACCCAGGAGGAGGCACCTTAGCCAAAGGCTCGGCCCGGAACCAGCTGACGGTGCTGGAACCAGGTGGTGGACCCCAAGGCCCACAGGAGAGGAGAGAACAGCTAGGCCGCGAGGCAGCCGCAGTTACCGAACCCCAACAGTCCTACAGGGGGAGCTGGGCCTACTGGCACTACAGAACCAGCCTTGACTACCAGTTCACGCAGCCCACATAGGAAGCTCCTAAACTGGAGGCACCCTGGAGTTGGCTAACTCGACCGCCCCACGACGGGGCAAGCATAGGCGTCTCAGTGAAGTTGACACAACCCGGAAACAGCTGACGGTGCTGAAACCAGGCTTGGCACGAGGGAGTACCTGTGACAAGAACACTGCCGAGAACCAGCTGGCGGTGCTGGAACCCGGATGCGTTGCCCCAGTGTGCAAGAGCCAATGGCACGACCGAGGACCAGCTGACGGTGCTGGAACCCGGTTACTAAGCTGTAGGTGCCCGCGCTTAAAAGCACTACCAAGGACCGCCTGGCGTTGGCGGAACTCGGATACCCAGGAGGAGGCACCTAAGCCAAAGGCTCGGCCCGGAACCAGCTGACGGTGCTGGAACCAGGTGGTGGACCCGAAGGCCCACAGGAGAGGAGAGAACAGCTAGGCCGCGAGGCAGCCGCAGTTACCGAACCCCAACAGTCCTACAGGGGGAGCTGGGCCTACTGGCACTACAGAACCAGCCTTGACTACCAGTTCACGCAGCCCACATAGGAAGCTCCTAAACTGGAGGCACCCTGGAGTTGGCTAACTCGACCGCCCCACGACGGGGCAAGCATAGGCGTCTCAGTGAAGTTGACACAACCCGGAAACAGCTGACGGTGCTGAAACCAGGCTTGGCACGAGGGAGTACCTGTGACAAGAACACTGCCGAGAACCAGCTGGCGGTGCTGGAACCCGGATGCGTTGCCTTGCCTATTAAAGATTGTCTTCCTAGAGCCCCAACTAGCGGTGTTGGAGCAAAGGGTAAGCAGGGGGAGATGAGTGTAGGCCGAAGCCTGCACTGGAGGCAGCTTTGTGTCTGCGTTGCGTTTGCAGGACACTTTGCCGGCTACACACTGGGGGAACAGCTGGCGTTGCTGAACCCCACTAACACAATGGCGTGTGTTTTTATCTGTGCAGCTAGCACTTGCGGGCAAAAACTTGCGATGTTAGAGCCCGTGTTGAAGCAGGAGGAGGAGGAGAGGAGCAGAGTGTAGGCCGAAGCCTAGTTGAACCAATTTCAAAGGAAACCTTTAACCCCCCCCTCAGGTGTTACAAAGTACAAGAGACACACCTTGTGCAGTATTAATGCTGCACAAGTGAAAGGTTGCTCTATTAATTTGTCTACTTGCACACGCTGAATGAAAGACATACACAATTTACCCCATTCTACAGTCAAACTGTAGTGGATGCGTGACTTGGTTTTTTGATGAGACGCAGCACAGGTGTCCAAAATAACGCCTTGGTGCTTGGCGCAGCTTCCTGAGCGTTGTTATTTGCTGTACAGGAGTCTGCGCTCTTGTGTTATCCCTTGGCAATGCCCTGTTAGCGCTGCCCATCTTATGACCTCATTTCATGTTGGCCGGTGCGGTTAACGATGGCCATAAATCCCAGACCCACAGTGTCTTTTCATAAAGCCACACTGCGGTGCTGGGATTCGTGGCCTTGAGCAGTAAATATTTTGGCCGCTCACACACGTCCTTACACCTGCTTCAGACTGGGCGGCCTCTGCTGATCCCTTCTCGCATGCCGCGGCCATGAGGCTGCACAGTCTGAAGAAGGCGGAAGGAGATGAGTTAAGACAGGCGAAGATATGCACTGCTCGTGCCCATCAATCACACCCTCGCAGTCAAAATAATTAAGACAACGAGGAGCATTTTATTCAGGCAGGGCGGACGAACAGGCGCAAGTAGCCAACCAATGATGTCAGAAGACGGGAAGCGCTACCAAGGGGGGTGCTGCGTATCATTAGAAAGGAAAGTCACACCTCAGGGACAGTGGAATGGTCTCAAAGAGACACATTTTGTACGTGTTGAGTTCCACGTGGGCAAGGAGAAAACGTCAGCCACCTTGTACAAATGCAGCAGTACTGCTGTACAAGGTGGCTGCTATACATAGAAACACCTGGGGGTGGTGGCCAGGCTCCCTTCAATTTCAGTTCATGTGCCTGCGTGGCGTTTGCAGGTCACGTTGCAAGCTGCACAGCAGGGGAACAGCTGGCGGTGCTGAACCCCACTAACACATTGGCTGGTGTTTTTCTCTGTGCAGCTAGCATGTCCGGGCAGAAACTGGCGTTGTTTGAGCCCAGGGTCAGCAGGAGGAGGAGAGGAGCAAAGTGTAGGCCGAAGCCTGCACTGGTGGCAGCTTTTGTTCTGTTGTGCCAGCGTGGCTTGTGCTGGACACGTTGCCGACTACACAGCAGGGGAACAGCTGGCGGTGCTGAACCCCACTAACACATTGGCTGGTGTTTTTCTCTGTGCAGCTAGCATTTCCGGGCAAAAACTAGCGGTGTTTGAGCCCAGGGTCAGCAGGAGGAGTAGAGGAGCAGAGTGTTGGCCAAAGCCTAGTTGAACCAATTTCAAAGGTTACCTTTAACCCCCCCCTCAGGTGTTGCAAGGTACAAGAGCCACACCTTGAACAGCATTATTGATGCACAAGTCAAAGGTTGCTCTATTTAATTTTGCTCCTTGCACACGCTGAATTAAACACGTACACTATTTAGCCCATTATACTGTCAAACAGTAGTGGAGGCGTGACTACTAGTCTTTTTAAGGAGACGCAGCACAGGTGTACAAATTTACACCTAGGTGCTGTGCGCAGATTCCTTACCGTTGTTATTTGCAGTACAGGAAACTGCGCTCTTGTGTTATCCCTTGGCAATACCCTGTTAGTGCAGGCCGTCTCATGACCTCATTTCATGTTGGCCGGTGCGGTTAACGATGGCCATAAATCCCAGACCCACAGTGGCTTTTCCTAAAGTCACACTGCGGTGCTGGGATTCGTGGCCTTGTGCAGTAAATATGTTCGCCGCTCACACATGTCCTTACACCTGCTTCAGACTGGGCGGCCTCAGCTGATCCCTTATCGCATGCCGCGGCCATGAGGCCGCACAGTCAGAAGAAGGCGGAAGGAGGGGAGTGAAAACAGGGGAACATATGCACTGCTCGTGCCCATCAATCACACCCTCGCAGTCAAAATATATGAGACAACGGGGGGCGTTGTGTCGGGCAGGGGGGACGCACAGGCACAGCCAGCCAACCAATGATGTCAGGAGACGGGCAGCGCTAACAATGGGGGTGCTGCGTGTCATTAAAAAGGAAAGTCACACCTCAGGGACATTGTAATGGTCTGTAATGAGACACATTTTGTACTTGTTGAGTTCCACGTGTGCAAGGAGAAAAAGTCAGCCACCTTGTACAAATGCAGCAGTACTGCTGTACAAGGTGGCTGTTATACATAGAAACACATGGGGGGGTGGGGGGCAGGCTCCCTTCAATTTCAGTTCATGTGCCTGCGTGGCGTTTGCAGGTCACGTTGCAAGCTACACAGCAGGGGAACAGCTGGCGTTGCTGAACCCCACTGACACATTGACTGGTGTTTTTCTCTGTGCAGATTGCATGTCCGGGCAAAAACTAGCGGTGTTAGAGCCCAGGGTCAGCAGGAGGAGGAGGAGAGGAGCAAAGTGTAGGCCGAAGCCTGCACTGGTGGCAGCTTTTGGTCGGTTGTGCCAGCGTGGCTTGTGCTGGACACGATGCCGGCTACACAGCGGGGGAACAGCTGGCGGTGCTGAACCACACTAACACATTGGCTGGTGTTTTTCTCTGTGCAGCTAGCATGTCCGGGCAGAAACTGGCGTTGTTTGAGCCCAGGGTCAGCAGGAGGAGGAGAGGAGCAAAGTGTAGGCCGAAGCCTGCACTGGTGGCAGCTTTTGTTCTGTTGTGCCAGCGTGGCTTGTGCTGGACACGTTGCCGACTACACAGCAGGGGAACAGCTGGCGGTGCTGAACCCCACTAACACATTGGCTGGTGTTTTTCTCTGTGCAGCTAGCATTTCCGGGCAAAAACTAGCGGTGTTTGAGCCCAGGGTCAGCAGGAGGAGTAGAGGAGCAGAGTGTAGGCCGAAGCCTAGTTGAACCAATTTCAAAGGTTACCTTTAACCCCCCCCTCAGGTGTTGCAAGGTACAAGAGCCACACCTTGAACAGCATTAATGATGCACAAGTCAAAGGTTGCTCTATTTAATTTTGCTCCTTGCACACGCTGAATTAAACACGTACACTATTTAGCCCATTATACTGTCAAACAGTTGTGGAGGCGTGACTTGTCTTTTTAACGAGACGCAGCACAGATGTCAAAATTTGCACCTAGGTACTGGGCGCAGATTCCTGAGCGTTGTTATTTGCTGTACAGGAGTCTGCGCTCTTGTGTTATCCCTTGGCAATACCCTGTTAGTGCAGGCCGTCTCATGACCTCATTTCATGTTGGCCGGTGCGGTTAACGATGGCCATAAATCCCAGACCCACAGTGGCTTTTCCTAAAGTCACACTGCGGTGCTGGGATTCGTGGCCTTGTGCAGTAAATATGTTCGCCGCTCACACATGTCCTTACACCTGCTTCAGACTGGGCGGCCTCAGCTGATCCCTTATCGCATGCCGCGGCCATGAGGCCGCACAGTCAGAAGAAGGCGGAAGGAGGGGAGTGAAAACAGGGGAACATATGCACTGCTCGTGCCCATCAATCACACCCTCGCAGTCAAAATATATGAGACAACGGGGGGCGTTGTGTCGGGCAGGGGGGACGCACAGGCACAGCCAGCCAACCAATGATGTCAGGAGACGGGCAGCGCTAACAATGGGGGTGCTGCGTGTCATTACAAAGGAAAGTCACACCTCAGGGACATTGTAATGGTCTCTAATGAGACACATTTTGTACGTGTTGAGTTCCACGTGGGCAAGGAGAAAAAGTCAGCCACCTCGTACAAATGCAGCAGTACTGCTGTACAAGGTGGCTGATATACATAGAAACACCTGTGGGTGGGGGGCAGGCTCCCTTCAATTTCAGTTCATGTGCCTGCGTGGCGTTTGCAGGTCACGTTGCAAGCTACACAGCAGGGGAACAGCTGGCGTTGCTGAACCCCACTAACACATTGGCTGGTGTTTTTCTCTGTGCAGCTAGCATGTCCGGGCAGAAACTGGCGTTGTTTGAGCCCAGGGTCAGCAGGAGGAGGAGAGGAGCAAAGTGTAGGCCGAAGCCTGCACTGGTGGCAGCTTTTGGTCGGTTGTGCCAGCGTGGCTTGTGCTGGACACGTTGCCGACTACACAGCAGGGGAACAGCTGGCGGTGCTGAACCCCACTAACACATTGGCTGGTGTTTTTCTCTGTGCAGCTAGCATTTCCGGGCAAAAACTAGCGGTGTTTGAGCCCAGGGTCAGCAGGAGGAGTAGAGGAGCAGAGTGTAGGCCGAAGCCTAGTTGAACCAATTTCAAAGGTTACCTTTAACCCCCCCCTCAGGTGTTGCAAGGTACAAGAGCCACACCTTGTGCAGCATTAATGCTGCACAAGTAAAAGGTTGCTCTATTTGTTTTGCTCCTTGCACACGCTGACTAAAACACGTACACTATTTAGCCCATTATACTGTCAAACAGTTGTGGAGGCGTGACTTGTCTTTTTAACGAGACGCAGCACAGGTGTCAAAATTTGCACCTAGGTACTGGGCGCAGATTCCTGAGCGTTGTTATTTGCTGTACAGGAGTCTGCGCTATTGTGATCCCTTGGCCATGCGCTGTGAGCGCTTCCTGTCTTCTGACCTCATTTCATGTCGGCCGTTGCGGTTAGCGATGGACATGAATCCCAGACCCACAGTGTGTTTTTAAAAAATCACACTGCGGTGCTGGGATTCGTGCCCTGGTGCACTAAATATGTTTGCCGCTCACACATGTCCTTACACCTGCTTCAGACTGGGCGGCCTCATCTGATCCCTTATCGCCTGCCGCGGCCATGAGGACACCCAGTCTGAAGAAGGCGGAAGGAGATGAGTGAACACAGGCAAACATATGCACTGCACATGCCCATCAATCACACCCTCGCTGTCCAAAAAAATAAGACACCGAGGGCCGTTGTTTCGAGCAGGGGAGATGCACAGGCGCAGCCAGCTAACCAATGATGTCAAAAGACGGGCAGCGCTAACAAGGGTGGTGCTGCGTGTCATTACAAAGGAAAGTCACACCTCAGGGACATTGTAATGGTCTCTAATGAGACACATTTTGTACGTGTTGAGTTCCACGTGGGCAAGGAGAAAAAGTCAGCCACCTCGTACAAATGCAGCAGTACTGCTGTACAAGGTGGCTGATATACATAGAAACACCTGTGGGTGGGGGGCAGGCTCCCTTCAATTTCAGTTCATGTGCCTGCGTGGCGTTTGCAGGTCACGTTGCAAGCTACACAGCAGGGGAACAGCTGGCGTTGCTGAACCCCACTGACACATTGACTGGTGTTTTTCTCTGTGCAGATTGCATGTCCGGGCAAAAACTAGCGGTGTTAGAGCCCAGGGTCAGCAGGAGGAGGAGGAGAGGAGCAAAGTGTAGGCCGAAGCCTGCACTGGTGGCAGCTTTTGGTCGGTTGTGCCAGCGTGGCTTGTGCTGGACACGATGCCGGCTACACAGCGGGGGAACAGCAGGCGGTGCTGAACCCCACTAACACATTGGCTGGTGTTTTTCTCTGTGCAGCTAGCATGTCCGGGCAGAAACTGGCGTTGTTTGAGCCCAGGGTCAGCAGGAGGAGGAGAGGAGCAAAGTGTAGGCCGAAGCCTGCACTGGTGGCAGCTTTTGGTCGGTTGTGCCAGCGTGGCTTGTGCTGGACACGTTGCCGACTACACAGCAGGGGAACAGCTGGCGGTGCTGAACCCCACTAACACATTGGCTGGTGTTTTTCTCTGTGCAGCTAGCATTTCCGGGCAAAAACTAGCGGTGTTTGAGCCCAGGGTCAGCAGGAGGAGTAGAGGAGCAGGGTGTAGGCCGAAGCCTAGTTGAACCAATTTCAAAGGTTACCTTTAACCCCCCCCTCAGGTGTTGCAAGGTACAAGAGCCACACCTTGTGCAGCATTAATGCTGCACAAGTAAAAGGTTGCTCTATTTGTTTTGCTCCTTGCACACGCTGACTAAAACACGTACACTATTTAGCCCATTATACTGTCAAACAGTTGTGGAGGCGTGACTTGTCTTTTTAACGAGACGCAGCACAGGTGTCAAAATTTGCACCTAGGTACTGGGCGCAGATTCCTGAGCGTTGTTATTTGCTGTACAGGAGTCTGCGCTATTGTGATCCCTTGGCCATGCGCTGTGAGCGCTTCCTGTCTTCTGACCTCATTTCATGTCGGCCGTTGCGGTTAGCGATGGACATGAATCCCAGACCCACAGTGTGTTTTCAAAAAATCACACTGCGTGGCTGGGATTCGTGGCCTTGTGCAGTAAATAGGTTTGCCGCTTACACATGTCCTTACACCTGCTCCAGACTGGGCGGCCTCAGCTGATCCCTTATCGCCTACCACGGCCAGGAGGCCGCACAGTCTGAAGAAGGCGGAAGGAGATGAGTTAAGACAGGCGAACATATGCACTGCTCGTGCCCATAAACCACACCCTCGCTGACAAAATAAATATGACAACGAGGGGCGTTGTTTCTAGCAGGGCGGATGCACAGGCGCAGCCAGCTAACCATGATGACAAAAGACGGGAAACGCTACCAAGGGGGGTGCTGCGTATCATTACAAAGGAAAGTCACACCTCAGGGACAGTGGAATGGTCTCAATGAGACACATTTTGTACGTGTTGAGTTCCACGTGGGCAAGGAGAAAAAGTCAGCCACCTTGTACAAATGCAGCAGTACTGCTGTACTAGGTGGCTGTTATACATAGAAACACCTGGGGGGGTGGGGCCAGGTTCCCTTTTAATTTCAGTTCCTGTGCCTGCATGGCGTTTGCAGGTCACGTTGCCGGCTACACAGCAGGGGAACAGCTGGCGTTGCTGAACCCCACTAACACATTGGCTGGTGTTTTTCTCTGTGCAGCTAGCACTTCCGGGCAAAAACTAGCGGTGTTTGAGCCCAGGGTCAGCAGGAGGAGGAGAGGAGCAGAGTGTAGGCCGAAGCCTGCACTGGTGGCAGCTTTTGTTCTGTTGTGCCAGCGTGGCTTGTGCTGGACACGTTGCCGACTACACAGCAGGGGAACAGCTGGCGGTGCTGAACCCCACTGACACATCACCTAGTGTTTTTTTCTGTGTAGACAACACTTCCAGGTGGCAACTGACAGTGTTGAAACCCAGGGAATCAAAGAGGAGCAGAGTGTAGGCCGAAGCCTGCAGTGGAGCAAGTTGAAAGGGAACCTTTAACCCCCCCCCCCAGGCATTTGTTGCTGAAAGAGCCATCTTGTACAGCAGTAATACTGCACATGGAAAATGGTGGCTCCGAAAATTATGCTCCTTGCAAACGCTGAAGTACACACTCATATAATGTGTCCCCTCACACCGTCAAACCATCCCGGAAGTGGGACTTTCCTTTGTAATGTGACACAGCACAGCCGTCATTCCAACCCCCTTGGTGCCGGGCACCACCTCCTCAACGTTGTTTGGTTCTGTCACGGAGCCCGCACTGTAATGTTATCCCTTGGCCATGCACAGTTAGCGGTGCCCGTCTTCTGACATCATGTAGGTGTCAGGCTGGCAGTGCCTGTGCGTCCAAGCTGCCCGAGATCCAACCTTGCAGTGTCATCTAATGTAGTCCCACTGCGGGCCAGGGATCCATGGGCATGCGCAGTGCATATCATCGCCTCTCACTCACCTCCTTCCTGCTTCTTCAGACTGTGCGGCGTCACGGCCGTGGCATGCTATTAGGGATCAGCTGACGCCGCCTAGTCTGAAGAAGCGTGAAGAAGGGGAGTGAGAGGCTAGTATATGCACTGCGCATGGCCATGGATACCAGGCCCACTGTGGGATCACATTAGACGACACTGCGAGGTGTGATTTCGGGCAGCGTGGACGCACAGGCGCAGCCAGGACGACAACAAATGATGTCAGAGGACGGGCAGCGCAAACTGTGCATGGCCAAGGGATAACATAACAGCGCAGGGTCCATGACGGAATCAAACAACGCTAAGGAGGCAGCGCACGGTGCCAAGGGGGTAGCAATGACGGCTGTGCTGCGTCACATTACAAAGGAAAGTCCCACCTCCGGGACGGTTGGACGGTGTGAGGGGACACATTACATGAGTGTGTAGTTCAGCGTTTGCAAGGAGCATAATTTCAAGAGCGACCTTTCCCTTGTGCAGTATTAGTGCTGCACATGGTGGCTCTTTCAGTAACAAACGCCTAGGGGGGGGGGGGGACAGGTCCCCTTACATTTTAGTTGTGCCAGCGTGGCGGTCGCATGACACGTTGCCGGATACACAGCTGGGGATCAGCTGACGTTACTGAACCCCAATAACAGAGGAGCGACTGTTGACTGTGCACACAGCACTTCCAGGCACCAACTGGCGGTGTTAGAGCCCAGGGACAGCAGGAGGAGCAGATTGGAGGTATTGCCGCACACACAGCTGGGGATCAGCTGACGTTACTGAACCCCAATAACAGAGGAGCGACTGTTGACTGTGCACACAGCACTTCCAGGCACCAACTGGCGGTGTTAGAGCCCAGGGACAGCAGGAGGAGCAGATTGGAGGTATTGCCGCACACACAGCTGGGGATCAGCTGACGTTACTGAACCCCAATAACAGAGGAGCGACTGTTGACTGTGCACACAGCACTTCCAGGCACCAACTGGCGGTGTTAGAGCCCAGGGACAGCAGGAGGAGCAGAGGAACAGAGTGTAGGCCGAAGCCTGATTGGAGCAAGTTGAAAGGAAACCTTTAACCCCCCCCCCCAAGACGTTTGTAGCTGAAAGAGCCATGTTGTGCAGCACTAAGGATGCAAAAGGAAAAGGTTGCTCTTTTAATTATGCTCCTTGCAAACACCGAAGTAAACACTAAAAATGTGTCCCTTTATACCGTTAAACCGTTCCGGAGGTGCGAATTTCCTTCGTAATGGGACACAGCACAGCTGTCATTCCTATCCCCTTGATGCCGTGCGCTGCCTCCTCAGCGTTGTTTTAAGCTGCCACGGAGCCTGCGCTGTTCTGTTAGCCCTTGGCCATGCCCAATTAGCGCTGCCTGTCTTCTGACATAATTTGGTGTCAGGCTGTCAGTGCCTGTGCGTCCACGCTGCTCCAGATCCCACCTCGCAGTCTCATCTAACGTAATCCCACTGCGGGCCTTGGAACCATGGGCATGCACAGTGCATAACCTCGACTCTCACTCCCCTCCTTCCCTCTTCTTCAGACTGTGCGGTGTCACGGCCGTGGCATGCTAGGGATCAGCTGACGGCGCACAGTCTAAAGAAGGCGGAGGGAAATGAGCGAGAGCCCGAGGGGAAGATATGCACTGCGCATGCCCATGGATCCCAGGCCCGCAGTGTGACTCAATCAGAAGACACTGCGAGGCGGGATCTCGGGCACCGCGGCCGCACAGGCGCAGCCAGCCTGACACCAAATTATGTCAGAAGACAGGCAGCGCAAATAGGGCATGCCCAAGGGATAACAGAACAGCGCAGGCTCCGTGACAGCTTAAAACAACGCTGAGGAGGCAGCGCATGGCACCAAGGGGGTAGGAATGACGGCTGTGCTGCGTCACATTACGAAGGAAAGTCCCAGCTCCGGGACGGTATAACGGTATCAGTGAACACATTTTATAAGTGTTAAGTTCTGCGTGTGCAAAGAGCTAAAAAAAAAGAGCTACCTTTTCCTTGTGCAGCATTACTGCTGCACAAGATGGCTCTTTCAGTAACAAACGACGGGGGGGGGGGGGGGGGGGGACAGGTTCCCTTACATTTAGGTTGTTGTGCCAGCGTGGCGGTCGCAGGACACATTGCCGGCTACACAGCTGGGGATCAGCTGACGTTACTGAAACCCAATAACACTGGGTCGTATGTTTTTACTGTGCAGCCTGCACTTCTGAGCCGCAACTGGCGGTGTTGGAGCCCAGGAATAGCAGTTCAGGTGGTAGAAAGATGAACACAGCAGGAGACCTGGATGACACCCAATTACTTAATCAGGCAGAGGAGTGGCAAATTCCTGCGAGATCCAGGCCTGGTTCATTTTCAGGAAAGTAAGCCGGTCAACGTTATCGGAGGATAGTCGCATGCGACGGTCTGTTAGTACACCACCTGCGGCACTAAAGACACGTTCCGATAAGACACTAGCCGCAGGGCAAGCCAGCACCTCCAATGCATACTGGCTTAGCTCTGGCCATGTATCCAGCTTAGAGACCCAAAACTTGAACGGGGAAGAGCCGTCTGGGAGTACAGTAAGAGGGCAAGCCATGTAGTCTGTCACCATCTGACGGAACCGTTGCCTCCTGCTGACTGGAGCCGCCGGTGATGGTGTAGACATTTGGGGCGGGCACACAAAAGTGTGCCAGAGTTGTGCCATACTGGGCTTGCCTTGGGCAGAGGCACTGCTTCTGCTCCCTCTTTGGGCAGAGCCTCCCCCACTGCCTCGACACACTGAGCTGCTTTGTAAAGCACTAGCAGCACTCCTCTCAGTTGGACAGGAGAAGATGATGGAATTCACCAGTGTGTCGTGGTACTCCCGCAATTTACGCTCCCGGGTCAACGCAGGGATGAGGTTTTGGACGTTGTCCCGGTAGCGAGGATCGAGGAGGGTGAACACCCAATAATCAGGCATGTTGAGAATGTGGTCGATGCGGCGGTCGTTTCTCAGGCACTGCAGCATGAAATCCACCATGTGCTGCAGAGTGCCAACCGGCCCAGAAACGCTGTCCCCTGCTTGAGACATGATCTCTGCCCGCTCGTCATCACCCCACCCTCGCTGTACACACTGACCACTGGACAATTGTGTCGCTCCCTCCTCTGGACGGAGCTCTTCCTCCTCCATTGACTCCTCCTCATCCTCCTCACAAATTGGCCCCTGCGTACCCCTTTGTGAGGAACCACGTGGCGCTGACTCTCCAGAAGCTGATGGAAAAGGTGACTCCTCATCCTCCACCTCTTCCACCACATCATCCCTTAACCCTTGCAAAGTTTGCTGAAGCAGGCAGATAAGGGGGACAGTCATGCTGACTAGTGCATCATCTGCACTTGCCATCCGCGTGGAATAATCAAAAGGACGCAAAACCTGGCAGACGTCCTTCATAGTGGCCCACTCTGTGGTTGTGAAGTCTGATCGGCGCTGACTGCGACTTCTTTGCGCCTGATGCAGCTGGTACTCCATAACTGCTTGCTGCTGCTCACACAACTGCTCCAACATATGTAACGTGGAATTCCACCGGGTAGGTAGGTCACATATGATGCGGTGTTCCGGAAGGCGGAATCGGCGCTGCAGAGCAGCAATGCGGGATCTGGCCAAGCTGGAACGCCGCAAGTGAGCACACTCTAGGCGGACCTTGTGCAGCAGGGCATCAAGATCCGGATAGTCCCTCAGAAAACTCTGCACAACCAAATTGAGCACATGTGCCAGACATGGGATGTGAGTGAGGTTGCCAAGGGCCAAAGCTGCCACCAGATTTCGGCCATTGTCACACACTACCATGCCTGGCTGGAGATTCGCTGGCAGTAACCACACATCGCTCTCCTGCTTTATGGCATTCCAGAGCTCCTGCGCTGTGTGGCTTCGATGCCCCAATGAAACTAGTTTCAAGACGGCCTGCTGACGTTTGGCCACGGCTGTGCTCATGTCGGTCATAGGTAAACGTTCACGGGTCCATGTGGGGGTGGACTGTGACGGATCCTGCAGAGAGGAATCAGAGGAACTGGTGTAAGAGGAGGAGTCGATGCGTACAGACTGGATTCCTGCAATCCTTGGAGTGGGCAGGACACGTCCTGCGCCACTCGCACGATCTGTACCTGGCTCAACAACATTAACCCAATGGGCAGTGAGGGAAACATATCGCCCCTGTCCATGCTGACTGGTCCACGCATCGGTGGTGAGGTGGACCTTGCTACTGACGGCGTTCAGTAGCGCATGTTTTATGTTTGCCTCAACATGCCTGTGCAGGGCAGGGACAGCCTGCCTGCTGAAGTAAAAGCGGCTGGGCACCTTGTACTGTGGGACTGCCAATGCCATCAAGTCACGGAAGCTGTCAGTCTCCACCAGCCTGAACGAGAGCATTTCCAGGGACAACAGTTTGGCAATGCCTGCATTCAGAGCCTGTGCTCGGGGGTGGTTGGCCGAGAATGCCCGCCTTTTCTCCCATGCCTGTACTACCGATGGCTGTAGAGTAGACTGGGAGTGTGAGGATGACTGGGAAGGTGGTGCTGTGGGTGGAATTACACAAGGTCTCTGGGAGGAAGCCAAACCAGCTGTGCGTGAGCTGAAGGAAGAGGCAACACGAGCTGAAGAGGTGGTAGCTGCCGCTGTTGGTTGGCCTACATCTTCAGTGTGTTTCTGTAACTCCACCGCGTGCCTGGTCCGCACATGTTTCCACATATTTGTGGTATTGAGGTTGCTGACATTTTTCCCTCTTTTTACTTTATGATGACACAGCTTGCATTTGACAAAACAAATGTCATCTGCAACTGTGTCAAAAAAGGACCAGGCACTGCAAGTCTTGGGAGCGCCCTTTTTGGCTTTGGAAAGAGACAGGCTCCTAACGGGTGCCAAAGTGGAGGCTACAGGCTCCGCAGTCTTCCCCCTCCCTCTCCCTCTTTGGCCCGTAAGAGGAAGCTCTTCCTCTGAGCTGCTCCCACCACCTTCCTGTTCCTCACGCCACGATGGGTCAAGGACCTCATCATCTCCACTACCCTCTGCCACCAACTGCTCCTCCTGGGTAGTCTCAGCAGCACAGTACGCACGAGAAAGCGGCACCTGAGTTTCATCATCAGATGCGTACTGCGCTGTGGTCACCGGAGGCACTGGCCCACCTGCCTCTTCAGAGTCAGAGAGAAAAAGGTGTTGGGCATCACTGCACACTGCCTCTTCTTCCATTTCTCCAATGCTGCTTGGCTGGCCCCCTGTTTCCAAGCCAAGAGATTCAGAGAACAGAAGTAGAGACGGCTCCTGTCCTGGGCTCTCTGACTGCCTGGCCAATTTGGCAGGTGGTGAAGAGACAGATGGCTGCTCTCCAGTGCTCTGTGCCTGAGAGGATGTGGCACTAACTGAAGTCGATGCCGAGGCGTTAGCTGCCATCCACCCGACAACGGCTTCAATTTGGTCTTCACGCAGCAGCGGTGCACGGCGCTCTCCGACAAAGCTGCGCATGAAGGACTGTTCCCTGCTGAAACTGAGTGACGACGAGTCACCGGCGCCCGCAGCAGGCACAGAATCACCACGTCCTCTCCCTGCTCCTCTCCCTGCTCCGCGCCCACGCCCACGTGCCTTACTCCCTGCCCTCTTCATCTTGGTTGACAGATAAAGATAAGCAGAAAAGTACTAAGGCCTTAGTGTGCTTATTCCTGTAATGCTCCTCCTAACAGGTGTAAGAAACACTAATGTTGTAAATTGTGGACTAAACTTTATTATTTTTCAAATGTGGCCTACACAAGTGTTAAGTTGTGTTTGGTGAACTTAACTTTTTTTTTGGTGCAGATCGGGCTACAGAGCTAGTTTAAATCACACGGAGAGCGTGCAGACAGCCGTAAACGGCGCTGCAAGGCCAAAAAACCCTCCTCTCGGTTATCCTATATAGTGTTTTTCCACTATTTAGCTGGATACGAGTGGAAAGACACTAATAGGAATTTTTTTTTTCAAATTTTAAACTGGCTGCACTATTTGAAAAAAAGGAAATTGTTTTTCAAGGTATGAGGCAGTAACGCACCCTGAGCTGAATCCAACCGGCTATGGCTGCACACAGACTACAGGGCGAGCTGCGCTCACACAGAGACCGTGCAGACAGCCGTAAACGGCGCTGCAAGGCCAAAAAACCCTCCTCTAGGTTATCCTATATAGTGTTTTTCCACTATTTAGCTGGATACGAGTGGAAAGACACTAATAGGAATTTTTTTTTTCAAATTTTAAACAGGCTGCACTATTTGAAAAAAAGGAAAATTTTTCTCAAGGTATGAGCCAGTAACGAACCCTGAGCTGAATCCAACCGGCTATGGCTGCACACAGACTACAGGGCGAGCTGGGCTCACACGGAGACCGTGCAGACAGCCGTAAACGGCGCTGCAAGGCCAAAAAACCCTCCTCTAGGTTATCCTATATAGTGTTTTTCCACTATTTAGCTGGATACGAGTGGAAAGACACTAATAGGAATTTTTTTTTTCAGATTTTAAACAGGCTGCACTATTTGAAAAAAAGGAAAATTTTTCTCAAGGTATGAGCCAGTAACGAACCCTGAGCTGAATCCAACCGGCTATGGCTGCACACAGACTACAGGGCGAGCTGGGCTCACACGGAGACCGTGCAGACAGCCGTAAACGGCGCTGCAAGGCCAAAAAACCCTCCTCTAGGTTATCCTATATAGTGTTTTTCCACTATTTAGCTGGATACGAGTGGAAAGACACTAATAGGAATTTTTTTTTTCAAATTTTAAACAGGCTGCACTATTTGAAAAAAAGGAAAATTTTTCTCAAGGTATGAGCCAGTAACGAACCCTGAGCTGAATCCAACCGGCTATGGCTGCACACAGACTACAGGGCGAGCTGGGCTCACACGGAGACCGTGCAGACAGCCGTAAACGGCGCTGCAAGGCCCAAAAACCCCCCTCTAGGTTATCCTATGTAGTGTTTTTCCACAATAGAGCTGGAGACTGGTGGAAAAACACTAATAGGAAATTTGAGAAAAAATGTGCAGCAGGCTGCACTAAGAGCAAAAAAGAACAACTGTGTGAGGCAGTGTGAACCCCCCCTGAGCTGAATACAACCGGGTATATGGCTGCACACAGACTACAGAGTGAGCTGCACACACACACACACACAGAGACCTTGCAGAACGCTGTTAAAACAGCGCTGCAAGGCAAGAGCAAGGTGAACAGTGAAGAACACACAGCGTTTTGCTAAATTAGCCTTTGGAAAGGAAAATAAAGCAATTAGCTAGCTCGACTGGCCCTCAGTTAGAACACAGCGTCCTGTCCCTAACTGAAATCACAGCAGAGTGAGCGCAAAATGGCGGCAGCGCTTTTTTATAGTGCAGAGTGACATCATTTCAGCAGCCAATCCCAGCCTTGCCAGTACTTACATGCCCACCATGCTAAACAGGATGTGCCCACACTTTCATTCATTCCTCATTGGCTGCTGCGTTCAATTTGAATTCTGGGAACTTCCGATTCCGGTATCCGATACGCGGGAAGTATCGGAATTCAGTATCGGAATTCCGATACCGCAAATATCGGCCGATACCCGATACTTGCGGTATCGGAATGCTCAACACTAGTTATGTGCAATATGTTAGCATTTGGGGCCCCATTTTAAACTTTGCCTAGGTGTAGGGCCCCACTTTACCTAAAACCGGCCCTGCCTACAAGTGTAGAGAGATATTACACAGTCACCATTTGACAAGTGGGCCTGTGTAACTTCAAATGCCAGGGCTGAATTTTAGTCCCAGTCCGGCCCTGGTCACACGGAAATGAAACTTAGGTGTAGAATTATAGATACTATTCCACAATAAAAGAGAGGAGTATAAAGAGTTTGTCTCAAGGGAAGAGCGTTGGTGTGGATCTGCAAACTCAATACTCTAAGACCAAATGTCTAAATGCAGAGTACAAGATTAGTTCTATCATGTGATTATGCTAAATTTAATATTTAGCCACAGTATCCTTATTATATATTATGCACTATGCACTTCATGAAGGGAATGAATTTATGCATGCCGAGGTGTTCCACTCTTTTCCTTATTCTCCATAGTTCATAGTATGCCCTACATTGCTTTCATGGTTAAATTGCTGCCCGCCTGCTCTTTTCCATATGTGCTGATCATTCAGTATGGATTTAATTCTTAATGTGTATATGTATTGTTTGTCATTTAGCATTTTGTATCAATAAAGACACTTTCTAAAGATTTTTTCATATAATTTGTCTTTGTTCAAATTAGTATTCAATGTACTTTGGGGTACATCCATACTATTAATTAGGATATTCAAAACTCTCTATGATTCTTATGAGTTTTCAAAAAAAGAGAGGAGTATATAGACTTCATCTCAAGGGAAGAGCATTGGTGTGGATCCACAAACTCAGTGCTCTAAGACCAAATTGTCTAAATGCAGAGTTCAAGATTAGTTCTATCATGTGATTATGCTAAATTTCCTATTTAGCCACAACATCCTTCTTATCTCTGGTGGTATAATGGGGACTATGTATACTGAAGAATGTCTTCTGCTTTGTTTTTTTTATTTCCCTCTTTTCTTGTAACTTTATGTAAAGGTTTTTTGAGGTGTTAATTATGCTTTATTTTTACTCTTCACAGATCACTAACAAGTGTAAAGAACCTGCAGATGAAATTGACTCATCCATCTAATTTAATGTTATATTTTTTCTACATTATTTGTTCTTCAATTTATAGTTCAACAAAATAATGTAATTGTTTATACAGTGCCTGGCGAAAGTATTCGGCTCCCTGAAACTTTTCAACTTTTTCCCACATATCATGCTTCAAACATAAAGATACCAAATGTAAAGTTTTGGTACAGAATCAACAACAAGTGCAACACAGTTGTGAAGTTGAACGAAATTTATTGGTTATTTTAAATTTTTGTGGAAATTCAAAAACTGAACAGTGGGCATGCAATATTATTCGGCCCCTTTACTTTCAGTGCAGCAAACTCACTCCAGAAGTTCATTGTGGATCTCTGAATGATCCCATATTGTCTTAAATACTGAATATTGATAAATATAATCCACCTGTGTGTAATCAAGTCTCCGTATAAATGCACCTGATCTGTGATAGTCTCAGGGTTCTGTTTGAAGCACAGAGAGCATCATGAAGACCAAAAAACACAACAGGCAGGTCCGTGATACTGTTGTGGAGAAATTTAAAGCCGGATTTGGATACAAAATGATTTCCAAAACTTTAAACATCCCAAGGAGCACTGTGCAGGCGGACACATTGAAATGGAAGGAGTATCATACCACTGCAAATCTACCAAGACCCGGCCGTCCCTCTAAACTTTCATCTCAAGCAAGGAGAAGACTGATCAGAGATGCAGCCAAGAGGCCCATGATCACTCTGGATGAACTGCAGAGATCTACAGCTGAGGTGGGACAGTCTGTCCATAGGACAACAATCAGTCGTACACTGCACAAATCTGACCTTTATGGAAGAGTGGAACAAGAAAGCCATTTCTTTAAGATATCCATAAAAAGTGTCATCTAAAGTTTGCAACAAGCCACCTGGGAGACACATGTGGAAGAAGGTGCTCTGGTCAGATAAAACCAAAATTGAACTTTTTACCAACAATGCCAAACGATTTGTTTGGTGTAAAGGTAACACAGCTCATCACCCTGAACACCCTGAACCCCTGCTCTCTGTAGCACAAGCGAACAGATGATCGCAGATTCCAGTCAGAGAGGCAGAGGTCAGAGAGGCGCAGCATCTGTGCACTGCAGTACTTTGCTCCGCCCTCAACAGGGTAGATAAGTACGCCTGCGCGGGAGCACGGTGCCAAGGAGCCATGATACAAGCAGGAGGATGGCATCGCAAGAAGATAGGAGGCGCCAGACTCAGACCTGCAACACCAATCGGACCAGACTACCCACCGGGTGAGTGTAATAAATTTATTTTTCTTATCTTTCAAGTTAGAACTCGGGCTTATCTACAGCATTATAGAATGCTGTAGATAAGCCCTGAAAGGCAGTGGCTGTATCTTATAATGTCCAAACCTGGTGACAGATTCCCTTTAACCCCTTTACCCCCAAGGGTGTTTTGTACGCTAATGACCAGGCCAATTTTGACAATTCTGACCACTGTCCATTTATGAGGTTTTATTCTTCGGGTCAGTACGATTACAGCGATACCTCATTTATATCATTTTTTATGCTTGGCGCTTTTATACGATAAAAACTATTATAGAAAAAATAATTATTTTTGCATCGCTTTATTCTGAGGACTATAACTTTTTTATTTTTTCGTTGATGATGCTGCATGGTGGCTCGTTTTTTGCAGGACAAGATGACGTTTTCAGTGGTACCATGGTTATTTATATCCGTCTTTTTTTATCGCGTGGTATTCCACTTTTTGTTTGGCAGTATGATAATAAAGCGTTGTTTTTTGCCTCGTTTTTTTTTACGGTGTTCACTGAAGGGGTTAACTAGTGGGACAGTTTTATAGGTCGGGACATTACGGATGCGGCGATACTAAATATGTGTACTTTTATTGTTTTTTTATTTAGATAAAGAAATGTACTTATGGGAACAATATATATATTTTTTTAATTAGGAATTTATTTTAATTTTTTTTTACATATCTGAATATTTTTTTTTACACTATAACATTGCCCCGGGGGGATCATGTTATAATGTAAGATCGCTGATCTGACACTTTGCTGTGCAGTGTGTCAGATCAGTGATCTGACATGCACTGCAGAGAGGCTTCCCGGCACCTGCTCTGAGCAGGCGCTGGTAAGCCACCTCCCTGCAGGACCCAGATGCAGCCCCGCGGCCATTTTGGCCCCGGGGCCTGCAGGGAGGAGAAGCTCGGTACAGCGCGAGCACATCGCGTTGTACCGCGGGTCTCAGGGAAGCCCGCAGGGATCCCCCTCCCTGCACAATGCTTTCCTATGTCCCCGGATCATGCTTGATCACAGTGTTTCGGGGGTTAATGTGCCAGGAGCGTTCCATGACCTCTCCTGGCACATAGTGCAGGATGTCAGCTGCAATAGTCAGCTGACACCCGGCCACGATCGGCCGCATTCCCCCGTGAGCACGGGCGATTGCTATGACGTACTATCCTGTTGGTGGGCATATGAGCCCTCCCCACCTCAAAGGGATAGTACGTCTAATGTCAGAAAGGGGTTAATATATTATTGCAGAAAAGGTGTAATAACAAATGTAAGTAGGTACTTGTATAGAAAACAATGTGTCAGCAGGCTGCAGTTTGGAAGTGGTGTGCACAATTGTTCAATTAGATAATGAAATCATGTTTTCAAAAACAGACATGCACAGTTAAATGTCTATATTGTTTAAAACATTTTTTTCTATATTTTTGTAACAAAATTCAAACACCTTACCAAAAATTACGTAAAAAGAAATGCTGAGGAGCAGCACATTCAGCACCCACAACAGTGTACTTTATTGGTCTGGCATTGTAGGCAAATGTGAACTTTGTAAGATAGACAGTTGCCATTAAAGGCCTGGATTTTTGGGAACTCTCTTTTCTATTAAAAAAGAAGCAATTCACAAATTCCCATTCAGAAATTCCCTTTCACAAGAAAGGATTTGCACAGGAAATGCAAAAACTCAGAACAGTTACTTGTGCAAGCAAGAACATTTCTGTATGAAACTGATTTCAGAAATTTTATTGAAAAACATTGCACTGCTTGTTGCTTTCTAGTACATTAAAAGTGAAGAAAAAAATTTAATTGCAACTGAAATTCAGTAGCCAAAATGCCAGCTGCACCATGTCAGTGTCTGGCACTTCATTTGTCAACTTTCCTTTGCATCTTATTTTCAACTAAATCTCTGTATTATTTGCAGACTACTATAATAGTTTTCTTTAGTGCTGCAGTTGCACACCACCTTTTACTACGTCTAAAGCATTTTTCAATATTTTAGAGCTTTATCTACATACAGTCGGTGAAATAAATATTGAAATAGATCACCAATTTTAAAACTAAATATATTTCTAAAGGTGCTATTGACATGACATGCGCACCAGATATCGGTATCAACCCATTCAGTTCACAAAGGCAAAGAAATCAAGCCATAGATGCCCATAAATGAAGATAAAACCCAGTGGGATATAGTTTGGAGGGTCCTTTTGGACACCAAGTTTTTGCAATCAAAAAGGGACCCTCCTTGATTCAATCATGGCAACAGAGCACAGCGCTGATCCTGGCCTCCATTTCTGATTCTTTCATTGTGGGAAACTCCTGGAAGTGGTTTCCCCGGTCTCTCCAAGAATAGCTGCAGTGTTTTGAATCCAAATCTAAAGGAGAGTAGTGCCTCAGTCAGCTCAACTATATATATACTAGATGGCAGCCCGATTCTAAAGAATCGGGAGTCTAGAAACCATATATACTTGAAATTCGGCAGGAGCTTGAAGAGCAACGTCACTGGGCCCGCCTCCACGCAGTAGAAACTTGCTGTGAGGTAAAAATTCAAAAATCACACCAAAATGGCGGGCGGAGTGTGTCACAGTACGGCACGTTTCTGATTGGTCGCTCGCAGCAGGCGGCAACCAATCAGACACTGGACACTGTTGACGTCACTTATCTCCGGACATTAGCTCCGGACATTAGCTCCGGACATTAGCTCTGGACGGAAGTTGGCACAAATTGCAGGAAGTAGTATTCTAGGCAATTATATATAAGATATATATATATGTATATATATATATATATATATATATATATATATATATAGATGAGCAAGTGTCATTTTACAACTCACCTTTTACAGCTTGACATAAACTCACTGCGCTTAGATAGCGCCATCTTTTTTTTCACTTTTAGAGTATTCCATACAAATAGTGATGAATTAAGTTACGTGTAATAATGAGAAATGACACAGGGAAAAAGTATTAAAAATGTATTGAGCGCACTTACTGAAATTTAATTAATTCTTCATACAATAGCCTTTGTTGGGTACGACACCTTCAAGGCGCCTATGGGGGGACTAGTGTCATACATTGCTCAGATGTGATTTCATCCCCTTCTTCAACACAAACACTCTTTAAATCCTGAATGTCCTATTGCATTCAGGTCAGTTGATTTTTTGGGCCGTTCTAGCACCTTTAATTTTTCCAAAAATGATTGAGAATTTTACTTACTGTATTTGGGATCATTGTCTTGCTGAAATGTGCACCCTGGTTTTGAATTTATTTAAACTAGTACTTCAATTGCAACAGAACACACTGGGAATGCCGGGCTACATGTTTGTATATACACTGTGTTCCAAATTATTACGCAAATTGGATTAAAGTGTCATAAAGATTTAATTGTTTTGTTTTTCAAATAAACTCATGGATGGTATTGTGTCTCATGGCTCAATAGATCACCAAAATCAATCTTAAACACATGTGATAATTAGTTTTACAGGTGATTCTAATTAAAGGAAAACTACTTAAAAATGATGTTCCACATTATTAAGCAGGCCACAGGTTTCCAGCAATATGAGAAATAAAAAGGATCTCTCTGCTGCTGCAAAGCATCAAATAGTGCAATGCATTGGGCAAGGTATAAAAACATTAGATATTTCAAAGAAATACAAGCAGAAACTCTCCAAAAACTCTCAAGTTCAATAGATGCAAGAATTGTGAAGGTGATATCAAAGAAGGGGTCCTATGTTAACATGTAACTTGGCCTGTTAGGATGTTTTGGAGCTAAAAAACTTATTTTGTTCAGTGAATGTGACCTCCCTAATATGCTGCAGATTCCACAAATGAGCATTTTCAGATCTTTAAAACATATCAAATGTTTAGAAATTCTGCTGTGCCTAATCATTTAGAACAGTGCATTATGAGTTTTTATTCATTTTGGAGATTATACTGTTATCATTGGGAGGTTTCTTCAATAAATTTCGATGTATAATCTAACGGGTGATGACTTTTATTAGACTGACCGTCATTTGCACTGATCATTTAAGAAAATCCGACAAAAAATGTCATTTGCATATTAATTTGGAACACGGTGTAGTTGTAAATATCAACCACTACATGATTTATGCACATTTTTTAAATAAACCACAATATAAGTTACATTTTATTTTTCAAACTCTCACTTTTATTAGCCCTCTCTTCTTTAAATACTATACTGTAAAAATGTTTTAATAGAAGCAGAGTAGAAAGCGAAAATATAGCATAAATAATTAAAAAATAAGAACACTTATAAAGTAGACAAGATAAAGGTAAATAATATGTTGCTTTTGGACAAGAAAACAATTGTTAATTAACTTCTTTCTGACATCTGACATACTATCCCATCGAGGTGGTATGGGCCCGTATGACCCCCAAAGGGATAGTACGTCATGCTCTTTGATGCGACACTGCGACTTAAATCGCGGTGATCGTATTAAAATTCAGACTCCATCTTACCTGGAGGAAGATAGTGTCGGCATCCCAGGGCCTGTCTCGGCCCCCCCCCCCGGCCTCCCGATCACTGTGATTGGCTGTTGAATTCTGAACAGCCAATCGCAGCCTTTCTCATTGTTTCAGCCATTCATACTGAACAGTGAGGTCCCAGGCTAGGATCGAGTACCAATGTACTCGATCCTAAGCCAGTGCCTGGCAACACCAGGCATCAGCCAAAACCCCCTGTATTGGCGCGATTGACGATCACATCGATCGCGCTAATCACAGGGCACATTGGCGGTGTTACCGCACTGTGCCCTGCCGGTAACTTCCTATTACAGAACCGATCCTACTCCGGAGCCTGCAGCTACTGATTGGTGCCATCGATGTGATTGTCGATAGTGCCAATCAAAGGGCAATGCAGAGGTGTGACCGCGCTGTGCCCTGATGGTGACCTGCCGGTCCCCTGCTGGTGACCTGCCGGTGACCTGCCTAGGATCGGAGCTGTGAGCTCCAATCATAGGCTGGTGCCTAGCAACAACGGCATCACCAGGTCCTCCTCTGATTGTAGGGATTAATGTGATCATCGATCCCACCAATGACAGGTCACAGCAGTGGTATGACCACTCTGTGACCTGTCTCACCTGTCTCTGACCTGCCTGACAGCTCTGCAGGAATCCTCACACTAGTTGAGGATTCCTGCTGAGCGGTTATGCTGAGAGATCCCCTCCTGTGCTGGGACTTGTGATGCCACAGTAGCCTGTGACACCACAATTCTTGCTGAAGAAAGAAGAAAGAAGACAGAAGAAAGAAGACAGAAGAAAGAAGAGAGACTACAACCATAAGTGTTGATCCCCGATCCCGGCCCGATCTCTCTTCACCCCAATCCTCCATCCCCTCTTCCCTTTCCAACTGCACCCCCACTTTGCGCCGCTTCTGTGCCCAAATTTAGCAGCCGCCGAGCATTGATTGGTGACGCAGTTCACCGATCAACTCTCGTGCTCGCTTTTCTTTTTCATACCCCCGTGCACGCACCCAGCCGCTGCGTCTAACCCGTGCCTTCCCTTTTCTTTTTTTCCCATCCTTATGCGCTCACCCAGCTGCGGCATCTAACCCGTGCCTTCCCTCTTTTTTTTTTTCCCATCCCCGTGTGCTCACCCAGCCTCCGCGTCTAACCCGTGCCTTCCCTTTTCTTTTTCTTTTCCCATCCCTGTGCGCTCACCCAGCTGCCGCGTGTAACCCGTGCCTTCCTTTTTTTCCATCCCAGTGTGCTCACCCAGCCACCACATCTAACCCGTGCCTTCCTTTTTTTTCCCATCCCAGTGTGCTCACCCAGCCACCACGTCTAACCCGTGCCTTCCCTTTTTTTTCCCATCCCCATGTGCTCACCCAGGCGCCGCGTCTAACCCATGCCTTCCCTTTTCTTTTTTTTTTCACATCCCTGTGCGCACACCTAGCAGCTGCCGAACTTTGATAAGTGACGCGGTTTGCTTATCAGAGCTCTCATGCCTGCTGTTTACCTTTTTTTCACATCCCCGTTCGCACACCAAGCAGCCGCCGATCTCTGCTAAGTGACGCAGTTCACTTATCAGAGCTCTCGTGCCTGCCGCTTTTTTTTCACATCCCCGTTCACACACCCAGCAGCCGCCAAAGTTTGATAAGTGACACGGTTCACTTATCAGAGCTAAGGCCTGCTGATTAAGACTTTTCCTTTCACAGGTATTTTTTTCTCCCTATTTGCTTTTTTTTCTTTAGCTTTTTCTTTTCAGAATAGTTTGTACCAAACACTCTCCCCCCACACATACACATAGTTACCAATAAAGTACACCCAAGCACCATACTCACAAAAAATTGTCCAGCTCGTCCCGTTCATCCCATTCGTCCCAACAGCGCTATTCATTGGAGGAGGCATATTCTTTCATTGCCTCCGACACTGATAGCGAGGGAGAGGATCCCACATTCCTTTACTCTTCAGATTCTTCATCCTCTTCCTCCTGCTCCTCATCTTCCTCCTCAGGTCCTGTGGAACCGCCACGCAGGACAGAAGCAGTGGACACCAATCATGAAGATAAAGCAGAGCCCACCCCTGAATTTGAACCAACGCACCCCTCTTCGGACCCCGTATGGACCTCGCCCCCCCAAAATTTTGAGCCACTGATTCCTGATTTTGTGGCAGAATCAGGAATCAAGTTTGACACCTCCGCCCTCACAGAAATAGACTTTTTCAAAGTCTTTTTCTCTGAGGATTTTATTAAACTCATGGTGGAGCAAACTAATTTGCATGCTCGGCTCAGCAATTTTTGGAGCAAAACCCCTGTTCATCATTTTCTAACTGGTCTCCTGTAGACGCAGCTGAAATGATGCGATTGGTTCATTTTAAGGGGCGGCTCAGATTCTGTTAATACACCTCCCAACAAGAGAACCAGGTACGGATTCACACTCTACAAGCTGTGTGAGAGTACCTCAGGGTACACCTATAGCTTTAGAGTCTACAAAGGGAAGGACACCAGGATTGAACCCCCTGAGTGTCCCCCTGTCCTGAGAGTGAGTGGGAAAATTGTGTGGGATTTGGTGCACCCACTGCTGGATAAAGGTTATCACCTCTACACCGATAACTTTTATTGCAGCATCCCACTCTACAAATCCCTTTCTGCGTGAGGTATTGCAGCCTACGGTACTGTCTGCAAAAATCAGAGAGGCCTCCCGAAGACGCTACTTGGGCAGATGCTCAGAAAAGGTGAGAGCAGAGACCAATGTAGCGACCACTTGCTGGTGGTTAAGTACAAGGACAAAAGGCCCTCAGCACTGTATGAGGTACCTCTACACAGGACAGCAAACCGGACTGTGTACTGGGGTACAAAAAAAACATGGGGGGCGAAGATCTCTCTTATCAACTTTTCCAACCATACAGTGCTTTGAGAAAGGCTAAGGTGCGGGACAAAAAGCTGTTCGTGTACATCGTACAAATGACAATGCTCAACGCTTTCCTGCTGTCATGATGTGCATGCCACACCGATACTTTGTACCTTGAGTTCCAGGAGGTAGTGGTTAAAGCCCTGATATTTGGCATGAGGGAAGGAGAGGGCCCCAGTACTTCCAAAACTGAGGGTACTCGTATCGTACTAGGTCAGCATTTTCCGGGGGTGGTTCTGCCAACTGGAAGTAAAGGTAAGCCGTAAAAAAGGTGCCGAGTGTGATACAAAAGAGGAATACGCAAGGACACCATCTATCAATGCAACACCTGGCCTGACAAACCTGGCCTGTGTGTGAAGGATTGCTTCAAATTGTACCACACCTCCATGCACTAATAATTACAGGAACCAGTAGATTAGTTCCAAAGAGGGGGCACATCTAGGTATGTTCCTTGGGGGTCTAGGTTCCAAAATGATGTCACTTGTGGGGTTTTGTACTGTTTAGGCACATCTGGGGCTCTGCAAACGGAACATGACACCCGCAGACCATTCCATCAAAGTCTGCATTCCAAAACATCACTGCTTCCCGTCCGAGTCCGGAACTTCCCAAACAGTTTTTTTCCAATATATGGGGTACCAGCGTACTCAGGACAAATTGGGCAACAACTTTTGGGGACCAATTTCTCCTGTTACCCTTGGGAAAATAAAAAATTAGGGACTAAACGATTATGTTTGTGGAAAAAACGCCTGGGCGTTATAAATGTCTGTGAAGCACTTGGGGGATCAAAGTGCTCAACACACACCTACACAAGTTCCTTAGGGGGTCTAGTTTCCAAAATAGGGTCACTTGTGGGGGAGTTTCCACTGTTTAGGCACATCAGGGGCTCGCCAAACACGACATGTGTTCAATCTCAATTCCAGCCAATTTTAGCTTGATAATGGCAAACGGCGCTCCTTTCCTTCTGAGCCCTGCCGTGAGCCCAAACAGTGGTTTCCCCCAGATATGGGGTATCGGCATAATCATTATAAATTGGACAACAACTTTTGGGGTCCAATTTCACTCTGTTACCCTTGGGAAAATAAAAAATTGGGGACTAAATGATCATGTTTGTGACTAAAAAGTAAAATGTTTATTTTTACCTTCCACGTTCCTTCTGCTCCTTTGAAACACCTGAAGGGTTAATAAACTTCTTGAATGTGGTTTTGAGCACCTTGAGGGGTGCAGTTTTCAGAATGGTGTTAGTTTTGGATATTTTCTGCCATATAGACCCCTCAAAATGACTTCAAATGTGAGGTGGCCCCTAAAAAAAATGGTTTTGTAAATTTTTTTATGTAAAAATGAGAAATTGCTGGTCAAATTTTAACCCCTATAACTTCCTAGTAAAAAAAATGTTTTTTCAAAATTGTGCTGATGTAAAGTAGACATGTGGAAAATATTATTTATTAACTATTTTGTGTCACACATCTCTCTGGTTTAACAGAATAAAAATTCAAAATGTGAAAATTTTCAATTTTTTTGCCAAATTTCCATTTTTTATACAATTAAACGCAAGTTATATCGAAGAAATTTTACCACTAACATGAACTACAATATGTCCCAGGAAAACATTCTCAGAATTGCTAGGATCCGTTCAAGCATTTCGGACTTATTACCTCATAAATGGACAGTGGTCAGAATTGTAAAAATTGGCCCGGTTACTAACGTGCAAACCACTCTTGAGGGTAAAGGGGTTAATTAAATCATGTAGCCTTTGATTACATACACACATAATCAGTTCCTAATTGTATTTAAAATAAAATAGCAAATTATATGGTTTTTTATTCTATTTGTATCAATACAGTATAAACAGAGTAAGTAGGGGGTCAATACATAGAATATTATGGAAAATAAAGAATTGTTACTTTGCATGCGTAGTATGACATATGTATTAGACTACTTTACTATTTCCTCAATTGAATTGCTGTCAAGCTACAGTATTTCAATCAGAATTGTAATTGTTTCCATTAATTTTCTCAGTGGTTATACATAATAATGGCTGTATGGGTGTAGAAGTTGCTTCATATAGAGTCTATATGCATTCAGTAAATAAATTCCTATTCCTATTTAAAGAATACAATAAATCATGTAATATAGACTAAAAAAATACACCGCATATACTGTATAACAGCTTTGTAATAACCCCATGAAGAAGCCAACAACTTATATTTTTACCTTTTTATTTCTTATTGTTCTACAGGAGCTATAAAGACATTGACAGACATTGGCTTTTTGTTATGAGATGAGTTGTACATTTCAATGACATAATTCAATTTACCATATAATTGACTAAAAATAGGAAAAAAATACCAACTAGGAAAAAATGGAGGTAAAAAAACTTCAATTCCGTAGTACAGTTTCTTTTTGTTTAGTTTTTAGGTGTTTTTTCTTGATAAAAATTAACTGGCAACATAATTCTCCAGGTCAGTCTGATTATGGTGATACCAAGCATGTACAGTTTATTTATTTTTATAGTTGCTTTAAAAAATAGTTTTTTTTGCTGTCAGATTCTGAGACCCACAACTTTTTGTAATTTTCTATTGACGAGTCTGTATAAGGTCTTTTTGTATGCTGAGCTGTAGTTTTTATAGGTTCAATTTTGTTGAAATACATACTGGACTTGCTGGATGGGATATGGAAATGCATGGTCCAATACAGCTGGAAATTCAGGATGTGGATGATTACGAGTAGCAGGAAGCACTAAATGTGTGGACTGCACTGGAACAGAAGAATAGAAGATGCAGCAACACAAAGATTGCTGAGTTAAGCTAGTTATAAAACTTGAAACAAGAGTTTTAATTACATCATTATTAGATTAGCAGAGAACAGTCTGATAATAAGTAATAATACACAGAAGAGTTTTAGATGAGGAGCACCAGGATAGTTGGAATGAGTTTGTTATTAAGAAACAAGTCAGTGGCACAAAATTATTCAGTCATTACAGTTACATTTATGTACTTTGGTTGAATATTATAATTAACAGGGCATACCAAGGAGAATGAGGACACATTTAACCTCTAATCTATCGCCCAATAGTAAGGCAAATTGTAAACGTTTTGAGAAGATTTGGAACAAATTTTTCTATGGATCTCATATTATTCAATCTTGACTTTTTACAGTTGAAGATTGATACTGTCCAGAAAAAATTTCATGTCACAGAGAACAAAATCAGCAGGATCACTTCACCTGATGTTTTTGCAAAAATGCAATCTTGTCTGTATAAAACCTTGAAGGAAAACCATGAGTCGATGAAAGCCACCAAAAGGAATAAATGGCTGAAGGAGATGGATGATAATACTTCAGGATGATTATATAAGTGGCAATATCAAAGTCAAAAAAATGTGTCCCTGTTTGCAAACCTCACAATACAGGAGGTGCGTCACATTTCACAGGATATAGCACTAACGCTAACTCTGAAGCATCAGAAGGGGTTCTTTTTCTAGAGCTGCAGGCCCAAAAGAGAGCCATGGCTGGAAAAAGAAAAGACAAGGTCGTAAGAGGAGCCCATAGCCCAGTAGGTACCAGATGTGGCAACCCAACCCCCAGGGGAAATCCACCATGGAAAAACAAGAACACCCAGTTCTAGTGGTAAACATTTCTATGAAAGCTTTAAGTAATGATGAACCTTCTTTACTAAACAAAGGACTGTTTTTTCCCACACTGTCAAAAGAGATAAGTTTCAGAGATTGACTAACACAATTTCTCCATAATATACAATGGAAATATTTTTTCAGTAAAGAATGGGCTAAACTTGACACTCTTACTATGTGTAAGAGTACACAAGTGTACAGAGGTAAGAAGTGGGGACTAAAATCTAAACGCTATAAGTCAGAAAATTTAGTAGACACAGAAATAAAAGCATATATTTCCTTGGTGAATAAAGCTATCATGGATGCTTTGAGAATTCCCCCCACACAGGTTCAGTGAAATATAACACAGAAGGAAATAACTGCTGTATACAACTTGAAAAAAGATCCATCCATAATTTATAAACCAATAAACAAGAAAGGGGCACTGGTAATAATGAATAATGGTAAATACAAACGAGAAATAGAAAGACAGCTTGCCGATAAAAGCATGTATAGACCTCTTTCTCATGACCCTAGATTTAAAATTGAAGAGGAAGAGGCGATAAATACAGTAGTTGATGCTGCTTTAGCAGCAAAATTAATTTATGAGGATTTGAGTTAATACCTCATCCAGAAAATTCTGATCACTCCTGTGCTATACATTGTCCCAAAGGTAAACAGGGAACTTCAAGATCCGACAAGTAGACACATTATTGCCAGTACAGACTCCATTTATCTCACTTTTCAATCTTTTTAGATAAAATATTTTGACCTTATGTTAAGGAGACCAAGTCTTATGTACTAGCTACTAGGGTTGAGCGAAACGGGTCGTTCATTTTCAAAAGTCGCCGATAGAGTTGAGCGACCTTGACCTTTTTAGAGTCGAGCCGGGTTTCGCGAAACCCGACTATCTCAAAAGTCGGGTCGAGTGAAATCGGCCGATTATGGCGAAAAGTCGGGATCGACCGAAACACGAAACCCAATGCAAGTCAATGGGGCAGCATAGTCGGCAGTGAGTGGGGGCCAGGAAAACACCTAGAGTGCCCATTTTAATGTCAAAACCATCCATTCTTCTTAATGAAGCTTGTCAAGTGTAATTTACCTTATAATAATTGGAAGGCATTTGAAATTGGGGGTCATTTGGCTAAAGTTGTTTGGGGTAGGGCTGGTTCAAGTAATTAGTGGGCCCAGGAAATCTGGACCACGTCACGGCAGTGGAGCAGGGAGAGGTAAGTATTTCAACTTTGCAAGTGCTGTGATCCTGAGCAAGCAGGGGGGGCCCACTTGTTGGCATTGGCACTGGCACAGGCCCCCTCAAAGTACAGCGGTGTGTTTGCACGGCAGGGGCGCCTCCCACCGGCAGCAACACTTTTGCGTACTATGAGAGGCCCTGTGCCAGTGACGTCGCCAACTAGTATTCCTCCCCCCACCTGATGAAGGAACCTGCACTTTCATCTGCACCTTCCTCTTTGTCCCCGTGTAAGGTGGTATGGTATGCGGGAAGAGCAACCTGACTTTCAGCAGGGTCACAATGTTGTTGTGTAGCATGCACGGGGAATGTTGCGTTATGGGTCAATGTACCAGCAGACTCATCTATCACTGGCTGGGCAATGGGCACGATGAAGTGGAAACACAGATATAGGCCCAAAGAATAAAGTGGGCTAAATGCAGTTCAAAATTGGTAACACAGGAATAACCAGGGGGCATTGCAGTGGAGGACAACTGGAATGAGAGGCTGACACAGAGAGTAGGGCCAAATCAGTAAGTAGTCGAAATGCAGTTCAAAATTGGCAACCGTAGTAAACAGGCGGCACAGCTTTGTTCAGTGGAGGAGAACAGCAAGGAGTGGCAGACACCGATAGTAGGCCCCAACCCAACTAGTAGGCCAAATGCAGTCTAACATTAACAACTACTTAACGAGAGCCTGAAAATGGAATTTCAGGACAGGAAACCAGGAGAACAGCAAGGAGTGGCAGACACCGATAGTAGGCCCCAAACCAACTAGTACGCCAAATGCAGTTGTTCCATTTAACCACAATTTAATGAGAGCCTGAAGATAGACGCTCAGGAAAGGCAACCTGGGGAACACCTTGGAGTGTAACACACCCTCTCTCTACACCCCATACCCAATTTGAAGGCCTAATGGAGCGTAGTTTCCAACAACTACTAAACGAGAGCCGGAAGATCGAAGCTCAGGAAAGGCAACCTGGGGAACACCTTGGAGTGTAACAAACCCTCTCTCTACACCCCATACCCAATTTGTAGGCCTAATGCAGCGTAGTTTCCGACAACTACTAAACGAGAGCATGAAGATCGAAGCTCAGGAAAGGCAACCTGGGGAACACCTTGGAGTGTAACACACCCTCTCTCTACACCCCATACCCAATTTGAAGGCCTAATGCAGTGTAGTTTCCAAGAACTACTAAACGAGAGCCGGAAGATCGAAGCTCAGGAAAGGCAACCTGGGGAACACCTTGGAGTGGAACACACCATCTCTCTACACCCCATACCCAATTTGAAGGCCTAATGCAGCGTAGTTTCCAACAACTACTAAACGAGAGCCGGAAGATCGAAGCTCAGGAAAGGCAACCTGGGGAACACCTTGGAGTGTAACACAACGTCTCTCTACACCACGGAAGGGCTGATTCTTAGGAAGGAAGGCTGTTGGAAATAAGCATTGCGCGTCCGAGGGTGATTATATCCTTATTAGGTATATACTCACCCTCGGACGCGCCCTGCTTCTTTATTTGGAATGAATGTTTATTTGCAATGTGGTGTTGACTTTCTCTATTATTTTGGTAATTAATGATTTTATTATTTTCATTGTTTTGCATCTTCTCGGCAATAATATAAAGAAGACGCGACAGGACAACACTCGGTGGATGCCATATCTGTGTTTTCAATTTAAAAAACCTTTCAGTTAACTACTTGCAGGAGAAAGTAATTGTAGCTGGTGGCCATTTTTAGTACTGTACCAGATTTTAGTTGTGTGTTTGTTTTTAATGTTAAAATGTCTGCATTTGATATCTCACCAGTATTTTCTTTTTTATAAGCAAAATACTTTTTTTTTTATTTTATGATGTTGGTTCAAGGGGTACACGGGCAGCAGTAGACAGGTCAGTCTAGGCCTAGTGGAAGGAGGGACCGCAGACAGGCTTCGAAGCCCTAACATAATAAATTGGGCTGCCTGTAGGCAGTTTAAAATTGGTTCCAGGGGAACACGGGCAGCAGTAGACAGGTCAGTGGAGGCCTAGTGGAAGGAGGGACCGCAGACAGGCTTCGAAGGCCTAACATAATAAAATGGGCTGGCTGTAGGCAATTTAAAATTGGTTCCAGGGGAACACGGGCAGCAGTAGACAGGTCAGTGGAGGCCTAGTGGAAGGAGGGACCGCAGACAGGCTTCGAAGGCCTAACATAATAAAATGGGCTGGCTGTAGGCAATTTAAAATTGGTTCCAGGGGAACACGGGCAGCAGTAGACAGGTAAGTGGAGGCCTAGTGGAAGGAGGGACCGCAGACAGGCTTCGAAGGCCTAACATAATAAATTGGGCTGCCTGTAGGCAATTTAAAATTGGTTCCAGGGGAACACGGGCAGCAGTAGACAGGTAAGTGGAGGCCTAGTGGAAGGAGGGACCGCAGATAGGCTTCGAAGGCCTAACATAATAAATTGGGCTGCCTGTAGGCAATTTAAAATTGGTTCCAGGGGAACACGGGCAGCAGTAGACAGGTAAGTGGAGGCCTAGTGGAAGGAGGGACCGCAGATAGGCTTCGAAGGCCTAACGTAATAAAATGGGCTGGCTGTAGGCAATTTACAATTGGTTCCATGGGAACACGGGCAGCAGTAGACAGGTCAGTGGAGGCCTAGTGGAAGGAGTGACGGCAGACAGGCATCAAAGGCCTAACATCATAACATTGGGCTGTTGGCAATTTAAAATTGGTTCCAGGGGTACACGGGCAACAGTGGTATGGTCAGTGGAAGTCTAGTGGAAGGAGTGACGGCAGACAGGCATCAAAGGCCTAACATAATAACATTTGGCTGTTGGCAATTTAAAATTGGTTCCAGGGGTACACGGGCAACAGTGGTCTGGCCAGTGGAAGTCTAGTGGAAGGAGTGACGGCAGACAGGCTAAGAAGGCCTAACATAACAAAAATGTCAAAACAATGGTATTGTCAGTGCCAGGCATTGAAGGATGTCAGCGCATAGACTAAACATTGGTGAAGCTGTGAGAGATAATTTTGCTAGTGGTAGAGCACTGTTTGAGCTGGGGGGGAACTGTCTTGTGGCCGGCGGTACAGGCCCAGGGCCCCTCATATTACAATGGTGTGTCTGACGTTGGGTGCGCACCACCACCGCCAGAGACACTTTATTGTACTATGAGGGACCCAGTGGCAGTGCCGTCGACCAAAAGCGGGCACACCCACCTCTTCAGACAAACAGCACTCTTACGGGTGCTGGCGCAAAGTGGCGATACCACGGCCCCGTGTGGGGAGTTTGGCCATTTTGTTAGGAGTAAACATGTCGTATGCTGGACAATCAGGTGCAGAAAATTACGAGATTGGAAAAGTCATTCAGAAGAGTCCACAGGCAAGACCTTTTCATAGGAAAGTTAGGTGTCAGCCGGGCAAGGTGGGGCAAAAGATTTCGAAATCCAGTTGTGGTTCATTTTAATGAAGGTTAGATCATCTACATTTTGGGTAGCCAGACGAGTCCTTTTTTCAGTTAGTATTGAACCTGCAGCACTGAATACTCTTTCTGATAGGACACTAGCTGCCGGGCAAGCAAGCTCCTGCAATGCATATTCTGCCAATTCTGGCCAGGTGTCTAATTTGGATGCCCAGTAATCAAATGGGAATGACGGTTGAGGGAGAACGTCGATAAGGGATGAAAAATAGTTTGTAACCATACTGGACAAATGTTGTCTCCTGTCACTTTGAATTGATGCTGCAGTACCTGTTCTGTCTGCGGTCATAGCAAAATCACTCCACAACCTGGTCAGAAAACCCCTCTGGCTAACGCCACTTCTGATTTCTGCCCCTCTAACACCTCTGGTCTGCTGGTCCCTGGAGCTCGTGTGAGAACGATCACGGGCGCTGTGTGCAGGGAATGCCAGAAGCAAACGGTCAACAAGAGTTGATTGTTTTGTTGCTAATATTAGTTCCAAGTTCTCATGTGGCATAATATTTTGCAATTTACCTTTATAGCGAGGATCAAGGAGGCAGGCCAACCAGTAATCGTCATCGTTCATCATTTTTGTAATGCGTGTGTCCCTTTTGAGGATACGCAAGGCATAATCCGCCATGTGGGCCAAAGTTCCAGTTGTCAAATCTGCGGTTGTGCTTGGTTGAGGGGCAGTTGCAGGCAAATCTACGTCACTTGTGTCCCTCAAAAAACCAGAACACGCCCTTGCCACGCCACCAATTTCCAATGACCCCGGGAAAGCTTCCTCATTAAAAATATACTCATCCCCATCATCCTCCTCATCCTCCACCTCCTCTTCGCCCGCTACCTCGTCCTGTACACTGCCCTGACCAGACAATGGCTGACTGTCATCAAGGCTTTCCTCTTCCTCTGGTGCAGACGCCTGATCCTTTATGTGCGTCAAACTTTGCATCAGCAGACACATTAGGGGGATGCTCATGCTTATTATGGCGTTGTCTGCACTAACCAGCCGTGTGCATTCCTCAAAACACTGAAGGACTTGACACATGTCTTGAATCTTCGACCACTGCACACCTGACAACTCCATGTCTGCCATCCTACTGCCTGCCCGTGTATGTGTATCCTCCCACAAAAACATAACAGCCCGCCTCTGTTCGCACAGTCTCTGAAGCATGTGCAGTGTTGAGTTCCACCTTGTAACAACGTCTATGATTAGGCGATGCTGGGGAAGGTTCAAAGAACGCTGATAGGTCTGCATACGGCTGGAGTGTACAGGCGAACGGCGGATATGTGCGCAAAGTCCACGCACTTTGAGGAGCAGGTCGGATAACCCCGGATAACTTTTCAGGAAGCACTGCACCACCAGGTTTAAGGTGTGAGCCAGGCAAGGAATGTGTTTCAGTTGGGAAAGGGAGATGGCAGCCATGAAATTCCTTCCGTTATCACTCACTACCTTGCCTGCCTCAAGATCTACAGTGCCCAGCCACGACTGCGTTTCTTGCTGCAAGAACTCGGACAGAACTTCCGCGGTGTGTCTGTTGTCGCCCCAAACACTTCATAGCCAATACAGCCTGCTGACGTTTGCCAGTAGCTGCCCCATAATGGGAGACCTGGTGTGCAACAGTGGCAGCTGCGGATGGAGTGGTTGTGCGACTGTGGTCTGTGGACGAGCTCTCGCTTCTGCAGGAGGACGAGGAGGAGGAGGAGGAGGAGGGGGTGCGAACGGCTACAGCCAACTGTTTCCTAGACTGTGGGCTAGGCAGAACTGTCCCAAACTTGCTGTCCCCTGTGGACCCTGAATCCACCACATTTACCCAGTGTGCCGTGATGGACACGTAACGTCCCTGGCCATGCCTACTGGTCCATGCATCTGTTGTCAGGTGCACCTTTGTGCTCACAGATTGCCTGAGTGCATGGACGATGCGCTCTTTAACATGCTGGTGGAGGGCTGGGATGGCTTTTCTGGAAAAAAAGTGTCGACTGGGTAGCTCGTAGCGTGGTACAGCGTAGTCCATCAGGTCTTTGAAAGCGAAGCTTTCAACTAACCGGTAGGGCATCATCTCTAACGAGATTAGTCTAGCTATGTGGGCGTTCAAACCCTGTGTACGCGGATGCGAGGCTAAGTACTTCCTTTTTCTAACCATAGTCTCATGTAGGGTGAGCTGGACTGGAGAGCTGGAGATCGTGGAACTAGCGGGGGTGCCGGTGGACATGGCAGACTGAGAGACGGTGGGAGATGGTATTGTTGCCGCCGGTGCCCTAGATGCAGTGTTTCCTACTACGAAACTGGAGATTCCCTGACCCTGACTGCTTTGGCCTGGCAAAGAAACCTGCACAGATACTGCAGGTGGTGCAGAAAATGGTGGCCCTACACTGCCGGAAGGGATGTTGCGTTGATGAGTAGCTTCATTGGCCGAGGGTGCTACAACCTTAAGGGACGTTTGGTAGTTAGTCCAAGCTTGCAATTGCATGGTGGTTAAATGTCTATGCATGCAACTTGTATTGAGACTTTTCAGATTCTGCCCTCTGCTTAAGGTAGTTGAACATTTTTGACAGATTACTTTGTGCTGATCAATTGGATGTTGTTTAAAAAAATGCCAGACTGCACTCTTTCTAGCATCGGATACCTTTTCAGGCATTGCAGACTGAGCTTTAACCGGATGGCCACGCTGTCCTCCAACAGGTTTTGACTTTGCCACGCGTTTTGGCCAAGATACGGGCCCGGCAGATGGAACCTGTTGCGATGTTGATGCCTGCTGCGGCCCCTCCTCCTCCGCTTCAGAACTGCTGCCGCCTGCACCCTGTTCCCCCAATGGCTGCCAATCGGGGTCAAGAACTGGGTCATCTATTACCTCTTCTTGTAGCTCGTGTGCAACTTCGTCTGTGTCACCGTGTCGGTCGGTGGTATAGCGTTCGTGATGGGGCAACATAGTCTCATCAGGGTCTGATTCTTGATCAGCATCCTGCGAGGGCAATGTTGTGGTCTGAGTCAAAGGACCAGCATAGTAGTCTGGCTGTGGCTGTGCATCAGTGCACTCCATGTCAGATTCAACTTGTAATGGGCATGGACTGTTAACTGCTTCACTTTCTAAGCCAGGGACGGTATGTGTAAAGAGCTCCATAGAGTAACCCATTGTGTCGCCTGCTGCAGTCTTCTCTGTTGTTGTTTTTGCTGAAGAGGACAAGGAAGCGACTTGTCCCTGACCGTGAACATCCACTAACGACGCGCTGCTTTTACTTTTACCAGTTTCACGAGAGGAGGCAAAAGAGCTAGAGGCTGAGTCAGCAAGATAAGCCAAAACTTGCTCTTGATGCTCCGGCTTTAAAAGCGGTTTTCCTACTTCCAGAAAAGGGAGGGTTCGAGGCCTTGTGTAGCCAGACGACGAACCTGGCTCCACAGCTCCAGACTTAGGTGCAATATTTTTTTTCCCACGACCACCTGATGCTCCACCACTACCACTACCCTCATTACCAGCTGACAATGAACGCCCCCGGCCACGACCTCTTCCACCAGACTTCCTCATTGTTTTAAAAACGTTACCAAACGAACGGTATTTGTTGCTGTCACACAACTTACACGGTGAGCTATAACTTCAGTATGATTTAGCTACCCCTTTACAGGTGGGTGAGACCACAACGAAAATCAGCCACAATGTTACACACTCTGTTGTTGTTGGCAACAAATGAGATGGCACACACGCAGGACTGTCACTGAAGCGCAAATGTAAATATTTATCTCCCACTGATTTGTGTTTGTTTTTTTTAAAAGGGAGACTTCAGAAAAAAAAAAAATTAAAAAAAAATTATTTTTTACAGAAGAATTTATAAAACAAATAAAATGAAATGATTGTTTCAGGGAGAATTTAGGAAAAAAAAAAAAAAAAAGGCTTTGTAGGGCCCACTGAGTGAGAGAGGACGCACACAGGAGTCAGGAGTGGCACACAAGCCCAGAGGCCAATATTAATCTCCCACCGATTGAGTTAGTTATTTTTTTTGGTAGATTTTGGAACCCAAATCAAGCAAAAAAATTAATAGGCTTTCTATGGCCCACAATTGGGGAGAGAGACAGAGATGGCACACCCAGGAGTCAAGACTGGCACACAAGCAGAAGGGGCAATATGAATCTCCCACAGATTTTTTTTTTTTTTTTTTTTCAGGGAGACTTTAGAGAAAAAAAAATACAAAAAAAATGATTTTTTTCAGGAATAATTTAGAAACCAAAGAAAATAAAATGATTTTTTCAGGGAGAATTTAGAAAACAAATAAAACAAAAAATAGGCTTTCTAGGGCCCACTGAGTGACAGATGACGCACACAGGAGTCAGGAGTGGCAGACAAGCCCAGAGGCCAATATTAATCTCCCACTGATTGATTTAGTGATTATTTTTGGTAGATTTTGGAACCCAAATCAAGCAAAAAAATTAATAGGCTTTCTATGGCCCACAATTGGGGAGAGAGAGAGAGATGGCACACCCAGGAGTCAAGACTGGCACACAAGCAGAAGGGGCAATATGAATCTCCCACAGATTTTTTTTTTTTTTTTTTTTCAGGGAGACTTTAGAGAAAAAAAAATACAAAAAAAATGATTTTTTTCAGGAATAATTTAGAAACCAAAGAAAATAAAATGATTTTTTCAGGGAGAATTTAGAAAACAAATAAAACAAAAAATAGGCTTTCTAGGGCCCACTGAGTGACAGATGACGCTCACAGGAGTCAGGAGTGGCACACAAGCCCAGAGGCCAATATTAATCTCCCACTGATTGATTTTGTGATTTTTTTTGGTAGATTTTGGAACCCAAATCAAGCAAAAAAATTAATAGGCTTTCTATGGCCCACTATTTGTGAGAGAGATGGCACGCTCAGGACTGGCACACAAGCCCAGAGGCCAATATTAATCTCCCATTTTTTTTTTTCCAGGGAAAATTTATAAACCCAATAAAAAAAATAATAATAAATAGGCTTTCTTTGGCCCACTATCTGAGAGAGAGAGATGGCACGCATAGGACTGGCACACAAGCCCAAAGGCCAATATTAATCTCCCACTGATTGATTGATTGATTTTTTCAGGTAGAATTATGAACCCAAATCAACCAAAAAAATAAATAGGCTTTCTATGGCCCACTATTTGTGAGAGAGATGGCACGCTCAGGACTGGCACACAAGCCCAGAGGCCAATATTAATCTCCCACTTTTTTTTTTTCCAGGTAAAATTTATAAACCCAATAAAATAATAAAAAAATAGGCTTTCTATGGCCCACTATCTGAGAGAGAGAGAGATGGCACGCTTAGGACTGGCACACAAGCCCAAAGGCCAATATTAATCTCCCACTGATTGATTTATTGATTTTTTCAGGTAGAATTTAGAACTCAAATCAAGCAAAAAAATTAATAGGCTTTCTATGGCCCACTGAGTGAGAGATGGCACACACAGGAGTAAGGAGTGGCACACAAGCCCTGAGGCCAATATTTTTCTCCCACTGATTGATGTTGTGATTTTTTCTGGTAGATTTTGGAACCCAAATCAAGCAAAAAAATAAATAGGCTTTCTATGGCCCACTGAGTGAGAGATGACACAGACAGAGATTGCACTCTAGCAGAAATGTCAATCTTAATCTCCCACAAAAAAAAAAAAGGAACTGTCCTTCAATTACTATCTCCCTGCAGTAATCTCAGCCAGGTATGGCAGGCAGCAATAAGGAGTGGACTGATGCACAAATTAAATAAAAAGTGTGGACAAACAAACAAGATAGCTGTGCAGAAAGGAAGGAACAAGAGTATTTGTGCTTTGAAAAAAGCAGTTGGTTTGCACAGCGGCGTACACACAGCAATGCAGCTATCAGGGAGCCTTCTAGGGCAGCCCAATGAGCTACAGCGCTGAGGAAAAAAAAAAAAAAAGGAGCTTCCACTGTCCCTGCACACCGAAGGTGGTGTTGGGCAGTGGAAATCGCTACAGCACAAGCGGTTTTGTGGTTAATGGACCCTGCCTAACGCTATCCCTGCTTCTGACGAAGCGGCAGCAACCTCTCCCTAAGCTCAGATCAGCAGCAGTAACATGGCGGTCGGCGGGAACTCCCCTTTATAGCCCCTGTGACGCCGCAGACAGCAAGCCAATCACTGCAATGCCCTTCTCTAAGATGGTGGGGACCAGGACCTATGTCATCACGCTGCCCACACTCTGCGTTTACCTTCATTGGCTGAGAAATGGCGCTTTTCGCGTCATTGAAACGCGACTTTGGCGCGAAAGTCGCGTACCGCATGGCCGACCACGCACAGGGGTCGGATCGGGTTTCATGAAACTCGACTTCACCAAAAGTCGGCGACTTTTGAAAATGTTCGACCCGTTTCGCTCAACCCTAGTCGCCGACTTTTGGCAAAGTCGGGTTTCATGAAACCCGATCCGACCCCTGTGCGTGGTCGGCCATGCGGTACGCGACTTTCGCGCCAAAGTCGCGTTTCAATGACGCGAAAAGCGCCATTTCTCAGCCAATGAAGGTAAACGCAGAGTGTGGGCAGCGTGATGACATAGGTCCTGGTCCCCACCATCTTAGAGAAGGGCATTGCAGTGATTGGCTTGCTGTCCGCGGCGTCACAGGGGCTATAAAGGGGCGTTCCCGCCGACCGCCATGTTACTGCTGCTGATCTGAGCTTAGGGAGAGGTTGCTGCCGCTTCGTCAGAAGCAAGGATAGCGTTAGGCAGGGTCCATTAACCACCAAACCGCTTGTGCTGTAGCGATTTCCACAGCCCAACACCACCTTCGGTGTGCAGGGACAGTGGAAGCTACATTTTTTTTTTTCCTCAGCGCTGTAGCTCATTGGGCTGCCCTAGAAGGCTCCCTGATAGCTGCATTGCTGTGTGTACGCCGCTGTGCAAACCAACTGCTTTTTTCAAAGCACAAATCCTCTTGTTCCTTCCTTTCAGCACAGCTATCTTGTTTGTTTGTCCACACTTTTTATTTAATTTGTGCATCAGTCCACTCCTTATTGCTGCCTGCCATACCTGGCTGAGATTACTGCAGGGAGATAGTAATTGAAGGACAGTTCCTTTTTTTTTTTTTTTTCTTTTTTGTGGGAGATTAAGATTGGCATTTCTGCTAGAGTGCCATCCCTGTCTGTGTCATCTCTCACTCAGTGGGCCATAGAAAGCCTATTTATTTTTTTGCTTGATTTGGGTTCTAAAATCTACCTGAAAAAATCACTACATCAATCAGTGGGAGAAAAATATTGGCCTCAGGGCTTGTGTGCCACTCCTTACTCCTGTGTGTGCCATCTCTCACTCAGTGGGCCATAGAAAGCCTATTTATTTTTTTGCTTGATTTGGGTTCCAAAATCTACCTGAAAAAATCACATCAATCAATCAGTGGGAGAAAAATATTGGCCTCAGGGCTTGTGTGCCACTCCTGACTCCTGTGTGTGCCATCTCTCACTCAGTGGGCCATAGAAAGCCTATTAATTTTTTTGCTTGATTTGGGTTCTAAATTCTACCTGAAAAAATCAATAAATCAATCAGTGGGAGATTAATATTGGCCTTTGGGCTTGTGTGCCAGTCCTAAGCGTGCCATCTCTCTCTCTCAGATAGTGGGCCATAGAAAGCCTATTTATTATTTTTTTATTGGGTTTATAAATTTTCCCTGGAAAAAAAAAAAAAAAGTGGGAGATTAATATTGGCCTCTGGGCTTGTGTGCCAGTCCTGAGCGTGCCATCTCTCTCACAAATAGTGGGCCATAGAAAGCCTATTTATTTTTTTGGTTGATTTGGGTTCTAAATTCTACCTGAAAAAATCAATAAATCAATCAGTGGGAGATTAATATTGGCCTTTGGGCTTGTGTGCCAGTCCTAAGCGTGCCATCTCTCTCTCTCAGATAGTGGGCCATAGAAAGCCTATTTATTATTTTTTTTATTGGGTTCATAAATTTTCCCTGGAAAAAAAAAAAAAAAGTGGGAGATTAATATTGGCCTATGGGCTTGTGTGCCAGTCCTGAGCGTGCCATCTCTCTCACAAATAGTGGGCCATAGAAAGCCTATTTATTTTTTTGGTTGATTTGGGTTCTAAATTCTACCTGAAAAAATCAATAAATCAATCAGTGGGAGATTAATATTGGCCTTTGGGCTTGTGTGCCAGTCCTAAGCGTGCCATCTCTCTCTCTCAGATAGTGGGCCATAGAAAGCCTATTTATTATTTTTTTTATTGGGTTTATAAATTTTCCCTGGAAAAAAAAAAAAAAGTGGGAGATTAATATTGGCCTCTGGGCTTGTGTGCCAGTCCTGAGCGTGCCATCTCTCTCACAAATAGTGGGCCATAGAAAGCCTATTTATTTTTTGGGTTGATTTGGGTTCTAAATTCTACCTGAAAAAATCAATAAATCAATCAGTGGGAGATAAATATTGGCCTCTGGGCTTGTGTGCCACTCCTGACTCCTGTGTGCGTCCTCTCTCACTCAGTGGGCCATAGAAAGCCTATTTATTTTTTTGCTTGATTTGGGTTCCAAAATCTACCTGAAAAAATCACATCAATCAATCAGTGGGAGAAAAATATTGGCCTCAGGGCTTGTGTGCCACTCCTGACTCCTGTGTGTGCCATCTCTCACTCAGTGGGCCATAGAAAGCCTATTAATTTTTTTGCTTGATTTGGGTTCTAAATTCTACCTGAAAAAAATCAATAAATCAATCAGTGGGAGATTAATATTGGCCTTTGGGCTTGTGTGCCAGTCCTAAGCGTGCCATCTCTCTCTCTCAGATAGTGGGCCATAGAAAGCCTATTTATTATTTTTTTTATTGGGTTTATAAATTTTCCCTGGAAAAAAAAAAAAAAGTGGGAGATTAATATTGGCCTCTGGGCTTCTGTGCCAGTCCTGAGCGTGCCATCTCTCTCACAAATAGTGGGCCATAGAAAGCCTATTTATTTTTTTGGTTGATTTGGGTTCTAAATTCTACCTGAAAAAATCAATAAATCAATCAGTGGGAGATTAATATTGGCCTTTGGGCTTGTGTGCCAGTCCTAAGCGTGCCATCTCTCTCTCTTAGATAGTGGGCCATAGAAAGCCTATTTATTATTTTTTTTATTGGGTTTATAAATTTTCCCTGGAAAAAAAAAAAAAAGTGGGAGATTAATATTGGCCTCTGGGCTTGTGTGCCAGTCCTGAGCGTGCCATCTCTCTCACAAATAGTGGGCCATAGAAAGCCTATTTATTTTTTTGGTTGATTTGGGTTCTAAATTCTACCTGAAAAAATCAATAAATCAATCAGTGGGAGATAAATATTGGCCTCTGGGCTTGTGTGCCACTCCTGACTCCTGTGTGCGTCCTCTCTCACTCAGTGGGCCCTACAAAGCCTATTTTTTTTTTATTTGTTTTCTAAATTCTCCCTGAAACAATCATTTTATTTAATTTTGTTTCTAAATTCTTCCTGAAAAATTCATTTTTTTTGTTTTTTTTTTTTCTAAAGTCTCCCTGAAAAAAAAAAAAAAATCAAATCAGTGGGAGATTAATATTGCCCTTTCTGCTTGTGTGCCAGTCTTGACTCCTGGGTGTGCCATCTCTCTCTCTCTCCAATTGTGGGCCATAGAAAGCCTATTAATTTTTTTGCTTGATTTGGGTTCCAAAATCTACCTGAAAAAATCACTAAATCAATCAGTGGGAGATAAATATTGGCCTCTGGGCTTGTGTGCCACTCCTGACTCCTGTGTGCGTCCTCTCTCACTCAGTGGGCCATAGAAAGCCTATTTTTTTTTATTTGTTTTCTAAATTCTCCCTGAAACAATCATTTCATTTTATTTGGTTTATAAATTCTTCCTTAAAAAATCATTTTTTTTATTATTTTTTTTTTCTAAAGTCTCCCTTTAAAAAAACCAAAAACAAATCAGTGGGAGATTAATATTTACATTTGCGCTTCAGTGACAGTCCTGCGTGTGTGGCATCTCTCTCATTTGTTGCCACCAACAACAGAGTGTGTAACATTGTGCCTGATTTTCGTTGTGGTCTCACCCACCTGTAAAGGGGTAGCTAAATCATACTGAAGTTATAGCTCACCGTGTAAGTTGTGTGACAGCAGCAAATACCGTTAGTTTGGTAACGTTTTTAAAACAATGAGGAAGTCTGGTGGAAGAGGTCGTGGCCAGGGGGCGTTCATTGTCAGCTGGTAATGAGGGTAGTGGTAGTGGTGGAGCATCAGGTGGTCGTGGGAAAAAAAATATTGCACCTAAGTCTGGAGCTGTGGAGCCAGGTTCGTCGTCTGGCTACACAAGGCCTCGAACGCTCCCTTTTCTGGGAGTAGGAAAACCGCTTTTAAAGCCGGAGCAGCAAGAGCAAGTTTTGGCTTATCTTGCTGACTCAACCTCTAGCTCTTTTGCCTCCTCTCGTGAAACTGGTAAAAGTAAAAGCAGCGCGTCGTTAGTGGATGTTCACGGTCAGGGACAAGTCGCTTCCTTGTCCTCTTCAGCAAAAACAACAACAGAGAAGAATGCAGCAGGCGACACAATGGGTTACTCCATGGAGCTCTTTACACATACCGTCCCTGGCTTAGAAAGTGAAGCAGTTAACAGTCCATGCCCATTACAAGTTGAATCTGACATGGAGTGCACTGATGCACAGCCATAGCCAGACTACTATGCTGGTCCTTTGACTCAGACCACAACATTGCCCTCGCAGGGTGCTGATCAAGAATCAGACCCTGATGAGACTATGTTGCCCCATCACGAACGCTATACCACCGACCGACACGGTGACACAGACGAAGTTGCACACGAGCTACAAGAAGAGGTAATAGATGACCCAGTTCTTGACCCCGATTGGCAGCCATTGGGGGAACAGGTTGCAGGCGGCAGCAGTTCTGAAGCGGAGGAGGAGGGGCCGCAGCAGGCATCAACATCGCAACAGGTTCCATCTGCCGGGCCCGTATCTTGCCCAAAACGCGTGGCAAAGTCAAAACCTGTTGGAGGACAGCGTGGCCATCCGGTTAAAGCTCAGTCTGCAATGCCTGAAAAGGTATCCGATGCTAGAAAGAGTGCAGTCTGGCATTTTTTTAAACAACATCCAATTGATCAGCGCAAAGTCATCTGTCAAAAATGTTCAACTACCTTAAGCAGAGGGCAGAATCTGAAAAGTCTCAATACAAGTTGCATGCATAGACATTTAACCACCATGCATTTGCAAGCTTGGACTAACTACCAAACGTCCCTTAAGGTTGTAGCACCCTCGGCCAATAAAGCTAGTCATCAACGCAACATCCCTTCCGGCAGTGTAGGGCCACCATTTTCTGCACCACCTGCAGTATCTGTGCAGGTTTCTTTGCCAGGCCAAAGCAATCAGGGTCAAGGAATCACCAGTTTCGTAGTAGGAAACACTGCATCTAGGGCACCGGCGGCAACAATACCATCTCCCACCGTCTCTCAGTCTGCCATGTACACCGGCACCCCCGCTATTTCCACGATCTCCAGCTCTCCAGTCCAGCTCCCCCTACATGAGACTATGGTTAGAAAAAGGAAGTACTTAGCCTCGCATCCGCGTACACAGGGTTTGAACGCCCACATAGCTAGACTAGTCTCGTTAGAGATGATGCCCTACCGGTTAGTTGAAAGCGAGGCTTTCAAAGCCCTGATGGACTACGCTGTACCACGCTACGAGCTACCCAGTCGACACTTTTTTTCCAGAAAAGCCATCCCAGCCCTCCACCAGCATGTTAAAGAGCGCATCGTCCATGCACTCAGGCAATCTGTGAGCACAAAGGTGCACCTGACAACAGACGCATGGACCAGTAGGCATGGCCAGGGACGTTACGTGTCCATCACGGCACACTGGGTAAATGTGGTGGATGCAGGGTCCACAGGGGACAGCAAGTTTGGGACAGTTCTGCCTAGCCCACGGTCTAGGAAACAGTTGGCTGTAGCCGTTCGCACCCCCTCCTCCTCCTCCTCGTCCTCCTGCAGAAGCGAGACCTCGTCCACAGACCGCAGTCGCACAACCACTCCATCCGCAGCTGCCACTGTTGCACACCAGGTCTCCCATTATGGGGCAGCTACTGGCAAACGTCAGCAGGCTGTATTGGCTATGAAGTGTTTGGGCGACAACAGACACACCGCTGAAGTTCTGTCCGAGTTCTTGCAGAAAGAAACGCAGTCGTGGCTGGGCACTGTAGATCTTGAGGCAGGCAAGGTAGTGAGTGATAACGGAAGGAATTTCATGGCTGCCATCTCCCTTTCCCAACTGAAACACATTCCTTGCCTGGCTCACACCTTAAACCTGGTGGTGCAGTGCTTCCTGAAAAGTTATCCGGGGTTATCCGACCTGCTCCTCAAAGTGCGTGGACTTTGCTCACATATCCGCCGTTCGCCCGTACACTCCAGCCGTATGCAGACCTATCAGCGGTCTTTGAACCTTCCCCAGCATCGCCTAATCATAGACGTTGCAACAAGGTGGAACTCAACACTGCACATGCTTCAGAGACTGTGTGAACAGAGGCGGGCTGTTATGTTTTTGTGGAAGGATACACATACACAGGCAGGCAGTAGGATGGCAGACATGGAGTTGTCAGGTGTGCAGTGGTCGAAGATTCAAGACATGTGTCAAGTCCTTCAGTGTTTTGAGGAATGCACACGGCTGGTTAGTGCAGACAACGCCATAATAAGCATGAGCATCCCCCTAATGCGTCTGCTGATGCAAAGTTTGACGCACATAAAGGATCAGGCGTCTGCAGCTGAGGAAGAGGAAAGCCTTGATGACAGTCAGCCATTGTCTGGCCAGGGCAGTGTACAGGACGAGGTAGCGCGCGAACAGGAGGAGGAGGACTAGGAGGATGATGGGGATGATTATATTTTTAATGAGGAAGCTTTTCCGGGGCCAGTGGAAATTGTTGGCGCGGCAAGGCCGGGTTCTGGTTTTTGGAGGGACACAAGTGACGTGGATTTGCCTGAAACTGCCCCTCAACCAAGCACAACCACAGATTTGAGAACTGGAACTTTGGGCCACATGGCGGATTATGCCTTACGTATCCTCAAAAGGGACACACGCATAACAAAAATGATGAACGATGACGATTACTGGTTGGCCTGCCTCCTTGATCCTCGCTATAAAGGCAAATTGCAAAATATAATGCCACATGAGAACTTGGAACTAATATTAGCAACCAAACAATCAACTCTTATTGACCGTTTGCTTCTGGCATTCCCTGCACACAGCGCCCGTGATCGTTCTAACACGAGCTGCAGGGGCCAGCAGACCAGAGGTGTTAGAGGGGCAGAAATCAGAAGTGGCGTTGGCCAGAGGGGTTTTCTGACCAGGTTGTGGAGTGATTTTGCTATGACCGCAGACAGGACAAGTACTGCAGCATCAATTCAAAGTGACAGGAGACAACATTTGTCCAGTATGGTTACTAACTATTTTTCATCCCTTATCGACGTTCTCCCTCAACCGTCATTCCCATTTGATTACTGGGCATCAAAATTAGACACCTGGCCAGAATTGGCAGAATATGCATTGCAGGAGCTTGCTTGCCCGGCAGCTAGTGTCCTATCAGAAAGAGTATTCAGTGCTGCAGGTTCAATACTAACAGAAAAAAGGACTCGTCTGGCTACCCAAAATGTAGATGATCTAACCTTCATTAAAATGAACCACAACTGGATTTCGAAATCTTTTGCCCCACCTTGCCCGGCTGACACCTAGCTTTCCTTTGTAAAGGTCTTGCCTGTGGACTATTCTGAACGACTTTTCCAATCTCGTAATTTGCAGCACCTGATTGTCCAGCATCCGACATGTTAACACCTCCCTAAATGGCCAAAGTCCCCACACGGGGCCGTGGTATCGCCACTTGGCGCCAGCACCCGTGAGAGTACTGTTTGTCTGAAGAGGTGGGTGTGCCCGCTTTTGGTCGACAGCACTGCCACTAGGTCCCTCATAGTACAATAAAGTGTCTGGCGGTGGTGGTGCGCACCCAACGTCAGACACACCGTTGTAATATGAGGGGCCCTGGGCCTGTACCGCCGGCCACAAGACAGTCCCCCCCCAGGTCAAACAGTGCTCTACGACTTGCAAAATTTTCTCTCACAGCTCCACCAATGTTTAGTCTATGCGCTGACATCCTTCAATGCCTGGCACTGTTAATACCATTGTATTGACATTTTTCTTATGTTAGGCCTTCGAAGCCTGTCTGTGGTCACTCCTTCCACTAGGCCTCCACTGACCTGTCTACTGCTGCCCGTGTTCCCCTGGAACCAATTTTAAATTGCCTACAGCCAGCCCAATTTATTATGTTAGGGCTTCGAAGCCTGTCTGCGGTCCCTCCTTCCACTAGGCCTCCACTGACCTGTCTACTGCCGCCCGTGTTCCCCTGGAACCAATTTTAAATTGCCTACAGCCAGCCCAATTTATTATGTTAGGGCTTCGAAGCCTGTCTGCGGTCCCTCCTTCCACTAGGCCTCCACTGACCTGTCTACTGCCGCCCGTGTTCCCCTGGAACCAATTTTAAATTGCCTACAGCCAGCCCAATTTATTATGTTAGGGCTTCGAAGCCTGTCTGCGGTCCCTCCTTCCACTAGGCCTCCACTGACCTGTCTACTGCCGCCCGTGTTCCCCTGGAACCAATTTTAAATTGCCTACAGCCAGCCCAATTTATTATGTTAGGGCTTCAAAGCCTGTCTGCGGTCCCTCCTTCCACTAGGCCTCCACTGACCTGTCTACTGCTGTCCGTGTTCCCCTGGAACCAATTGTAAATTGCCTACATCCCAATTTTTGTTATGTTAGGCCTTCGAAGCCTGTCTGCGGCCCGTTCTTTCCACTACTACTACATTGACCAGGCCACTGCTGCCCGTGTTCCCCTGGAACCAATTTTAAATTGCCTACAGCCAGCCCAATTTATTATGTTAGGCCTTCAAAGCCTGTCTGCGGTCCCTCCTTCCACTAGGCCTCCACTGACCTGTCTACTGCTGCCCGTGTACCCCTTGAACCAACATCAGAAAATATAAAAATAAGTATTTTGCTTATAAAAAAGAAAATACTGGAGAGATATCAAATGCAGACATTTTAACATTAAAAACAAACACATACAACAAAAATCTGGTACAGTACTAAAAATGGCCACCAGCTACAATAACTTTCTCCTGCAAGTAGTTAACTGAAAGTTTTTTTCAATTTAAAACACAGATATGGCATCCACCGAGTGTTGTCCTGTCGAGTCTTCTTTATATTATTGCCAAGAAGATGCAAAACAATGAAAATAATAAAATCATTATTTACCAAAAAAATAGAGTAAGTCAAAACCACATTGCAAATAAACATTCATTACAAATTAAGAAGCAGGGCGCGTCCGAGGGTGAGTATATACCTAATAAGAATATAATCACCCTCGGACGCGCCCTGCTTCTTTCCGACAGCCTTCCTTCCTAAGAATCAGCCCTTCCGTGGTGTAGAGAGAGGGTGTGTTACACTCCAAGGTGTTCCCCAGGTTGCCTTTCCTGAGCTTCGATCTTCATGCTCTCGTTTAGTAGTTGTCGGAAAGTAGGCTGCATTAGGCCTACAAATTGGGTATGGGGTGGAGAGAGATGGTGTGTTACACTCCAAGGTGTTCCCCAGGTTTCCTCTCCATTGCTTCGGTCTTCCGACTCTCGTTTAGTAGTTGTAGAAAACTACACTGCATTAGGCCTACAAAATGGGTATCGGGTGGAGAGAGATGGTGTGTTACACTCCAAGGTGTTCCCCAGGTTTCCTTGCCATTGCTTCGGTCTTCCGACTCTCGTTTAGTAGTTGTAGAAAACTACACTGCATTAGGCCTACAAAATGGGTATCGGGTGGAGAGAGATGGTGTGTTCCACTCCAAGGTGTTCTCCAGGTTGCCTTTCCTGAGCTTCTATCTTCAGGCTCTCGTTAAATTGTGGTTAAATGGAACAACTGAATTTGGCGTACTAGTTGGTTTGGGGCCTACTAACAGTGTCTGCCGCTCCTTGCTGTTCTCCTGGTTTCCTGTCCTGAAATTCCATTTTCAGGCGCTCGTTAAGTAGTTGTTAATGTTAGACTGCATTTGGCCTACTAGTTGGGTTGGGGCCTACTATCGGTGTCTGCCACTCCTTGCTGTTCTCCTCCACTGAACAAAGCTGTGCCGCCTGTTTACTACGGTTGCCAATTTTGAACTGCATTTCGACTACTTACTGATTTGGGCCTACTCTCTGTGTCAGCCTCTCATTCCAGTTGTCCTCCACTGCAATGCCCCCTGGTTATTCCTGTGTTACCAATTTTGAACTGCATTTAGCCAACTTTATTCTTTGGGCCTATATCTGTGTTTCATCCTCATCCTGCCCATTGCCCAACCAGTGATAGATGAGTCTGCTGGTACATTGACCCATAACGCAACATTCCCCGTGCACGCTAAACAACAACATTGTGACCCTGCTGAAAGTCAGGTTGCTCTTCCCGCATACCATACCACCTTACACAGGGACAAAGAGGAAGGTGCAGATGAAAGTGCAGGTTCCTTCATCAGGTGGGGGGAGGAATACTAGTTGGCGACGTCACTGGCACAGGGCCTCTCATAGAACGCAAAAGTGTTGCTGCCGGTGGGAGGCGCCCCCGCCGTGCAAACACATCGCTGTACTTTGAGGGGCCCTGTGCCAGTGCCAATGCCAACGAGTGGGCCCCCCCCTGCTTGCTCAGGTTCACAGCACTTGCAAAGTTGAAATACTTACCTCTCCCTGCTCCACTGCCGTGACGTGGTCCAGATTTCCTGGGCCCACTAATTACTTGAACCAGCCCTACCCACCACAACTTTAGCCAAATGACCCCCAATTTCAAATGCCTTCCAATTATTATAAGGTAAATTACGCTTGACAAGCTTCATTAAGAAGAATGGATGGTTTTGACATTAAAATGGGCACTCTAGGTGTTTTCCTGGCCCCCACTCACTGCCGACTATGCTGCCCCATTGACTTGCATTGGGTTTCGTGTTTCGGTCGATCCCGACTTTACGTCATAATCGGCCGATTTCACTCGACCCGACTTTTGAGATAGTCGGGTTTCGCAAAACCCGGCTTGACTCTAAAAAGGTCAAGTTCGCTCAACTCTACTAGCTACATATGACTTTTTTTTCAAAAATTCAAAAATGAACTGTCCCAGATAACTCCATACTGGTATCATTTAATGTGTGCAGTCTGAACACATTAGTTTACCATGAAAATGGCATCAATGATTTTTTTTATCAGTTTTACAGAAAAACAACATGTGAAGAAAATCAGGAATTCATTATCACCCTATTAAATATTGTTCTATAAAGAAACAATTTGTGTTTTGGTGACCAAATTTACAGTCAATGCAAAGGCTCAGCAATGGAGGCGAATATTGCCTTGACATATGCTAAACTTGTTATGTTCATGATCGAGGAATCCTTTGTGTACCAAATCCACTTGTATGCACAATATTGTGTGACATGGCTTCAGTACAAAGACAACATTTTTTGCTTTCTGTACTGGTGACGTCTCATACCTTGAAACTTTCTTGGGAGAAATCAATTCAGTTCAACCCACAAAGAAATTCACTACGGTCAATTCACAAGGGCCAAGAATAGGGAGAGCCTCCGTGGAATGGGGGCACCTTTTATTTTGCACTTTCTATCCTAGGGTGCCAACCTCCATTGTTAGGTAGGTTATCAGAATTAGGAGATGGATAGAAAAAGGCGTGGGCCCGTATATTACACTATCCCTCAAACTGCTTTTTCTGGGCACTTAATAAGGGTATATTTCAAGAAATTGATTTTTCCCTCCCCTAACATCTCTCCTTTATCCTCAAAACTTCCCCCTTTTCTTTCATTTTTGCAGTTTTGTTGCATATTTGATCTATATGTATATTTTTTCCAGGAGTAAGAGTCTGCCACCATAGAAAATTTTAGACAAGTAGATGAATAGTGCTTAATGTACATATTTTTCCCTTTTTTTGGATGAACTAAGCATGTGCCCGAGATGAAAGATTCTACTTCCTATTTTGAGGTTTAGGTAGAATCTCATTTATATATAAAAGAAATGGTCCCCGGTAACAGAAGAGTTATGCACACTCTAGTTAGCGATGCTATAACCAGAAGGGGTTAATATATTTTCAATTTATAGTGCGGCCCTGGGATATAAGAGTTTATGCTCCAGCCCTGCGCTTCTATTATTAGGACTCCGGTAGTCACTAGTGTTGAGCGATACCGTCTGATATTTGAAAGTATCGATATCGGATGGTATCGGCCAATATCCGAAAAATATCGGATATCGCCGATACCGATATCCGATTCCAATACAAGTCAATGGGACACAAATATCGGAAGGTATCCTGTAATGGATCCCAGGGTCTGAAGGAGAGGAAACTCTCCTTCAGGCCCTGGGATCCATATTCATGTGTAAAATAAAGAATACAAATAAAAAATATTGATATACTGTACTTACCCTCTGACGCGCCCTGGTCGTCACCGCTGCAACCGCCTTGCTTTCGTTCCGAAGAATGAGCGCATTAATGACCTTCGATGACGTTGCGGCTTGTGATTGGTCGCGTGAGCGGTCACATGACCGCTCAGCGACCAATCACAGGCCGCGACGTCATCGAAGGCCCTTTACGCGCTCATTCTTCGGAACAAAAGCAAGGCGGTTGCAGCGGTGACGACCAGGGCGCGTCAGAGGGTAAGTATATCAATATTTTTTATTTTTATTCTTTATTTTACACATTAATCTTAATCTCGATACCGATTCCCGATATCACAAAAATATCGGAACTCGGTATCGGAGTTCCGATACCGCAAATATCGGCCGATACCCGATACTTGCTGTATCGGAATGCTCAACACTAGTAGTCACTAAATGACATAGACGCTTTGACCGGAAATGACATTTGCGGCTCATTCATGTGCTATCATGGAAACACTGGGAACGCATCACTGGAAATGACGCGTGCAGTTGAGCCGTGCGCCTCACAGCGGACACACAGGAAGTGACGCCTGATTATGGGACACAGAAATGAACGGGCAGGCTATTTAACAGCAGCCGGTAAGAGACATGTAAGACCGTCACCGTATGGTTCTGCTGTGGGTCAGTCCAAGCCTGCCTGTGGACCAGCGACCCAGGATATTTGGACATTGACAAAATGGACACATCCTGAATCTATATTTGCCGCCAGCTCTACCCAACGTATGAGGACAGCAGACTTGAGGTTCAATTAGGAATTAGTAAGTTTGCCTTTAGTTTTAAAAGCAGGTTATGTCTCCAGTATGAATGTAGTATTTAATATTTTATTGTTTCACAAATGTGCAAAACCACAAAATCGTAAATGCCTTCAAATGCCATCTGTCATCTCCAACACATGCACGACGTGATATTGCAAATATAACAACATGCTCATTTTTGGCAACCACAGTTTTAAATATGTATTTAATGTAGCAATATGCATTTTGTTTTAAGATGTTTTGCCTATAATATAATTTTTAGTAATGTCACAGCAATGTATGTGTGTTCTCAATGTAAACACAGTGGACTTAGCATATTTTTTTTTAATGAAGATTATGCATTCCACTAATTGCCTGACCCTGGTGAGGTGGTAATTGCACTTACAGCATGGCGGGGAAGAAGCTGTATGACGTAGCGGGACAGCTGAAAAGCCTCATCACCAACCATTTCTTAAGGAACAGATGTTCCTCCATATCCAGGCAGCATCCGAGTACTAGACACACCCAGTTGGTTATTTCTAGGCCGCCGACCCATTAAAGAAGAGATAGAAATTTGTGAATCTCCAATTCTTCCATATATCTTAATATCTGCAATTCTAAACAGGCAGTTGCTGTCAACCAGAGCTAAGAAAACCACTGAAAATACAGCTTATAATTGTAGAATTGGGACCCTGAGTTCTTAATTAGGATACGCTTCTCGTTCACAGCTCCAAAGCAGTTTGGAAATTTGCAGACCTCATAAATGCCCTTGGATATTTTAAGCCAGTCACTGGTGGTTGGCTCAAACCAAGATTTGGCTGCATGTGTGCCAAAGACATACTGATAGGGATTCTAGATTGTGAGCCCCATCGGGGACAGTGATGATAATATGTGCAAAACTGTAAAGCGCTGCGGAATATGTTAGCGCTATATAAAAATAAAGATTATTTATTCTTATTATGTGTAATGCACAACTCTGCATATTGTTGAATTCCTCAGGATGAGTTTGAGGTGCTGCATATGATAAACCAGTTGAGAGGAAACTAACTAAAAGGTAAAAAACAGTAGAACGCTAACAATATATTTCTAGATTTGTACAAATAACAACTAAAGAGACAAAAACACAAAAGAGCCACAAAATAAACAAGTCATGATCACTTGACGCAAGGTCAGCAGTAGATGCTCTTCTGCAGCAAAACATTTGCGGAACCTGGTGTTCTGAAATGTGATCCCTGGCCATAGCTCCTCCAGAAGGACATCAAAGGTTTGCAGGCACATTCTTCAATATGCAAAATATGTCTCGGGGTACTGAAATAATTCAATATAGATACATGCAAAATACCCTCTGATCTGATGCTGGCACACCCATACTGGTCCGAATGATTGGGTACCTTCCCCCATATTCTCTGGACAGAACCCAGTTTAATAGAACTTGCTTACTCCGGTGGAAACTTAAATTGTTAGCTGCCATTTATGCAGGTTATCTCAATTACCAAAATATAAGTCATGAGGAGAAAAATGGGGATGTATCATATAATAGGGCTGTGCTCCCAGCTTTTAGTGCCCTGCTGCAAGTTGCTTTTATAGAATTACCAATCAGGCCGTTAGCTATTATTGTGGGAAATTTGGAATATATGTTGAAAAAACACATTGCATGCGGTTTACATACGAATGTCATATGCAGATGATATGGATGCTAGTGGAGAAAAACAGCACACACAAGAATGACATATGGAATGACAATTATGCAAATTGTCACTTCAGAGAAGACAAGAACTAGAACTCTAGTGCCACCTATTGGAAGTAGCAATCCTACAAGTCAATGTTAACCTTTTAATGAACATTGTCACATGACTTAGGATAATTTCCAAACCAGAATTTTAATTTGCAGACACTGTGTTTCAGGGTACTGCCTCTCGTTGGTGCAAAGTGGAGATCTGCTTTGGCTGGGTGAGAGGCGTCCGACCGATATCCGAGAAGTATCGTTTCTCCTTGTGGAGATTGACATGCTAAGCATGCCGAGATGAAAAGACTTAAAGTCGCAATGCGCCTCTGGGAAAAATGCTAATTATGCAAATTGTCTCTTCAGAGAGGAAGATAGCTAGAACTCTTGTGCCGCCTATTGGAAGTAGTAATCCTACAAGTCAATGTTAACCCTTTAACTAGCCTTGTCACATGACTTAGGACAACAGCCAAACCAGAATCTCAATTTGCAGACACTGTGTTTTGGGGTACTGCCCCTCATCAGTGCAAAGTAGAGATCTGGTTGGCTGGCTGAGAGGCATCCGACCGATTTCCAAGAAGTATAGTTTCTCCTAGTGGAGATTGACATGCTAAGCATGCCAAGATGAGGAATGACTTACGCAGTACATATGCATGAAACTTGACCAACTTTTCAGTATTAGAATTGGAGCACTGAGTGGGAGTGAGGCTTTAGGGCTCACACTCATCATTGTAAATAAGATTAGCCGATGTTGTTTCTGAAAAGTAGGACGAGAGTCATGTGAGTACTATGAGTGGGCAATGCTATTTTCCTCACCTATCATCCATATGACATGCGTATGCAATCCGTATGCTATGCGTTTTTAACATCAGCTTTTGCAAACAGTAATTCTCTGTTATTTCAAGCTAGTTTGCTAACTAATAAAACAATCTTTGATGCAGATATAGATAGATAGATTATAGAGAGAAAGAGATACAGATAGATTAATAGATATACAAAAAACCCGACCAGCACCTCCTAAGTGTGAATAGCTGCAAGTTGTAGTGACTGGAAAATATATATAAAAATCAAAGCAGCACTCTGTGAATGTCAAGACATATAGTGTCAATGGAAATAACAACTTCCAACCGCATTGTCCCTCAGCAAGATGTATTTACAAAAATTGTCCCGCAGGTGTTCTCAACCATTTCTACTTGCCCAAATTGTAGGTTTGCATCCCCAGAGAGACATGTTTATCCATTATTGTAGGCTTTTTAGCCTGAAAGTGGTTTGTACAGTGAGACAGCCTATGGTTATGATAGGACCCATCAGAGAAGTGTCACCTTGGTGTGGTTAATGGGCACATATGAATTGGTTATGCGCTAAGAACCTTTGTACATGTTTGCATTGTACATCTTGTTGAGGGACAATACTGTTGGAAGTTGTTATTTCCATTGACACTATATGTCTTGGCATTTACAGAGTGCTGCTGTGTTTTTTATACATTTGTATACATAGATAGATAAAAAAGAAAAAGGAGGAAGCACTCCAATAAATGATGTAAAACATGGACTTAGCCCATATGGCGTTGCAACGTTTCGGATGGCATTAGCCTTTCTCAGGCCTTCCTCAAGAGCTGCTGATGATGATGATCACCTTGTTGATGTCAACACTTTCATCATTCTGATAAATTAAGAGCATCACTCCAGCACTGTAAAATAAATGCTGTAGTTGTGTCTTAAATAGGCTATTGGTTTCCATCAGTTACAATATATTTTACCCCAGCCAGATAGGTTGAAGTCACTGATGGCAGGGCTCAGGAGGAAGGGATCACCGTTTGACTTTTTGAATGCAAAATTGGCTGTAATTAATGGTGGGTGACATGTCACGTTTTGAGACCCCCTGATGTACCCCCAATTCTAACTCCAACCCTAATCCCAACTCACCCCTAACCCTAATCCCAACCCTAACCAATATCATAACACACCCCTAACCCTAACACACCCCTAGCCTCAACCCTAACCCTAGCTCCAACCCTAACTCTAGCCCCAAAACTTAACCTAGCCCAACCCTAATCCTAGCCCAACCCTAAAACTAGCCCCAATACTGACCCTAGTCCAACACTATCCCTAGCTCAATCCTAACCCTAGCCCCAACCCAAACCATAGCCCCAACCCTAACCCCATCCCAACCCTAACTGTACGCCAACCCTAACCCTAGCCCCAAACCTAATCCTAGCCCAACCCTACCCCTAGCCCAACTCTAACCCTAGATCTAGCCCCAACCCTAACCCTAGCCCCAACCTTAACCCTAACTCTAGCCCTAGCCCAACCCTAACCCTAATGGAAAAATGGAAAAGAATATATGTTAGGGCTGGCGGAATGCACCGAGTAAATATAGTGATAGTAAAGGTGCATTGGCAGCTCGGGGTCCACTGTGCAGGAGTGCTGCACTAGTGCTGCTAGTTAATGGCGGCACTATATGGCAGTACTATGCCAGAATAGACACAAATTCCATCACCCGGTCTGTATAGGAGCAAACTCTGTGACTTCACAGAGTCACAGGGAATAAAGGTAATGCTGTGCCCTGTTAGCAATCCCAGGGTGCAGCAATTGGATACTAGTGGGATTCCTGCAATTCACCTCCACTATGCTGGTGACTGATCCCGCTCTGACACTCGGTGGCTTTTGAGCCTGCGACTGAGTATGCCCTGAGTCAGATGCTGGGATTAAGCGGGAGTTGCCACCCTACACTGATGGATTGTCAGGAGCAACTGGAGATAGCCGCACAGAGTGCATACAGCACCGCACTGGCGGTCACTGCTGGTTAGACGCAGTATAGATTGTGCCTGGTGCTGGATGGCACTATCTGGCGCTAGACAGCTCCAACATTCTCGAACATTCATAAACTCTAGGGATGGGAATGATTTGAAGCTTTCACCAGAGCAGGCATCTAACCACACACACAATTACTGATTTATACTAGCACATGGCCGTGCGGCCATGCAAACCTTTTACAGAGGAAGATCTCTGGGACCTTCCTAGTGGTCTAATAGGAGCTGCTACAGGACCTGAGCATGTGATGCCCGGCCTCCAATGAGACTTCGTCCCTTGGGCATGCTCAGTAGAGGAAAAGCAGAACTTAGTCCCAGAAGTGTCTGCTCGCCGCTAATTAGTGCTGGTTAAAATGGCTGAGCCTGGAAGATCAGCAGTAACCAAGCGCACAGTATCTGCCTGAGCCAGACGCTGGGACCGACGTCTCTGCTGAGCAGGCTCCACTGTGGCTGGAGAAGAATGGGAGACCGCAGCTGACGAAGTTTGAGACTCCCCTTGTGCAGTGGTGGGAACTCGACACCTAACAATACATTTTCTTATTTTATCTAACTAAGTGGGGGATTTGATTTACTATTTTTTTATTTTGATCACAGTTCTCGGTGGGCATGCTGCGCATGCTTCTGCCATTCTCTTTCTGGAAGAAGACACTGATGGCAAGGGGATAGGACCGAAGGATACAGGAGGGTCAAGGGACACCAGAGGTACTGTGGAGGGATTGGGGGACCGAAATTCTCTCTCCTCTTTTGTGCTAGATCATATCAAAGGAGAGAGAACTTAAATGGGAAATTGGATTTTTTTCTGTGAATAACAGTGATTGCAACACTTTGGGGGCTATAACAAGAATTTCCGATCCTGGGGGTGCTATAACCTTATTTCTCATCACCATTAAAAAGCAGCACCGAGGAATAAGTACCCTTAACTGCCGCCATTAAAAGGTGTATAGGTGGTTGTTAAGGGGTTAATAAGGATGTGATTGCGTTAAAATGCTCCAAAGAGTCCTCAGAGTGTTATACACTTCTTTTCCTGAACTTACAGTCTTTGTCATATCAGGATTCATGGATATTTCATTTGCCACTAAAAAATATTTTGAGAAATTAAGAGAAGTTATCGATTTTGAATTTCAACAGATCTGCTCATAAGCCCAACACTGGTACCTTCACCATCTTACCATTGAGGAATTTCCTAGACTATCCTGATCAAACACATTTGTGTGAAACACTGTTTGGCTAAGGTGGCCATCTTTGTCTTCTGTTACATGCCTGTTTCACTTTTTTCTCTTAAGTTGATGCACCTTATTTTTGTTATTTTCATTATTCCATAGGTTTGGATGTACCATACTATTTATTATTAACAAATGAGGCATTTATTGCTAGCATTTATTTGTTCTTGCAAACACGTACACACAATTCATAATATCATGCTAGTCATGCAACAACTTCACATGTATTTAAATCAGCAAGTATCATGAAGCCCAGTACTATATACTAGCTGATCAAATTTGCCTCACTGCGTAAAGTCTAGAGTTGCTTTTTCATAGAAACATTGAATCTGACCTTTGCTTTTGTGAAAGTCCTAAATCACATAAACTAGATATTGCTCAAATCTAAGAACAAGTTAATTTCATTCTATTCCCTCCACTGTGATATATAGAAGTTTTCATGCCAAAGAACTAAGGGAGGATAAAAATGAAGGCATTTGCTAGTAGAGGCATGTGCACCCTTATTAAATTAAGAGTGATAAAAAAAAGCTGCAAAAATGAAAAAAAATATAATAATGTTAAAAAAAACTCAGCAGGTGAAATGAGAAAATAGAAGTTATCACTTTACTGTGAAAATTTACAGACTTGGGTAAAACATTTTCATCAATATTTTTAGTAATTCTATGTGCTTCTCTTTAGCATAGTAAATAATATTTTCTCGTCGTAAAATTTTAAAATATAAATTAGATGTCACTTTTACTTGATCCGATTTAACTCACGTATTATTAAATTCAACGGTTGAAATTAATAAAAAAGAATTTTATATGGAAAATAATCATTTTAGCTGCTGCATTCTGTAAGTTGTTAATATTGTTTTGCTTAATTAAAAGTAATCTGTAAAAAAGTTTTCTCTACCTAATCTGAGAGCATCACAATGTTAGGTCAGAAATCCTAATTCCTCACTGGTCTGCTTGGTGTAGTCTTGTATAACCATTGTTTTACGAGATTACCAATAGAGGACTAGTTTGCCTACTGCCACGTAACGCTTCATCATGAGCTCTATATAATCCTGCCCAACCACTGACTGGCAGATTTATGACTATGCATAGTGTACACAAAGTGCTGTCAATCAGTAGCGTTGGTGAGGTTACTGAGAGCTCACAATACAGTTAGCTGATAGATCTGTAGCAGATAAAGAAGATTTAAATCAAAATTGCAACAATCTGCCTCAACATCATGCTGCTCTCAGATGGGAAATCAAAAACCTGGTGACAGATTCCCTTTACTAGTTATGTTCTTATTGTTGCATACTGTATATATATTGCATTGCACATTTCTCTGTTCAAATGTAAAAATGTGTTTAATAAAAATGACTGCAAACACAGACTTGTCTACAACTGAAGGATAATGCTGACTTGGTTATGAGTGTCAAATATTATTTTAGTTAGGATAGCCAGCTGTCCCTACACTGTCCTGGAGGTGGTTCTAGACTCCCCCTGTGCAGCGGTGGGAGCTCGACACCTAGCAATACATTTTCTTATTCTATTATTTGTATCTAACTAAGTGTGGGTTTGATTTACTAATTTTTACTATTTTTTTTTATTTTGATCACTGTGATAGGGTCTATCACAGTCATCAAAATGAACGATTAGGAAACATTTCCTATTTTTGCTGGGTGCCGGCCGCCAGATGTTGGAGGGCATGCTGCGCATGCTTCTGCCATATTCTTCCTGGAAGAAGATGCTGATGGCGGGGGGATAGGACCGGAGGATACAGTAGGATCCAGGGATGGGGACTCGAGCATGGCATTCGAACACCCAATCGTGTAACGAGCAAACTGAAGCACCTCGATGGATGCTGCAAACGTGTTTGTGCTAAGGGCGTGCGCGGCCACACCGCCCCTGCTTTTATCAGGGTTAGTGTGTGTACTTGAAAAGCTGTCCCCAGCCAATTGCTGAGAAGCAGCTCCTATATATAGTTCTTCTGCCCTATGGGCAGGGCCGGAGCTACTCACAAAGCTCCTGAACTTTGCTATGTGTGCTTTGTGTTCCTGCACCTCTCCTGTCTATGTTTTGGTACCTAAGTCCTTGCCTTGATTCCTGTTGTGTACTGTTTGGGTACCTGTCCTGGAGGCGGTATATCCAGGTCTGAATTCTTGATCCAGTACCTGTTCTGCACCTGACCCTGTCTGAACTGTGTCTGCTGTGCTATGTTCCTGGAATCCCTCTGCGTGTGTAACCTTGCACCCAGTGACTTTGAGTCTCTTGTAAACGGTGTTTCTGCTGAGCATCAACTACTCTGTACTCTGGCTGCCATACGGTGCAAGCTCCTGGCAGGCCCAGCAATCCTGTGGCTCTAGCACAATCCCGCTTGAGGTCCTTCCTAGGTCCGATGGCCGGAGCCTAACGGCCACAGTCTGGAACCTGATGACCGCTGCCTGGAGCTTGATGACTGTGGTGGTGCCTGTAGGTCGTGTCGGATGTCCGGAAATGAGCAACTCCTGTCTGATGTCTACTAGTGACCCTGTGTCCAGATGTCCTGTCTGTACCCTGATGTCTTGCCTGCGTCCTAATGACCTTGTGTACCCTGATGTCCTGATGACCTCATGTACCCTGATGTCCTGATGACCTCATGTACCCTGATGTCCTGATGACTTCATGTATGCTGATGTCCTGACATCCTGCTTGTGTCCTGATGACCTCGTATACCCTGATGTCCTGCCTGTGTCCTGATGTCCCGCCTATGTGTGCCTCGGTGATACCTTGGTGCCATGGGGTCCACTGGGTGGTACCCTTCGGGGAGGTGTATAATCGGGAGCCTGGCATAGTGATGTTTGGTTTATCTAATGTATGACTTTACTTTAGTAAACTTTACTTTCTCTATACCTTAAGTTGTGCGGTATAATCAAGTTCTACATGTTTCTTTCCTTCCTTCCTTGTCCACATGCTCAGCTGCCACAGAGCCCCAGTCTCAGCCCTCCCCTAGTTTGGGTAGGTATTAAGGGTCCGCATTGCATCCCCGGGGTACACGCACCCCACGCAGTCGTGGTCGGTCGGCGTGGGGCATCTGTGGGCTGAGCTGTAGCAGAGCCTGCAGCTTACCATGACAATTATGACTTGTATTGCAACTCATCTATTGGATTTGCCCATGAATTAGCAAAATCATATAAGTAGTGATGAGCGAGTGTACTCGGTGATGCTCGTCACTCACCCAAGTATCGTGGTACTCGGTGAGCACCGATCATTTCCGGGTTTGTTCGACGGGAGCTCGGGTCCCTGCACTGCATGATTGGTGCTCTTTAGAGAGCCAATCAACATGCAGGGATTGTCTGCCACACACTGTAATGCCGTAACCATCTTATTCTATAAGAGATCTGGTGCCGCCCTGCTCATCACATTCAGCTCCTGATTCAGACAGTGTAGGGATAGGTACTGCTGAGATAGGGTCAGATTTGGGAGTTTATCAGTTACTGTGGGTATACCATCATATTTTACACAAATCTAGCTCAACCAACAGTCCTTCTAAGGACTAATTGCGGAGTATACAGATTGCAGTGCTAGGTAGGGAAGGGAGTGTTTGTGGCTCTATGCATATCAGTGCAAGGCATGCAAGCACTGCAAGTGGGTATATAGATATCATTGCATACATCAAGAGGATCCATTCTATTACTGTCAGCTGCTGCTTAGGCTAGGAAGAATTTTTGGGGCATCTTAATCCTGATTATCTTGTTCCAAAACAATCCAGAATTTAGAGCCCCCCTTTTTTTTGCTTGTTCCCATATTGAACATTGTGTTATCTCTGTCAGACGCCAGATCTATCTGTGGGCTACAAATGTGGGCATTTCAGGCCCCCATTCCACTGTATTTACAGTCTGTTATCCTCATTCCATACAGTATTTTGGGGTAAAAATTACAAAAATACAGGTCACATATTGAGCATTGTGGTATCTCTGTCAGACACCTGATCTATCTGTGGGATACAAATTTGGTCATTTCAGGCCTCCATTCCACTATATTTGCTCTCTGTTGTATTAATAACCTTATGAGGGTCCATGGTTATTGCCCCCCCCCCGGCTAAAAACATCTGCCCCAGCCACCCCAGAAAATGCACATCTGGAAGATGCACCTATTCTGGCACTTGGCCACTCTCTTCCTATTCCCGTGTAGCGGTGGGATATGGGGTAATGAAGGGTTAATGTCACCTTGCTATTTTAAGGTGACATTAAGTCAGGTTAGTAATGGAAAGGCGTCAAATATGACACCTATTCATTATTAATCCAATAGTATGAAATGGTTGAAAAACACACACACATTATTACAAAGTATTTTAATGAAATAAATACACAGGTTTTTGTAATATTTTACTATACTGGTAATCCAGCTCAAGACCCTCATTCTGTAAAAAAGGTAAAATAAAAAAACAACAATATCCCATACCTTCCGTCGTTCTGCCACGTCCCACGATGTAAATCCATCTGAAGGGGTTAACTAATTTTACAAGCAGACGCTCTTCTAATGCAGCTGTGCTCCTGCCTGTAAAACCCCGGGGAATGAATGGAATGTAGGTCAATGACCTGTAGTTACCTTCAGTCATGGTGATGCGCCCTATGCTGGATGTACTCATATGAACTCAAGCCTGGGAAAATATTCTGAAAAGTTCCCAGGCTCGGGTTCATATGAGGACATTTAGCAGAGGGTGCATCACCGTGACTGAAGGTAAATACAGGTCATTCACCTACATTCCATTCATTCCCTGGGGTTTTACAGGCAGTAGCACAGCTGCATAGAGAAGCATTGTACCATATGCAATCCGTATTTTCAGTACCTTCCTTACGTCCGTAAAACACGCTAGTGTGAGGCCGGCCTAAGACAAGCGGCGTAGCAGGATTGGGAAAGCATGGGGACTGAGCAAACAGGCAGAGGACAAATCAGGGTAAAACATGGTCAGCCACTCAAGCCTGGGCAGGACAAATTATTTTTATGCTATTCAGATAAGTAACCTACTATGGTTTTTTTATGACACTATCACCCCTACACTATGTTTTTTTTTAGCATGCTATTGTTCATGTCTATGGCAATATTTATTATAATATTTGCACTACGGCAATGTGCTGTGCTGTGGTCATGAGAGAATTGATTAAATTTTATATTTCTCTTTAGCATGCTATGTATTTGTAACTTGATTGCTGAGAATTGACTATGTAGCCAACTGAGGCATTAGAGTATGAATAGCTTCTAAGCACAAGAACACTTTACCTATTTGTAAAAAAAATTATTTTTTTCTGGGGGTTTTATTTGTCCCTCTTCTATGCCTTTGATAGCTATGGAGGCTATATATACATCCTAATTTAATTAGAGGGTAAGCCAAGAACAGTCTCTGAATAAAACGTGGACATGGAAGTTTAGTTCCATTTTAGTCTATTTTGTGGCTGAAGTGTATTATCACCTCTGTCTCTTGGAAGTCAATTTGGGACATATTAATCAGATAGATCAAGTGTCTGTTTTTGTGTGCATGGTGTTGGGATTTGGGCATGGGTAGTTGATAGGATCTATGGGGTCAGGAGGTACTGCCGATGTGGAGTGGGGGCGCCAAGCCGAAACTAGGCTGTTAACAACCACTGCCAAAAAGGTACAGCCCAGTAGGAACCGAATAGGGTCATAGTAGGACTGTGTCACCATTATTTAAGATTCCTGGCTTTATAAAGACCTGCACCTATTTATATCAATACCTAGCTTTAAATCTTCAGGTTTTTTTGGTGTTGGGAGTAACATTTGATAGATAATCAAGAATTTAAAATTGTACAAGATTAAAGAATATATTTTAGGGTTGTTTCCTTTGTGGTTAATAGGCAGCGAGAAATCCCAAGATTGGGGATCCTCAATGAGTAAGAAGATAATTATCCCCACCCACTGACTCTCATCCCCCGATGATCGAGGTTTGAGAGAAAATAATAATTTACAACTCCCCCTGAAAATACAAAATTTATACTTCACGCCAGAAAAGGTGTTAGTAAGCTTAACCGAGGGTTCAGGGGAGTGTAAAGCAACATCTACGGAATCACCAGGCTATGGCTACTTTCACACTAGCGTTGTTTGTTGCACGTCGCAATGCGTCATTTTGGAGAAAAAACGCATCCTGCAAATGTGCCCGCAGGATGTGTTTTTCCTCCATAGACTTGCATTAGCAACGCATTGCGACGTATTGCCACACGTTGCATCCATTGTGCAACGGACACGTCATGTTTTGGTGCACCGTCGGAACAAAAAACGTTACATGTAATGTTTTTTTGTGCGTCGAGTCTGCCATTTCCGACCGCGCATGCGCGGCCGGAACTCAGCTTCCTCCTCCCCGGACCTTACAATGGGGCAGCGGATGCGTTGTAAAACTGCATCCGCTGCCCCATTGTTGTTTTTGTTCGCAGTTTGTGTCGGTACGTCGGGCCGACGCATGGCTAGTGTGAAAGTAGCCTTAATGGTAACATGAAAGGTGGTGCTGCAGCCCCCCTGGTTTCTGGTCATTGCAGTAATATCATTCTCCTCTAGGGGGGAGTGATGTTAAGTTTGAAGGCAATAAAGAAGATCTCTTTACCAGGTAACACATACATACAACACATTTCATACTCCAGTCCACTAGGGGGAGCTACGCTCCTATTTATTAGGGCACTCTTCACAATTAGGTAAAATTGGTGGTCTGGATAGGAAGTGAGTCAGATGCTGGCTAGGCTTCTCCCAGCTAGCTGCTGCCTGAGCTCTGCTCAGGGAGTTGGTCCCTGACAGGGGTGGGATTCTGTTGTGAATTCTGCTTTTGGGCTCCCTTCGGTGGTTGTAGGTGGTAATGCAGTTGTCCCTGGGCTGCAGTCTTGGACAGGTGTATCTGCTTATTGCAATACTGACTGGGGTATTTAGGTTTGCAGGACTCATTAGTCCTTGCCAGTTGTCAGTGTTTCTTGGGATGTGTTGGACCTCTGTCTGGCTTCTCCTGCTTAGCTGCCAATTCAGTAAAGATAAGTGTCTGTTTCTTTTTCTATGGCACACAAGCTGTGTGCTTGTTTTTTTGATTGTATTCCTGCTCTGTGTGTAGGAGTCTCTGGAGTTGCAGATATACGTTCCACGTCTTTAGTTAGATGGAGGAATTTTTTGTATAATCTGCTGTGGATATTTTTGGAAGGGTTTTAATACTGACCGCACAGAACTCTGTCCTATCCTTTCCTATTTTAGCTAGAGTGGCCTCTTGTGCTAAATCCTGTTTTCTGACTGTGTGTGTCTTTCCTCTCCTACTCACAGCCAATATTTGTGGGGGGCTGCCTATCCTTTGGGGTTCTGCTCTGAGGCAAGGTAGTATTCCTATTTCCATCTTTAGGGGTATTTAGTCCTCCGGCTGTGATGAGGTTTCTAGGGCTTGTTAGGTACACCCCACGGCTACTTCTAGTTGCAATGTTAAGATCAGGATTTGCAGTCAGATTAGTTACCACCTACTCCAGTGAAAGTTTTCATGCTGCTCCAAGGTCACCGGATCATAACAGTACAACTGGACCATAATGAGTTAAATGCATCTCAGAAGAAGGGAAGAAAGGTGTTGAACCTTTTTTTTCTTCAGTCTGCTTTATCTTCTCTTCCCTCTTTATCTCTAGGTGGCTGAGGAGCCTTGTGCAAGCATTGATGTTCAGGAATTAGTTTCTCGTGTAGACCAGCTTGCTGCTAGGGTACAGGGTATTTCTGATTATATTGTTCAAACTCCTTTTTTAGAGCCGAAGATTCCTACTCCTGAATTGTTTTTTGGTGACAGGTCCAAATTTTTGAGTTTTAAAAAAACTGTAAACTATTTTTTGCTCTGAGACCTCGATCCTCTGGTGATTCCATTCAGCAGGTTAAAATCGTCATCTCCCTGCTGCGTGGCGACCCGCAGGATTGGGCGTTTTCCCTGGAATCTGGGAATCCGGCTTTGCTTAATGTAGACTCCTTTTTTCAGGCTTTAGGATTATTATATGATGAACCTAATTCTGTGGATCAAGCTGAGAAGACCTTGTTTGCCCTGTCTTAGGGTCAAGAGGCGGCAGAATTGTATTGTCAGAAATTCAGTAAATGGTCTGTTTTGACTAAATGGAATAATGATGCTTTGGCGGCAATTTTCAGAAAGGGTCTTTCTGAATCCATTAAAGATGTTATGATGGGGTTTCCCATGCCTTCCGGTCTGAGTGATTCTATGTCTCTGGCCATTCAGATTGACCGGCGCTTGCGGGAGCGCAGAACTGTGCGCGCTGTGGCGTTGTCCTCAGAGCAGATTCCTGAGCCAATGCAGTGTGATAGGATTCTGTCTAGAATGGAACGACAAGGATTCAGATATCAGAATGGGTTGTGTTATTATTGTGGCGACGCTTCTCATGTCATTTCAGTCTGCCCTAAGTGGACAAAGAGGATCGCTAGTTCATTTACCATCAGTACTGTACAACCTAAATTTCTGTTATCTGTGTCCTTGATCTGCTCATTGTCATCATTTTCTGTCATGGCGTTTGTGGATTCAGGCGCCGCCTTGAACTTAACGGACTTTGAGTTTGCCAGGCATTGTGGTTTTCCCTTGCAGCCTTTGCAGAACCCTATTCCTTTAAGGGGCATTGATGTTACACCCTTGGCTAAAAATAAACCCCAGTTTTGGACACAGGTGACCATGCGCATGGCGCCAGCCCATCAGGAAGACTGTCGATTTCTGATGTTGCATAATTTGCATGATGCTATCGTGCTGGGTTTTCCGTGGTTGCAGGTACATAATCCTGTGTTGGATTGGAAGTCCATGTCTGTGACTAGTTGGGGTTGTCAGGGGGTTCATAGTGATGTTCTTTTGATGTCAATCTCCTTTTCTTCCTCTTCTGAAATTCCAGAGTTTTTGTCTGATTTTCAGGATGTATTCGATGAGCCCAAGTCCAGTTTCCTTCCACCGCACAGGGACTGCGATTGTGCTATTGACTTGATTCCAGGCTGTAAGTTTCCTAAGGGTCGACTTTTCAACCTGTCTGTGCCTGAATATACCGCCATGCGGAGCTCTATTAAGGAGTCTTTGGAGAAAGGGCATATTCGGCCATCTTCTTCACCGTTGGGAGCGGGGTTCTTTTTTGTTGCTAAAAAAGATGGGTCCTTGAGACCCTGTATTGATTATCGCCTCTTGAATAAAATCACGGTCAAGTTTCAATACCCTTTACCTTTGCTTACCGATTTGTTTGCTAGGATTAAGGGAGCTAGTTGGTTTACGAAGATTGACCTTCGGGGGGCATATAATCTTGTTCGTATTAAGCAGGGTGATGAATGGAAAACTGCGTTTAACACGCCCGAAGGCCATTTTGAATACCTTGTGATGCCATTCGGGCTCACTAATGCTCCATCTGTTTTTTCAGTCCTTCATGCATGATATTTTCCGGACTTATATTGATAAGTTCTTGATTGTATATTTGGACGATATTTTGATTTTTTCTGATGATTGGGAGTCTCATGTGGAACAGGTCAGGATGGTATTTCGGATCCTTCGTGACAATGCCCTGTTTGTGAAAGGGTCTAAGTGTCTCTTTGGGGTGCAGAAGGTTTCTTTTTTGGGCTTTATTTTTTCTCCCTCGTCTATAGAGATGGATCCGGTTAAGGTTCAGGCCATTCATGATTGGATTCAGCCCACATCCGTGAAGAGCCTTCAGAAATTTCTGGGTTTTGCAAATTTTTATCGCCGTTTCATTGCTAATTTTTCCAGCTTGGTTAAACCCTTGACCGATTTGACGAAGAAAGGCGCTGATGTGGCGAATTGGTCCTCTGCGGCTGTCTTTGTCTTTCAGGAGCATAAACGTCGATATACTTCTGCTCCGGTGTTGCGCCAACTGGATGTTTCTCTTCCGTTTCAGGTTGAGGTTGACGCTTCTGAGATTGGGGCTGGGGCCGTTTTGTCTCAGAGGGATCCTGTTGGTTCCTTAATGAAACCGTGTGCCTTCTTTTCCCGTAAGTTTTCGCCTGCTGAACGCAATTATGATGTCGGCAATCGGGAGTTGTTGGCTATGAAGTGGGCGTTTGAGGAGTGGCGACATTGGCTTGAGGGAGCTAAGCACCGTATTGTGGTCTTGACCGATCATAAGAATTTTATTTACCTCGAGTCTGCCAAGCGGCTGAATCCTAGACAGGCTCGATGGTCCTTGTTTTTTTCCCATTTTGATTTCGTGGTCTCGTACCTTCCGGGTTCTAAGAACATTAAGGCTGATGCCCTCTCTAGGAGTTTTTTGCCTGATTCTCCTGAGGTCTTAGAACCGGTCGGTATTCTGAAAGAAGGGGTGGTCTTTTCTGCCATTTCCCCTGATTTACGACGGGTTCTTCAGGAATTTCAGGCTGACAAAAGTGACCGCTGTCCTGTGGGGAAACTGTTTGTTCCTGACAGATGGACTAGTAGAATGATTTCTGAGGTTCACTGTTCCGTGTTGGCTGGTCATCCTGGCATTTTTGCTACCAGAGACTTGGTTGGTAGGTCCTTTTGGTGGCCTTCTTTGTCGCGTGATGTGCGTTCTTTTGTGCAGTCCTGTGGGACTTGTGCGCGGGCCAAGCCTTGTTGTTCCCGTGCTAGTGGGTTGCTTTTGCCATTGCCGGTCCCTGAGAGGCCCTGGACGCATATTTCTATGGATTTTATTTCTGATCTTCCGGTTTCCCAGAGGATGTCGGTTATCTGGGTTGTTTGTGATCGGTTTTCTAAGATGGTTCATTTGGTGCCTTTGTCTAAATTGCCTTCCTCTTCGGATTTGGTTCCGTTGTTTTTTCAGCATGTGGTCCGTTTGCATGGTATTCCGGAGAATATTGTGTCCGACAGAGGTTCCCAGTTTGTTTCTAGGTTTTGACGGGCCTTTTGTGCTAGGCTGGACATTGATTTGTCTTTTTCTTCTGCGTTTCATCCTCAGACAAATGGTCAGACCGAGCGAACTAATCAGACTTTGGAGTCTTATTTGAGATGCTTTGTGTCTGCTGATCAGGATGATTGGGTGGCTTTCTTGCCATTGGCCGAGTTTGCCCTTAATAATCGGGCTAGTTCGGCTACTTTGGTTTCGCCTTTCTTTTGTAATTTTGGTTTTCATCCTCGTTTTTCTTCTGGGCAGGTTGAGCCTTCTGACTGTCCTGGTGTGGATTCTGTGGTTGACAGGTTGCAGCAGATTTGGGCTCATGTGGTGGACAATTTGGTGTTGTCTCAGGAGGAGGCTCAACGTTTTGCTAACCGTCATCGGTGTGTTGGTTCCCGGCTTCGGGTTGGGGATCTGGTCTGGTTGTCTTCCCGTCATGTTCCTATGAAGGTTTCTTCTCCTAAGTTTAAGCCTCGGTTTATTGGTCCTTATAGGATTTCTGAGATTATTAATCCGGTGTCGTTTCGACTGGCGCTTCCGGCCTCTTTTGCGTTCCATAATGTCTTCCATAGATCTTTATTGCGGAAATATGTGGAGCCCGTTGTTCCCTCTGTTGATCCTCCGGCCCCTGTGTTGGTTGATGGGGAGTTGGAATATGTTGTTGAGAAGATTTTGGATTCCCGTTTTTCGAGGCGGAAGCTTCAGTACCTTGTCAAATGGAAGGGTTATGGCCAGGAGGATAATTCTTGGGTTTTTGCCTCTGATGTCCATGCCGCTGATTTGGTTCGTGCCTTTCATCTGGCTCATCCTGATCGGCCTGGGGGCTCTGGTGAGGGTTCGGTGACCCCTCCTCAAGGGGGGGTACTGTTGTGAATTCTGCTTTTGGGCTCCCTCCGGTGGTTGTAGGTGGTAATGCAGTTGTCCCTGGGCTGCAGTCTTGCACAGGTGTATCTGCTGATTGCAATACTGACTGGGGTATTTAGGTTTGCAGGACTCATTAGTCCTTGCCAGTTGTCAATGTTTCTTGGGATGTATTGGACCTCTGTCTGGCTTCTCCTGCTTAGCTGCCAATTCAGTAAAGATAAGTGTCTGTTTCTTTTTCTATGGCACACAAGCTGTGTGCTTGTTTTTTTGTATGTATTCCTGCTCTGTGTGTAGGAGTCTCTGGAGTTGCAGATATACGTTCCACGTCTTTAGTTAGATGGAGGAATTTTTTGTATAATCTGCTGTGGATATTTTTGGAAGGGTTTTAATACTGACCGCACAGAACTCTGTCCTATCCTTTCCTATTTTAGCTAGAGTGGCATCTTGAGCTAAATCCTGTTTTCTGACTGTGTGTGTCTTTCCTCTCCTACTCACAGCCAACATTTGTAAGGGGGCTGCCTATCCTTTGGGGTTCTGCTCTGAGGCAAGGTAGTATTCCTATTTCCATCTTTAGGGGTATTTAGTCCTCCGGCTGTGACGAGGTGTCTAGGACTTGTTAGGTACACCCCACGGCTACTTCTAGTTGCGGTGTTAAGATCAGGATTTGCGGTCAGTATAGTTACCACCTGCTCCAGTGAAAGTTTTCATGCTGCTCCAAGGTCACCGGATCATAACAGGATTCTGTCAGAGACCTAGACAGAAGGCCACGGAGCTGTGCCTGCCCCACGTGCAGCAGCTTACAGAAAGAGACACAAACAGAGAACTGTCTTGTAGAGAGGGTGAAGAAGTCATAGCAAAAGGAGATGAAACCAGAAGGAGTTCTGCCCTGCACAGGCTGCCTCTTTCTGAGGCGCATGATCCCAGTAGCCAGAACACTGAGGGAGTAAGGAATATCTACGCTTTGCTCCAGAGATTGGCAGGACAGCTAATTGCACATTACTGATCCGCCCTATACCCAGGAGGCAAGGTGGTACCCACGAGAGGCTGGGGCATGATAGAGTCCGTGTAAAAAGCCTCACGCCACCGGTCATACGGGTTTGTCCTATCCATCCGGGGGACAGAGAGAGACATAACATCCAGAACATCTACAATAGTTGTGAGGACCTTATGAGAGGCTCAGCATTAAGGTACTACAAAACCCAGGTGCTAGAGGAAGGCTACTGATTTCCACCTAGATAAGGGGACTCTGGATTGGCTTTCAGACCGGCCGGACTCTGCCTGCCTTGTGATCTGGTGCTCTGGACTGTGGATGCTGAAGCCTTCAGTAAAAGGTAAAGAGACTGCAACCTTGTGTCCTTGTTATTCACTGCGCCTCACACCATCCACCATCTATACACTGGGAAGCCCTAGGGACATACTTCACCTGTGGGAAGGTATACCATCTAGCTGCCATAACATGACCCCAGGGGACCCCTAAGCAGCGTCGGTCACCCTGACCGAATACCACAGGTGGCGTCATGAACATTATCCCTTTAAAGACCTTTCCCCTTTTATACACGGACGTCCCTAGGGCCACGGACCGGGTCAGCCACTGTGACATCCCCCTTGAAAACCGAAGGACCCGGTATTGAGTTCCCCTAGCCCATGGGGGTGATCCAACTTTTGACATCATGAACAGGATCTACTTAAGCCTGAGAATCGGGTCATGTAGGCCTAAGAAATGTGCCAGAACTGTGTTGAACTGTGATTTACTAATAGACTGTGTATTGCCAAAGACAGCCAAAAATTCCCACCAAAACTGCCGCCATTACAGCGCGACAAGGAGCGCAGAAGAAGAAGAAGGGCGTGCCATCGTGGGTGTGAACGAACGGAAAAGCACGAAAATTAATTGCCGCCCAGTCCAAATATCTTTGTACCTTGAGGACATGTCCGTCAGCAGCCGAGATCCGCCTCCTGATCCTCAATGATGGGCGGAGACAAAGAAAAAGAAACCGCCCCAGGAGAAGAGAGCGGAAAAAAGGACGAGGAAGGAGCCAGACACGTGGAAGATGCCATGGCCAGCTGCCCGGAACCGGAGCAGGGGTGGAAGCCGAGGACTCCCCCAGCTACCGGGATGGAAGTCACAGCGAGCCATCACCAGAGGTCCTGGAAATCCTGAAATCGGAGGTGGAAGACCTCAGCGAGCAACTCCTGCGGACGCAGCTGAGCACTGAAGCTGGGTGGAAGAAGACCTTTATCGGAAGCCTCACCAGACGTCTGTCGGCAGCCTCATCTGGTCCGGAGCGAGAAAGAAGTTCCAGCGCTCCGAAGCCAGAAGGCAAGATGCTGCAAACAGAGATGACAACATCGCAGCACAAGGCCCTGCAACCAGCATTCCAGACCCCAGAGGAGACGAGCAGACTGGCACCGGAGTGACCACATCTGAAGCAGGTATGAAGAACAACCCTGCCCCAGTGACTGAACCTGCTCCAGTGACTGATCTTACCTCAGTCCCTGACTGTGCTCCACTGCAGGCCCACGAGTCACTGGTAGGCCCACTCCAAGCATAAGAGAAAATAAAAAGAAAGAATGTGACTGTAAATAGTTAACTGCTTGCTGCAAGTTCCAAAAATAACTGTTGTTGTTCAAAAGATACTTAAACCCTACCTAGGTTATTCCTTAAGGGGATCCCATGCTTAAAGGGATCTTCAATTTGCACAAGTTTTATTATTGTCACAAAGAACTGTGAATCATGAACTGGGTATGATCAGAAACTGTCCATTGTAAATAGTTTGCACCTTCTTAAAGGTGCTTTCTACTGGTTTTACAAAGGAGGCTTTTACAGAGACTGCCTCCAACAGAGACCACTACTAATCTTTTTGTGAGATTTGCTTTGTTTTACAGACCTGAAGAAAAATCCATTGGTGCCGTAGAATTCCGGTTCAGGATACACGTCTTGTAGCCCACCCAAGAACAACGTTGGGGGTTCGTCACGGGTCCCTCGCTTCACGTCACCTTTGCTAAACTAACTTGAATATTGATGTGATTGTTTGCACTACCTCAGAAAAGACTTGACTTTGCCCTGAAAGGGAATGTTTACTTGTTGAACTTTGCCTAAAAGTGATGATGTTTAAAAGTTTTGAGCAGTTAGATAGAATTGTGTTTTACGTAGCCAATAGAATGTAATTAACATTATAGAGTAAAAGTTAGATAGTCTGATATGATGTGCTGTGAGGGGACTGGGGGTGTGTGGTTGGCCCGTGGGGGATGATGGATGGTCCTGCATGTGTGGAAGACTAAAGATGATAATTTTGCACTTAGAAAGGAATTATTGTTTGTACTTGAATAAAAATAAAATGTTTGCTTTTGTACTTAATAGATAGTATACCTGTATGGGTAATGACATTTCATAGTTAGTTAATACATCTGTTACTAAAATGGTCAGCTATAGAAGTAAATCGGAACTGTAAATATGTTATTGTTTGTAACGTTCAAGTATTCTCACCTCCCATAAAGGGAAGCACAGTTAGATTAACTTGTTTTATAACATTTCAAAAATTGCATGTCTTCTTCCTAAATGTATTGTTGTTTTCTTTTCCCAGTCCCGGAGTACTGGATTTAAGGGGGAGTGCAGAGCCCCAGGGTCCTGGTCGTTGCAGTGATATCATTCTCCTCTAGGGGGGAGTGATGTTACATTTGAAGGCAATAAAGGAGATCTCTTTAGCAGGTAGCACATACATACAGCACATTTCATACTCCAGTCCACCAGCGGGAGCTGCGCTCCTATTTAATAGGGCACGCTTCACAATTAGGTAAAATTGATGGTCTGGATAGGAAGTGAGTCAGATGCTGGCTGGGCCTCTCCTAGTTAGCTGCTGCCTGAGCTCCGCTCAGGGAGTTGGTCCCTGACAGGGGTGGGATCCTGTCAGAGACCTAGACAGAATGCCATGGAGCTGCGCCTGCCCCACGTGCGGCAACTTCCAGAAAGAGACACAAACAGAGAACTGTCTTGTAGAGAGGGTGAAGAAGTTATAGCAAAAGGAGAGGAAACCAAAAGGAGTTCTGCCATGCACAGGCTGCCTCCTTCTTAGGCGCAGGATCCCGGTAGCCGGAACACCGAGGGAGTAAGGATCTCTACGCTTTTCTCCAGAGACCGGCAGGACAGCTAATTGAACATCACTGATCTGCCCTATAGCCAGGAGGCAAGGTGGCACCCACAAGAGGCTGGGGCATGATAGAGTCCCTGTAAAAAGCCTCATGCCACTGGTCATACGGGTTTGTCCTATCCATCCGGGGAACAGAGAGCGACATAACATCCAGAACATCTACAATAGTTGTGAGGACCTTATGAGAGGCTCAGCATTAAGGTACTACAACACCCAGGCGCTAGAGGAAGGCTACTGATTTCCACCTTGATAGGGGGACTCTGGATTTGCCTTCAGACCAGCTGGACTCTGCCTGCCCTGTGATCTGGTGCTCTGGACTGTGGATGCTGAAGCCTTCAGTAAAAGTTAAAGTGACTGCAAACTTGTGTCCTCGTTATTCACTTCATCTCACACCATCCACCATCTATACACTGGGAAGCCCTGGGGACATATTTCACCTGTGGGAAAGTATACCATCTAGTTGCAATAACATCACCCCAGTGGACCCCTAAACAGCGTCGGTCACCCTGACTGAATAACACAGGTGACATCATGAACATTATCCTTTTAAAGACCTTTCCCCTTTTATACACCGACATCCCTAGTGCCACGGACTGGGTCAGCCACTGTGACATCCTCATTGAGAACCGAAGGACCCGGTACCGAGTTCCTCTATCCCTTGGGGGCGATACAGTGCCCTGCACAGTCTTGACAGTCTCAGTCAATTCTTTCTGTAATTGAGTTTGGGACATGGCCACAGCCCTGTGTTCCACAGATAATTCCAGCATCAACTGCATCAAACTGGACACTTGATCTGTCAGATTACGGATCGGATCCATGACCAGAGAAAAATATATGAAATCCCCCTTTTAAATGCTATGGTCAGTTATAATGTAATGCTGCAGCAGTGCAATATGCACAGCCTCCACCAGGGGGAGCTGGTGGTGGAAGAAAGGTTGCTCTCACAGTATAGCACCACATGCGGCTGCTCAGATGCCACTAGGTGACGAGAGAGTGGTCATGGAAGCCGAGTCAGTAACGGTCAGGAAACGCAGTACCAGAGGAAACAACAACAAACGTGTTCAGATGCAAGCCAGAGAAGTCAAAAGCCAGACAGGAACAGAAATGCCAGATACAGTGGGGCAAAAAAGTATTTAGTCAGTCAGCAATAGTGCAAGTTCCACCACTTAAAAAGATGATAGGCGTCTGTAATTTACATCATAGGTAGACCTCAACTATGGGAGACAAACTGAGAAAAAAAATCCAGAAAATCACATTGTCTGTTTTTTTTATAATTTTATTTGCATATTATTGTGGAAAATAAGTATTTGGTCAGAAACAAAATTTCATCTCAATACTTTGTAATATATCCTTTGTTGGCAATGACAGAGGTCAAACATTTTCTGTAAGTCTTCACAAGGTTGCCACACACTGTTGTTGGTAGGTTGGCCCATTCCTCCATGCAGATCTCCTCTAGAGCAGTGATGTTTTTGGCTTTTTGCTTGGCAACACGGACTTTCAACTCCCTCCAAAGGTTTTCTATAGGGTTGAGATCTGGAGACTGGCTAGGCCACTCCAGAACCTTGAAATGCTTCTTACGAAGCCACTCCTTCGTTGCCCTGGCGGTGTGCTTTGGATCATTGTCATGTTGAAAGACCCAGCCACGTTTCATCTTCAATGCCCTTGCTGATGGAAGGAGGTTTGCACTCAAAATCTCACGATACATGGCCCCATTCATTCTTTCATGTACCCGGATCAGTCGTCCTGGCCCCTTTGCAGAGAAACAGCCTCAAAGCATGATGTTTCCACCACCATGCTTTACAGTAGGTATGGTGTTTGATGGATGCAACTCAGTATTCTTTTTCCTCCAAACACGACAAGTTGTGTTTCTACCAAACAGTTCCAGTTTGGTTTCATCAGACCATAGGACATTCTCCCAAAACTCCTCTGGATCATCCAAATGCTCTCTAGCAAACTTCAGACGGGCCCGGACATGTACTGGCTTAAGCAGTGGGACACGTCTGGCACTGCAGGATCTGAGTCCATGGTGGCGTAGTGTGTTACTTATGGTAGGCCTTGTTACATTGGTCCCAGCTCTCTGCAGTTCATTCACTAGGTCCCCCCGTCTGGTTCTGGGATTTTTGCTCACCGTTCTTGTGATCATTCTGACCCCACAGGGTGGGATTTTGCGTGGAGCCCCAGATCGAAGGAGATTATCAGTGGTCTTGTATGTCTTCCATTTTCTAATTATTGCTCCCACTGTTGATTTCTTCACTCCAAGCTGGTTGGCTATTGCAGATTCAGTCTTCCCAGCCTGGTGCAGGGCTACAATTTTGTTTCTGGTGTCCTTTGACAGCTCTTTGGTCTTCACCATAGTGGAGTTTGGAGTCAGACTGTTTGAGGGTGTGCACAGGTGTCTTTTTATACTGATAACAAGTTTAAACAGGTGCCATTACTACAGGTAATGAGTGGAGGAAAGAGGAGACTCTTAAAGAAGAAGTTACAGGTCTGTGAGAGCCAGAAATCTTGATTGTTTGTTTCTGACCAAATATTTATTTTCCACCATAATATGCAAATAAAATGATAAAAAAACAGACAATGTGATTTTCTGGATTTTTTTTTCTCAGTTTGTCTCCCATAGTTGAGGTCTACCTATGATGTAAATTACAGACGCCTCTCATCTTTTTAAGTGGTGGAACTTGCACTATTGCTGACTGACTAAATACTTTTTTGCCCCACTGTATGTGAGACAGACAAATGAGTCAGAGGTCAAGGCAGGTCAGATACCAAAAGGTCAGAGCACGGGAAACAAACACAAGCGGGGTAGCAGGAGTGGGAAAGCAAGGGGACTGAGCAAACGGGCAGAGGACAAATCAGGGTGTAACGGGGTGAGCCACTCAAGCCTTGGCTGGAACTGTAACTGACACTGCCTGCAGACAGCAGTGGGCAGAAATAGCCAAACAAATCCCATGCAGAGGAAAGGTAACCCCTGCATGACCAGACCAGGGAGACCATAGCAAAAACAAATCTTGGCCTGGATCATGACAATCACATTATAAACCACACAAAATACTTCTGTCAGATGTTCATGACTTATGTCATAGATAGGGCATTAGTTTGACATACTTCATCTTTTTGGCTTCATAACTTTAACAGACCAATTATAGATTAAAATGGATTAGAAAGGTTTAAATTAATAAACAACAATTTTCTTAAATGTTCAGTTTCTGGTATTCTGCTTTGAATATTATACATTTTATTTTCATGCACAGTTGAAAGCTACCTAATATCTAAAGCAAAACAACCTTAACTTGAAGGTAAATACTAAGTTTATACTTTAAGATTCAAATGAACAAAGGCTGCAAACTGTTGTGTATTTTAAAGGTAAGGATATAAATCATCAGTGGATAATAAATTGTTTGTATCACTGGGTTTTGAATGATGTATGGGGTTGTCATAGCATACAGAACTTTACTTTATAGACATTTATTTTAAAATTGCAACTTTTTCATAATGTTCCTTTAAAATATTAATTTTATATTGTTACAACTCAAATGAAAGTTTATATCCACTAAGTGAGCAATTTTACAAATATACAAGTAAAAGGTAGCCAGATTAGTTATTGATTATTTTTAATAAAGATGGATAAAAACAATTCAATGCTACATTGGTTAATATTGGTATATTTAATTTGTGATGCTTTTTCAACATTGTACTTGTGAAAACGAAGATCATTGTTTTTCTTATTTAAAAAGTAGCAAAGCAAATATAAGAAACTTTAAAATATATCTTGCTAAATTATTATGCTTTGGTCTCCTCAATAACTGATCACTCACTCTCAATTCACTGTTAATATCTGTCTTAGGTGACTAAAGATTTTCAGCTCAGTGAGATATGAGATGACACTAGCTTTTGATAAATGTATGTGAAGGAAAGAGGAGCAAGAGACAGGGACATGCTGCAGAAAATTCATGTTTTTGCACTTACAATTTAACCTACCAACTAAACTATAACCATAACTATCAAGTAACCTATACAGCTCTGGCAAAAATTAAGAGACCACCACATCAAAACCATGTCATGGGCAGCCCAATCTCTAGACCTGAACCCCATTAAAAACCTCTGGAACGTATTGAAGAGGATGATGGATAGTCACAAGCCATCAAACAAAGAAGAAGCAGTGTGAAAGACTGGTGGAAAAATGCCAAGACATATGAAACTATTAAAAACCATGGTTATTCCACAAAATATTGATTTCTGAACTCTTCCTGAGTTAAAACATTAGTATTGTTGCTTCTAAATGATTGTGAACTTGTTTTCTTTGCATTATTTGAAGTCTGAAAGCAGTTTTTTTAATTTTGTCCATTTTTCCTTTTCAGAAAAAAAAATCAATATGTATTGCTTGGAAATTCAGAGACATGTTGTCAGAAGTTTATAGAATAAATGAACAATTTACATTTTACTCAAAAATATACCTATAAAGAAAAAAATCAGACAAACGGAACATTTTGCAGTGGTCTCTCTTAATTTTTGCCAGAGCTGTATCTGGCCAGTGGCCAAAAGACTCATTAACGTCTTATCTTCCAGAATTCTTGTCATGGCTTTTCAGTAGCTGGGCTGTTGAGACATCATCTGTGAGTTGCCTCACAATGATGACAACATGCCAACCTAAACAGCATTCAAAGACTTCTGATTGTACTTATGAAAATCGATCTGCCGCAATCTTCTATAAACCTATTATTTTTAGGAAGTTTTTATCCACAATGCTTTCTTACCAAAGCTCCTTTATTTGTGATAATTTTTCTTGAGCCAAAAAATGATTAAAACATTTAAATGGAAAGTGTTTACTTCTCCTTTCTGTTGAATCTATTCTTTCAGCTTTTTTGTTAGCTTTTGTCAGTGTGTTCTATGTATGATATATTTGAAGTACCTAACAGGGTTTCCAAGGAAAAGTTGTGCTCTAGTGGTGAGAAAGCAAAGTCAACACAAGGCGATTAGGAAAATAAGCAGAATCATTAAACACCTATATTGTTGAAACACAGGCAAGGTCAGAAGCAAGAACTAAAGTAGCATGGCAGTAGAAAAGAACAAAATAAGACAAGAAGCCAGGGAATTAAAATGTGTTAGCCCCACTCGAGTATTTAAGCTCAATTCAGGATTTAACTTCTAAGCTACCTACCTGGATCCAAGAAGTACTGTTTCTCCTTGCGGAGAGTGCCATGTTAAGCATGTTGAGATGAGGTGACTTAAAGCTGCATTGCTCCTCTGGCATATATGCAAATTGTCTCTACAGAGAGGAAGAGGACTAGAACTCTAGTGCTATCTATTGGAAGTAGCAATCCTAACAGTCAATGTTGTCCCTTTAATGAGCCTTGTCACATGACTTAGGATAAAAGCCAAACCAGAATCTCAATCTGCAGAAACTGTGTTTCGGGGTATTGCCCCCCATCAGTGCAAAGTGGAGATGTGGTTATGCTGAGTGAGAAGCGTCTGACCGGGATCCAAGAACTATCGTTTCTACTTACGGAGAGTGACATGTTAAGCATGTCGAGATGAGGAGACTTAAAGCTGCAATGCTCCTCTGGGAAATATGTAAATTGTCTCTTCAGAGAGGAAGAGTACTAAAACTCTAGTGCCACCCATTGGAAGTAGCAATCCTAACAGTCAATGTCGACTCTTTAATGAGCCTTGTCACATGACTTAGGATAAAAGCCAAACCAGAATCTCAATCTGAAGACACTGTGTTTCGGGGTATTGCCCTGTCAGTGCAAAGTGTACATCTGGTTTGGCTGAGTGAAAGGCGTCCAACTAGGATCCAAGAAGTATCGTTTCTCCTTACGGAGAGTGACATGTTAAGCATGTCGAGATGAGGAGACTTAAAGCTGCAATGCTCCTCTGGGAAATGTGCAAATTGTCTCTTCAGAGAGGAAGAGACCTAGAACTCTAGTGCCACCTATTGGAAGTAGCAATCCTAACAGTCAATGTCGACTCTTTAATGAGCCTTGTCACATGACTTAGGATAAAAGCCAAACCAGAATCTCAATCTGCAGACACTGTGTTTCGGGGTATTGCCCCATCAGTGCAAAGTGTACATCTGGTTTGGCTGAGTGAAAGGTGTCCTCTGGGAAATATGCAAATTGACTCTCCAGAGAGGAAGAGTACTAAAACTCTAGTGCCACATATTGGAAGCAGCAATCCTGCAGTCAATGTCAACCCTTTAATGAGCTTTGTTACATGATTTAGTGTAAAAGCCAAACCAGAATCTCAATCTGCAGATACTGTGTTTCGGGATACTGCCCCTCATCGCTGCAAAGTGGAGATCTGATTTGGCTGTGTGAGAGGTGTCTGACTGGGATCCAAGAAGTATTGTTTCTCCTTGCAGAGAGTGACATGTTAAGCATGTCAAGATGAGGAGACTTAAAGCCACAATGCTCCTCTGGGAAATATGCAAATTGGCTCTTCAGAGAGGAAAAAGACTAGAACTCTAGTGCCACCTATTGGAAGTAGCAATCCTAAGCCCATTTCAGATATCAGTTTTTTGCCATCAGTCGCAATGCGTCGAATTTTGAAAAAAACGAATCCAGCGACTGATGCCACCAGATCTGTTTTTTTTTCTCATAGACTTGTATTAGCAACGCATTGCGACGGATGGCCTCATGTTTCATCCATCGTTCGCCGGATCCATTGAAAATTGTCTGTCCAGCGAAAAAACAGACAGCGACGGATCCGTAGCCATCCATCATTTGCCATAATGGAAGCCTATGGCCCTGATCCATCAAATGACGGATTCCGTTTCTTTAACCTTAGCATGTTCTGATTTTTTTAGGATACAAATAACCAGATCAGCTAGTCGGATCCGGCAAAAATACAGATCCGTCGCATCAGTTTTTCACAATCTGTGATGGATCTGTTTTTTTGAAAATTCAACAGATTGCGACTGATGGCAAAAAACTGATGTGTGAAAGGAGCCTAACAGTCAATGTCGATCTTGACCTTGTGTCGGCCTTGTCACATGACTTAGGATAAAAGCCAAACCAGAATCTCAATCAGCAATTGCTACTTACAATAGGTGGCACTAGAGTTCTAGTCCTCTTGCTCCTTGAGGAGACAATTGAAGACACCCCCCCCCCCCGAGTACTGCAGGAATTAAGTACAGTCATTGATAGACCATTATTTTTAATCTTCAAAGAGTCCATAATAACAGGGTCTGTGCCACAGGACTGGCGTATAGCAAATGTGGTGCCAATATTCAAAAAGGGGACAAAAACTGAACTTGGTAATTATAGGCCAGTAAGCTTAACCTCTACTGTGGGTAAAATCCTGGAGGGCATTCTAAGGGATGCTATGCTGGAGTATCTGACGAGGAATAACCTCATGACCCAGTAACAGCACGGGTTTACTAGGGACCGTTCATGTCAGACTAATTTGATCAGCTTCTATGAAGAGGTAAGTTCCGGACTGGACAAAGGGAACCCAGTAGATGTAGTGTATATGGACTTTTCAAAAGCTTTTGATACGGTGCCACACAAAAGGTTGATACATAAAATGATAATAATGGGGATAGGGGAAAATATGTGTAAGTGGGTTGAGAGCTGGCTCACGGATAGGAAACAAAGGGTGGTTATTAATGGAACACACTCGGACTGGGTTGCAGTTAGCAGTGGGGTACCACAGGGGTCAGTATTGGGCCCTCTTCTTTTTAACATATTTATTAATGACCTTGTAGGGGGCATTCAGAGTAGAATTTCAATATTTGCAGATGACACTAAACTCTGCAGGGTAATCAATACAGGAGAGGACAAGTTTATATTGCAGGATGACTTATGTAAACTAGAAGCTTGGGCTGATAAATGGCAAATGAGCTTTAATGGGGATAAATGTAAGATCATGCACTTGGGTAGAAGTAATAAGATGTGTAAATATGTGCTTAATTCTAAAACTCTGGGCAAAACCGTCAATGAAAAAGACCTGGGTGTATGGGTGGATGACAAACTCATATTCAGTGGCCAGTGTCAGGCAGCTGCTACAAAGGCAAATAAAATAATGGGTTGCATTAAAAGAGGCATAGATGCTCATGAGGAGAACATAATTTTACCTCTATACAAGTCACTTGTTCGACCACACTTAGAATACTGTGCACAGTTCTGGTCTCCGGTGTATAAGAAAGACATAGCTGAACTGGAGCTGGTACAGAGAAGAGCAACCGAGGTTATTAGAGGACTGGGGGGTCTGCAATACCAGGATAGGTTATTACACTTGGGGCTATTTAGTTTGGAAAAACGAAGACTAAGGGGTGATCTTATTTTAATGTATAAATATATGAGGGGACAGTACAAAGACCTTTCTGATGATCTTTTTAATCATAGACCTGAGACAGGGACAAGGGGGCATCCTCTACGTCTGGAGGACAGAAGGTTTAAGCATAATAACAGACGCGGATTATTTACTGTAAGAGCAGTGAGACAATGGAACTCTTTGCCGTATGATGTTGTAATGAGAGATTTGTTACTTAAATTTAAGAGGGGACTGGATACCTTTCTAGAAAAGTATAATGTTACAGGGTATATATACTAGATTCCTTGATAGGGCGTTGATCCAGGGAACTAGTCTGATTGCCGTATGTGGAATCGGGAAGGATTTTTTTTCCCCAATGTGGAGCATACTCTTCGCCACATGGGTTTTGTTGCCTTCCTCTGGATCAACATGTTAGGGCATGTTAGGTTAGGCTATGGGTTGAACTAGATAGACTTAAAGTCTTCCTTCAACCTTAATAACTATGTAACTATTAGGGTTGAGCGACTTTTGTTTTTATAGGATCGGGTCGGATTTCACGAAACCCGACTTTTTCAAAAGTCGGGTCGAGTGAAATCGGCCGATCCTATAGAAAAGTCGGGGTCGGGGTCGGCCGAAACACGAAACCCAATGCAGTGCATTGGGTTTCTAATGGTTCCCAGGGTCTGAAGGAGAGGAAACTCTCCTTCAGGCCCTGCGATCCATATTATTGTGTAAAATAAAGAATAAAAATAAAAAATATTGCTATACTCACCCTCGGACGCACCCTGGATGTAACCGGGAGCCTTCCTTCCTAAGAATCAGCACTTGAAGGACCTTTCGATGACATCACGGCTTGTGATTGGTCGCGTGAGCGGTCACATGGGCGTCACGCGACCAATCACAAGCCGCAACGTCATCGAAAGGTCCTTCAAGCGCTGATTCTTAGGAAGGAAGGCTGCAGGTTAGAACCAGGGCGCGTCCGAGGGTGAGTATATTCCTAATAGGTATCTTTATTTTACACTTAAATCTGAATTCCGATACCGATTCCCGATATCTTAAACATATCGGGAATCGGTATCGGAATTCCGATTCCAGATTCAGAAGATCGCCGACCTCATGGCCGACCCCACACAGGGGTCGGGTTTCATGAAACCCGACTTTGCCAAAAGTCGGCGACTTCTGAATCTGGCCGACCCGTTTCGCTCAACCCTAGTAACTATGTAACTATGTAATTTGCATATTTGCCAGATGAGCATTGAGACTTTGAGTCTCCTCATCTCATCATGCTTAACATGTCACTCTCCGCAAGGAGAAGCGATACTTCTTGGATCCCGGTCAGACGCTTTTCAATCAGCCAAATCAGGTCTCCACTTTGCACTGATGAGGGGCAGTACCCCGAAACACAGTGTCTGCAGATTGAGATTCTGGTTTGGCTTTTATCCTAAGTCATGTGACAAGTCTCGTTAAAGGGTCAACATTGACTCTTAGGATTGCTACTTCCAATAGGTGGCACTAGAGTTCTAGTCCTCTTCCTCTCTGAAGAGACAACAAGCTACCAATCTGAAAGATATCACTAATCCCTGAATTTTAACCCAAACATTGCAATCAACTGCCACCCAGCATCACTCATGGAGATGGCATGATATGAAACAGTCAACAGAAGCAGAGGCAGACAGAGTGAATGTAGATGTGAATGCTTTGGCTCAAAAGACTCCATCAAAATTTGTAGTGTCTTTTTTCTAAACTATTGTAGATATTTTTTTTTTTTGAAAGTGTAATTTCAATTGGATCTTTGTTATACATTTATGAGATAAAAAACAGCATATAGTGAAGAACTAAAACTAGGAAAAGTTATCAGAGTTTACAAAAATGTATTCAGTAAGTAACCAATGTCTAATAGCAAATAATTTAATTAAAATACCAGAATAAATTACACAAGATATTGGCTTAATTAGTTTTTTTTATATTGCAGCTCAGTTGAATATCCTACTTTTGTTTCTCCCTTATCCTCAATAGACTTTATTAGGCTGCAACTGTAATCTTATTCAGAGGGAGATAAAGGGGACAGGGGTGGTCTACTACTCTCGTTCCTCATGTTTGGCTTCGATAAAGCAAAAACCTATGCTCATCTCCCATGCCGTTGCAGTTATAGTCAAGTTGGCACTCATGTTCATGCAGTCACGTGAGGTTATTATGTCACGTGGGCCCTACACCGAAAAGGTGCAAGCTTCATTACCCCAATGCAAAAGTAATCAAGAGGAATTGAGACCTGTGGCTGCTCTCTGACTTCCTCTTGATTTTCCAGAAGATGGAAATAGTGATTGGACGCAGAGCTCACGTGATAAAACAAACTCACATGAGCTGCGGGAATGAGAGTGTCGACACCGCTTGAACGGCGCCAGCACTAGAGATGTGTTTAGGTGCTTTTATTATAATAATGCCAAACATGAGGAGTGAGAAGGGTTTGTTCAAATAGTGGACAACCCTTTTAATAACCTTTCTTTTCAAAGAAAAGATTTGGGAAGTGAATACAGACCAAGTGTGTGACAAGGATGTGGAGAAAAAGAGTCTGATAAGTGTGTAAAGAATTATTTTCTCTAATATGACAACACATGATAGAGTGGTTCTTATTTCTTTTCTTGCACTATTGATTTAGGGGAAAAAATGAAGCAATCAGTATTTAAATTTACGTTGCAATATTCTCATTGAAAATAATGGAAAATAATGCAATCAGATATTGATCACTATTTGTTACATATGGGATAGCTGACGCACCACTGCAATATGCAGATATAATATATAAAGGGGGTGCAAGACTGATGGCTAATAATGCAAACTAACAAAAGCACAAGAAACAAGAGCCATCAAAATATCTGCACACCACCAAAGTTATGATAAAAATAATATAAGCTTTATTGGGAACATAATTAAAAACATCTAAAATCACACATAACCTCCGTGCAGATGCCCCTGTGAACACTGTATGCCAAAATATGGAAGATTTCATACGTTTATATATCTATGTATATTTTGGCATACAGTGTTCACAGGGGCATCTGCACGGAGGTTATGTGTGATTTTAGATGTTTTTAATTATGTTCCCAATAAAGCTTATATTATTTTTATCATAACTTTGGTGGTGTGCAGATATTTTGATGGCTCTTGTTTCTTGTGCTTTTGTTAGTGATCACTATTTGTTGTGGTAGAGAGCTTTGATAGGTATAAAGGTAAAAGAAATATGTAATCAAATATCCATATCTTGGATAATCCAAATGGTAATGTGTTAGTGAATTGCATAGGTGGTAGGCACATCTATTTTGTATGTCAGAAAAAAGTGATTACTTGTTGAAAGTACTATGAAGCCTGCTGAAAAAAAAACTATGTTCAGATATTCATTGACATTCTAGGCTACATAAAGCAAGCTCACAAATCATGTTAATGGCTTTGATTGTCTATGTATGTGAGACACTGGTAGCAGTGAAGAGGCAGTGACCCACATAGTTCAAACATAAAATTCTCTTTAATGCGTTATCTTCACATAGAAAAGATAACAAGCACTTAACTTCAATGCACATAACTTCAGTGTTCAATTCACATCAGTGCATATAACAGCATCCTTTAGATTGCAGTCACTACACATGCTAGTCTTCCTCTGACTACTTCCATGGGTGTTCTGCACCACTGTATCACAGTCTCTACTCACAGCCGTACACAGACCTTGACATTCTCCTGTCTGCAGCTGTGACACATGCCAGTCCTTCCTTTGGGCACAGGACAGTCTACCTGCAGTTCACCTCCGGGCACAAAACCTGTCCACATCCGTGTCCAGCCTTCATGGACAGCAGCTCCACTGTGTATGCTGTGGGCCGTTAGGCCTCACTCTGGCCTTGATACACCTGAGATGCCTCAGACTCAATTCTATTACCTCTCTATACTACACGGCTTCTAACAATTGTAATCACAGCCAGACCTGCGACTACAATGCCCCCTTGTGTCTTCACTACGCCTCTGTGCGCATCCTGGGGAGAACAATAGCGCCCCCCAGCTCTAACAGGGGTCACTGTCTCACAAATCCTCCCCCTGTTCATACCTGTGGGTTTGAACATTTGTTACCCAGTATGGATATCTGCATACCCCTTTGGCATCCCCGCATGACACTACACTAAGAAACCAAAGTAGGGACCGGAACCATCGATCGGAGCATGCATCCCTCCCCTTTTCATTTCTCCTCCATACTTTCTTACGGGACCACCCACCGCCCTGGTATCCGTTGCTGATGACATGCGCACATGCGCTTTACCATAGCTTTTGTCCAGTTTTGGGTGGTCTAGACCTTGATTATTTTCGGTTCACAAACACCGCGGCTCATCCTGTCACCTAAATACTGGCCTTCAGGCCCTTGGTACCATTTACTCTGTGCTCTTACATGTGGCCCGGTGACTATGTCATGCCGAAACGCAGCGGACTGCGCCAGCAACTGTGAGCATATGTCTGTATTTTGTTGCACCCGAACCTGAGCCTCCTGACACTGCTATCTAGAGAGAGCTCTATCTAATTTACCCTGACCCCCAGCCCCATCCTCCTTGACCATACACTCCCCGCTCTTCTCAGCGCCCTTTCTATTTGCACGTTTCTTATACCTGCATCTCCGTGTGAGACCTTGGATCTGCACTGTCCCTAACTTACCTTGGAACACAACCAGCTCGGGGTTCAATGGGGTTCCCATGACCTCTACTGCCACAACCTCTAGGGGGAGCCAATCGTGGTTACACTATAACCCTAAATTGGCGACCCCTGTGGCAGACATCTTAGCATCTTCGTGTTCTACGCCCCAAACAATATATTCAGTTTCTCCTGCCATTATCTCTAGGGGGAGCCTATCTGGGTTACACTATGTCCCTAGGTTGTTGACCCCTATGGAAGGTATCTTAACATCTTTGGGTTTTGCACCCGATGCAACATTTCCCGTGAGAGGGTCGACCCTGGGCTCCCACAAGAACCAAAACAGGGGTAAGTCTCTCCCCAACACAGTCCCATATGGAAGGGACTTTGCCACTTCCACCACCTGTTTAAAGTCCCCACATGGTGTGGAAAAATTGACCTCCTCAATCTGGTACTCCCTGATTTCCCCGTGGATACCCATCACCTTCACTTTCTGTCCTTTGGAGTTGTCCCAGTCAACAAGGGACCTATGGACCAGAGTCACTTTACTCTCTATGTCCAGGAGAGCCTCTGTTCGTCACCCATTCATGAGTACCTGGCACAATCGTGGTTTGTTGCCAACAGTGCCGGTAGTGATGGTATATACTGGCTGGGCACATATAGACTCATGGTGAGTGTTCCCACAGTCCATGGGCTCAGATGTCACCGAACAGTTACTAGCCCCATGCCCAGGCTCTGGTACAATATCCTGAAAGTGTTTGTAATGCTCAATCAATTCTATCTGCAGTTCCAGTGTGCCTAGGTCCCTTAGCCTGACCCAATGCTGCATGGTGGCTGGCAGAGTCCTCACCATCCGGTCAACCACGATTCTGTCCATCATCTTGAATGGGGAAAAAAACTCAGGCTTGAGCCATTCCTCCACCAACTGCAACAAGTCATGTGCCTGAGACCTGGGGGAGCGAGTCTCTACATAGGACCATTGGTACACCCAATGATCATCCCTTACATTTGCAGTCTCTTCATGACTGCTGATTGCCCCTCATCTTAGGGGTCTCCTCTTTACCATGCTGAAGCTTTGCTAGCTTCCACCGCAGCGCATCTTGCTGTTGCTGCTGCTGCAACTGCAGCTCTTGCTGCTTCAGAACCTCTTGCTGCGACCTCTGAAACTGCAGCATCTCTTGCTGAAGCCTTTGCTGATTGAGCATAACCTGCTCCAAAAGTTCCTCCATTTCCCCAGCAGACTTGCTCAACGATCTGCAGCATTCTCTGGGGTATGCCTTAATTCATATGGCCTGCATTCTTTCCACCATATGTAAACTGTTGTGAATTCTGTGGCAGAGCTCCCTCCTGTGGTCACAAGTGGTACTTCGGCTGATTCTCTCTGTGAGCTTCCGTTGGTGGAGGAAAGTGGTACTGCGGCTTCTGAGTTTCCTTCCTCAGGTGATGTGGTGAAGTCGTTAGGTGCTGCTCTATTTAACTCCACCTTGTGCTTTGATCCTGGCCTCCAGTCAATGTTCCAGTATTGGACCTGTTTCCTCCTGGATCGTTCCTGTGGCCTGCTGCTCTGCATAGCTAAGTTCCGCTTTGCTATTTTGTTTGCTGTTTTTTTTCTGTCCAGCTTGTCTATTTGTTTTTTCCTGCTTGCTGGGAGCTCTGGGACGCAGAAGGTGTACCTCCATGCTGTTAGTTCGGTACGGAGGGTCTTTTTGCCCCCTTTGCGTGGTTTTTGTAGGGTTTTGTGTTGACCGCAAAGTTACCTTTCTATCCTCGCTCTGTTTAGAAAGTCGGGCCTCACTTTGCTAAATCTATTTCATCTCTACGTTTGTCTTTTCATCTTTACTCACAGTCATTATATGTGGGGGCTGCCTTTTCCTTTGGGGTATTTCTCTGAGGCTAGGTAGGCTTGTTTTCTATCTTCAGGCTAGCTAGTTTCTCAGGCTGTGCCGAGTTGCATAGGGAGCATTAAGCGCAATCCACGGCTGCCTTTAGTGTGTTGGAGAGGATTAGGGATTGCGGTCAGCAGAGTTTCCACGTCTCAGAGCTCGTTCTATGTTTTTGGGTTATTGTCAGGTCACTGTATGTGCTCTGACCTCAATGTCCATTGTGGTACTGAATCACCTTATCATGACAGTACTGGAGGCCTAAAGTACTAATGATTCTCAATAGAGGGAAAAAAGAAGTTCTGAGACCATTTTTTTTTCTCTGCACTGTGTTTTGCCTTTTTTTTCCCCTAGACATTTGGGTGTTTCAGGACACAGGTGTAGCGATGGATATTAAGGGTCTGTCTTCATGTGTGGATCAGCTCACGGCAAGAGTACAAAATATTCAAGACTTTGTGGTTCATAATTCTATGTTAGAACCGAGAATTCCTATTCCTGATTTGTTTTTTGGAGATAGAACTAAATTTCTGAGTTTCAAAAATAATTGTACACTATTTCTGGCTTTGAAACCTCGCTCCTCTGGTGACCCAGTTCAACAAGTTAGGATCATTATTTCTTTTTTACGTGGCGACCCTCAGGACTGGGCATTTTCTCTTGCGTCAGGAGATCCTTGTTGTGAGTTCTGTTTTTGGGCTCCCTCTGGTGGTTACTGATGGTACTGGGTGACTTGTCTTTCCTGGGTTTCTGGGTTCCACCTGTTCCATTAGCATATGGGAGTTTCCTATTTAACCTGGCTTTGCTGGCATTTCCTCGCCGGTTATCAATGTATCCAGTGTGTCTTGTTACCTCTGCTCCCTGCTCCTAGAACCTTCTGGACAAGCTAAGTTTGGATTTTCCTGTTTTGTGTTTTGCTTAATTTGGTTTTTAGTCCAGCCTGCAGATATGTGATTCTCTGCTGCTGGTTGCTCTAGTGGGCTGAAATTGCTTTTCATGTACCATGAGTTGGCACATGAGTTCAAGTAATTTCAGGATGGTTTTTTGAAGGGTTTTTCGCTGACCGCGCAGTTCACTTTTGTATCCTCTGCTATCTAGCTTTAGCGGGCCTCATTTTGCTGAAACTGTTTTCATGCTGCGTGTGTGCTTTCCTCTCATTTCACCGTCATTATATGTGGGGGGCTGCTATTTGCTGTGGGGTATTTCTCTGGAGGCAAGAGAGGTCTGTGTTTCTTCTGATAGGGGAAGTTAGATCTTCGGCTGGAGCGAGACGTCTAGGATCATCGTAGGCACGTTCCCCTGCTACTTTTATTTGTGTGTTAGGTTCAGGGTCGCGGTCAGCTCAGGTTCCATCGCCCTAGAGCTTGTTTGTATCTGTGCTTGTCCTTTTTGTGATCCCCTGCCATTGGGATCATGACAGTATAACCGGCCCACAAAGTGTTAATTGTATTGGCTGAAGTAGGAGGATAAGTAGTCTGAGGAAGTTTTTTTTTTTTTTTTTTTCCCCTCAGAGTTTGCTGCCTAGCCTTATTGCAGCCTGGCTACTTCCTCCTCCTCTTAATCTTTGAATGGCTCTGATCTCAGCTGTTTATCATGGACGTCCAGAGTTTGGCTTCCAGCCTGAATAATCTTGCCACTAAGGTTCAAAATATACAGGATTTTGTTGTACATGCTCCTATGTCTGAACCTAGAATTCCTGTCCCAGAGTTTTTTTCTGGAGATAGATCTCGTTTTCTGAATTTTAGGAACAATTGCAAGTTGTTTCTTTCTTTGAAATCTCGCTCCTCTGGAGACCCTGCTCAGCAAGTCAAGATAATTATATCTTTCCTGTGGGGTGACCCTCAGGATTGGGCATTTGCATTGGCACCAGGGGACCCTGCGTTGCTTAATGCAGATGCGTTTTTTCTGGCATTGGGTTTGCTCTATGAGGAACCTAACCAAGAGATTCAGGCTGAAAAAGCTTTGTTGGCCCTCTCTCAGGGGCAAGATGAAGCAGAAATTTATTGTCAAAAATTTCGGAAGTGGTCGGTACTTACTCAGTGGAATGAGTGCGCTCTGGCTGCAAAGTTTAGAGATGGCCTTTCTGAGGCCATTAAAGATGTTATGGTGGGGTTCCCTGCGCCTGCTGGTCTGAATGAGTCTATGACTATGGCTGTTCAGATTGATCGGCGTTTACGGGAGCGCAAACCTGTGCATCATTTGGCGGTGTCGTCTGAACCGTCACCTGAGATAATGCAATGTGATAGAATTCAGTCCAGAAGTGAACGGCAAAAGTATAGGCGGAAAAAAGGGTTGTGCTTTTATTGTGGTGATTCAGCTCATGTTATATCAGCATGCTCTAAACGCACAAAAAAGGTTGATAAGTCTGTTGCCATTAGTACTTTACAGTCTAAGTTCATTCTGTCTGTGACTCTGATTTGTTCATTATCATCCATTTCCGTCGATGCCTATGTGGATTCAGGCGCTGCCCTGAGTCTTATGGATTGGTCATTTGCCAATCGCTGTGGGTTTAGTCTGGAGCCTCTGGAAGTCCCTATTCCTTTGAAGGGAATTGACTCTACACCTTTGGCTATGAATAAACCTCAGTACTGGACACAAGTGACCATGCGTATGACTCCCGTTCATCAGGAGGTGATTCGCTTCCTGGTACTGTATAATTTGCATGATGTTCTAGTACTTGGTCTGCCATGGTTACAAACTCATAATCCAGTCCTTGACTGGAAATCAGTGTCTGTGTTAAGCTGGGGTTGTCAGGGGGTTCATGATGATGCACCTCCGATTTCTATCGCTTCATCTACTCCTTCTGAGATTCCTGTGTTTTTGTCTGACTATCGGGATGTTTTTGAGGAGCCTAAGCTCAGTTCGCTTCCTCCTCACAGGGATTGCGATTGTGCTATAAATTTAATTCCGGGCAGTAAATTTCCTAAAGGTCGTTTGTTCAATCTGTCAGTGCCAGAGCATACTGCTATGCGGGATTATGTTAAGGAGTCCTTGGAAAAGGGACATATCCGTCCATCTTTGTCCCCTTTGGGAGCAGGTTTTTTTTTCGTGGCCAAGAAAGATGGTTCCTTGAGGCCTTGTATAGATTATCATCTTTTGAATAAGATTACCGTAAAATATCAGTATCCTTTGCCATTGTTGACTGTTTTGTTTGCTCGCATTAAGGGGGCTAAATGGTTCACTAAGATTGATCTTCGGGGTGCGTATAATCTTATACGAATAAAGCAAGGTGATGAGTGGAAAACCGCATTTAATACGCCTGAGGGCCATTTTGAGTATTTGGTAATGCCTTTTGGACTTTCTAATGCTCCTTCAGTCTTCCAGTCCTTTATGCACGATATTTTCCGTGAATATCTGGATAAATTTATGATTGTGTATTTGGATGATATTTTGGTTTTTTCTGATGACTGGGAGTCTCATGTTCAGCAGGTCAGGAAGGTGTTTCAGGTCCTGCGGGCCAATTCCTTGTTTGTAAAAGGCTCAAAGTGTCTCTTTGGAGTCCAGAAGATTTCTTTCTTGGGGTATATTTTTTCCCCTTCTACTATTGAGATGGATCCCGTCAAGGTTCAGGCTATTTGTGACTGGACGCAGCCTACATCTCTTAAGAGTCTACAGAAGTTCTTGGGCTTTGCTAATTTCTATCGTCGTTTTATAACTAATTTTTCTAGTGTTGTTAAGCCTTTGACGGATTTGACTAAGAAGGGTGCTGATGTTGCTAATTGGTCTCCTGCGGCTGTGGAGGCCTTTCAGGAACTTAAGCGCCGGTTTTCTTCTGCTCCTGTGTTGCGTCAGCCTGATGTTTCGCTTCCTTTTCAGGTTGAGGTTGATGCTTCCGAGATTGGAGCGGGGGCGGTTTTGTCACAGAGAAGCTCCGATGGCTCAGTGATGAAGCCATGCGCGTTTTTTTCTAGAAAGTTTTCGCCGGCTGAGCGGAATTATGATGTTGGTAATCGGGAACTTTTGGCCATGAAGTGGGCATTTGAGGAGTGGCGTCATTGGCTAGAGGGTGCTAGACACCGTGTGGTGGTCTTGACTGATCACAAAAATTTGATTTACCTTGAGTCTGCCAGGCGTCTGAATCCTAGACAGGCTCGTTGGTCACTGTTTTTCTCTCGTTTCAATTTTGTGGTTTCATACCTGCCAGGTTCAAAGAATGTGAAGGCGGATGCTCTTTCTAGGAGTTTTGTGCCTGACTCCCTTGGAAATTCTGAGCCCTCTGGTATCCTTAGGGATCGGGTGATTTTGTCTGCTGTCTCCCCAGACTTGCGACGTGCTTTGCAGGAGTTTCAGGTGGCTAAACCTGATCGTTGTCCGCCTGAGAGACTGTTTGTTCCGGATAATTGGACCAGTAGAGTCATCTCCGAGGTCCATTCTTCTGCGTTGGCAGGTCATCCTGGAATATTTGGTACTAGAGACTTGGTGGCCAGGTCTTTTTGGTGGCCTTCCTTGTCGAGGGATGTGCGTTCTTTTGTGCAGTCTTGTGAGGTTTGTGCTCGGGCTAAGCCTTGCTGTTCTCGGGCCAGTGGATTGTTGTCACCTTTGCCTATCCCGAAGAGGCCTTGGACGCACATTTCCATGGACTTTATTTTGGATCTCCCTGTCTCTCAAAAAATGTCCGTCATCTGGGTTGTGTGTGATCGCTTTTCTAAAATGGTTCATCTGGTACCCTTGCCTAAGTTGCCTTCCTCCTCTGAGTTGGTCCCTCTGTTTTTTCAGAATGTGGTTCGTTTGCATGGGATTCCTGAGAACATCGTTTCTGACAGGGGATCCCAGTTTGTGTCTAGATTTTGGCGGACTTTCTGTGCTAAGATGGGCATTGATTTGTCCTTTTCGTCTGCATTCCATCCTCAGACGAATGGCCAGACTGAACGAACTAATCAGACCTTGGAAACTTATTTAAGGTGTTTTGTTTCTGCTGATCAGGATGACTGGGTTACCTTTTTGCCGCTGGCCGAGTTTGCGCTTAATAATCGGGCTAGTTCTGCTACCTTGGTTTCTCCTTTCTTTTGTAATTCGGGGTTTCATCCTCGTTTTTCCTCTGGTCAGGTGGAACCTTCTGATTGTCCTGGAGTGGACATGGTGGTGGATAGGTTGCATCGGATTTGGAGTCATGTGGTGGACAATTTGAAGTTGTCCCAGGAGAAGGCTCAGCAGTTTGCTAATCGCCGTAGCCGCGTGGGTCCTCGACTTCTTGTTGGTGACTTGGTGTGGTTGTCTTCTCGTTTTGTTCCTATGAAGGTCTCTTCTCCTAAGTTCAAGCCTCGGTTCATCGGTCCCTATAGGATCTTGGAAATTCTTAACCCTGTGTCGTTTCTTTTGGATCTCCCGGCATCGTTTGCTATTCATAATGTGTTTCATCGGTCGTTGTTGCGGAAGTATGAGGTACCTGTTGTTCCTTCTCTTGAGCCTCCTGCTCCAGTGCTGGTGGAGGGAGAATTGGAGTATGTTGTGGAGAAGATCTTGGATTCTCGTGTTTCCAGACGGAAACTCCAGTATTTGGTCAAGTGGAAGGGTTATGGTCAGGAGGATAATTCTTGGGTGGTTGCCTCGGATGTTCATGCTGATGATTTGGTTCGCGCTTTTCATAGGGCTCATCCTGGTCGCCCTGGTGGTTCTCGTGAGGGTTCGGTGACCCCTCCTCAAGGGGGGGGTACTGTTGTGAGTTCTGTTTTTGGGCTCCCTCTGGTGGTTACTGATGGTACTGGGTGACTTGTCTTTCCTGGGTTTCTGGGTTCCACCTGTTCCATCAGCATATGGGAGTTTCCTATTTAACCTGGCTTTGCTGGCATTTCCTCGCCGGTTATCAATGTATCCAGTGTGTCTTGTTACCTCTGCTCCCTGCTCCTAGAACCTTCTGGACAAGCTAAGTTTGGATTTTCCTGTTTTGTGTTTTGCTTAATTTGGTTTTTAGTCCAGCCTGCAGATATGTGATTCTCTGCTGCTGGTTGCTCTAGTGGGCTGAAATTGCTTTTCATGTACCATGAGTTGGCACATGAGTTCAAGTAATTTCAGGATGGTTTTTTGAAGGGTTTTTCGCTGACCGCGCAGTTCACTTTTGTATCCTCTGCTATCTAGCTTTAGCGGGCCTCATTTTGCTGAAACTGTTTTCATGCTGCGTGTGTGCTTTCCTCTCATTTCACCGTCATTATATGTGGGGGGCTGCTATTTGCTGTGGGGTATTTCTCTGGAGGCAAGAGAGGTCTGTGTTTCTTCTGATAGGGGAAGTTAGATCTTCGGCTGGAGCGAGACGTCTAGGATCATCGTAGGCACGTTCCCCGGCTACTTTTATTTGTGTGTTAGGTTCAGGGTCGCGGTCAGCTCAGGTTCCATCGCCCTAGAGCTTGTTTGTATCTGTGCTTGTCCTTTTTGTGATCCCCTGCCATTGGGATCATGACAGATCCTGCATTAAGTAATATCGATGCGTTTTTCCTGGCGCTCGGATTGCTGTACGATGAACCTAATTCAGTGGATCAGGCAGAGAAAAATTTGCTGGCTCTGTGTCAGGGTCAGGATGAGATAGAGGTATATTGTCAGAAATTTAGAAAGTGGTCCGTGCTCACTCAGTGGAATGAAGGTGCGCTCGCAGCTATTTTCAGAAAAGGTCTCTCTGAAGCCCTTAAGGATGTCATGGTGGGATTTCCTATGCCTGCTGGTCTGAATGAGTCTATGTCTTTGGCCATTCAGATCGGTCGACTCTTGCGTGAGCGTAAATCTGTGCACCATTTGGCGGTATCACCTGAGCTTAAATCTGAGCCTATGCAGTGCGATAGGACTTTGACCAGAGTTGAACGGCAAGAACACAGACGTCTGAATGGGCTGTGTTTCTACTGTGGTGATTCCACTCATGCTATCTCTGATTGTCCTAAGTGCACTAAGCGGTTCGCTAGGTCTGCCACCATTGGTACGGTACAGTCAAAATTTCTTCTGACCGTTACCTTGATCTGCTCTTTGTCATCGTATTCTGTCATGGCATTTGTGGATTCATGCGCTGCCCTGAATTTGATGGACTTGGAGTATGCTAGACGTTGTGGGTTTTTCTTGGAGCCCTTGCAGTATCCTATTCCATTGAGAGGAATTGATGCTACGCCTTTGGCCAAGAATAAGCCTCAGTATTGGACCCAGCTGACCATGTGCATGGCTCCTGCACATCAGGAGGTTATTCGCTTTTTGGTGTTGCATAATCTGCATGATGTGGTCGTGTTGGGGTTGCCATGGCTACAAGTCCATAATCCAGTATTAGATTGGAAATCCATGTCTGTGTCCAGCTGGGGTTGACAGGGGTTACATGGTGATGTCCCATTTCTGACTATTTCGTCATCCACCCCTTCTGAGGTTCCAGAGTTCTTGTCTGATTACCGGGATGTATTTGATGAGCCCAAGTCCGATACCCTACCTCCGCATAGGGATTGTGATTGTGCTATCGCTTTGATTCCTGGTAGTAAATTCCCAAAAGGTCGACTGTTTAATTTATCTGTGCCTGAGCATGCCGCTATGCGGAGTTATGTGAAGGAGTCCTTGGAGAAGGGGCATATTCACCCGTCATCGTCGCCATTAGGAGCAGGGCTCTTTTTTGTGGCCAAGAAGGATGGTTCACTGAGACCTTGTATAGATTACAGCCTTCTAAATAAGATCACGGTTAAATTTAAGTACCCTTTGCCGTTGTTATCTGATTTGTTTGCTCGGATTAAGGGGGCTAGTTGGTTCAACAAGATAGATCTTCGTGGTGCGTATAATCTTGTGCGTATTAAGCGAGGTGATGAATGGAAAACTGCATTTAATACGCCCGAGGGCCATTTTGAGTATCTAGTAATGCCATTCGGACTTGCCAATGCTCCATCAGTGTTTCAGTCCTTTATCCATGACATCTTCCGAGAGTACCTGGATAAATTCCTGATTGTGTACTTGGATGACATTTTGATCTTCTCAGATGATTGGGAGTCTCATGTGAAGCAGGTCAGAACGGTGTTTCAGGTCCTGCATGCTAATTCTTTGTTTGTGAAGGGATCAAAGTGTCTCTTTGGTGTTCAGAAGGTTTCATTTTTGGGGTTCATCTTTTCCCCTTCTACTATCGAGATGGACCCTGTTAAGGTTCAAGCCATCCATGATTGGACTCAGCCGACATCTCTGAAAAGTCTGCAAAAGTTCCTGGGCTTTGCTAATTTTTATCGTCACTTCATCTGCAATTTTTCTAGTATTGCTAAACCATTGACCGATTTGACCAAGAAGGGTGCTGATGTGGTCAACTGGTCTTCTGCTGCTGTGGAAGCTTTTCAAGAGTTGAAGAGTCGTTTTTCTTCTGCCCCGTGTTGTGTCAACCAGATGTTTCGCTTCCGTTCTAGGTCGAGGTTGATGCTTCTGAGATTGGAGCAGGGGCTGTTTTGTCGCAGAGAAGTTCTGATTGCTCGGTGATGAAACCATGCGCCTTCTTTTCCAGGAAGTTTTCGCCTGCTGAGCGAAATTATGATGTGGGCAATCGAGAGTTGCTGGCCATGAAGTGGGCATTCGAGGAGTGGCGTCATTGGCTTGAAGGAGCTAAGCATCGCGTGGTGGTCTTGACTGATCATAAGAACTTGACTTATCTCGAGTCTGCCAAGCGGTTGAATCCTAGACAGGCTCGTTGGTCGCTGTTTTTTGCCCGTTTTGACTTTGTGATTTCGTACCTTCCGGGCTCTAATAATGTGAAGGCGGATGCTCTGTCTAGGAGTTTTGTGCCCGACTCTCCGGGTTTATCTGAGCCGGCGGGTATCCTCAAAGAGGGAGTAATTGTGTCTGCCATCTCACCTGATTTGCGGCTGGTGCTGCAAAAATTTCAGGCTAATAAACCTGATCGTTGCCCAGCGGAGAAACTGTTTGTCCCTGATAGGTGGACGAATAAAGTTATCTCTGAGGTTCATTGTTCGGTGTTGGCTGGTCATCCTGGAATCTTTGGTACCAGAGAGTTAGTGGCTAGATCCTTTTGGTGGCCATCTCTGTCGCGGGATGTGCGTACTTTTGTGCAGTCCTGTGGGATTTGTGCTCGGGCTAAGCCCTGCTGTTCTCGTGCCAGTGGGTTGCTTTTGCCCTTGCCGATCCCGAAGAGGCCTTTGACACATATCTCTATGGATTTTATTTCAGATCTTCCCGTCTCTCAAAAGATGTCAGTCATTTGGGTGGTCTGTGATCGCTTCTCTAAGATGGTCCATTTGGTACCCTTGTCTAAATTGCCTTCCTCCTCTGATTTGGTGCCATTGTTGTTCCAGCATGTGGTTCGTTTACATGGCATTCCAGAGAATATCGTTTCTGACAGAGGTTCCCAGTTTGTTTCGAGGTTTTGGCGAGCCTTTTGTGGTAGGATGGGCATTGACTTGTCTTTTTCCTCGGCTTTCCATCCTCAGACTAATTGCCAGACCGAACGAAACAATCAGACCTTGGAAACATATCTGAGATGCTTTGTTTCTGCTGATCAGGATGACTGGGTGTCCTTTTTGCCTTTGGCTGAGTTCGCCCTGAATAATCGGGCCAGCTCGGCTACCTTGGTTTCGCCGTTTTTCTGCAACTCTGGGTTCCATCCTCGTTTCTCTTCAGGGCAGGTTGAGTCTTCGGACTGTCCTGGTGTGGATACTGTGGTGGACAGGTTGCAGCATATTTGGACTCATGTAGTGGACAATTTGACCTTGTCCCAGGAGAAGGCTCAACGTTTCGCTAATCGCAGACGCTGTGTGGGTCCCCGACTTCGTGTTGGGGATTTGGTTTGGTTATCTTCTCGTCATATTCCTATGAAGGTTTCCTCTCCTAAGTTTAAACCTCGTTTCATTGGTCCGTATAGGATTTCTGAGGTTCTTAATCCTGTGTCTTTTCGTCTGACCCTTCCAGATTCTTTTTCCATACATAACGTATTCCATAGGTCATTGTTGCGGAGATACGTGGCACCTATGGTTCCATCTGTTGATCCTCCTGCCCCGGTTTTGGTGGAGGGGGAGTTGGAGTATATTGTGGAGAAGATTTTGGATTCTCGTGTTTCAAGACGGAAACTCCAGTATCTGGTTAAGTGGAAGGGTTATGCTCAGGAAGATAATTCCTGGGTCTTTGCCTCTGATGTCCATGCTCCCGATCTTGTTCGTGCCTTTCATATGGCTCATCCTGGTCATCCTGGGGGCTCTGGTGAGGGTTCGGTGACCCCTCCTCAAGGGGGGGTACTGTTGTGAATTCTGTGGCAGAGCTCCCTCCTGTGGTCACAAGTGGTACTTCGGCTGATTCTCTCTGTCAGCTTCCGTTGGTGGAGGAAAGTGGTACTGCGGCTTCTGAGTTTCCTTCCTCAGGTGATGTGGTGAAGTCGTTAGGTGCTGCTCTATTTAACTCCACCTTGTGCTTTGATCCTGGCCTCCAGTCAATGTTCTAGTATTGGACCTGTTTCCTCCTGGATCGTTCCTGTGGCCTGCTGCTCTGCATAGCTAAGTTCCGCTTTGCGATTTTGTTTGCTGTTTTTTTTCTGTCCAGCTTGTCTATTTGTTTTTTCCTGCTTGCTGGGAGCTCTGGGACGCAGAGGGTGTACCTCCGTGCCGTTAGTTCGGTACGGAGGGTCTTTTTGCCCCCTTTGCGTGGTTTTTGTAGGGTTTTGTGTTGACCGCAAAGTTACCTTTCTATCCTCGCTCTGTTTAGAAAGTCGGGCCTCACTTTGCTAAATCTATTTCATCTCTACGTTTGTCTTTTCATCTTTACTCACAGTCATTATATGTGGGGGCTGCCTTTTCCTTTGGGGTATTTCTCTGAGGCTAGGTAGGCTTGTTTTCTATCTTCAGGCTAGCTAGTTTCTCAGGCTGTGCCGAGTTGCATAGGGAGCGTTAGGCGCAATCCACGGCTGCCTTTAGTGTGTTGGAGAGGATTAGGGATTGCGGTCAGCAGAGTTTCCACGTCTCAGAGCTCGTTCTATGTTTTTGGGTTATTGTCAGGTCACTGTATGTGCTCTGACCTCAATGTCCATTGTGGTACTGAATCACCTTATCATGACAGTAAACACCGGTAGCAGTGAAGAGGCAGTGACCCACAAAGTTCAAACATAAAAGTCTCTTTAATGCGTTATCTTCGCACAGAAAAGGTTCCAATCATATAACTTCAATGCACATAACTTCAGTTTTCAATTCACACCAGTGCATATAACAGCATCCTTTAGATTGCAGTCACACTACACATGCTAGTCCTCCTCTGATTAGTTCCATTTGTGTCCTGCACCGCTGTATCACAGTCTCTACTCACAGCCATACACAAACCTTGACATTCTCCTGTCTGCAGTTGTGACACATGCTAGTCCTTCCTTTGGGCACAGGATAGTCTGTCTCCAGTTCACCTCTGGGCACAAACCTATCCACATCCATGACCAGTCAACGTGGACAGCAGTTCCACTGTGTATGCTGTGGGTTGTCAGGCCTCACTCTGGCCTTGACACACCTGAGACTCCTCAGACTCAATTCTAAAACCTCTCTATACTACAGGGATTTTAACAATTGTAATCACAGCCACACCTGTGACTACAACGCCCCCTCATGGCTTCACTATGCCTCTGTGTGCATCCTAGGGAGAACAATCAGCATGCCCTAGCTGTAACAGGGGTCACTGCATCAAACAAAATAAATGATTCAATGTATAGATTGCTCATCAAAGATTCAAAGGACTAGCACATAACTCATTCCTTCCAAAGACCTTTCAAAGGAACAAGAGTAGAGATGGGCGAACCCGAATAGAAAAGTTCGGTGCCCATACCGAACACCTACTGTTTAGGCATGGACGCCTAACACAGACCTCACCAGGAACTCTGTATTACTGTTCAGGTTTGAACCCCCCAAACACTGAGTGTTTGTCGTGCTGTCATGTGCATGACAGTGCGGCAAGCACTGCTTCTGATTGGCGGTAAAATTATCACCGCCGGTCAGACAACCGTAGTTCCACACTTTCAAATGACAGCGTGAGCGTGCAGCTGTGATTGGAGGTATAAAGTTTAGCTCCTGTCATTGGTGTTGGCTGGTGAGACTACTGCTCCCATCAGTCGACACCTCCTGCCGTTATTAACAGTGAGAGCAGGAGATAGGAGCATTCATCAGCCTGCGCCTGCAATGTAAATAAATAATAGTAAAAAAAAGACATGTGTTCTCCTGTATTTTGATAACCAGCCAGGCAAAACTGACAGCTGGATGCTGCAGTTTTCAGCTGTCAGCATTAGCAAAGGCTGGTTATCAATAATAGAGGGGTCCCCATGCCATATTTTTCAATTATTCAAATAAATAATACCCCCCAATTTTGACAACTGGCCAAGTTAAAGCATACAACTGGGGGCTGGTATTCTTTGGCTGGTAGGAGGCCATGGATATTGGCTCCTACCAGCCTAAAAATGGCATCTCACAGCCACCCCAGAAAAGGTGCATCTATAAGATGCGCCAAGTTTGATGCTTTTCCTTGCTATTCCCACTTGCCCTTTAGCGGTGGCAAGTGGGGTTCATATTTGAGGGGTTGATGTCACCTTTGTGTAGTGCGGTGACATCAAGCCCATGGCTTAGTGAAGGAGAGGCATCTCGTGATGGGAGGTAAACTTTATACCTATGATCACAGCTGTGCACTCCTGCTTACTTTTGACAGCATGGGAAACGCAGCTGTCTGCAGCCGATCAGAAGCAAATGACAGCGTGGCAAACACTGGATGTTTTGGCCCCCCATTCAAGTGAAACGGGTTCGGGTCCTTGTACGGTTCTGGTAACCAAACCCACATTTTTTATAACTGTTTGGGCAAACACGCCGGACCCAAACATCCAGGTGTCCAAGCATCTCTAACCAAGGGACATTTCTTATATGTTGAGGAATGGCAGCTAAATAGGAAAGGGTTCTTTAAATTTAAAGTAATCAGACTGTGGAATCCCCTACTTCAAAAGGCAGTAATAGCAGGTACTATAACAATTTATTAAGGCTAGATGCTTTTCTCACAACAAACAGCACTGTGTGTTAAAAATAATCTAGTGATAGAGAATGTATAACTGTTGAAGAAAGGTGAAACTTATGGATGTATATACTTTTTTAACCCATGTAAATATGTAACTGTATAATCTCCAATTTTTTGGGAATGTAAAATTATTTAATTTTTCTTCTATTGTTATGTGTCAAGTGCCAGCCGCTGCACAGTGCGAATCTCAAACCATGTCCACTGTTGTCTCCCATTCTCCTCCAACCGCAGTGGAACCTTCTCAGCAGAGACATCAATCCCAGTGTCTGGCTCAAGCTGATACTGTGTGCTTGGATATTGCTAACTTTCCAGGCTCTGCCTTTGTAGGCAGCACTGTCCAGCAGCAAGCAGGCATTTCAGGGACTAATTCCTGCTTTTCCCACACTGAGCATGCCCACGGGACAACATCCCATTGGAGGTCAGGGGTCACATGCTCAGTTCCTGTTGCGGCTCCTATTGGACCATCAGGAAGGTCCCAAAGCGATACTGCTATAAAATGTTTGCATGGCCGCTCGACCATGCGCTAGTGTAAACTTATTAACTTGTGTGTGTGTGGATGAATGCCTGTCGATGGATGAAAGCTCAGAATCATTCCCATCTCTAGTGTTGTTGCCTGCTCACGAATGGTATAGCTACCTAGCGCTTGACAGTGCTAACCTGCACAATTGCACAAGTTAGCAGCAACCACCAGAGCGGCGCCATGCGCTGATAGTGAGCCTTAATGGCCATAGTTAGGGTGGTTAGTGGCATCTGCCAGAGCAGCGTTGCACACACTCCTGTGCGGTAAATATTTACTTTAGTTGTTTCCCTGGCACCGCAGTAGTGGTGTCGAGTGCAAGAGATCTCGAGGGACTCCTACCCTGAATCTTGGGGCAGAGTTCTGTGTCACCTTGCTTGCGCTCTCTGTGCGGTGTCGCGGCCCTGTGATGCAACAGGGTTCACTTCCTTCACACCAGGTGAAGCTAACCTGTGTGTGTATTCACAATATAATGCCATATAGTCCGTCATTACCAAGCAGCAGGTGTCTTCGCTCTTGAGCGTACAACCTTAGCTGTGGATGTTACCGTAGTCTCTGTTAAGGCTGCTACCATAGCTGCAGCCAGTTTGTCCACTGCCACCCCTGCTCTGACCTTATCCCATCTCCTGCTACCTGATAAGTTTAATGGTGACAGTAAGCTGTGTTGGGGATTCATGAGTCAGTGTGTCATACATCTTGAGCTCCTGGCTGCACATTTTCCCATGGAGCGGGCGAAGGTGGGATGTATTGTATGCCTGTTGTCGGGCAGGGCATTGGAGTGGTCAAAGCTGCTGTGGGAGCGTGATGATCATGTGGTGCTGAGTGCTCCAAGGTTTCTGGGCTCTCTGAGACAGATCTTTTGGGACCTCGTGTCACCCATGATTCAGCGCTCCAACTGCTGGCTTTGACACAGGATTCACCCATGGTCAGTCATTTTTCCATTCACTTCTGGACTTTGGCATCTGAGCTGGAGTCGCCGGATAAAGTCCTTATCCCTGTGTTCTGGAAAAAACTGGCTGACCCTTTGAAGGATGCCTTGGCCACTAGGGAGATTACCGCCACACTGGAAGAGCTGATAGCCATATCTACTCGCATTGACCTCCATTTTCGCAAGTGGGAGTTGGAGCGAGCCAAGTGTAGGCAGAGGTTTCGGCTGGCACCTACCTTCGCCAAGCCTCTGGAGTCCCCTGTTCAAGCGTCCGAGCCCTAAGAGGCCATGCAGATTTTTCGAGTGGGTCCTAAGTCTCAGGCAGCTCGAATACCCATGGTCTGAAATGTCTGCCAGCAGTCAGGACATTATACCAAGAAATGTCCACAGCCGCAGGGGAAACCACCATGTCTAGTAACTGTAGGAGGAGGTTCACTAGACACAGCGGCGTTTTCCTCCAGATTGTACTTCAAGGGGACAAATACCTTTGGCCCTTCCACTTTTATGGTTGAGCCTTGTGTGGATTCCGGGGCGGAGGGAAATTTCATGCCTTCGCCCAATGGCACGCAATACCCTTGGTTATGCTAACCAAAGCAGTGACCGTAAGGGTATGTGCACACGTCTGGATTTTTAGCGTTTTTTTTGCGGAATTTCGCCATAAAAATGCTATAAATCCGCTAAAAAAACGCTAACATTATGCATCCTATCATTTAGAATGCATTCCGCATTTTTTGTGCAGATGTTAGCGTTTTTTTCCGCAAAAAAAACGCATACCGCAAAAAATCCGGACGTGCTCTATCTTTTTGCAGATTTTTTGCGGATTTCCTATCAAAAAGGACATTCCGGAAAATTAAAAAAAAAAATCCGCAAAAAATCCGCGCAAAAAACGCGCAAATTCTGCGAGAAATCCACTCGAAAAAAGCACGCGGATTTCTGGCAGAATTCTCAGGATTATGTCAGGAAAAAATCCTGACGTGTGCACATAGCCTTAGAGTGGTGAATGAGTCGATACTGCCCTCACAAATTACACACCAGACTATCCCATTTACATTATCCATGTCTCCATCCCATCTGGAGATCATTTCCTTTCTTGTCATTCCTGAGGGAATGGTCAAGATTCTGCTAGCGATACCTCGGTTTCGTAACCACTCTCCACATATAGAGTGGTCCTCTAGGAGAATTCTGCGATGGAGTAAATCTTGTGAGGGCAGATGTCTGAGGGAGTGCATTCAGGTTGCCACAGCAGAGGTACCTGCAGATCTTACCTCTCTCCCAAAACACTATTGGTCTTATGCGGACATATTCTCCAAGAGAGCTGCAGAGACCCTTCTGCCTCACTGCCCCTATGACTGTCCTATTGATCTCGTGCCTGGGTCAGAGCTTTCCCGGGGATGAGTCTATCCCCTGTCTCTCCCAGAGATGGAGGCATTGTGACTATACATCCAGGAAAGTCAGGCAAGAGGATTCAATAGGAAGTCAGTGTCACCTGTGGGGGTTGGGCTCTTCTTTGAGCAAAAGAAGAACGGAGAATTGCATCCATGTATTGACTACCGGGGTCTTAATGCCATGACCATTAAGAATAAATACCCTCTGCCTTTGATATCTGAGCTCTTCGATAGACTACGAGGGGCGAGGGTATTTATTAAGTTAGATCTGCGGGGTGCTTACAACCTGATTTGCATTCATGAGGGGGACAAATGGAAGACATTTCTTATTACCAGGGATGGGCACTATGACTATCTGGTGATGTCCTTTGGGCTCTGTAATGCCCCAGCCATCTTCCAAGACTTTGTGAATGACATCTTCTGGAATATGCTCTCCACCTCGGTGGTAGTCTATCTGGATGATATTCTCATCTACTTTCCAGATACAGATTCCCACCAGAGAGATGTTTGCAGAGTCTTCGACCTCCTACAGGCAAACTCCCTCTATGCCAAGTTGGAGAAGTGTCTGTTTGAGCAGAAGTACTTGTCTTTCCTGGGCTATATCATCTCCGCTAAGGAATTAGCTGTGGATCCTGCCAAGCTACAAGCAGTGATGGACTGGCAGGAACCTCATACTCTCAAAGCGGTGCAGCGCTTTATGGGGTTCATTAATTATTATCGCCAGTTCATTCCCCATTTCTCCACTTTGATAGATCCCTTGGTAGCCCCCACAAAGAATGGTGCAAATCCCAAATTATGGTTGGAGGAGGTCTCCAAGGCCTTCTTATCTGTTAATTCTTAAGTCCCATTTTGCTAGCGCTCCCATTCTGCATCATCCCAATGTAGGTAAGCCCTTCGTTATTGAAGTGGATGCCTCATTTGTCGGTGCTGGAGCAGTTCTCTTCCAAAAGGAGGCTAAAGGTCGGAAGCATCCTTGCTTCTTCTACTCCAAGACCTTCACTCCGGCAGAGATGAATTATTCCATCTGGGACAGGGAGTTGCTAGCAATGAAGATGGTCTTTTCAGAGTGCAGACACCTCCTGGAGGGAGCTCGCTTTCCCTTCCCAGTTTACACTTACCACAAGAATTTGGTAAATTTGCAAACAGCCCAGCGGCTAAATTCTAGCCAGGCTAGATGGTTCGTGTTTTTCTCCCGGTTCCACTTCACCCTTCATTTCCTATCTGGAGAGAAGAACATTCGTGCCGACGCTCTCTCCCACTCTGTGGTGTCATCATCATCATCATCAGAGGAGCCTCAGCTGATTGTCCCCTCCGAGAGTCTGAGAATGGTGGCTCCGATGTCGCTAAAGTCTGTGCCCCCGGGCAAGACTTTCGTGCCATCTAATTTGCGACCAGAGGTTCTCTCTTGGGCTTACTTGTCTGGGGTGGGTGGACATTTCGGTACCAAGAGGACATCAGAACTTCTGGTGAGGACGTACTGGTGGCCGCATATGGCCCGTGACGTCAAAGACTATATTCGGGCATGCGTATCCAGCGCCATGAATAGGTCTTCCCGACAATGGCCTGCTGGGCTTCTTTTTACCCATTACCGGTGGCTGATAGGCCCTGGGAAATGGTCAGGATGGACTTTGTGGTTGGCTTACCCAAGTTCCATAACTGCACCGTTAGTTGGGTAGTTACCGATCATTTCTGTAAAATGGTGCATTTGGTGCCTCTCCCACGGTTACCTTCTGCACGGGCCTTGGTGGCGTTGTTTGTCAAACACGTCTTCCGCTTACACGGTATGCATGATAAGATTGTCAGTGACCAGGGTCCCCAGTTTGCATCTCATTTCTGGAGAGAGCTTTGTTGCCCACTTAGTATTGAGCTGCATTTCTATTCAGTGTACCATCCCTAGAGGAATAGGTTGGCAGAGAGGGCCAACCAGACCCTGGTCACATACCTATGAAATTTTGTCTTGGCCAGGCAGGATGACAGGGCATCCCTGCTATCATGGGCAAAGTTTGCCATGAACAACAAAGTAACCCACCCCACTGGGCAGACCCCATTCCTCCTAAATTACTGCCAGTATCCACAGGTTTCTGTGCCCATGCTTGCGTCTTCCGCCGACTCTAGGGTGGCAGACTGGGCAGTGGTAGCATGGGACATCTGAGACCTCACACAGGATGCCATCTGGGCCTCCAAGGAGAGAATGAGGGTCTCTGCCGATGCACATCGGCACCCTGCTCCGACCTTTGCTCCTGGTGACAGTGTGGCTCTCCGTTCATAATATCAGGCTGCGAGTTGAGTCCACTAAGTTTGCACCTTGCTATTCCTGTGGTCTACCATCTGGCTCTTCCTCCATGCCTGGGTATCACCAACACCCTTCATGTGTCCCTCTTAAAGCCCGTTTACATGTCCCAGTGTTCCAAGTCATATGCTGGGACATCAGGTTCATCCACAGATGAGTATGAGGTGAATTTTATCTTAGGGTGCAAGGTGGTACGTGGCAAAAAGTACTATCTGGTAGACTGGAAGGGTCACGGCCCAGAGGGCAGAACCTGGGTACCTGTGGAGCACATTCAGGCTCTGCTGCTCATTGCAGCCTTTGAACGTAGCGATGCTCAAGGAGGGGGGTCATAGTAGCAGGGGTAATGTTAGGTGTCGAGTTCCCGCCGCTGCACAGGGGGAATCTCGAACCATGTCCATTGCGGTCTCCCATTCTGCTCCAGCCGCATTGGAACCAGCTCTGCAGAGACGTCGATCCCAGTGTCTGGCTCAAGCTGATACTGTGCGCTTGGGTGCTGCTAACTTTCCAGACTCTGCCTTTGTAGCTAGCACTGTTCAGCAGCAAGCAGGCATTTCAGGGACTAAGTCCTGCTTTTCCAACACTGAGCATGCCCACGGGACGACCTCCCATTGGAGGTTGGGGGTCACATGCTCAGGTCTTGTTGCAGCTCTCATTGGACCATCAGGAACGTCCTGGAGTGCTACCACTATAAAAGGTTTGCATGGCCGCTCGGCCATGCACTAGTGTAAACTTATTAACGTGTGTGTGGATGAATGCCTTTTGATGGATGAAAGCTTCAAATCATTCCCATCCCTAGTGTTTGTTGCCTGCTCGCGAATGGTAGAGCTACCTAGTGCCTGACAGTGCTATCCTGCACAATTGCACAAGTTGCTGAATCCAGTTAGCAGCGACCGCCAGAGTGGGGCCGTGCGCAGATAGTGTGCTTTCCTGGCCCTAGTTAGGGTGATTAGTGGCTTCCGCCAGAGCAGCGCTGCATGCACTGCTGTGCAGTAAATATTTACTTTAGTTGTTTCCCTGGCACCTCAGTAGCGGTGTCGAGCACAAGAGATCTAGAGGGACTCTTACCCTGAGTCTTGGGGCAGAGTTCTATGCTCTCTATGCGGTATCGCGGCCCTCTGATGCAACTGGGTTCGCTTCCTTCATACAGGGTGAAGCAAACCCATGTGTGTACTCACATTATACCACTATATAGTCCGTCATTACCAAGCAGCAGATGTCTTAGCTGCACGGTCGACCCCGGACTGCGAACGCACCTTATATCATCTCTAATTATTATTTGGTGCATTCCGCCATTCCTAACAGTTATCTCTACATTATGCAGTGCATTTTAACTATATATGTATATTCTTTGAAACATAAAGTTTGCGATAATTGAAATGCTGACATTACTGCAAAGAGGGCTGCCAGCACTTGCCCATATCTTCTATGTTACTATTGGTCTCTAGATGTCTTTTCAATGTGATTTTCTTGATTTAATTTTTGATATTCCATTTTTCAATGTTAAGACGAGTATAAGACGAGATTTTCAGCCCATTTTTTAGGCTGAAAGTGCCCCTCTTGGCTTATACGTGAGTCATTGTCCCTGGGGGTCGACGGAGGAGGGGGAGCGGCTTATGTCACATACTCACCTTTTCCTGGCGTGGTACCTGCATCTTCGATTGTCTCCACCGGCAGCTCTTCCTGTGTTCAGCGGTCATGTGGTACTGCTCATTCAAGTAATGAATATGGACATGACTCCACTCCCATAGGGGTGGAGTGCATATTCCTTACTTTAATGAGCCGGCGCAGAGACTGTCAGTGATCTGTCAGTGATAAGCAGGGACCACGCCGGGAGCAGATGAGTATAACGTGGGAGGCTGAGCATTGCGATATTCACCTGTCTCCGTTCCACCGCCGGGTGCCGCTCCATCTTCTGCGTCCTCTGGCTGTGACATTCAGGTCAGAGTGCACAATGATGTGTTTAGTGTGCATGGCGGTGGAATGAGGACAGGTGAATATCGCAAGTGCCGGCGGCCTGAGCAACGAGACGTGAGTATGCCATTTTTTTTTAATCACAACAACAGCATATGGGGCATATTACTTTATTGAGCCATAATCAACCTTTATACAGCATTGTATGGGGCAAATGTTTCTATGGACAATCTTATCAGCCATAATCAACCTTTATGCAGCATTATATGGTGCAAATGTTTCCATGGAGCATATTATAGGGCCATAATCAACCTTTAGGCACTATTGTATGGGGCAAGTGTTTCTATGGAACATCTTATGGGGCCATTATTAACCATTATGCAGCATTGTATGGGGCAGATGTTTCTACGGAGCATCTTATGGGGCTATTATTAACCTTTGTGCAGTATTATATGGGGCATATTTTTTGTATGGAGCATCTTATGGGGTCCATCGTGAACTGTATGGAACATTATATGGGGCTCCTGATTAGTGTTGAGCGATACTGTCCGATACTTGAAAGTATCGGTATCGGATAGTATCGGCCGATACCCGAAAAATATCGGATATCGCCGATACTGATATCCGATACCAATACAAGTCAATGGGACATCAAGTATCGGAATGTATCCTGATGGTTCCCAGGGTCTGAAGGAGAGGAAACTCTCCTTCAGGCCCTGGGATCCATAGTGAGGTATAAAATTAAGAATTAAAATAAAAAATATTGATATGCTCACCTCTCCGGCGGCCCCTGGACATCACGCTGGTAACCGGCCGGCTTCTATGTTTAAAATGAGCGCGTTTAGGACCTGCGAATGACATCGCGGCTACTGATTGGTCGCGTGCCGCTCATGTGACCGCCACGCGACCAATCAGAAGCCGCGACGTCATTCTCATTCACTAAACTCCTAATTCTAGGAATTTAGGACCTGCGAATGACGTCGCGGCTTCTGATTGGTCGCGTGGCGGTCACATGAGCGGCACGCGACCAATCAGAAGCCGCGACGTCATTCGCAGGCCCTAAATGCGCTCATTTTAAACAAAGAAGCCGGCTGGTTACCAGCGTGATGTCCAGGGGCCGCCGGAGAGGTGAGCATATCAATATTTTTTATTTTAATTCTTTATTTGACACATCCCTATTGATCCGATACCGATACCAGATACCACAAAAGTATCGGATCTCGGTATCGGAATTCCGATACCGCAAGTATCGGCCGATACCCGATACTTGCGGTATCGGAATGCTCAACACTACTCCTGATTCAATATGGATATTCAAAAACACAATCTACTGATGTCTCAATTAATTTTACTTTTATTGGTATCTATTTTTATTTTTGAAACTTACTAGTAGCAGCTGCATTTCCTACCCTAGGCTTATACTCGAGTCATTAAGTATTCCCAGTTTTTTGCAGCAAAATTAGGGGTCTCGGCTTATACGCAGGTCACCTTATACTTGAGTATATACGGTATATATAATTTGAGAAATGTAATTTATATGTTTACACTTCTTTAAGGACCGTGTTCTCCTGTTGTTCATTATAAAGGCACCATATGAGCACATAATTGATGCCCTGGGTGCCATGCATTACTGTAGATCACTTTGGGAAAGGGTTTATCAGTATTTACACTAATGAATAATATCTCCAGACGCAGAGAAAACATATGAACTGAATTAATAGTCCCACTAGAAAACATCTCTAATTTATTTTATATTCCAAGGATGTCACATTCGCATGTTCAAGACTTATTATACAGCAGCTAAAGCAACAATTATTTATATTGTATGGTCTTTTTAAAATGTAATGTGACATCTCTGAGCCACATTCCCTTGTCTATGGCTTTAAAGTCATTAGTGTTGGATCTATAAGAAAGATGCCATGAAATACAGATAGGTGATAAATATGCAAAACTTTCTCTATGTGCAGACCATGTTTTTTCATTGATCCTGAAGATGTTAGGCTGGTTTCACACTTGCGTTTTGATCTGCAGCGTTTTGAACGCATCTGCAAGTGCAGGAAAAAACGCATGTAAACGCGTACAAACGCAGCATTTTTTAGACGCATGCGTTTACCCATGCGCCTAAAAAAACGCAGCGTTTGTACGCGTTTACATGCGTTTTTTCCTGCGTTTGCGTTTTTGGTGTGCAAGAAGAGAAATTTCACAAGAGAAAAATCAAGATAACCAGAGACCACCAATGGGACTAGAGAGGGCGTATATGATGGGATCTCTATATATAGACCCTAGGGCTACTGAAATTTTAACAGCTTGCTACTGTATCCTGTGTCATGATGGATCTTCGCATGAAGAGCTTTTATTTCAACCTGGATTTCAGCTTCAAGCTGTTTCTTGCCTGTGCTTTTGCTTGGGAGCAAGACCGAAATCGCGAAAGATGGAGAAGGAGACAATGTAGGCGTTTTTGGAGGCACCCCATTATTGAAGTGCGTGAGAGCCGTGGAGCCTATCACACGCTCTATGCCGAGCTGAATGCCAACCCGGAGAAATTCCAGGAGTACACGAGAATGTCACAAGAATCGTTCCGGGATTTGCTGTCTCGTGTCCAAGGAGCCATACGGCGACAGGACACCCAGCTCCGTAGAGCGATTCCACCCGAGGAACATATGCTGGTGACATTAAGGCACGATCAAAATCTAAACCAATGACAGTCCAAATTTAGGTTATTCTGACATGTATTTTTTGTGTATTTTCCTCTTTTTTTTTTAGGTAACCACACCATAATAAGAATTGATTGTAATGTTGTTTTTTTGTTTGTGTTTTTCTTCTAGATTTCTTGCCACAGGGGAGAGTTTATCATCCCTCCACTTCCAATACTGGCTTGGAATATATATCCTGTCCGGAATAGTTGTGGACACCTGTCGGGCATTGTGGAATGTACTCCGGGATGAGTTTATACCCCTACCCACCGCGGACATGTGGCATGAAATTGCAGAAAAATTCTGGAATGTGTGTGATTTCCCCAACTGTTTAGGAGCGGTGGATGGAAAGCACATCCACATTATCAAACCTGCCAGAACCGGATCAGAGTTTTTCAACTACAAAAAATATTTTTCTGTAGTGCTCATGGCAATAGCTGATGCGGACTGTCGCTTCATCACCGTGGACATTGGAGCTTTTGGCCGTGGCAAAGATTCCCAGACTTTCAAGAGCTCGGATATGGGCCGGCATGTGTATGGCAGCAATTTCAATTTTCCCCCTCCACAGCCTCTCCCCAACACTCAAAGTCCTCCGCTGCCATTTGTTATGGTTGGGGATAAGGCCTTCCAGATGTGTGAAAATCTACTGAAGCCCTATTCCAGTCGGGACTTGGACCACACTAGAAGGATCTTCAACTACGGACTGACCAGGGCCCGAAGAACAGTAGAGTGTACCATTGGCATTCTGGTCGCTAAATGGCGCATTCTTGCATCAGCCATAAATGTAAAAGTGGAAACAGTTGACGAGGTGGGCAAAGCCTGTGTGGTTCTTTACAATTACATAATTACTAAGGAGTGACCCAACATTGAACTGGATGAACCAGTTGCACACCCACTGCCTGATTTCCAGCATCACCCGCTGCGGTCAACTGCAGCCGTTGGTCACATGCGGGACCAATTTGCTGCCTTTTTTGATTCAGATATTGGACGGGTGTCATGTTGTGTAAATGTCCTGTTGGATCTTTATCTGTACCAGTAATTTTCTACAATGAAAATAATATTTCACATTAATAAACTTTAGTGTTGGTTGTGTTGACCGTCTCTCCTATCTTTTTCCTCTCTAAACCAAGGTTGTACAAAACCTGGCAGTATTTGATCGGTATTTAATATAATTTTTTGTAATCCAAAACCAGGAGTGGGCGATACAAGCAGAGGTACTAGTTATTATGTTATCATAATTTACCTATAATTTTTCCACTTCTTGTTTTGGTTTACAAATACTGATATAACACACTGGCCACATACTGCTAGTAATGGCAGCCATGTTGCTTTATTGGTAAGCTTGTTGACGTCATTGCGTCATGATTGTCTTCTCATGTATCCATTGGACACAAACTGAAGAGACAATCACTGTCACGCTATCTATACTCATCAAGTCAGGTGTCAGAAATAATGCATTCATGATAAACATATACAGGCTCATGAATTCACTATTTCTGACACCTGTGCAGGTGAGCATAGATATGTAGCGTGTGACCACCATTGTCCCCTCAATTTGTGTGTAATACATTATGTATAAAGAATAGAAAATGGTGGTTATACAAGGCAGTTATCTTCTCAACAGGTCAGGTGTCATAACTAATGAGTTTTTGACACCTGACCTGTTCAGTAGAGGACTGCACTGTAATTCCAGCATTTTCTCTTCATACTGGCACACTAGGCATAGACAAAAAGAGAATATGGAGATATATGTTATATTTTTTGGCCCACCTCATATCTGTATACTAAAGACACACAAAGCTGCAGTCTTTTTATTTTTAACTACTGGAGATATGATGTGGCCCAAAAAGTAAGTGTGTGACGACATTTCTTGGCGCACGGTGTGTGTTGCCGGCGGCGATAGACACAATAAACCAAACATAATTATTGCAAATCAAACTTTTTTTTATTTTGTTAACAAACAACTGCAAAAATTTATTTTTTACTGCGTCGGCTTGGGGTATAGTGATGTAAACGGGGGGTGTGAAGAAATGAGGCCTGGCTAACCGTGGACGACGCAGAGGTGGCAGGAGAAGGGGCAATGAAACTAGAAGGGTCTGGAAGTTCGAGGATGGGGCTTGACACATGAGAGGCTTGAGACGCACTGGAAGGGTGAGACAAAACAGACAATACAGACACATCGGTAGGTGAAGGGGGAGGAATACTAAGAGTTTTTTTTTCTGAGTTTTTTTTTGTTTTGCCTGGTAGGGGGACGTCTTGGTGGGCTCATATGCTGTAGCGTGGTGGCGGGTGACCCGTCAGGGTCCGGCTGCACTGTCTGACAGTCCATAGTGCTTGTCGAGCGATCGGCCATGCCAGAGTCCTGCTGCGTCATGGTAGGGGGTACATAAAGCCCTGCCAGGGTCCTGCTGCATCGTGGTGGGGCGGTCCTGAAAGCCATGGCAGGGTCCTGCGGCATCGTTGTGGGGCCGGTCCGAAAAGTCATGGCAGGGTCCTGTGGCATCGTGGTGGGGCCGGTCCGAAAAGCCACGCCAGGGTCCTGCTGCATCATGATGGGGGCTGTCTGAAAAGCCATGCCAGGGTCCTGCTGCATCGTGGTGGGGGGTACATAAAGCCCTGCCAGGGTCCTGCTGCATCATGGTGGGGGCGGTCCTGAAAGCCATGGCAGGGTCCTGCGGCATCGTGGTGGGGGCGGTCCTGAAAGCCATGGCAGGGTCCTGCGGCATCGTGGTGGGGCCAGTCCGAAAAGCCATGGCAGGGACCTGCAAAATCGTGGTGGGGCCGGTCCGAAAAGCCATGCCAGGGTCCTGCTGCATCGTGGTGGGGTGGTCCGAAAAGCCATGCCAGGGTCCTGCTGCATCGTGGTGGGGGTGGTCCTGAAAGCCATGGCAGTGTCCTGCAGCATCATGGTGGGGCCGATACGAAAAGCCATGCCAGGGTCCTGCTGCATCATGGTGTCAGTGGAGGAGGTCCAAGCCAGTGCAGCGGTTGTCACGGTGATGGCGGTGGGATGTCCAACTGCACTCGTCATGGTGTTGGGGCAGTAGTGGAGTCCGCCTGTGGAAGGAATTGAGGTGGCCGTGCAGTGGTATGCAGCAGAGGTCGGCATTGAGGTTAATCGTGACAGTGACGGCACAGTTGGATATGCTGCCACTGTCTGCTGTAAACACCGACTCTGCTGCATAGCCTGCACAAAAGCAGCATTGCAGGCCTGCATCACACTGAGCTGGAGATCAGGGGTAAGGTGTTCCGACATGCCCTGCTCAATTTGGTTAAAAAAAGATGAGCTGGCCTCTGGAGGTCAGCTTTCACTTGATCAAGGCTTTTGGTGACCTCCTGAATACAGGCATTCAAGAGATTGTGAGAAACATCCATTCGGTCACCTAAAGCCTTGATTGCTTCGTGTAAAACCGAGCTCAAGTGCAAAAACTCGGGCATGAGTGACCTGTCCGAAGCCCTCTGTCGCTGCCGGGATGAGCCCCAAAAAAATAGTGCAGTGGAAGAGGATTGCGAAAAGGGAAGACCTGATGGGCCAGCTCCCTGGTCTCCAGTTAGTGTGGAAGGCCCACCTGCTGCTGCGCTGCTGGATGGCTGGGATGGGTCCATGACTGCCGGATGAAGGACTGCTCCTGAACCTGGGCCGACAGTCGTGCTGTGTGTGCTGTGAAAAAAGGAAACAGAAAATTAATACCAAAAAATAACCAGACACTAAATCCTGTGGAATTTTAAAATACAGATTATGTCAATACAATACAACCGAAAGCATGTGACAAAAACTTACGTTCTCTGGACAAGGACCGGTCTTAAAAATGACAGCACGCGATGATACTTGTACAGTCTGATCCTTGCTCCTGAACCACTGGCAGCACGACTCTCTTGGCGCATGTCCTTGTTGAAGCGGTCCTTCATGGAACGCCGTGTTTTTACTTTGTCCACTGTTAAAAAAAAAACATTATGGTCAGGAAATGGACTTTTTGCCGTGCAAAGACAACTGTGTGTGATGAGAGAAACTCCAGAGAGTTTCTTTCATCACACACAGTCAAGAGAGCACGGCCAAGGTCTCTGCTGCTTCAGACTGCAGTGCAATACTTACCAAATGCACTACGGACCCGTGGCGGGGCGTTGTCCCAGCCATTCCACAACGCTTGGGCCACCTCATTCCATAAATGGCGGAACGTGCTGTTCATCGAATGCAGTGGATCCCGGCTGTCCCACAACGGAACTCGCTCCTGGACCAGTGTTATTAGGAGGTCGTTGTCGATAAGGTCATCGTCCCGTTGTGAAACCTAAAAATTAAAGAAAATCATTAAAGTTTGCTCAATCACATAAGGAAAAGAAAGAGAACAGATGATGAGAAATGGCATGAATACGAAAGTCAACATACAAAAGGCTTCCAGAAGAAAAATTTAAAGAAATACGAGTGTAAAGAAAGGAAGATTCAAGAATATTACAATGAGGACAGTCAGCCTTGTATACATACCCGCTGCCGTCTTCCCACCGGAGCTTGACTCCGCTGCTCCTGCCCGGTCTGTGCCTCAGTAGAAGTGCTCTAAAAAAAGGAAAAATCAAATTGTCACATGTGTCGATGTGACAGTGAATACTTACCAAGCTGAATAGGCAAATACTCACCTCACTGACATGCTCCACTTCCGACTGACGTGGCTGCTATTCCTCATCAGATGAAGACTCCGCAGAAGACATTCTGATGCATGTAGAAAGAAATAAATGGAAGAAATTAGCACATGTAGAGCCAAAAAATAGAAAATAAAGGCATTGGCTAGGATATACTCACATTGATCTGGGTCTTGTCCTCCAAAATGCGGCCTGCCAGTGTCTTGTCTTCTTGAGAGTCTGATGAGAAGTGTCCTGAAACTGTCCCCAACCTCCCTTTTATCACCTTGATGGTAGGGGGTGGCTTATCAGTGTCTAGACATGGTTATCTTAATTGAAACGCATGCGTTCAAAAACACAACCAAACGCATGTGCGTAAAAACGCATGCGTTTCCATAGACACCAATGTATTTTTTTTACGCGAATCAAACGCAAACGAACGCATGCGTTTCCATCCGTCAAAAAAAGCCTCTTAAAATTACTACATGTTGCATTTCTGCAATAGAACGCATGCAGCAAAAAAACGCATGCGTCGTTAAACGCGGCCAAACGCGTACAAAAAAAAGCATGCATTTTTAATGTTAAATATAGAAAAAAAAGGAAGGAGTTTATATGCGGTACAAACACTGCAGATCAAAACGCAAGTGTGAAACCAGCCTTATTCTTATTTTAACGACTAAATCGCTTTTAAAGGGACTCTGTCACCTGAATTTGGAGGGAACAATCTTCAGCCATAGGGGCGGGGTTTTCGGGTGTTTGATTCACCCTTTCCTTACCTGCTGGCTGCATGCTGGCTGCAATATTGGATTGAAGTTCATTCTCTGTCCTCCGTAGTACATGCCTGCACAAGGCAATCTAATGAAATGTATAAACCAGAATTGCCATAATTTTGAAAAATATAGTACCTTTAGAGAAAACAAAAACCTAATTTAGGATTAGCAAGAAATTGAAACTTTTTTTTATTGCCCCTTTGTATTTTCCTACAATACCTCTTTTCAAATTGCCAACAATTATTTGTAAAATGTGCAGTTAATTACTTAATTAGCAAAGTGTCATACCCGTTTTGTCAAGATTCATTCTTAAAATGATAACATACATAGCATATTCTCAGAAGTTATTCTATTATAGGAGCCATTCATAAGGTGCAATGGCAAAGAATAAATGAGACTTACATGTACCAATTAGTTGAAAGTGTTTGGCTTTTCATGAAAATACAGGACTTACACTATGAAATGGCAACATAATGAATACTTACCCACCATTCCTCTTGCAACTGCACTATCAACACTGCGCTTGTGACTTCACATCTATAGCCTTTACAGCAAACAGTGTGGCGAGGAGGAAAGGTGATTTTGTAAGGAACAAAGCCCATGCTCACCTAATTGCCTTCTAAAGAGCAGAAGTAATTCAAAGTAGCCATCCTGCCCAAATATCTGGAATTGTGTAATTTTCCCATTTATCGAACAGCCTTAAGGCTTCCATAAACAGTAGACTATTGGACAACCAAACTCGCCAATGTCAACAGACCCAGCCGACAGTCTATTGTTTATAGGGGCCTCCAAATAATAAGGAGCCAGCATGTCTAATTTTAGAAAGTCAATTATTTGGTTTTGGCAGAAGCAATTTCATAGAAAACACAGCAGCACTCAACAGACAGAGAGAGCACTCCTGGGCATACAGGCTGAACAACCAGCTGAACCATCAATCATCTGCAGCTATCTTTTGTGTATGGGACCTTTTACTATTGTTATTGCTGGTGCTAATGTTTTTATGATGGCAAGTTGTGTTTTAACAAAAGACTCCAAGCCTTTCCAGCACTAATGATTAGGGTTGAGCGAAATGAATCGTTCATTTTCAAAAGTCGCCGACTTTTGGCACAGTCGGGTTTCACGAAACCCGACCCGACCCCTGTGTGGGGTCGGCCATGCGGTACGCGACTTTCGCGCCAAAGTCGCGTTTCAATGACGCTAAAAACGCCATTTCTCAGCCAATGAAGGTGGACGCAGAGTGTGGGCAGAGTGATGACATAGGTCCTGGTCCCCACCATCTTACAGAAGGGCATTGCAGTGATTGGCTTGCTGTCTGCGGCGTCACAGGGGCTATAAAGGGGCGTTCCCGCCGACCGCCATCTTACTGCTGCTGATCTGAGCATAGGGAGAGGTTGCTGCCGCTTCGTCAGAAGTAGGGATAGTGTTAGGCAGGGTCCATTAACCACCAAACCGCTTGTGCTGTAGCGATTTCCACTGTCCAACACCACCTTTTGTTTGAAGGGACAGTGGAAGCTACATTTTTTTTCCTCAGCGCTGTAGCTTATTAGGCTGCCCTAGAAGGCTCCCTGATAGCTGCATTGCTGTGTGTACGCCGCTGTGCAAACCAACTGCTTTTTTCAAAGCACAAATCCTGTTGTTCCTTCCTTTCTGCACAGCTATCTTTTTTGTTTGTCCACACTTTTGATTTAATTTGTGCAGCAGTCCACTCCTTCTTATTGCTGCCTGCCATACCTGGCTGAGATTACTGCAGGGAGATAGTAATTGTAGGACAGTCCCTTTTTTTTTTTTTTTTTAAATTCTCCCTAAAAAAATAAGTTGTGGGAGATTAAGATTGGCATTTCTGCTAGAGTGCCAGTCCTGAGTGTGCCATCTGTTGTGAATTCCGTTCTTGGTTGTAAGTAGTATTTTTGTTAGTTCTGCTCTTGGGCTCCTCCTGTGGTCTTTAGTGGTATTGCTGCTTTTTGGATTTAGCTTCTCAGCTGTTTCCTTTGATCGTCTTTCTGGCTCGGCTATATTAGTCTGGCCTTTGCCCTCATTCAATGCCAGTTGTCTATTGTCTCTGCCTGGAGTCATTGCTCTTTGGATTGTCCTGACACTCTGACCAAGTTCTGCTAAGCTAAGTCCTTTCATGTCCTTTGCTGTCCACTTATTGTGGACTTGTTGTTTTGTACTGTCTTGTTTTGCTCATTTGTCCAGTTTATCAGTATGGATCTATTTAGCTAAACTGGAAGCTCTGGGCAGCAGAGTTTGCCCTCCACACCTTTAGTTAGGTGTGGAGATTTTTGCATTTCTCTGCGGTGGACTTTTTCTAGTTGTTTTCTACTGACCGCACAGAGCTCTTTCCTGTACTTTCCTATTTAGCTAGAAGTGGCCTCCTGTGCTCAATCTTGTTTCATACTACGTATGTCATTTCCTTCTCCTGTCACAGTCATTACATGTGGGGGGCTGTCTTTCCTTTGGGGATTTTCTCTGAGGCAAGATAGTTTTCCTGCTATCTTTAGGGGTAGCTAGCTCTTAGGCTGTGACGAGTTGCATAGGGAGCGTTAGGAGCAATCCACGGCTGCTTCTAGTTGTGTGTTGAGCTTAGGGTCTGCGGTCAGTATAGATACCACCTGCTCAGAGCTAGTCTCATGTCGCTCCATAATCACCAGACCATAACAGCCATCTCTCTTAAACAGTGGGCCATAGAAAGCCTAGTGTTTTTTTTTTTTTTTTTAATTTGGTATCTAAATTCACTCTGAAAAAAAAAAAACAGTGGGAGATTAATATTGGCCTTTCTGCTTGTGTGCCAGTCCTGAGTGTGCCATCTCTCTTAAATAGTGGGCCATAGAAAGCCTAGTTTTTTTGGTTTTTTAAATTTGGTATCTAAATTCTCCCTGAAAAAAAAAAAAACAGTGGGAGATTAATATTGGCCTTTCTGCTTGTGTGCCAGTCCTGAGTGTGCCATCTGTCTTAAATAGTGGGCCATAGAAAGCCTATCTTTTTTTTTTTTTTAATTTGGTATCTAAATTCTCCCTGAAAAATAAAAAAAACTGTGGGAGATTAATATTGGCCTTTCTGCTTGTTTGCCAGTCCTGAGTGTGCCATCTGTCTTAAATAGTGGGCCACAGAAAGCCTAGTGTTTTTTTTTTTAAATTTGGTATCTAAATTCTCCCTGAAAAATAAAAAAAACAGTGGGAGATTAATATTGGCCTTTCTGCTTGTGTGCCAGTCCTGAGTGTGCCATCTGTCTTAAATAGTGGGCCATAGAAAGCCTAATTTTTTTTTTTTATTTGGTATCTAAATTCTCCCTGAAAAAATAAAAAAACAGTGGGAGATGAATATTGGCCTTTGTGCTTGAGTGACAGTCCTGCGTGTGTGGCATCTCTCTCATTTGGTGCCACAGAAAACAGAGCGTGTAACATCGTGCCTGATTTTCCTTGCGGTCTCACCCACCTATAAAGGGATATCTAAATCATACAGAAGTTAGAGTTCACCTTGTAAGTTGTTTGACAGTAACAAATACCGTTAGTTTGGTGATGTTTTTAAAACAATGAGGAAGTCTGGTGGAAGAGGTCGTGGCCGTGGGCGTTCATTGCCAGCTGGTAATGATGGTAGTGGTAGTGGAGCATCGGGTGGTCGTGGGAAAAACAATATAGCACCTAAGTCTCGAGCTGTGGAGCCAGGTTCGTCGTCTGGCTACACAATGCCTCGAACACTCCCTTTTCTGGGAGTAGGAAAACGGCTTTTAATGCCGGAGCAGCAAGAGCAAGTTTTGGCTTACCTTGCTGACTCAGCCTCTAGCTCTTTTGCCTCCTCTTCTGAAACTGGTAAATGTAAAAGCAGCGCGTCGCTAGTGGATGTTCACGGTCAGGGACAAGTCGCTTCCTTGTCCTCTTCAGCAAAAACAGCAACAGAGAAGGATGCAGCAGGCGACACAGCGGATTACTCCATGCAGCTCTTTACACATACCGTCCCTGGCTTAGAAAGTGAAACAGTTAACAGGCCATGCCCATTACAAGTTGAATCTGACATGGAGTGCACTGATGCACAGCCACAGCCAGACTACTATGCTGGTCCTTTGACTCAGACCACAACATTGCCCTCGCAGGGTACTGATCCAGAATCAGACCCTGATGAGACTATGGTGCCCCGTCACAAACGCTATACCACCGACTTACACGGTGACACAGACAAAGTTGCACACGAGCTAGAAGAGGAGGTTATAGATGACCCAGTTGTTGACCCCGATTGGCAGCCATTGGGGGAACAGGGTGCAGGCGGCAGTAGTTCTGAAGCGGAGGAGGAGGGGCCGCAGCAGGCATCAACATCGCAACAGGTTCCATCTGCCGGGACCGTATCTGGCCCAAAACGCGTGGCAAAGCCAAAACCTGTTGGAGGACAGCGTGGCCATCCGTTTAAAGCTCAGTCTGCAATGCCTGAAAAGGGATCCGATGCTTGAAAGAGTGCAGTCTGGCATTTTTTTAAACAACATCCAATTGATCAGCCAAAGTCATCTGTCAAAAATGTTCAACTACCTTAAGCAGAGGTCAGAATCTGAAAAGTTTAAATACAAGTTGCATGCATAGACATTTAACCACCATGCATTTGCAAGCCTGGACTAACTACCAAACGTCCCTTAAGGTTGTAGCACCCTCGGCCAATGAAGCTAGTCAGCAACGCTACATCCCTTCTGGCAGTGTAAGGCCACCATTTTCCGCACCACCTGCAGTATCTGTGCAGGTTTCTTTGCCAGGCCAAAGCAGTCAATGTCAGGGAATCACCAGTTTCGTAGTAGGAAACACTGCATCTAGGGCACTGGCGGCATCAATACCGTATCCCACCGTCTCTCAGTCTGCCATGTCCACCGCCACCCCCGCTAGTTCCACGATCTCCAGCTCTCCAGTCCAGCTCACCCTACATGAGACTATGGTTAGAAAAAGGAAGTACTTAGCCTCCCATCCGCGTACACAGGGTTTGAACGCCCACATAGCTAGACTAATCTCGTTAGTGATGGTGCCCTACCGGTTAGTTGAAAGCGAAGCTTTCAAAGCCCTGATGGACTACGCTGTACCACGCTACGAGCTACCCAGTCGACACTTCTTTTCGAGAAAAGCCATCCCAGCCCTCCACCAGCATGTTAAAGAGTGCATCGTCCATGCACTCAGGCAATCTGTGAGTACAAAGGTGCACCTGACAACAGATGCATGGACCAGTAGGCATGGCCAGGGACGTTACGTGTCCATCACGGCACACTGGGTGAATGTGGTGGATGCAGGGTCCACAGGGGACAGCAATTTTGGGACAGTTCTGCCTAGCCCACGGTCTAGGAAACAGTTGGCTGTAGCCATTCGCACCCCCTCCTCCTCCTCCTGCAGAAGCGAGAGCTCGTCCACAGACCGCAGTCGCCCAACCACTCCATCCGCAGCTGCCACTGTTGCACACCAGTTGTCCCATTATGGGCAGCTACTGGCAAGCGTCAGCGGGCTGTATTGGCTATGAAGTGTTTGGGCGACAACAGACACACCGCGGAAGTTCTGTCCGAGTTCTTGGAGAAAGAAACGCAGTCGTGGCTGGGCACTGTAGATCTTGAGGCAGGCAAGGTAGTGAGTGATAACGGAAGGAATTTCATGGCTGCCATCTCCCTTTCCCAACTGAAACACATTCCTTGCCTGGCTCACACCTTAAACCTGGTGGTGCAGTGCTTCCTGAAAAGTTACCCGGGGTTATCTGACCTGCTCCTCAAAGTGCGTGGACCTTGCTCGCATATCCGCCGTTCGCCCGTACACTCCAGCCGTATGCAGACCTATCAGCGGTCTTGGAACCTTCCCCAGCATCGCCTAATCATAGACGTTGCAACAAGGTGGAACTCAACACTGCACATGCTTCAGAGACTGTGCGAACAGAGGCGTGCTGTTATGTATTTGTGGGAGGATACACATACATGGGCAGGCAGTAGGATGGCAGACATGGAGTTGTCAGGTGTGCAGTGGTCGAAGATACAAGACATGAGTCAAGTCCTTCAGTGTTTTGAGGAATGCACACGGCTGGTTAGTGCAGATAATGCCATAATAAGCATGAGCATCCCCCTAATGCGTCTGCTGATGCAAAGTTTGACGCACATAAAGGAGCAGGCGTCTGCAGCAGAGGAAGAGGAAAGCCTTGATTACAGTCAGCCATTGTCTGGTCAGGGCAGTGTACAGGACGAGGTAGCGGGCGAACAGGTGGAGGAGGACGAGGAGGATGATAGGGATGAGTATTTTTTTAATGAGGAAGCTTTTCCGGGGACACTGGAAATTGGTGGCGTGGCAAGGCCGGGTTCTGGGTTTTTGAGGGACACAAGTGACGTAGATTTGCCTGAAACAGCCCCTCAACCCAGCACAACCACAGATTTGACAACTGGAACTTTGGTCCACATGGCGGATTATGCCTTACGTATCCTCAAAAGGGACACACGCATTACTAAAATGATGAACGATGACAATTATTGGTTGGCCTGCCTCCTTGATCCTCGCTATAAAGGCAAATTGCAAAATATTATGCCACATGAGAACTTGGAACTAATATTAGCAACCAAACAATCAACTCTTGTTGACCGTTTGCTTCAGGCATTCCCAGCACACAGCGCCCGTGATCGTTCTCACACGAGCTGCAGGGGGCAGCAGACCAGAGGTGTTAGAGGTGTAGAAATCAGAAGTGGCGTTGGACAGAGGGGTTTTCTGACCAGGTTGTGGAGTGATTTTGCTATGACCGCAGACAGGACAGGTACTGCAGCATCAATTCAAAGTGACAGGAGACAACATTTGTCCAGTATGGTTACTAACTATTTTTCATCCCTTATCGATGTTCTCCCTCAACCGTCATTCCCATTTGATTACTGGGCATCCAAATTAGACACCTGGCCAGAATTGGCAGAATATGCATTGCAGGAGCTTGCTTGCCCGGCAGCTAGTGTCCTATCAGAAAGAGTATTCAGTGCTGCAGGTTCAATATTAACCAAAAAAAGGACTCGTCTGGCTACCCAAAATGTTGATGATCTAACCTTCATTAAAATGAATCACAACTGGATTTCGAATTCTTTTGCCCCACCTTGCCCGGCTGACACCTAGCTTTCCTATGAAAAGGTCTTGCTTGTGGACTACTCTGACTGACTTTTCAAATCGCGTAATTTGCAGCAGCTGATTGTCCAGCATACGACATGTTTACACCTCCCTAAATGGCCAAACTCACCCCCACGGGGCCAAGGTCTCGCCACTTGGCGCAAGCACCCGTGAGAGTGCCGTTTGTCTGAAGAGGTGGGTGTGCATGCTTTTGGTCGACGGCACTGCCACTGGGTCCCTCATAGTACAATAAAGTGTCTCTGGCGGTGGTGGTGCGCACCCAACGTCAGACACACTGTTGTAACATGAGGGGCCCTGGGTCTGTACCGACGGCCACAAGAGAGTTCCCCCCCCCGCTCAAACATTGCTCTACCACTTGCACAATTATCTCTCACAGTTCCACCAATGTTTGACATCATTCAATGCCTGGCACTGACAATACCATTGTGTTGACATGTATGATGGTACTTAACATAGTCAGGGGCAGTGTCCTATATTTACACCATTAAATAATTAGCGGCAAATTACTAGGTCTAAAACTCAGTAGAGGAGCCCACTCCTGTACCTAAGTATTCCACCCTTTTGTGTTTTGGTTTTGTTGTAATGTGAGACATTAACATCTATTTATTTTTTTGGAGTACTAACTGGCAGACACTCATTACAATCGGCCTCCGCTGACAACACCAATGCTGCCTGTGTACCCCTGCAAGAGAATTGCAAGTGCCTACAGCCAAATTTTGTTATGTTAGGCCTACTACGCCTTTCTGTGGTCCCTCCTTCCACTAGTCCTCCAGTGACCTGTCCACTGCTGCCCGTGTACCCCTGGAACCAATTTTAAAGTGCCTACAGCCAAATTTTGCTATGTTAGGCCTACTTCGCCTGTCTGCGGTCCCTCCTTCCACTAGTCCTCCAGTGACCTGTCCACTGCCGCCCGTGTACCCCTGGAACCAATTTTAAAGTGCCTACAGCCAAATTTTGTTATGTTAGGCCTACTACGCCTGTCTGAGGTCCCTCCTTCCACTAGTCCTCCAGTGACCTGTCTACTGCTACCCGTGTACCCCTGGAACCTATTTTAAATTGCATAGAGCATCCTTTTTTTAATAGTAGGCATACAAACTCTGTTTGTGGTCCATAATTGAAATTGTCCTCCACTGAACAGACCAATGCTGCCTGTGTACCCCTGTAAACCTTTTTTAAACTGCATTGAGTCAAATGTTGTGTTTAAGGCCTACTACCTGTGTCTGTGTGCGCCACTCAATACAGCTGTCCTCCTTTTAAAAAAAGCTGAGCGTCAATAGTCTGGTTTTCAGCCTATAGGAATTTGAAAACTGCATTGGGGCTACTACTACTACTTCGGTAGGGCCTACTAACGGTGTCTGCCGCTCCAAGGTGTTCCCCAGGTTGCCTCTCCATAGCTTAGAGCTTCTAGCTCTAGTTTAGTAGTTGTTGAAAATAACACTGCATTAGGCCTACAAGTTGGGTCTGGGTTGTAGAGACGGTGTGTTACACTCCAAGGTGTTCCCCAGGTTGCCTCTCCATTGCTTCGATCTTCTGGCTCTTCTTAAGTAGTTGTTGAAAACAACACTGCATTTGGCCTACAAGTTGGGTCTGGGTTGTAGAGACGGTGTCTTCCGCTCCAAGGTGTTCTCCAGGTTTCCTCTCCATTGCTTCAATCTTCTGGCTCTCGTTTAGTAGTTGTTGAAAACAACACTGCATTTGGCCTACAAGTTGGGTCAAGGGTGTAGAGACGGTGTCTTCCGCTCCAAGGTGTTCTCCAGGTTTCCTCTCCATTGCTTCAATCTTAAAGCTCTCGTTTAGTAGTTGTTGAAAACAACACTACATTCGGCCTACAAGTTGGGTCTGGGTTGTAGAGACGGTGTCTTCCACTCCAAGGTGTTCTCCAGGTTTCCTCTCCATAGCTTCAATCTTCATGCTCGTATTAAGTAGTTGTTGAAGCAACACTACATTAGGCCTACAAGTTGGGTCTGGGTCGTAGAGACGTTGTCTGCCGCTCCAAGGTGTTCTCCAGGTTGCCACATAATCGAAGCTGCATAGAGCCTATTTTGTAATTTTACACCTACAAAGTCTTTCTGCGGTCCCTCCTTCCAATTGTCCTCCACTGAGCACAACAATGCAGAATGTATACCCATGTAACCTTTTTTAAACCAGCGTCTAGCCAACTTTGTGGTTTAAGGCCTACTTGTAGTGTCTGGCTGCGCCACTCAATACAGCTGTCCTCTTTACAAAAAATGACCTACAATTATCTGGTTTTCAGCCTATCGGAATTTTAAAACTGCAGTGGGCCTACTAGTTGGGTTGGGGCCTTCTATCTGTGTCTGCCGCTCCTTGCTGTTCTCCTACAGTGAACAAAGCTGTGCCGCCTGTTTACTACTCTTGCCAATTTTGAACTGCATTTAGACTACTTACAGATTTGGGCCTACTCTCTGTGGCAGCCTCTCATTCCAGTTGTCCTCCACTGAACAAAACAATGCCCCCTGGTTAGTCCTGTTACCAATTTTGAACTGCATTTAGCCCACTTTATTCTTTGGGCCTATATCTGTGTTTCCTCCTCATCCTGCCCATTGCCCAGCCAGTGATAGATGAGTCTGCTGGTACATTGACCCATAACGCAACATTCCCCGTGCACGCTACACTGCAAGATTGTAACCCTGCTGAAAGTCAGGTCCCCCTTCCCGCATACCATACCACCTTACACGGGGACAAAGAGGAAGGTGCAGATGAAGGTGCAGGTTCCTTCATCAGGTGGGGGGAGGAATACTCGTTGGCGACATCACTGGCACAGGGCCCCTCATAGTACGCAAAAGTGTTGCTGCCGATGGGAGGCGCCTCCGCCGTGCAAACACACCGCTGTACTTTGAGGGGCCCTGTGCCAGTGCCAATGCCAACGAGGGGGCCCCCCCTGCTTGCTCAGGATCACAGCACTTGCAAAGTTGAAATACTTATCTCTCCCTGCTCCACTGCCGTGATGTGGTCCAGATTTACTGGGCCCACTAATTACTTGAACCGGCCCTACCCCCCACAACTTTAGCCAAATGACCCCCAATTTCAAATGCCTTACAATTATTATAAGCTAAATTAAGATTGACAAGCTTCAGTAAAAATAATGGATGTTTTTGCCATTAAAATGGGCTCTGTACATGTTTTCATGGCCTCTACTCACTGCCGACTATGCTCCCCCATTGACTTGCATTGGGTTTCGTGTTTCGGTCGATCCCCGACTTTTCGCGATAATCGGCCGATTCCACTCGACTCGACTTTTGAGATAGTCGGGTTTCACGAAACCCAACTGGACTCTAAAAAGGTCAAGGTCGCTCAACCCTACTAATGATTAAATCTTTTTAAAGAGCCATTCATATCCATATGAAATACAGCACAGCTACAATGTTATTTAAAGTTGGAATATTATTTTAAGTTCATGAATTTAAAATATGAGGATCAAATAAGGTCATAGTTAAACCCAATATCACAGACTGTGATTTTCCTATCGCCACGACAGCACCCACAACGAGAGAGGGGATCCGCCCACCTTCTGGACAGGAACCTTCAGGTTAAAAAGGGGCGGTCCCCCTCGCCCTCCAGTTTGGGTTCCTGTCCGTATGGCGGGAGCCTACAGGTTTTGTTTCGCTTACCCGGGTCCGCCAAGCCTCTGTGCGGTGTCCAGGTGGGAACGGCAGAGTCGGGGGCCTGGAAGCAGCGTCGGGGCAAGTCCTGTGTCCAGCTTCCCCCCTCGTCTGGCAAGGAGCGGTGGCGTTCCCGGGGGAAGGCATGCCGCCCTTGGTCGTCCACGCGCGCGCGCGATGCTGCTGGAGCAGGTTGGCGCTTATGACCCGGAAGTGAAGCTAACGACTTCCGGAGGAGACCGGGAGGAGGAGCGCGGGACCTTTGAAAAGAAGGCAGCGCTTGGTGAGTGGTGTGCGGCAACATGTCTTCCACAGGAGACGCCGAACACCGACAGCTAGGAGAGCAGAGGAGCAGCAGCAGATCTCGTAGTGGTGATGTGGTACGTGGGCAGCAGGACCCTGGCAACCCGACGTCACGTCGCACCTCGCCCCCTCAGAAACCGGTACTCTAATTTTATCAGCAGTGGTGAGTGTTATATCTGAGCCATTGGCTGATACAACTGTTTTCTGTACTATGCTTTGTTGTAGGGGAAGAAGATCTCTAAATCTAAGCAGTGTGCTTTATGCACGGAGCCACTACCTGACACTTATTTAAAGATGTTATGTCAAACGTGTATATGCCGTACGTTAGAGGAAGAGGCCCCCCTCCGGGTATCGGATTTGAGGGAAGTAATTAGGGAAGAAATAAAATCGTCCCTTAAATCTAGACGGCATGAAAAGAGCAGTATGGAGATGGTATCTGATTCTAGCCCTTCGTTACAAGAGGGCGAGTGCTCGGAAAGTTCTTCACCATCCTCCTCAGATGAGGAGGGAAGGCCTTGCTTTTCCGCTGACAATATGGAGACTTTAATTAAGGCAGTCTGTGCAACTATGGGGGTTGCGGAGAGTAAAGAACCGAAAACAACCCAGGAGATCATGTTCGCACGGCTGAGCTAGAGAAGTCGCAAAGCTTTCCCGGTGGTAGATTCCATCAAAGATCTGGTCAAACGGGAGTGGGACAAGCTGGATAAAGGGTTCTTACCTTCGGCCGCAAAAAGAAGGTACCCCTTTGAGGATGACACCTTATCCCAGTGGATGAAGATCCCAAAAGTAGATGCGGCAGTAGCCTCTACTTCAAAAACAGCCTCGCTACCATTAGAGGATGTAGGACTCCTTAAGGATCCTTCAGACAGGAAGGCTGACATGCTCCTTAAGAAGTTGTGGGAGTCACCATCTTCAGCCTTTAAACCCGCAATCGCAGGCACCTGTACTGCTAGATCAATTATGGTCTGGGTGACTCAGCTGGAAGAACAGCTTAAAGCTAAAGTGCCCAGGGATAAATTGTTAAATTCCCTGTCTCAGGTCAGAGAAGGAGCGGCTTATCTAGCGGATGCCTCGATTGATTCCCTGAAATTGGCCGCAAGATCGGCGGGTCTTTCAAATGCAGCCCGACGGGCACTATGGCTAAAGACCTGGAAGAGGGATGCTCAGGCTAAAGCCAAATTGTGCTCCATTCCGTGTAGGGGTGAGTACCTATTCGGCCCGGTGCTGGATGACATCCTTGCAAAGGCAGAAGATAGAAAGAAGGGATTTCCTAAAACGTTTAATCCCACTTTTAGGAACGCCTTCCGGAGACGCATGCCCTGCAGAAAATTCCAGTCAGACCAGCAGGGGTATAATCGTGACTGGGAAACATCGGATCAAAAGAAGAAAGGTGGATACTATAAGAACCCTTCATCTTTCTCAAGACGTAGACGTAACTACAGATAGAACAGATCTACCAGTAGGGGGAAGACTAAGGTTCTTCTCAGAGGAATGGAAAAAGATAACTTCTAGTGCCTGGATAATGGGGGTAGTCGAGTCAGGGTTAAAATTAGAATTTTTGAGAACTCCCCCAAATCATTTTGTAATAACATCACTGGACACTCCGGCCCAACAACAGGCCTTAGAATTAGAGATTCAACAATTGCTTACAAAGCGAGTTATTGAAGAAGTTCCAAAACATCAGGAGAAGACGGGCTTTCATTCTCCGCTATTCTTAATCTCTAAACCTGATGGGTCCTTTAGGACTATCATAAATTTACGTAAATTGAATAAATATCTTCAGTACCACGCTTTTAAGATGGAATCCATTAAATCAACAACTAAGCTTTTGTTTCCTAGGTGCTACATGTCGGTCTTGGATCTAAAAGATGCGTACTACCATCTTCCAGTTTACAGAAATCACCAGCAATTCCTCAGGATGGCAGTATGGGTAAACCATCAGATTAAACATTTCCAATTTCTGGCAATGCCCTTTGGCCTGTCTATGGCACCTAGAGTTTTTACAAAGGTTGTTTCGGAAGTAATGGCCCATATCAGGGAAAGGGAAACCCTTGTAGTGCCCTATCTAGACGATTTTTTAATAATTGGGAATTCAATTGCTCAGTGTACAGCTAGGGTAAATGCTATAATATCATCCCTACAGGAACTCGGATGGATAATCAACTGGGAAAAGTCAAAACTGGAACCTACAAGACGTCAAATGTTCCTAGGAGTTCTTCTAGACTCAGAAGATCAGTCATCCTTCCTACCAGAAGAGAAGAAGCAGTAGATCATTCAAAGGATCACGGCCGTAAGGAAAGTTCCAAACTTAAGTTTAAGAAACGCAATGTCTCTACTGGGATCATTGACTGTGTGTATACCGGCGGTGAGATGGGCTCAGGCTCATACTCGAATGCTTCAGTACGAAGTTCTTCAAGCAGAGAAAGATCTTCTCGGTTCTCTAAGCAGAAAGTTCAATTTATCACCCGCCACTCTTCACGATCTGAGATGGTGGCTCAATCTAGCACATTTGGCAAAGGGAGTTCTCTGGACCATCACTCCGGACAATGTAGTTACAACAGATGCCAGTCCGTTCGGTTGGGGAGCCCATATGGGAGACATTCTAACCCAAGGGCGATGGTCGATTCAAGAATCCCAGAATTCCTCAAATCTAAGAGAGCTTTCTGCAGTCAATCAGGCTCTTCTTTGCTTACTACCATCCCTGAGGAATTCGCATGTACAGATACAAACCGACAATATGACTGTGGTGGCCTACATCAATCATCAGGGGGGGACAAGGTCACGATCCCTAATGACCACTACAGCACAGATATTGTCTCTGGCCGAAAATCACTTACAATCCCTGTCGGCAGTTCATATAAAAGGAAAACTCAATATAGAGGCGGACTATCTCAGTCGCCATTCCCTTCGTCAGGGAGAATGGTCCCTAAACCAACAGATATTCGATCAGATAGTCAATCTTTGGGGGTTGCCGATAATAGATCTATTTGCTACGAGGAAGAACAGGAAGGTCAGGAGGTTTGCATCTTTACACATAGCAGATCAACCATTCATAGTGGATTCCCTTCGTGTCCGTTGGGACTTCCAGCTGGCATATGCCTTTCCCCCAATGTGTCTGATTCCGATAGTTCTTAGAAAAATCAGGGAGGAAAGAGCCAGAGTGATCTTAATCGCCCCCTTCTGGCCCAGGAGGCCTTGGTTCTCTCTCATCAGGACAATGTCTGTGTCCGATCCCTGGGTGTTGCCAGTGGTTCTGGAACTCCTTTCTCAAGGTCCATTTCGTCATCCAAATTTGGAGACTCTTCACTTAACGGCTTGGAACTTGAGAGGGAGCTTCTGAAGGAGAGGGGGTTCTCTAATGCTTTAATAGCTACCTTATTGAAAAGAAGAAAGGAGGTCACTACAAAAATCTATACAAAAATTTGGAAAAAGTTCCTTATGTTTTATCAGCAACCATTAGGAGATAAGGCTCCGATTTCAGCTATTTTAGAATTCCTTCAGAAAGGCTGGGAATTGGGTTAGCAGTCAACACTCTAAGAGTTCATGTTTCAGCCTTGGGGGCTCTGTATAACAGTGATATAGCTGGTAATAGATGGGTTGCTAGGTTTATTAAGGCATGTCAGCGTTCTAACCCAATCCATATTGTAAGAATACCCCCTTGGGATCTAAATTTGGTGCTTGAGGCGTTGACTGAACCTCCTTTCGAGCCATTAGATTCTATTTCGATAAAAAATTTAACCTTAAAAACAGCTCTACTTTTAGCATTAACATCTGCCAGGAGGGTCAGTGATATACATGCGTTGTCAGTAGATCCTCCCTATCTAATAATTCTCCAGGATAAGATTGTCTTAAAACCTGATCCTGCATACTTGCCAAAAGTAGCAACTAAATTTCATAGAAGTCAGGAGATTTATTTACCATCTTTCTATGAAGATCCAGGTTCAGAAGAGGAGAAAAAATATCATACCCTAGATGTAAAGAGGGCGATATTAGAATACTTGAATAGGACACAAAGCTGGAGACAGAGTAGGGCTCTGTTTGTTTCTTTCCAGAATCGGAAAAAAGGTTCTGGTGTCACGTAGAACTCTATCGCTAGATGGATTAGAGAAGCGATATGCCTTGCTTACTCTGCCAGGGGAGTAGCACCACCAGAAGGCATCAAAGCGCACTCTACTTGGGCTATGGCATCATCCTGGGCGGAGAAGGCAGATGTCCCCATTGAAATAAAGAACTAAAGAAAGCAGCACTCACCCCAATTCTTCAGATGTGAACAAGTCTTTTAATAGGCATGGCACAATGTTCCAAACTTGGTACAGTACAGGCTACGGCATGAGAGGGAGGCGGTGTGGGAGGGTGCAGTGACGAGACAGACGACGGCCGTTTCGCGCGGGCGCTTCTACGGGTCCATGTTTCTTAAAGTAAGCACCTCCCTACCTTCAGTGGAAGCTTCATCCGTCCAGCCTTCTATTGGGATTTTTTCCCCCGCAGCTGCTTTGATTCACAAAAGCTCCTTCAGTGCCGATCAGCTGTGTTTCTTCTTCGCCTGAGTCCCCATTGAAATGATATGTAAGACAGCAACTTGGTCATCACCTTCCACCTTTTATAAGCACTATCGCCTTGATCTATCTGCTAATTCCATCTTACAGTTTGGCCGTTCAGTACTTAGTGCTGTGGTCCCTCCCAAATAGATAATCTTTGAAAGTCTCTCGTTGTGGGTGCTGTCGTGGCGATAGGAAAACCGGTTTTTACGTACCGGTAATAGGATTTTACAGAGTCCACGACAGCACCCATACATTCCCCCCCGTATTTAGTTACTTATTCTTGCACTCTGTTGGAAGGTGTGCCTTAGAGATCACTCTATAGAGGTGGTGGTATTTAGTAGTGTTTAAGATAATATTGTCATGTACTGATTCATTGGCGGTATCCCTTGTACTCTGGAACACAAACTGGAGGGCGAGGGGGACTGCCCCTTTTTAACCTGTAGGTTCCTGTCCGGAAGGTGGACGGATCCCCTCTCTCGTTGTGGGTGCTGTCGTGGACTCTGTAAAATCCTATTATCGGTACGTAAAAACCGGTATCGTTGCAAATGTTGTATTTGGATGGGGCATTGTCAATGTCTGCTTGGTGATTTGTATTTTGATTAAAGTTCTGGTTAAAGGAAAAAAAGTTCACTTGTTCTCAGTGTTAATTATTGGTTTCACCTTAACTATTGCCCAAGCTAAGCGAGGTCTGCTGAGTGAAGCGAGAGTGCATTAAAGAGCGAGGAAAGCATAAGTGCATAATTAAACCCAAGTAATCTCACAATAGCATGGTAGCAGAAAACCCATAAATAGAAGTAATAAACTACAAGATGCCAAATTGAGAAAGAATAATGACCGTGGTGTTTATTTAGGGTAACTGAATAGTCCAATATAACATTTAATAAATTAATAACCAAAAGACCAATACATTAACCCCTTTCTGACATCGGACGTACTATCCCGTCCATGTGGGGTGGGCCCCTATGACCATGGACGGGATAGTACGTCCAGCGCGATCGGCGGCGCTCACGGGGGGAGCGCCGCCGATCGCGGCCGGGTGTCAGCTGCCTATCGCAGCTGACATCCGGCACTATGTGCCAGGAGCGGTCACGGACCGCCCCCGGCACATTAATCCCTGGCACACCGCGATCAAAGATGATCGCGATGTGCCGGCGGTGCAGGGAAGCACCGCGCAGGGAGTGGGCTCCCTGCGGGCTTCCCTGAGCCCCCCGCAGCAACGCGATGTGATCGCGTTGCTGCGAGGGTCTTACCTCCCTCCCTCCCTGCTCGAGCCCCGGATCCAAGATGGCCGCGGATCCGGGTCCTGCAGGGAGGGAGGTGGCTTCACAGAGCCTGCTCAGAGCAGGCACTGTGAAGGCTGCAGCGCTGCATGTCAGATCAGTGATCTGACAGAGTGCTGTGCAAACTGTCAGATCACTGATCTGTGATGTCCCCCCCCCCTGGGACAAAGTAAAAAAGTAAAAAAAAAAATTTTCAAATGTGTAAAAAAAAAATAAAAAAAAATATTCCAAAATAATGAAAAAAAATATATATTATTCCCATAAATACATTTCTTTATCTAAATTTTAAAAAAAACAATAAAAGTACACATATTTAGTATCGCCGCGTCCGTAACGGCCCGACCAATAAAACTGGCCCACTAGTTAACCCTTTCAGTAAACACCGTAAGAAAAAAAAAAAAACGAGGCAAAAAACAACGCTTTATTATCATACCGCCGAACAAAAAGTGGAATAACACGCGATCAAAAAGACAGATATAAATAACCATGGTACCGCTGAAAACGTCATCTTGTCCCACAAAAAACGAGCCACCATACAGCATCATCAGCAAAAAAATAAAAAAGTTATAGTCCTGAGAATAAAGCGATGCCAAAATAATTATTTTTTCTATAAAATAGTTTTTATCGTATAAAAGCGTCAAAACATAAAAAAATGATATAAATGAGGTGTCGCTGTAATCGTACTGACCCGAAGAATAAAACTGCTTTATCAATTTTACCAAACGCGGAACGGTATAAACGCCTCCCCCAAAAGAATTTCATGAATAGCTGGTTTTTGGTCATTCTGCCTCACAAAAATCGGAATAAAAAGCGATCAAAAAATGTCACGTGCCCGAAAATGTTACCAATAAAAACATCAACTCGTCCCGCAAAAAACAAGACCTCACATCACTCTGTGGACCAAAATATAGAAAAATTATAGCTCTCAAAATGTGGTAACGCAAAAAATATTTTTTGCAATAAAAAGCGTCTTTCAGTGTGTGACGGCTGCCAATCATAAAAATCCGCTAAAAAACCCGCTATAAAAGTAAATCAAACCCCCCTTCATCACCCCCTTAGTTAGGGAAAAATTAAAAAAATGTATTTATTTCCATTTTCCCATTAGGGCTAGGGTTAGAGTTAGGGCTAGGGTTAGGGATAGGGTTAGGGCTAGGGTTAGGGCTAGGGCTAGGGTTAGGGCTAGGGTTAGGGCTAGGGTTAGGGTTAGGGTTAGGGCTAGGGCTAGGGTTAGGGCTAGGGTTAGGGCTAGGGTTAGGGCTAGGGTTAGGGTTAGGGCTAGGGTTAGGGCTAGGGTTAGGGCTAGGGCTAGGGTTAGGGCTAGGGCTAGGGTTAGGGCTAGGGCTAGGGTTAGGGCTAGGGTTAGGGCTAGGGTTAGGGCTAGGGTTAGGGCTAGGGTTAGGATTAGGGTTAGGGCTAGGGTTAGGGCTAGGGCTACAGTTTGGGTTGGGGCTAAAGTAACAGGGTTTAGATTACATTTACGGTTGGGAATAGGGTTGGGATTAGGGTTAGGGGTGTGTCTGGGTTAGAGGTGTGGTTAGGGTTACTGTTGGGATTAGGGTTAGGGATGTGTTTGGATTAGGGTTTCAGTTATAATTGTGGGGTTTCCACTGTTTAGGCACATCAGGGGCTCTCCAAACGCGACATGGCGTCCGATCTCAATTCCAGCCAATTCTGCGTTGAAAAAGTAAAACAGTGCTTCTTCCCTTCCGAGCTCTCCCGTGTGCCCAAACAGGGGTTTACCCCAACATATGGGGTATCAGCGTACTCAGGACAAATAGGACAACAACTTTTGGGGTCCAATTTCTCCTGTTACCCTTGGGAAAATACAAAACTCGGGGCTAAAACATATTTTTTGTGGGAAAAAAAAAGATTTTTTATTTTCACGACTCTGCGTTATAAACTGCAGTGAAACACTTGGGGGTTCAAAGTTCTCACAACACATCTAGATTAGTTCCCTGGGGGGTCTAGTTTCCAATATGGGGTCACTTGTGGGGGGTTTCTACTGTTTAGGTACATTAGGGGTTCTGCAAACGCAATGTGACGTCTGCAGACCATTCCATCTAAGTCTGCATTCCAAATGGCGCTCCTTCCCTTCCGGGCTCTGCCATGCGCTCAAACGGTGGTTTCCCCCAACATACGGGGTATCAGCGTACTCAGGACAAATTGGACAACAACTTTTGGGGTCGAATTTCTTCTCTTACCCTCGGGAAAATACAAAACCGGGGGCTAAAAAATAATTTTTGGGGGTAAAGATTTTTTTTTTTAATTTTCCCGGCTCTGCGTTACAAACTGTAGTGAAACACTTGGGGGTTCAAAGCTATCACAACACATCTAGATGAGTTCCTTAAGGGGTCTAGTTTCCAAAATGGTGTCACTTGTTGGAGGTTTCTACTGTTTAGGTACATTAGGGGCTCTGCAAATGCAATGTGACACCTGCAGACCATTCCATCTAAGTCCTCATTCCAAATGGAGCTCCTTCCCTTCCGAGCCCTCCCATGCGCCCAAACAGTGGTTCCCCCCCACATATGGGGTATCAGCGCACTCAGGACAAATTGGACAACAAATTGTGGGGTCGAATTTCTCCTGTTACCCTCGGGAAAATACAAAACTGGGGGCTAAAAAATAATTTTTGTGGGAAAAAATTTTTGTTTTATTTTTACGGTTCTCCATTATAAACTTCTGTGAAGCCCTTGGTGGGTCAAAGCGCTCAGCACACATCTAGATAAGTTCCTAAGGGGGTCTACTTTCCAAAATGGTGTCACTTGTGGGGGGTTTCTACTGTTTAGGTACATTAGGGGCTCTGCAAACGCAATGTGACACCTGCAGACCATTCCATCTAAGTCTGCATTCAAATGGCACTCCTTCCCTTCTGAGCCCTCCCATGTGCCCAAACAGTGGTTCCCCCCACATATGGTGTATCATCGCACTCAGGACAAATTGGGCAACAAATTTTGGGGTCCAATTTCTCCTGTTACCCTCAGGAAAATACAAAACTGGGGGCTAAAAAAATAATTTTTGTGGGAAAAAAATTTTGTTTTATTTTTACGGCTCTGCATTATAAACTTCTGTGAAGCACTTGGTGGGTCAAAGTGCTCACCACACCTCTAGATAAGTTCCTTAGGGGGCCTACTTTCCAAAATGGTGTGGGGGGTTTCATTGTTTAGGCACATCAGTGGCTCTTCAAACGCAACATGGCGTTCTATCTCAATTCCTGTCAATTTTGCTTTGAAAAGTCAAACAGCGCTCCTTCCCTTCCGTGCTCTCCCATCTGCCCAAACAGTGGTTTACCCCCACATATGGGGTATCAGCGTACTCAGGACAAATTGTACAACAACTTTTGGGGTCCAATTTCTTCTCTTACCCTTGGGAAAATAAAAAATTGGGGGCGAAAAGATAATTTTTGTGAAAAAATATGATTTTTTATTTTTACGGTTCTACATTATAAACTTCTGTGAAGCACTTGGTGGGTCAAAGTGCTCACCACACCTCTAGATAAGTTCCTTAGGGGGTCTACTTTCCAAAATGGTGTCACTTGTGGGGGGTTTCAATGTTTAGGCACATTAGTGGCTCTTCAAACGCAACATGGCGTCCCATCTCAATTCCTGTCAATTTTGCATTGAAAAGTCAAACGGCGCTCCTTCCTTTCCGAGCTCTCCCATCCGCCCAAACAGTGGTTTACCCCCACATATGGGCTATCAGCGTACTCAGGACAAATTGTACAACAACTTTTTGGGTCCAATTTCTTCTCTTACCCTTGGGAAAATAAAAAATTGGGTTCGAAAAGATAATTTTTGTGAAAAAATATGATTTTTTATTTTTACGGTTCTACATTATAAACTTCTGTGAAGCACTTGGTGGGTCAAAGTGCTCACCACACCTCTAGATAAGTTCCTTAGGGGGTCTACTTTCCAAAATGGTGTCACTTGTGGGGGGTTTCAATGTTTAGCCACATCAGGGGCTCTCCAAACGAAACATGGCGTCCCATCTCAATTCCAGTCAATTTTGCATTGAAAAGTCAAATGGCACTCCTTCGCTTCCGAGCTCTGCCATGTGCCCAAACAGTGGTTTACCCCCACATGTGGGGTATTGGCATACTCAGGACAAATTGTACAACAATGTTTGTGGTCCATTTTCTCCTGTTACCCTTGGTAAAATAAAATAAATTGGAGCTGAATTAAATTTTTTGTGAAAAAAAGTTAAATGTTCATTTTTATTTAAACATTCAAAAAATTCCTGTGAAGCACCAGAAGGGTTAATAAACTTCTTGAATATGGTTTTGAGCACCTTGAGGGGTGTAGTTTTTAGAATGGTGTCACACTTGGGTATTTTCTATCATATAGACCCCTCAAAATGACTTCAAATGAGATGTGGTCCCTAAAATAAAATGGTGTTGTAGAAATGAGAAATTGCTGGTCAACTTTTAACACTTATAACTCCCTAACAAAAAAAAAATTTTGTTTCCAAAATTGTGCTGATGTAAAGTAGACATGTGGGAAATGTTACTTATTAAGTATTTTGTGTGACATATCTCTGTGATTTAATTGCATAAAAATTCAAAGTTGGAAAATTGCGAAATTTTCATAATTTTTGCCAAATTTCCGTTTTTTTCACAAATAAACGCAGGTTCTATCAAAGAATTTTTACCATTGTCATGAAGTACAATATGTCACGAGAAAACAATGTCAGAATCACCAGGATCCATTGAAGCGTTCCAGAGTTATAACCTCATAAAGGGACAGTGGTCAGAATTGTAAAAATTGGCCCGGTCATTAACGTGCAAACCACCCTTGGGGGTAAAGGGGTTAAACATATAATAATACAATCCACCCAGAAAACTGGGTGATTTTACAAATGCCATGGTTCAAAGAGACATGGCCTCCCAAAAAACACAGCCATTTCTCAATTATGGACTAAAGATTCAAATTAACTATATTGAGGCCAATGTCAGAAAGGTGAACTAGGTCGTTCCTGTATATGCGAGTGGTGAAACCGGCTAAGTCTATATGCCTGAAAGAAAAAAACATTCTTTTCCATTCCTTTATTAATCCTCCAAATTTTTTCCAAAAAGAATAGGTTTTGCCTTGACAAGAGCAATCTGGGAATGATTTAGGAGAAAGCACAGGAGCTATTGTACTCTAACTTTAAAAAGGAGAGATCCCTTCTAGTGATGAGCGACTTTACTCGTTACTCAGGTTTCCCCGAGCATGCTCAGGTGGTCTCTGAGTATTTTGGTATGCTCAGAGATTAAGTTTTTGTCGCTGCAGCTGCATGATTTGCGACTGCTAGACAGCCTGAATACATGTGGGGGTTGCCTGTTTGTTTGGGAATTCCCATGTGTATTCAGCCTGTCTAGCAGCTGCAAATCATGCAGCTGAGGAGAAGAAAGCTAAATCTCCGAGCACGCCAAAATGCTTGGAGACAACCCAAGATGGTCGGGGAAACCCGAATAACAAGTATACTCGCTCATCACTAATCCCTTCTCATCAAAGATCTAATGTATTATTTTTCCCCAGATCATTTCCTCCTAAGTGAACTATAACTAAGTCTTGAGTAGACCATTTAATTGTTAATTTCCTCAATTCAGGACTCAATTTATTCCATTTAATTCCCCTGATGCTGTGTCAAAAGTCCTGTATTGAAGAACTAAATCAAAGGTTTTCGGTATAGGACCTCTCGATTGCTTACCTCTTATCCCAGTGTATTAATGAGTGTCAAACAATCCTTACTATGAGAGGTCCTAACAAGGGAATATCAACAATTAATAGTCATAAAGTTCTTAATGGATGTATAGTTTAAATCTTCTAGACTCCCATCTACCTATTCTCACATTTTTCATCCCTTAAGCCTAAACTGGATGTTCTGTTGCAGCTCCAATCCTGGAGGAGTGCGATTAAATTTTTGAATTATTTTTCCCTAAACTAACCAAGCATTTTTTCAGTACCAAGTTGAAATGGTATATAGTAGCTAATTCTTCATTGGGATGAATGAAGATGGAGCACAGGATTTTAGGCCTCAGTTTCAGCCATTTTTTAGCATTATCTATAGGGAAAATGGTAGAATCTGAAATGAGTTCTAATCTTATAGTTGAGCCCCTCCAATGCTGATCAGTTTTCGATTTCCTTATATATAAAAGAATATGTGAATCCTTAAACAAAACATCAGATATTGACAAACCTGAAGGATCAGATATATTTGATTAAATTAATTCACCCACTCTAAGAATGGCAATCAAATCTAAATAAAATGCTAAATAAACTAAATAAACATTTTTAGCTAAAATTTCTGCAAATTGAAGTCAACACCAAGCAAAGGTCTTTTAATAAAGCAAAAGATATTGGACGTCTACTGTCTGATTTATGTAGACCTCTCTTGAACCCTTTCAAAACTTCCTTTACTGGAAATAATCCAGTTCAAGGGGTTTTACCTGCCAATTTCAAACATAAAGAAACTACTACCAATGACTTAAGTAAAGCTGAATATGACAGCCCTTAATTAATTAAAAACTCCTCAATGCTGGTTTAAGAGAAAAATCTGCGTAGTCAAACCTGTTCTTGAGGCAAAAATTTACCCACTGATGCCATGCGGCTGAGTAGTCAGCTCATATTTGATTAACAAGGGATTTTTCATTGAAGTGTTGAATTAACCCCAGACTATTTCCCAGAGATGAGGTGGGCATGTTGCTCCTTATTGGCGTCTGGTGCCAATTGGCGGAATACTGACCACTGGCGGTGACAAATGGAGTTAGAAATAACCAGGATATTAACTGGGAATATTATTGTAAGACCGGTTTCACATTTGCGGTTGTGTCCGCAGCGTTTCTTCTGCAATTATCCGCATGTATTGTGTATTCCTATATTTAACATTAGAGACGCATGTGTCTGCGATTCGTTGCGTTTTGCCGCGTTTGACGATGCATACGTCGTTTTGTCATCTGCGGTTTGGCATGGTAAACGCTATATGTAGTAATTTTAGAGGGATCAATTTGCCTCCTAGAAACGTGTGCAGTTGTTAGCGGATGGAATGCGGCAAAAATATTCATTGCTGTCTATGTGAACGCACATGCGTTTGCTTGCATTTGTGAACGCATGCGTTACACCACAGAAAAACATGTCTAGACACTGATTAGCCACCCCCCACATACAAGGTGATAATGGGAGGGAGTGGACATTTGCAGGTCACTACTCAGCAGACAGAGAAGCTTTCCAGATGCAGCAGAGCAGACACAGGAAGGAATCTACACTCAGAACAATGTAAGTATATTCTAGCCAATACCTTTATTTTCTATTTTCTGTCTTTACATGTCCTAATTTCTGCCATTTCTTTCTTTCTGGATGCATCAGAATGTCATCTTCATCTGATGAGGAGCAACGTCCTGGGCCTTCTCAAGCCGAACATGTCAGTGAAGTGTGTACTCAGCTCCTCAGATTGGTAAGTATTCACTGTCACATCTACACGTGACATTTTTTTTCCTTTTTTTAGAGCACTTCTTCCATTGCGGCAGAGGGTGAGCACGAGCTGCGGGGTCATGGTCGGCTGGCAAGGTGGCAGCGTGTAAGTATACCTGGCTGACTGTTTACTGTATCCTCACTTTAGTATTCTTGAATCTTCCTTTATTTACGTTCTTCTTTCTTTACATTTTTCTTCTGGACTCTTTTTTTGTCTTGACTTTCATTATTCATGCCATTTCCCTGCCTCTGTTTTTGTTTCTACTTTCTTTTCCTTATGTTAATGTATCCAACATTAATGTCTTCATTTATTTTTTAGGTTCCAGAACGGGATGAGGACATCATTGACAGCGATATCCTGATCTCCCTGGTCCATGAGTGAGTCCCGTTGTGGGACACCCGGGTTCCCCAGCACTCGGACAACGTGACGATCCAGATGCTATGGAATGAGGTGGCCAAAGCGATGTGGGATGGCTGGAACAATGCCCCGACTCGGGTCCGAAATGCATTTTGTAAGTATTGCAATGCAGTGTGATGCAGCAGAGACATTGGCCGTGCTCACTAAAACTGTGCGTGATGAGAGAAACTCTCAGGAGTTTCTCTCATCACACACAGTTGTGTGAGCATGGCCAAAAGCCCATTGTCTAACCATTATTTTTGTTTTTTCAACAGTGCCCAAAATCAAAACACGTTGGTGTTCGATGAAGGACCGCTTCAACAAGGACCTGCGTCAAGAGAGCCGTGTTCTTAGTGGTTCTGGAGCAAGGATCCGAAAGTATAAATACCACCGCATTCTGGCATTTTTAAGACTGGTCCTTGCCCAGAGAACGTAAGTATTTTTTCGGTGCCTTAGGTTGTGTTGTATTGCCATAATCTGTATGTTTCTATTCAACAGGAATTGGCGTTTTGTAAGTTTTTAGTATTAATTATTTTTTCCTTTTTTCACAGCACATGGAGCAGCACTGGTGACCCAGGTTCTTCATCAGACAGCCACGAACCCGTCCCAGCCATCCAGCAGCGCTGCAGCAAGTGGGCCTGCCACACTAACTGGAGACCAGGAAGCTGGTCCATCAGATGTTCCCCTTTCCCAGTCCTCCGTCCCTTTTTTTTGGGCTCCTCCCGGCAGCAGCAGAGGGCATCAGACAGGTCACTCATGCCTGAGTTTTTACACTTGAGCTCGGTTTTTCTCGATGGACTCACGGCTTTGGGTGACTGACTGGATACTGCCATTATCCATATGAATACACATATCCAGGAGGCCACCAAAAGCCTTGACCAAGTAAAAGCCGACCTCCAGAGGCCAGCACATCATTTTTTTAACCAAATTGAACTGGGCATGTCGGAACACCTTACTCCTGATCTCCAGCTCAGTGTCATGCAGGCCTGCAATGCTGATTACGTGCAGGCTATGCAGCAGAGTCGGTATTTTCAGCAGACAGTGGCAGCATATCTACCTGTGCCTACACTGTCATGCTTTACCTCAATGCTGACCTCTGCTGCATACCACTGCACGGCCACCTCCATTTCAAGCACTGCCAGCACCGCTACAGCACCACCACCATGCCGAGTGCTGTTGGAGAGCCCACTGCCACCACCATGACAACTGCTGCTCCTGTTTGGACTTCCTCCACTGCCACCACCATGCAGCAGTAGGACCCTGGCATGGCCTTCCACTCCACCACCACCACCACGATGCAGCAGGACCCAGGCATGGCATTCCACTGTATGAGCACTATGGACTCTGGTATGGCTGCCCGCTCTATGAGCACAATGGACCCTGGCATGGCCTTCCGCTCTGCGAGCACTATGGACTCTGGTATGGCTGCCCGCTCTGTGAGCACAATGGACCCTGGCATGGCCTTCCGCTCTATGAGCACTATGGACTCTGGTATGGCTGCCCGCTCTACGAGCACAATGGACCCTGACATGGCCTTCCGCTCTATGAGCACTATGAACTCTGGCATGGCTGCATGCTCTACAAGCACAGTGCAGCTGGACCCGGACTGGTCACCCACCACAACTAGGCTGCAACAAATGAGCCCATCGAGGCTTCCCAGTCCACGTAGATCCCAGAAAGGAAAAAAATAAAAAACTGTGTACTCTCAGTATTCCTCCCCCCTCACCTCTCAGTGTGTCTGTAATGTCAGGTTTGTCTCAACCTTCCAGTGCGTCTCAGGCCTCTCATGTGTCAAGCCCCATCCCCGAACTACCAGACCCCACTAGTTTAATTGCCCCTTCTCCTGCCACCCCTGCGTCGTCCACACTTAGCCAGGCCCCACAGCTACACACCCCCATTTCCGTCACTCTACCCCAAGCAGGCGCAGTTAAATAAATATTTTGGTTGTTCTAAAATAAATACTACTGTTTTTTGCCCCCAATTATGTGTGGTTAATTGTGTATTTCGCCACCGGCAACACACACCGTCCGCCAAATAAAACACTGCGCCACACACTTTATTTTTTGGCCACATCATAGCTCCAGTAATTAGCAAGTACAACACTGCAGCTTTGTGTGTCTTTAGTATAGAGATATGAGGTGGGCCAAAAAAATTTATACTTGCATTTTCTCCATAATCTCTTCCTTCTGCTTAGTCTGTGACTAGTGTTGCAGACTGAAGAGAAAATGACGTCAATACAATGCAGAACTATACTCAACAGGTCATGTGTCCAAAAACTAATTCGTTAGGACACCTGACCTGGTGAGTAGAGAACTGCCTTGTATAATCTCCATTTTCTCTTCTGTGTATAAATTCTATTTCACGCAAAGTGAAGGGACGATGGCGGTCATACAAGGCATATCTATGCTCACCTGGACATTTGTCAGAAATAGTGAAATCATGAATTCATTATTTCTGACACCTGACTTGATGAGTATAGATCTGTTTTGTATTAAACAGCTATCGTCTCTTCAGTCTGCATCCAATTGATACTGCAGAACAGAATCAGGAAGCAATGACGTCAACAACCTTACCACTAACAACCTAAGGCTGCCGTCTCACTAGCAGTATTTGATCAGTATTTTACATCAGTATTTGTAAGCCAAAACCAGGAGTGGAACAATTAGAGGAAAAGTATAATAGAAACATATGCACCACTGCTGCATTTATCACCCACTCCTGGTTCTGGCTTACAAATACTGATGTAATATACTGACCAAATACTGCTAGTGTGATGGCAGCCTAAGTGGTTTGTAGAGGATATACATAGGAGACACGGTCAAGATACCAAAAAAATAAAGTTTATTAACAACAAATATTATTAACATTTAAAACCTAACTGGTACAGACCAAATCCCAACAGGACATTTACACAATATTGTCCTGCCATGAAAACGTCCAATATCAGAATAAAAAAAGGGCAGCAAATTGGGCCCGCATGTGGCCAACTTCAGCAGTTGACCGCAGCAGGTGAAGCTGGTAATCAGGCAATGGGTTTCCAACTGGTTCATCCAGTTCAATGTTGGGTTGCTCCTTAGCCATTATGTAATTGTGGAGAACCACACAGGCTTTGACCACCTCATTGACTGTCTCCATTTTTAGATTAATTGCTGCTGCAAGAATGCACCATTTTGAGACGAGAATCCCAAAGGTACACTACTGTTCTTTGGGCCCTGGTCAGTCTGTAGTTAAAGATCCTTTTAGTGTGGTTCAAGTCCCGATTGGAATATGGCTTCAGTAGGTTTTCACACATTGGAAAGGTCTCATCCCCAACCATAATAAATGGCATCGGTGGACCTTGAGTGTTGGGGAGAGGTCGTGGCCGTGGAAAATTACAATTTTTGCCATACACACAGTGCCCCATATCCAAGTTCTTGAAAGTCTGGGAATCATTGCCACGGCCAAAAGCTCCAATGTCCATGGTGATGAAGCAACAGTCCGCATCTGCTATTGCCATGAGCACAACAGAAAAATATTTTTTTATAGTTGAAGTACTCCGATCGTGTTTTGGCTGGTTTGATAATGCGGTTGTACTTTCATCCACCACTCCCAAACAGTTGGGGAAATCACACACTCCAGAATTTTTCAGCAATTTCAATCCACATGTCCATGGTGGGTAGGGGCATAAACTCATCCCGGAGAATATTCCACAAAGCCTGGCAGGTGTCCGCAACTATTCTGAACAGGGTGGAAATTCAAAGCTGGTATTGGAAGTGGAGGGATGATAAACTCATTCCGGTTGCCAGTAATCTTTAATAAAATAATTTTAAAAAAAATTACAATCAATTATATTTATGATGTTGTTCTGCTAAAGAGATAAAGGAAAATACAAAGAATACATGTCAGAACAACAAAAATTAGGACAGGCATTTGTTTAGAATTGTTACGTAGCTTAATGTAACCAGCAGACGATCCTCTGGTGGAATTGCTCTACTGAGCTGGGTATCCTGTCTCCGGATGGCTCCTTGGACACGTCCAAGCAAATCCCGGAAAAAGTCTTGCGACATCCTTGTATATTCTGGGAATTTGTCCGGGTTGGCATTAAGCTCGCCATATAGCGTGTGATAGGCTCCACGGCTCTCACGTAGTTCGATAATGGGGTGTCGCCAAAAACGCCTATGCCGTGTCCTTCTCCATCTTTCGCAATTTCTGTGTTGCTCCCAAGCAAACGCACAGGCAAGAAACAGCTTGATGCTTAAATCCAGGTTGAAATAGTAACATAGTAACATAGTAACATAGTTAGTAAGGCCGAAAAAAGACATTTGTCCATCCAGTTCAGCCTATATTCCATCATAATAAATACCCAGATCTACGTCCTTCTACAGAACCTAATAATTGTATGATACAATATTGTTCTGCTCCAGGAAGACATCCAGGCCTCTCTTGAACCCCTCGACTGAGTTCGCCATCACCACCTCCTCAGGCAAGCAATTCCAGATTCTCACTGCCCTAACAGTAAAGAATCCTCTTCTGTGTTGGTGGAAAAACCTTCTCTCCTCCAGACGCAAAGAATGCCCCCTTGTGCCCGTCACCTTCCTTGGTATAAACAGATCCTCAGCGAGATATTTGTATTGTCCCCTTATATACTTATACATGGTTATTAGATCGCCCCTCAGTCGTCTTTTTTCTAGACTAAATAATCCTAATTTCGCTAATCTATCTGGGTATTGTAGTTCTCCCATCCCCTTTATTAATTTTGTTGCCCTCCTTTGTACTCTCTCTAGTTCCATTATATCCTTCCTGAGCACCGGTGCCCAAAACTGGACACAGTACTCCATGTGCGGTCTAACTAGGGATTTGTACAGAGGCAGTATAATGCTCTCATCATGTGTATCCAGACCTCTTTTAATGCACCCCATGATCCTGTTTGCCTTGGCAGCTGCTGCCTGGCACTGGCTGCTCCAGGTAAGTTTATCATTAACTAGGATCCCCAAGTCCTTCTCCCTGTCAGATTTATCCAGTGGTTTCCCATTCAGTGTGTAATGGTGACATTGATTCCTTCTTCCCATGTGTATAACCTTACATTTATCATTGTTAAACCTCATCTGCCACCTTTCAGCCCAAGTTTCCAACTTATCCAGATCCATCTGTAGCAGAATACTATCTTCTCTTGTATTAACTGCTTTACATAGTTTTGTATCATCTGCAAATATCGATATTTTACTGTGTAAACCTTCTACCAGATCATTAATGAATATGTTGAAGAGAACAGGTCCCAATACTGACCCCTGCGGTACCCCACTGGTCACAGCGACCCAGTTAGAGACTATACCATTTATAACCACCCTCTGCTTTCTATCACTAAGCCAGTTACTAACCCATTTACACACATTTTCCCCCAGACCAAGCATTCTCATTTTGTGTACCAACCTCTTGTGCGGCACAGTATCAAACGCTTTGGAAAAATCGAGATATACCACGTCCAATGACTCACCGTGGTCCAGCCTATAGCTTACCTCTTCATAAAAACTGATTAGATTGGTTTGACAGGAGCGATTTCTCATAAACCCATGCTGATATGGAGTTAAACAGTTATTCTCATTGAGATAATCCAGAATAACATCCCTCAGAAACCCTTCAAATATTTTACCAACAATAGAGGTTAGACTTACTGGCCTATAATTTCCAGGTTCACTTTTAGAGCCCTTTTTGAATATTGGCACCACATTTGCTATGCGCCAGTCCTGCGGAACAGACCCTGTCGCTATAGAGTCACTAAAAATAAGAAATAATGGTTTATCTATTACATTACTTAGTTCTCTTAGTACTCGTGGGTGTATGCCATCCGGACCCGGAGATTTATCTATTTTAATCTTATTTAGCCAGTTTCGCACCTCTTCTTGGGTTAGATTGGTGACCCTTAATATAGGGTTTTCATTGTTTCTTGGGATTTCACCTAGCATTTCATTTTCCACCGTGAATACCGTGGAGAAGAAGGTGTTTAATATGTTAGCTTTTTCCTCGTCATCTACAACCATTCTTTCCTCACTATTTTTTAAGGGGCCTACATTTTCAGTTTTTATTCTTTTACTATTGATATAGTTGAAGAACAGTTTGGGATTAGTTTTACTCTCCTTAGCAATGTGCTTCTCTGTTTCCTTTTTGGCAGCTTTAATTAGTTTTTTAGATAAAGTATTTTTCTCCCTATAGTTTTTTAGAGCTTCAATGGTGCCATCCTGCTTTAGTAGTGCAAATGCTTTCTTTTTACTGTTAATTGCCTGTCTTACTTCTTTGTTTAGCCACATTGGGTTTTTCCTATTTCTAGTCCTTTTATTCCCACAAGGTATAAACCGCTTACACTGCCTATTTAGGATGTTCTTAAACATTTCCCATTTATTATCTGTATTCTCATTTCTGAGGATATTGTCCCAGTCTACCAGATTAAGGGCATCTCTAAGCTGGTCAAACTTTGCCTTCCTAAAGTTCAATGTTTTTGTGACTCCCTGACAAGTCCCCCTAGTGAAAGACAGGTGAAACTGCACAATATTGTGGTCGCTATTTCCTAAATGCCCAACCACCTGCAGATTTGTTATTCTGTCAGGTCTATTAGATAGTATTAGGTCTAAAAGTGCTGCTCCTCTGGTTGGATTCTGCACCAATTGTGAAAGATAATTTTTCTTGGTTATTAGCAGAAACCTGTTGCCTTTATGGGTTTCACAGGTTTCTGTTTCCCAGTTAATATCCGGGTAGTTAAAGTCCCCCATAACCAGGACCTCATTATGGGTTGCAGCTTCATCTATCTGCTTTAGAAGTAGACTTTCCATGCTTTCTGTTATATTTGGGGGTTTGTAACAGACCCCAATGAGAATTTTGTTACCATTTTTCCCTCCATGAATTTCAACCCATATGGACTCGACATCCTCATTCCCTTCGCTAATATCCTCCCTTAAAGTGGACTTTAGACAAGACTTTACATAGAGACAAACCCCTCCTCCTCTACGATTTTTACGATCCTTTCTAAACAGACTGTAACCCTGTAAGTTAACTGCCCAGTCATAGCTTTCATCTAACCATGTCTCGGTTATTCCCACTATGTCAAAGTTACCTGTAGATATTTCTGCTTCTAGTTCTTCCATCTTGTTTGTCAGGCTTCTGGCGTTTGCGAGCATGCAGTTTAGAGGATTTTGTTTTGTTCCAATCTCCTCACTGTGGATTGTTTTAGAAATGTTCTTACCTCCCTTCTGAATATGTTTTCCTGGGTCGTCTTTGTTCGAGTCTAATGTTTTTCTTCCCGTCCCCTCTTCTTCTAGTTTAACGCCCTCCTGATGAGTGTAGCGAGTCTTCTGGCGAATGTGTGTTTCCCAGGTTTGTTGAGGTGTAGTCCGTCTCTGGCGAGGAGTCCATCATACCAGTAATTCACACCGTGGTCCAGGAATCCAAATCCTTGTTGTCTGCACCATCGTCTTAGCCAGTTGTTTGCATCAAGGATCCTGTTCCATCTCCTGGTGCCATGCCCGTCTACTGGAAGGATAGAAGAAAAAACTACCTGTGCATCCAGTTCCTTTACTTTCTTCCCCAACTCTTCAAAGTCTTTGCAGATTGTCGGTAGGTCCTTCCTTGCCGTGTCATTGGTGCCAACATGTATCAGAAGAAATGGGTGGACGTCCTTGGAGCTGAAGAGCTTTGGTATCCTATCGGTCACATCCTTGATCATCGCACCTGGAAGGCAGCATACTTCTCTTGCAGTTATGTCCGGTCTGCAGATGGTTGCTTCTGTGCCTCTCAGTAGTGAGTCTCCCACCACCACCACTCTTCGTTGCTTCTTGGCTGTACTTTTTGCCGTCACTTGTTGCTGTGTGCCCTTTTCTTTTTTGCTTGCTGGTATTGCTTCATTCTTAGGTGTGCCATCTTCATCCTCTACAAAGATTTGATATCGGTTCTTCAGTTGTGTGGTTGGTGATTTCTCCATGGTCTTCTTGCTTCTTTTGGTCACATGCTTCCACTCATCTGCTTTTGGAGGTTCTCTGACATTTTTTTCACCTTCTGTGACCAGTAGAGATGCTTCTGTTCTGTCTAGAAAGTCTTCATTCTCTTTGATGAGTTTCAAAGTTGCTATTCTTTCTTCCAGACCCCGCACCTTTTCTTCTAAAAGGGCCACTAGTCTACACTTCTGACAGGTGAAATTGGATTCTTCTTCTGGTCGATCTGTGAACATGTAGCACATGCTGCAGCTCACCATGTAGGTTGTCACATCTGCCATGTTGCTCCTAGATCCTGCTGACTTGCTGTGTGTTTTCCTTATTGATAAAATAAAAGCTCTCCATGCGAAGATCCATCATGAAACAGGATACAGTAGCACACTGTTAAGATTTCAGCAGTCCTAGGGTCTATATATAGATACCCCATAATACACGCCCTCTGTAGTCCCATTGGTAGTGTCTGGTTATCTAGATTTTTCTCCTGTAACATTTTCCACCATGCGCACAAAAATCGCAAACACATGACAAAACGCATGATAAAGCATGAAAACGCGGCGTTTTATTAACTGCATGCGTTCCCGCATGCGTCTAAAAATACGCTGCGTTTGTACGTGTTTCTATGCGTTTTTTTCCTGCACTTGCGGATGCGGATTAAACACTGCGGATTCGAACACAAATGTGAAACTAGCCTAATATCTACAGAAACATCATTTGAGGCTTATTTGGTATGAGCCTTATAGGTTGTATATTATAAACTAGCCATGTATATGCACTAAAGTACTTTAGTAGGGGTTTCTTTTTAAGCTATGTGCCAGGCATATTATCTATGAATATTGTGGTAATGTCTATAGAAGTACCACAGTTGCCACATAGGTTACGTTATATAATTATCTGTGTAGCCGCACGCGATTTGTATTGGATTGGAGGCATTTCTATAAATGTTTGTGTATTTGTACTAAGATTTTATCCTTTTGATATAAATAAAAATATTTGTTTTAAAACAAAACACTATGTAGCCTGTCTAATAATTTGGGGGGCCTTTTTGTGGTTGTTATTACTCACTATGTTTTGAAATTTAGTTATTGTACTAAGATGTATACATACAGGATGACAAGATAACTGGCAGCACATGAGTCTTTTATACCTTTTATCTTCCCGGTCTTTTTTAAAGCAATCAATCACAATCTTTAAATAGAGCGCCAACCACCACCAGATAAAACAGGAAATAACCTGATTGTGAACTCCATAGCTTACTACTTGACCTTTTGACTTTGCTTAGAATGAAGGAATTAACCCTTAAAAAGAGAAAAATGGCAAGAACCCAATACCATAATAAATTAATTTAGAGTCTGTGTTCCCATGAGACAATCCTTACATCTGCGTTTCAGGGGAAAGCTAACAATATCACACAAAAGCAGTGTAAGAGTAGCTTCAAAGGGAATCTGATAGGTGATACATGCTACTCAAACCATGGGCAGCATGTATCAGCCATTCTCTCTACGATCATAGCCATGTTTGACTCTAAACTGCTGTGGCGTTTCATAGAAAAGCATACTTTTAACAGCAGCCAGGGACCGGGCGGCATTGTGCATTAGTTATACATATGGGGTTCCCTATGGCTTCTCCCCACCTGCTGACAGTGACTGGTAAGCGTCTGCCTATATGTGCACACAGGCAGGGGCTTGTCAGTCTCTGTCAGTGGGTAAAGAGAATCCACAGTTTGATTGCTGCTGACTGGCATTATCAATTCCTTGAATATCTATTTGTATCCCTTTCCTGTTTTATACAGTTCAACTACCTTTTCCTGCAGATCCGATGACAATTTTTCTGCTTTTCCCATGACTCACAATTCAGAAATATCAGTGGCTGGAAGAAACATGTATGAGTCTGTCTGGATCCCAGAAACTCACTCAGCTATTATACTCACATAATGATTACACGGAAAGAGGTCACAGACGAGAATGTTACCTTTAGTAGCAATTCAAACCCATTTGTGTCAACTTCTGTGCATGTTACCAAGCCAAAATCACCAGGGCATGTGTTAGGGGTCGAGTTCCTCCCTTGGCACAGGGGGAATCTCGAGCGATCTCCGCTGTGGTCTCCCATTCTTCTCCAGCCGCAGTAGACCCTGCTCAGCGGAGATGTCGGTCCCAGTGTCTGACTCAGCCTGATACTATGCGAATGGTTACTGTGGCCCTTCCAGGCACAGCCATTGTAGCCAGTATTAGTCAGCAGCGAGCAGACATCTCTGGGACTAAGTCCTGCTTTTCTCTTTCTGAGCATGCCCAAAGTAAGACCTATCATTGGAGGTCATGGGTCACATGCTCAAGTACTGTAGCAGCTCCCATTGGTCCTCTAGGAAGGTCCTAAAGTTGCTGCAGCTATAAAAGGTTATGCGCTAGTATCAACCTATGTCATGAGCTCAGCGTCATTGTGGTCATGTTTGTTTGTGATCAGGGTTTGGCTAAAATAAGCCCCTAGAATACCGGCACCTCCGGTGAGGAGTTTTGTGTATGCGAATTCAGGGCTGGCGTATAGCCATTAGAATTCTGGCTCCACCGGAGAGGAGTTGCTTGTGTGCTATGCTGACTGCATGACCACTCTTTGCTCAGTTAGGTAGCTGTGCCTCTGTGGGGTTAACAGGGCACAGTGTCTTCATTTCTCTGCGACTCTGTGAAGTAACAGAGTTCACTTATACTGCCATATAGTGCCGCCATTTCCAGCAGCAGGTTGCTCTCCTGCACGGTGGACCCCGGGTTGCGAACGCACCTACTACTTCTAAAATATATATTCAGTGCGTTCCGCCAACCCTAACAGTATGTCAACCCTTAATCAGGGTTATTCGGATGTTTTGGGTTGTCATTATAATTTTAAAAGACAAAACACAGTAGTTTGACAATAAATGGCTTCACCAAACCAGTAACCATGAGTGGAGTAAAAGTTTTGGTGTTATCATTTATATTCTCTCAAAAAAGGACAGGAAAGCAAAAATTCTGCTGGGGTATGTAAACTTTTGAGTACAACTGTACGTGTTCCTGTGCACAAATTTTTATTTCACGTGTGGTCATTTTTACATAGATATTTTTACATGGACACTAGGCATAATAAATAAAACACAGTCATGAAAAGGTAAGTCGAAGAAAAATCTTGAAGCTCCATGTACCCTCTGAGTTGTGAAATTCTTTGCATTTGACCAGATTTCTGTAAGCTTTGCATAGGCCATAAGGAAAGAAGCCCAGTAAGGGTTGACCAGACACATTAGATTTGATAGGATTGGGAGAATAATAGCTTATAACAAGGAAATCTTGCAAATTTTTCATCTCTTGGCTGTAACCAGTGGTGCGGAGGGAGTAATCTGTTTCAAGATTTGATCTGTTTGAAGTATCTTCCAGTGTTTGGGAAGAATCTCTATTAATTTGTCCCTTTGGAATAAACAGTGTGCTCAGTCTAGTTTGTTTGAAATTCTGACCAATACGGGATGGTTGTTTGTACAATTATTCATTCCTAAAAATACCTTTGGCTCTCTGATATGCTGGTTTGATCTTTAGCTGGATCCTCGCTCACGAAATCTGGAGTAGAGATCTTTCGCTTGTTAATAAAAGGCTTTTTCTGTAGAACAGATTTGCTTGATTCTGAGATGTTGGCCTATGGGGACGCCCCAGATGGTTGATTGCGGATGAGACAATGGCATGCAGAAGGCTGTCGGTGGCTGTAGGTTTACGATAGATAATGGTTGTGATGTAGCCCTCTGGAGTCACCTGTATATCAACATCTAAAAAGTTGAATTTGGAACTGTAGCTATACATAAGTTTGATGATTAGATCACTTTTTATTTAATTCAACAATCAGATGTCCAATTGCTCAGGAGAGCCTTCCCAAATAAATCCGATATCTTCACTATGGCGGATCCAGTTGTGTATTTTATCAATTTGTTTGATGGGATTGCTCTGAAAGATCTTGTGTTCCCAAGCTCCAAGGAATAGATTGGCATATGAGGAGGCACAAGTGGCCCCCATAGCAGTTCCTTGGATCTGGAGGTAGATCTGAATATTAAAAATAAAGCAATAAACACAATAAACACAAGATGACTTCTACCAATGGCTCCACAAGGTGACTTGAATGGAGAAACCAAGAGGCAGCTCTTAGCCTTTCACTGTGCCTAATGGAGGTATACAGGCTCTCCACATCAGCTGTCACCATTATCTAATCATCCTTTAGGTGTAGGCCGTCAAAGTGGTCAAGTACGGATGTAGTGTCTTTTACATGTGAAGGTAACATAATTACAAGGGGTTTGAGATAGTGTTTGATAATTTGACATGCAACTTCACAGAGAATCTCATTGCCCTACATTATGGGTCATTCGGAGAAATAGGTGGAATTGTCATGCTGCTGCAATACAGGTAGGTGAAGGCTCCACTAAATGGCAGTAAAGTGGAAGCAGGACTGCACCTAAACAAAGATGACCTGCAGTGTAGTAGTAAGGCCACCACAGGTGGCAGCGGGAATGTCAAACAAGCTGGGTAAAATCCTAAAATGTAGCTCAGTACTAAAGGAATAAGCAAACTCATGGTCAGACACAAGCCAGAGAGTCAGTAGCAGTCAGGAGCAGATAAGCGAAAAGACAAAAGACAGAAGCAGGTCAGGATACAAGCCAAATCAAAACCAGGAAGTCAGCACACTGAAGGGAAACACGGAGTCAAGACGGGAATAGGGGAAAACAGAGACCCGGTTTCAGACAGCAACTGCAGCAGGACAAATCAGAGCAATCAGAGTCAGCTACAGCAGCACTAGGCAAAAACTATAACTGACAGCCTGCAGGAATCAACGGCAATGAATAGCCAACCTAAACCCAGACAGAGGCTGAGAAGTGTTAACTCTTGACATGACCAGACTGTGAAAAAGGGAAAACAAGACTCAAAACTCAGTGTGGATCATGACAGGAATTTTTGTGTATTTTAGGGATAAAATAGGAGGTTGTTAACCATGGATTGGATGTAATTGTTGTTTCCATTAATTTTTTAGGGATAGTGTTGTACTCAAATCCTCAAATGCTTTAATCATGATGGATGAAACCTCATCATGAAAGGTCACAAGTGGGTTATAGGTTAACTTTCTATAACAAGCACCGTCAGATAGTAATTTGGATGACAGTTTCTCATACATCGTATTTGGCCAAATTACCAAATTGCCCCCTTTATCAGCTGGCTTACGTCTCCATCGCCCAAAGTATGCTTTGCTTCTTTGTCAGGAGACATGTGATAGGGAGGGGTGAATCAGATTAAATAGTGTGGACAGCGAATCAGGGCTGAGAGAACGAGAGGTGTGCTCACTTTTTATTTTATCTTAGAACTATTATTACTAATTCTTTTTACACAAAATTCACTTTCCTGTGATTCCAGAATGTAGGACTGCAGTTTTCTGATGTCCCCCAGCAGTACACATGCCTCACTCTTGCACTCACTGATGTCTGATCGAGTGGCCAACCAGGAGCCTCTGCAAACACGCCATCTCTATGACTGCCCATGTTAGCTTGTGTTCCATGGCCGTAAGCTCAGATGTCCTCCTTGATGAGTGATGTCAGCGACGCATGCGCCTTAAGTACTGGAAGAGTCATCCCACCCTTCACATATTAGAGTTTATTTCTGCGCTTCACTGAGTCATGTGACCGGAGCACGCCTCTCATTCTCTTAGCCCTGAATTGCTGCCCACACTCCTCAACACACGCCGCCTGATGAAGAAGCGAAACGTGCTTTGGAGCGGCGGGGACTCCATACAAACAAGTGCTCTATACATGTAAGTGCTGTCTTGGGCATGTTACTCTAGTGGGGACAATATATCCCACTAATCTACATTAATACTATTAGCTTTAATCTTACTAGACATTTTTTGCACTTTTATAACTTTGCACTTTTGGTTAGCTGTCTCTGCTCCTTGCTACCAGTCACCTTGTCCTGATTTAACCCTTGCATATTTTTTAAGAGTGAATTAATATAATTTGGTTGTTTTTACTGGCAATCTATACTGTTGGTGTATTTAGTGTTTTTCTGATTTCTCACTTTTTTGCTTTTATGCTCTTCTTTATTGGTATTTTCTCTGAAATTACAACAGCTTAGACTTGTACACTGGAATCGTGTCAAGGTAATTGGGGATATGTATATAAATGGGGCATGCTTAAAGATATCCTACTAAAATCCAGTAGAGACCTTATTCCATCTGGTAATAAAATGTCCAGGAATAAAAAAAAACATTCTGGTTAAATAGTACAGTGCTAAGTATAATAAAAACAAAAATTAAGGGTCTCTAAAACACTGAAGGCTGAGAAGGCAGAAATACCATTCCTGGAGTATAGAAATCTCAATAGGCAATATAAAATTGAAATCAAGCTATAAAAATGAGATACAGAGAGAAAAATTACATACAACATAAAAAAGTACAGTAATGTTAATGTCAAAAAGCAAATATTTGATGGCATTGGCCCCTTAAAAGATGATTATAGCAGCATAGAGTTTTAAGGATAGTGAGAAAGCTAGGCTATTAAACATGTACTTTTCATCCATATTCACCAATAAATTACCTGTACCAGTCATTATCCAGCATGGCAGAAATCAAAGTTCACCACTCAATTAGTGATGAGCGAATTTGTTCAGAAAACGATCACCAAACATAAATTCTCTACGAATATGGCACATTCTGATTCGTGATCGGAAACACGACCAAAATTTTATAAAATCTGTAACATTTGGTAAAATGCATGAAAATAATGGTGGTGTATCATGAGCGATTGGCATGTGTTTGATAAGGGGAGGGGGTTTGCAAAGCTCAGAGGTGCAGCATTCTTGTAAACAATAGTGATGGGCGAGCACTAAAATGCATGGGTGCTCATTGTTCGGGTAGAGCAAATTGGAATGCTCGGGTGCTTGACCCGAACAACGAGCCCAATGTAAGTCTATGGGGAAACCCGAGCATTTTTGCTGCATTCTTTTTAAGGTCTAAAAACATCAGAAATGGATGGAAACGGTGCTCAAATTACATGGTAAGATCATGGGGAAGACCCCTGGAAGCATTTCTGACTACCAGGTCACTACTGTGAACAATGTTGACTGAGTTTTATGCCATTTTTCCAGGCACACAATAAAACTTACCAAAAACAAAAATAAAATTGATTTTCCTGCGAAACATGTTAAGGAACATCATTTCCAGGATAGTGATTTGTATGTAAGGCAAAATATATAGCCCCCCCAAAAAATGTTCCTCCACCACTTAGCCTATGTTCACTTCACACGTTGTTAGGTGACGAGTTCCCACCGCTGCACAGGGAGAATCTCGAACCACCTCTGTTGCAGTCTCCTATTCTTCAGCTGCAGTGGAGTCTGCTCAGCAGAGACGTCGGTCCCAGCGTCTGGCTCAGGCAGATACTGTGCACTTGGTTACTGCTGATCTTCCAGGCTCAGCCATTGTTACCAGCACTGTTCTGCGGCGAGCAGATGCTCCTGGAACTATGTCCTGCTTTTCCACTACTGAACATGCCCAAAGGATGACCTCTCATTAGAGGTCGGGGGTCACATGCTCAGGTCCTGAAGCAGTCCTTATTGGACAACAAGGAAGGTCCTGTAGAGTTTTCTCTATAAAAGGTTGGCCATGCACTAGTATAAACCTATGCTTATGAGCTTGGCTACCTTGTAATCTGTGTCTGCATGTGCTCAGGGTCGGCAGTATAGCCATTAGAATTCCGGCACCTCCGGAGATGAGTTCGTGCGTGTGAATTTAGGGCTGGCATATAGCCACTAGAATTCCGGCACCTCCAGAGAGGAGTTGTTTGTGTGCTGATGCTGACTGTATGACCACTGTATACTATCTGCTCTGTTAGTGAGCTGTGATCCTCTGTGAAGTTAACAGGGCACAGCGTTATTCCAATCTTGGCAACTCTGTGAAGCAACAGAGTTTGCTCCTATACAGACCGGGTGATGGAACCTGTGTGTATTCAGGCGTTGTACCGCCAAATAGTGCTACCATTTACTAGCAGCAGGTTCCACTCCTGCACGGTGAACCCCGGTCTGCGAACGCACCTTTACTATCTCAATGTTTACTTGGTGCGTTCCGCCAGACCTAACACACTTAGCGTTTTTGATGCGTTTTTCAACTTTAGCATTGCTTTCAACCAAGACAAATTCATTCACTGGGAAATGTATTTTTACAATTTGACAACCTTAGCTGGCCTTGGGGAGGGTGACACATCATCAAACAAAGCCTGTTTCATTTACGAAGGAGGGACTGATAAAGGAGTAGGGCCATCAGGTGGACTTTAATATTCTTAAAGGCACAGCAGTTAGTCCTCATTATTTTTAGAGAGCCATCAGCCGGCTATGCTTTCTTGTTCCAAATATTATACAGTGTGTCTCCTATACTGTTATTGCTTATGCATTAAATGCAAGGCCTGCCTCAAATTTGGATGCACCCCAATAACCTATTGAACAGACGTCCTGGATGGCCACATGAAACCAAAGTTTGCATAATTATTTATTTGGTACTGCCCTACTGTTAGACTATGCATTGAAAGCAAGGCCTGCCCTACCCCAAAGTTAGTTAATAGAGTTCAATTTTCAAATAATTTTCAAATTTTATTGGAACAGCCGGACATCATAGATTAACAGACATCATTTCATCCAATGTTTCGACAATAATGCCTTTGTCAAGGAAGTCTATGAATATTAAAACATAAATAGACAGCTTATGATTAACATCATCATATAGGCTGGAAAAAATATAGATGCAGCTTCATTGCAAAAAGAGAACAATATAATATCTGGCCATATAACATATGGCTATATATGGATGTACAGTGCCTACAAGTAGTATTCAACCGCCTGCAGATTTAGCAGGTTTAATAAGATGCAAATAAGTTAGAGCCTTCAAACTTCAAACAAGAGCAGGATTTATTAACAGATGCATAAATCTTACAAACCAAAAAGTTTTGTTGCTCAGTTACATTTTTAGAAATTTTAAACATAAAAGTGTGGGTCAATTATTATTCAACCCCTAGGTTTAATATTTTGGGGAATAACCTTTGTTTGCAATTACAGCTAATAATCGTCTTTTATAAGACCTGATCAGGCCGGCACAGGTCTCTGGAGTTATCTTGGCCCACTCCTCCATGCAGATCTTCTCCAAGTTATCTAGGTTCTTTGGGTGTCTCATGTGGACTTTAATCTTGAGCTCCTTCCACAAGTTTTCAATTGGGTTAAGGTCAGGAGACTGACTAGGCCACTGCAACACCTTGATTTTTTGCCTCTTGAACCAGGCCTTGGTTTTCTTGGCTGTGTGCTTTGGGTCGTTGTCTTGTTGGAAGATGAAATGACGACCCATCTTAAGATCCTTGATGGAGGAGCGGAGGTTCTTGACCAAAATCTCCAGGTAGGCCGTGCTATCCATCTTCCCATGGATGCGGACCAGATGGCCAGGCCCCTTGGCTGAGAAACAGCCCCACAGCATGATGCTGCCACCACCATGCTTGACTGTAGGGATGGTATTCTTGGGGTCGTATGCAGTGCCATCCAGTCTCCAAACGTCACGTGTGTGGTTGGCACCAAAGATCTCGATCTTGGTCTCATCAGACCAGAGAACCTTGAACCAGTCAGTCTCAGAGTCCTCCAAGTGATCATGAGCAAACTGTAGATGAGCCTTGACATGACGCTTTGAAAGTAAAGGTACCTTACGGGCTCGTCTGGAACGGAGACCATTGCGGTGTAGTACGTTACTTATGGTGTTGACTGAAACCAATGTCCCCACTGCCATGAGATCTTCCCGGAGCTCCTTCCTTGTTGTCCTTGGGTTAGCCTTGACTCTTCGGACAAGCCTGGCCTCGGCACGGGAGGAAACTTTCAAAGGCTGTTCAGGCCGTGGAAGGCTAACAGTAGTTCCATAAGCCTTCCACTTCCGGATGATGTTCCCAACAGTGGAGACAGGTAGGCCCAACTCCTTGGAAAGGGTTTTGTACCCCTTGCCAGCCTTGTGACCCTCCACGATCTTGTCTCTGATGGCCTTGGAATGCTCCTTTGTCTTTCCCATGTTGACCATGTATGAGTGCTGTTCACAAGTTTGGGGAGGGTCTTAAATAGTCAGAAAAGGCTGGAAAAAGAGATAATTAATCCAAACATGTGAAGCTCATTGTTCTTTGTGCCTGAACTACTTCTTAATACTTTAGGGGAACCAAACAGAATTCTGGTGGGTTGAGGGGTTGAATAATAAATGACCCTGTGAAAAGAGTTTTCACAATTTAAAAAAAATAATAAACAAAGAAATAACATTCTTTTTTGCTGCAGTGCATTTCACACTTCCAGGCTGATCTACAGTCCAAATGTCACAATTCCAAGTTAATTCCAAATGTGTGAACCTGCTAAATCTGCAGGGGGTTGAATACTACTTGTAGGCACTGTATATCTCCCTTTTTATAAGTAGGGATATCTATGAGCAATAGTGAAATAGGTGACCAAAACTCATTTATAGCCATTCAAAAATATAAATAAATCCATAAGTAAGATGGGAAATCCTGCAACGAAAAGAATGAAGGAGGAGGAGGGAAAAAAAGGGGGGAAAAGCTTCCCTGCAAGAGTTAAGTACCAATAACACCCACAGTGTAGATTTATGTAATAATCATATTAAATATAATAGTAAATAGAAAGATACTTCACAACTAGAGACATAAAGAATATATAAAGAAATAAAACAAAAATATATTAGTAAGAAAGAAAAGAATAAAAAAGATAAAAAAAATACAAGGATAATAGAGATTCAAGTGTAAATATCAAAGAAAATAAATAGCCTGTGATCATATACATCAGAATATACTCCAGGTAAAAAGTGAACAAATGAACATCAGATCAAGATACCTGTTGCAGACTATTAGAAGGTATTCAGTGCAGTATGGTTCATAACATGCCGTTAGACTTAATATGGAAACAGCCCATGCGCTAGAAAGAAATGTGACATAATGATTACATTAAACCTATTCTCGATATAGGTAAAAGAAAACCAGTAGAAAGAACAATGATAAGCACAGCTACCCGTGCAGTGGAGAGACCGGCATGCCTCCGGTGTGTACATGCGGTGAAGTGCAGAACGCCACAGGAAGTTATGTATAATTGAGACTGTGGCATGACATCACATCCAGTGGTGGACTCGGGGAGTGTACGAGAGGACCCAAAAGGAAGATCGGGTTCGCAGGTACAGTAAAGAATCCGGCACCCGGTGATAAAAAGAGCTGGAGAACAGAAAGGAAATAAACAGCGCATGCACCGCTTTTGCAGATAAGAACTAAAGAATACATGCATTTTAATGAAACTTCCTCCCATATAGGTACCAAAACCGTAATAATTAACAAGCAATAGGTGGAATTAAAGAATAAAAAGGAGAGATGACAATGAAAAACAACAAAGATGAGTCTAATGTGAAAATGAAAAAATAAGAAAAAGTAAAAAAGGAGAGAGAGCGAAAAAACATAATGGAATAAGGGGGAAAGAAAAAGAAGGGGAAAAAAAAAAGAAAGAAGGGGGGAGAAAAAAGGATTAACCCTAACTGATATATATGATAGAACTACAATCTACAAGAAATACATAATGAAAAGCATAAAAAAGTAGGGAGGGGGAAAAAAAGGGAAAGGAGTGTCACCCAGTAGGAAAACGAGGTCTATGGAGAATGTTGCATTCAAAGGGGAATCTAGAAGAGATCAGAAAGATATAATTAGCATCATGAATCCAACGATAAACAATCATACCAGCAGGAATAATCAAGTTAACGTTGAAGAGCTTCATATTCTCTATTCATACCCCGTGAGTGGAGTGTCTGGAGTGTAAATATCCAGAACGCCTCCCTCTCTTTCTATTTATGAATTCTGTCGCCACCCCTCCTAAACCAGGGATTCAATTTTGAGGAGGATAATTTGCATATTCCAGGTGCCTTCTGGGAAAAGCGAAGTCTCCCTCAGCTAGAAGATCGTTGGGTACAGCCGGGACCAGCTGCTTGGAAAGCATCACCAAACCAGGGATTCAATTTTGAGGAGGATAATTTGCATATTCCAGGTGCCTTCTGGGAAAAACGAAGAGTCTCCCTCAGCTAGAAGATCGTTGGGTACAGCCGGGACCAGCTGCTTGGAAAGCATCACCAAACCAGGGATTCAATTTTGAGGAGGATAATTTGCATATTCAAGGTGCCTTCTGGGAAAAGCGAAGAGTCTCCCTCAGCTAGAAGATTGTTGGGTACAGCCGGGACCAGCTGCTTGGAAAGCATCACCAAACCAGGGATTCAATTTTGAGGAGGATAATTTGCATATTCCAGGTGCCTTCTGGGAAAAGCGAAGAGTCTCCCTCAGCTAGAAGATCGTTGGGTACAGCCGGGACCAGCTGCTTGGAAAGCATCACCAAACCAGGGATTCAATTTTGAGGAGGATAATTTGCATATTCCAGGTGCCTTCTGGGAAAAGCGAAGAGTCTCCCTCAGCTAGAAGATCGTTGGGTACAGCCGGGACCAGCTGCTTGGAAAGCATCACCAAACCAGGGATTCAATTTTGAGGAGGATAATTTGCATATTCCAGGTGCCTTCTGGGAAAAGTGAAGAGTCTCCCTCAGCTAGAAGATCGTTGGGTACAGCCGGGACCAGCTGCTTGGAAAGCATCACCAAACCAGGGATTCAATTTTGAGGAGGATAATTTGCATATTCCAGGTGCCTTCTGGGAAAAGCGAAGAGTCTACCTCAGCTAGAAGATCGTTGGGTACAGCCGGGATCAGCTGCTTGGAAAGCATCACCAAACCAGGGATTCAATTTTGAGGAGGATAGTTTGCATATTCCAGGTGCCTTCTGGGAAAAGCGAAGAGTCTCCCTCAGCTAGAAGATCGTTGGGTACAGCCGGTACCAGCTGCTTGGAAAGCATCACCAAACCAGGGATTCAATTTTGAGGAGGATAATTTGCATATTCCAGGTGCCTTCTGGGAAAAGCGAAGAGTCTCCCTCAGCTAGAAGATCGTTGGGTACAGCCGGGACCAGCTGCTTGGAAAGCATCACCAAACCAGGGATTCAATTTTGAGGAGGATAATTTGCATATTCCAGGTGCCTTCTGGGAAAAGCGAAGAGTCTCCCTCAGCTAGAAGATCTTTGGGTACAGCCGGGACCAGCTGCTTGGAAAGCATCACCAAACCAGGGATTCAATTTTGAGGAGGATAATTTGCATATTCTAGGTGCCTTCTGGTAAAAGCGAAGAGTCTCCCCCAGCTAGAAGATCATTGGGTACAGCCGGGACCAGCTGCATTTTTGCCTGTAGGACATTATTGCAAGAGAGCTTGGCTGAGTAGATTACACAAGAAGGAAAACACACAGCAAGTCAGCAGGATCTAGGAGCAACATGGCAGATGTGACAACCTACATGGTGAGCTGCAGCATGTGCTACATGTTCACAGATCGACCAGAAGAAGAATCGAATTTCACCTGTCAGAAGTGTAGACTAGTGGCCCTTTTAGAAGAAAAGGTGCGGGGTCTGTAAGAAAGAATAGCAACTTTGAAACTCATCAAAGAGAATGAAGACTTCCTAGACAGAACAGAAGCATCTCTACTGGTCACAGAAGGTGAAAAAAGTGTCAGAGAACCTCCAAAAGCAGATGAGTGGAAGCATGTCACCAAAAGAAGCAAGAAGACCATGGATAAATCACCAACCACACAACTGAAGAACTGATATCAAATCTTTGTAGAGGATGAAGATGGCACACCTAAGGATGAAGCAATACCAGCAAGCAAAAAAGAAAAGGGCACACAGCAACAAGTGACAGCAAAAAGTACAGCCAAGAAGCAACGAAGAGTGGTGGTGGTGGGAGACTCACTACTGAGAGGCACAGAAGCAGACATCTGCAGACCGGACATAACTGCAAGAGAAGTATGCTGCCTTCCAGGTGCGATGATCAAGGATGTGACCGACAGGATACCAAAGCTCTTCAGCTCCAAGGACGTCCACCCATTTCTTCTGATACATGTTGGCACCAATGACACGGCAAGGAAGGACCTACCGACAATCTGCAAGGACTTTGAAGAGTTGGGGAAGAAAGTAAAGGAACTGGATGCACAGGTAGTTTTTTTTTCTATCCTTCCAGGAGATGGGCATGGCACCAGGAGATGGAAAAGGATCCTTGATGCGAACAACTGGCTAAGACGATGGTGCAGACAACAAGGATTCGGATTCCTGGACCATGGTGTGAATTACTTGTACAATGGACTCCTCGCCAGAGACGGACTACACCTCAACAAACCTGGGAAACCCACATTCGCCAGAAGACTCGCTACACTCATCAGGAGGGCGTTAAACTAGAAGAAGAGGGGACGGGAAGAAAAACATTAGACTCGAACAAAGAAGACCCAGGAAAACATACTCAGAAGGGAGTTAAGAACATTTCTAAAACAATCCACAGCGAGGAGATTGGAACAAAACAAAATCCTCTAAACTGCATGCTCGCAAACGCCAGAAGCCTGACAAACAAGATGGAAGAACTAGAAGCAGAAATATCTACAGGTAACTTTGACATAGTGGGAATAACCGAGACATGGTTAGATGAAAGCTATGACTGGGCAGTTAACTTACAGGGTTACAGTCTGTTTAGAAAGGATCGTAAAAATCGGAGAGGAGGAGGGGTTTGTCTCTATGTAAAGTCTTGTCTAAAGTCCACTTTAAGGGAGGATATTAGCGAAGGGAATGAGGATGTTGAGTCCATATGGGTCGAAATTCATGGAGGGAAAAATGGTAACAAAATTCTCATTGGGGTCTGTTACAAACCCCCAAATATAACAGAAACCATGGAAAGTCTACTTCTAAAGCAGATAGATGAAGCTGCAACCCATAATGAGGTCCTGGTTATGGGGGACTTTAACTACCCGGATATTAACTGGGAAACAGAAACCTGTGAAACCCATAAAGGCAACAGGTTTCTGCTAATAACCAAGAAAAATTATCTTTCACAATTGGTGCAGAATCCAACCAGAGGAGCAGCACTTTTAGACCTAATACTATCTAATAGACCTGACAGAATAACAAATCTGCAGGTGGTCAGGCATCTAGGAAATAGCGACCACAATATTGTACAGTTTCACCTGTCTTTCACTAGGGGGACTTGTCAGGGAGTCACAAAAACACTGAACTTTAGGACGGCAAAGTTTGACCAGCTTAGAGATGCCCTTAATCTGGTAGACTGGGACAATATCCTCAGAAATAAGAATACAGATAATAAATGGAAAATGTTTAAGAACATCCTAAATAGGCACTGTAAGCGGTTTATACCTTGTGGGAATAAAAGGACTAGAAATAGGAAAAACCCAATGTGGCTAAACAAAGAAGTAAGACAGGCAATTAACAGTAAAAAGAAAGCATTTGCACTACTAAAGCAGGATGGCACCATTGAAGCTCTAAAAAACTATAGGGAGAAAAATACTTTATCTAAAAAACTAATTAAAGCTGCCAAAAAGGAAACAGAGAAGCACATTTCTAAGGAGAGTAAAACTAATCCCAAACTGTTCTTCAACTATATCAATAGTAAAAGAATAAAAACTGAAAATGTAGGCCCCTTAAAAAATAGTGAGGAAAGAATGGTTGTAGATGACGAGGAAAAAGCTAACATATTAAACACCTTCTTCTCCACGGTATTCACGGTGGAAAATGAAATGCTAGGTGAAATCCCAAGAAACAATGAAAACCCTATAATCAGGGTCACCAATCTAACCCAAGAAGAGGTGCGAAACCGGCTAAATAAGATTAAAATAGATAAATCTCCGGGTCCGGATGGCATACACCCACGAGTACTAAGAGAACTAAGTTATGTAATAGATAAACCATTATTTCTTATTTTTAGGGACTCTATAGCGACGGGGTCTGTTCCGCAAGACTGGCGCATAGCAAATGTGGTGCCAATATTCAAAAAGGGCTCTAAATGTGAACCTAGGAAATTATAGGCCAGTAAGTCTAACCTCTATTGTTGGTAAAATATTTGAAGTTTCTGAGGGATGTTATTCTGGATTATCTCAATGAGAATAACTGTTTAACTCCATATCAGCATGGGTTTATGAGAAATCGCTCCTGTCAAACCAATCTAATCAGTTTTTATGAAGAGGTAAGCTACAGGCTGGACCACGGTGAGTCATTGGATGTGGTATATCTCGATTTTTCCAAAGCGTTTGATACCGTGCCGCACAAGAGGTTGGTACACAGAATGAGAATGCTTGGTCTGGGGGAAAATGTGTGTAAATGGGTTAGTAACTGGCTTAGTGATAGAAAGCAGAGGGTGGTTATAAATGGTATAGTCTCTAACTGGGTCGCTGTGACCAGTGGGGTATCGCAGGGGTCGGTATTGGGACCTGTTCTCTTCAACATATTCATTAATGATCTGGTAGAAGGTTTACACAGTAAAATATTGATATTTGCAGATGATACAAAACTATGTAAAGCAGTTAATACAAGAGAAGATAGTATTCTGCTACAGACTTGGGCTGAAAGGTGGCAGATGAGGTTTAACAATGATAAATGTAAGGTTATACACATGGGAAGAAGGAATCAATATCACCATTACACACTGAACGGGAAACCACTGGGTAAATCTGACAGGGAAAAGGACTTGGGGATCCTAGTTAATGATAAACTTACCTGGAGCAGCCAGTGCCAGGCAGCAGCTGCCAAGGCAAACAGGATCATGGGGTGCATTAAAAGAGGTCTGGATACACATGATGAGAGCATTATACTGCCTCTGTACAAATCCCTAGTTAGACCGCACATGGAGTACTGTGTCCAGTTTTTGGCACCGGTGCTCAGGAAGGATATAATGGAACTAGAGAGAGTACAAAGGAGGGCAACAAAATTAATAAAGGGGATGGGAGAACTACAATACCCAGATAGATTAGCGAAATTAGGATTATTTAGTCTAGAAAAAAGATGACTGAGGGGCGATCTAATAACCATGTATAAGTATATAAGGGGACCATACAAATATCTCGCTGAGGATCTGTTTATACCAAGGAAGGTGACGGGCACAAGGGGAAATTCTTTGCGTCTGGAGGAGAGAAGGTTTTTCCACCAACATAGAAGAGGATTCTTTACTGTTAGGGCAGTGAGAATCTGGAATTGCTTGCCTGAGGAGGTGGTGATGGCGAACTCAGTCGAGGGGTTCAAGAGAGGCCTGGATGTCTTCCTGGAGCAGAACAATATTGTATCATACAATTATTAGGTTCTGTAGAAGGACGTAGATCTGGGGATTTGTTATGATGGAATATAGGCTGAACTGGATGGACAAATGTCTTTTTTCGGCCTTACTAACTATGTTACTATGTTACCATGTAAATGAGGGAATACTCTCCAGGACCTGAAATTTCAATTGAGTTGTCATTTGTCCCGCCATAATGAAATGAGAAAGGACTGGTAACATCATGCGTTTACAACGGATTGTAGATTTATGTTGTGATATGTGGTCCCAGATATGTCGGGTAGTTTCTCCCACATATCCGAGACCGCAAAGGCATTTTATCAAATAAACCACATAAGAGGAGTCGCATGTAAAAAAAACCTTTAATCTGAAAACATTTACCGGATCTAGGGTGAGAGAAAGTATCACCTTTAATCACATTAGAACATTGTGGACAGTGTAAGAAGGGGAATGTCCTTCGTTTTTGTGTCATCAGTGTTAGCTGTCGTTGTATAGGTTTCCCAGAACCGTTGTCTGCTTTGACTAACATGTTTCTGATATTCTGTGGTCTCCTATGGCAAATAAGAGGGGGAATACTGAATTCCGGAATGGTGGGATAAGGCTTCGCCAAGAGTGGCCAATGTTCCAAAATACAACCTTTCAAAAAATTAATATAGGGATGATATGTGGTAATAAAAGGTATCCTTTTATCGATACACATATTAGTTTCTCATTGGCTCAGAATGGCCACGTGAAACCAATGTTCCCATTATTTTGATTTTCTTTACTCCCAGAAAGTTTGCCCATGAAGTGAATGCAAGGCTTGCTCAAAATTTGGATGCATCCCAATAACCCTTTGAACAGATGTCCTGGATGGCCAACTGAAAGCATTGTTCCCATTATTAGAAATTTGGCACTCCCATACTGTTTGCCTATACAGTGAATTGTTGAACCAGAAGAGCCTGCATTGGAGAATGTCAGTGTTGAGGATGAAGGCCGGGCATTGTAGCATTGCAGTGTTGTGGCTAAACACATGGCAGCATAGCATTTCAGTGTTGAGCATGAAGAACTGGTAGTGGAGAAATGCATTGCCGAAGCTGACCAACCAAGAAAGTTCACATTATTAGGAAGTGGGTCTCCCATACTGTTTGACTATGCAGTGAATGCAATGCCTGCCCCAAATTTGGATGCACCTCAATACACCTTGTGAGAAAATTTGGTTTAAGGGCATCATAAACACCCTTAAGAACAATAATGTGAGTGTTGGGTCTTGGAAAACGGTCACCATGGTGATCTAGTGGTGGTGGATGAAGAGACGTGGAGGATGGCCTACTAAAAATCTCTTCCCATTAAAAAAGAGCGGGTCTCCTATACTTGTAATGCCTATGCAGTAAGTGTATGGGCTGATAAACATTCACCCCTGGGGGGTATACAGCAACATACTGTCAAAAAATTTGGCTTACGGGCATCATAAACACCCTTAAAAACAATAACGTCGGTGTTGTATCATGGACAATGGTCACCATGGTGATCTACTGGTGGTGGATGATGAGGATGAGGAGGAGGAGAAGGATGACAAAAACAGCAAATAGCCCAAATCAGGAAGCATATACCCATGTGTGGGTGTGAAGAGCTGCATGGAAATAGAGTTCCCAAAAAAGACACTGGAGTTGAGTTTGTATTTCACTGCTATCATTCGGTGGTGTAGAGAAGTCTGGCCCTATCCAGCCCTTGTTCATTTTTATAAGTGTCAGCCTGTCATCATTTTCAGTTGACAGAAAGATGCAATTCTCAATTATAATTTCACTAGCGGCACTAAATACCCTTTTTGACAAAATGCAAGCGGCATGGCAGGCCAGGACCTCCAAGGTGTAGAGAGAAAGTTCCTGACATGTGTCCAGCTTGGATACCCAATAATTATAAGGCACAGAGGAATCTGTACGGTCAGCAAAGTAATCCCTCAGCATCTTCCAAAACTTTGCACTCTTTGTGAGAATACCCAATGCCTCAGGGCCAGTGCGATGGGAGGGTCTGAGAAAAGTCTCCCAGAAATTTGTCATTGTTCTCCTGCATCTGCTGGATTGGAGTTGTGTCTCCCTCGACTGTACTCCTTGGTTGTCCCTACGAACTGTGACCTCTGCTTCCAGCATTTTCAGATGGGAATTTTTTTAATAATTCTGCAACAAAAACCCTCTGGTACTGCACCATTTTAGCACACCTGTCTGCCTTTGGAAGAAGAGATAGAAAGATTCTCCTTGTTGCATGGGTCTAGAAGTGTCACCAACCAGTAATGAATGTCACCGAAAATTTTGAGAACGCGAGGGTCACGGGAAAAGCAGTGTAATATGAACTCAGCCATGCGTGCCAGACTGCTAACAGGCCAGACTTCTGTGTTCTAACCAAGAGGAAGACTAACAATGCTCTCCTCCTCCTCCATGCCCTCAGGCCATCCACGCTAAACAGACAGTATGAAATTTGTGCTTGTGGTACCATCGTCACTCACTATCTTGGTGGAGTCCTCAAAGTGTTGGAGGATGGTTCATATGTCTGACATTCCTGATGTGTGGAGTCTGAAATGAATACTGATGGCCTTGTTGATGCTGGTAGTCAACAATTGCCCTCTTCTGCTAACAAATCATCAACATCTGCAGTCTAGAGGGGACATCACAAACCAATCGGTGAGCCGGAAGCTGCAAATGCTGCTGAAGCATGGTAAGGGCAGCAGAAGCTGTAGCTGACTTTCTAAAATGGGCACACAAGCAATGTACTTTGACAAGCAGATCTGGGAGCTCCGGGTAGCATTTGAGAAAACGTTGAACAGCGAGATAAAGCACATGGGCCAGCCATGGTACGTGTGTGAGTTCGCCTCACCTCAGAGCCACCACCAGATTCCGGCCGTTGTCACACATGACCATGCCTGGCTGTAGATGCAGTGGTGTCAACCACAGATCTCTCTGCTCTTTCAGAGCTGTCCACAATTCTTCAGCATTTTGCGGTTTGTCACCTAAGCATATTAGCTTCAGCACAGCCATTGCCACTTAGCTGAGGCAGTGCTGCAGTGCTTCCAGCTTGTAACTGATGTTGTCATTTTGGAGATGGAGGCTGAAGAGGAGCAGGAGGAGGAGGAAGTGCAGGAGCTTTAGACTGTGTGGGCAACCCTGATAGATGTAGGGTCCGCATTCCTTGGTGTCAGGAGGATCTGTTCCATCCCAAGGTCTGACTGGGTCTCGGCTTCCACTATGTTAGCCCAGTGTGCCATCAGCGAGATGCACCATCCCTGCCCTCAAGCACTTGTCCACGTGTCCGTGGTTAGTTGGACTTTCCCAGTAACAGCAATGTTGAGGGCACGGCTAATGATGTGGGACACAAGCTTTTTTTAATGCGGGGATGGCACACTGGGAGAAATAGTGACAGCTGGGGACCGAGTGCCTTGGGATGGCTGCCACCAGCAGGTTGCAGAAAGCTTCCATCTCCATGAGCCTAAAAGGCAACATTTCTAGTGCAAGCAGACGAGAAATGTGTGAATTTAGTAGTGTGACCTGTGGGGCGTTGGCAGCATATTTGAGCATGTGTTCCAAGAACTGGGGTATGAACAACTGAATGCTGTGATGGGACAAGGACGTGGACGTGCTTGATGATGGTGCTAGTTAAATGTGTGCTACGACAGGTGCAGGGCACGAGGCATCTTCACTGGCACCATGGTCAGGTTATTGGCTTCTGCGCACAACAGCAGAAGAAGCAGTAGTGTCACCTGCAGACAGTGTTCCAGGACCCTGGGGTTCGGCCCACAAAGTCGGGTGCTTTGCTGCTATATGCCTGATCATGTTGTTGGTGGTCAGGCTGGTAGTTTTGCTATCCTTGCTGATGTGGGCATAGCAGGTGGTGAAAATGGCTCGTTAGAGATTATTGGCAGAGTCTTTAAAAATCAGCCAGACTCAGGAAGACCTAACAGTTGTACTGGCAACTTCCGCCGTGTTGGTGTTACGGGAACGGTTGCCTGTCTTTTGTCTGTGGCCACTACACTGCTTCTTCCTGCCTGTTGTGGTGCTATGCCTCCCTCCCCTTGTGTGCTGCTGTCCTCGATCTGCATGTCCTCCTGCCAGCATGGATCAGTTACTATATTATCCACCACCTCATCTTCCACTTCTGCACCCTGGTCCTCCTCCTGGCTTTTTGGCAACTGTGTTTGTGCTACATGCAATCTCCTCCTGCCCCTCTTCAAGTGCACCAGGAGAGAAGCCAGAATCTCTAAATGGAAAAGTAAACAGCTCTTCTGAGTGTCTAAGTGTGGGATTAGTTGTCGTTGGGTGCTCTGCATGGGGGAGGAAGGAGGATTGGGGAATATACGGTCCAGACTCACGGCTACTGATACTTGACAGTGTCAAAGACAGGGTGGTGGTGGTGGCAGCAAAGTGACTGGAAGAATTATCCGCTATCCAACCAGCAACCTTTTGACACTGCTCTAGGTTCAATAGTGGTGTGCTGCTGTGGTCCCCTAGTAACTGTGGCAGCAAGGTTGAGCAAGAACATGTGGGTGTTTGTTGTGGCCCAATTTCTGCTTGCCTCACCTTCTGCATGCACCATCACCATGACTTCCATTTCCCCTTCCCTTAGCATGTGCCTTGCCCATTTTAAATGGACTACAATATTTTGCATGTCCACTAAAAATGACTGACTTTGGAGCGAACTTATATGTGATCCGTGTGCAGTAAAACCACAGTTTATAATACCTGGCCTGCATGTAACACATTTTTGGGAGGCAAACTGGTGTCAATAACTAGCCAAAGACACAGCAAAAACAGTTCAATGGAGCCCTCAAATGCCACAATTTATAGCCCACAGATAGATTAGTCGTGTGACGAAGATACCCTACTTTAAAATATCTGACTTGCAATTTTTTTTAAAAAACAACAAAACAGTGTCAATAATTAACCAAAGACACAGCAAAAACAGTTCAATGGAGCCATCAAATGCTACAAATTTTAGCCCACAGATAGGTGAATCGTGTGACAAAGATACCCCACTTTAAAATATCTGGCTTGTATTTAAAAAAAAAAACAGAAAAATAGTGTCAATAACTAGCCAAAGACAAAGTAAAAACAGTTCAATGAAGCCCTCAAATGCCACAATTTTGAGCCCACAAATAGGTGAGTTGTGTGTCGGAGATCCCCCAGTTTTAATTATCTGGCCTGGATTTTTTTTTTCATAGCAAAATTGTGTCAATAACTATGCTAAGACACAGTAACAACAGTTCAGTTGAGCACATAAAAGGACCACATTTTTAGCCCACAGATACAGTGGGGCAAAAAAGTATTTAGTCAGTCAGCAATAGTGCAAGTTCCACCACTTAAAAAGATGAGAGGCGTCTGTAATTTACATCATAGGTAGACCTCAACTATGGGAGACAAACTGAGAAAAAAAAATCCAGAAAATCACATTGTCTGTTTTTTTAACAATTTATTTGCATATTATGGTGAAAAATAAGTATTTGGTCAGAAACAAAATTTCATCTCAATACTTTGTAATATATCCTTTGTTGGCAATGACAGAGGTCAAACGTTTTCTGTAAGTCTTCACAAGGTTGCCACACACTGTTGTTGGTATGTTGGCCCATTCCTCCATGCAGATCTCCTCTAGAGCAGTGATGTTTTTGGCTATTCGCTTGGCAACACGGACTTTCAACTCCCTCCAAAGGTTTTCTATAGGGTTGAGATCTGGAGACTGGCTAGGCCACTCCAGGACCTTGAAATGCTTCTTACGAAGCCACTCCTTCGTTGCCCTGGCGGTGTGCTTTGGATCATTGTCATGTTGAAAGACCCAGCCACGTTTCATCTTCAATGCCCTTGCTGATGGAAGGAGGTTTGCACTCAAAATCTCACGATACATGGCCCCATTCATTCTTTCATGTACCCGGATCAGTCGTCCTGGCCCCTTTGCAGAGAAACAGCCCCAAAGCATGATGTTTCCACCACCATGCTTTACAGTAGGTATGGTGTTTGATGGATGCAACTCAGTATTCTTTTTCCTCCAAACACGACAAGTTGTGTTTCTACCAAACAGTTCCAGTTTGTTTTCATCAGACCATAGGACATTCTCCCAAAACTCCTCTGGATCATCCAAATGCTCTCTAGCAAACTTCAGACGGGCCCGGACATGTACTGGCTTAAGCAGTGGGACACGTCTGGCACTGCAGGATCTGAGTCCATGGTGGCATAGTGTGTTACTTATGGTAGGCCTTGTTACATTGGTCCCAGCTCTCTGCAGTTCATTCACTAGGTCCCCCCGCGTGGTTCTGGGATTTTTGCTCACCGTTCTTGTGATCATTCTGACCCCACGGGGTGGGATTTTGCGTGGAGCCCCAGATCGAGGGAGATTATCAGTGGTCTTGTATGTCTTCCATTTTCTAATTATTGCTCCCACTGTTGATTTCTTCACTCCAAGCTGGTTGGCTATTGCAGATTCAGTCTTCCCAGCCTGGTGCAGGGCTACAATTTTGTTTCTGGTGTCCTTTGACAGCTCTTTGGTCTTCACCATAGTGGAGTTTGGAGTCAGACTGTTTGAGGGTGTGCACAGGCGTCTTTTTATACTGATAACAAGTTTAAACAGGTGCCATTACTACAGGTAATGAGTGGAGGAAAGAGGAGACTCTTAAAGAAGAAGTTACAGGTCTGTGAGAGCCAGAAATCTTGATTGTTTGTTTCTGACCAAATACTTATTTTCCACCATAATATGCAAATAAATTGTTAAAAAAACAGACAATGTGATTTTCTGGATTTTTTTTTCTCAGTTTATCTCCCATAGTTGAGGTCTACGTATGATGTAAATTACAGACGCCTCTCATCTTTTTAAGTGGTGGAACTTACACTATTGCTGACTGACTAAATACTTTTTTGCCCCACTGTAGGTGAGGCCTGTGACTGAAATCCCCCAGTTTTAGTTGTCTGTCCTGGATTTTATTTTTAACAGCAAAATTGTGTCAATAACTAGGCTAAGATACAGCAACAACATTTCAATTGAGCCCCAAAAATTCCCCAATTTTTACCCCACAGATAGGTGAGGCCTGTGACTGAGATCCCCCACTTTTAGTTATCTGGCCAGGATTTTTTTAACAGCAAAATTGTGTCAATAACAAGGCTAAGACAGCAACAACAGTTCAATTGAGCCCAAAATATGCCCCAACTTTTAGCCCACAGATAGGTAAGGCCTGTTATGGAGATGCCCAACTTTTAATTATTTGCCCTAGATTTTTTTTAACAGCAAAATTGTGTCAATACCTAGTTATGAGCAATTGTGCTCATTACTCGAGTTTCTCTGAGCATGCTCGAGTTGTCTCCAAGTATTTTGACGTGCTTGGAGATTTAGTTTAGTCGAAGCAGCTGCATTATTTGCAGCTGCTAGACAGCTTGAATACATGTGGGGATGGCATAAAAAACAGGCAATCCTCACTTGTATTCAAGCTATCTAGCAGCTGCAAATCATGCAGCTGCATCAACAAAAAATAAATCTCCCAGCATGCAGAAATACTCGGAAACAACATGAGCATGCTCAGAGAAGCTCAAGTAATGAGCATACTCCCTCATCACTATCAATAACTAGGCTAAGACACAGCAGCAACAGTTCAATTGAGCCCTAAAAATGACTAAATTTTTAGCCCACAGATAGGTGAGGCTTGTGACGGAGATCCCCCAGTTTTAATTGTCTGGCCTGGATTTTTGTTAACAGCAAAATCATGTCAATAACTAGGCTAAGACACAGCAACAACAGTTCAATTGAGCCCCAAAATTGCTCACATTTTTAGCATGTTTTGTACAGTTGACATGTGCGCGCAATAGCGGCAGGAGGAATTGCGATCCACCCTCAGCTATTAACTAGTTAAATGTCGCTGTCAAACGCTGACAGTGGCATTTATCTACTGCTTCCGGCCATCGGGTCAGAAATGCATGCATTGCTGACCCCCGTCATGTGAGACCTCTATAGTTGTTGATGCCAGCTTGCTGTGAGCACCACCCTGTGGTTGGCGCTCATAGCAAGCCTGTAATTCAGCTGTGTAGGAGCGATCTGATGATCGCTCCTATGTAGCTAAGACAATCCAGTTGTGCCAGCATGGCAAAAGTAAAAAAAATAAAAAATAAAAATATGAAAAAAAATATATAAAAGTTAAAATCACCCCCCTTTCAAAATAAAACAATAAAAATCAAACATACACATATTTGGTATCGCCGCATTCAGAATCGCCCGATCTATCAATTAAAAAAAAGGATTAACCTGATCGCTAAGCGATGTAGCAAGAAATGCATTCAAAAGGCCAGAATTACATTTTTTTTCATTAAAATGCAATAACGGGCGATCAAAAAAACATATTTGCACAAAATTGCAATCATTAAAAACGTCAGCTTGGCAACCAAAAAAAAGCCCTCACCTGACCCGCTACAGGTATCGGAAAATGGCACAATTTTTTTTTTCAACAAAGTTTGGAATTTTTTTTCATCACTTAGATAAAAAAATAACCTAGACATGTTTGGTGTCTATGAACTCATAATGACATGGGAAATTACATTGTCAGGTCAGTTTTAGCATTTAGTGAACCTAGCAAAAAAGCCAAACAGAAAACAAGTGAGGGATTGCAATTTTTTTTTGCAATTTCACCACACTTGGAACTTGTTTCCCGTTTTCTAGTACAAGACATGGTAAAAACAATGATGTCATTCAAAACTACATCTCGTTCCACATAAAATAAGCCCTCACATGGCGATTTTGACAGAAAAATAAAATAGTTATTTCTCTGAGAAGGAGGGGAGTGAAAAACGAAAATGCAAAAAGGAAAAAGGGCCGGGTCTTGAAGGGGTTAAATTACCTGGCGTGGGGCGCATGCGCGGCACTTGGCTGTGTCGGACATGACCGGCTGAGCTCCGCATCCCAGCAAGCCAATTTAACCCCTTAAAGCACCGGGATAGCAGCGAAATCCACGGCTACAGCGGGGACTCACCACAGAGCACCGCAGGAGCGATTATGCCGAAGAAGGGGAGCGCAGGTCAGTCGGCAAACCGCACAATAGAAGAGCTCCTTCTGAACAGCAGCGTGGGCAAAATGGCCACCGCAGCAGCTCCTTCCTCAGCCTCCCTCACAGTGGTAAGCAGCGGCGCTGAAGGAGAAGAGCCCAGCACAGCAGGGGAGGCAGTGGTTCCCACGGCTGCCTTAATAAAGACATTACAAGAGACATTCCGCTCTGAGCTGAAATCAGCCATGCACAATGTGACCTCACAGATCCAGGAGATCATGCAGCGCACCTCCAATCTGGAGGATAAGATGGAGGCGGCAGTGGGGGCCCTGGAGGAGGACCAAGAGACCATTAAAGTCCACACAGAGCGTATAATGGAGTTAGAGCTAAAGTGTGAATACTTTGAGAACAGGTCCCGTAGAGGCAATATACGCATTAGGGGCCTCCCAGAGTCCATCATAGCTCTTAAAGACACAGCTGCAGCGCTGTTTAAAGCACTACTCCCAGATGTGGAACCCTCTGTGCTTCACATTACTAGAATCCACAGAGCATTGGGCAGACCGAGAGCATCAGACCTCCCCAGGGATGTTGTGCTTAAAATGCACTATGAGGAGTCGAGAGACTTAATCTTGTCAGCAACCAGAGAAATGTCCTCCCTACCTGGACTACCAAACTCAGTGCGACTTTTTGCTGATATATCACCCTCTATGCTTGCGAGGAGAAGGTCACTTAAACCGGTCACAGCAGCACTTCAGGCAGTAAGTGTCAAGTACCGATGGGGGTTCCCGTTTGCTTTATTATTCACTCATGGAGGCGAGTCGTTTATATGCCGATCCTTAGAAGAAGGAACAAAAGCTCTTGAACGTGCCGGAATACCAATCCTGGAAGCCTTGCCTCCTCAACCGCGATGAAAATCGCACCCGCAGAGAGAATGAACACAGACCCCTAGAACCAGGAGCCAGAATGCGCGGGTTACTTGAATCTCCTCTGGGTCCACATGGTGAACTCCTCTATGAATAGAGCTATAGTGACATAGCTCCGGTGCCTTATTTCTACAATAGACACCCCAGGATAGTTACTAGCAGAGTCGATCTGCTGTAGTTGAAAGTTAAAATTGCAGTTGGTTATTGCAGTTGGTTATGACCTATGTTCAATATATAATCCACCCCTACTTACTTTATAACTAGCAAGGGTTAGGCTGTTGGGCTCAGGTACGTGCTGCCTGACTGGGCTGATCTCTGGGATTCCCTTTGCTATGGGACCCCGGAATACTGCCTCAAAAGGGTATTCTACCCTAATGTTCAATTGTTCTTTGTCTAATGTCTTTGTCTCCCCTTGTGTTGTTTTTCCCCTTTCGTTTCTCTACAGATGTGAATGTGCTCCACTGTTCTGCATTTCTCTGATGCGACTTCTCGGCAAGTTGAGGAAAGCGGACAATAGTCGCGGGCGGATCATTAGCGGTAACAAATTTTACATCCATGTGTATAGTATTGTCCCATAATGTACATGGGTTTAACTCACCCATGAAGCGTAAAAAGGCGTTTCTGGACTACCACAAACACAAACCAGATATCATTTGCTTACAAGAAACCCACTTCTCTAAAACTTCTAGCCCTAAATACTTTGACTCCAATTACTCCCATTTTTATTTGGCGACATGGGAACGTAAGACCAGAGGCGTAGCCATACTATTCAAAAATAGCCTGCCATTTCAGCTGGAGGCCACTGTTGAGGACACGGAGGTCACCACGACGTCACCGCAAGGTCCTGCAAGCGCTGATTCGAAGGAAGAAAGGCTGCCGGAAAGAAGCAGGGTGCGTCCGAGGGTGAGTATATACCTAATAGGAAGTATATACCTATAAGTTATATACCTAATAGGAATATACTCACCCTCGGACGCGCCCTGCTTCTCTCCGGCAGCCTTCCTTCCTTCGAATCAGCGCTTGCAGGACCTTGCGGTGACGTCGTGGTGACGTCGCGGCTTGTGATTGGTCGCGCGAGCGGTCACATGGGCGGTCGCGTGACCAATCACAAGCCGCGACGTCACCACGACGTCACCGCAAGGTCCTGCAAGCGCTGATTCGAAGGAAGAAAGGCTGCCGGTTAGTACCAGGGCGCGTCAGAGGGTAAGTATAGCAATATTTTTTATTTTAATTCTTTATTTTACACTTAAATATGGATCGCAGGGCCTGAAGGAGAGTTTCCTCTCCTTCAGACCCTGGGAACCATTGGAAACCCAATGCACTGCATTGGGTTTCGAGTTTCGGCCGACCCCGACCCCGACTTTTTTATAGGATCGGCCGATTTCACTCGAGCCGACTTTTGAAAAAGTCGGGTTTCGTGAAACCCGACCCGATCTTATAAAAGTAAGAGTCGCTCAACCCTAGTTCAGATGGTGGCTAAATAACTCTCTACTGACAGACCCAGAAATAGCGGTGACTATCAACAGTGACTTTAAGCTCTACTTTCAAACGAATGTTAGTGAAGAGTCATCCCCGGGAAACATATGGCTAGCCCATAAGAAATTTATCACAGGAACCATTATTAAACTGGCAACAGCCAGGAAAAAAAATAGATCGGAATTACAAACCAAACTAGAAAACAAATTATTAAATCTAGAACAAGCTAACCAGCAGACCCCCTCACGGTACCTGATCAAGCAGATACAAGATGTCAAACTCCAGTTAAACACCGTCCTCACACATAGAACAGAACGTGCCTTAACATGGACAAGGGCCTCTTTTTATAGAATGTCAAACAAGCCAAGCAAACTACTAGCGCGACAATTGCGCCAAAAAGAGTCTTTAAATACTATCCACTCAATAAAAAAAAGTAACGGGCATGTCTCTGCCCATCCTGAAGATATTTATAAAGAGTTCCATAGTTTTTATCAAAATCTATACTCACCACCCAAGTCCCCTCCCTTGCATCTTCTACAAAACTTTATGCAACACCTATCACTCCCTAAACTTAATGAATCCTCTTCCCAAATAATGCAGGCTGAGATATCAAACGAAGATGTGGAGCTAATAATCCAAAAACTGAAAACTGATAAAGCCCCTGGGCCTGATGGACTTACAGCTCCATACTATAAAAAATGTAAAGAAACTCTCACGCCGCACATTACAAAATTCTGTAATGCACTTTTAAATGGTAACCAAATGCCCCCAGAATTCTATATAGCTCATGTTGCAGTGATTCCCAAGCCCAAAAAAGATCACCAGTTAACTAAAAATTACCGACCTATCTCGTTACTTAATGTAGACTTAAAGATATTCACATCCATTATTACAGATAGAATCAACAAAGTACTCCCTTCTCTTGTGCATAGAGACCCAGTGGGTTTTATACCGAGGAGACAGGGACCGGATAATATAAGACGTAATCTAAATATAATACACTCAGCGACCAATTCTCAGAGGCCTACTATGCTTCTAGCCTTAGACATTGAAAAGGCTTTTGACTCAGTGTCATGGCCATACCTTTTCGACGTATTATCTTTGTTTGGTCTGCCCCACAAACTAGTCAACTGCCTAACTTTACTATACGATAAACCAACTGCATACCTTAAACTCCCGTCACTGCAACCTACCCCAATAAAAATAATGAGAGGAACTGTTCGCCCTGGCAATGGAACCTCTAGCCGAAGCCATAAGGAAAAACCCCGACATCTTAGGACCTGCTGATCTGGGCGATCAATATAAAGTTAGTCTGTTCGCCGACGATTTACTTCTAACCCTCACTAATCCCCATACCAGCACAGGCACGGTGGCGCAGTGGTTAGCACTGCAGCCTTGCAGCGCTGGGGTCCTGGGTTCTAATCCCACCCAGGACAACATCTGCAAAAAGTTTGTATGTTCTCTCCGTGTTTGAGTGGGTTTCCTCCGGGCACTCCAGTTTCCTCCCACATTCCAAAGACATATTGATAGAGATTCTAGATTGTGAGCCCCATCGGGGACAGTGATGATAATGTGTGCAAAACTGTAAAGCGCTGTGGAATATGTTAGGGCTATATAAAAATAAAGATTATTATTATACCACCCTTCCAATTTTATTTTCACTACTTCATGACTTTGAGCTGGTATCAGGGCTTAAAATAAATATAGACAAGTCAGAAGCTCTCTTCCTGAATACATCTGAAAAAGATCAAGCATACTTAGTGTCGCAATTTGGATTTGAAAAAAAAAGAACACTATCTAACCTATTTGGGGATTAACCTCACGTCTAACCGATCTACTTTATACAAATGGAACTACACCCCCCTTATAACGAACTTTCAACGGGATTTGACTAAATGGTCATCGCTGACACTTTCATGGCTAGGCAGAATAAATGCCATAAAAATGGTCTCTCTCCCAAGGTTTCTATACCTGTTCCGCTCTCTCCCCATTCCAGTCCCCTCGAGAGTAATATGCGATATACACTCAATGGTTTCTAAATTTATATGGCAGGGGAAAAAACCCAGAATCAAACAACAGATTATGTTTATTCACCGAAAAAAAGGAGGATTCTCCTTACCCAATTTCATAAATTTTTATAAAGCGGCCCAGATTGCCCAACTAACTAGAATTTGCTTGACTGTAGATAAGCCTAGATGGGTCCAACTGGAATCATTTCTGTTGAAACCTTACTCTCTGTCGGGCCTGCTGTGGACTGAAGCTAAACTCCCCAAACATATCGCTGATGTCTCACCCTTCGCGGCTCAGTCACTGCTCCTCTGGAGGAAAGAGAGGTTTAAGAATGAGCTGCAAACTAGGAATACGCCACTAAATTCGCTATTTTGCAACCCAGTCTTCCCCCCGGGTCTTGATCCCCAACCCTTTTCCTGGTGGATTCTGAGAGGAATAACTACTGTAAAACATCTCTGCTCCCCGTTTAATGTAATCCTATCTAAACAGGAGTTCATTCACAAGTATGAACCGCCAGTCCGGGAAGCATTCCATATTAATCAAATCTTTGATTTTGCTAGAAAGAGTGCACCGGGTGGGAGGCCTCTCCGAATCACTGGATTTGAATAGAAATGCTCAAGTGATCCGCTGGGAGGGGGGGTTATCTCTTACTTATACTCTTCCTTCGCCATTACACAGGAAGAGAAGAAGCTTAGATTTATGCAACAATGGGAGGAGGATCTGGGATTTGACATCTCGCTGGGAGAATGGCAGAGCTGTTGCAACACATTATCAAGAGGCTCCCACCAAGTATCCCTAGTAGAGTCTTCTCTCTGAGTCTTACATAGAACTTACCTAGTCCCTACAATACCTTGTCATATATCCTCAGGCTTCTGATAAATGTTTTAGAGGTTGTGACGCACCTGGAGATATGGGTCAAATATGGTGGACCTGCCCGGTGGTGTCTGACCTATGGCGAAAGGTGAAGCTCTTGGTGGAGAGGATGTATGGAAAAGAGATACCAATGAGCCCATTAACCTTCCTCCTGGGATTAAAACCAAAGGGATTATCCAAAAACTTACACATATTGGTGGTCCTGCTGGGAATGGCGACTAAAATACACATAGCGTCAAAGTGGAGGTCTCTCTTGCTCTCGATTTCTCTTGTCAAAGATAGAATGAACACCATCATGATATACGAGCGCATTCAAGCGACGAGGATCGATAACTGGAACTCCTTTTTTCAAATTTGGTTGCCATGGCTGGAACTACATCCGGACGATCAAGTGAGGTTGGCTCTTACCCTTTCTCCGTGAGGCACCGATTCTTTTCTAACTCTGTGGTGGTCTGGGGATGCCTGATTGGGCCGGTGATGGTGTCCGACTAATATTTGTTGATATGAGAGAAGTTTTTTTTTTGTAAAATTGTGGAGCGGTTTTATATTGTTCACGATCTTGAGCTTATCCCCTCTCATTTCTGTCTTGTCTTTGTCCTGTCTTAATTTTATCAACATCTTTAACCCCCAATTATAATATCATGTTATTGTTGATATGTATGTGATTTCTGTACATTCAATACTCCCATGTTGGGAGATCTATGTGATTTTTTTCAAATAAAAATTTATTGAAACAAAAAAAATTATCTGGCGTGTAGCAAAATTGTGTCAATAAGTAGGCTAAGGCAAAGCAAAAAATATTCAATGGCGCCCTGAAAGAGCACAATTTTGAGCACAATGATAGGCGATCCGTGTGGCAGATAAAACACCGTGTACAATATCTGACCTGTAGGTGAAGACATTTTTAAGCCAACCGGTGTCAAGAACTTGCAAAAGACACACCAAAATATTTTTCAGTACCACAAAAGTGGCAGAATTTTATGCGCACTCAGAATTTATTGCTATGACAAACAAACCCCTGTTTAAAATATCTGGATTTTAACTCTGTACTATGGAAAGGATCTGGCTGTATTCTGCATTACCAACAAGCAAACGGAGAAATAAAACATGTGCTCTGGATTGCTTTTAAATAAAACAATCAGGATTAAGATGTAAAAAAAAATATTCCTGGCCACTGACACCTTGGGCTACGTCTGTACAGTCAATATCTGTAATAGACAGCAGCAGCAGACAGTAATGAAATGGACCCTTTTGCTGTATGCAATAAAGTATGCCACATACACTGTCTGCCTACCTATCACTGATATCTATATACTCGGTAATAATTCCTTAGAAGTACTGTTGGATTAGCTGGATTTGTGGATTCAACAATGGTATACCCACACTAGCTGTTACCTCTACTATTCTGTCCTAAGCTTTGCAGCACCTCTCCCTACACTGGTGATGCCAGAGCTGAGTGTGAAGAGCAGGGCAGCACCAGGTCTGATATAGACCTGATAATGCTCTGCGGCCAGCCAATCACTCTAAAGAGCACCAAACATGCAGTCCGGGGACCCGAACTCCCACCGAACAATCCCAGAAATGCTCGCGCTCGCCAAGCATCACAAGTACTGTGATGCTCTGACGTGAACCGAGCATTACCGAGCATACTTGCTCATAACCAGTAAACAGTCATTTTTATCCCTAACTTTATGTGTGCATATTGCTGCTAGCTAGTGTTGAGCATTCCGATACCGCAAGTATCGGGTATCGGCCGATACTTGCGGTATCGGAATTCCGATACCGAGATCCGATACTTTTGTGATATCGGGTATCGGATCAATAGGGATGTGTAAAATAAAGAATTAAAATAAAAAATATTGATATGCTCACCTCTCCGGCGGCCCCTGGACATCACGCTGCTAACCGGGAGGCTTCTTTGTTTAAAATGCGCGCCTTTAGGACCTGCGAATGACGTCCCGGCTTCTGATTGGTCGCGTGCCGCCCATGTGACCGGCACGCGACCAATCAGAAGCCGTGACGTCATTCGCAGGTCCTCAATTCCTAGAATTAGGAGTTTAGTGAATGAGAATGACGTCGCGGCTTCTGATTGGTCGCGTGCCGCCCATGTGACCGGCACGCGACCAATCAGAAGCCGCGACGTCATTCTCATTCACAAAAACTCCTAATTCTAGGAATTGAGGACCTGCAAATGACGTCACGGCTTCTGATTGGTCGCGTGCCGGTCACATGGGCGGCACGCGACCAATCAGAAGCCGGGACGTCATTCGCAGGTCCTAAAGGCGCGCATTTTAAACAAAGAAGCCTCCCGGTTAGCAGCGTGATGTCCAGGGGCCGCCGGAGAGGTGAGCATATCAATATTTTTTATTTTAATTCTTTATTTTACACATCCCTATGGATCCCAGGGCCTGAAGGAGAGTTTCCTCTCCTTCAGACCCTGGGAACCATGAGAATACCTTCCGATACTTGATGTCCCATTGACTTGTATTGGTATCGGATATCGGTATCGGCGATATCCGATATTTTTCGGGTATCGGCCGATACTATCCGATACCGATACTTTCAAGTATCGGACGGTATCGCTCAACACTACTGCTAGCCAATCATGCAGTAAACACCCACAATGTCCTGACACAATGACTTGTAATATTGGCTGCTCAAATCACATGTCCCTCTTGATAAAAATAGCTGACATCTTGTTTTAACACCATTTTCACACTGTAACAGCTCACTACTATCAGTGTGGCTGTAAAATTTACCTTCAAGCACTTCTTTGGGGGGCCATTACTGAGGTCCAGAGGCAAAGCCAGCAGGGCACATGTCCTACGTTTCTATTGTGCTCTATGCACAAGTATAGCATTCTAAATAATTTTTTTCCACTAGCTGAATGTGAAAAAGCCCACTGTATCTCACATTTTAGCTAGATAGCTAGGTGGTTGTATATCAGTCAGGTAGTGTAGCTAGCTATTGTCCAGTGTGGCTGTTAAATTTACCTACCAGCATTTTTTTGTCATTACTGGGGTTCAGAGAAAAAGCCAGCAGGTCACATGTTCTACAAGTACACTCCTTCTATTGTGCTTCATGAATGAGTATAGCATTCTAATTAATATTTTCCACTAGCTAAATGTGAAACAGCCTGCTGTATCCCATCTTGTCATTTAGTGCTATGGTGATATGAAACTGTCTGCAGACCTAAGGCACATTAAAAAAATATTTTTTTCTGTTGCTAAATGTGAAACAGCCTGCTGTACCCCATGTTGTCATTTTGTGGCAGTGATATGAACCTGTGTGCAGACCTAATAAGCATTAAAACTAAATTAAAATATTTTCTGTTGCTGAATGTGATACAGCTCATCATATCCCACATCATCATGTTGTGGTGGTGATATGAACCTGTGTGCAGACCTCAAGCACATTGAAATATTTATGTTTTATGTTGATAAACGTGATACAGCCCGCTGTATCTAACCTTTTCATTTAGTGGCGTTTAAATTGTTCTGTGTGCAGAGCTGTTGCACATTAAAATAATTTATTTTATTTTTTTTCAAACGTGATACAGCAGCCAAGATCTGAGTTTGAAATTGTTTTACACATCTAGCAATTGTTATACAGGCCTCATTGACAGGCCCTCAAAAAACTCTTCTGTTACTAACATCATACAGTAGGGGACATGTCTCTTTGAAATTGTTTTTGTTAGCATCTAGTCAATATTATACAGGCCTAATCGGCAGGCCCATCAAAATTCTTATGATACTAGCATTAAACAGTGATGGACATGTCACTTTGAAATTGTTTGGAGCATCCAGTCAATGTTATACAGGCCTCATCCACACCAAAAATAATCTGTTACTAATGTTATATAGTAGAGGGCATCTCACTTTGAAAATTTTTGGAGCAGATCTTCTTTGTCAAACAGGCCTCATTGACACTGAACAAAAATATTTTTTGCTGTGAGTAACATGATAAATCACGCCATAGTTCACCTTCTAATTTATGCCTCTGAAATTCAGCTGTGTGTAGAGGTTGTGCAGGGTAAAAAAATCTATTTTTAGCTCCTCATAGTTTGCTCCTACCACACTCTCTGAGCAACATGACTGGGAAAAAGCGAGATTGTGGAGGAAGGGGGATTAGGCTTGGTGTTTGAGGTGTATGTGGGTTAGGTGTTAATGTTCCTGAAAGCAATAGTGATCCACTAACATGACGTCCTATCCAAAGACAACTGGCAACTTCTGCTACTGGATGTTTTAGTTTGTACTGTGCTCCATTGATCTTGTTTAATTGCTGTCTCTGATATCTTTAGTGGGGCTTATGTGCCTGCTGTTGCTGCTGCTACTGGAGAAGCTAACAATAATTTGTGGAAATGTGAACAGTTCTGATTGCGTATCCATCTGCTGGGTTGAGTGTAGTAGAAGACCCGTCGCTCCCTATTAGACTATTTCTGGTGTGGTGAAATTGATGTCACTTTGCTGGTGTGTGCAAATAAATTTTTGTAAATGTGTAGATTCCACGTTGGGTCTCCTTGATGTGTGTTGCCTGTAGCAGTAGGCTTCCGATACTGGCAGTCCTCCACTGTCTTTGAGTCAACTACCCATGTCCTTTTCTAGGAGGGGACGTAACAGGCAAAATTTACTTTTGTATTGTGGCTAGAGCATACTGGCAACACAGTAATCAGCATTATTTGGAATCATAATTATAAGGGTAACAATCATGTTGCAGATAGTGATGCAAGAAGGAGCTCTTGGGTTGGTGTCTTTTGGAGGTCCAACTCTTCAGGGTGTTCATGGTGTTATAACACTCTAGCTTACTTCGTCGATTCCCTCCTGATAACCACGGACAACACATAGGTAATGATTATTGTTTTAGTCTCCTAACTGTTGTGCATCCATCACCTCTTCCTCCTCATCCTTTTCATTGTCCTTCTCCATTTGTTCCTCCCACGGCAAACATCTGTGAGATGACAGACCTGAACTTTTAGACATTTTTAACCCTAAAGGTATCATCCTCTGCATCCTCCTATTCCCCCAGGATCACCACCACCACCTGCTTACCCACACTATTTAAACTGTGCTCCAGCATGTAGATAAAAGTAATAGAGATGCTGATGACAGCATCATAACTGCTAGCCATCTTAGTAGCCATTAAGAAAACATACAGAAGGGTGCAGAGGTCCTTCTTCTGTATCCATTCACAAGTGTGAATTGCACACGTCCATACTGCATTGTGCCACACTATGAAAAATATCATCTTGCACCAGGTCTTGGTGCTGCTGCCACAGTAGTGCAATATGTGCAGAGTTTAATTCTACTGTGTGGTCATATCACATATCAACTGGTTAACCAGTAGTCTGAAAGATCTTTACACCAACTGAAGTGGAATGGTGGAAGTCAGCACGACAGTGGTTTCTGCAGCAGGGCATCCAGGCTGGGACAGTGGCAGAGGAATTGCTGTACCATCAGGTTGAGGATGCGAACCATGCAAGGCACATTTGTAAGGTTGGCCCGGCATAGAGCTGCCACCAGGTTTGTACTGCTATCGCACACAGCCTTCTCTGGCTCCAGGTTGAGTGTAGACAGCCATTGCTCAAACTAAGCATGGATAGCTGTCCACAATTGTTGATCTGTATGACTGCGATCTCCAAGACATATTATTGTAGTCACTGCCTGATTACGGTGGGCCATGTCTGCGCAGTATGGAGATGGTGGATGGATTCTCTCTGCAGTGTTGGAATGTGTGTTTAATTAAGGCAGATGTTGAGTGCGCAGGTGGAGGACCTAAAGGAGGTGGAGGAGGCAGAAGCACTGCAGAAACTGTTATATACAGATGTTTGTTCTGCAAGAAATGGATATTCCAAGACTTGGTGTCTAGTTACACCTTGATATCTACTTCTTTAGTTCTCCATCCCTGGTGTGTACAATTTTAGTTCTCCAACCCAATCTATGTAGTAGTTTAGTTCTCCAATCCCTGTTATCTATTAGTTTAGTTCTCCATTTCTGGAGTAAATTTGTTTAGTTTCTGCAATCACAGCTGTTTAGTATTTTAGTTTTCCAACCCCTGCTGTCTATTAGTTTAGTTATCCATCATATGGTGTGTAGTGGTTTAGTTCTACAACCCTAGCTGTTTAGTAGTTTAGTTCTCCAATCCCTGTTGTCTATTAGTTTAGTTCTCCATGTTCTGGTGTTAATTTGTTTAGTTCTGCAATCATAGCTGTTTAGTAGTTTATTTCTCCAACCCATGTTGTCTATTAGTTTAGTTATCCATAGAATAGTGTGCAGCGGTTTAGTTCTATAACTCTAACTGTTTAGTAGTTTAATTCTCCAACCCCTGTTGTCTAGCAGTTTAGTTACCCATCTTACAGTGTGTAGTGGTTTATTTCTACATCCCCAAACGCCCTGCAAGCCTTGGGGATTGCAAGACTTGAGGAACAGCTCCTTCTCCGACTGCCACTACAGCCACCAGAGTCACCCATTGCCAAGTCATTTAGCTGTAACTCCCCTGTCCATGCTTACTTGTCTCCAGGTGTCATTGTTGAATTGCACCCGGGCAGACTTAGACTTTTTCAGGGAACAGGTGATGTTGTCTGCGACTTGTTGCTGTAGCGCAGGCTCATCTTTTTTATAGAAGTAATGGTGACTGGGCAACAGGTATTGGGGGGACTGTGACGGCCATCAGCTTTCGGAAACAATCTTTATCCATAAGGTATAAGGGCTGCATTTCCTATACAGATTGGAGTGGCCTTGAAATAATCACAGAGATCACAAGCCATGAGTAGTGTTGAGTGATACCGTCCGATACTTGAAAGTATCGGTATCGGATAGTATCGGCCGATACTCGAAAAGTATCGGATATCGCCGATACCGATATCCGATACCAATACAAGTCAATGCGACACCAAGTATTGGAAGGTATCCTCATGGTTCCCAGGGTCTGAAGGAGAGGAAACTCTCCTTCAGACCCTGGGATCCATATTAATGTGTAAAACAAAGAATTAAAATAAAAAATATTGATATGCTCACCTCTCCGGCGACCCCTGGACATCACGCTGGTAACCGGCCGGCTTCTTTGTTTAAAATGAGCGCCTTTAGGACCTGCGAATGACGTCGCGGATTCTGATTGGTCGCGTGCCGCTCATGTGACCGCCACGCAACCAATGAGAAGCCGCGACGTCATTCGCAGGTCCTCAATTCCTAGAATTAGGAGTTTAGTGAATGAGAATGACGTCGCGGCTTCTGATTTGTCGCGTGGCGGTAACATGGGCGGCACGCGACCAATCAGAATCTGCGACATCATTCGCAGGTCCTAAAGGCGCTCATTTTAAACAAAGAAGCCGGCCGGTTAACAGCGTGATGTCCAGGGGCCGCCGGAGAGGTGAGCATATCAATATTTTTTATTTTAATTCTTTATTTTACACATCCCTATGGATCCGATACCGATACCCGATACCACAAAAGTATCGGATCTCGGTATCGGAATTCCGATACCGCAAGTATCGGACGATACCCAATACTTGCGGTATCGGAATGCTCAACACTAGCCATGAGTCATACAGAAACAAGCTCTGTGATCTTAATAGCGAATAGCTCTCAGCTGATCCCTATCGTCCAGACAATGACACGATTGGGTGAAACATCATTCAATGAGGCCGCAAGCTGTTCAAAATAATTAGTTCTCAGAAATGTAATAGTGAGCGTATAACTTATCCACATCCAGATTACAACACATGGAATATGCGTATATCCGGCTGTACGATAACTGCTTACTCCACGACAACCCTACACTCCTCGCTGCCAAAAATCCTGCTTTTAACCAAATAAATAAATACAGGCAAATTGGATGCCGTTCTTCTTTTGAGGTTCACACCATCAGGGTGTTCCATCCCCTCTCCCCCAGAGTAGTAGTCATATACTGGCCCCCAGGCTCACCCACCCACTTCCTTGACCACTTTTATGCATTGCGGCCACACATTATGTCCTCAGAATTGACAACCCTTATCCTGGGACACTTCAACAGCTGTTCCTTCCCAACTGCATCCCAGCTTCTATCTCGAGCCAATTCTTGTGGCCTCTCACAACTTTCAAAATTTGAGACACACAAAGATCACTCACCTCTTACCCTTTGTCCCCTATAAAACTAGGAGAATAACCACAACTTAGGCATTTTTAGGTGCTCCCTAAAAACACATCTGTTTAGGGTGGCCTATCACGTTCCCTAATCATAGTCCTTTTTATATATAGCTTATTCTCTATTTCTCTGAACATAATTCACCATCAAACTCAACCATACCAAAAAGCCTCATGCAGCCTTTATCTACCATTCATATCCTCAAGATGGTTGTACCATCATTTTAAATAAGCACCTGTAATTGGTGTCACCCAATCTCATTGTAGATTGTAAGCTCTGAAGAGCAGAGTCGTCCTTATTTGTGCTTTAATTGTTAATTATCTTAAATTTTAAAACTTTTTACTGTTTTATATGAACTGCTGACTTGTAAAGCTATGCGTAATGTGTTTGTGATATATAAATAAAGTTTATTATTAGTAGATTGAAGATAATGAAATTCAAGCTGTTGACTGTGCCATCTGTAGGAGTGAAGAATCTTTTACGTGGACACAACTGCACAAACGAGGGTTTGCTGCTGTGCCGACACAGGGTGGAGTAAGGTGAACATGACAAGCTGCTGGACTGTGAGAGAGGTGCAGGCGGGGATGTTATGGTGGATTGAGAAATATGGGATGTGCTTGGTATGTAAGATTAATCAAAAACAGCAGGCATGTCCAATTCTGTATCAGCTGACAAGCTCTCCCAATTACCACAACTGTAGGTGGTAAACAAGTGGAGGTTCTTCGTCCGGAGACCTGGGTGACAACACTTGCCATGGTGAGGGAGGAGGAAGAATCAGAAGATGCATTTGATGGGGTGGGTGGTGGTTGGTGAGACCCACAAGTCTGAATTTTAGCATAATGACATTCTCAGATTAACGCATGTTGATCGCGCATGTGCCAGGTCATGCATGTAGTACTGAAATGATTTAATTTTAATTACTGTACTAGGTTGTTTTTAAAAAAGTAGACAGCTAACATGATATTTTTTTTATTTTGCCGGTCTGACAAAAAGACCCAACATAGCTAACTGCAGAACCGCAAACGCTGCTGTCAACTGCAAGAGTTGGGCCTCAGATGCATTGATTCTTGTGGTTGCATAACTCTGTGTCTACCTAACCTCCTTGTCATCCTCTTCCTCCTCCTTCTGTGCTGAGCTACTCAGCTGCATGCCTCTGGGTATATACCAAGTGTGATCTGATGATGTTCGTCCTTCGTTTTCGAAGATGACCATAACTTCAGGGTTAGAAGAGAATTAATAGTTATGGGTTCGGAGGTGGCTGATGAGTCCAATCCGGGCCCTGAAGGTTCGCCCACAAACTTGACATACGAAAGCAGATGTGGTCAGTACACCAGATTCTACTTGTGCCTTGCGTACAGCACGCTTTCTTTTTGCGTCACAGATTTTCCTATCTTCAGCTGCACGTGCTCCTGAGGTGATCCTGCCCCGCCAACCTGGACGATCCAGGGCAAGCTCTTCCCATTCATTGGTGTTGACTTCCAGGTTTTTGAGAGACACCTTAAGGCAGTCTTTATAGCGCTTCTTCTGTCCCCCAAGTGCTTGCCTTCCTTGGCATAGTTCTCCGTACAGCAGTTGTTTCGGTAGTCGGCTGTCCGGCATTCGGACCACATGTCCAGCCCACCTGGCTTGGACTTTCAGCAGGAGAGTGTAAATGCTGCAGAGCCCAGTTTGTTCCAGAATTGCCGTGTCTGGGACATTGTCTTGCCACCTGATGTGGAGGAGTGTTATGGACCCGGTGGTTAGGAGCAACCGGAACGACCTGATGGGTAAACTCACACAGGACAAGCTCTGGGAAGTGGGAGCTCTGCTGACCGCAACCCCTAATCCTATCACACAACTAGAAATAGCCGTGGAGCGTACCTAACTCTACCTAGACGCCTCTTCACAGCCTAAGAGCTAACTAGCCCTAGAGATAGAGAATAAAGCCTACCTTGCCTCAGAGAAATTCCCCAAAGGAAAAGGCAGCCCCCCACATATATTAACTGTGAGTAAAGATGAAAGTCACAAACACAGAAATGAAACAGGTTTCAGCAAAGGGAGGCCAGACTTACTAAACAGACCGAGGATAGGAAAGGTATCTTAGCGGTCAGCACAAAAAACTACAAAAGACCACGCAGAGTATGCAAAAAGACCTCCGCACCGACTCACGGTGCGGAGGTGCCACTCTGCATCCCAGAGCTTCCAGCTAGCAAGGCAAAATCATGATACCAAGCTGGACAAGGAAATAATGAACAAATAATAACTAGCAGGGACTTAGCTTCTGCTGGAGTAGACAGGTCACCAGAAAGATCCAAGAGCGAACTGAACCAGTACAAGAACATTGACAGCTGGCATGGAGTAACGATCAGAGAGGAGTTAAATAGAGCAGCCAGCCAAAACTAAACTAGGTCACCTGTGGAAGGAACCTCAGAACCAGCAGCTCCACTCACAGCCACCAGAGGGAGTCCATGGACAGAACTCGCCGAAGTACCATTCATGACCACAGGAGGGAGTTCGATAACAGAATTCACAACAGTACCCCCCCCTTGAGGAGGGGTCACCGAACCCTCACCAGAACCCCCAGGCCGATCAGGATGAGCCAAATGAAAGGCACGAACTAGATCGGCAGCATGAACATCAGAGGCAAAAACCCAGGAATTATCTTCCTGACCATAACCCTTCCACTTGACCAGGTACTGGAGTTTCCATCTCGAAATACGAGAATCTAAAATCTTCTCCACCACATACTCCAACTCCCCCTCGACCAACACCGGGGCAGGAGGGTCAACGGAGGGAACCATAGGCGCCAATTATCTCCGCAATAATGACCTATGGAACACATTATGGATGGCAAAAGAAGCTGGAAGGGCCAAACGAAATGACACAGGATTGAGAACTTCAGAAATCTTATACAGACCAATGAAACGAGGCTTAAACTTAGGAGAGGAAACCTTCATAGGAACATAACGAGACGACAACCAAACCAAATCACCAACACGAAGTCGGGGACCAACACAGCGCTGGCAGTTAGCGAAACGTTGAGCCTTCTCCTGGGACAATGTCAAATTGTCCACCACATGAGTCCAAATCTGCTGCAACCTGTCCACCACAGTATCCACACCAGGACAGTCCGAAGGCTCAACCTGCCCTGAAGAGAAATGAGGATGGAAACCGGAATTACAGAAAAAAGGCGAAACCAAAGTAGCCGAGCTGGCCCGATAATTAAGGGCGAACTCAGCCAAAGGCAAGAAGGACACCTAATCATCCTGATCAGCAGAAACAAAGCATCTCAGATATGTTTCCAAAGTCTGATTAGTTCGTTCGGTTTGGCCATTTGTCTGAGGATGGAAAGCCGAGGAAAAAGACAAATCAATGCCCATCTTAGCCAAAACCTCGAAACAAACTGGGAACCTCTGTCCGAGACGATATTCTCCGGAATGCCATGCAAACGAACCACATGCTGGAAAAACAATGGCACCAAATCAGAGGAGGAAGGCAATTTAGACAAGGGTACCAAATGGACCATCTTAGAGAAGCGATCACAAACCACCCAAATGACCGACATCCTTTGAAAGACAGGGAGATCTGAAATAAAATCCATGGAAATATGCGTCCAGGGCCTCTTCGGGACCGGCAAGGGCAAAAGCAACCCACTGGCATGAGAACAGCAGGGCTTAGCCCGAGCACAAGTCCCACAGGACTGCACAAAAGAACGCACATCCCGTGACAAAGAAGGCCACCAAAAGGATCTAGCCACCAAATCTCTGGTACCTAAGATTCCAGGATGACCAGCCAACACCGAACAATGAACCTCAGAGATAACTCTACTAGTCCATCTATCAGGGACAAACAGTTTCTCCGCTGGACAACGGTCAGGTCTATCAGCCTGAAACTTCTGCAGCACCCGCCGCAAATCAGGGGAGATGGCAGACAAAATTACCCCATCTTTGAGAATTCCCGCCGGCTCAGGAACACCCGGAGAGTCAGGCACAAAACTCCTTGACAGGGCATCAGCCTTCACATTCTTAGAGCCCGGAAGGTACGAAACCACAAAATCAAAATGGGAGAAAAACAGCGACCATCGAGCCTGTCTAGGATTCAACCGTTTGGCAGACTTGAGATAAGTCAGATTCTTGTGATCCGTCAAGACTACCATGCGATGCTTGGCTCCTTCAAGCCAATGTCGCCACTCCTCGAATGCCCACTTCATGGCCAACAACTCTCGATTGCCAACATCATAATTGCGCTCAGCAGGCGAGAATTTTCTAGAAAAGAAGGCACATGGTTTCATCACCGAGCCATCAGAACTTCTTTGCGACAAAACAGCCCCTGCTCCAATCTCAGAAGCATCAACCTCGACCTGAAACGGGAGCGAAACATCTGGCTGGCACAACACAGGGGCAGAAGAAAAACGACGCTTCAACTCCTGAAAAGCCTCTACAGCCGCAGAGGACCAATTGACCACATCAGCACCTTTCTTGGTCAAATCAGTCAACGGTTTAGCAACACTAGAAAAATTAGCAATGAAGCGACGGTAAAAATTAGCAAAGCACAGGAACTTCTGCAGGCTCTTCACAGATGTCGGCTGAGTCCAATCATAAATGGCCTGAACTGTAACAGGGTCCATCTCGATAGTAGAAGGGGAAAAAAATGAAACCCAAAAATGAAACCTTCTGAACTCCAAAGAGACATTTTGACCCCTTCACAAACAAGGAATTCGCATGAAGGACCTGGAACACCATTCTGACCTGCTTCACATGAGACTCCCAATCATCCGAAAAGACTAAAATATCATCCAAATATACAATTATGAATCTATCCAGGTACTTTCGGAAGATGTCATGCATAAAGGACTGAAACACAGATGGAGCATTAGAAAGTCCGAATGGCATAACCAGGTACTCAAAATGGCCCTCGGGCGTATTAAATGCTGTTTTCCATTCGTCGCCCTGTTTAATTCGCACAAGATTATACGCCCCTCGAAGATCTATCTTGGTGAACCAACTAGCCCCCTTAATCCGAGCAAACAAATCAGACAGCAGCGGCAAAGGGTACTGAAATTTGACTGTGATCTTATTAAGAAGGCGGTAATCAATACAAGGTCTCAAAGAACCATCCTTCTTGGCCACAAAAAAGAACCCTGCTCCCAACGGTGATGACGACGGGCGAATATGACCTTTCTACAAGGATTCCTTTATATAACTCCGCATAGCGGCGTGCTCTGGTACAGATAAATTAAACAGTCGGCCCTTAGGAAACTTACTACCAGGAATCAAATCAATAGCACAATCGCAGTCCCTATGAGGAGGTAGGGCATCGGACTTGGGCTCATCAAACACATCCTGGTAATCTGACAAAAACTCAGGGACTTCAGAAGGAGTGGAAGGCGAAATTGACAGCAATGGAACATCACCATGTACCCCCTGACAACCCCAGTCGGACACAGACATAGATTTCCAATCCAATACTGGATTATGGACCTGTAGCCATGGCAACCCCAAAACAACCACATCATGCAGATTATGCAACACCAAAAAGCGAATATCCTCCTGATGTGCAGGAGCCATGCACATGGTCAATTGACTCCAGTACTGAGGCTTATTCTTGGCCAAAGGCGTAGCATCAATTCCTCTCAATGGAATAGGATACTGCAAGGGCTCCAAGAAAAAACCACAGCGCCTGGCAAACTCCAAGTCCATCAAATTCAGGGCAGCGCCTGAATCCACAAATGCCATAACAGAATAGGATGACAAAGAGCAAATCAGAGTAACGGACAAAAGAAATTTAGACTGTACCATACCAATGGTGGCAGACCTAGCGAACCGCTTAGTGCGCTTAGGACAATCGGAGATAGCATGAGTGGAATCACCACAGTAAAAACACAGCCCATTCCGACGTATGTGTTCTTGTCGTTCAGCTCTGGTCAAAGTCCTATCACATTGCATAGGCTCAGGCCTATGCTCAGATAATACCGCCAAATGGTGCACAGCTTTGCGCTCACGCAAGCGCCGATCGATCTGAATGGCCAAGGACATAGACTCATTCAGACCAGCAGGCGTGGGAAATCCCACCATGACATCCTTAAGGGCTTCAGAAAGACCCTTTCTGAAAATTGCCGCCAGGGCACACTCATTCCACTGTCTAAGCACAGACCACTTTCTAAACTTCTGACAATACACCTCCGCTTCATCCTGACCCTGACACAAAGCCAGCAAGATTTTCTCTGCCTGATCCCCTGATTTCGGTTCATCATAAAGCAATCCAAGCGCCAGAAAAAATGCATCTACATCACGCAATGCAGGATCTCCTGGAGCAAGAGAAAATGCCCAGTCTTGAGGGTCACCACGCAACAAAGAAATAATGATTTTTACTTGTTGAACGGGGTCACCAGAGGAGCGGGGTTTCAAAGCTAGAAACAGTTTACAATTATTTTTGAAATTCAGAAACTTAGATCTATCCCCAGAAAACAAATCAGGAATTGGAATTCTAGGCTCTAACATCGGATTCTGAACCACAAAATCTTGAATGTTTTTTACCCTTGCAATGAGATGATCCACACAAGAGGACAGACCTTGAATGTCCATATCTACACCTGTGTCATGATCCACCCAGAGGTAAAGGGGAAAAGAAAGACAAAACACACTGCAGAGAAAAAAAAATGGTCTCAGAACTTCTCTTTTCCCTCTATTGAGATGCATTAATACTTTGGGCCAGCTGTACTGTTATGGACCTGGTGGTTAGGAGCACCCAGAACGACCTGATGGGTAAACTCACACAGGACAAGCTCTGGGAAGTGGGAGCTCTGCTGACCGCAACCCCTAATCCTATCACACAACTAGAAATAGCCGTGGAGCGTACCTAACTCTACCTAGACGCCTCTTCACAGCCTAAGAGCTAACTAGCCTTATAGATAGAAAATAAAGCCTACCTTGCCTCAGAGAAATTCCCCAAAGGAAAAGGCAGCCCCCCACATATATTGACTGTGAGTAAAGATGAAAGTCACAAACACAGAAATGAAACAGGTTTCAGCAAAGGGAGGCCAGACTTACTAAACAGACCGAGGATAGGAAAGGTATCTTAGCGGTCAGCACAAAAAACTACAAAAGACCACGCAGAGTATGCAAAAAGACCTCCGCACTGACTCACGGTGCGGAGGTGCCACTCTGCATCCCAGAGCTTCCAGCTAGCAAGGCAAAATCATGATACCAAGCTGGACAAGGAAATAATGAACAAATAATAACTAGCAGGGACTTAGCTTCTGCTGGAGTAGACAGGTCACCAGAAAGATCCAAGAGCGAACTGAACCAGTACAAGAACATTGACAGCTGGCATGGAGTAACGATCAGAGTGGAGTTAAATAGAGCAGCCAGCCAAAACTAAACTAGGTCACCTGTGGAAGGAACCTCAGAACCAGCAGCTCCACTCACAGCCACCAGAGGGAGTCCATGGACAGAACTCGCCGAAGTACCATTCATGACCACAGGAGGGAGTTCAATAACAGAATTCACAACAGAGGAGTCTGCGGAGGCAACTCATGTGGAAATGATTAAGCTGTTTAGCATGCCGGCTGTACACTGTCCAGGTCTCGCTAGCATAGAGAAGTGTGGTGAGGACCACCGCGCAGTAGACCTTCAGCTTGGTGGTAAGGCTGAGTCCCCTTCGTTCCCAGACGTACTTACGCAGTCTTCCGAAGGCGGCACTGGCTTTGGCGATTCTGTTGTTAACCTCAGCGTCTATGGTTACTTCATGGGAAATTGTGCTGCCTAAGTAGGTGAAGTTATCGACTGCTTTGAGGTTTTGCTCCTTCACCGTGATACCTGGCTCCTTGTACAGTTTTCCTGGAGCCGGTTGATACATAACTTCGGTTTTTCTAATGTTGATCTCGAGACCAAAACTGTCGCAGGCTTGAGAAATACTGTCCACTTCATGCTGCATCTGCTGTTCCGTGCTAGCGTTAAGTGCACAGTCATCAGCAAATAGTAATTCACGGATAACAGTCTCATGCACTTTCGTAACCGCCTACGATCTACTACCTCACTGTCATCCTCTCTCTTCTCCCACTCCTTGCCCTGAGAGTCATCCTCCTTCTCTTCCTGCCTTGAAAGCTGAGTACAGTCTGCGGGTGCCTCAAATATCTGAGTTTTGTCACAAATGTATCATGTTCACCCAATGGGGTTAACATCTGTTGACATGGCTTTGGTTTATACTCGGACATACTTTGTCCGGCCCTAGATCTAAGTCAGAAAAAATGTGGCCATCGGTGCAGATGATTTCCTCCTCTTGACTTTGTGAATCTTTAGAGTACACTTCCTATTCCCATAGCATACAATGTGTGAAGAGATCTGCATACTCAGTCATATGTGGTTCCCAACAGTCAGTTGAGTGCTTGTAGAGTTGTGATGTGGGGGAAAAAAGGTTAATTGGGGTGCCATCACTGAGGACTGTACTGTGTGTGATGTTAAGGTGGAGGAAGAGAAGCACAGGCCACTTGATGCAGCACTTGCCATCTATTAAAGCACTTGTTCCTTCTGGCTCTCATCCACAAATTATACCGTTGTATGGCTGCCAAAGAAAGGGAGTGAAGTTGCCCATCCAGTAACAGAAGTTGTAAAAATGCTGCACAAATTCTGACTGCAGCAAATAAACCGACTTCTCATCCCTCATATCATACCTATCTCACAACCCTAAACAGGTATTCAGTTCTTTCAATTCTTTCCTGCGTCCACCAGTTCCCCCTCCCTTTCATCTCAGCTGAATACTTTGCCTCACCACCTGTGAACTAGACACAGTAACGTACCACCTCATTCCAAACTTTACCACAGTCTTCATCACAAGCATAACCCACCTCTTCAACCTGTCACTAACAACTGGTGACTTCCATTCTGATTGAAACATACCTCGATCACACCCATCCTCAAAAAGCCCACCCTTGACCCATGCTCTGTGTCTACCTATCACCCAATATAATTTCTCCCCTATGCCTCCAAACTGCTAGAACAACACGTCCATTTTTAACTGTCCTCCCACTTCTCCTCTTGCTCCCTCTTTGACCGCTTATAATCTGAATTCAGACTGCACCATTCCACTGAAACTGCACTGACTAAAGTGACCAACGACCTACTAACCACCAAATGAAAGTCATGCGAGTTTGTCCTCCTCCTTCTCTGGGACCTGGCATCTGTCTTTGACACAGTGGACCAATCCCTCTCACTACAGACTTTCTGATCTATTGACATTAAAGGCAAGGCCCTTTGTTGGATCTCCTTGTACCTAACAGACAGGGCATTCATTGTCTCCCACTCACTCACACTACCCCCTCATCTCACCCCCTATGTGTCGTTGTCCACCAAGGTTCAGTTGTTGGACTGGGAACCATACTTAGAGGCCGCACGCATGCGCTGCCTCCCTCTAAAAGGGACTGCCTGCATCAACCTAAGGTATTCACAACTTAGAGCTGGGCGACACATTCTATTTAAGGCTTCTCCTCCAATATGAAGGTGCCTGATCTATATTGTTAGTTTGCCTTGCATGCTTGCTAGTTGCCAGGTTCCCCACTGCCTATCTGCTTATCTACCCTGTACCCATTTGCTCTTACCTGTCTGTGCCCGTCTACATGTACCTGTCTGCGCTCTTTTGTCCATCAGCTGGTACAGATAGCACCTGCCATTCCCATCTGTCTAACACCAGGTCAAGCCCGCACCTGCCAGTGCTTTTCTCTTCCTCAGCCAGTCCCATCTGCACCCATGGTTCCAGAATCCCTACAGTGCTTGCCTGCATTTTTCATCTGTCCTTTAGGCCGTAGCAGCTTAGTCGCTGTAGGGGGTCAGCTGCCACATTTTGTAGGTCAGCCATGGACTAGCACCTGGTGCCACCTCTTTGTACCTCCTTTGGTCACAGGTTTCGCCTGCTACCACTTGAACAAGTAGAGATTTGGTGGGCCACCTAGTTATGCCCCTTCCAGGCTTTCAGATTGATACTGAACAGTGATTCCACCACCGTGCATGTTATAGTCTCCATCTGCTGGTTTGGCTGCAGTGGAAGAGGTGTCAGTCCCCGCTATAATAATTCTACTTTATTGCAATTGACATTGTTGGTGTCTGCCACTAATTTTTGTGAATGTGTAGACTCCTGGTTGGGTCTCATTCATGCGTGTTGCCTGTAGCAGTAGGCCTCAGAGAATGTCAGGGCCTCCACTTTCTTGGACTCAACTACCCATGTTACTATCCTTAAATTTTTCTGACAACGGTAGTCTGGCAAAACTGATATTTTTGCCACCTGAGTGTGGCTCAGCACGAAAGCAGGTACAGGTGTTGCATGTGGTATCAGGGCTTCCAGCACAGGAGGCCTACACTGATCCCTCACCTACCTCATCTTACTGTGACGTTCAATTGAAAACAGTAAATACTGTTCCAGACACCGATACCTCATGCCTGGCTGATTGCTGCAGCATCAAGCTACAATTAGTACTGTGGGTGAATTGAGACAACTTTCCTGATGTCTGCCCCTCATTTGATGTGATTTCACAACATTTGGGTCCATTATAAGATGTTTTGCATGCATTTGTTTTTGCCTCCCATTGACCGTAATGGCGTTTGGTTATAATCGGCAAATATTCGATGAATTAATCTGCGAATATTTCAAATTCGGTGATCGTATTCCAAACTGAATGTTGAAATATTCGCTCATCTCTACACTAAATATATAACTAATTTAATGGGTTTCTTATGAGCAAAGTACATTTTAATTAGTAGATCTTGAAATTAAAATTAAAATATTTAAAATTTTAAATTAAAAGTTCCACAATTGGATGTCTTAAAATAATGTTCCTGTGCTGAGAAAATCTTATAAATATACCCCTGCTAAATACTGTGTAATGGGTGTGTCTGACAGTGCAGGAACATGGTCTGAACATACTACAGCTAATGAGCAAGGGAGGATGCTTTGTCTGACTGCAGGAGCACGGTTGGCACATACCACAAAGAGTGTACACACATTACAACATGGGATCGCAGATGCTGTTCTCTATGAGATAAAACATTTCTCTGCCTGTTTAAAAATAAGTAGCAAATGCTTTACACCTCTCACAAAGAATCAGCTTTTATACCATGCTGCGATCCCAGCTGAAAAACACCAATATACACTTCAAAATAGAAAAATATTGATAAATAATGAAAGAATAGGCAAAGTCATTATGTCTGATTATTTTTATGCTGATATTGATGAGGATTGCATGGAAAGTCAAACATTCCTGATTCATTAAAGGTGCATGTCTATCATGAGTGCCGTGCACATACATGCACCGCAACAAAAATCATACTCCAGTCCATGACTGCCTTAAGTAATGCCATAGCTCATAATGAATTAGAAAAGCTGTGCTATCACACCCCTGCCTAACCCCAATGCCAAAAACTGTTGTGAAACCACCTAAAAGTAGCAAATTTTTTGCACAACTATGAAAAGAAAGTTGATCAAGAATTCTGGCAAAATTGCTGTTATCAACCCGGGTCATGATGTGCAAATATATTAGCTGGTAGTTGTCATGGTTCCTCTTTATGGTGTCTGCACGCAGTGAGTGACAGTTCAGTTGTTCAATCTAGGGCAAGACCATGCAGAGCTGTCTGATGCACAGTTCAGCCACCCAATCAGGGTCAGGGCATGCAGAGTTTCCTCCATGTGTCTCCTGTTCAGTGATTACCTCGCTATTTAGCTGGTTCTCTGTTTCCAATTATTGCCAGTTGTAGCTCATGTTCGGTGGTATCTGCATACCTTGTGTTCTTATGCTCAGCATCTATTATTACCTGACCTTTAACCTTGTTTATGACAATCCATTAGCCTAGCTCCTCTGTCTTGATTTGCTATCTTCCTTTGTTAATGATGAGCTCTCTTTATATCTGATCCCAGACCTCTTGACTACCCAGCCTCACAGCTTGCATTTGAGAAGTGACTAGCTTGACAGCAATAGATAGCATCCAACTACTCACTGGATGTATTTTAAAACAGTTTAGATTGCTTTCACAAAAGTGATTTACTTTCCTGTGTGGGAGCATGTCTACTTTTGATACCTGTCAACAAAAAATCAGTCGAAAAACAAAATAGAAACAATTTGATTCAATAATATGAAATTAGATAAAATTAGTTGGTTATCTATGAAAGCTTTTTCTCAGATTTTATTTCTATATTAACTGTAGACAAAGCTAGTTTGATAGAATTGATAGTAGTTCTACATCCATGCTATATTCCTTTCAGGGGGCACGTAAAGAAAAGTGAACACGTGTCTGTGAAGGTGTTGTAAATGAAACATAATGTCCATATTTGAAAAAAAAATATTGTTAGGACATCCAGACCTCCTAATAAAAGAATAGCAAAATACATCAAGAATTTAAAACACTATTTTTATAAGCATACTCTGTAATATCATTATAAACTGTATTATACTAGTAAACCAAAAGGACTTAAGTACACATCTTTACATTTAGCAAAGAAAAACTGTAGAGGAATATTTATCATAAATGTGCAAAGTGTAGGAAGATTTATGAATTTGAATCCTTAATACCTCAAAGTCTAAAAGCAGATGTTGAATGATTTGGCATTTTTGGTGATTAACGAAACTAGGGACTCCCCTGTGTCAAGTCAGTTGGCTCTATCACCATACACATGATTCCGTTTAGAGAAAATCTTGCTCTACTCACTTTTATGCCATTTTTAAGTTGTATTATGTTATTTTTTTAAATTTACACACCTTTTTATATTATTTGTGTTTGTACATTTTTTATATACAACTTATTCCACTGTTTGATCTTGTCAACAAGCTATACAACCTAGTTTTTATTTTATTTTGCTAATAATTTTTTTTGTTGACTTCTATCCTGAGTTGAAACGTTCCCACACAGGAAACCAAATTTTAAGAAAGGAACATAGATGGATTTGAAATATGTTTAGTGAACTGTTGGATGCTATGTATTGCCAGCAGTTACATTGGGGGAAATAAAAATTTGATCCCTTGCTGATTTTGTAAGTTTGCCCACTGACAAAGACATGAACAGTCTATAATTTTAATTGTAGGTTAATTTTAATATTGAAAGATAGAATATTATTATTATTTATTATTATAGAGCCATTTATTCCATGGCGCTTTACATGTAAGGAGGGGTAAACATAATAAAACAAGTACTGTAATCTTGAACAATACAAGTCACAACTGGTACAGGAGGAGAGAGGACCCTGCCCACGAGGGCTCACAATCTACAAGGGATGGGTGAGGATACAGTGGGTGAGGGTAGAGCTGGTCATGCAGCGGTTTGGTCGATCGGTGGTTACTGCAGGTTGTAGGCTTGTCGGAAGAGGTGCGTCTTCAGGTTCTATTTGAAGGTTCTGATGGTAGGCGAGAGTCTGATGTGTTGTGGTAGAGAGTTCCAGAGTAGGGGGGATGCACGAGAGAAATCTTGTATGTGATTGTGGGAAGAGGAGATAAGAGGGGAGTAGAGAAGGAGATCTTGTGAGGATCGGAGGTTGCGTGCAGGAAAATACCGGGAGATGAGGTCACAGATGTATGGAGGAGACAGGTTGTGGATGGCTTTGTATGTCATGGTTAGGCTTTTGTACTGGAGTCTCCGGGTGATGGGGAGCCAGTGCAAGGATTGACAGAGGGGAGAGGCCGGGGAATAGTGGGGGAACAGGTGGATTAGTCTGGCAGCAGAGTTTAGAATAGATTTATCAAAAATAAAATCCAGAAAATAACATTGTATAAATTATATACATTTATTAGTAGTCATGTGCCCATGGCAGAGAAACACCATCAAAACATAATGTTTCCACTTTCATGGGGATGGTGTTCATTGGGTCATAGGCAGCATTTCTTTTCCTCCAAACACAGCGAGTTGAGTTAATGTCAAAGAGCTCAATGTTTGTCTCATCTGACCACAGCACCTTTTCCCATCACTCACAGAATCATCCAGGTGTTCATTGGCAAACTTCAGATGGGCTTGCACATGTGCCTTCTTGAGCAGGGGGACCTTGCGAGCAGTGCAGGATTTTAAACCTTTACGGCATAAAGTGTTACCAATTGTTTTCTTGGTGACTGTGGTCCCAGCTGCCTTGAGATTATTAACAAGTTCCCCCGTGTAGTTTTAGGTTGATCTCTCAACTTCCTCATGATCAAGGATACCACACAAGGTGAGATTTTGCATGGTGCCCCAGACTGATATCGATTGAAAGTCATTTTGTATTTCTTCCATTTTCTTGCTATTGCACCAACAGTTGCATCCTTCTCACACCGGATCTTACTTATAGTTTCGTAGCCCATTAAAGCTTTGTAAAGATCTATGATCTTGTCCCTGACATCCATAGAAAGCTCTTTGGTCTTGCCCATGTTGTAGAGGTTAGAGTCTGATGGAATAATTTAGTCAGTTGACTGGAATCTTTTATAATGGGGACTATGTAGACAGCTGTCTTTAATGCAGGTAACAATTTGATCAGGAGCGTATATCTGGTATGTAGGAGCTAGAACACTTAATGTTTGGTAGGGGATCAAATACTTATTTCTCACTGCAAAATGCAAATAAATTTATATAATTTATACAATGTGTTTTTCTGGATTTTATTTTTAATATTCTATCTCTCAATGTTAACATTAATCTACCCTTAAAATTTAAAGACTGTTCATGTTTTTATCTGTGGGCAAACTTACAAAATCAGCAAGGGATCAAATACTTATTTTACCCACTGCATATTTGCACTGCAGGCATTATCTCTCATTATTTATCAAGTTTTTGATATCTTTGAGTAAACAGTGGTGTCATTCAACAAAGTAACTAGATCCGCAGTATCGTTACCCTAACTAGACTCAAATAGGGAACACGTGTCTTGTTATCCCAGGATCGGACACTCTCCTATTACACTGTAGTGAAGAATAGGGCAGGCTGATTTGGATACCAAATCGTAAAGTGTGTTGAGAAATATAAATACGATTTGGCTCTCATATTGTATAGTGTAGTGAAACACATCCATACTATTGGTGTCTTAATTATTCAGCTTACAGTGTTAGCAATATACATTTGTCTCAGTTTATCAGCATTGTAGCTTATAAAATGCAAACAAATTGCAAGACAACCTGCAAGAGATACTATTTCAGTTTAAAAATCTAAAGTCCGCATGGAGATAAATAAGGGAATGTATGTTTATATGTTTTTGAACTTTATTTCATTTTTATAGCTATAGCACTTTTTTAATTATTTCATTTTTACTATCATTGTTGCAACTTTATAGTAATCTTTTCAGCACAAAAGTGTTGTGTCCTATAATATGCATGAAAATTTTAATTCAAAGCCTTGTGTCCAGCAAAATGCATACAAACTGTAAGAAAATATAACTTTATGTCTGCCATGTATTCCATATCTTAGCGATCGTGCACACAGCTGTATTTTTGGTCTGAATGTTATTCGTTAAATAAATGGATCCCATTCACACCTATGCTATTCAATGAGACAGTGTAGATAAACAATTTTTTTCACTGATGAATTTGGCATGTGAAAATAATTGCAGCCTCGGATGAGACTCACCCATTCAAGTCTATTAGTGAGAAAAAAATCATATGTCACAGTAAAGTATCCTATTTTTACGGTTACATTGCAGTTCTGCAACATTGTCAACTGTAAATGGTCTTGTAAATGATTAAAGGGTTTATCCACTACAAGGACAACCCATTCTTAAATGAAATGTAAGGCCATATAAAATAATTAAGCTTATACTCACTTCCCATGTCGGCATCATCCATGCGGTGTTGGTACCCTTTTCCCCCCGTACTTTAATGCGGTGTTATGAGATGTGAAGCTGGCTCCCAATAGGCGCTGACGTCAAATTTTCTACCTTCGCTCGAAATGAACATGAAGAGGATCCAGTCTGAAGCTTATCCAGGACTTCTTCTTAATGCTCAGTTTATCCGAAGGCAGAGAGAGTGACACCAGCACTGATTGGATGCCGGACATCACGTTTCATTTAATCGCATCACAACCCCAGGACCACGAGAGCCAACAATTCTGGAACGACACCAGTATATGTGAGTATAGGCAGTATTATTTTGTTGGGCCGAACATTTAGTTTGACAAGGGTTTGTCTTAGCCGTGGACAACCCCTTTTATCATTTAGAGTACACGAGCTGGATTACATCCGGATTAGCTGCAGATTGAACGCTGCGTACAGATGTTGCAGCATAGTGGAGGGGATTTTATGAAATCCCGTCTCCCCTATGCATGTGAACACGCATCTGAGGGCGCTGCGGTTTCGGACATGCGGCGTGTATTTTTAGAATGCAACATGTCTGTTTACCTTGAGGCAACGCTCCGTCGCCACAAGGTAAATAACAGGGTCCTATGTATAAGGTGCGGCGATTCCGGATGTGTACAATGAACACATCCGGAATCACCGGACGTACAGAAGGGGGCGGCGCATTGGGCGGAGTGGGTTTTCCGCTCCGTCCAAAGCGCCGAAAATCAGGATCGTTGACACGCACCCTTACAAGACCATTTACAGTTTCCTATGTCACAGAATTGCAATGTATCCATAAAATAGCATCATTAACTGTTTTAAAAAATATAATATATACTGTTGTAAAATAAAAAGTGAGAAAAAAAATCAAAGGTCATGTGAACTTATCCATACATTTATTATAGTGTTTTATACACGTTTATCTGAATGTTCAGATTTGCAAATTATAGGAGTTAGTATTTTAGTTTGCTTTCAAGCGTCTTCAACATCGACATTAACTCGATAAAGATTCATTTTTATTTTGTTCCATGAGAGCCCAGTGGTAGTATTTTTTTTATCTACATTCAGTCTGTATGAAATTATGTATTCTTTGAAAATATTATTAAAATCTATATTTCTAGGCGGATTTATATGTGTTGCTGATTATTTCATTTTTACAGAACTCAAACTGGCCACTAAATAAATGTCTCTGCAGTGTAACAAGGTAAATGCATATATTATAACTAATATCATTAAATCCAGCATCAGGCAATGAAGTGTGTTAATGCAAAAAATAAATAACATACGAGAGAAAAAAATGTGTATGTCTAAAGAGGGTCTGTGTTATCCATATTGTCATTATTTTATTAGTTATTGCATATGCATAAGCTTTTTTCACTACATAAATGTACTTCATTTTGTGTGGTATTTACTTTTTGTGTTGACCATGGGATTTTCTTTTTAAGATGTAAAGTCAAATTCTTGCTACTTTTTATAGTACACTTATGTGCAAAAAAATAAAAGTGTGTTTAAAACAACTTTAAAAACCTCAATAGTCAAAGTGGCATTTATTTCCATATACACAAAGGCACTTGGCACACTGCACATTCAATTTCAAATGAAAATATGGAAAAAATAACCATTTTTGACCTGAAAATGATGACAATTATGTGATAGGCTGCCAAAAACATAGCAGTGTCTCCATTTTCATTTGAAAACTCAAACATGTACAGTAGAAACTGAAATTTGTTTGCAGACTTTGTTTGTTAATCACTGAACTATTAATTAGTTGTATAACCTATATTTCTGAAAGCTTCTTTACATCTGTGGAGTCAATTAACATCTGACACTTAAGAACGGATATTCTAGCCCAAGCTGACTGGACTACATTCCACAATTCAGTTCGGTTCGATTTGTCTAATGTTCCCATTACCGAACCTCATTACATTCAAACCAAATTTATACACAATACATTAAGGGGTGACAAAAAGCTTCCTAAACAGTTAAAATTAGGGGTAGACACCATGAAAACTGGCATTAATTGACTCACAGTAGAAATTTGCAAATGGCACAGCAGCAGTCAGTCATGTGCCTTGCATTAGGTATCAGGGTCTGGCCCAGCATTTGCAATTTGGAATTTAAGTTTCAATGAGGACCTAGTGGTTAAGGGAGCACTGTAAGCCTTCTTAGCACACTCAAGGCACAAACATTAGTTTCATACAGTACTATTGGTAGAAAAATGTAGGGAAAGTAACACAGGTTGCTGACTAGTCAATTGACCAACAGTAAAACCTTTTCTAATGGCACAGAAGCACTCAGCCATGATCAATACCTCTCGTGTCTCCCCTTTTCCTCATAGTTTGTAAGCTTGCGAGCAGGGCCCTCACTCCTCCTGGTATCTGTATTGAACTATATTTCTGTTATGCTGTAATGTCTATTGTCTGTACAATTCCTGTCTATAATTTGTAAAGCGCTGCGGAATATGTTGGCGCTATATAAATAAAAATTAATATTATTATAAGTATCGGGGTCTGGCCTAGCATTTAAAGCTTGGAATTGAAGTTTTACTGAGAACCTCTTGGTTATTGGAGTGGTGTAAGCCTTCTTAGCTGGGAGACCTGACACCTCATGCAACACATTTTTTTTCCGTTTTTTTCCAGCCACACTCAGAGGGCACAAGCATCAGTTTCATAAAGTACGATTGGTACAAAAATGTAAGGAAAATAACACAGGCAGTTGTCTGAAAGTGAGTGCAGGCCTGCCTGTCTGGGAACACTAATTACACAGACAACCCACCAGATGGAGACCCAACTTGAAGTCTCCACAATTCCAAAAAATAATTGCCACACACCACTAAAGTTGCATCAATTTCCACAAAGTAGAAACAGTATAATAGGACTCTGACACATGTTCCACCACAGGCAACCCACCAGATGAAAAGCCAATTTGGAGTCTCCACATTTCAAAAAATTATTATCACACACCACTTAAGTGGCATTAATTTCCACAGAGTAGAAACAGAATGATAGAACTCTGACACACATTCCACTACAGACAACCCATGAGATAGAGAGCTATCTTGTAGTCTCCACATTTCAAAACATTTTTATCACATACCACAAAAGTGGCATAAATTTCCACAGATTAGAAACAATATAATAGGACTCAGACACATCTACCACTACAGGTAACCCAACTGATGTAGACCCAACTTGGTGTCTCCATATTTCAAAAAATTTTTTACATCACCAGCAGTAGCAACAGCGGGCACAGAAGAAACCACAAAGATGGCACAGACTGCAATAACGTGAGATCAATACATGACACTAAAAATGTACCATCATCTAGTCTGTTCAATCTAAGACTGGGGTGCAAAAGTCATTGGAGATCCAATATTTATTCATTTTGATGACAGTTAGGAGGTCTACACTTTCTGGGGACAGTCAGATGCACTTTTCCATGAGAACCCCACTAGCAACACTGAAGACAAGTTCTGAGAGAGCGATGGGTAACAGGCATGACAAAACCTCCAAGGCGTGACAGATGAGATCAGGCTACTCTTCAATTTTTGGAGACCAAAATGCAAAAGGATCCAAACTCCCCGAGATGGCATGGATTAAGCTCCAGACACTTCTGCTCCATCCTCTCCAGTCATTCACAACTTGTCAGATGTGTACTCTGTTCTACTGGTGCACAGGCTGGTTTAAAAAATGAATCACAGAAATTGCTTATGCCACTTACACTGCTGTGATTTGATACTACAGCATGCATGTATCCCTTTACAGGGTTGAAGCATCTAGCTAAATTTATCCTTGTACCGTGTATCTAACAGAGTGGCAACCCAGTAGTCAGCACTATTTCTAACACTAGTAACACAGATGTAGTGCAGAAGATCTCCTGACTGTTGCGCGTCCATCATCTCATCCTCCATTTGGTACACAGTTCCTGCATTTTCACTAACAGTTTGTCTGGTATCATGAGCCCCCCTGATCGCTGTATGCCACCTCCCATAGCACCTGCTTGTGCGACAAATGCCAGGAAATTTCAGATATTGCTATCCCTTCCGCATCCTTCTTTGCATCCATGTCTTCCTCTGTGATCATCATCTCCTCACGCAGATTATTCAAAGTGTACTTCAGCATTGTAGATGATCGGAATAGTGATGCTGATGATGGCATAATGAGCGCTAACCATCTTAGTAGCCATTTCAAAACAGTGTAGAAGGGTGCAGAGGTCCGTCATCTGTGCCCACTCTGCAAGCGTAATTTGCACCTTGTCCGGACTGCATTGGCCAAGGCTATGCAAAAGGACATGCTGATCTAGGGCTCTTTGCTGTTGCCAGAGCAGCTGCAACTTGTGCAGAATAGAATTCCACCATGTTGAAACATTGCTAAACAAACATTTAACTGGTAGGCCAAAAGAACTCGGTAGTGATGCAAGTCGATGACCTGCGGGGTGCAATCTTCAGAAGTTAGCACACAGTGACCATGCTTTCTGCAGCAGCAAATCCAGGCAGGGATAGTGGTGGGGAAAATACTTTCTGAGGACGTGAGAAATGCAAAGCATGCATGTTAGGTTGCCACAGCGTAGGGCCGCCACCAGGTTTGCACCATTATAGCACATGGCCTGTCCTGGCTCCAGGTTTAGTGGAAACAGCCATTGCTCTAACTCATACTGGATAGCTATTGGAACACATTTCTAATTAAGAGAGAGGCTGAGGGCACAGGTGGAGGCTTTAGAGGGGGTGGAGGAGGCAGAAGCAGTGAGGGAACTGTTGAATGCCAGTGCCTATGTTAACTCGTCCAGGTGTCAGTAGTGAATTGCACCCTGGCAGACATAGATGTTTTCAGGGAATGGGTGATGTTGTCAGTGACATGCTTGTGTAGCATGGGCACAGCTGCCTTAGTGAACTAATGGGTCACTGAGCAACTGGTACTGAGGGACTGTGACGGCCATCAGCTTTCTGAAACCGTCTGTATCCACCAGTTGAAAAGGCAGCATTTCCTTTGCCAACAGGTTGGAAAAGGTGAAGTTCAAGCTCTTAGCTTTGTCATGTGTAGGAAAAAACATTATTTTACGTGACCACAACTGCTTGACCGAGGGCTGGCTTCTGTGCTGAGAGAGGGTGGAGTATGGAGAACAGGACAAACTGCTGGACTGTGAGTGAGGTGCAGTTGGAAATGTTATGGTGGATTGAAAAAGATGTGATTTGCTAGGTGATATAAAAGGAGCAGCCTTGTCTACTTCCATAACAGCTGACAGGCTATCACTCACCCCGACTGTAGGGGGTAAACAGGTGTAGTATCTTTGGCCGGAGATGTGTGTGAGAAGACTCACAATGGTTATGGAGTAGGAAGAAGCATCACATGAGGCTGATGGGATGGCCGTGCATTGGCAATGCCCACTACTCCGCATTTGAGCTCAGTGAGATTCCCACACTAAGGCATGTTGAACATGCATGTGCCATTTCATGCTTGTAGTTGTCAAATTATGGTAATTTTTGACTACTGAAGTTTTTTTTAAAGTTGACAAATAACATGTGCTAGGTCATCCTTTGCATTCTCTAAAAGGGCACAGGCTAGGCAAACATTGCCATCCCTGCACAAACAACAAATAGTGCTGGTGACAGACAGAGTTGTGACTGAAGATGCAATGTTTGTCATGGTTGCATCACTTCATGTCTGTTTTGGGTGCAACAACGTAACCTCCTGATCCTCATAATAATAATAATAATCTTTATTTTTATATAGCGTTAACATATTCTGCAGCGCTTTACAGGTTGCACACATTATCATCACTGTCCCCGATGGGGCTCACAATCTAAAATCCCTATCAGTATGTCTTTGGAATGTGGGAGGAAACCGGAGTGCCCAGAGGAAACCCACGCAAACACGGAGAGAACATACAAACTCTTTGCAGATGTTGTCCTGGGTGGGATTAGAACCCAGGACCCCAGCACTGCAAGGCTGCAGTGCTAACCACTGCGCCACCGTGCTGCCCCATCCACCGTGCTGCCTCATCCACCTCCTCTGCTGAGCTACTCAGCTGCATACCTCTGGGATCAAGTTTGATCTACAACCTCATCATCATCCTATCTCTTCTCACACTCCTCACCCTTAGAGTCATACTCCTCCTCTGCCTGCCCTGACGTCACAATACAGTCCACTTGAACCTCGGATTTCTGAGTCTCATCAGGATCACCTCCACCCTTGGTGGTAAATGTCTGCTGATGAGAGTCTTTTTTCTGCTCATACCCTACTACGTCCTTCCTTAGATCCAACATAAAAAAAGTCAGTATCAGTGCAAATGCTTTCCTCCTCTTGATTCTACTGAGCAGACTTCTAATACCCATGGAGTTGAACGTGTAAACAGATCTGCTGAAAGGCCCATCTGAGGTTCCCCACAATCAATTAGGTGTTTAGAGATTTTTGAGTCGAGGGGAAAGAAGGGTGATTGTGGTGCCACCTCTGAGGATTGCACTGTGTTGGATCTTAAGGTGGAGGAAGAGGAGGAGAGGCCACTTGATACATCACTTGACATCCACTGTAGTACATGCTTTTTCTGAGCCTCATCTAAAAAGTCTACCACTGTGCAGCTTCCAAAGAAAGGGAGTCAAGTAGCCCGGCCAGTAACAGATGTTGTCTGTGGTCTTTGGATAGGTCGAGACAGTGTTTTTTCAGTTATGCTTTCATTCACATTAACACCTAACCCACGTATACTTCGGACATCAAGCTTATTCTTCCTTCCACCATGACCTTGTTTTTTCACACTCATTTTGTAAATAGCCTTCCCCTCTTGTAACCTGCTGTTTTACAATCTTAGGCCCACAGCTGTCAGTCACCTTTCACTAATTGAACTATCACTATTTATTTTCTTTGCTAGCATGCCTGAACAACACTGTTATACCTAACAATTTTTAAGTGGAAATCTGGCCTTCTGATTTGCGACTGAAATACAGTTTTATCACAAATGATTTGGAGAAGCTATTTGGGCCTCGTGGCTGTATCCCAATATTAGGCCTAATGATTTTTAAGTGGAAATCTTGCCTTCTGATTTGTCTCTGAAACAGTTTAATCACAAACTATTTGGACTAGCTAATTGGCCCCCGAGGCTGCACCACAATGTCAGGCTTAATGATTTTTAAGTGGAGATCTGGCCTCCTGATTTGTTTCTGAAACAGTTTTATCACAAACAATTTGGAGTAGCTAATTGGTTCTCAAGGCTTCACTCCAACATTAGGCCTAACGATTTTTAAGGGGAAATCTGGCCTTCAGTTTTTCCACTGAAACACAGTTTTATCACAAATGATTTGGAATAGCAAATGGGGCTTCCGGAGAGTGCCACAATGTTTTAGCATAATCTACTTTGATGCTGGAAGATCGATTTCACACAGACAGGATCCTATCTATTTAACTGACAAGTTCACTTTCAGCAGAAGCATTAGCGCAGGAGCGCCCTATCTTCACTGTGACACTAAGATAATGGCACCAGCAAAGCAAGATGTCTGCTTTTTATCTGACCAGGAGCATGTGACATCATCAGCCAATCACAGAAGACCTTGTGTCATGACATTGTGGATGGTTTCTGCGCCCTGTGAGGCTGACGGAATTAACACACATAAAGTTAAGGGGGAAAAAAAAGTGTGGCCGCTCCTTTATCCTAGGAAAATAATGAAGTCAGCTTACCATTTTCTGTGTTTGGACTCCCTGATGCCGGCCAACGCCTCTCACAGATTAGGTTGATAGTCGTGATAATTAGAAAAAAGTAGGGAGGATTCAGCGATAGGCGGAGGTGGCTAAGAGTATCTTTTATTATAAAGTTATTTAAATGAAAAACACATAATGTAGGGCACAGAACACTGTTAGGACAGCGTGCAATGCCTGACATTATGTGCTTTTCATTTTAATATCTTTATAATAAAAGTTATTTTTTAGCCACTTCCGCCTATCACTGGATCCTCCTTTCTTCCTCCTCTAACCTTTCCACAACTATCCTAGCGAAAGTAATAACAAAATCAGTGGAAATGCAATGATTTACCAAACTGTGACCTAATTTTGCCGACTTTGAGTAAAAATGCTTGTGAACGCGAACACGAATCCGTATGTGCTACGTTAGCGGTGAATTTGAAATTGGCAAATGTTTTACGAACACGTTCTCTCATCTCTAGTTGCCATTTCTCAACTACACCAAGTCTTGAATTTTTTCCATGTTGTATCATCTTTTCAACCAAAAACAGTAATTACATACAATAGTAATGTTAGACTGCTATTATTTTTGCACATAATTGTATGCCAGTTTCACATAGTTTTGCCTGTGATAGCTAAGTGATTTTTAAATGATCAAGAAATGTTTTTTAAGACTAGCAGATTGAATTGAGATATGTTAGAATATAGATTTACGTTATACAATGAAGCTTAATATTGTAAAAATAGATTGTCAATACCTTGAAGGGAATTCTCATCTTTCAAGCATGAGATTTCATTGCCTGCTAGAATCGCTCCTGGTTTATTATTTTTTACAGTAGTATTATATCATTTTCAACTTTCATAAGACTAAGTTATGCTTATATACATAAATCTGGCTTAGTTGTTGATGAAAAGATGAGATCTACATGGCATGGGATGCTGAGTAGTAGTATTTAGTTAACCTATGCAAGTTTACAAAGTTGTGATTGGAGCTTAATGCACAGTTGGTGTTAAGGTTGGCAGAATGCACCGAGTATATATATATGTATAAATAGGTGCGTTCGCAATCCGGGGTCAACTGTGCAGGAGAGGAACCTGCTGCTGGCAAATGGCGGCGCTATATGGCGGTATAAGCAAACTCTGTTAACTCCACAGAGTCGCTAGAAATAAGATGCTGTGCCCAGTTAGCGTCACAGGGGAACACAGCTAAATGCTGAGCTGGAGGCAGTCAGTGGTCACGCACCCAGAAAAGCATACAAACACTCCTCACCAGAGGTGCCGGTATTCTAGGGGCTTATTTCAGCCGGGTCCCTGAATACATTCATGCAAACTCCTCACCGGAGGTGGCGGTATTCTGGGGGCTTATTTCAGCCGGGTCCCTGAATACATTCATGCAAACTCCTCACCGGAGGTGCCGGTATTCTACGAGCTTATTTCAGCCAGGCCCCTGAACACACATACAGGCACGACAATTAATGAGCTCATGACATGAGGTGATACTAGTGCATGGCCGTGCGGCCATGCAAACCTTTTATAGCTGCAGCAGATTCAGGACCTTCCTAGGGAGCCAATGGAAGTTGCTACAGTACCTGAGCAACTTCAGGACCTTCCTAGAGGACCAATGATAGCTGCTGCAGTACCTGGGCATGTGACCCCTGACCTCCAATGAGAGGTCTTACCTTGGGCATGCTCAGTGTGTGCAAAGAAGGACTTAGTCCCAGAAAAGCCTGCTCGCCGCTGACCAGTGCAGGCTACAACAGCAGACCCTGGAAAGGTAGCAGTAACCTTTTGCACAGTATCAGGCTGAGTGAGACACTGAGACCGATGTCTCCGCTGAGCAGGCTCCACTGCGGCTGATGTAAAATGAGAGACTGCAGCAGACACGGATCGAGATTACCCCTGTGCAGCGGCGGAAACTCGACTCCTAACAGTTGGGTTCTCATTTTCATACTATGAGAAGATTGCTTTATAAAGTGTCATTTTTTTAGCTTTGTGGTGACACCACAAGGTAGAATTAGATAATGGATTTGTTTGTTAAGGTTAAAAAATTCTCCTGTAATACAATTGTTGTATTAGAGACACATTTTGGGCAGGCTATGATATAATTGTTGAGGTGCCAGATGGGATTGGAGGAATCATTACATAATCCCTTAGTATTCATACTAATAGACATGTGATTTAACCAGAAACACACTTTTACAATTTATCTTGAGTGTACTTGGGAAATGGGGAACTTTTTTACTATAAAAAAATGTATCTTGATATACAATTTTTAAGGATGGGAAAAGCAGGTATAATTCCTCTCATTTAAATGTAGTAAGGGCTAGATGTTGTATTAGTTATGTTGTCATAAATGTTCACAATTTGCTTCTTTATACACATGGGTTTAAGAAGACTCTACAACTGTCTAAGATGTTTTATTAAGAAACTTCTTTTTCTTCATTAACTAGGTGTAAAACTCTTTTAAAGAAAGTGTATTTTTGAGTATTTGGTGTGTATAAGGATACCAGAGTGTATTTTCTGTTATGTGTCAAATATATGAAAGTCAAAACTATACCATAGCTATTTAAGCCCTTTCCTACATTGGGCATAATAGTACGCCAATGTCGGACTACCCCTGTCAGCGCTGGAGCCCGCACCTATCTGGGCACTTCGCAGCTGATCTATATAGATGACAAGTGCCCACAACAGCCTCAGGTGAATCGCAATCCATCAGCAGCTGTTAACTAGTTAAATACTGCTGTCAATTTATGACAGCGGCATTTAACATGCGCTTATCGGAAGCGCATCACTAATCCCCCCATCTGTGACACTGACACATGATCGCAGGTCAATGATGGGTCAGCATGACAACCAGAAGTCTGTAGCAGATCTCTATCATTGTTATAGCCTGATTGATATGAGCATGCCCCGTGGTCGGCGCTCACAGCAAGTGAGCGTTTCTTATACATACAGGTGATCTGATCATCGTCTGTGTGTAGCAGAGGCAATCAAAGTAGTGCAGTTCTAGTCTCTCATGGAGACTATTAAAGCATGCAAAAAATGTTTTAACAAAATATTAAAAAAAGTAAGAAAATATAAAAGTTCAAATCACCCTCCTTTTAGTGGTGGAGAAAACGCTGTACCACCAAGTTCAGGACGTGAACCAAGCAATTCACGTGATTGAGCTTTCCTCACCATAGTGTCGCCACCAGGTTCACAGCGTTATCGACACAGCATTCCCTGGATGCAGGTTCAGCGGAGACAGCCATTGATCAAACTCAGCCTAAAGAGCTGTCCACAACTATTTAACTGTATAACTGAAATCTTCCAGGCATATCAATTTTAATACTGCCAGATTGAGGTGAGCACTGGCTGTGCAGTACGGAGGTGGTGGGGTTTCACTTGCACTGTTGGAATAGGTGTGTCTAATTAAGGCAGAGGTTGAGGGCTCAGGTGAAGCCCTAGAGGAAATAGAAGAGGCAGAAGCAGTGGAGGAAGTGTAAAATATAGAAGTTTGTCCTGCAAGCCTTGGGAATTCCAAGACTTGCAGAGCAGCACCTGCCCCCAGAGGCAACAAAGTCAACCGGTGCCCAGTCTGTGAGATGTAATGCCCTTGGCTATGCTAACTCATCCAAGTGTTTGTGGTGAAATGCACCCCAGCAGACAAAGATTTAGTCAAGAAATGGGTGATGTTGTCTGCGACATGCTGTGTAGGGCAGGCACAGCTTTTCCAGAAAAGTATTTGTGAATGGTCAATTGGTACTGGAGGACAGTGATGGCCATCAGCTTTTGGAAATCATCTGTATCTACCAGGCGGAAAGGCAGCATTACCATGGCCAACAGATTGGAGATGGTGGAGCTCAGCTTCTTAGCTTTGTCATGCGTAGGAGTAAAAAATCTTTTATGTGAACACAACTGCAGTACTAGAGGCTGGCTGCAGTGCTGAGAGAGGGCAGAGTATGGTGAATTGGACAAACTGCTGGACCATGAGAGAGGTGCAGACAAAGATGTTAGAGTGGTTTTAGAAAGTTTTGGCGTGCTCATTCTCTGTGATCAGTAAAAACCAGCAGGCATGTCCGCTTCCGTTACCGTTGATGGTGGGCTCTCAGTCACATGACTGGAGTAGGTAAAGAACCTGAGGTTCAGCTGTCGGAGACCTGTGTCTCAATAGTTGGCACAGTAACAGAGAAGGCGGAAGAAGCAGCACATGCAATTGATGGGGCAGCTGATGGTTGTTGAGGTCTTCTGTTCTGCATTTTAGCGCAGTGGGATTCCCAAAGTAACGCATGTTGATTGCGTATCTGAAGGATCATACATGTAGTAGTCAAATTGTTGCACTTTTTACACAGTTTTTTGCAAAGTTGGCAGATTACATGAGTTGGCTCATCCTTTGCAGTCTCAAAAAAGGCCCAGGCTAGGCAAATCTTGCCACCCCTGCCAGCTGCAGACCCACGGACACTGCTGTTCACAGGTACAGTTGTGGTAGAGGATGCATTGCTCATAGTGGCTGCATTACTACATGTCTGTGATGTATGGTGCAATGTAACTGCCTCGTCTTCCTCCTCTGATGACCTACTCAGCTGTGTGCCTCTATGTTCACACCAACTAGGATCTAACAGCTCATCATCTTCATCCTCTGTTATCACATTCCTCGCCTTTGGAGTCACCCTCCCCATCTTCCAACCCTGACAGCACAGAACAGTCAATGTGAGCCTCAGATATCTGATTCTCATCAGGATCACCTTCTCATCCAGGGGTTAACGTATGATGACGAGGCTTAGGATGTTGTTCGCACCCTACTTCATCGTGCCCCGATCCAAGCCAAAAAAATTGGGCATTGGTGCAGATTTCCTCCTCTTGACTCTGTGAAGCTTTTGAGTACACTTCTGATTACCATGGCACAGAATGTGTGAACAGCTCTTCAGACTCACACATTTGTGGTTCAGTACAGTCAGTTGTACAGTTGGGAGGCTGGGGGAAGGAAGGGGAATTTGGGTGCAACCTTTGTGGACTGTACTGGGTGTGATGTTAAGGTGGAGGAAGAGGAGGAGAGGCCACTTGATGCTGTGCTTGCCATCCACTAAAGCACATGCTCTTTCTGGGCATCATCGACTAGGCATACCGATGTGCGTCTGCCAAAGGAAGGTAGTGGAGTAACCCATCCAGTAGCAGAAGTTGTTAGTTGTCTTTGCATAGGACCTGACGTTGGTTCACTAGTGCTAGCACAAACATTATCACCGACCCCATGTACACCTTGAACACCAAACTTAATATCCCTTATAACATGGCCTTGCTTTTTCCCAGTCATGTTGCTTAACCCCTTTCTGACCTCGGACGGGATAGTACGTCCGAGGTCAGATCCCCTGCTTTGATGCAGGGCTCCGCGGTGAGCCCGCATCAAAGCCGGGACATGTCAGCTGTTTTGAACAGCTGACATGTGCCCGTAATAGGCACGGGCAGAATCGCGATCTGCCCGCACCTATTAACTAGTTAAATGCCGCTGTCAATCGCAGACAGCGGCATTTAACTACCATTTCCGGCCGGGCGGCCGGAAATGACGTCATCGCCGACCCCCGTCACATGATCGGGGGTCGGCGATGCTTCAGAATGGTAACCATAGAGGTCCTTGAGACCTCTATGGTTACTGATCCTCGGCAGCTGTGAGCGCCACCTTGTGGTCAGCGCTCACAGCACACCTGCAATTCTGCTACATAGCAGCGATCTGATGATCGCTGCTATGTAGCAGAGCCGATCTCGTTGTGCCTGCTTCTAGCCTCCCATGGAGGCTATTGAAGCATGGCAAAAGTAAAAAAAAAAAGTTAAAAAAAGGTGAAAAAAATAAAAAAAATATAAAAGTTTAAATCACCCCCCTTTCGCCCCAATCAAAATAAATGAATAAAAAAAAATCAAATCTACACATATTTGGTATCGCCGCGCTCAGAATCGCCCGATCTATCAACTAAAAAAAAAAGCATTAACCTGATCACTAAACGGCGTAACGAGAAAAAAATGCGAAACGCCAGAATTACGCTTTTTTGGTCGCCGCGACATTGCATTAAAAACGTCATCTAGGCACGCAAAACATAAGCCCTCAACCGACCCCAGATCATGAAAAATGGAGACGCTACGGGTATCGGAAAATGGCGCAATTTTTTTTTTTTTTGCAAAGTTTGGAATTTTTTTTCACCACTTAGATAAAAAATAACCTAGTCATGTTAGGTGTCTATGAACTCGTAATGACCTGGAGAATCATAATGGCAGGTCAGTTTTAGCATTTAGTGAACCTAACAAAAAAGCCAAACAAAAAACAAGTGTGGGATTGCACTTTTTTTGCAATTTCACCGCACTTGGAATTTTTTTCCTGTTTTCTAGTACACGACATGCTAAAATCAATGATGTCGTTCAAAAGTACAACTCGTCCCACAAAAAATAAGCCCTCACATGGCCAAATTGACGGAAAAAATAAAAAAGTTATGGCTCTGGGAAGGAGGGGAGTGAAAAACGAACACGGAAAAACGAAAAATCCCAAGGTCATGAAGGGGTTAAATAGCATGGTAGGAGCACAGTATAAGCAACAAAAATTAGTTTGTAAACTTTTCATCACCTCTGCAAACAGCTGAATTTCAGAGACATTATATTCCAAGTTGAATTAAGCAAATTGCCTCTTCAGAGAAATATATGTATATCGCACGACTCGTTAAAGGGTTGATTGTGACAAGTAGGATCGCTACTTCCAACAGGTGGTGCTATAGAGTTCAAGTCCTCTTTTTCTCTAAAGATGCAATTTGCATATTAAATTTCCCAGAGAAGCATTGCACGGCGCATAAGCCCCCTTACCTTGACAAGCCAGAGCTGGCATGTCACTCTCCACAAGGAGAAATCTTACTCCTAAGTTGAAATAAAGCATTCTGTATCATGTTAGTCAAAGAAAAAAGAATTGCTTAAGTGTGGTTGCGTCCTGTATGACAAAGTATGTATGTTTATGCTACAATTTGAAATTCAGGTCCCCTACTGTATGACACTAGGCACAGAAAATGTTTTTGTGGCCTCTGTATCAGGGCTCTATAACACACTAGATACTAAAAACTATTTGAAAGTCAGGTCCCCTACAGTATGACACTATGAACAGAAGAATTTTTGTGGCATCTGTATCAGGCCTCTATGACAACACTAGATGCACAAACTATTTGTAATTCAGGTCCCCTACTGTATGAAACTAGGAACAGAAGAATGTTTTTGTTGCCTCTTTATCAGGCCTCTATAACAAACTAGATGCTGCAAACAATTTGAAAGTCAGGTCTCCTACTGTATGACAATAGGAACAGAAGGATTTTTTGTGGCCTCTGGATCAGGCCTCTACTGTCTAACGTTTTGCAACTAATTTTTTTTATTGTGCCATAGGTCTGCATAAAGTTTTATATCACCACAGCACAAAATGACAAGGTGGGATACAGCAGGCTGCTTCACATTTAGCTGCTGAAAAAAATATTATTTAAAATGCTATACTCATGCATGGAGCACAATAGAAGCAGTGCACAACACACTTGAAGGACATGAAGCAATGAAACAGTGCTAGCTACGCAATCTGACTGATTTACAACCGTCTAGCTAACTAGCTAAAATCTTGCTGCTAACAGTGCCAGTGTATGGGGCAGCTTCTCTGCCCTGTTACAGTGTCAACATGGCGCTAAGCAATTGTCCACTATTTATATGGAGAAGGACATGTGATTTCAGCAGCCAATGACACAAGCCATTGGGTCAGAACAGTGTGGGTGTTTTCTGCTCCCTGATTGGCTAGTCGCAATGAGCACACAAAGTTAGGGAAAAAATGACTGTTTACAAGAATGCTGCACCTCTGAGCTCTGCAAACCCCCTCCACTCATCAAACACGTGCCAAACGCTTATGATACACCACCATTATAGTTGCTAAAGGGCTTAAAATACTTTTGTGGCAAAGCAAGTATTTTCTCGCACATTTACCAAATGTTACCAATTTTATCCGATCTTATAAAATTTTGCTTGTGTTTCCGATCATGAATCCAAATGTGCCATATTCATGCCGAATTTATGTTTAGCAATCGTTTTCCGAACATATTCGATCCTCATTAGTTGGCACCCCTGAAGTTGTTCCAGAAAATGTAGTATTTCTCCAAGAAAATTATTGCAGTTACACTTTTTTTGTTAGTCACTTGTTTATTTACTTTGTGTGTATTGGAGAAACACAAAATGGCAGAGACAAAGCCAAATTGAACATAATTTCAAAATTCCAAAAATGGGCAGAACAAAGTTGTTTGTCCCTTTTAAAAATTGTATGTCACCATGTCAAAATAATTTTGGGAGAGCATCTTATAGACAAATAAGACCCAAGATATAGTTTTTTGGTACAGCAAATCATTCTACTGTTTTTTGAAAACGAAATGAGGACTAGAAAAAAAAGCAAAAAGATAGAGTACCTGCAGTCGAATATGGTGGAGATTCAAAGATAATTGAAAAAAAAGGAAAAATTTTTCCAGTTTCTAGTACAGTTTTCAGAATAATCTTTATTCCCTCAAAAAACAATTTAAAAAATATGGTGGACAGGAACAGGAGTAAGCGACGCGTTACAGTTAAATATGGTGGAGATTCAAATATATTTTGGGGTTATCTTGCTGCCTCTGGCACTGTATGCTTTGACTGTGTTTAAGGGATCATGAAATCTGAAGATTACCAAAGGATTTTGTGCCGCAATGTAATGTCCAGTGTCAGAAAGCTAGGATTGGGTCCTAGGTCATGGGTCTTCCAGGAGGACAATGACGAACAACATACTTCAAGAAGCATTCATAAATTAATGGAAACAAAGTGTTAAAGAGTTCTGAAGTGGCTAGAAATGAGTTTGAACCTGAATTGCAATGAAAACATTTAAAATTGCTGTTCGTAGAAGGCACCCTTCTAAAATGAGAGACCGGCATCAGTTTGCAAAAGAAGAATGGTCCAAAATTCTAGTTGACAGTTGATAGAAGCTTCTTGATAGTTATATGTTAGCTATTGATTGCAGTTATTTATTCCAAAGGGTGTACAACCAAATATTAAGTAAAGGGTGTCAATTTTGTCTGGCCTATTTATGAGGTTTTGTGTGAAATTATCTCCAATTTACCTTTTTTCTATGTTTCTTTTGTGTTGTTCTAATATATACAAAGGAAATATACATGTGCATAGAAAACAAGTGTAATTGCAATAATTTTCTGAGATAAATACTTCTTTTCTGTAACAATTTTAAGGGTGCCAACACTTTCTGTCATGACTACATCCTGGGTTTCCTAGCTTGACACATGCATTCCTACATTTCCAAGTTCTTGTTAACTTGCAAAATTACAGTACATGTTATTAAACTGCTCTCCAAGTTTGCAGTTGCAGCTTATGAAAATTGCTATCAAACTGCTACTAAAGTGCAGTGTTGCTATTGTAGTGTATCACAGATTAATTTACAGAATTACACTAAACGTGCAGCTACAGCAACTCCCTATCTCAGTTGAATTTTTGGATTTGCATTCAAGGATTAATTAGGGGTCGAATGCATGTGGTCTAGCACAGGGAGCAATGGGACAGCAACAGTCCTGAACTCATCTATGATTCATTTGAACCTTCCCACTACACTCTTTACAGCAGACATATTCTGGGTTTAATATTATAGTTTGGTATGTGTTATTATAAGGACTCCTGTTGCTACTACCCATCTATGCATATTGCATTTAAACCACGTAGTAAATACTTGAGTTCTCACCTTTGAATCTGATTTTTCTACTACTTTGTATATTTCCCGCCACCTTTGTAATCTTTAATAAAACTAGGCTCTTTTACATACTTTGTGGATTTATGACTCACTGTAGCATTTGTATTGACTTTTGGAGTTCTTTTCTTCTATATTGCTATGTTATATCATATGGTTATTGGCCCTGATTTTTTGGTTTCAGTGACCTTACCAGTTTGGATGACATTGATAGAATTAAGATGCAGTTTATCACAGATTAGTGAATTTGCAGACTCACACCAAATATGCTGCAGCGGCCACTTTCTATATACCTTGAATATTTGGGTTAGTATTCACAGACTAAGTACCATACCCATTTTCAATGTTATTCAACATTATTGCTGGAGTATATCACAATCTAATTTAGGCCTTTTTCTATCCCTACGTTGAATGAATTTGGTGTTCTGACAAACTTTCTCTTCACTGCATAAAGGCATAAAAAGGTGCTGCTTTGGTATTCCTTGTCTTTTTACAGTGATTGAATAATGTCCCCTTATTGTCTATGCTAGACCATAAGCCACAGGGCATTTTGGAGAAACCCATCTGACTGTGCCTGACATCATTAGCTCACTTTGTTACTTTTCAGCAGTGTGTGCAATGGCTGCAGACTTTTTTTACTTTTTTGCCATTCAGCGCAAATTGAATGACAAATTGTTCAAATTTGGGTGGACCTGCGAATTTCAGGAAAATTATCTTAAATTTGATGTTTAATGAATCAGTCCAATTACTTATAGTAATCAACATAATGAAAGTACAGGGTGGAGCGCGGTAATTTGCTGATTTTGGAATGAAATAAAAAAATTATGATCATTAGAAAAATTTATTTTATATTTTAACCCCTTTCTGACATCGGACGTACTATCCCGTCCATGTGGGGTGGGCCCCTATGACCATGGACGGGATAGTACGTCCAGCGCGATCGGCGGCGCTCACGAGGGGAGCGCCGCCGATCGCGGCCGGGTGTCAGCTGCCTATCGCAGCAGACATCCGGCACTATGTGCCAGGAGCGGTCACGGACCGTCCCCGACACATTAACCCCTGGCACACCGCGATCAAAGATGATCGCGATGTGCCGGCGGTGCACGGAAGCACCGCGCAGGGAGGGGGGGTTCCTGCGGGCTTCCCTGAGCCCCCCGCAGCAACGCGATGTGATCGCATTGCTGCGAGGGTCTCACCTCCCTCCCTGCTTCCTCCAGCCCCGGACCCAAGATGGCCGCGGATCCGGGTCCTGCAGGAAGGGAGGTGGCTTCACAGAGCCTGCTCAGAGCAGGAACTGTGAAGCAGCCTGCACTGCTCTCAGATCGGTGATCTGACAGAGTGCTGTGCAAACTGTCAGATCACCGATCTGTGATGTCCCCCCGATCTGTGTAAAAAAAAATTTAAAAAAATATTCCAAAATAATGAAAAAAAAAAATATTATTCCCATAAATACATTTCTTTATCTAAATAAAAAAAAACAAAACAATAAAAGTACACATATTTAGTATTGCCGCGTCCGTAACGGCCCGACCTATAAAACTGGCCCACTAGTTAACCCCTTCAGTAAACACCGTAAGAAAGAAAAAAAAAAAAAAGGAGGCAAAAAACAACGCTTTATTATCATACCGCCGAACAAAAAGTGGAATAACACGCGATCAAAAAGACAGATATAAATAACCATGGTACCGCTGAAAACGTCATCTTGTCCCGCAAAAAACGAGCCACCATACAGCATCATCAGCAAAAAAATACAAAAGTTATAGTCCTGAGAATAAAGCGATGCCAAAATAATTATTTTTTCTATAAAATAGTTTTTATCGTATAAAAGCGCCAAAACATAAAAAATGATATAAATGAGGTGTCGCTGTAATCGTACTGACCCGAAGAATAAAACTGCTTTATCAATTTTACCAAACGCGGAACGGTATAAACGCCTCCCCCAAAAGAAATTCATGAATAGCTGGTTTTTGGTCATTCTGCCTCACAAAAATCGGAATAAAAAGCGATCAAAAAATGTCACGTGCCCGAAAATGTTACCAATAAAAACGACAACTCGTCCCGCAAAAAATAAGACCTCACATGACTCTGTGGACCAAAATATAGAAAAATTATAGCTCTCAAAATGTGGTAACGCAAAAAATATTTTTTGCAATAAAAAGCGTCTTTCAGTGTGTGACGGCTGCCAATCATAAAAATCCGCTAAAAAACCCGCTATAAAAGTAAATCAAACCCCCCTTCATCACCCCCTTAGTTAGGGAAAAATTAAAAAAAATGTATTTATTTCCAATTTCCCATTAGGGCTAGGGTTAGAGTTAGGGCTAGGGTTAGGGCTAGGGTTAGGGCTAGGGCTAGGGTTAGGGCTAGGGTTAGGGCTAGGGTTAGGGCTAGTGTTAGGGTTAGGGTTAGGGCTAGGGCTAGGGTTAGGGCTAGGGTTAGGGCTAGGGTTAGGGCTAGGGTTAGGGCTAGGGCTAGGGTTAGGGCTAGGGTTAGGGCTAGGGCTAGGGCTATGGCTAGGGTTAGGGTTAGGGCTAGGGTTAGGGCTAGGGTTAGGGCTAGGGTTAGGATTAGGGTTAGGGCTAGGGCTAGGGCTACAGTTTGGGTTGGGGCTAAAGTTACAGTTAGGGTTTAGATTACATTTACAGTTGGGAATGGGGTTGGGATTAGGGTTAGGGGTGTGTCTGGGTTAGAGGTGTGGTTAGGGTTACTGTTGGGATTAGGGTTAGGGATGTGTTTGGATTAGGGTTTCAGTTATAATTGTGGGGTTTCCACTGTTTAGGCACATCAGGGGCTCTCCAAACGCGACATGGCGTCCGATCTCAATTCCAGCCAATTCTGCGTTGAAAAAGTAAAACAGTGCTTCTTCCCTTCCGAGCTCTCCCGTGTGCCCAAACAGGGGTTTACCTCAACATATGGGGTGTCAGCGTACTCAGGACAAATAGGACAACAACTTTTGGGGTCCAATTTCTCCTGTTACCCTTGGGAAAATACAAAACTCGGGGCTAAAACATATTTTTGTGGGAAAAAAAAAGATTTTTTATTTTCACGGCTCTGCGTTATAAACTGTAGTGAAACACTTGGGGGTTCAAAGTTCTCACAACACATCTAGATTAGTTCCCTGGGGGGTCTAGTTTCCAATATGGAGTCACTTGTGGGGGTTTCTACTGTTTAGGTACATGCAGGGGTGCATTCGTGCACTTGTATTCGTGTATTTTTATTCAAAGTACTTTTTTTTTCTAAGTACTCGGCAGTTATAACATGGCAGAATATAATCAAGCATCTCTTCTCTCTTCATACAGGTAAACAGATCATTCATTCTCTGAGCTGAAATATCCTGCATGTCTATTGCTCCAGTCCCTGACAGCAAGCAGCTTGAATGGTAAACAGATCATTCATTCTCTGAGCTGAAATATCCTGCATGTCTATTGCTCCAGTCCCTGACAGCAAGCAGCTTGAATGGTAAACAGATCATTCATTCTCTGAGCTGAAATATCCTGCATGTCTATTGCTCCAGTCCCTGACAGCAAGCAGCTTGAATGGTAAACAGATCATTCATTCTCTGAGCTGAAATATCCTGCATGTCTATTGCTCCAGTCCCTGACAGCAAGCAGCTTGAATGGTAAACAGATCATTCATTCTCTGAGCTGAAATATCCTGCATGTCTATTGCTCCAGTCCCTGACAGCAAGCAGCTTGAATGGTAAACAGATCATTCATTCTCTGAGCTGAAATATCCTGCATGTCTATTGCTCCAGTCCCTGACAGCAAGCAGCTTGAATGGTAAACAGATCATTCATTCTCTGAGCTGAAATATCCTGCATGTCTATTGCTCCAGTCCCTGACAGCAAGCAGCTTGAATGGTAAACAGATCATTCATTCTCTGAGCTGAAATATCCTGCATGTCTATTGCTCCAGTCCCTGACAGCAAGCAGCTTGAATGGTAAACAGATCATTCATTCTCTGAGCTGAAATATCCTGCATGTCTATTGCTCCAGTCCCTGACAGCAAGCAGCTTGAATGGTATCTGAGTCATTCCATCTTCGGCATTGAATCCTGCATATATCTATATATGTTAGTCATCCTATTATGCATTTTTTGTGTTTATAGATATTTAATCTGACTTTGCATGTCCTTACTCAGCGAGATCACATAACTGTTTCAAAGTGGTCTATGATCCATGTAGACCTGGACATTTGTTTATCTGATCACTACATTTATTGTGTCCTGTTGTCTCAACTGAGTTTGATTGATTGCTAACGAGCTTTAACACAAAAAAAAAAAAAAAAAAAGGAAGATCTAAGGGCTAGCCTTCTATAAATGTAGACTTAGCTTGGGGAAGCATTCATGCAGGGGTGCATTCGTGCACTTGTATTCGTGTATTTTTATTCAAAGTACTTTTTTTTTCTAAGTACTCGGCAGTTATAACATGGCAGTTAGACAGGGCAGGAGACAGGTAAGACAATCTAAATCTAATCCATATTCACTTGAAACAACACAAAAACTCACCATATTTATTTGCATATTCTATATCCTGGCTGCTGCATTCACTCACATTCACCGCCCTTGCATTAACTCTCTACACTCCATCCATATCGGCCCCTCTGTCCTTGCCTCTCCTATGTATAGCACTCATGCTCTGTTCACATTGCTTAGCAGCGCAGATCCATTCAGTCCCACCATCCAACACAAGAGACGCTCTCACAAATCACTGAACCATCTGATCACTCTTTCGATCCTCCTCCTCCTAGTTGCTGGAGACATCTCTCCAAACCCCGGCCCCCCATGTTATAGCCAGTCAAACCTCCCAATTGCTACACCCAGAAACCCCTCTAACCTTATTAATATTCCCTGCATGCCTTCTGTTTTTTTGAATTGTGCCCTTTGGAATTCTCGCTCTGTGTGTAATAAACTCTCCTTCATCCATGACTTCTTCCTTTCTAATTCTCTTAATCTCCTGGCTCTTACTGAAACCTGGATCCAGCAGTCAGACACCACCGCTGCTGCTGCTCTTTCATATGGTGCACTACACTTTTCTCATACCCCAAGATCGGACAACAGAGCAGGTGGAGGCGTTGGTCTGCTCCTTTCACCAAAATGTACTTTCCAAGTTATCCCCCAAGTACCCTCACTTGTCTTCCCTTCCTTTGAGGTCCATGTGGTCAGACTCTACGTCCCCTTCTCCATGCGAGTGGTGGTGGTGTATCGTCCTCCCGGCCCCTCTCATCAGTTCCTGGATCACTTTGCCACCTGGCTTCCACACTTTCTTTCCTGTGACACCCCCACCCTTATCATGGGTGATTTCAACATCCCTATTGCCTCTCCCCTCTCCCCATCTGCTTCTCACCTTTTGGCTCTAACCTCCTCTTTCGGCCTCTCGCAGCATACTAACTCGCCAACACATGAAGATGGAAACTCCCTTGACTTGGTCTTCTCCCGGCTTTGCTCAGTGGATGATTTCACAAACTCCCCTCTCCCACTCTCTGACCACCACCTTCTTTCATTCTCTATCAAGAACTGCCATCCCGCTCAGGTCACCCCCACTTTCCACACTTATAGAAACATACAGGCCATTAACACCCAGGAACTTATGAAGAACTTGCAGTCCTCATTGGCCCCAATCTCCTCCATCTCATGTCCTGATTCTGCTCTGAAGCATTACAATGAAACCCTGCAAAGTGCCCTGGATGAAGCTGCTCCTCCTATACATAAAACAACTCGGCACAGACGGCAACAACCGTGGCACACGCTGCAAACACGTTTCCTGCAGCGGTGCTCCAGGTGCGCAGAACGTCTGTGGAGAAAATCTAATCTACCCGAAGATTTCATCCATTATAAGTTCATGCTAAAGACATACAATTCTGCCCTTCACCTCTCCAAACAAACCTACTTCAACACCCTCATCACCTCCCTGTCCAATAACCCTAAACGTCTCTTTGACACGTTCCAGTCCCTACTCAACCCAAGAGCGCAGGCCCCAACCACGGATCTCCGTGCTGACAATCTGGCCAATTACTTCAAAGAAAAAATTGACCATATTCGACAGGAAATCATCTCCCAATCTCTTCATACCATGCACTGTCCTCCCTCCCCCACTGCATCTAGTTCACTCTCTGACTTTGAACCAGTTACAGAAGAAGAAGTAAGCAGGCTCCTTGCATCTTCTCGCCCGACCACTTGCACCAGTGACCCCATTCCATCACATCTCCTCCAGTCCCTTTCCCCGGCTGTCACCTCTCACCTAACAAAAATATTCAACCTTTCCCTCACTTCCGGTATTTTTCCCTCCTCATTTAAGCATGCCATCATACATCCATTACTTAAAAAACCATCCCTCGACCAAAACTGTGCCGCTAATTATAGACCTGTCTCTAATCTTCCCTTCATCTCTAAACTCCTCGAACGCCTGGTCCACTCCCGTCTTACCCGCTATCTCTCAGATAACTCTCTTCTCGACCCTCTTCAATCTGGTTTCCGCTCTTTACACTCTACTGAAACTGCCCTCACTAAAGTCTCTAATGACCTACTAACAGCTAAATCTAATGGTCACTACTCCATGCTAATTCTCTTGGATCTCTCTGCAGCATTTGATACTGTGGATCATCAGCTCCTCCTCACTATGCTCCGCTCCATCGGCCTCAAGGACACCGTTCTCTCCTGGTTCTCCTCCTATCTCTCTGACCGATCCTTCACTGTATGTTTCGCTGGTTCCTCCTCCTCTCACCTTCCCCTTACTGTTGGGGTTCCTCAAGGATCAGTCCTAGGCCCCCTCCTCTTCTCTTTGTATACTGCCCCTATTGGACAAACAATCAGTAGATTTGGCTTCCAGTACCATCTCTATGCTGACGACACCCAACTATACACTTCTTCTCCTGATCTCACGCCTGCCTTATTAGAAAACACCAGTGATTGTCTTACCGCTGTCTCTAGCATCATGTCCTCCCTCTATCTGAAACTAAACCTGTCAAAAACTGAACTCCTCGTGTTTTCTCCCTCTACTAACCTACCTTTGCCTGACATTGCCATCTCCGTTTGCGGTTCCACCATTACTCCAAAGCAACATGCCCGCTGCCTTGGGGTCATCCTTGATTCTGACCTTTCATTCACCCCCCACATCCGATCACTGGCTCGCTCTTCTTACCTGCATCTCAAAAACATTTCTAGAATTCGCCCTTTTCTTACTTTCGACTCTGCAAAAACTCTTACTGTTTCACTTATTCATTCTCGTCTGGACTATTGTAACTCTCTACTAATCGGCCTCCCTCTTACCAAACTCTCCCCGCTCCAATCTGTCCTGAATGCTGCTGCCAGGATCATATTCCTCACCAACCGTTACACCGATGCCTCTACCTTGTGCCAGTCATTACACTGGTTACCCATCCACTCAAGAATCCAGTACAAAACTACTACCCTCATCCACAAAGCACTCCATGGCTCAGCACCACCCTACATCTCCTCTCTGGTCTCAGTCTACCACCCTACCCGTGCCCTCCGCTCCGCTGATGACCTCAGGTTAGCATCCTCAATAATCAGAACCTCCCACTCCCGTCTCCAAGACTTTACACGTGCTGCGCCGATTCTTTGGAATGCACTACCTAGGATAATACGATTAATCCCCAATCCCCACAGTTTTAAGCGTGCCCTAAAAACTCATTTGTTCAGACTGGCCTACCGCCTCAATGCATTAACCTAACGATCCCTGTGTGGCCTATATTAAAAAAAAAAAAAAAAAAAAAATTAATTAACTGGTTCATGCAGCTTTACATGAACACCCAAGCCTTACACTATGGCTGGTCCGAATAACTATAGCAATTGTTACCATCCACCTCTCGTGTCTCCCCTTTTCCTCATAGTTTGTAAGCTTACGAGCAGGGCCCTCACTCCTCTTGGTATCTGTTTTGAACTGTATTTCTGTTATGCTGTAATGTCTATTGTATGTACAAGTCCCCTCTATAATTTGTAAAGCGCTGCGGAATATGTTGGCGCTATATAAATAAAAATTATTATTATTATTATTATTAGGGGTTCTGCAAACGCAATGTGACGTCTGCAGACCATTCCATCTAAGTCTGCATTCCAAATGGCGCTCCTTCCCTTCCGAGCTCTGCCATGCGCTCAAACGGTGGTTTCCCCCAACATACGGGGTATCAGCGTACTCAGGACAAATTGGACAACAACTTTTGGGGTCGAATTTCTCCTTTTACCCTCGGGAAAATACAAAACTGGGGGCTAAAATATAATTTTGGGGGGAAAGATTTTTTTTTTAAATTTTCACGGCTCTGCGTTACAAACTGTAGTGAAACACTTGGGGGTTCAAAGCTATCACAACACATCTAGATGAGTTCCTTAGGGGGTCTAGTTTCCAAAATGGTGTCACTTGTGGGAGGTTTCTACTGTTTAGGTACATTAGGGGCTCTGCAAATGCAATGTGACACCTGCAGACCATTCCATCTAAGTCCTCATTCCAAATGGAGCTCCTTCCCTTCCGAGCCCTCCCATGCGCCCAAACAGTGGTTCCCCCCCACATATGGGGTATCAGCGCACTCAGGACAAATTGGACAACAAATTGTGGGGTCGAATTTCTCCTGTTACCCTCGGGAAAATACAAAACTGGGGGCTAAAAAATAATTTTTGTGGGAAAAAATTTTTGTTTTATTTTTACGGCTCTGCATTATAAACTTCTGTGAAGCACTTGGTGGGTCAAAGTGCTCACCACACCTCTAGATAAGTTCCTTAGGGGGTCTACTTTCCAAAATGGTGTCATTTGTGGGGGGTTTCAATGTTTAGGCACATCAGTGGCTCTTCAAACGCAACATGGCGTTCTATCTCAATTCCTGTCAATTTTGCTTTGAAAAGTCAAACGACGCTCCTTCCCTTCCGAGCTCTCCCATCCGCCCAAACAGTGGTTTACCCCCACATATGGGGTATCAGCGTACTCAGGACAAATTGGACAACAACTTTTGGGGTCCAATTTCTTCTCTTACCCTTGGGAAAATAAAAAATTGGGGGCGAAAAATAATTTTTGTGAAAAAATATGATTTTTTATTTTTACGGTTCTACATTATAAACTTCTGTGAAGCACTTGGTGGGTCAAAGTGCTCACCACACCTCTAGATAAGTTCCTTAGGGGGTCTACTTTCCAAAATGGTGTCACTTGTGGGGGGTTTCAATGTTTAGCCACATCAGGGGCTCTCCAAACGAAACATGGCGTCCCATCTCAATTCCAGTCAATTTTGCATTGAAAAGTCAAATGGCACTCCTTCGCTTCCGAGCTCTGCCATGCGCCCAAACAGTGGTTTACCCCCACATGTGGGGTATTGGCATACTCAGGACAAATTGTACAACAATGTTTGGGGTCCATTTTCTCCTGTTACCCTTGGTAAAATAAAACAAATTGGAGCTGAATTAAATTTTTTGTGAAAAAAAGTTAAATGTTCATTTTTATTTAAACATTCAAAAAATTCCTGTGAAGCACCAGAAGGGTTAATAAACTTCTTGAATATGGTTTTGAGCAACTTGACGGGTGTAGTTTTTAGAATGGTGTCACACTTGGGTATTTTCTATCATATAGACCCCTCAAAATGACTTCAAATGAGATGTGGTACCTAAAATAAAATGGTGTTGTAGAAATGAGAAATTGCTGGTCAACTTTTAACCCTTATAACTCCCTAACAAAAAAAAATTTTGGTTCCAAAATTGTGCTGATGTAAAGTAGACATGTGGGAAATGTTACTTATTAAGTATTTTGTGTGACATATCTCTGTGATTTAATTGCATAAAAATTCAAAGTTGGAAAATTGCGAAATTTTCATAATTTTCGCCAAATTTCCGTTTTTTTCACAAATAAACGCAAGTACTATCAAATAATTTTTACCATTGTCATGAAGTACAATATGTCACGAGAAAACAGTGTCAGAATCACCAGGATCCATTGAAGCGTTCCAGAGTTATAACCTCATAAAGGGACAGTGGTCAGAATTGTAAAAATTGGCCCGGTCATTAACGTGCAAACCACCCTTGGGGGAAAAGGGGTTAATTATACTGAACAGTAATGGAATTTTTAAATTACATGGTTTTAAATAGTGTATCTGGCAAATGTCGACCTTCGCTATCCACACACTGCTGCATACGTTTTCTGAAGTTTTCATGAACTCTAACAAGCATGTCCACTGGTATTCTGCCAATTTCAGCTTCAATATTGTTCCTTAGGTCTTCCAAGGTGTTGGGACGGTTGATATACACCTTAGACTTCAGGTAACCCCAAAGGAAAAAATCGCATGGGGCTAAATCTGGTGAGCGTGCTGGCCAGTTCATATCTCCCCTCAAAGAGATAAGCCGTCCAGGAAACATTTGCCTCAAACAATTCATGGTAACCCTCGCTGTGTGTGCAGTGGCACCATCCTGTTGGAACCATGTATCCTCTAGTTCCATTGTCTCAAGAGCCGGCTGAAAATAATCCTGTATCATAGACAAGTACCGTTCGGAGTTCACAGTTATGGTACGACCATTATCCTGAAAAAAGTAAGGACCAATGATGCCTACTCGTGATATGGCGCACCACACAGTGACGGGGTCCGAATGCAGAGGTCTCTCGTGAACTTCTCTGGGGTTTGTTTCACTCCAGTAACGCATATTTTGTTTGTTTACACACCCACTGAGGTGAAAATGTGCCTCATCAGAAAAAAACACAATTGCGTCACGGGGTATCGTTGCTAACATGTCTTCACAAGAGGTCCGCCGTGTCAAATAGTCCCATGCTGACAAATGTTGGACCACGCACATTTTATACGGGTGAAAATTCAGTTCATCATGAAGAATCCGGTGGAGAGAACGTCTTGAAATGCCAAGAGCAAATGATTGCTTCCGAGCAGAGCGTTTCGGAGATTGCAGTACTGCTGCTCTAACTCTCTCGATGTTTTGTGGTGTTGTAATCCTTCTCTCAGGTCCCCTTCGTACACATGACACATTCCCTGCTGTTCTGAATGCATTCACCCAATTTACAATTGATTGCCGTCCAGGAACACGTCCGCGTGGAGGAACAGCGAATTGTAAACGAAAAGCACGCTGCACTGCAATGATCGAGTGGGCATTTGAAAAATACGCTTCAACACAAAATGACCTCTCCTCACGTGTCCACTGCATGATGGCAACTGAAAGGCAGAGGAATACAAATCTCCCATCAGCCACTGTAAGCCACACCCACTCTCCCCTCTCTTCGACCGACAGTGCCGCCACAGCATGCAGTGCAAAAAAGCAAATTACCGCGCTCCACCCTGTATTTAACTGGGAAACACCTCATCATTTAAAGAGTAGTCTTCTTTTCACTTCCTTTTGTCATAGCATTCTCTAAATTATGCCAAGGTTCAGCACTATAGAATTTTGTCTGCTTTAGGCAAGTTCAGCTGTTCTTTGTCTTTTAAATATTGGTTAAGTCCAGGAGCAGTGAAATAATTTGTGCCACTGAACATACCCCCCCCCAAAAAAAAATGATATTATACCTACATCACCATCCACCTGTCCTGCCACTGTAGTTTCCTACCCAGTCATCTGTTGGCGCTTTCTCCTTTGGGTCTTTTCTCCTTCTCATTAGTCTTCACTCTGATGCTTCCGGGAAAGACAAAACCTCCTGTAATACCACAAAGTGTATCACCTTGTGGCATCATGACTTCAATTGAAGCCTAATCAGCATCAGAAGCACAATAAAGTGAAAAATGAAGAGAAAAAGACTCGAGTCACGGAAAGGGAACCAGCAGAGGACCGACTATGAAACTGTGGTTATAGGACAGGCGAAGGGCATGGTGAGCATAATATTTTTTATTTTATTATTTCATTCCTTCCTGACCCTAAACAATAATACACAACATGGAAGCCAGAAGGCCACCATTATGCTGTATTCCAGGGAATTGCTACATATGCAGATTTTTGCTATTTTGAATTATGGGTAACATTTTTGGAGAATATAATTTAATTAATTTCAAATTAGTTTGTTCACCTCTACTCATGAAATGAATTGACTGAACACAGAACGCATAATTTTTGGCTTGATTCATACAAGTTCTCATCCAAAATATTTGCCCAGAAACAATTTGTTACCAAAAATGCCATTAATCCTTGCAGGATATGATCCTCCAGCTTTTTAATTCACACATCTCTGCATGGTAATCACTCAGTTTTTTTTAATTTTATCTAAAAAAAAAAAACCCTATCACAAAGCATCACTTTTTTTATCACAATAAGCCATATGGAAACATCCCACAATTGTCAATCCTTTCAATAAATTAATAAAAAGAGGTTACAATAGAGTAAAAGACTGTGTATATATAAAATGTACTAATAAAATATAGCAACCATATACATAAAAGCAGTTAACAAATATGGTATTGTTTGGGTAAAACTGTGTTGGAGTCCAAAGTGTTAAATTATATCTATATGGCATCATTGTTACACAATGTTATTAAACTATTCTTGTTATTAATATTACTAATATTATTAGCATCAGTAGCAGACTTTATAGCAGTGATACTATGTGATCTACTTTTAAAAAAATTTCTCTATACTTTTTATACATTACAAAGTCATCAAACTGTCATAAAAATTCTAATTCTATGATGCTAGAAAAGTTTATGACTTTTCTGAGTTTAGAGTAGATGATGTTGACAACCTTAAACTTTGGACATTCTGACATATCTAAAAGAAATTGAGAACTAAATAAGAGAGAATAATTAAACTAAATGGGATACTGAAGTCTCTGCTGCAACATAAACAACATGTGTAGATTGAAGATTGAAAATGTTACAGTATTTCTAAAGGTTAGGGAGTGTAAATTATAAAAAATTGTCAAAACTCTCAACTATAGTTTTAAATGGCAAAACATTAGTGTAATAACTTGTAGAGAGAAAATAATGAGAATAAAAGTAAGTCTACTTTGAAAATTTTGTATTAGAAGATGTCAACATATTGTGCAAAATATCACATTCATACACTTAAACGAGCTGAGGAAAAAAAATCAATCATTTTAGGTCAGAAGTATGGCTTTGTGAAAAGGTCACATGCATACAAGCATGCCATTATGCATCTGACTAATACAATTTACGCTACAAGCAAAATTAGTGAAAAGTAGCAGCTTTTAGACATATTCACAATGAATATTATTTATCAATTTTTTTAAGGAAAATGAACAAAAAAAGAACACTTATTTATTTATAGAGTGATAGACTATAGCCAGGGTTTCTGAAACATAATGTCATATACTTAATTAGTTGCATAATTGGGTTTTAAGAAGCCTTTATAAGTAGACGCCTCACAGTTATTTTACCATCGGTTGCATTTTTATGGAAATTAAAAAACAAAATACTCATTTTAATCTAGCATTTTTTTCCATAGAGTAAGAAAATACCTACAAATGCACAGTCATTTATAGAAATATTGGTGTGACTGACATAATGCTTGTCCATATATTTTACATTTGTCGCTATGGTGCCATTGGGCATCAATAATTAGTAAAGAAATATTTGATATACCGATTAATTATCTACAAATAAACCTAAAACTTTTGAGTTGAATTTTATGTTTTGATATAAATTATAAAATCAGTATCAACCAAACAATCAACATTATATAAGAATACGGTAATGCATCATGGACAGTTGCCCAAAGGTAAGAAAACATATCTGAATAGTTCTAATGGACACTTCCTAACATACTGTATATTGACTACAAGACATTGACACAGTGTTAAAGTCCACCAATTTAAATAAGTTTTACAATAAATTTATAAAAAACTGCATAAAGAAAACAACACACAGACAAAAATCGAATAACAGAATTAAAAAAGTCAATAACAAAGACACAGGTGTTAGTAGCAACTTATCCACAATTATGTGGCAGATAAAAGTAATGCAGGTCACCTATACATATACATCATAAATCAACAGCATACTTTATCCACTAATGACACATCTGATTAAGAGACAACATGATAGATCTCTCATAACTATGTTTGCTATACATCATCTACTAAAGTGCTAATGCATAGATTCTAAATCACTTATAATGTGTGAGTAAGTTAGATCTGCCAAGCCAATAGGGGATGCTTAAAAACCACTATGCCTGTAAATACAGATGGTATTAAGCATTGTAATCAATACAGTGATACAAAAGTACAGAATAGAAGAGACTGGTGTTTTTAAAAGATAACTAATAGGGACTATCTTAGTCATCATAACGCTTGTGGATCAAAAGAAATGGCAGCCCCAATGCATAATTTGTGTGGGTTTCCTGAGGGGGCTGCCATACTTACACTTTCTTTATTACTCACCTCTCTGGCCCTCCACTCCTCACTTTTACCCTCAATCCTCAACATATCATCTTATCGCCACGTCAAGTGGTTGACTCTCTATGTTTGGCACAGACGTATGCATAATATCACAATGTGATAAAGTTTGACCAAGTCAAGACAGATGACAATGAGATACAGTTGGGGTGGAAAGGTGAGTGGTAAGGTGATTAAAAGGTGTTTTTTATATTTATTGATGTTTTTATTGGCCTTTATGGTTGAGCAAAATGGCTACACACTTACGACATTGCTAAATGTGGATGTTAGGGCTAGCGGAATGCACTGAGTACAGCTAGGAAGCAACAAGGTGCGTTTGTAGCCCGAGGTCCACCGTGCAGAGATATCTGCTGCAAAGTAATGGTGGTCAAACTCTGAGCTCACACGTGGGTTAAGCTTCACCCCATGTGAACTGAAAGTGATCTCTGTTGACGCACAGAGTTGCTCTGTACACAAAAATATAGCCCTAACTAGGGTTGCAAGCCAACGGCTAATTGCCCCACTGACGCTAATTGCCTGCCTGAGTGTAGAGTCCCAGCGCTACAGTCTCACACCACATGTATAAAGAGTGGTATAGTATCCACTGGCCTAAGCCATACACATTTGATACTAGCACATGGCCATGTAGCCATGCAAATGTTTTATAGTTGCAGCTCTTCAGGACCTTCCTGGAAAACCAATAGGAGCTGCTACAGGGCCTGAGCATGTGACCCCCGACGTCCAATGAGAGGTCCTCCCATGGGCATGCTCAGTGTGTGCAAGCAAGACTTAGTCCCAGAAAAGCTTGCTCGCCGCTGACTAGTGCTGGCTACAAAAGCACAGCCTGGAAAGGCAGCAGTAACAATTTGCACAGTATTAGGCTGATCGAGACGCTGGGGCCGACGTCTCTGCTGAGCAGGCTCCACTGCGGCAGATGTAGAATAGGAGACTGCAGCAGACATGGTTTGAAATTCCCCCTGTGCAGTGGCGAGAACTCAACACCTAACAGTGGATTTTTGTAATATTCCAGTAGAAGTAACCAGTTACTCAAGATCAATTAGATACATTGACATATAAGTGGTTGACTGAAAGGGATTGTCCACTATGAGGATCTGATCTGATCTGATACTTCTCGATCTGAAGGTTTAATGCTGATAAAATAAAAACTCTTAGACTCACTTCCCATGCCAGCACAGTTCCTGCAGTATTGTCACTCGCATTCCCAGGGCGCTCCTATGGTTGATAAGATATGTGAGCCCTGCGCCCAATCAGTGCTGGCATCACTGTCCATGCCTTTGGACATATTGAACATCAGCAGGAAGCCAGGGTTGCTGCTGCTCTCTGACTGCTTCTTAATTTTCGATTTGTCCAAAGGCTGGTGTCTTCTCATGGTGTCCCTTCTTTTTCTTCAGCTCTCTCTCTCAACCACTCTAAAAACTAGAAACTAAAACACTAGTCACCGCTGACTAGCAGGAAACTGCAACCTACATGAGGATAAAAAGGGCCAAAAAATACAACCTACACACAATAAAATTTTTAAGGATCTTCAGACGGGGTGTTGCACCATCTTCTCCACCTTTACACTTGTGTGCATTAATAAGTTCCATAAAAACATATGTGTATTCTGTGTACAGTGTATATATATATATATATATATATATATATATATATATATATATATATGCTTTATCATTAGGAAAATACTATATATTACCATAACATTTAAATCATTTTATATGAAATAAAGAGAACCACACCAAAAAAACAGCAGAAGCAGGGATACCAGCTCTCAGCCATCCAAACATATACATGTAAAGAATATGCATCACTCCAAAATGGTTTCAGTGAAAAACTTATTGTTCATGCTGAGAGAGACCAAATAGGCCATTGGAGATCAATAGGGATGAGCGAACGTACTTGGTGAAACTTGGATATTACACATTAGCATTTTGAGGAGCTGGGGACGGCTGCGGACTTCCTCCGTGAAGCCCCACCCTCGGCTGCACCTCTGCTGCTAGCTCCGCCTACCTCTGCATGTAGCCTGCATGCGGCCTGTGTACCTATCTTTAACATTAGGTACGCAGGTCAGGCTGCTGTATGTGGATACTTCCGCATGTGTCGTTTTGACGATGCGGCAACCAGCGTAGGACGCAGCTTGTAGAAATTTTTTTCTTCTCTGCATCGTCAAAACAGTGCATGTGGAAGCATCCGCATGCAGCGGCATGATCTGCATACCTAATGTTAAAGATAGGTATGCAGGCCGCATGCAGGCTGCATGCAGAAGTAGGCGGAGCTAATGGCCAAGGGCGGGGCTTCACAGAGGAAGTCCACAGCCCTCCGCAGCTCCTCAAAATGCTAGTGTGAAACTAGCCTTACTCTGTGAGTAATGGACTGCGTTCAATTTTATACTCAAATCCACACCACATTTCTTTGGTGCCTGTTACCCAGTCAATAAACATGTGGGAATTGCATGTGAGTCACTGTAATGCCATAGCCATCTTTGTTGTGGCATTACTGTGATTGACTGGCTGTCTGAAATGATCAGGGATTATAAGCACATACAGCTCTGTGACACTTTATGTTGGAGGGAGAGAATGCTTGTCTAGGCCTTTGTGCACAGTATAATGAATCAGAGGCCTGTAGTCTTGATACTGGTGCTGAAGGTGAGCCATAATACTAGCAGCCCTTCTAAGGGCTAATAGTTTGTATCACATGCAATCTGCATTTAGCCTAATATGAGAGAGAGAGTGGCAGAAGCAGGGAGAGTCACAGGATCCAATCTGTAGACAAGAATTAGTCCTGTGCATCCATTGGAACATAAATAGCAGCAGTTTTTTGTGGGTGATGAAAAAATTGAATATATTTTGATCCATTAAATATTACTTGCTTTGAGCCCCTTTTTGTGTTATACAGCACACCCAAAATATATTGCATAGTGTGGAATACATTTATGTGCTCTCTAAAACTGAGAAAAGCTTTTAAAAAATTTTATAGGCTTCTATTTTTCAGTCATACAGTGTCACATGCTCTTTGAACATTTCTGTGATCTCTAAAAGTGAGAAAAAGCTTTTAAACTTTTTAAAGGCTTTCATATCTCAGACATACAGTGTTACATGGTCTGTGAACATTTCTGTGATCTCTAACACTGCTAAAAAGCATTTAAAATTTTGTAGGTTTCCATTTCTCAGCTTTACAGTGTTGTGAAATCTGTGAACATATCTGTGATCTCTAAAACTGAGAAAAAGCATTGAAGCATTTTTCATGATTGAATTTTATTGTCATTCATACAATTTAGATTTCATTCTGTTACAATATGGAGGAATAATCTTAAACTTGGTTTCCAGAAACCTAACAATTGCAAAATGCATAAGGTAAGTTTTGGGCTGGACCAAGGGAACGCAGTGGACGTAGTGCAGAGCTGTAAAACTGCATTCCTCGAGGGCCGCAAACAGGTCATGTTTTCAGGATTTCCTTGTATTGCACAAGGTGCTGGAATCATTCTGTGCAGGTGATTAAATTATCACCTGTGCAATACAAGGAAATCCTGAAAACATGACCTGTTTGCGGCCCTCGAGGAATGCAGTTTGACACCTCTGACGTAGTGTATGTGGACTTTTCAAAAGCTTTTGATACAGTGCCACACAAAAGGTTGATACACAAAATGAGAATAATGGGGATAGGGGAAAATATGTGTAAGGGGTTAAGAGCTGGCTAAGGAAAAGGAATCAAATGGTGGTTATTGATGGAGCACACTCGGACTGAGTTGCGGATTTCAGTGGGGTACCACAGTGGTCCGTATTGGGCCCTCTTCTCTTTAACATATTTATTAATGACCTTGAAGGGGACATACAGAGCAGAATTTCAATATTTGCAGATGACACTAAACTCTGCAGGGTAATCAATACAGAGGAGGACCATAATATATTACAGGATGATTTATGTAAACTAGAAGCTTGGGCTGACAAATGGCAAATGAGCTTTAATGGGGATAAATTTAAGGTCATGCACTTGCGTAGAAGTAATAAGACGTATAACTATGTGCTTAATTCTAAAAGTCTGGGCAAAACCATGAATAAAAAAGACCTGGGTGTATGGGTGGATGACAATCTCATATTTAGTGGCCAGTGTCAGGCAGCTGCTGCAAAGGCAAATAAAATAATGGGATGCATGTAAAGAGGCACAGATGCTCATGAGGAGAACATAATTTTACCTCTATACAAGTCACTAGTTCGACCACACTTAGAATAATGTGTACAGTTCTGGTCTCCGGTGTATAAGAAAGACATAGCTGAAATAGAGCGGGTGCAGAGAAGAGCAACCAAGGTTATTAGAGGACAGGGGGTCTGCAATACCAAGATAGATTATTACACTTGGGGCTATTTAGTTTGGAAAAATGAAGATTAAGGGGTGATCTTATTTTAATGTATAAATATATGAGGGGACAGTACAAAGACCTTTCTGATGATCTTTTTAATCATAGACCTGAGACAGGGACAAGGGGGCATCCTCTCCGTCTGGATGAAAGAAGTTTTAAGCATAATAACAGACGCGGGTTCTTTACTGTAAGAGCAGTGAGACTATGAAACTCTCTGCCGTATGATGTTGTAATGAGTGATTCATTACTTAAATTTAAGAGGGGACTGGATGCCTTTCTTGAAAAGTATAATGTGGCATGTTACAGTTATATGAAAAAGTTTGGGCACCCCTATTAATCTTAAGCTTAATGTTTTATAAAAAAATTGTTTTTTTTTGCAACAGCTATTTGAGTTTCATAGATCTAATAACTGTTGGACACAGTAATGTTTCTGCCTTGAAATGAGGTTTATTGTACTAACAGAAAATGTGCAATCTGCATTCAAACAAAATTTGACAGGTGCATAAGTATGGGCACCCCACCACAAATGTGACATTAATATTTAGTAGATCCTCCTTTTGCAAAAATGACAGCCTCTAGTCGCTTCCTGTAGCTTTTAATTAGTTCCTGGATCCTGGATGAAGGTATTTTTGACCATACCTCTTTACAAAACAATTTCAGTTCAGTTAAGTTTGATGGTCGCCGAGCATGGACAGTCCTCTTCAAATGATCCCACAGATGTTCAATGATATTCAGGTCTGGGGACTGGGATGGCCAATCCAGAACAGTGTAATTGTTCCTCTGCATGAATGCCTGAGTAGATTTGGAGCGGTGTTTTGGATCATTGTCTTGCTGAAAGATTCATCCCCTGCGTAACTTCAACTTTGTCACTGATTCATGAACATTATTGTCAAGAATCTGCTGATACTGAGAGGAATCCATGCGTCCCTCAACTTTAACAAGATTCCACACAGCCCCAAAGCATGATGGAACCTCCAACAAATTTTACTGTGGGTAGCAAGTGTTTTTCTTGGAATGCTGTGTTTTTTGGCCGTCATGCATAACGCTTTTTTGTATGACCAAACAACTCAGTCTTGGTTTCATCAGTCCACAGGACCTTCTTCCAAACAGAAATTGGCTTCTCCAAATGTGCTTTTGCATACCTCAGCCAACTCTGTTTGTGGCGTGCTTGCAGAAACTGCTTCTTTCGCATCACTCTCCCATACAGCTTCTCCTTGTGCAAAGTGCGTTGTATAGTTGACCGATGCACAGTGACACCATCTGCAGCAAGTTGATGTTGTCTCTGGAGGTGGTCTGAGGATTGTCCTTGACTGATCTCACCATTCTTCATCTCTGCCTTTCTGATGTTTTTTTTGGCCTGCCACTTCTGGCTTTAACAAGAATTGTACCTGGGTTCTTCCATTTCCTTACTATGTTCCTCACAGTGGAAATTGACAGGTTAAATCTCTGAGACAGCTTTTTGTATCTTTCCCCTGAACAACTATGTTGAATTATCTTTGTTTTCCGATCATTAGACAGTTGTTTTGAGGAGCCCATGATGCCACTCTTCAGAGCAGATTCAAACAGGAGAACAACTTGCAAGTGGCCACTTTAAGTAGCTTTTCTCATGATTGCATTACACCTGGCTATGAAGTTCAAAGCTCAATGAGGTTAGAAAACCAAAAAAAGTGCTTTAGTAAGTCAGTAAAAAGTAGGTAGGAGTATTTAAAACAAGAAAATGATAAGGGTGCCCATACTTATGCACCTGTTAAATTTTGTTTGAATGCAGATTGCACATTTTCTGTTAGTACAATAAACCTCATTTCAAGGCAGAAACATTACTGTGTCCAACAGTTATTAGATATATGAAACTGAAATAGCTGTTGCAAAAAAAACAACAATTTTTATAAAACATTAAGCTTAAGATTAATAGGGGTGCCCAAACTTTTTCATATAACTGTATATATATTAGATTCCTTGATAGGGCATTGATCCAGGGAACTAGTCTGATTGCCGTATGTGGAGTCGGGAAGGAATTTTTTTTCCCCAATGTGGACATTACTCTTTGCAACATGGGTTTTTTTTTTTTTGCCTTCCTCTGGATCAACATGTCAGGGCATGTTAGGTTAGGCTATGGGTTGAACTAGAAGGACTTAAAGTCTTCCTTCAACCTTAATAACTATGTTACTATGTTACTATGTATGTTAAGGGGCATGAAAGTTGAAGTGCAGATGATGGTGCATGCAGATGCCAAGGAAATGAGAAAAATGTGACAATGCCTGTTTCTGGAGTACAAGAAACACACCCATCCATGACACATAGGTTCCTTTCCCACTTTGCAGGGAGACACCACTTCTGAAGCCAAAGCAGTACAAACAGGTGTTCAGTTGGATAACAGATAATGCTTCCAGCAGACTTGTCAGCAACATACAGTCATCCGCACGGTCTACTCTCACCAGACTAAAGTCTGTATCATTAATCCTCATCCTGATCCTCTTTTCTCCTAACATGTTGAGTCTCAGGAGACTAGTGATCCCACACTAGGACACTCTAAGGAGCACTTTACATAATTGTTTCTTGATTGTGGCCTCTCAAGTTGCATGCTACAAGAGGGACAGGAGGACATGCTGTTTAGTGATGCACAAACCTTAGTGCAGCCATAGCCACAACAACATGACGGTGGGGAATGGCAAATTTGTGATTAGGAGGAATATGATGATAAGACATAGTTGCTGCTAAGTCTTGAATTTGTTAAGTCACAAAGTCAGGAGGACCAGATTGTGATTGTGGAAGACAAGGTGGTGGATGACAAAGTCATCAACCTCACCTGGGAAGTTGGCATGCAGATCGAGGACAGCACTGCTGAGGGAGAGAGATCAGTAGCACCAAAACAGATAGGATGATTAAGTGGGTGACCGGAGAGAAAAGGTGGGCAACTGTTCGGCAAAGCACTGACACTCATGAATTTCTCCATCAAAAGTTAGATGTTCCACAGTCTGGGACTTTTTAAAGAGAGTTCTGAGACAAATAAAATGGCCATGTTCAACTTGTGCCATGAAAATATCAGCAGGGACCTGACCACTAACAATCTAACCATCACCAGCATGATCAGGCACTTGTCATCTAAGCTCACAATTCAATGTGCCAAACGCCTGGGTCCACGACTTGTGCCATCGCATGACACCACTGTCTCTTCCCCTGTATTAGGTGCTTCTCAATCCCCTGTCCACAACACTGGTGCTGATTCCTCCTGCAATACACCTACCCTTGCACATTCTTACTTTACATCATCAGGCTCTTCCAAATCCTTGTCCCAGCCAAGCGTTCAACTGTCCCTACCCCAGGCCCTGGGACAAAAAAGAAAGTTCCAAGCCACCCACCCACATGCCCAAATGCTAGACAGGCACATACCCAGGCTGCTTTGCTGTGGAAATGTTGCCATTTAGGCTGGTAGACATGGAGGATTTCCTCTGACTCATGACGGCAGCCGTCCTTTGGTACTCGGACCCAAACCACCACTTTGTCTCTTGGTGTGGTGTCCCCGCCTTGTGCCAACATGTGTCCAGGAACATCCCCAGTGTCCTATTCACTTACAGTAGAAAAAGATGTTTCGGAGGCACTTCCCTCTTGTAGCTGGAATTTCCAAAATACCATAATTCTGACAAAAACTCCAGGTAGTGTTAAAGACTAACAGTATTACACTTGTGTCTTAAAAATTCAATTTATTCTAAAAATATTTTTTACGTGCTCATGCACTAACAGTATAAAAGACTTTTCAAAAACACCACCTGAAGGTTGTCCGCAAACAAGGTATTTTTGGAATTCCAGCTACAAGACTGAAGCACCTCTGAAAAATCTTGTCCACTACATTTTCATTTGGAGCAGTGAACGGAATAGGACTAACACTTCTCCACCTTATTCAGATAGGCAGCAAGCCACGAACTTGGAATCCAATGTTTAACAAAATCATTCATAGAGTTGTGCATAGTCTGCACAACCCCTAAAGGTGAGCATATATAAACACATCACTCTTGTCATTTTAAATTTTTTTATTGTGCTTAGGTAGCACTCTCTTGTTTTTCTCTTACTCCTCAGCTTCCTGTCATCATACAATGCACTTACAGGAATTGCCCACTTAATGACAGACACGTGCACAAGCTCTTGCGGCCAGGGACGCTATATTTCCCTCACGGCACATTGCATGAACATTGTGGAGGCTGAGGCTGTCACACCCTGGCATTGTGTGTTAGGGGTCGAGTTCCCGCTTCTGCACAGGGGGAATCTCGAGCCTCTTCCGCTGCGGTCTCCCATTCTTGTCCAGCCGCAGTGGAGCCTGCTCAGCAAGGACGTCGGTCCCAGCGTCTTGCTCATTCTCACTCTGTTCTGAGAGTTACTGCTGCTTCTCCAGTCTCTGCCATTAAAGTCAGTGCTGGTCAGCAGCGAGCGGACTTCTCTGGGACTAAGTCCTTGTCTGCATGTACTGAGCATGCCCAGCGTAAGGTCTCCCGTTGGAGATCGAGGGTCATGTGCTCAGGCTCAGCAGCACATTCCATTGGTCCTCTTGGCAGGTCCTAGAAGGGCAAAAGTGCTGTGGCCACTTCCTGTGCTGCTGCTATATAAACTGCGCATGACCGCACGGCCATGCGCTAGTATTTTCTGACAATTGCTTATGTGTGTATGTTGTGAGTGCAAGTCGTCCTTGGAAACCCCTACCCTATTGAATGTCTGTTCGCGGAAGGTGTGTGGCTGCTATCTAGCGCCCGACTTAGCCTACAGCACTAAACACACATCTCAGCGTCCTGTAGCTGTGCCTGCCAGTACGGCGCCGTGCGCCTGCCTTGCGCTTTCCATACCCGAGTCTGGGTGGTTAGTGGCGTCCGTTAGTGCGGCATCGCTCGCACTCTGGTGCACATATATTTCTTTAGGTTCTCTTCACACCCAGTTGCGGTGTTACGCCAGCAAGGGTCTAATCGGGCTTCAATCCCTTCTGGGGTTAAGTCCGCTGACCACTTGCTCGCGCACTAGTGCGGTACTGCGGTCCTGTGAATTAACAGGATCGCTTTCTTCACGCTGGGTGAGGTTTAACCCACGCGTGTATACTTTAGTGTACCGCCATATTGTCTGCAAATTGCTAGCAGCAGGTTCTCACCTGCACGGTGGACCCCGGACTGCGAACGCACCTTTATCATCTGTCTTGGTGCGTTCCGCCAGTCCTAACAGAATACTAGCGCCAGGGTCTGGCTAGTAAAATGGCGGACGATCAGCGTTTACAGCGGTACATCCAGCAGCTGGAGGGAAGGTTGGCGGCTCTTGAGCGTTCAACCTCAGCTGTGGATGTTACTGCTGTCGCTTTTCAGGCTGCAAGTGTGGCTGCAGCTACCTTGTCCACTGCCGCTCCTGTACCGACGCTATCTCGCCTCCCGCTACCAGAGAAATTTTCTGGTGACAGTAAGTCCTGTAGAGGTTTCGTGAGTCAGTGCTCAATACATCTCGAGCTTCTGGCCTCTCGTTTCCCTACAGAGCGGGCTAAGGTGGGCTTTATAATTTCTTTATTGTCGGACAGGGCGTTGCAGTGGGCTACGCCGCTGTGGGAGCGTGGCGATCATGTGGTGCAGAGTGCTCCGTTATTCCTGAGCACTCTGAAACAGGTCTTTCTAGGACCTCGTGTCACCCATGACACGGCGCTCCAACTGTTGGCACTGACTCAGGGCTCGTCCTTGGTCAGCCTTTTTGCCGTTCATTTCCGCACTCTGGCATCTGAGCTGGAGTGGTCGGATAAAGCCCTTATTCCTATATTTTGGAGGGGGCTGGCTGACCACGTTAAGGATGCTCTGGCCACTAGGGAGATTCCCGCCACACTGGAGGAGTTAATAGCAGTATCTACTCGCATTGACCTCCGTTTTCACGAGCGGAGGTTAGAGCGAGCCCAGTGTAGGCAGAGGTTTCGGCTGGCTCCCACCTTCGCCAAACCTTTGGAATCTCCAGTTCTGGCTCCTGAGTTCCAGGAACCTAAGGTGGTGTCACGAGCGGGATCTAAGTCCCAGACTGCTCGTGCACTCCAGGGTTGCCATGTTTGCCAACAGTCAGGACATCTTGCCACCAGATGTCATCAGCGGTTGAGGAAACGTCAGCGTCTAGTGGTAGTAGGTGGAGGTGCACTAGACACTGCGACGTTTGCCTCCAAATTGTCCTTTAAGGGGACAATTACCTTTGGCTCATCCTCCCACTCGATAGACCTCTGCGTGGATTCTGGGGCGGAGGGCAATTTTATGTCTTCTGCCTTCGCCCAACGTCACGCAATACCCCTGGTTATGCTATCCCAACCAGTAACGGTACGAGTGGTGAATGGGTCGACACTCCCCGCACAGATAACACATCAGACCGTCCCTGTTACTCTGTCCCTGTCGCCATCCCATCAGGAGATTATTTCTCTGCTCGTCATTCCTGAGGGTATTGATGAGGTCCTGTTGGGGATACCTTGGCTACGGTACCACTCTCCTCACATCGAGTGGTCCTCAGGCAGAATTCTGGGATGGGGTGAATCATGTGGGGGTAGGTGTCACCGAGAGTGCGTTCAGGTTGCTACTACTGAGGTACCCGCAGATCTATCCTCTCTCCCCAAGCAATATTGGTCTTATGCAGACGTGTTCTCCAAGAAGGCGGCGGAGACCCTTCCGCCCCATCGCCCCTATGACTGTCCTATCGATCTCTTGCCTGGTGCTGAGCCTCCCCGGGGTCGAGTCTATCCATTATCTCTCCCGGAAACGGAGGCAATGTCTCAGTACATACAAGAGAATCTGGCAAGAGGGTTCATCAGGAAGTCAGTGTCACCTGCTGGGGCAGGGTTCTTCTTCGTGCAGAAGAAGAATGGAGAACTACGTCCATGCATAGACTACAGGGGTCTTAATGCTATCACAGTTAAGAACAAGTACCCTTTGCCGTTGATATCTGAGCTTTTCGATAGGCTTCGGGGAGCTAGAGTGTTTACGAAACTAGATCTGCGGGGTGCTTACAACCTGATTCGCATCCGTGAGGGGGACGAGTGGAAAACGGCATTTAACACCAGAGATGGGCACTATGAGTATCTGGTGATGCCCTTCGGGCTCTGTAATGCACCTGCCGTTTTTCAAGACTTTGTCAACGACATCTTCCGGGATATGCTTTCCACCTCGGTTGTAGTCTATCTGGATATTCTCATCTTTTCTCCAGATATTGATTCCCACCGGAGAGATGTTGGCAGAGTCTTCGACCTCCTACGGGCAAACTCTCTTTACGCAAAGTTGGAGAAGTGTGTGTTTGAGCAGGAGTCCTTACCTTTCCTGGGCTATATCATCTCCGCCCAGGGATTGGCTATGGATCCTGCCAAACTACAGGCTGTGATGGACTGGCAAGAGCCCCATTCTCTTAAAGCGGTGCAGCGCTTTATGGGGTTCATAAACTATTACCGCCAGTTCATTCCCCACTTCTCAACTCTGGTAGCTCCCTTGGTAGCCCTCACCAAGAAGGGAGCGAATCCCAAATTGTGGTCGGAAGGGGTCTCCAAGGCCTTCACTTCTATTAAGTCCCACTTTGCTAGCGCTCCCATCTTACATCGTCCCGATGTGGATAAGCCATTCCTACTGGAGGTGGATGCCTCGTCCGTTGGTGCTGGAGCAGTCCTCTACCAAAAGGATGCTCAAGGTCGGAAGCATCCATGCTTCTTCTTCTCCAAGACCTTCACGCCAGCGGAGAGGAACTACTCCATCGGGGACAGGGAGTTGCTAGCAATGAAGTTGGCCTTTTCGGAGTGGAGACACCTTCTGGAAGGTGCGCGGTTTCCCTTCCAAGTTTACACGGACCACAAAAATTTGGTCTATTTGCAGACAGCCCAGCGGCTAAATTCTCGCCAGGCCAGATGGTCCCTGTTCTTCTCCCGGTTCCACTTTTCCCTTCATTATCTCGCCGGGGAGAAGAATATCCGTGCTGACGCTCTCTCTCGCTCCCTTATTTCAACTGAGGAGGGGGAAGAGGAGCCTCGGCTTATTGTCCCTTCCGAGAGCCTGAGAACCGTGGCGCTGGTTTCGCTAGAGTCTGTGCCTCCGGGCAAGACTTTTGTGCCCATTAATTTGCGACCGGAGGTTCTCTCTTGGGCTCATTCGTCTAGGGTGGGTGGACACTTTGGGACAAAGAGGACATCTGAGCTACTAGCGAGGACGTACTGGTGGCCGCATATGGTCCGGGATGTCAGGGATTATGTTCTGGCGTGTGTCTCCTGCGCCAAAAATAAATCTCCGCGTCAAAGACCAGCTGGTTTGCTCTATCCCTTGCCGGTGGCAGATAGGCCCTGGGAGATGGTCGGGATGGACTTTGTTGTGGGTTTGCCCAAGTCTCGCGGCTGTACCATCATTTGGGTCATCACCGATCATTTCTCAAAAATGGTGCATTTGGTGCCGCTGCCGCGGTTACCTTCTGCACGGGCCTTGGCAGCGTTGTTCATTAGACATATCTTCCGCCTACATGGTATGCCAGACAAAATTGTCAGTGACCGGGGTCCCCAGTTTGCGTCTCGGTTCTGGAGAGAGCTCTGTCATCTTCTCAGTATTGAGTTGAATCTCTCTTCCGCTTATCATCCCGAGACGAATGGGTTGGTAGAGAGGGCCAACCAGACCTTGGTCACATACCTGCGACATTTTGTTTCAGCCAGGCAGGATGACTGGGCATCCTTGCTATCATGGGCAGAGTTTGCACTGAACAACGCCGTAGCCGACTCCACTGGAAAAACCCCATTCCTCCTCAACTATGGTCAGCATCCACGGGTACCTGTGCCTATGCCCGTGTCTTCCGCCGACTCCAGGGTGGCAGACTGGGCTGTGGAGGCACGGGATATTTGGGACCGCACTCAGGATGCCATTCAGGCCTCTAAGGAGAGAATGAGGTCCTCCGCTGATGCTCATCGGTGCCCCGCTCCGACCTTTGCTCCTGGCGACTTGGTGTGGCTCTCCGCCCGTAACATCAGGCTGCGAGTTGAGTCCACTAAATTTGCTCCTCGCTACTTGGGTCCATTCAAGGTCCTCGAGCAGGTTAATCCTGTGGTCTATCGTTTGGCCCTTTCCGCCACGCCTGGGTATCACCGACACCTTTCATGTGTCCCTCTTGAAACCCGTGTATATGTCCCGGTTTTCCGAGTCATCTGCTGGGACATCGGGTTCGTCTACGGACGATTATGAGGTGAACACTATATTGGGGTGCAAGGTGGTGCGTGGTAAAAAATTTTATTTGGTGGACTGGAAGGGTTATGGCCCCGAGGACAGGTCCTGGGAGCCTGTTGAGCACATTCGGGCTCCGCAGCTCATTGCTGCCTTCGAACGTAGCGAGGCCCAAGGAGGGGGGGCCCTAGGAGGGGGGGTAATGTTAGGGGTCGAGTTCCCGCTTCTGCACAGGGGGAATCTCGAGCCTCTTCCGCTGCGGTCTCCCATTCTTGTCCAGCCGCAGTGGAGCCTGCTCAGCAAGGACGTCGGTCCCAGCGTCTTGTTCTGAGAGTTACTGCTGCTTCTCCAGTCTCTGCCATTAAAGTCAGTGCTGGTCAGCAGCGAGCGGACTTCTCTGGGACTAAGTCCTTGTCTGCATGTACTGAGCATGCCCAGCGTAAGGTCTCCCGTTGGAGATCGAGGGTCATGTGCTCAGGCTCAGCAGCACATTCCATTGGTCCTCTTGGCAGGTCCTAGAAGGGCAAAAGTGCTGTGGCCACTTCCTGTGCTGCTGCTATATAAACTGCGCATGACCGCACGGCCATGCGCTAGTATTTTCTGACAATTGCTTATGTGTGTATGTTGTGAGTGCAAGTCGTCCTTGGAAACCCCTACCCTATTGAATGTCTGTTCGCGGAAGGTGTGTGGCTGCTATCTAGCGCCCGACTTAGCCTACAGCACTAAACACACATCTCAGCGTCCTGTAGCTGTGCCTGCCAGTACGGCGCCGTGCGCCTGCCTTGCGCTTTCCATACCCGAGTCTGGGTGGTTAGTGGCGTCCGTTAGTGCGGCATCGCTCGCACTCTGGTGCACATATATTTCTTTAGGTTCTCTTCACACCCAGTTGCAGTGTTACGCCAGCAAGGGTCTAATCGGGCTTCAATCCCTTCTGGGGTTAAGTCCGCTGACCACTTGCTCGCGCACTAGTGCGGTACTGCGGTCCTGTGAATTAACAGGATCGCTTTCTTCATGCTGGGTGAGGTTTAACCCACGCGTGTATACTTTAGTGTACCGCCATATTGTCTGCAAATTGCTAGCAGCAGGTTCTCACCTGCACGGTGGACCCCGGACTGCGAACGCACCTTTATCATCTGTCTTGGTGCGTTCCGCCAGTCCTAACATTGTGTATGCGCTCCCGATGCCAACGATTGCTGTCCCAACTTCTATCAGGGTTTCCTCCATGTCCTACAGCAGTTTCAGCATCCCCTCTTGCTCCTCCCCATCCTCCATCTCCAATGTGCTATCTCAGAGCATGCTTAGCACATGTGTTCAACTGGGAAGTTTAGTAGTTTCTGAAAACTTACCCAGATTTGCCAACGCTTCGGGTCAAGGTATGCTGCATCAATGCCCATTTCCGCAATTAGGCTACAGCTGCCTTCAATCTAGCACAACTCCACACTGCACATGTTGAAAAGGCTTTGTGAGCAGAAGATGCAAGTGGTTGAGTACCAGCTACAGCATGCCCGTTGGTATTCTAGTCATTCTTCCCACATAACAAGTGAAGAGTGGGCATGGATGTGTGACATCTGTTTGGTTCTACAAGACTTTGATAACTCCACAAAGACGGTGAGTGGTGATAATGCCATAGTCAGTGCAACTATCCCGGTTCTGTGCCTACTCAAACAGTCACGGCTCACAATTAAACATGAAGCATTGCATACAGACCAGTTGGGGATGGATGAAGACATAGCATAAAGAGATTGCAGCCAGCTCATCATCATCTCATCTTCTCACCAAGAATTGAGTAACAATGAGGAGGTGAAGGCTTAGGAGGATGAGGGCGAACAGGAGCTGATGGCTAGCATAACAGAGGCTAGTAGCCACACAACCTTTGTCCCGTCTCTCCTACATGGATGGACTTAGGATGGGAATGAAGAGGAAGAAATGGAGGAGTAGCAGATTGATAGGAAAATGGATTAAGGAGGAATGTGATGAGACACAGTTGCTGCTAAGTCTTGAAGTTGTTAAGTCACACAGTCAGGAGGACTAGGGTGCGGCGGTCGAAGATGAGGTGGTGAATGACAAAGTTTTGTGGGTACTAGCCTCTATTGTGCTAGCCAACAGCTCCTGTTTTTCCAGCTCCTCTATTGTGCTAGCCAACAGCTCCTGTTTTTCCTCATTCTCCTAAGCCTCCACCTCCCCATTGTTACCCAATCTGTTAAGGCTAATGCTCAGACTAATACTGTGCGTTTGGTTGCTGCTGCCATCCAGCTATAGCCACCAGCATTAGTCAGCGGCAAGCAGACAATCCTGGGACTAAGTCCTGCTTTTCTCCATCTGACCATGCCCATGAGATGACCACTCATTGGTGGTCTGAAGTGTCATGCTCAGATCCTCAAGCAGCTCGGATTGTACCATCAACAAGGTCCTGGAAGGCTGTGGCTATAAAAGGATCACACGGCCGCTAGTATATCCTATATTCCGGGTGTGTGTATGCAAGCCTGTATGTCTCTGCTGAATGCTCCTAATGATCCCCTACCCTTTGGTTGTGTATGTGAATAGGGAGATTGGAGGTTGAGACAGTGCCGTGTAGTGGAATTGCCTATGCACCATTGTGCACTCAGTTCACATTTCACGATAGTTAGCGTCAGTTATTGGCGATCACCAGTGCGCTAAATCTCTTCAGTTAGCATTTGTTAGTAGTGTTCACCTGTGTGTGATGCCGTGTGATGACTCTGTACGCTAAATTTAGACTAGCAGCTCTGTGAAGTAATAGGGCTCACTGCAGTACACACCGGGTGATGATTAACTTGTGTGTGCTCAGTTGTATACCGCCATCTAGTGTCCGCCATTACCAAGCAGTAGTTACCATCTCTGCACGGTGGACCCCGAGTTGCGAACGCACCTTATTATTATAAGTGCACAAGTACGCACTAATTGTTTTCAACAACAGTGAGTGAGGATATTTAGCATGTGTGAGATCCACATCAGTACATACATAACAGCTGTAGTATTGCAAGTTAAGTTGACTAGCACAGAGTGCAACTTATTTTAAAGTCCAATTTAAACCATTGCAATAGCCCTATATGTTTGCATAATGGATAGTATATTGCAGATATTTAAAAAAAAGTGGCTTACCACGCCATCAGGTCTGCATGCCACTTTTTAGACCCTTACTCCATACTGCAGCTTATGTTCCTCATTATTCATCATAGAGTACAGTCACATATAGGGGTCATACCATGACATAGGTAAATATAAAAGATCTCACTGGATTTAAACACAGTATTATTCATACATTCATTTCACCCATGTTTATTACATGATCAGTATTCATCCTTAGTCTTCCTCCCACTATTTGAGCTGGGGGATCAGTATGACATTATGCAAATAGTAAAAGGAAAGGTCTCATCTGATTCAGGGGAAGATATATGATACCAGTTGCTCTATTTCCCTCTCAATAATCAGCAGTGGACACTTTCCCTCATTTCTCTCTTCTCCCGATGTTATATTGCTTATCTATAGACTATTCCGTGGTCTGGAGCAAATCTCATTGGTATATCAACCTCCAAAAACTTGTTTACAAAATTTATTGGTATTTTATTGCTCATCTATAGGGTATTACATCTTATTGTTTACAATTTGTTGCAATAAAAGCCTCAAAAAACTTGTGCAAACTTTAATGGTATATTGCTATCTTATATATATACAGTAGTAACAAAGTTTTTAAGGTTGAAAGAAGACTTTAAGTCCATCCATTTTAACCTATATCCTAACCTAACTTGCACTAACATGTTGATCCAGAGGAAGGCAAAATAAAACCATTGTGGCAAACAGTAAGCTCCACATTGGGGAAAAAAATCCTTTCCAACTCCACATACGGCAATCAGACTAATTCCCTGGATCAACACCCTATCAAGGAATCTAGTGTATATAACCTGTAACATTATGCTTTTTGTTCTGCCTTCCTCCACGTGTTATGCTTTGGGGATTCTAGCATATGGCTAAACCTTCATCCATTTCCTCATTAAACAGACTGTAGAGGTTCTTAAGTCTATATTTATTGAGATGGTGAACGATGAACAACAACAGTGGATGATATTGTGAGATTTGCTATATAATGGATGATCATGTAAAAACTACAAAGGAAATAACAGTGCATCAGTACTTGGCACATTACAGCATGTTACAGGATGCAATAACATGAATAACATGAATAACATGAGCTAACACAGCATAAGGCAGATACACAGTTATCATGGTTATCTTAGGGCAAGTTCAGGCTGTCAGCATTGTATTACTTTACACAGGCAAGCATCTATCTGCATACAGAGAAACAGCAATATGAAACAAGCACAATATGCCTAACTACACACTCTGCTACACAGTGGCTGTATAACTGTTCTAACATAACACACACATGTAAGTACATTTGTGCCTCACCGGAATCCGATTATCAAGAGCAATGACCTGCAGGAAGAGAGAGCCAGGAACATGTGTGTAAGACTCAAGCTCCATGGGAAAACGGCTACTCTTGCCCGGAAAACCAGGGGGGCGGATCTAGTCAGAACACAGGCTTAAAGCAAAATGCTCCTGGATACAGGAACATGATATATGTGTACCTAATGACCTCTAATGGTGACAGCTAGTACTACATTGTGAATTAACTTGCTGCACATTAATGGGCAGAACACTTTTCAAGAAAGGCATCCAGTCCCTTCTTAAATTTTAGTAATGGATCACTCATTACAACATCATAGAGCAGAGAGTTTCATAGTCTCACTGCTCTTACAGTAAAGAACGTGCATCTGTTATTATGATTAACCCTTCTTTCCTATAGATGTAGATTATGCCCCCTTGTCCCTGTCTCAGGTCTACGAGTAGAAAGATCATTAGAAAGGTCTTTGTACTGTCCCCTATGTGTTTTGTTGTGAATTTTGTGGCAGAGTTCACTCCTGTGGTCACAAGTAGTACTTCGGCTGATTCTCTCTGGGAGCTTCCGTTTGTGGAGGAAAGTGGTACTGCAGCTTCTGAGTTTCCTCCCTCAGGTGATCTGGTGAGGTCGTTAGCTGCTTCTCTACTTAACTCCACCTAATGCTTTGATTCATGCTTCCTGTCAATGTTCCAGTGTTGGACTTGTGTTTCTCTGGATCTTTCCTGTGGCCTGCTGCTCTGCATAGCTAAGTGCTTCTTTGCTATTTGTTGCTATTTTTTCTGTCCAGCTTGTCTATTTGTTTTGCTGGAAGCTCTGGGACGCAAGGGGTGTACCTCCGTGCCGTTAGTTCGGTACGGAGGGTCTTTTTGCCCCCTTTGCGTGGTTTTCTTTAGGGTTTTGTGTAGACCGCAAAGTTATCTTTCCTATCCTCGTTCTGTCTAGAATATCGGGCCTCACTTTGCTGAATCTATTTCATCCCTACGTTTGTCTTTTCATCTTACTCACAGTCATTATATGTGGGGGGCTGCCTTTTCCTTTGGGGTATTTCTCTGAGGCAAGGTAGGCTTATTTTTCTATCTTCAGGCTAGTTAGTTTCTCAGGCTGTGCCGAGTTGCATAGGGAGCGTAAGGCGCAATCCACAGCTGCCTCTAGTTGTGTTTGGAGAGGATTAGGAATTGCGGTCTACAGAGTTCCCACGTCTCAGAGCTCGTTCCGTTATTTTGGGTTGTTGTCAGATCACTGTGTGTGCTCTGATCGCTATGTACATTGTGTTCCTGAATTGCCTAACACAACAGTGTTTATACATTGTAGTAAGATCACCCCTTAGCCTTCGTTTTTCCAAACTAAATAACCCCATGTGTAATAACCTGTCTTGGTTTTGACCCACCAGTACTCTTATAACTTTGGTCTCTCTTCTCTGCACCGGCACTAGTTCAGCTATGTTTTTCTTATACACCGAAGACCAGAACTGTACACATTATTCTAGTGACTTTTATAAAGGTAAAATTATGTTTTCCTTATGTGCCTCTATTAATGCATTTCATTATTTTATTTGCCTTTGCAGCAGCTGCCTGACACTGGCCACTACTGTATATACTCGAGTATAAGCTGACCCGAGTATAAGCTGAGACACTTAATTTTGCCACAAAAAACTTGGAAAACTTATTGACTTGAGTATAAGCCTAGGGTTTGGAAATGCAGCAGCTTCTGATAAATTTCAAAAATACAAATAGATACCAATAGAAGTAAAATTAATTGAGACATCAGTAGGTTAAATATTTTTGAAGAGCCATATGGAATCAGGAGCCCCATAAGATGATCCATACAAAATATGGCCCATATAATGCTCCATAAAGTTCATGATGTGCCCCATAAAATGCTCCATACAAAGATATGCCCCATATAATGCTGCATAAAGGCTACTGATGGCCCCATAAGATGGTCCATAGAAAAATATGCCCCATATAATGCTACACAAAGAATAATGATGGCCCCATAAGATGCTCCATAATAAAATATGCCTCATATAATGCTGCATAAAGTTTAATGATTGCCCCATAAGATGCTCCATACAAAAATATGCCCCATATAATGCTGCATAAAGGTTACTGATGGCCCCATAAGATGGTTCATAGAAAAATGTGGCCCATATAATGCGCCATAAAGGTTAATGATGGCCCCATAAGATGCTCCATATTAAAATATGCCTCATATAATGCTGCATAAAGTTTAATGATTGCCCCATAAGATGCTCCATACAAAAATATGCCCCATATAATGCTGCATAAAGGTTAATGATGGCTCCATTAGATGCTTGATGTTAAAATATGCCCCATATAATGCTGCTGCTGTGATGTAAAAGAAAAAAATGACATACTCACCTCTCATCGCTGCCCGCTGCTCCTCAGCGTCACCGGCTCTCTGCAGTGACTGTTCATAAAGAGGGAGCTCATTAACAACGTCATCGTGCCCTCTGACCTGAACGTCACAGTCAGAGGGCCTGGAAGGCACAGCGCGGCGGTGGATCAGTGAACAGGTGAATATTGCATGGCTCACCCTCCCCCAGTCCTACTCACTTTCCTGGTGCTGCATATCAGTCCCTGCTTCTCGGGCACCGGCATCTCTCTTCCTATCTTCCTTCCTGTACATTTCCATTGTGTGAACAGCGTCACATACAAGTCTTCTTCGTGCAATTACATAACAAGCAACCCCCCCATTGGGATTGGCAGGCTGTGAGTGGTTGTCTATTTGGTATGTTTGCACCTGTGTTGCCGCCATCTTAACTACATGCTCCACTGCATCCTGATAGTGCATTTGTTTGGAGGCCTGGGCAGGTAAGCATCTCTGTTTTTTGCTAGTGTTTTTTTTTTTAATTTTTGGAGGATTTCTGAAACTCTTTTTTGTGCTATATTTGTTTAGTGTAGGACTGGGGCAGTGGCACCATCTCCTGAGCATCGGTGAGGATGTATTTACTAATGTTACTATCATCTGGTGTTTAATGCCTTGTTCTGTTATGTCTTGTTAAATAGTGGTAACCGGGGCTGGCCACTATGGCCTGATGATTCATGCTGGTGACTAAAAGCATTGACAGTGCTCCTGATGTTCCACTCTAAATTACGTTGGTATTATCAATACGCTTATATGGATATTACTATTCTGTGCTATGCTGTTTGCTCAGTAGGGGTGCCACTCATATTTGTTTGGCTCATGTACCAAGCACTCTTGTTTGCTACTGGTTTTTAAATTTTGTATATGTAAAAGGTAAATCCTATTCCAATAAATATTGTTATACTTGTTCTATATACACATCTTTCCTTATATGTTTTTATGATCACAATGATGTATATATTTCTTAATTTGACAAAGTATAAGGCACTAGCGCACTACCAATACTATATAGTAAGAAGGGAGGGGTGCAGCAAAGTGGTAATAGGATAACTATGAAAAAACAGAAAAGGAGAACCACTAGAAAATGCTGCACACCACAATAAGTATCAATAAATGTAAAAAGGCAAACTTTATTGACGCAATAAAAACATTAAAAACAAGTAACACACCACAATTCCCCACAATGATCCATGACTATTACAGTGGCCAAACCAGGGCAAATACCCTATAGAATAAAGTGTCATATACCTAAGCAATATACACATAAAAAAAAAAAAAAAAAATAGCACATCAATATAATAATCATATACTAGATGTAACACAGGTATAGCACAGATATAACACATACAAATGGCCCTTTATAACTATGCCTCCTACATGAATACAGGGTACCCTGAGCAGAAAGAATATATATATACTATATGTTCAGGTAAAAACACAGACCCTGTTAACGGATATAGACAGATATGGCAAAGATGGTAAGTACCTATATGTCAGCACACAGTCTAATGGCCCTATAAGGCTTATGCCGAGTAACAAATCCAAAGGCAAAATGCCCAAAAAGGAGGAGAAGAGGCAAATGCACAAAGTACCCCCCGCTCCCCGCTCTGATCCTTGTCTCTCTGCACACTGTGCTCCTGGCGATGCCTTTTGATTTTGTTTTGCATGGCTGGACCTAGGATTCTCACTTATATTGTGGGTATGTGGCCACTATAGCCCTATACACCTGGGTACTTTGTGCATTTGCCTCTTCTCCTCCTTTTTGGGCATTTTGCCTTTGGATTTGTTACTCGGCATAAGCCTTATAGGGCCATTAGACTGTGTGCTGACATATAGGTACTTACCATCTTTGCCATATCTGTCTATATCCGTTAACAGGGTCTGTGTTTTTACCTGAACATATAGTATATATATATTCTTTCTGCTCAGGGTACCCTGTATTCATGTAGGAGGCATAGTTATAAAGGGCCATTTGTATGTGTTATATCTGTGCTATACCTGTGTTACATCTAGTATATGATTATTATATTGATGTGCTAATTTTTTTTTTTTTATGTGTATATTGCTTAGGTATATGACACTTTATTCTATAGGGTATTTGCCCTGGTTTGGCCACTGTAATAGTCATGGATCATTGTGGGGAATTGTGGTGTGTTACTTGTTTTTAATGTTTTTATTGCGTCAATAAAGTTTGCCTTTTTACATTTATTGATACTTATTGTGGTGTGCAGCATTTTCTAGTGGTTCTCCTTTTCTGTTTTTTCATATATTTCTTAATTTGTCATATATCCTTAAGTCATTTCTTAAGTAATTTGCTTGTTAAAAAAATATGTAATTATAACGCAACATGAAGTACAAACTTGGCACTAGTGATGAGCAAGTGTGCTCATTACTCAAGATTTCCAAGCATGCTCGGGTGTTCTCCGAGTATTTGGGGCATGCTCATGTTTCAAGGTTGTGTTCCCACAGCTGCATGATTTGCAGCTGCAAGACAGCCTGAATACATGTGGGGTTTCCCTAACCAACTGGCAATCCCTGCATATGTTCAGGCTGTCTAGCAGCCGCAAATCATGCAGCTGCGGGAACACAAACATAAAACACGAGCACGCCCCAGATACTTGGAGAACATACAGGAACGCTCAGGAATCTCGAGTAATGAGCACACTCGCTTTTTACTACTTGGCACAAGTCTCTAGAGAGGAAAGTGGTGAAGGGGTCATCAAAATATTTCATATTTCAAAGGACTTTAAACATTTAACAGCCAGTCTTCAAAACAGGAGTCTTCTTTGATGTTGATATGTTGATGTGTGAAGGATATTTGCCTCCTGCTCACTCACTGATGTTGTCTGTCAGCAGAGGGTAGGACTTCTGCTGATATGCATTAAAAATGGAGAAGGGAATTAAAATGGGGAAATAAGAAAAATACAAAATAAGAGTTAGGATCCGCTTGGCCAAAGACCAGGGTTTATTTTAATCTAAGGATGGATTTTTCATAATTAATGTACAGTATATTAATAAAATCACAATCGTAGTCTGTTCTGCTGCATTATCTTGCTTTATTTTTACATTGTAGCATTTTCAATCCTAAAAATATGAAAGAAGCAATCCAGCAAATTAATGTCAAATCATCAGCTATTCAGGTCTTACGGACATGTTTTGATTGCATTAACAATGTAAGATAATAGCCTAATAATGCATTCATTGCATACAGCTGTGAGAAACAGACTAGGGATACTATTTTTGTCAAGATCGGTTTTCCTTAGAGATTTAATATTATCTGATTGTCTTATATATTTGGAAAGTGTGAAATGTATTTAAGTTTGTTTGTTATTCTTTCCAATTCACTTTCAATTATATTGTTTTATTGTAAAAAGGCTTGACCTATTCTTTTTGGTTAAATATTATGGTGATAATTAGAAAAATGTTTTTATACAGCAACATTGATTTAAGCGCTAAAGAAAATGAATTACTTGAAACAAAAAGCACAACCTACTGTTATTGTCTATATATGCTAGGTATGTATATTTAGATATATTTGATGGAACCTTTGGTTCACATTTTTATATCTTCATAAGGCATCAAAATATCACATTCTTCTGTGAGCCATCCTAAAATCACAACCCTTTCACCATTGAATGTGGTCCAGCAATAAAAAAGTTTTTGCAGTCTGACCTATATCTGATTGAATGCTGACAGGAGGACCTTGGGTTGAATAGAATTGGAAGTTATTGATAAATTCTTAAGTTGAGCCAAACAAAAAAATAATCACAGACCATTGGTCCACAGGCCAAGTTTGTAGTCCATGATAAGAATACTCCAAAACTTTCACTACAGTGCTTGTAGAATCCACAGAACATCTTCTGAATGGTAGGTCCCCGCAACTTCATGTGTGCAACCTGTCCTTGAATAAACCCACAGTTTGAGTAGCTCAAATGTATGAAAAAGAGCAACCTGCAGAAATAATCTCATTTAATTTTTTCCATGTTTACTGCTGATGTACCCAGTGATATGTTTATATGCTATATATATAAGGTACCGTCACACTCAGAAACTTTCCAACGATCACGACCAGCGATACGACCTGGCCGTGATCGTTGGAAAGTCCTTGTGTGGTCGCTGGAGAGCTGTCACACAGACAGCTCTCCAGTGACCAATGATGCCGAAGTCCCCGGGTAACCAGGGTAAACATCGGGTTACTAAGCGCAGGGCTGCGCTTAGTAACCCAATGTTTACCCTGGTTACCTTTGTAAATGTAAAAAAAAAAAACACATACTCACATTCCGGTGCCTGTCACGTCCCCTGCATCCGCTTCCCTGCACTCCTCCTGCATCCTGTGTAAGCGCCAGCCGTAAAGCAGAGCGGTGATGTCACCGCTGTGCTCTGCTTTACGGCCGGCCGGCGCTGACACAGGATGCAGGAGTGCAGGGAAGTGGACGCCGGGGACGTGACAGGCACCGGAATGTGAGTTTGTGTTGTTTTTTTTTTTACATTTACAATGGTAACCAAGGTAAACATCGGGTTACTAACCGCAGCCCTGTGCTTAGTAACCCGATATTTACCCTGGTTACCAGTGAACACATCGCTGCATCGGCATCACACACGCCGATTCAGCGATGTCAGCGGGTGATCCAGCGACGAAATAAAGTTCTGGACTTTCTGCTCCGACCAACGATGTCACAGCAGGATCCAGATCGCTGCTGCGTGTCAAACACAACGAGATCGCTATCCAGGATGCTGCAACGTCACGGATCGCTATCGTTATCGTTGTAATGTTGTTCAGTGTGAAGGTACCTTTAAAGAGACATTTACAATTACTGTAGAATTATGTATTTAGGTGAAAAGGGAATATTCTCATGAAAGCTTTTCTGGCTATCTAATAGTGCTTAAGGCTGCTTAAGACTTGAAGATTTATATGTGTCATTTTAAAACTCAGCACATTACTTTTGCAAATGGCGAAGAATATTTGTATGAAAATATGGATTTTTATTATAAAAATTAAAGCATTGTATTGTTTCACTGTGACATACAGTTATTCTGTATATTAAACTGGAGTTTGCTAAGAAAATCAATAAATACATTGATGAAGGTTATAAAGCCTAATCTCTGAATTTTCTTATATAATTCACATTTTCATGTATCTATCTATCTATCTATCTATCTATCTATCTATCTATCTATCTATCTATCTATCTATCTATCCATCTATGATTCTATGTGGCTTCTCAAATGATTTTATTGGCTCTTTTTCATACCAAATTCCCACACAATTCTAGTTGTTTTAAATAAGGTGACAACTAGCAAGTCAATATGTTTTTTTTTATTTTTATAACCCTTTATCAGGCCTAAGAAAATCATCAAGTCAATATAGGGGACTGTGTAGAAGAGTTCAATATTTGAGGTGGCATTCATCAATAGTAGGCCCTTTTATGTCACGTATCTTGTGGGGTTACAGAGATGATGTGATAGGCCCAAAATCAGCATCCTTTCTTAAACTTTCTTAGACCTTTTAAAGGATTAAAAAATTGTTTCTTTGTTATTTGTCATCTTTTGTCAAAGAACTACAAGGTGTCTAAGTTGGAGATGATAACAAACCAATAAAATCAATGTGTGGCTACTTTACATGAGCTTGTGATACAGATGAATAGATGAATTTGGAGCACAGTGGTTGGCTCCAGAAGAACCAGTTCATTTTTAAATACGCATCTTTGATTTTTGGCTTGGATGTGCTACCCACTCTATCTATCTATCTATCTATCTATCTATCTATCTATCTATCTATCTATCTATCTATCTATCTATCTATCTATCTATCTATCTATCTATCGATCTATCTATTTTCTATCTATCTTTGGCCTATAAAAAAGTTTTGGTCCAATTGAGGACCTTTCTTCAATTTATCTATCTGTCTGTGAGTCTATATTTCTGTCTAGCCGTCCCTTAAATACTCTGAACATACAGATAAAAAAAATATATTTATCTATTTGAAACAAATTGAATGGCACAGTGAAAGATTATTACTTACACATATTGTACAGATTCATATTTCAAATATCTGATGGCTGAATCCCATGACAAATGAACTCTAATTATATTTTTGTAGAAATTATTGACATCAACACAGTTATAATAATAATGCCACCCACTAACAACAGGTGGGGGTTTCAATATACCATGTCTTTTTAAAACCAATAATGTGAAAAGCCCTTGGCAATCTGCTGACAAATGCAATTATCATTAACACCATGTGGAGTTAGAGGCTGGATTCTAAAAATACGTGTAGTACTGTACACTGTCCTTTCTCACTATGTTTTTCATTTTAAAGCACTTAAGTGAACATACGGTAGTTTTACAGTACATGGATTGATTTATAGCACATTAATGAAGCTCGTATATATACTGTAGCTCTTCTTTCTATTTTATGTCAAACTTAATGTCATTGATAGCAGTCGCTATAAATGCAGATAATATATTAAAACTCAATAAGAGAACAGTTACATGTACAGTACAAATGAAGTATTCTTTCATGTAACACCACTGGAAATTATTATTATTATTATTATTTATTTATATAGCACCATTGATTCCATGGTGTTGTACATGAGAAGGGATTACATACAAGTTACAAATATCACATACAGTAAACAAACTAACAATGACGGACTGATACAGAGGGGCGAGGACCCTGCCCTTGCGGGCTTACATTCTACAGGATTATGGGGGAGGAGACAGTAGGTTGAGGGTTGCAGGAGCTCCGGTGTTGGTGAGGCGGTAGCTCCGGTGTTGGTGAGGCGGTAGCTTCGGTGTTGGTGAGGCGGTAGCTTCGTTGGTGATGAGGCAGCAGCGGTGTCAGTGCAGGCTGTAGGCTTTCCTGAAGAGATGAGTTTTCAGGTTCCGTCTGAAGGATCCGACTGTGGTTGATAGTCGGACGTGTTGGGGCAGAGAGTTCCAGAGGATGGGGGATATTCGGGAGAAGTCTTGGAGGCGATTGGATGAGGAGCGAATAAGTGTGGAGGAGAGAAGGAGGTCTTGGGAGGACCGGAGGTCACGTGAGGGAAGATATCGAGAGATTAGTTCAGAGATATATGGAGGAGACAGGTTGTGGATGGCTTTGTAGGTCAGTGATAATATTGATAGTTTTAATGTGTAACATGATTCGTTGCTTCTGATGCTTATTTTCCTGCATTCATTAAAATATGCATATTGTAAAAGAAAAATAATTAATGTTGAGATTCAATTGTACATGAAACATCTGTGCCTGTTCTTTCTTTTCACTTTAGCCTTGTGATATTCATATGCATGTTTGTTCATGAATACATTTTCATTGGCTTCATTTTCTTTTTCTATGCAACTTTTCACCATATTAGCAATACACAATTGTTATTCATTTTTCTCTACCTATATAAAAGGGAAGACACAAAATATATAATGTATACAGTAAGCTGTAATAGCAGCTTTAGGCCACGGAAACACATGCATCTATTGTACTTTAAACTTAGCATTACTGTAGGTCCCATAAATATTTAATACTCACAAATGACTGTTAATATTAATAATAATAATAATAACAACAATAACATAATGGACATGGGTAAGGATTTAAAAAGGAAGGAAAATGTTTTACCTCACTGAAATAATGAGCTGTGATTCCACGCTGTAATGTCCCATGAATTTTCCATGAACAAAGTACATTTTTACTAATATTAATAATACGTTCCACAATTTAATTTGTTTAAAAAAAATGTTTGTGATCTGAAATAATCTTATAAAAGATCCCCTACCTAAGGGGAGGAAGCAAAAGTGTATAAAGACAGGAACACGTGATCGTGGCTGATACTTTTTGTGAGGTAAAACATTTAATTGCATGTCTTTAACCCCTTAGCGACCGCCGATACGCCTTTTAACGGCGGCCGCTAAGGGTACTTAAACCACAGCGCCGTTAATTAACGGCGCTGTGGAAAAAGTCCATAGCGCCCCCCAGAGGCCGATTTTCTCTGGGGTCTCGGCTGCCGAGGGTAGCCGAGACCCCAGAGAACATGATTCGGGGGTTTTTTAACCCACCCCGCATTTGCGATCGCCGGTAATTAACCGTTTACCGGCGATCGCAAAAAAAAAAAAGCGATCTCTTTTTAATTTCTCTGTCCTCCGATGTGATCGCACATCGGAGGACAGAGAAAAGGGGTCCCAGGTGGCCCCCCAATACTCACCTAGCTCCCCCGATGCTCCTCGTGTCTCCCGGTGGGCGCCGCCATCTTCAAAATGGCGGGCGCATGCGCAGTGCGCCCGCTGGCCGGCACCGGGAGGATCTTTGGGGTCTCGGCTGCCGGGGGTAGCCGAGACCCCAAAGAGCACGATCGGGGTCGGTGTTACCGACCCCTGTTTTGCGATCGCCGGTAATTAACTGTTTACCGGCGACCGCAAAAAAAAAAAAAAAAAAAAAAAGGAAAGTGTAATTCTCTGTCCTCTGATGTGATCGCACATCAGAGGACAGAGAAATAGGGGGATTCGGGGACCCTAGCATACTCACCTAGGTCCCTGGATCCTCTTGCTGCTCCTCCTGGCCGCCGGCAGCAGAACATGGCGGACGCATGCCCAGTGTGCCCGCCATCTGTCTCCATCTGCCGGCCGGCAGGAGAACAGCAGTTGGGGCTAAAATTAGGGTTAGGGGTAGGGTTAGGGGTAGGGTTAGGGGTAGGGTTAGGGGTAGGGGTAGGGTTAGGGGTAGGGTTAGGGTTAGGGTTAGGGGTAGGGTTAGGTTAGGGGTAGGGTTAGGGGTAGGGTTAGGTTAGGGTTAGGGTTAGGGGTAGGGTTAGGGGTAGGGTTAGGGGTAGGGTTAGGGGTAGGGTTAGGGTTAGGGGTAGGGTTAGGTTAGGGTTAGGGTTAGGTTAGGGGTAGGGGTAGGGTTAGGGGTAGGGTTAGGGGTAGGGTTAGGGTTAGGGGTAGGGTTAGGTTAGGGGTAGGGTTAGGGGTAGGTTAGGGTTAGGTTAGGGGTAGGGGTAGGGTTAGGTTAGGGTTAGGGGTAGGGTTAGGTTAGGGGTAGGGCTAGGGTTAGGGCTAGGGTTGGGGCTAAATTTAGGGTTAGGGTTGGGGCTAAATTTAGGGTTAGGGTTGGGGCTAAACTTAGGGTTAGGCTTCTTTCACACTTACGTCGGTACGGGGCCGTCGCAATGCGTCGGCCCGACATACCGACGCACGTTGTGAAAATTGTGCACAACGTGGGCAGCAGCTGTAGTTTTTCAACACATCCGCTGCTCAATCTATGTCCTGGGGAGGAGGGGGCGGAGTTACGGCCACGCATGCGCGGTCAGAAATGGTGGATGCGACGTACAAAAAAACGTTTCATTGAACTTTTTTTGTGCCGACGCTTCGCCAAAACACAACTGATCCAGTGCACGACGGACGCGACGTGTGGCCATCCGTCACGATCCGTCGGCAATACAAGTCTATGGGCAAAAAACGCATCCTGCGGGCACATTTGCAGGATCCGTTTCTTGTCCAAAACGGATTGCGACGGAATGCCAAACGACGCAAGTGTGAAAGTAGCCCTAGGGCTAGGGTTAGGGTTGGGGCTAAAGTTAGGGCTAGGGTTGGGGCTGAAGTTAGGGTTAGAGCTGGGATTAGGGTTAGGGTTTGGATTAGGGTTTGTATTAGGGTTAGGGTTTGGATTAGGGTTGGCATTAGGGTTACGCTTGGGATTAGGGTTAGGTTTGGCATTAGGGTTAAGGTTAGGGTTGTGATTAGGGGTGTATTGGGATTAGGGTTAGGTTTGAGGTTAGGGTTGAGATTAGGATTAGGGGTGTGTTGGATTTAGGGTTTTGATTAGGGTTATGGTTAGGGTTGACATTAGGGTTGTTTTGGGGTAAGGGTTGTGATTATGGTTAGGGTTAGTGATTAGGATTATGGATGAGGTTGGGATTAGGGTTAGGGGTGTGTTGGGGTTAGGGTTGGAGCTAGAATTGGGGGGTTTCCACTGTTTAGGTACATCAGGGGGTCTCCAAATACGACAGCCAATTTTGCGCTCAAAAAGTCAAATGGTGCTCCCTCCCTTCTGAGCTCTGCCGTGCGCCCAAACAGTGGGTTACCCCCACATATGGGGCATCAGCGTACTCGGGATAAATTGGACAACAACTTCTGGGGTCCAATTTCTCTTGTTACCCTTGTGAAAATAAAAACTTGGGGGCTACAAAATCTTTTTGTGAAAAAAATAATATTTTTTATTTTCACGACTCTGCATTCTAAACTTCTGTGAAGCACTTGGGCATTCAAAGTTCTCACCACACATCTAGATAAGTTCCTTGGGGGGTCTAGTTTCCAAAATGGGGTCACTTGTGGGGGGTTACTACAGTTTAGGTACATCAGGGGCTCTGCAATCGCAACATAATGCCCACAGACCATTCTATCAAAGTCTGCATTCCAAAAAGGCGCTCCTTCCCTTCCGAGCTCTGCCGTGCGCCCAAACAGTGGTTTACCCCCACATATGGCGCATCAGCGTACTCGGGATAAAATGGACAACAACTATTGCAGTCCAATTTCTCCTGTTACCCTTGTGAAAATAAAAACTTGGGGGCTACAATATCTTTTTTGTGGAAAAAAATAATATTTTTTATTTTCACGACTCTGCATTCTAAACTTCTGTGAAGCACTTGGGCATTCAAAGTTCTCACCACACATCTAGATAAGTTCCTTAGGGGGTCTAGTTTCCAAAATGGGGTCACTTGTGGAGGGTTTCTACTGGTTAGGTACATCAGGGGCTCTGCAAACGCAACATAATACCCGCAGACCATTCTATCAAAGTCTGCATTCCAAAACGGCGCTCCTTCCTTCCGAGCTCTGCCGTGCGCCCAAACAGTGGTTTACCCCCACATATGGGGTACCAGCATACTCAGGACAAATTGGACAACAACTTTTGGGGTCCAATTTCTCTTGTTACCCTTGTGAAAATAAAAATTTGGTGGCTAAAAAATCTTTTTTGTGGAAAAAAAAAATATTTTTTATTTTCACGGCTCTGCATTATAAACTTCTGTGAAGCACTTGGGCATTCAAGGTTCTCACCACACATCTAGATAAGTTCCATGGGGGGTCTAGTTTCCAAAATGGGGTCACTTGTGGGGGATTTCTACTGTTTAGGCACATCAGGGGCTCTCCAAACGCGACATGGCGTCCGATCTCAATTCCAGCCAATTCTACATTGAAAAAGTAAAACGGCACTCTTTCTCTTCCAAGCTCTGCGGTGCGCCCAAACAGTGGTTTACCCCCACATATTGGGTATCGACGTACTCAGGAGAAATTGCACAACAACTTTAGTGGTCTAATTTCTCCTGTTACCCTTGTGAAAATAAAGATTTGTGGGCAAAAAGATCATTTTTGTAGAAAAAATGCAATTTTTTTTTTCACGGCTCTACGTTATAAACTTCTGTGAAGCACATGGGGGTTCAAAGTGCTCGCCACACATCTAGATAAGTTCCTTAAGGGGTCTAGTTTCCAAAATGGTGTCACTTGTGGGGGGTTTCCACTGTTTAGGCACATCAGGGGCTCTCCAAACGCGACATGGCGTCCAATCTCAATTCCAGCCAATTCTACATTGAAAAAGTAAAACGGCACTCCTTCTCTTCCAAGCTCTGCGGTGCGCCCTAACAGTTGTTTACCCCCACATATGGGGTATCGACGTATTCAGGAGAAATCGCACAACAACTTTTGTGGTCTAATTTCTCCTGTTACCCTTGTGAAAATAAGAATTTGTGGGCGAAAAGATCATTTTTGTGTAAACAAAAGCGATTTTTTATTTTCACGGCTCTACGTTATAAACTTCTGTGAAGCACTTGGGGGTTCAAAGTACTCACCACACATCTAGATAAGTTCCTTAAGGGGTCTAGTTTCCAAAATGGTATCACTTGTGGGGGGTTTCCACTGTTTAGGCACATCAGGGGCTCTCCAAACGCGACATGGCGTCCAATCTCAATTCCAGCCAATTCTACATTGAAAAAGTAAAACGGCACTCCTTCTCTTCCAAGCTCTGCGGTGCGCCCTAACAGTTGTTTACCCCCACATATGGGGTATCGACGTATTCAGGAGAAATCGCACAACAACTTTTGTGGTCTAATTTCTCCTGTTACCCTTGTGAAAATAAGAATTTGTGGGCGAAAAGATCATTTTTGTGTAAACAAAAGCGATTTTTTATTTTCACGGCTCTACGTTATAAACTTCTGTGAAGCACTTGGGGGTTCAAAGTACTCACCGCACATCTAGATAAGTTCCTTAAGGGGTCTAGTTTCCAAAATGGTGTCACTTGTGGGGAGTTTCCACTGTTTAGGTACACCAGGGGCTCTCTAAATGTGACATGGTGTCCGATCTCAATTCCAGCCAATTCTGCATTGAAAAAGTCAAACGGCGCTCCTTCACTTCTAAGTTCTGCGGTGCGCCCTAACAGTGGTTTACCCCCACATATGGGGTATTGGCGTATTCAGGAGAAATTGCATAACAAAATTTATGGTTACATTTCTGTTTTTACACTTGTGAAAATAAAAAAAATGGTTCTGAATTAAGATGTTTGCAAAAAAAAGTTAAATGTTCATTTTTTCCTTCCACATTGTTTCAGTTCCTGTGAAGCAAGTAAAGGGTTAATAAACTTCTTGAATGTGGTTTTGAGAACCTTGAGGGGTGTAGTTTTTAGAATGGTGTCACACTTCATTATTTTCTATCATATAGACCCCTCAAAATGACTTCAAATGTGATGTGGTCCCTAAAAAAAAATGGTGTTGTAAAAATGAGAAATTGCTGGTCAACTTTTAACCCTTATAACTCCCTAACAAAAAAAAATTTTGTTTCCAAAATTGTGCTGATGTAAAGTAGACATGTGGAAAATGTTATTTATTAACTATTTTTCATGACATATCTCTCTGATTTAAGGGCATAAAAATACAAAGTTTGAAAATTGCAAAATTTTAAAAATTTTCACCATATTTCCGTTTTTTTCATAAATAATCGCAAGTAATATCGAAGAAATGTTACCACTAACATGAAGTACAATATGTCACGAAAAAACAATCTCAGAATCAGCGGGATCCGTTGAAGCGTTCCAGAGTTATAACCTCATAAAGTGACAGTGGTCAGAATTGCAAAAATTGGCTCGGTCATTAAGTACCAAATTGGCTCTGTCACTAAGGTGTTAAACAATGTTTTACCTGAAAGAAATAATCATTTGTGATTCCATGCTGTCCTGTCTATATCCTCTCTTTTGCTTCCTCCCCTGCCCAGGAGATGTGATATGAGCAGAGGAGTTCCTGCACGGTCAGACATTACACAGTACAAAGTAGAAACACATTTATAAGATTATCTCAGCTCAGGAACATTTTTTCAACACATCCAAATTCAGAACTTATTGCAATTCCCAAATCTATTGATTAAAATGTACTTTGTTCATGGGCTAACTCCGTTAAAATATCCACAGAATTTAGCATATTACTGAAATGCTTTAGCACCAAAACAAAATTCAAAGAATAAAAACCGACTGCAAAATTCACCAACAGGATGCACTCAGGTCATGACAGTCTCCTTGTTAGCAATTAAAATAGACATGGACAGTAGAGGTGGTAAGAGAAGAACCTGGAAGGCTCCTCCTCCCATGTAGAGTATCTGAGAAGACTAGAAGTATGAAACTTCTAGTGCTAGTAGGAAAAGGTGTTATACAGTTGAGTCTTACTGCCTGCGAAAAAGGCTTGAGGAAGGGGTAACAGTGTAAGAAGTGAAAGAGGATTGGAAAGGGAGCAGTAATACTACCAGTTTGGTAGATGTGGGAAGAGATGGAATAATAGAATCAAAAGGAAAGTAATTTAAATGAGGGCAATGATGCCACATGAGTGGGAGGTGAGGGAATAAAAACAATGAAGCACTGCTTTTTATTGGTGCTGATTTGAGGTGTCTGTCACTACTTGCTAGACACTTTATACTGCCCTGTGGTATTTAGCATTGCCTGGGAGGTGTTCAGTGATACATTTTGGTATGTGGTGCTGCTTGGGAGGTACTCAGTGCTACACTCAAGCATTTGGCACCAATTTCAGACTATACAGTTGTACACTGCTTGGGGAAGTATGTAGTATTGTATTGTTATATTTGCCTCTTCTGTGGAAGTAGTTAGTGCGGCCGCTGTGATAATTAGTGCAACTAGAGACAATATAATAAGCTGCACTCTGACTGTTTTTTGTGAGCTTAGGCCGGGTTCACATTTGCGTCTGTGTGCGCACCGTATGATCCGCATCGATCCGCATGTGTCATGCTTACATATCTTTAACATTGTGTACGCAGGGACATGATTTTGCATGTGTTCGCTTGCAGATGCGTACGCATGCGTCGTTTTGAGGTGTGCGGCGGGGTCCGGCAAGAGCAACATGTTGAATTTTTTAAGGCGGCAAATATTGCGCAATCGTCCGCATGTGTAAAAAAATGCATTATTGTCTATGGGAACGCATTGGTATGCAATGACATGTGTACGAATGCGTTCGATACGCATGCGTATTTTAGACTGCGCATGTCCAGAAAATGATGTCACCACTTCCACCATGCGCATATAAAAATGCAAACGCATGACAAAACGCATTTAAATGCATTCACACTCAGCAAAAATGCATCAATCACAAGATGATGTGTAGCGTAAGCACGCTTTTGCAAGCGTTTTGGCATGCGTTTGCGCATGCAAATGATACGCTGTGCACAGAAACATAATGTGAACTTAGCCTCAGAGATGTATTTAATATTTTACTGCAACATTTTGCACTTCTGGGGAGATTTATAAAGCATACATTTCTTTCTAACAGAACACTGCACATCAAATTTCAGGGAAGCTCTTGTCCCTTGAGAAAATGTTGTTGCATCTTATAGATTTTGATATGCTGAACACAAATATGTGCTCCAAAAGTCTGTATCACATAAGGTTTTTAACCCCTTCATGACCGGAGCTTTCTTCGATTTTTCGTTTTTGTTTTTCGATCCCCTTCTTCCCAGAACCATAACTTTTTTATTTTTTAGTCAATATGGCCGCGTGAGGGCTTATTTTTTGTGAGACGAGCTGACGTTTTTAAGTATACCACATTTATTCAGATACATTCTTTTGATTGCTGGTTATTAAATTTTAATGCAATGTTATGGCATCCAAAAAAACGTAATTCTGGTGTTTTGATATTTTTATCGCTACGCTGTTTAGCGATCAGGTACATTTTTTTTCATTGATAGATCTGGCGATTCTGAACACCTCAATTCACAATATGTATAGGTTTCTTTCTTTTATTGTTTTATTTTGATTGGGGCGAAAGGGGAGTGATTTGAACTTTTATGTTATTTTTATTTTTTTATATTTTTAAACACTTTTTTTTAATTTTGGCATGCTTCAATAGCCTCCATAGGATCTCCTCTGCTTCATAGGAGTGATGCTCAGATCACCTCTATGCAGCAGAGTTACAGGCTTGATATGAGCGCTGACCACAGGGTGGCGCTCATAGCAATCGGCCATCAACAACCATAGAGGTCTCAAGGAGACCTCTGGTTGTGATGGCAACACAGCGGTGACCCCCAATCACGTGACGGGGTAATTGCTGTGTGTATTTCTGGACTGGCATCCGGAAGTGCATTTAAATGCCCGCTGTTTGACAGCAGCATTTAACTACTTAATAGGCATGGGCGGATCGCAATTCCGCTCGCGCTGTTTGTGGGCACATGTCAGCTGTTTTAAACAGCTGACATGTCACGTCTTTGTGGTGGGCTTACCGCCAGAGCCCACCTCAAAGCGGGGAATACTGCCAGCTGATGTACTATTCCATCAGCTGGCAGTAAGGGGTTAAGAAACAACAGTTTATAATCTACATTATGACATCCGAGACACTACATACGTGAATTGATGTCAGTAGCAAAAGCAATTGTTCAAAAGTGTTTTGCAGACGACTTTCATTTATAATCTGTGTCAGATGCTTCTCAAATAAGATTCCAGCAATTGTCAGCCAGCATTGACGTACTCCACTTTCCCTTGTAACTTTTCTCCATCAGCACAATATCTTAGAGAAATCTTTCACCATGTTCATCGCTAACGGCACCAAGATTGGCTGGAAAAAAGTCCAAGTGAGAATGTAGAAAATGCCTTTTGAGTGACATATTGCATTTCATCAAATGATATGCTGTGAGCATGTTGTCCATGAGTTGTTCAAAGTTCGGTGCCCTGCTGTTGCCAAGGAAGTTGAAGGACACATCTTTAAAGGCTCTCCATTCCACTTGCTCAGCACCTTGTAAAAGACCATCAAAGCTACTCTCATTCATTATATCTCTGCTCTGTGGGCCAATAAAAATACCTTCTTTAATATTTTTCTGTCCAGCAACCAGGTTTTCGCGGAGTGGCCAGTCCTTTCTGAAATAGTGCATTTCTCGTGCACGACTGTCCCACTCACAAATAAATCAACAATACTTGGTATATCCAATTCCAAGAAGAAGTGCAACAACTTTTAGATCACCACATATGTTCCAGTTATAATTTCTATAATTAATGTGAGTCAACAGTAACTCCATATTCTAATATGCTTCTTTCATGTGTACGGCATGTCCAATAGGTATAAAAGGATAGATATTTCCATTGTGCAGTAAAACAGCCTCCAGACTTAAAACTGATGAGTCAATGATCAGTCGCCATTCCTTCGGGACATGTTCGCATCCAAGAGCACCAAACAACCCCAAGACATCATTGCAAAAGGTTAAACTGTCGACATGGTTGAAAAATTTATTAAGGTCTTCTTGACAACTGCGAAAAACAGGATCTCCTGTTCCTGGTAATAAGAGATTCCGTTTTTGTAGCCTTGATCCCAATAATTCTGCCTGCCTCTTTGACAATTTAAAATCTCTGACCAAGTCACTCAGGTTAGCTTAACTGAACAGATTTGGATTAGATTTTGAAGGTTCAAAGTCTCGGTCTGCAGCAGTTTCATTTTCCACTGACATTGTTAGTTCATCTTCGTCGTCCTCCATTGTCCATACTTTGGGCAGCTTTGGAACATGAAGACTATCAGTGTGTGGCACTGGTCTTATGGCTGAAGGAAAATTAAGATAGTCTATTGATTTATTTTTCTGTGCTGAATATCTTGTTACATTTGTAAGGCAGAAGTAGCAATCTGTTACATGATCTCTCTATATCATTGGGACAGCGAACGACATTGAAGGTCATGATCCATTCAGCCATGCTCTAAGGCTTCTAGAACAAGATGCACAGCATATATGAGGTGCTCACCATTTGTCCTGATTTCAAATTGAACATTCAAAGCATAGTTCATATGCTTTCTTAACAAGTGGAGTCATTTCCTTCTTTTGTGCTTTCATTGTATATTCTCCACATATGTAGCAGAAATTATAACTGCTGTTGAGACACAGACGTTACATTTCAAAATAAATCTTCAGTTTTAAAAATGACAGGTGTATTCAGGCGAATCGCATATATGATAGTAACTAGATCGAGGCCCGATGATAACACATCTGGAGGGCAGTAATGTCACGATGAGGGCAGGCTTTGCAGCATTGAGAATTGTGCTGACTTCTCCCGTCTGCGCTCTCTCGAGATCGCAGAGGATACATTTTGTGAGGTAAAATATTGTTTAAAAAAAGTCAGTGAAATATTTTCCTCACAAAATGAATCCTTAGTGATCCTCTACTGTAATGTCAGTATTGTCTTTTGATTCCTCCCCTGCGCAGGAGATTTGATATGCTCTGTACATGGTCAGCCAAATTATTCACTGCGCCTGGGCAGAATTCGCATAATAAGTGCTTGCATATGTATAGATCAGCGATTTATGTTATTTCAGTGGAAAATTCTGAATATACTGTTTCAGAAAAAGTTCATGTATGAGTTTTTAGAATTATAACTAGTGTTGAGCGATACCTTCCGATATCGGAAAGTATCGGTATCGGATTGGATCGGCCGATATTCAAAAAATATCGGATATCGCCGATACCGATACCCGATCCCAATGCAAGTCAATGGGACCAAAATATCAGAATTAAAATAAACCCTTTCTTTCCTTGTAGGTTCATTCTACATGAAGGAAAATAACTAAGAATAATGCAGGATGTATTTGGGGAGGTGGCGGAGACATTAAAGTCATAGAGGTTTAGCCCAATCAAATAGAATAGCATGATTTTTTTTTTTTTTAGAGACGTTCGGAATGACAAAGATATTGACTATGTAATTTTTTTTTTTATTTTGTCAGATATTGATTTTTCACTATTCCACGCCCTTCCCCTTCTTTTTTTTTTTTTTACTTTTCCCACACTTTCATCTTCATCATCATCAGCATCTTTGACATCAACTTCTTCTTCACCTTATTCATCTTCTTCTTCATCTTCTACCTATTTTTTTTTAATTACATTCTTCATATTCATTTTATTCAACTATTATTATTCTTCCTATTCTACTTTTTCATCATATTCTCATTTGTGACAGGCATTCCCGTAGTTGTTATCTATAAAAGTTTGAAGATTACACCGTCCGTTCTGCCAGTCACAAAAGTTACATTTGTCCGCGTTCAGTTTGGCCTGCAGCATCAGGCTTTATCCAGGGGCACCACGAGGAGGAACGGACTCACCCCCATACACTGCTTAGTCTTCTTCTGCATATAATTTAGATAATATCTTTTGCTCTGATATTAAGTCTTATGCTTAATGTTCTTCTGCTCTTTGTTCTGCAGCCTTTTGTTCTTCTGCTTCTCGGTCTTCCATGTCGTCGTCTCCAGGGTCGTCGTCTCCCGGGTCGTCGTCTACGCTGTCGTCGTCGCCGCCGTCGTCGTCGTCGTCGTCATCGGGGTGGTCTTCCGGGTCGTCGACTTTAGGGTCTTCAACTTGGAAATGTAGCAGAAGGTACAAGAAGGCTGAGAAAATGCCAAGAACCAGCTGATGGAACTGGAACTCGGATGGCTACCCGAAGGTTCAAGAGCCTATGGAACTACCGAGGACCAGCTGACGTTACTGGAACCCGGTTACTAAGCAGGAGGTACCCGTGCTAAAATGCACTACCAAGGACCGCCTGAAGTTGGCGGAACTCGGATACCCAGAAGAAGGCACCTAAGCCAAAGGCTCTGCCCGGAACCAGCTGACGTTACTGGAACCAGGATGGGGAGCAGAAGGTACAAGAGCAAAAGACACTGCCGAGAACCAGCTGACGGTACTGGAACCCGGATGGGTAGCCGAAGGTCCAAGAGCCAATGGAACTACCGAGGACCAGCTGACGTTACTGGAACCCGGTTACTAAGCAGGAGGTACCCGTGCCTGAAAGCACTACCAAGGACCACCTGACGTTGGTGGAACTTGGATACCCAGAAGGAGGCACCTAAGCCAAAGGCTCTGCCCGGAACCAGCTGACGGTACTGGAACCAGGATGGGGAGCAGAAGGTACAAGAGCAAAAGACATTGCCGAGAACCATCTGACGGTGCTGGAACCAGGTGGTGGACCCGAAGGTCCACAGGAAAGGAGAGAACAGCTAGGCCGCGAGGCAGCCGCAGTTACCGAACCCCAACAGTCCTACAGGGGGAGCTTGGCCTACTGGCACTACAGAACCAGCCTTGACTACCAATTCACGCAGCCCACATAGGAAGCTCCTAAACTGGAGGCACCCTGGAGTTGGCTAACCCGACCACAACACGACGGGGCAAGCATAGTCGTCTCAGTGAGCTTGACACTACCCGGAAACAGCTGACGGTGCTGGAACCAGGCTGGGCACGAGGGAGTACCCGTGACAAAAACACTGCCGAGAACAAGCTGGCGGTGCTGGAACCCGGATGCGTCGCCCCAGTGTGCAAGAGCCAATGGCACGACCGAGGACCAGCTGACGGTGCTGGAACACGGTTACTAAGCTGTAGGTGCCTGCGCTTAAAAGCACTACCAAGGACCGTCTGACGTTGGCGGAACTCGGATACCCAGGAGGAGGCACCTAAGCCAAAGGCTCGGCCTGGAACCAGCTGACGGTGCTGGAACCAGGTGGTGGACCCGAAGGTCCACAGGAGAGGAGAGAACAGCTAGTCCGTGAGACAGCCGCAGTTACCAAACCCCAACAGTCCTACAGGGGGAGCTTGGCCTACTGGCACTACAGAACCAGCCTTGACTACCAATTCATGCAGCCCATATAGGAAGCTCCTAAACTGGAGGCACCCTGGAGTTGGCTAACCCGACCACAACATGACGGGGCAAGCATAGGCGTCTCAGTGAGCTTGACACTACCCGGAAATAGCTGACGGTGCTGGAACCAGGCTGGGCACGAGGGAGTACCCGTGACAAAAACACTGCCGAGAACCAGCTGGCGGTGCTGGAACCCGGATGCGTCGCCCCAGTGTGCAAGAGCCAATGGCACGACCGAGGACCAGCTGACGGTGCTGGAACACGGTTACTAAGCTGTAGGTGCCTGCGCTTAAAAGCACTACCAAGGACAGCCTGACGTTGGCGGAACTCGGATACCCAGGAGGAGGCATCTAAGCCAAAGGCTCGGCCCGGAACCAGCTGATGGTGCTGGAACCAGGTGGTGGACCCGAAGGTCCACAGGAGAGGAGAGAACAGCTAGGCCGCGAGGCAGCCGCAGTTACCAAACCCCAACAGTCCTACAGGGGGAGCTTGGCCTACTGGCTCTACAGAACCAGACTTGACTACCAATTCATGCAGCCCACATAGGAAGCTCCTAAACTGGAGGCACCCTGGAGTTGGCTAACCCGACCACAACACGACGGGGCAAGCATAGTCGTCTCAGTGAGCTTGACACTACCCGGAAACAGCTGACGGTGCTGGAACCAGGCTGGGCACGAGGGAGTACCCATGTCAAAAAACACTGCCGAGATCCAGCTGGCGGTGCTGGAACCCGGATGCGTCGCCCCAGTGTGCAAGAGCCAATGGCACGACCGAGGACCAGCTGACGGTGCTGGAACACGGTTACAAAGCTGTAGGTGCCTGCGCTTAAAAGCACTACCAAGGACCGCCTGACGTTGGCGGAACTCGGATACCCAGGAGGAGGCACCTAAGCCAAAGGCTCGGCCCGGAACCAGCTGACGGTGCTGGAACCAGGTGGTGGACCCGAAGGTCCACAGGAGAGGAGAGAACAGCTAGGCCGCGAGGCAGCCGCAGTTACCAAACCCCAACAGTCCTACAGGGGGAGCTTGGCCTACTGGCACTACAGAACCAGCCTTGACTACCAATTCATGCAGCCCACATAGGAAGCTCCTAAACTGGAGGCACCCTGGAGTTGGCTAACCCGACCACAACACGACGGGGCAAGCATAGGCGTCTCAGTGAGCTTGACACTACCCGGAAACAGCTGACGGTGCTGGAACCAGGCTGGGCACGAGGGAGTACCCGTGACAAAAACACTGCCGAGAACAAGCTGGCGGTGCTGGAACCCGGATGCGTCGCCCCAGTGTGCAAGAGCCAATGGCACGACCGAGGACCAGCTGACGGTGCTGGAACACGGTTACTAAGCTGTAGGTGCCTGCACTTAAAAGCACTACCAAGGACCGCCTGACGTTGGCGGAACTCGGATACCCAGGAGGAGGCATCTAAGCCAAAGGCTCGGCCCGGAACCAGCTGACGGTGCTGGAACCAGGTGGTGGACCCGAAGGTCCACAGGAGAGGAGAGAACAGCTAGGCCGCGAGGCAGCCGCAGTTACCAAACCCCAACAGTCCTACAGGGGGAGCTTGGCCTACTGGCTCTACAGAACCAGACTTGACTACCAATTCATGCAGCCCACATAGGAAGCTCCTAAACTGGAGGCACCCTGGAGTTGGCTAACCCGACCACAACACGACGGGGCAAGCACAGGCGTCTCAGTGAGCTTGACACTACTCGGAAACAGCTGACGGTGCTGGAACCAGGCTGGGCACGAGGGAGTACCCATGTCAAAAAACACTGCCGAGATCCAGCTGGCGGTGCTGGAACCCGGATGCGTCGCCCCAGTGTGCAAGAGCCAATGGCACGACCGAGGACCAGCTGACGGTGCTGGAACACGGTTACAAAGCTGTAGGTGCCTGCGCTTAAAAGCACTACCAAGGACCGCCTGACGTTGGCGGAACTCGGATACCCAGGAGGAGGCACCTAAGCCAAAGGCTCGGCCCGGAACCAGCTGACAGTGCTGGAACCAGGTGGTGGACCCGAAGGTCCACAGGAGAGGAGAGAACAGCTAGGCCGCGAGGCAGCCGCAGTTACCAAACCCCAACAGTCCTACAGGAGGAGCTTGGCCTACTGGCACTACAGAACCAGCCTTGACTACCAATTCATGCAGCCCACATAGGAAGCTCCTAAACTGGAGGCACCCTGGAGTTGGCTAACTCGACCACAACACGACGGGGCAAGCATAGGCGTCTCAGTGAGCTTGACACTACCCGGAAACAGCTGACGGTGCTGGAACCAGGCTGGGCACGAGGGAGTACCCGTGACAAAAACACTGCCGAGAACCAGCTGGCGGTGCTGGAACCCGGATGCGTCCACCCAGTGTGCAAGAGCCAATGGCACGACCGAGGACCAGCTGACGGTGCTGGAACCCGGTTACTAAGCTGTAGGTGCCTGCGCTTAAAAGCACTACCAAGGAACGCCTGACGTTGGCGGAACTCAGATACCCAGGAGGAGGCACCTAAGCCAAAGGCTCGGCCCGGAACCAGCTGACGGTGCTGGAACCAGGTGGTGGACCCGAAGGTCCACAGGAGAGAACAGCTAGGCCGCGAGGCAGCCGCAGTTACCGAACCCCAACAGTCCTACAGGGGGAGCTTGGCCTACTGGCACTACAGAACCAGCCTTGACTACCAATTCATGCAGCCCACATAGGAAGCTCCTAAACTGGAGGCACCCTGGAGTTGGCTAACCCGACCACAACACGACGGGGCAAGCATAGGCGTCTCAGTGAGCTTGACACTACCCGGAAACAGCTGACGGTGCTGGAACCAGGCTGGGCACGAGGGAGTACCCGTGACAAAAACACTGCCGAGATCCAGCTGGCGGAGCTGGAACCCAGATGCTTCGCCCCAGTGTGCAAGAGCCAATGGCACGACCGAGGACCAGCTGACGGTGCTGGAACCCGGTTACTAAGCTGTAGGTGCCTGCGTTTAAAAGCACTTCCAAGGACCGCCTGACGTTGGCGGAACTTGGATACCCAGGAGAAGGCACCTAAGCCAAAGGCTCGGCCCAAACCAGCTGACGGTGCTGGAACCAGGTGGTGGACCCGAAGGTCCACAGGAGAGGAGAGAACAGCTAGGCCGCGAGGCAGCCGCAGTTACCGAACCCCAACAGTCCTACAGGGGGAGCTTGGCCTACTGGCACTACAGAACCAGCCTTGACTACCAATTCATGCAGTGCACATAGAAAGCTCCTAAACTGGAGGCACCCTGGAGTTGGCTAACTCGACCACAACACGACGGGGCAAGCATAGGCGTCTCAGTGAGCTTGACACTACCCGGAAACAGCTGACGGTGCTGGAACCAGGCTGGGCACGAGGGAGTACCCATGACAAAAACACTGCCGAGAACCAACTGGCGGTGCTGGAACCCGGATGCGTCGCCCCAGTGTGCAAGAGCCAATGGCACGACCGAGGACCAGCTGACGGTGCTGGAACCCGGTTACTAAGCTGTAGGTGCCTGCGCTTAAAAGCACTTCCAAGGACCGCCTGACGTTGGCGGAACTTGGATACCCAGGAGGAGGCACCTAAGCCAAAGGCTCGGCCCGGAACCAGCTGACGGTGCTGGAACCAGGTGGTGGACCCGAAGGTCCACAGGAGAGGAGAGAACAGCTAGGCCGCGAGGCAGCCGCAGTTACCGAACCCCAACAGTCCTACAGGGGGAGCTTGGCCTACTGGCACTACAGAACCAGCCTTGACTACCAATTCATGCAGCCTACATAGGAAGCTCCTAAACTGGAGGTACCCTGGAGTTGGCTAACTCGACCACAACACGACGGGGCAAGCATAGGCGTCTCAGTGAGCTTGAAACTACCTGGAAACAGCTGACGGTGCTGGAACCAGGCTGGGCACGAGGGAGTACCCGTGACAAAAACACTGCCGAGAACCAGCTGGCGGTGCTGGAACCCGGATGCGTCGCCCCAGTGTGCAAGAGCCAATGGCAGGACCGATGACCAGCTGACGGTGCTGGAACCCGGTAACTAAGCTGTAGGTGCCTGCGCTTAAAAGCACTATCAAGGGCCGCCTGACGTTGGCGGAACTCGGATACCCAGGAGGAGGCACCTAAGCCAAAGGCTCGGCCCGGAACCAGCTGACGGTGCTGGAACCAGGTGGTGGACCCGAAGGTCCACAGGAGAGGAGAGGAGAGAACAGCTAGGCCGCGAGGCAGCCGCAGTTACCAAACCCCAACAGTCCTACAGGGGGAGCTTGGCCTACTGGCACTACAGAACCAGCCTTGACTACCAATTCATGCAGCCCACATAGGAAGCTCCTAAACTGGAGGCACCCTGGAGTTGGCTAACTCGACCACAACACGACGGGGCAAGCATAGGCATCTCAGTGAGCTTGACACTACCCGGAAACAGCTAACGGTGCTGGAACCAGGCTGGGCACGAGGGAGTACCCGTGACAAAAACACTGCCGAGAACCAGCTGGCGGTGCTGGAACCCGGATGCGTCGCCCCAGTGTGCAAGAGCCAATGGCATGACCGAGGACCAGCTGACGGTGCTGGAACCCGGTTACTAAGCTGTAGGTGCCTGCGCTTAAAAGCACTACCAAGTAACGCCTGACGTTGGCGGAACTCGGATACCCAGGAGGAGGCACCTAAGCCAAAGGCTCGGCCCGGAACCAGCTGACGGTGCTGGAACCAGGTGGTGGACCCGAAGGTCCACAGGAGAGAACAGCTAGGCCGCGAGGCAGCCGCAGTTACCGAACCCCAACAGTCCTACAGGGGGAGCTTGGCCTACTGGCACTACAGAACCAGCCTTGACTACCAATTCATGCAGTGCACATAGGAAGCTCCTAAACTGGAGGCACCCTGGAGTTGGCTAACTCGACCACAACACGACGGTGCAAGCATAGGTGTCTCAGTGAGCTTGACACTACCCGGAAACAGCTGACGGTGCTGGAACCAGGCTGGGCACGAGGGAGTACCCGTGACAAAAACACTGCCGAGAACCAGCTGGCGGTGCTGGAACCCGGATACGTCGCCCCAGTGTGCAAGAGCCAATGGCACGACCGAGGACCAGCTGACGGTGCTGGAACCCGGTTACTAAGCTGTAGGTGCCTGCGCTTAAAAGCACTTCCAAGGACCGCCTGACGTTGGCGGAACTTGGATACCCAGGAGGAGGCACCTAAGCCAAAGGCTCGGCCCGGAACCAGCTGACGGTGCTGGAACCAGGTGGTGGACCCGAAGGTCCACAGGAGAGGAGAGAACAGCTAGGCCGCGAGGCAGCCACAGTTACCGAACCTCAACAGTCCTACAGGGGGAGCTTGGCCTACTGGCACTACAGAACCAGCCTTGACTACCAATTCATGCAGCCCACATAGGAAGCTCCTAAACTGGAGGTACCCTGGAGTTGGCTAACCCGACCACAACACGACGGGGCAAGCATAGGCGTCTCAGTGAGCTTGACACTACCTGGAAACAGCTGACGGTGCTGGAACCAGGCTGGGCACGAGGGAGTACCCGTGACAAAAACACTGCCGAGAACCAGCTGGCGGTGCTGGAACCCGGATACGTCGCCCCAGTGTGCAAGAGCCAATGGCACGACCGTGGACCAGCTGACGGTGCTGGAACCCGGTTACTAAGCTGTAGGTGCCTGCGCTTAAAAGCACTTCCAAGGACCGCCTGACGTTGGCGGAACTTGGATACCCAGGAGGAGGCACCTAAGCCAAAGGCTCGGCCCGGAACCAGCTGACGGTGCTGGAACCAGGTGGTGGACCCGAAGGTCCAAAGGAGAGGAGAGAACAGCTGGGCCGCGAGGCAGCCGCAGTTACCGAACCTCAACAGTCCTACAGGGGGAGCTTGGCCTACTGGCACTACAGAACCAGCCTTGACTACCAATTCATGCAGCCCACATAGGAAGCTCCTAAACTGGAGGTACCCTGGAGTTGGCTAACCCGACCACAACACGACGGGGCAAGCATAGGCGTCTCAGTGAGCTTGACACTACCTGGAAACAGCTGACGGTGCTGGAACCAGGCTGGGCACGAGGGAGTACCCGTGACAAAAACACTGCCGAGAACCAGCTGGCGGTGCTGGAACCCGGATGCGTCGCCCCAGTGTGCAAGAGCCAATGGCACGACCGAGGACCAGCTGACGGTGCTGGAACCCGGTTACTAAGCTGTAGGTACCTGCGCTTAAAAGCACTACCAAGGGCCGCCTGACGTTGGCGGAACTCGGATACCCAGGAGGAGGCACCTAAGCCAAAGGCTCGGCCCGGAACCAGCTGACGGTGCTGGAACCAGGTGGTGGACCCGAAGGTCCACAGGAGAGGAGAGAACAGCTAGGCCGCGAGGCAGCCGCAATTACCGAACCCCAACAGTCCTACAGGGGGAGCTTGGCCTACTGGCACTACAGAACCAGCCTTGACTACCAATTCATGCAGCCCACATAGGAAGCTCCTAAACTGGAGGCACCCTGGAGTTGGCTAACTCGACCACAACACGACGGGGCAAGCATAGGCGTCTCAGTGAGCTTGACACTACCCGGAAACAGCTGACGGTGCTGGAACCAGGCTGGGCACGAGGGAGTACCCGTGACAAAAACACTGCCGAGAACCAGCTGGCGGTGCTGGAACCCGGATGCGTCGCCCCAGTGTGCAAGAGCCAATGGCAGGACCGAGGACCAGCTGACGGTGCTGGAACCCGGTTACTAAGCTGTAGGTGCCTGCGCTTAAAAGCACTACCAAGGAACGCCTGACGTTGGCGGAACTCGGATACCCAGGAGGAGGCACCTAAGCCAAAGGCTCGGCCCGGAACCAGCTGACGGTGCTGGAACCAGGTGGTGGACCCGAAGGTCCACAGGAGAGGGGAGAACAGCTAGGCCGGGAGGCAGCCGCAGTTACCGAACCACAACAGTCCTACAGGGGGAGCTTGGCCTACTGGCACTACAGAACCAGCCTTGACTACCAATTCACGCAGCCCACATAGGAAGCTCCTAAACTGGAGGCACCCTGGAGTTGGCTAACCCGACCACAACACGACGGGGCAAGCATAGGCGTCTCAGTGAGCTTGACACTACCCAGAAACAGCTGACGGTGCTGGCACCAGGCTGGGCACGAGGGAGTACCCGTGACAAAAACACTGCCGAGAACCAGCTGGCGGTGCTGGAGCCCGGATGCATTGCCTATTAAAGATTGTCTTCCTAGAGCCCCAAGTAGCGGTGTTGGAGCAAAAGGTAAGCAGGGGGAGCAGAGTGTAGGCCGAAGCCTGCACTGGAGGCAGCTTTGTGTCTGCCTTGCGTTTGCAGGACACTTTGCCGGCTACACAGTGGGGGAACAGCTGGCGTTGCTGAACCCCACTGACACAATGGCGGGTGTTTTTCTCTGTGCAGCTAGCACTTCCAGGCAAAAACTAGCGGTGTTAGAGTCCAGGGGCAGCAGGAGGAGGAGAGGAGCAGAGTGTAGGCCGAAGCCTAGTTGAACCAATTTCAAAGGAAACCTTTAACCCCCCCTCAGGTGTTACAAAGTACAAGAGACACACCTTGTGCAGTATTAATGCTGCACAAGTCAAAGGTTGCTCTATTAATTTGTCTACTTGCACACGCTGAATGAAAGACGTACACAATTTAGCCCATTCTACAGTCAAACTGTAGTGGAGGCGTGACTTGTCTTTTTAAGGAGACGCAGCACAGGTGTCCCAAATAACGCTTTGGTGCTTGGCGCAGCTTCCTGAGCATTGTTATTTGCTGTACAGGAGTCTGCACTCTTGTGTTATCCCTTGGCAATGCCCTGTTAGCGCTGCCCGTCTTATGACCTCAGTTCATGTTGGCCAGTGCGGTTAACGATGGCCATAAATCCCAGACCCACAGTGCCTTTTCATAAAGTCACACTGCGGTGCTGGGATTCGTGGCCTTGAGCAGTAAATATTTTCGCCGCTCACACACGTCCTTACACCTGCTTCAGACTGGGCGGCCTTGCTGATCCCTTCTCGCATGCCGCGGCCATGAGGCTGCACAGTCTGAAGAAGGCGGAAGGAGATGAGTGACGACAGGCGAACATATGCACTGCTCGTGCCCATAAACCACACCCTCGCTGACAAAATAAATAAGAAACCGAGGGGCGTTGTTTCGAACAGGGCGGACGCACAGGTGCAGCCAGCTAACCAATGATGTCAAAAGACGGGAAGCGCTACCAAGGGGGGTGCTGCGTATCATTAGAAAGGAAAGTCACACCTCAGGGACAGTGGAATGGTCTCAATGAGACACATTTTGTACGTGTTGAGTTCCACGTGGGCAAGTAGAAAAAGTCAGCCACCTTGTACAAATGCAGCAGTACTGCTGTACAAGGTGGCTGTTATACATAGAAACACCTGGGGGTGGGGGGCAGGCTTCCTTCAATTTCAGTTCATGTGCCTGCGTGGCGTTTGCAGGTCACGTTGCCGGCTACACAGCAGGGGAACAGCTGGCGGTGCTGAACCCCACTAACACATTGGCTGGTGTTTTTCTCTGTGCAGCTAGCACTTCCGGGCAAAAACTAGCGGTGTTTGAGCCCAGGTTCAGCAGGAGGAGGAGAGGAGCAGAGTGTAGGCCGAAGCCTGCACTGGTGGCAGCTTTTGGTCTGTTGTGCCAGCGTGGCTTGTGCTGGACACGATGCCGGCTACACAGCAGGGGAACAGCTGGCGGTGCTGAACCCCACTAACACATTGGCTGGTGTTTTTCTCTGTGAAGCTCGCATTTCCGGGCAAAAACTAACGGTGTTAGAGCCCAGGGTCAGCAGGAGGAGGAGAGGAGCAGAGTGTAGGCCGAAGCCTAGTTGAACCAATTTTAAAGGTAACCTTTAACCCCCCCTCAGGTGTTGCAAGGTACAAGAGCCACACCTTGTGCAGCATTAATGCTGAACAAGTAAAAGGTTGCTCTCTTAATTTTGCTCCTTGCACATGCTGAATAAAACACGTACACTATTTAGCCCATTATACTGTCAAACAGTAGTGGAGGCGTGACTTGTCTTTTTAAGGAGACGCAGCACAGGTGTTCAAAATAACACCTTGGTGCATGGGCGCAGCTTCCTGAGCGTTGTTATTTGCTGTAAAGGAGTCTGCGCTCTTGTTATCCCTTGGCCATGCGCTGTGAGCGCTGCCTGTCTTCTGACCTCATTTCATGTCGGCCGTTGCGGTTAGCGATGGACATGAATCCCAGACCCACAGTGTGTTTTCAAAAATTCACACTGCGTGGCTGGGATTCGTGGCCTTGTGCAGTAAATATGTTTGCCGCTCACACATGTCCTTACACCTGCTTCAGACTGGGCGGCCTCATCTGATCCCTTATCGCATGCCGCGGCCATGAGGCCACCCAGTCTGAAGAAGGCGGAAGGAGGTGAGTGAACACAAGCAAACATATGCACTGCACATGCCCATTAATCACACCCTCGCTGTCCAAAAAAATATGACACCGAGGGGCGTTGTTTCGAGCAGGGCAGACGCACAGGCGCAGCCAGCTAACCAATGATGTCAAAAGACGGGCAGCGCTGCCAAGGGTGGTGCTGCGTATCATTAGAAAGGAAAGTCACACCTCTGGGACAGTGGAATGGTCTCAATGAGACACATTTAGTACGTGTTTAATTAAACGTGGGCAAGGAGAAAAAGTCAGCCACCTTGTACAAATGCAGCAGTACTGCTGTACAAGGTGGCTGTTATACATAGAAACACCTGGGGGTGGGGGGCAGGCTCCCTTCAATTTCAGTTCAGGTGCCTGCGTGGCGTTTGCAGGTCACATTGCCGGCTACACAGCAGGGGAACAGCTGGCGGTGCTGAACCCCACTGACACATTGACTGGTGTTTTTCTCTGTGCGGCTAGCACGTCCGGGCAAAAACTGGAGGTGTTAGAGCCCAGGGTCAGCAGGAGGAGGAGAGGAGCAAAGTGTAGGCCGAGGCCTGCACTGGTGGCAGCTTTTGGTCTGTTGTGCCAGCGTGGCTTGTGCTGGACACGATACCGGCTACACAGCAGGGGAACAGCTGGCGGTGCTGAACCCCACTAACACATTGGCTGGTGTTTTTCTTTGTGCAGCTAGCACTTCCAGGCTACAACTGGCGGTGTTGTAGCCCAGGGGCAGCAGGAGGAGGAGAGGAGCAGAGTGTAGGCCGAAGCCTGCACTGGTGGCAGCTTTTGGTCTGTTGTGCCAGCGTGGCTTGTGCTGGACACGATACCGGCTACACAGCAGGGGAACAGCTGGCGGTGCTGAACCCCACTAACACATTGGCTGGTGTTTTTCTTTGTGCAGCTAGCACTTCCGGGCAAAAACTAGCGGTGTTAGAGCCCAGGGTCAGCAGGAGGAGGAGAGGAGCAGAGTGTAGGCCGAAGCCTAGTTGAACCAATTTCAAAAGTTACCTTTAACCCCCCCTCAGGTGTTGCAAGGTACAAGAGCCACACCTTGTGCAGCATTAATGCTGCACAAGTAAAAGGTTGCTCTATTAATTTTGCTCCTTGCACACGCTGAATAAAACACGTACACTATTTAGCCCATTATACTGTCAAACAGTAGTGGAGGCGTGACTTGTCTTTTTAAGGAGACACAGCACAGGTGTCCAAAATAACACCTTGGTGCATGGGCACAGCTTCCTGAGCGTTGTTATTTGCTATACAGGAGTCTGCGCTCTTGTGATCCCTTGGCCATGTGCTGTGAGCGCTGCCTGTCTTCTGACCTCATTTCATGTCGGCCGTTGCGATTAGCGATGGACATGAATCCCAGACCCGCAGTGTGTTTTCAAAAATTCACACTGCGTGGCTGGGATTCGTGGCCTTGTGCAGTAAATATGTTTGCCGCTCACACATGTCCTTACACCTGCTTCAGACTGGGCGGCCTCAGCTGATCCCTTATCGCCTACCACGGCCATGAGGCCGCACAGTCTGAAGAAGGCGGAAGGAGATGAGTTAAGACAGGCGAACATATGCACTGCACATGCCCATCAATCACACCCTCGCAGCCAAAATATATGAGACAACGAGGGGGGTTGTGTCGGGCAGGGCGGACACACAGGCACAGGCAGCCAACCAATGATGTCAAAAGACGGGCAGCGCTACCAAGGGTGGTGCTGCGTATCATTAGAACGAAAGTCACACCTCTGGGACAGTGGAATGGTCTCAATGGGACACATTTAGTATGTGTTTAATTAAACGTGGGCAAGGAGAAAAAGTCAGCCACCTTGTACAAATGCAGCAGTACTGCTGTACAAGGTGGCTGTTATACATAGAAACACCTGGGGGGGTGGGGCCAGGTTCCCTTTAATTTCAGTTCAGGTGCCTGCATGGCGTTTGCAGGACACGTTGCCAGCTACACAGCAGGGGAACAGCTGGCGGTGCTGAACCCCACTGACACATTGACTGGTGTTTTTGTCTGTGCAGCTAGCACGTCCGGGCAAAAACTGGCGGTGTTATAGCCCAGGGGCAGCAGGAGGAGGAGAGGAGCAGAGTGTAGGCCAAAGCCTGCACTGGTGGCAGCTTTTGGTCTGTTGTGCCAGCGTGGCTTGTGCTGGACACGATGCCGGCTACACAGCAGGGGAACAGCTGGCGGTGCTGAACCCAACTAACACATTGGCGTGTGTTTTTCTCTGTGCAGCTAGCACTTCCAGGCTACAACTGACGGTGTTGTAGCCCAGGGTCAGCAGGAGGAGGAGAGGAGCAGAGTGTAGGCCAAAGCCTGCACTGGTGGCAGCTTTTGTTCTGTTGTGCCAGCGTGGCTTGTGCTGGACACGTTGCCGACTACACTGCAGGGGAACAGCTGGCGGTGCTGAACCCCACTGACACATCAGCTAGTGTTTTTTCTGTGTAGACAACACTTCCAGGTGGCAACTGACAGTGTTGAAACCCAGGGAATCAAAGAGGAGCAGAGTGTAGGGCGAAGCCTGCAGTGGAGCAAGTTGAAAGGGAACCTTTAACCCCCCCATCCCCCAGGCATTTGTTGCTGTAAGAGCCATCTTGTACAGCAGTAATACTGCACATGGAAAATGGTGGCTCCTAAAATTATGCTCCTTGCAAACGCTGAAGTACACACTCATATAATGTGTCCCCTCACACCGTCAAACCGTCCCGGAGGTGGGACTTTCCTTTGTAATGTGACACAGCACAGCCGTCATTCCAACCCTCTTGGTGCCGTGCGCCACCTCCTCAACGTTGTTTGGTTCTGTCACGGAGCCCGCGCTGTAATGTTATCCCTTGGCCATGCACAGTTAACGTGCCCGTCTTCTGACATCATTTAGGTGTCAGGCTGGCAGTGCCTGTGCGTCCAAGCTGCCCGAGATCCAACCACGCAGTGTCATCTAATGTAATCCCACTGCGGGCCAGGGATCCATGGGCATGCGCAGTGCATATCATCGCCTCTCACTCACCTCCTTCCTGCTTCTTCAGACTGTGCGGCGTCACGGCCGTGGCATGCTATTAGGGATCAGCTGACGCCGCCTAGTCTGAAGAAGCGTGAAGAAGGGGAGTGAGAGGCTACTATATGCACTGCACATGGCCATGGATACCAGGCCCACTGTGGGATCACATTAGACGACACTGCGAGGTGGGATTTCGGGCAGCGTGGACGCACAGGCGCAGCCAGGACGACAACAAATGATGTCAGAGGACGGGCAGCACAAACTGTGCATGGCCAAGGGATAACATAACAGCGCAGGGTCCATGACGGAATCAAACAACGCTAAGGAGGCAGCGCACGGTGCCAAGGGGGTAGCAATGACGGCTGTGCTGCGTCACATTACGAAGGAAAGTCCCACCTCCAGGACGGTTGGACGGTGTGAGGGGACACATTACATGAGTGTGTAGTTCAGCGCTTGCAAGGAGCATAATTTCAAGAGCGACCTTTTCCTTGTGCAGTATTAGTGCTGCACAAGGTGGCTCTTTCAGTAACAAACGCCTAGGGGGGGGACAGGTCCCCTTACATTTTAGTTGTGCCAGCATGGCGGTCGCATGACACGTTGCCGGATACACAGCTGGGGATCAGCTGACGTTACTGAACCCCAATAACAGAGGAGCGACTGTTGACTGTGCAGACAGCACTTCCAGGCACCAACTGGCGGTGTTAGAGCCAAGGGACAGCAGGAGGAGCAGATTGGAGGTATTGCCGCACACACAGCTGGGGATCAGCTGACGTTACTGAACCCCAATAACAGAGGAGCGACTGTTGACTGTGCAGACAGCACTTCCAGGCACCAACTGGCGGTGTTAGAGCCAAGGGACAGCAGGAGGAGCAGATTGGAGGTATTGCCGCACACACAGCTGGGGATCAGCTGACGTTACTGAGCCCCAATAACAGAGGAGCGACTGTTGATTGTGCAGACAGCCCCTCCAGGCACCAACTGGCGGTGTTAGAGCCCAGGGACAGCAGGAGGAGCAGAGGAACAGAATGTAGGCCCAAGCCTGATTGGAGCAAGTTGAAAGGGAACCTTTAACCCCCCCCCCCAAGACGTTTGTAGCTGAAAGAGCCATCTTGTGCAGCACTAAGCATGCAAAAGGAAAAGGTTGCTCTTTTAATTATGCTCCTTGCAAACACAGAAGTAAACACTAAAAATGTGTCCCCTTATACCGTAAAACCGTACCGGAGGTGGGAATTTCCTTCGTAATGGGACGCAGCACAGCTGTCATTCCTATCCCCTTGGTGCCGTGCGCTGCCTCCTCAGCGTTGTTTTAAGCTGTCACAGAGCCTGCGCTGTTATTTTATCCCTTGGCCATGCCCAATTAGCGCTGCCTGTCTTCTGACATAATTTGGTGTCAGGCTGTCAGTGCCTGTGCGTCCACGCTGCTCCAGATCTCACCTCGCAGTGTCGTCTATTGTAATCCCACTGCGGGCCTTGGATCCATGGACATGCACAGTGCATATCCTCGACTCTCACTCCCCTCCTTCCCTCTTCTTCAGACTGTGCGGCGTCATGGCCGTGGCATGCTATTAGGGATCAGCTGACGGCGCACAGTCTAAAGAAGGCGGAGGGAGATGGGCGAGAGCCTGAGGTGAAGATATGCACTGCGCATGCCCATGGATCCCAGGCTCGCAGTGTGATTCAATCAGAAGACACTGCGAGGCGGGTTCTCGGGCAGCGCGGGTGCACAGGCGCAGCCATCCTGACACCAAATTATGTCAGAAGACAGGCAGCGCAAACTGGCCATGGCCAAGGGATAACAGAACAGCGCAGGCTCCGTGACAGCTTAAAACAACGCTGAGGAGGCAGCGCATGGCACCAAGGGGGTAGGAATGACGGCTGTGCTGCGTCACATTATGAAGGAAAGTCCCAGCTCCGGGACGGTATAACGGTATCTGTTATGATTAGGCAACTCAGTACCACAGTGAACATAGAGGTCAGAGCACATACAGTGATCTGACAATAATCCAAAAACATAGAACGAGCTCTGAGACGTGGGAACTCTGTTGACCGCAATCCCTAATCCTATCCAACAACACTAGAGGCAGCCGTGGATTGCGCCTAACGCTACCTATGCAACTCGGCACAGCCTAAGAAACTAGCTAGCCTGAAGATAGAAAATAAGCCTACCTTGCCTCAGAGAAATACCCCAAAGGAAAAGGCAGCCCCCCACATATAATGACTGTGAGTAAGATGAAAAGACAAACGTAGAGATGAAATAGATTTAGCAAAGTGAGGCCCGACTTTCTGAACAGAGCGAGGATAGGAAAGGTAACTTTGCGGTCGACACAAAACTCTAAAAACCACGCAAAGGGAGCAAAAAGACCCTCTGTACCGAACTAACGGCACGGAGGTACACTCTCTGCGTCCCAGAGCTTCCAGCAGATAAGCTGGACAGAAGAAAAGCAAACAAAATAGCAAAGGAAAACTTAGCTATGCAGAGCAGCAGGCCACAGGAACGATCCAGGAGGAAAACAAGTCCAATACTGGAACATTGGCAGGAAGCCAGGATCAAAGCACTAGGTGGAGTTAAGTAGAGCAGCACCTAACGACCTCACCACATCACCTGAGGGAGGAAACTCAGAAGCCGCAGTACCACTTCCCTCCACCAACGGAAGCTTACAGAGAGAATCAGCCGAAGTACCACTTGTGACCACAGGAGGGAGCTCTGCCACAGAATTCACAACAGTACCCCCCCCTTGAGGAGGGGTCACCGAACCCTCACCAGAGCCCCCAGGCCGACCAGGATGAGCCACATGAAAGGCACAAACAAGATCGGGAGCATGGACATCAGAGGCAAAGACCCAGGAATTATCTTCCTGAGCATAACCCTTCCACTTAACCAGATACTGGAGTTTCCGTCTTGAAACACGAGAATCCAAAATCTTCTCCACAATATACGCCAACTCCCCCTCCACCAAAACCGGGGCAGGAGGGTCAACAGAAGGAACCATAGGTGCCACGTATCTCCGCAACAATGACCTATGGAATACGTTATGTATGGAAAAAGAATCTGGAAGGGTCAGACGAAAAGACACAGGATTAAGGACCTCAGAAATCCTATACGGACCAATGAAACGAGGTTTAAACTTAGGAGAGGAAACCTTCATAGGAATATGATGAGAAGATAACCAAACCAAATCCCCAACACGAAGTCGGGGACCCACACAGCGTCTGCGATTAGCGAAACGTTGAGCCTTCTCCTGGGACAAGGTCAAATTGTCCACTACCTGAGTCCAAATCTGCTGCAACCTGTCCACCACAGTATCCACACCAGGACAGTCCGAAGACTCAACCTGTCCTGACGAGAAACGAGGATGGAACCCAGAGTTGCAGAAAAATGGCGAAACCAAGGTAGCCGAGCTAGCCCGATTATTAAGGGCGAACTCAGCCAAAGGCAAAAAGGACACCCAGTCATCCTGATCAGCAGAAACAAAACATCTCAGATATGTTTCCAAGGTCTGATTGGTTCATTCGATCTGGCCATTAGTCTGAGGATGGAAAGCCGAGGAAAAAGACAAGTCAATGCCCATCCTACCACAAAAGGCTCGCCAAAACCTCGAAACAAACTGGGAACCTCTGTCAGAAACGATATTCTCTGGAATGCCATGTAAACGAACCACATGCTGGAAGAACAATGGCACCAAATCAGAGGAGGAAGGCAATTTAGACAAGGGTACCAAATGGACCATCTTAGAAAAGCGATCACAGACCACTCAAATGACTGACATCTTTTGAGAAACGGGAAGATCTGAAATAAAATCCATAGAGATATGTGTCCAAGGCCTCTTCGGGACTGGCATGGGCAAAAGCAACCCACTGGCACGAGAACAGCAGGGCTTAGCCCGAGCACAAATCCCACAGGACTGCACAAAAGTACGCACATCCCGCGACAGAGATGGCCACCAAAAGGATCTAGCCACTAACTCTCTGGTACCAAAGATTCCAGGATGACCAGCCAAGACTGAACAATGAACCTCAGAGATAACTTTATTCGTCCACCTATCAGGGACAAACAGTTTCTCCGCTGGACAACGATCAGGTTTATTAGCCTGAAATTTTTGCAGCACTCGCCGCAAATCAGGGGAGATGGCAGACACAATTACTCCCTCTTTGAGGATACCCGCCGGCTCAGATACACCCGGAGAGTCGGGCACAAAACTCCTAGACAGAGCATCCGCCTTCACATTTTTAGAGCCCGGAAGGTATGAAATCAAAAAGTCAAAACGGGCAAAAAACAACGACCAACGAGCTTGTCTAGGATTCAACCGCTTGGCGGACTCGAGATAAGTCAAGTTCTTATGATCAGTCAAGACCACCACGCGATGCTTAGCTCCTTCAAGCCAATGACGCCACTCCTCGAATGCCCACTTCATGGCCAGCAACTCTCGGTGGCCCACATCATAATTTCGCTCAGCAGGTGAAAACTTCCTGGAAAAGAAGGTGCACGGTTTCATCACTGAGCAATCAGAACCTCTCTGCGACAAAACAGCCCCTGCTCCAATCTCAGAAGCATCAACCTAGACCTGGAACGGAAGCGAAACATCTGGTTGACACAACACAGGGGCAGAAGAAAAACGACGCTTCAACTCTTGAAAAGCTTCCACAGCAGCAGAAGACCAATTGACCACATCAGCACCCTTCTTGGTCAAATCGGTCAATGGTTTAGCAATACTAGAAACATTGCAGATGAAGCGACGATAAAAATTAGCAAAGCCCAGGAACTTTTGCAGACTTTTCAGAGATGTCGGCTGAGTCCAATCATGGATGGCTTGGACCTTAACAGGATCCATCTCGATAGTAGAAGGGGAAAAGATAAACCCCAAAAATGAAACCTTCTGCACACCAAAGAGACACTTTGATCCCTTCACAAACAAAGAATTAGCACGCAGGACCTGAAAAACCGTTCTGACCTGCTTCACATGAGACTCCCAATCATCCGAGAAGATCAAAATGTCATCCAAGTACACAATCAGGAATTTATCCAGGTACTCTCGGAAGATGTCATGCATAAAGGACTGAAACACTGATGGAGCATTGGCAAGTCCGAATGGCATTACTAGATACTCAAAATGACCCTCGGGCGTATTAAATGCAGTTTTCCATTCATCGCCTCGCTTAATTCGCACAAGATTATACGCACCACGAAGATCTATCTTGGTGAACCAACTAGCCCCCTTAATCCGAGCAAACAAATCAGATAACAACGGCAAGGGGTACTGAAATTTAACCGTGATCTTATTTAGAAGGCGGTAATCTATACAAGGTCTCAGCGAACCATCCTTCTTGGCTACAAAAAAGAACCCTGCTCCTAATGGCGACGATGACGGGCGAATATGCCCCTTCTCCAGGGACTCCTTCACGTAACTGCGCATAGCGGCGTGCTCAGGCACAGATAAATTAAACAATCGGCCTTTTGGGAACTTACTACCAGGAATGAAATTGATAGCACAATCACAATCCCTATGCGGAGGTAGGGCATCGGACTTGGGCTCATCAAATACATCCCGGTAATCAGACAAGAACTCTGGAACCTCAGAAGGGGTGGATGACGAAATTGACAGAAATGGAACATCACCATATACCCCCTGACAACCCCAGCTGGACACCGACATGGATTTCCAATCTAATACTGGATTATGGACTTGTAGCCATGGCAACCCCAACACAACCACATCATGCAGATTATGCAACACCAGAAAGCGAATAACCTCCTGATGTGCAGGAGCCATGCACATGGTCAGCTGGGTCCAGTACTGAGGCTTATTCTTGGCCAAAGGCGTAGCATCAATTCCTCTCAATGGAATAGGACACTGCAAGGGCTCCAAGAAAAACCCACAATGCTTAGCATACTCCAAGTCCATCAAATTCAGGGCAGCGCCTGAATCCACAAATGCCATGACAGAATACGATGACAAAGAGCAGATCAAGGTAACGGACAGAAGAAATTTTGACTGTACTGTACCAATGGTGGCAGACCTAGCGAACCGCTTAGTGCGCTTAGGACAATCAGAGATAGCATGAGTGGAATCACCACAGTAGAAACACAGCCCATTCAGACGTCTGTGTTCTTGCCGTTCAACTCTGGTCAAAGTCCTATCGCACTGCATAGGCTCAGGTTTAAGCTCAGGTAATACCGCCAAATGGTGCACAGATTTACGCTCACGCAAGCGTCGACCAATCTGAATGGCCAAAGACATAGACTCATTCAAACCAGCAGGCATAGGAAATCCCACCATGACATCCTTAAGGGCTTCAGAGAGACCCTTTCTGAACATAGCTGCCAGCGCAGATTCATTCCATTGAGTGAGCACGGACCACTTTCTAAATTTCTGACAATATACCTCTATCTCATCCTGACCCTGACAAAGAGCCAGCAAATTTTTTTCTGCCTGATCCACAGAATTAGGCTCATCGTACAGCAATCCGAGCGCCAGGAAAAACGCATCGATATTACTTAATGCAGGATCTCCTGGCGCAAGAGAAAATGCCCAGTCCTGAGGGTCGCCACGCAAAAAAGAAATAATGATCAAAACCTGTTGAACTGGATCACCAGAGGAGCGAGGTTTCAAGGCCAGAAATAGTTTACAATTATTTTTGAAACTCAGAAACTTAGATCTATCACCAAAAAACAAATCCGGAATAGGAATTCTTGGTTCTAACATAGATTTCTGATCAATAGTGTCTTGAATCTTTTGTACTCTTGCCGAGAGCTGATCCAAACATGAAGACAGACTTCTAATGTCCATTGCTACACCTGTGTCCTGAACCACCCAAATGTCTAGGGGAAAAAAAAGGCAAAACACAGTGCAGAGAAAAAAAAATGGTCTCAGAACTTCTTTTTTCCCTCTATTGAGAATCATTAGTACTTTGGCTTCCTGTACTGTTATGATGAGGCAACTCAGTACCACAGTGAACATAGAGGTCAGAGCACATACAGTGATCTGACAATAATCCAAAAACATAGAACGAGCTCTGAGACGTGAGAACTCTGTTGACCGCAATCCCTAATCCTATCCAACAACACTAGAGGCAGCCGTGGATTGCGCCTAACGCTACCTATGCAACTCGGCACAGCCTGAGAAACTAGCTAGCCTGAAGATAGAAAATAAGCCTACCTTGCCTCAGAGAAATACCCCAAAGGAAAAGGCAGCCCCCCACATATAATGACTGTGAGTAAGATGAAAAGACAAACGTAGAGATGAAATAGATTTAGCAAAGTGAGGCCCGACTTTCTGAACAGAGCGAGGATAGGAAAGGTAACTTTGCGGTCAACACAAAACCCTAAAAACCACGCAAAGGGGGCAAAAAGACCCTCCGTACCGAACTAACGGTACGGAGGTACACCCTCTGCGTCCCAGAGCTTCCAGCAAACAAATAGATAAGCTGGACAGAAGAAAAGCAAACAAAATAGCAAAGGAAAACTTAGCTATGCAGAGCAGCAGGCCACAGGAATGATCCAGGAGGAAAACAAGTCCAATACTGGAACATTGGCAGGAAGCCAGGATCAAAGCACTAGGTGGAGTTAAGAAGAGCAGCACCTAACAACCTCACCACATCACCTGAGGGAGGAAACTCAGAAGCCGCAGTACCACTTCCCTCCACCAACGGAAGCTTACAGAGAGAATCAGCCGAAGTACCACTTGTGACCACAGGAGGGAGCTCTGCCACAGAATTCACAACAGGTATCAGTGAACACATTTTCTAAGTGTTAAGTTCTGCGTGTGCAAGGAGCTAAAATAAAAGAGCTACCTTTTCCTTGTGCAACATTACTGCTGCACAAGATGGCTCTTTCAGTAACAAACGCCGAGGGGGGGGGGGGACAGGTTGTTAAGGACTGGCGGAACGCACCAAGTATAGATGGTAAGAAACTAGGTGCGTTCGCAGTCCGAGGTCCACCGTGCAGGTAAAAGACCCTGCAGCTAGCAAGACGGACAATATGGCGGTACACTAAAGGATACACGCGTGGGTTAAACCTCACCCAGCGTGAAGAAAGCGATCCTGTTAATTCACAGGACCGCAGTACCGCACTAGTGCGCGAGCAAGTGGTCAGCGGACTTAACCCCAGAAGGGATTGGAGCCCGATTAGACCCTTGCTGGCGGAACACCGCAACTGGGTGTGTAGAGAACCTAAAGAAATATAAGTGCACAAGAGTGCGAGCGATGCCGCACTAACGGACGCCACTAACCACCCAGACTCGGGTATGGAAAGCGCAAGGCAGGCGCACGGCGCCGTACTGGCAGGCACAGCTACAGGACGCTGAGATGTGTGTTTAGTGCTGTAGGCTAAGTCGGGCGCTAGGTAGCAGCCATACACCTTCCGCGAACAGACATTCACTAGGGTAGGGGTTTCCAAGGACGACTTGCACTCACAACATACACACATTAGCAATTGTTAGACAATACTAGCGCATGGCCGTGCGGTCATGCGCAGTTTATATAGCAGCAGCACAGGAAGTGGCCACAGCACTTTTGCCCTTCTAGGACCTGCCAAGAGGACCAATGGAATGTGCTGCAGAGCCTGAGCACATGACCCTCGATCTCCAACGGGAGACCTTACGCTGGGCATGCTCAGTACATGCAGACAAGGACTTAGTCCCAGAGAAGTCCGCTCGCTGCTGACCAGCACTGACTTTAATGGCAGAGACTGGAGAAGCAGCACTAACTCTCAGAACAGAGTGAGAATGAGCAAGACGCTGGGACCGACGTCCTTGCTGAGCAGGCTCCACTGCGGCTGGACAAGAATGGGAGACCGCAGCGGAAGTGGCTCGAGATTCCCCCAGTGCAGAAGCGGGAACTCGACCCCTAACATTACCCCCCCTCCTAGGGCCCCCCCCTCCTTGGGCCTCGCTACGTTCAAAGGCAGCAATGAGCTGCGGAGCCCGAATGTGCTCCACAGGCTCCCAGGTTCTATCCTCTGGACCATGACCCTTCCAATCCACCAAATAAAATTTTTTGCCACGTACCACCTTGCTTCCCACAATAGCATTCACCTCAAACTCATCCGTGGATGAACCCGATGTCCCAGCAGATAACTCAGAAAACCGAGACAAACGAACGGGCTTTAAGAGGGAAACGTGAAAGGTATCGGTGATACCAAGGCGTGGAGGAATGGCCAAACGGTAAACCACAGGGTTGACCTGTTCCAGAACTTTAAACGGGCCAATGTAGCGAGGAGCAAACTTAGTGGACTCAACTCGCAGCCTGATGTTACGGGCGGAGAGCCACACTAAGTCGCCGGGAGCAAAGACCGGAGCGGGACGCCGGTGTGTATCAGCCGAAACCCTCATTCTCTCCTTGGAGGCCCGAATGGCATCCTGTGTGCGGTCCCAGATGTCCCGTGCCTCCACCGCCCAGTCTGCCACCCTAGAATCGGTGGATGACACGGGCATGGGCACAGGAACACGCGGATGCTGGCCGTAATTAAGGAGAAAAGGAGTTTGGCCAGTGGAATCGGCTACGGCGTTGTTCAAGGCAAATTCCGCCCAAGGTAGCAAAGATGCCCAGTCATCCTGCCTAGCGGAGACGAAATGTCGCAAATATGTCACCAGAGTCTGGTTGGTTCTCTCCACCAACCCATTCGTCTCGGGATGATATGCAGAGGAGAGGTTTAACTCTATGCTGAGCAAACGGCAGAGCTCTCTCCAAAACCGAGACGCGAACTGGGGACCCCGATCGCTGACAATCTTATCAGGCATACCATGCAATCGGAAAACATGCTTCATGAACAACACCGCCAAGGCCCGTGCTGAGGGTAACTGAGGAAGCGGTACCAAATGTACCATCTTAGAGAAATGGTCGGTGACAACCCAAATAATGGAGCAGCCACGCGACTTGGGTAAGCCCACCACAAAGTCCATTCCGACCATCTCCCAGGGCCTGTCTGCCACCGGTAGAGGGTAAAGCAACCCAGCAGGCCGTTGCCGAGGAGACCGATTCTGGGCGCAAGAAACGCACGCCTGAATATAGTCCTTGACATCTCGGACCATATGCGGCCACCAATATGTTCTCGCCAAAAGCTCAGAAGTCCTCTTGGTCCCAAAATGCCCACCCACTCTGGAGGAGTGAGCCCAAGAGAGAACCTCCGGTCGCAAGTTAGCTGGCACGAAAGTCTTGCCCGGGGGCACAGACTCCAGCGAAACCGGAGCTACAGTTCTCAAGCTCTCAGGAGGGACAATAAGCCGAGGCTCCTCCTCCTCCTCCTCAGATGACACTACGGAGCGGGAGAGAGCGTCAGCACGAACGTTCTTCTCCCCGGAGAGAAAATGGAGGGTAAAATGGAACTGGGAGAAAAACAGGGACCATCTAGCCTGGCGAGAATTTAGCCGCTGGGCCGTCTGTATATACACCAAGTTCTTGTGGTCAGTGAAGACTTGGAAGGGAAAGCGAGCTCCCTCCAAGAGGTGTCTCCACTCTGAAAAAGCCAACTTCATGGCTAGCAACTCCCTGTCCCCGATGGAATAATTCCTCTCCGCTGGTGTGAAAGTTTTGGAGAAGAAGAAGCAAGGATGCTTCCGACCTTGAGCATCCTTTTGGAAAAGGACTGCTCCAGCACCAACGGATGAGGCATCCACCTCCAAGATGAATGGTTTATCTACATCGGGGCGATGTAGGATGGGAGCGCTAGCGAAGTGTGACTTAATCGAGAGAAAGGCCTTGGAGACCTCCTCTGACCACAACTTGGGATTTGCTCCCTTCTTGGTGAGGGCGACCAAGGGAGCTACCAAAGTTGAGAAGTGTGGAATGAACTGGCGATAGTAATTAATGAACCCCATAAAGCGCTGCACCGCTTTAAGAGAATGGGGTTCCTGCCAGTCCATTACTGCCTGTAGCTTGGCAGGATCCATAGCCAAACCCTGGGCAGAAATAATATAACCAAGGAAAGGCAAGGACTCCTGCTCAAACACACACTTCTCCAACTTAGCGTAGAGGGAGTTTGCCCGTAAGAGGTCGAAGACTTTGCGAACATCTCTCCGATGGGAGTCTATATCTGGAGAGTAGATGAGAATGTCATCCAGATAGACTACGACCGAGGTGGTGAGCATATCCCGAAAGATGTCGTTCAAAAAGTCTTGGAAAACGGCTGGGGCATTACAGAGCCCAAAGGGCATCACTAGATATTCATAGTGCCCATCCCTGGTGTTAAAAGCCGTCTTCCATTCATCCCCCTCACGGATGCGAATCAGGTTGTAAGCACCCCGCAGATCTAACTTTGTAAATACCTTTGCTCCCCGTAGCCTATCAAAGAGCTCAGATATCAGGGGTAATGGGTACTTGTTCTTAACGGTAATGGCGTTAAGACCCCTGTAGTCTATGCATGGACGTAAGTCTCCAGTCTTCTTCTGTACGAAGAAGAACCCAGCCCCTGCCGGTGACACTGACTTCCTAATGAATCCTCTTGCCAGATTCTCCTGAATATACTGGGACATTGCCTCCGTCTCCGGGAGAGATAACGGGTAGACTCGACCCCGGGGAGGCTCAGCACCAGGCAAGAGGTCAATAGGACAGTCATAGGGGCGGTGAGGCGGAAGAGTCTCCGCAGCTCTTTTGGAGAACACGTCTGCATGGGACCAATAGTGCATGGGGAGAGAGGAAAGATCTGCGGGTACCTGTGTAGTAGCAACCTGAACGCACTCCCTCTGACATCTACCCTCACAGGATTTACTCCATCCCAAAATTCTCCCAGAGGACCACTCAATATGAGGAGAATGGTAGCGAAGCCATGACATCCCCAACAGGACCTCATCAATTCCCTCAGGAATGACTAATAGGGAGATTATCTCCTGATGTGATGGAGACACAGATAGCGTGAAAGGAGTGGTTTGGTGGGTAATCTGTGAAGGTAGTGTTGACCCATTTACCACTCGAACGGTCACTGGCTGGGCGAGCATCACCAAGGGTATTGCGTGACGCTGGGCAAAGGCGGAGGACATAAAGTTACCCTCTGCCCCAGAATCCAAGCATAGCTCGACCGTAAGAGTGGATGAGCCTATGGTAATTGTCCCCTTGAAGGACGACTTTGAGGCAAACGTCGCCGTGTCTAGTGTACCTCCTCCAACTGCCACTAGACGCTGACGTTTCCCCGACCGCTGAGGACTCTTGGAGGCAAGACGTCCTGACTGCTGGCAAACATGACGGACTTTATGTGCACGAGCGGACTGAGACTTAGATCCCGCTCGTGTCACCTCCAAGGTCTCATGTGACTCAGATGCCTGGACTGGGGATTCCAAAGGTTTGGCGAAGGTAGGAGCCAGCGGAAACCTCTGCCTACACTGGGCTCGTTCCAACCTCCGCTCGTTAAAACGGAGGTCTATACGAGTAGAAATAGATATTAACTCCTCCAGTGTGGCAGGAATCTCCCTAGTGGCCAGAGCGTCCTTAACATGGTCAGCCAGGCCCCTCCAGAATATGGGGATAAGGGCTTTATCCGACCACTCCAGCTCGGAAGCTAAAGTACGGAATCGGACGGAAAAATGGCTGACCAAGGACTCACCCTGAGTTAATGCCAGTAGTTGGAGCGCTGTATCATGGGTGAGTTGAGGTCCTAGAAAGACCTTTTTCAGCGTGCCCAGAAACAACGGAGCACTCTGCACCACATGATCATCACGCTCCCACAGCGGCGTAGCCCACTCCAACGCCCTGTCCGACAACAGCGAGACAATAAATCCCACCTTAGCCCGCTCTGTAGGAAAACGTGCAGCCAGGAGCTCGAGGTGGATAGAGCACTGACTCACGAATCCCCTACAAGTTTTGCAATCTCCCGAAAATTTTTCTGGCAACGGGAGGCGGGATAATGTCGGAACAGGGGTGGCAGTGGACAAGGTTGCTGCCGCCACGCCAGCAGCCTTTACAGCAACTGCGGTAACATCCACAGCTGAGGTTGAGTTCTCGAGAACCTTCAACCTACCCTCCAACTGCTGGATATACCGCAAAGATTGCTGAATGTCCGCCATACTAGCCAGACCTTGGCGCTAGTATTATGTTAAGGACTGGCGGAACGCACCAAGTATAGATGGTAAGAAACTAGGTGCGTTCGCAGTCCGAGGTCCACCGTGCAGGTAAAAGACCCTGCAGCTAGCAAGACGGACAATATGGCGGTACACTAAAGGATACACGCGTGGGTTAAACCTCACCCAGCGTGAAGAAAGCGATCCTGTTAATTCACAGGACCGCAGTACCGCACTAGTGCGCGAGCAAGTGGTCAGCGGACTTAACCCCAGAAGGGATTGGAGCCCGATTAGACCCTTGCTGGCGTAACACCGCAACTGGGTGTGTAGAGAACCTAAAGAAATATAAGTGAACAAGAGTGCGAGCGATGCCGCACTAACGGACGCCACTAACCACCCAGACTCGGGTATGGAAAGCGCAAGGCAGGCGCACGGCGCCGTACTGGCAGGCACAGCTACAGGACGCTGAGATGTGTGTTTAGTGCTGTAGGCTAAGTCGGGCGCTAGGTAGCAGCCATACACCTTCCGCGAACAGACATTCACTAGGGTAGGGGTTTCCAAGGACGACTTGCACTCACAACATACACACATTAGCAATTGTTAGACAATACTAGCGCATGGCCGTGCGGTCATGCGCAGTTTATATAGCAGCAGCACAGGAAGTGGCCACAGCACTTTTGCCCTTCTAGGACCTGCCAAGAGGACCAATGGAATGTGCTGCAGAGCCTGAGCACATGACCCTCGATCTCCAACGGGAGACCTTACGCTGGGCATGCTCAGTACATGCAGACAAGGACTTAGTCCCAGAGAAGTCCGCTCGCTGCTGACCAGCACTGACTTTAATGGCAGAGACTGGAGAAGCAGCACTAACTCTCAGAACAGAGTGAGAATGAGCAAGACGCTGGGACCGACGTCCTTGCTGAGCAGGCTCCACTGCGGCTGGACAAGAATGGGAGACCGCAGCGGAAGTGGCTCGAGATTCCCCCTGTGCAGAAGCGGGAACTCGACCCCTAACACAGGTTCCCTTACATTTAGGTTGTTGTGCCAGCGTGGCGGTCGCAGGACACATTGCCGGCTACACAGCTGGGGATCAGCTGACGTTACTGAAACCCAATAACACTGGGTCGTATGTTTAGACTGTGCAGCCTGCACTTCTGAGCCGCAACTGGCGGTGTTGGAGCCCAGGAATAGCAGTTCAGGTGGTAGAAAGATGAACACATCAGGAGACCTGGATGACACCCAATTACTTAATCAGGCAGAGGAGTGGCAAATTCCTGCGAGATCCAGGCCTGGTTCATTTTCAGGAAAGTAAGCCGGTCAACGTTATCGGAGGATAGTCGCATGCGACGGTCTGTTAGTACACCACCTGCGGCACTAAAGACACGTTCCGATAAGACACTAGCCGCAGGGCAAGCCAGCACCTCCAATGCTTACTGGCTTAGCTCTGGCCATGTATCCAGCTTAGAGACCCAAAACTTGAACGGGGAAGAGCCGTCTGGGAGTACACTAAGAGGGCAAGCCATGTAGTCTGTCACCATCTGACGGAACCGTTGCCTCCTGCTGACTGGACCCGCCGGTGATGGTGTAGACATTTGGGGCGGGCACACAAAAGTTTTCCACAGTTGTGCCATACTTGGCTTGCCTTGGGCAGAGGCACTGCTTCTGCTCCCTCTTTGTGCAGAGCCTCCTCCTCCACTGCCTCGACGCACTGAGCTGCTTTGTAAAGCACTAGCAGCACTCCTCTCAGTTGGACTGGAGAAGATGATGGAATTCACCAGTGTGTCGTGGTACTCCCGCATTTTACGCTCCCGTGTCAACGCCGGGATGAGGTTTTGGACATTGTCACGGTAGCGAGGATCGAGGAGGGCGTACACCCAATAATCAGGCACGTTGAGAATGTGGTCGATGCGGCGGTCGTCTCTCAGGCACTGCAACATGAACTCAACCATGTGCTGCAGACTGCCAACTGGCCAAGAAACACTGTCCCCTGCTTGAGACATGATCTCTGCCCGCTCTTCATCACCCCACCCTCGCTGTACACACTGACCACTGGACAATGGTGGAACTCCCTCCTCTGGACGTAGCTCTTCCTCGTCCATTGACTCCTCCTCATCCTCCTCACAAAGGGTCCCCTGCCGACCCCTTTGTGAGGAACCACGTGGCGCTGACTGTCCAGAACCTGATGGAAAAGGTGACTCCTCATCCTCCACCTCTTCCACATCATCCCTTATCCCTTGCAGGGTTTCTTGAAGCAAGCAGATAAGGGGGACAGTCATGCTGACTAGTGCATCATCTTCACTTGCCATCCGCGTGGAATAATCAAAAGGACACAAAACCTGGCAGACGTCCTTCATAGTGGCCCACTCTGTGGTTGTGAAGTCTGAGCGGCGCTGACTGCGACTTCTTTGCGCCTGATGCAGCTGGTACTCCATTACTGCTTGCTGCTGCTCACACAATCGCTCCAACATATGTAACGTGGAATTCCACCTGGTAGGTAGGTCACATATGATGCGATGTTCAGGAAGGCGAAACCGACGCTGCAGAGCAGCAATGCGGGATCTTGCCAAGCTGGAACGCCGCAAGTGAGCACACTCTAGGCGGGCCTTGTGCAGAAGTGCATCAAGATCCGGATAGTCCCTCAGAAAACTCTGCACAACCAAATTGAGCACATGTGCCAGACATGGGATGTGAGTGAGGTTGCCAAGGCCTAAAGCTGCCACCAGATTTTGGCCATTGTCACACACTACCATGCCTGGCTGGAGATTCGCTGGCACAAACCACACATCGCTCTCCTGCTTCAGGGCATTCCAGAGCTCCTGCGCTGTGTGGCTTCGATTCCCCAAAGAAACTAATTTCAAGACGGCCTGCTGACGTTTGGCCATGGCTGTGCTCATGTCAGTCGTAACAGGTAAACGTTCACGGGTCCATGTGGAGGTGGACTGTGACGGATCCTGCAGTGAGGAATCTGAGGAACTTGTGTAAGAGGAGGAGTCAATGCGTACAGACTGGATTCCTGCAATCCTTGGAGTGGGCAGGACACGTCCTGTGCCACTCGCACGGTCTGTACCCGGTTCAACAACATTAACCCAATGGGCAGTGACGGAAAGGTATCGCCCCTGTCCATGTTGACTGGTCCACGCATCGGTGGTGAGGTGGACCTTGCTACTGACGGCGTTCAGTAGCGCATGTTTGATTTGTCCCTCCACATGCTTGTGCAGGGCAGGGACAGCTTGCCTGCTGAAGTAAAAGCGGCTGGGCACCTTGTACTGTGGGACTGCCAATGCAATCAAGTCACGGAAGCTGTCAGTCTCCACCAGCCTGAATGAGAGCATTTCCAGGGACAGAAGTTTGGCAATGCCTGCATTCAGACCCTGTGCTCGGGGGTGGTTTGCCGAGAATGCCCGCCTTTTCTCCCATGCCTGTACTACCGATGGCTGTAGACTAGGCTGGGAGTGTGAGGATGACTGGGAACGTGGTGCTGTGAGTGGAATTACACTAGGTCTCTGGACAACAGTGCCAGAGGTTCTTCCATGGCGATCCAAGGAGGAAGCCGAACCAGCTGTGCGTGAGCTGGAGGAAGAAGCTACACGAGCTGAAGAGGTGGTAGCTGCCGCTGTTGGTTGGCCTAGGTCTTCAGTGTGTTTTTGGAACTCCACCGCGTGCCTGGTCCGCACATGTTTCCACATATTTGTGGTATTGAGGTTGCTGACACTTTTACCTCTTTTTACTTTCTGATGACACAGCTTGCATTTGACAAAACAAATGTCATCTGCAACTGTGTCAAAAAAGGACCAGGCACTGCAAGTCTTGGGAGCGCCCTTTTTGGCTTTTGAAAGAGACAGGCTCCTAACTGGTGCCAAAGTGGAGGCTACAGGCTCCGCGGTCTTCCCCCTCCCTCTCCCTCTTTGGCCCATTAGGGGAATCTCTTCCTCTGAGCTGCTCCCACCACCTTCCTGTTCCTCACGCCACGATGGGTCAAGGACCTCATCATCTCCACTACCCTCTGCCACCAACTGCTCCTCCTGGGTAGTCTCGGCAGCACAGTATGCACCAGAAAGCGGCACCTGAGTTTCATCATCAGATGCGTACTGCGCTGTGGTCATGGCAGGCACTGACCCACCCGCCTCTTCAGAGTCAGAGAGACAAAGCTGTTGGGCATCACTGCACACTGCCTCTTCTTCCATTTCTCCAATGCTGCTTGGCTGGCCCCCTGTTTCCAAGCCAAGAGATTCAGAGAACAAAAGTAGAGACGGCTCCTGTCCTGGGCTCTCTGACTGCCTGGCCAATTTGGCAGGTGGTAAAGAGACAGATGACTGCTCTCCAGTGGTCTGTGCCTGAGAGGATGTGGCACTAATTGAAGTCGATGCGTTAGCTGCCATCCATCTGACAACGGCTTCAATTTGATCTTCACGCAGCAGCGGTGCACGGCGCTCTCCGACAAAGCTGCGCATGAAGGACTGTTCCCTGCTGAAACTGGGTGATGGTGAGTCACCGGTGCCCGCAGCAGGCACAGAATCACCACGTCCTCTCCCTGCTCCTCTCCCTGCTCCACGCCCACGCCCACGACCCTTACTCCCTGCCCTCTTCATCTTGGTTGACAGATAAAGATAAGCAGAAAAGTACTAAGGCCTTAGTGTGCTTATTCCTGAAATGCTCCTCCTAACAGGTGTAAGAAACACTAATGTTGTAAAGTGTGGACTAGACTTTATTATTGATAAAATGTGGCCTACACAAGTGTTAAGTGGTGTTTGGTGAACTTTACTTTTTTTTCTGCAGATCGGGCTACAGAGCGAGTTTAACTCACACGGAGACCGTGCAGACAGCCGTAAACGGCGCTGCAAGGCCCAAAAACCCTCCTCTAGGTTATCCTATCTAGTGTTTTTCCACTATTTTGCTGGAGACGGGTGGAAAGACACTAATAGAAAATTGTTTACAAAATTTTCAACAGGCTGCACTAGTTGAAAAAAAAGGAAAAGTTATTTAACGGTATGAGGCAGTGACAAACCCTGAGCTGAATACAACGGGCTGTCGCTGCACACAGACTACAGGGCGAGCTGCGCTCACACAGAGACCGTGCAGACAGCCGTAAACGGCGCTGCAAGGCCCAAAAACCCTCCTCTAGGTTATCCTATCTAGTGTTTTTCCACTATTTTGCTGGAGACGGGTGGAAAGACACTAATAGGAAATTTTTAAATAATTTTTAAAAAGGCTGCACTAGTTGAAAAAAAGGACAAGTTATTTAATGGTATGAAGCAGTGACAAACCCTGAGCTGAATACAACGGGCTGTGGCTGCACACAGACTACAGGGCAAGCTGCGCTCACATGGAGACCGTGCAGACAGCCGTAAACGGCGCTGCAAGGCCCAAAAACCCTCCTCTAGGTTATCCTATCTAGTGTTTTTCCACTATTTGGCTGGAGACAGGTGGAAAGACACTAATAGGAAATTTAAAAAAAAATTTTCAACAGGCTGCACTATTTGAAAAAAGGACAAGTTATTTTACAGTATGAGGCAGTGACAAACCCTGAGCTGAATACAACCAGGCTATGGCTGCACACAGACTACAGAGCAAGCTGCGCTCACACGGAGACCGTGCAGACAGCCGTAAACGGCGCTGCAAGGCCCAAAAACCCCCTCTAGGTTATCCTATCTAGTGTTTTTCCACTATTTGGCTAGAGACGGGTGGAAAGACACTAATAGGAAATTTTAGAAAAAATGTGCAGCAGGCTGCACTATGAGCAAAAAGGACAATGGATAGAACTGTGTGAGGCAGTGTGAACCCCCCCTGAGCTGAATACAACAGGGTATATGGCTGCACTCAGACTACAGAGTGAGCTGCACACACACACACACTGAGACCTTGCAGAACGCTGTTAAAACAGCGCTGCAAGGCAAGAGCAAGGTGAACTGAACAGTGAACACAGCGTTTGCTAAATTAGCCTTGGAAAAGCAAAATAAAGCAATTAGCTATCTCAACTGGCCCTCAGTTAGAACACAGCGTCCTGTCCCTAACTGAAATCACAGCAGAGTGAGCGCAAAATGGCGGCAGCGTTTTTTTATAGTGCAGAGTGACATCATTTCAGCAGCCAATCACAGCCTTGCCAGTACTTACATGCCCACCATGCTAAACAGGATGTGCCCACACTTCCATTCATTCCTCATTGGCTGCTGCGTTCAGTTTGAATTCTGGGAACTTCCGATTCCGGTATCCGATACGCGGGAAGTATCGGAATTCGGTATAGGAATTCCGATACCGCAAGTGTCGGCCGATACCCGATACTTGCGGTATCGGAATGCTCAACACTAATTATAACAGAATATTATAATTTTTCGTATCATTTCTCAAAACCCTTATGTGATAGGAAAAATGTGAAGTCATTTCTGAAATCAGCATGAAAAAATCTAACAGGAACACTCAAAATTGTCCGAGGGACAAAACCTTTGTAGCATAGTGTAGTTTAACATAATTTTAACCATCTTACTTCAGCTCCATGTCTAATTTTCAGTTGTCTCTGTTCTGATGAAAGATAACAAGCTACTATGATGTCACCTAAATACAGCACACTGAGAAATTGGATTCCTTATCTATTTGGCAGAAGCAGAAGCAACAAAAAGGCAGACATGAAACAGAAATTATAAGCCATATGGCTATAAATACAGAGTTAAAGCAAGATACATTTGCAAGAAGTTGCAGCTCTATCTGTCTGTGTCTCTCTCATCTCTCACTCTGCTGAATGTCGCTCAGTAAATTTTACCATTGATCTATCTATATTAGGGCTTAGAGCGGTATGTGAAAAATAAAAAAAACAATACTGACATTTCCTATTTGATATTTACTCTACTGTTTTATATTTTTATTAATACAGGTGCTTCTCACAAAATTAGAATATCATCAAAAAGTTAATCTTTTTCAGGTCATCAATGCAAAATGTGAAGCTCATATGTTATATAGTCATTACAAAAAGAGTGATCTATGTCATCTGTTTATTTCTGTTAATGTTGAGTATAGCTTACAGCCAATGAAAACCCAAAAGTCATCTCAGTAAATTAGAATATTAAACAAAAACCACCTGCAAAGGCTTTGTAAGCGTTTTAAAAGGTCCCTTAGTCTGTTTTAGTAGGCTCCACAATAATGGAGAAGACTGCTAACTTGACAGATGTCCAGAAGACAGTCATTTACACATTCCACAGTAGGGTAAGCCATGAAAGGTCATTGCTAATGAAGCTGGCTGTTCACAGAGTGCTGTATCCAAGCATATTAATGGAAAGTTGAGTGGAGGGAAAAAGTGTGGTAGAAAAAGGTGCACAACTAACTGGGATAATCGCAGCCTTGAAGAGCATTGTTAAGAAAAGGCCATTCAAAATTTTGAGGGAGATTCACAAGAAATGGACTGCTGCTAGAGTCATTGCTTCAAAAGCCACCATACACAGATGTTTCCAGGACATGGGCAACAAGTGTTACATTCTTTATATCAAGCCACTCATGACAAATAGACAGTGCCAGAACTGTCTTACCTGGGCCAAGTTGAAAAACAACTGGACTGTTGATTAGTGTTAGAAGGTGTTGTGTTCAGATGAAAGTAAATTTTTCATTTTGTTTGGAACTCGAGGTCCCAGAGTCTGGAAGATGAGTGGAGAGGCACACAATCCAAGCTGCTTGAGGTCTAGTGTGAAGTTTCCACAATCAGTTATAGTTTAGGAAGCCATGTCAACTGCTGGTGTTGGTCCACTTTGTTTTATCAAGAACAAAGTCAGTGCCTCCATCTACTAGGAAATTTTAGAGCACTTCATGCGTCCCTCTGCCAACAAGCTTTTCAAAGAGGGAAATGTCATTATCCAGCAGGACTAGTCACCTGTCCACACTGCCAAAAGTATGAATTCCTGGTTTAAAAGCAGCAATATCACTGTGCTTGACTGGCCATCAAACTCGACTGACCTTAACCCCAAAGATAATCTATGGGATATTATCAAGAAGAAAATGAGAGACACCAGACCCAACAACGCAGATGAGCTGAAGGCTGATTTCAAAGCAACTTGGGCTTCCATAACACCTCAGCAATGTCGCAAGCTGATCTTCTCCATGCCACACTGCATTGATGCAATAATTGATGCAAAAGGAGCCCCGACCAAGTACTGAATGCATTTACTGATCATACATTTCAGTAGGTCAACGTTTTAGATTTTAAAATCATTTTTCAAGGTGGTGTTATAAAGTATTCTAATTTACTGAGTCAATGACTTTAACAGAAATAAACACTTGAAATAGATCAATCTGATTGTAATGACTATATAATACAGTACATGAGTTTCACTTTTTGTATTGAAGAATGCAAATAAATTAACTTTTGATGATGTTCTAATTTTGTGAGATGCACCTGTATATAATGATAAATTTGACTTTTAAAACATGCCCATAACAAAAATTGTTTATTTATTTTTAATTTCTTTATATTTAAATGTTAAAAGGAAGCTGATTTAAATTTTTATATATTACTTTAAACATTTTTATCATTTTTTTTAGAGGATTAAAACCTGTGATCTCTTATTCAGTCATATTATATACTGCAGTGCTATTTCAATATATAGTGTGCTTCATCATAAGATGATCATTATAAATTGACAGTAAATATTATCTTGTTGCTATTAATTGGAACCTGTCAGGACCTCTTGGGGCATGAAAATAATTACATTGCTAGGTAAATATAGCTCTAAACATATCTGCCTTGCCACATCTACAAGAAAAATCAACATTGAATCTTTATGCGAATGAGGATGATTGACATCCCATCTGTGCCATGGAAGATCTTGTACAAGAGGGGAGTCAATCATTTACCAAGGAGTGGTACTAAAATGGGAATAATGAGGAAGATCAGTTCACTAACTGGGATTTTCCTGCCCTTAGTGCACTTGCAATCTTATTTGCATACAGATCTAAAGTTGATTTTCAGCTTTAGAAAATTCTTGATCTTATCTTTTACCAGCCAACCCAACAATGTAATTAGCTTTGTGACAGTAAAGCTCTTGACAGGTCACCTATTCATTAATGGTTTTAGAATTTCCTTGAAAATTTTCTATCAAGATTCTTCTCACTTGCCTAAAAAACAAAAATCAAAACATTGCATTTTACTTTGTCAATGGCTATTGTTAAAATCATACCATGCAAACTCGGAAATAAAATCATATTGATCCATTTCAACAGTCCATGTATAGAATTTAATACAGGTATTCTCCTATTAAAAAATAAAATATTGGCTAGAAAATATAACTACTGTAGAGGTATACTTTTTATTGTTTGCAATCTCCTGGTTTTAAAACCTGAATAAACACCTTCATTTGCTGGTGTTTACTAAAGAAGTTGGTCCTCTTGATAAAAATAGTCCTCTTCATTCTGTACATCAATAAATGCTGTGATGGGCTTTTGTGTTGTAATTTTGTTGTGGAAACACAATGATTTCACTGTAAATTGACAACCCACGCAGAAAACTAATTGCAGGTATAGGAGGCACATAAAGCAGGAAAGAGACTGGATTGTTTTAATAGGAGAGGAGTAGAGGACAGGCACACAAACTGGGATTTAAATCCTAGATATACAATGGTGTGAAAAGTGTTTTCCCCTTTCTAATTTCCTATTCATTTCGTGTTTGTCATACTTACGTTTTTCAGATCAAAAACAAATGAAAATATTAGACACTGATAACATAAGTAAACGCAAAATGCAGTTTTTATATCATGGTATTTATTGTTAAGAGAAAAATAAATTCAAATCTACAGGGACTTGTGTGAAAAAGTGATTGCCCCCTAAACCTAATAACTGGCCACCCTTAGCAAAAACAACTGCAATCAAGCATTTTTGATAACTGGCAATGAGTCTTTTACAATGCTCTGGAGGAATTTAGGCTCACTTATGTCTGCAGAATTATTGCAATTCAGCCATATTGGATGGTTTCCAAGCATGAACCACATTTTTAAGGTCATGCCACAGAATCTCAATCATATTAAGGTCAGGTCTTTGACTAGGCCGCTCCAAAGTCTTAATTATGTTTTTCTTAAGTCCTTCAGAGGTGGATTTGCTGTTGTGTTTTGGATCATTGTCGTGCTGTATAACTCAAGTGTGTTTCAGTTTGAGGTCACAAACAAATGGCCTGATATTCTCTTTCAGGATATTTTAGTAGACACACCAAGTCTTTAGTAGACCACAGCAAGTCTTCTAGGTCCTGAAGCAGCAAAACAGCCCCAGCCCATCACACAATCACTACCATAGTTTACCGTTGGTATGATGTTCCTTTTATGAAATACTGTATTAGTTTTATGCTAGGTGTATTGGGACATACACCTTCAAAAAAGTTAAACTTTTGTCTCGTCAGTCCACAGAGCATTCTCCTAAAAATCTTGAGGATCATCAAGATGTTTTCTTGCAAAACTGAGACAAGCATTTATATTTTTATTGCTCAGCAGTGGTTTATGATATGGACCTCTGCCATGCAAGCCATTTTTGCCTAGTCTCTTTCTCATGGTGGAGTCATGAACGCTGACATTAACCCTAGAACGCATACCCATAGAAATCTACACATTCACACACCTGGTGTTAGGACTGGCGGAACGCACCAAGACAGATGATATAGATGCGTTCGCAGTCCGGGGTCCACCGTGCAGGTGAAAACCTGCTGCTAGCAATTTGCAGACTATATGGCGGTACACTAAAGTATACACGCGTGGGTTAAACCTCACCCAGCGTGAAAGAAGCAATCCTGTTAAGTCACAGAACCGTGGTACCGCACCTAAAGCGCGAGCAAGTAGTCAGCGAACTCAACCCCAACTAGGATTGAAGTCCGATTAGACCCTTGCTGGCACAACACCGCAACTGGGTGTGTAAGGAAACTGAATAACAATATTAAGGCACAAGAGTGCATGCGGTGCCGCACTGACGAACGCCACTAACCACCCAGGCTTGGGTAAGGAAAGCACAGAGGAAGTGCACGGCGCCGTACTGGCGGTCACAGCAACTGGACGCTGTAATGTGTGATTCGTGCTGTAGGATAAGTCGGGCGCTAGATAGCAACCATACACCTTCCGCGAACAGACATTCAATAGGGTAGGGGTATCCAAGGACGACTTGCACTCACAACATACACACATTAACAATTGTAAGACAATACTAGCGCATAGCCGTGCGGTCATGCGCAGTTTATATAGTTGCAGCACAGGAAGTGGCTACAGCACTTTTGCCCTTCCAAGACCTGCCAAGAGGACCAATGGAATCTGCTGCAGAGCCTGAGCACATGACCCTCGATCTCCAACGGGAGATCTTACCCTGAGCATGCTCAGTACGTGCAGACAAGGACTTAGTCCCAAAGAAGTCCGCTCGCTGCTGACCAGCACTGACTTTAATGGCAGAGACTGGAGAAGCAGCAGTAACTCTCAGAACAGAGTGAGAATGAGCAAGACGCTGGGACCGACGTCTTTGCTGAGCAGACTCCACTGCGGCTGGATAAGAATGGGAGACCGCAGCGGAGGTGGTTCGAGATTCCCCCTGAGCAGAAGTGGGAACTCGACCCCTAACATTACCCCCCCTCCTAGGGCCCCCCCCTTGGGCCTCGCTACGTTCGAAGGCAGCAATGAGCTGCGGAGCCCGAATGTGCTCAGCAGGCTCCCAGGATCTATCCTCAGGACCGTAACCCCTCCAGTCCACCAAATAAAATTTTTTGCCACGAACCACCTTGTACCCCAAGATAGCGTTCACCTCGTAATCGTCCGTAGACGAACCCGACGTCCCAGTAGATGACTCAGAAAACTGGGACATGTAGACGGGCTTAAGGAGGGACACATGAAAGGTGTCGGTGATACCTAGGCGTGGAGGAAGGGCCAGACAGTAAACCACAGGATTAACCTGTTCGAGGACCTTAAAAGGACCTAAGTAGCGAGGTGCAAACTTGGTAGACTCAACTCGCAGCCTGATGTTACGGGCGGAGAGCCACACTAAGTCGCCAGGAGCAAAGGTTGGAGCGGGGCGCCGATGTGCGTCGGCGGAGGACCTCATTCTCTCCTTGGAAGCCTGAATGGCATCCTGAGTGCGATCCCAAATGTCCCGTGCCTCCACAGCCCAGTCTGCCACCCTGGAATCGGCGGAAGACACAGGCATGGGCACAGGTACCCGCGGATGCTGACCATAGTTAAGGAGGAATGGAGTCTGTCCAGTGGAATCAGCGACAGCATTGTTAAGAGCAAACTCTGCCCACGGTAGCAAAGATGCCCAGTCATCTTGCTTAGCAGAAACAAAATGTCGCAGATATGTGACCAAGGTCTGGTTGGCTCTCTCTACCAACCCATTCGTCTCGGGATGATAAGCCGAAGAGAGATTCAACTCGATACTGAGAAGACGACAAAGCTCTCTCCAGAACCGAGACGCAAACTGGGGACCTCGGTCACTGACAATTTTGTCTGGCATACCGTGAAGACGAAAGATGTGTTTGACAAACAACACTGCCAAGGCCCGTGCAGAAGGTAACCGGGGAAGCGGCACCAAATGCACCATTTTAGAAAAATGGTCGGTGATTACCCAAATAATGGTACAGCCACGAGACTTGGGCAGACCCACAACAAAATCCATCCCGACCATCTCCCAGGGCCTGTCTGCCACTGGCAGAGGGTATAACAAACCAGCTGGCCGTTGTCGGGAAGACTTATTCTTGGCACAAGAGACACATGCCTGAACGTAGTCTCCGACGTCACGAACCATATGTGGCCACCAGTACATTCTCGCCAGTAACTCAGATGTCCTTTTTGCCCCAAAGTGTCCACCCACTCTGGACGAATGAGCCCAAGAGAGAAGGTCTGGACGCAAATTGATGGGAACAAAAGTCTTGCCCGGGGGCACAGACTCTAGCGAAACCGGAGCTACAGTTCTCAGACTCTCCGAAGGGACAATGAGCCGAGGCTCGTGCTCCTCCTCCTCAGCTGACACGAAGGAGCGAGAGAGTGCGTCAGCAAGAATGTTTTTCTCCCCGGTGAGATAATGTAGGGTAAAGTGGAACCGGGAGAAAAACAAGGACCATCTGGCCTGACGAGAATTCAGCCGCTGGGCTGTTTGTAAATAGACCAAATTCTTGTGATCCATGAAAACTTGGAATGGGAACCGAGCACCCTCCAAGAGATGTCTCCACTCCGAAAAGGCCAACTTCATTGCCAGCAACTCCCTATCCCCAATGGAGTAATTTCTCTCCGCTGGTGTGAAGGTCTTTGAGAAAAAGAAGCATGGGTGCTTCCGACCCTGAGCATCCTTTTGATAGAGGACTGCTCCAGCACCAACGGATGAGGCATCCACTTCCATAAGGAATGGCTTACCCACATCGGGACGATGTAAGATGGGAGCGCTAGCAAAATGGGACTTTATAGAAGTGAAGGCCTTGGAAACCCCTTCGGACCACGATTTGGGATTCGCTCCCTTCTTGGTGAGGGATACCAAGGGAGCTACCAAAGTTGAGAAGTGGGGAATGAACTGGCGATAGTAATTTATGAACCCCATAAAGCGCTGCACCACTTTAAGAGAATGGGGTTCCTGCCAGTCCATCACTGCTTGTAGTTTGGCAGGATCCATAGCCAATCCCTGGGCCGAGATGATATAGCCCAGGAAAGGCAAGGACTCCTGTTCAAACACACACTTCTCCAACTTTGCATATACGGAATTCGCCCGTAAGAGTTCGAAGACTCTGCCAACATCTCTCCGGTGGGAGTCAATATCTGGAGAGAAGATGAGAATATCATCCAGATAGACTACGACCGAGGTAGAAAGCATATCCCGGAAGATATCATTGACAAAGTCCTGAAAAACGGCTGGGGCATTACAGAGCCCGAAAGGCATCACCAGGTACTCATAGTGCCCATCCCTGGTATTGAAAGCCGTTTTCCACTCGTCCCCCTCACGGATGCGAATCAGATTGTAGGCACCCCGCAGATCTAATTTGGTGAATATTTTAGCTCCCCTTAATCTGTCAAAGAGCTCCGATATCAGGGGCAACGGGTATTTGTTCTTAATAGTGATAGCATTGAGACCCCTGTAATCGATGCAAGGACGTAACTCCCCGTTCTTCTTTTGCACGAAGAAGAATCCCGCCCCTGCCGGAGACACTGACTTCCTTATAAACCCTCTTGCCAAATTCTCCTGAATGTATTGAGACATAGCCTCCGTCTCAGGGAGAGAGAGGGGATATACCCTTTCCCGAGGAGGTTCGGCTCCAGGCAAGAGGTCGATAGGACAGTCGTAAGGGCGATGGGGCGGTAGAGTCTCAGCAGCCTTTTTAGAGAACACGTCTGCATAACACCAATAATACCTGGGAAGTGATGAAAGATCTGCGGGTACCTCGGTAGTAGAGACCTGTACACACTCACTCACACACCTACCCAAACAAGACTTACTCCAACCCAATATTCTCCCTGAGGACCACTCAATATGTGGGGAGTGGAAACGGAGCCAGGGTATTCCCAGCATAATCTCATCCATTCCCTCAGGAAGGACAAGAAGGGAAATAATCTCCTGGTGGGAAGGAGATATGGACAGCGAGAACGGAACTGTCTGGTGTGTGATTTGCAGTGGGAGTGTCGCCCCATTCACAACTCTAACCGTTATTGGTTTGGCGAGCATGACTAGTGGTATAGCATGACGTGTAGCAAAAGCAGAGGACATGAAGTTTCCCTCTGCTCCTGAATCCACACAAAGCTCGACTGTTAGAGTGGAGGAGCCTAACAGGATTGTCCCTTTAAAGGACAGTTTGGAGGAGAATGCTGCTGTGTCTAGTGAACCTCCCCCAATGGTTACTAGACGCGATCGTTTCCCGACCGCCGCGGACATTTATTGGCGTAATGTCCATGTTGTTGACAGTTATTACAAACCACGGGTACTCGAGCGGCTAGAGATTTAGGTCCCGCTCGAGAAACCTCCATGGCCTCATGGGAATCTGACGCTAAGACAGGGGATTCCAGAGGTCTGGCGAAAGTTGGAGCCAGCCGAAACCTCTGCCTACACTGGGTCCGCTCCAACCTCCGCTCGTGAAAACGGAGGTCGATGCGGGTAGACACAGAAATAAGTTCCTCCAGTGTGGGCGGTATCTCCCTAGTGGCCAAGGCGTCCTTCACATGGTCTGCCAGTCCCCTCCAGAACACCAGAATAAGAACTTTGTCTGGCCACTCTAACTCAGAAGCTAGAGTCCGGAACTGGATGGCAAACTGGCTGACCACGGACGTACCCTGTGTAATAGACAAGAATTGGAGTGCGGTATCGTGGGTAACCCGAGGCCCTAAAAAAACCTGCTTCAGAGTGTCCAAGAAGAGAGGAGCACTCTGTACCACACGATCATCTCGCTCCCAGAGTGGCGTTGCCCACTCCAACGCCCTGCCCGACAAGAGAGATAGGATAAATCCCACTCTCGCCCGCTCCGTAGGAAAACGTGACGCCAGGAGCTCAAGATGTATAGAGCACTGGCTCACGAATCCGCGACAATGTTTACTGTCACCAGCAAACTTGTCAGGAAGCGGGAGACGGGATAAAGTCGGAGCAGGGGTGGCAGCGGACAAACTGGCTGCGGCTACACTTGCAGTCTGAACAGCTACAGCAGTGACATCCACAGCTGAGGTTGTACGCTCAAGAGCCGCCAACCTTCCCTCCAGCTGCTCGATGTACCTCTGTAATCGCTGGTCGTCCGCCATTTTACTAGCCAGACCCTGGCGCTAGTATTCTGTTAGGACTGGCGGACCGCACCAAGACAGATGATATAGATGCGTTCGCAGTCCGGGGTCCACCGTGCAGGTGAAAACCTGCTGCTAGCAATTTGCAGACTATATGGCGGTACACTAAAGTATACACGCGTGGGTTAAACCTCACCCAGCGTGAAAGAAGCAATCCTGTTAAGTCACAGGACCGCGGTACCGCACCTAAAGCGCGAGCAAGTAGTCAGCGAACTCAACCCCAACTAGGATTGAAGTCCGATTAGACCCTTGCTGGCACAACACCGCAACTGGGTGTGTAAGGAAACTGAATAACAATATTAAGGCACAAGAGTGCATGCGGTGCCGCACTGACGAACGCCACTAACCACCCAGGCTTGGGTAAGGAAAGCACAGAGGAAGTGCACGGTGCCGTACTGGCGGTCACAGCAACTGGACGCTGTAATGTGTGATTCGTGCTGTAGGATAAGTCGGGCGCTAGATAGCAACCATACACCTTCCGCGAACAGACATTCAATAGGGTAGGGGTATCCAAGGACGACTTGCACTCACAACATACACACATTAACAATTGTAAGACAATACTAGCGCATGGCCGTGCGGTCATGCGCAGTTTATATAGTTGCAGCACAGGAAGTGCCTACAGCACTTTTGCCCTTCCAAGACCTGCCAAGAGGACCAATGGAATGTGCTGCAGAGCCTGAGCACATGACCCTCGATCTCCAACGGGAGATCTTACCCTGGGCATGCTCAGTACGTGCAGACAAGGACTTAGTCCCAGAGAAGTCCGCTCGCTGCTGACCAGCACTGACTTTAATGGCAGAGACTGGAGAAGCAGCAGTAACTCTCAGAACAGAGTGAGAATGAGCAAGATGCTGGGACTGATGTCTTTGCTGAGCAGACTCCACTGCGGCTGGATAAGAATGGGAGACCGCAGCGGAGGTGGTTCGAGATTCTCCCTGAGCAGAAGTGGGAACTCGACCCCTAACTCCTGGGGCCTTTTAGGCCTGTTTACAATTATCATGGAATAACTCAAATAAAAATATTTTTCAAAGTTTATTGCAAAGTAAGGATGCATTCCCACTAGCGCAGGGGTCCACCAGGATGGGATTCCGTAATGGATCTGACCTCCTGGTGACCCCAGCTAAGGCTGGCGGATGCATACCTGGGGCTTCGCAGGGCTGCTAGGTTACTTGTTTTCTATTTTCTGTAAAATTACTTTAGTTAGAATTTTGAAACTCTAGGTATTCCTCAGGTATATAGTTGTTAGTAATTTCCAGTTGTTCATATATTTTTATGTTATAGGCATTTCGGTATAACAACCTTTTTTGGGACTACCCCATATTCACGCACCTGGGGCCTTTTAGGCCTGTGTGCAAAAAACACGGAATAACTCAAATAAAAATACTTTTCAAAATGTATTTTACAATTGCAAGGTAAGGATGCATTCCAACTAGCGCTGGGGTCCGCCAGGAGGGGATCCGTAATGGATCTGATCTCCTGGTGACCCCAGCTAAGGCTGGCAGAATCCCGCCATTCCGGCAGCCTTAGCTGGAGTTACCAGGAGGTCAGATCCATTATGGATCCCCTTCTGGCGCACCCCAGCGCTACTGGGAACACAGCCTAAGATGTGTATATTTCAAAACATAATTATGTGCATAAAACAACAAAAAAGTAAGTAAACGGGCACGCCAAATATAGGCATTCTGTATGCAATTTTGTTATGAAAACATTTTTTGGTTGTAGCAAACTTGGTGCAGGAATATTTATTTGTAACTTTACATATTCTCCCGACAATTCTCGCATATTATTTTTTCGGATGAATGTTCCTTGCATTTTGTCCGCAAGTAGAACAGAAACACTCCGATTTTCTTTCCTTCTTTGCTGGACAAATATAGCAGCACTTTCTTTTTTTTTCTCTTTGCTCTGGATGTTCCAGAAAGCGTATTCCACATCGGATTATTGCCTCCGTAATTTGCCTTGATAAGTATATCATGCTGCTTCCCGCCATCATAGTAGGCATCAAAAGTTCATAACAAAGTTCTATCAAAAATAGACATCTCTTGTCTTTCCTGTTGGCATGGAATTCTGGATTAGTTTGACAATAAACAATATAGCTATTGAGGGCTGACACATCAAGGATATTGGAAAAAAGGGCAACAGGCCAACGTTTAGTCTGCCTTTTGCACGAATACTCTCCAATCATTTCGTCCATCTTGTCGACACCTCCTTTTGTCTTATTATAATGCAGTATAATTTTAGTTTTTTTTTTCCTGTAATTGGTGTCAATACTTCCATCATGATGCATTGTACTCAGTAATATCACGGATTTTTCTTTCTTGGCTTTATAAGACACCATTGTTGCTTGATTGCAGAAACCAAAAACACTCTCGTAGATTGTTCGCTGTGCATTGTGCTTCATGATTGGAGGAATTTCACGGCGGCCTCAGTACCAACAAGTGTAAGTTGCTTTTGAAGCAAAGAGTTGGCCATTTCAAAATTGGTAAAGTAATTATCCATTGTAATATTTTTTCCTGAATTGAAAATTGGTAGAGCAAGTGTTTTTACTATGTCGGAACATAGGTCTTTCTGGACTGGAGCATCAGCTTCTTTGCCACAGTAAATCAGACCATTCATCTCATAATAGCTTGCTGAATCGCACATCCAGAAAATTTTTATGCCATACTTAGCTGGCTTACTGGACATACTGTATACTGAATGAATTTGCAACGTCCCCTAAAGGCAAGAAGTTGCTCGTCCACTGTCACATTATCACTGGAATGGTAAAGCTTTGTACAGTTCTTGATAAAAGATTCCAGATATAGCTAATAGGGGCTAATTTATCGGTTGCCAACCTCACAGGGCGAGTTCTCTTTTCATCAAAACGAAGGCGTCCCCGAATACCCTCAAATATATTGATGGACATAGTAGCTTTGTAGTGTTGATCTGCAAATGGGTTTTGAAATAACTCTCTGATTGGAACATCGTATGATTTTGTCGACCCTGCCAGAAGAGTAAGGCCAATATAAGCATATAGTTCCTCTTTAGTTATATTTTTCCATGTTTTTTTTCTTCCTGACGCGATACGTTTTCCTTCTATGTTAGTACACAAAACTATCTCATCTGCAATATCATCCGAAACAAATTTACAGAAAACATCTCTTTTGGACATGAATTGGGAAATTCCGACAGCTCCTTGAGCAACTCTAATAATGTTATGTGATGGGGTACGTGCAGGAGCCGCAGCAGTACTGTTCCCAAAAAATATTCATTTCAGATGTTCTATTTGAACGTTCTGCTGGATCCACTACTTCTTCATCATCTGAAGAATCGCTGGATGATTAAGTTGATACATTAGCTGGTGGCATGTACTCTTCATCAGACAAAGAAATTTCACTTTCTTCATCACTATTGAAAATAATCTCCTCGATTTCATGGTCAGTCAATTCTCTGGAAGTAGACTGTGCCATTGTAATTTTAGATGTCAGTAAACTAAAGGTACTGTCACACTAAGCAACGCTGCAGCGATACCGACAACGATCCGGATCGCTGCAGCGTCGCTGTTTGGTCGCTGGAGAGCTGTCACACAGACAGCTCTCCAGCGACCAACGATGCCGGTAACCAGGGTAATCATCGGGTAACTAAGCGCAGGGCCGCGCTTAGTAACCCGATGTTTACCCTGGTTACCATCCTAAAAGTAAAAAAAAACAAACACTACATACTTACCTACAGCCGTCTGTCCTCCAGCGCTGTGCTCTGCACTCCTCCTGTACTGGCTGTGAGCACAGCGGCCGGAAAGCAGAGCGGTGACGTCACCGCTCTGCTTTCCGGCTGACCGACGCTCACAGCCAGTACAGGAGGAGTGCAGAGCACAGCGCCGGGGACAGACAGCGGTAGGTAAGTATGTACTGTTTGTTTTTTTTTACTTTTAGGATGGTAACCAGGGTAAACATCGGGTTACTGAGCGCGGCCCTGCGCTTAGTTACCCGATGTTTACCCTGGTTACCAGTGAAGACATCGCTGAATCGGTGTCACACACGCCGATTCAGCGATGTCTGCGGGGAGTCCAGCGACCAAATAAAGTTCTGGACTTTCTTCCCCGACCAGCGACAGCACAGCAGGGGCCTGATCGCTGCTGCCTGTCACACTGGACGATATCGCTAGCGAGGACGCTGCAACGTCACGGATCGCTAGCGATATCGTCTAGTGTGACGGTACCTTAAAAAGAAAAAAAAATATTACAATCACACTTGTGCACTGTAAACAGTATGTGACAAGACTCTTTGTTAGGGTCCCAGCACACCAAGCGATATAAAGCTGGTAAAGTGCACCCCCCCTCCTCTTACCTTCAACAGATCATTTTCTTGTAGTGCAGTAGAAGCCTCTGGTTTTGGAGCTCAGAAAGATTCTATTTCCAGACAAAAGAAAGCTGACTTCTCCTCCAAAGTCTCTCCAGCAATTAGGACAAAAAAACTTGCGATGAGGTCAGAGACACATGACTTTGTGAGGGAGCCTCCCTTCCAAGATCACATGACCATGTTGTCATGCAGAATCCACACTCTTCCCAGCAATAGCAGAGTCATAAAAGTTCTTCCCCAGCAACAATACAGACAAAAAGACTGAGTATCACATGTAAACCTAGTACAGGCCTAAAAGGCCCCAGGTGCGTGAATATGGGGTAGTCCCAAAAAAAGGTTGTTATACCGAAATGTCTGTAACATAAAAATATATGAATTACTGGAAATTACTAACAACTATATACCTGAGGATTACCTAGATTTTCAAAATTCTAACTAAAGTACTTTTACAGAAAATAGAAAACAAGAAACCTGGCAGGCCTGCGAGGCCCCAGGTATGCGTTCTAGGGTTAACTGAGGCAAGTGAGGCATGCACTTCTTTGGATATTGTTCTGGGGTCTTTTGTAACCTCTTGGATGAGTAGTCATTTGGCTCTTGAGATAATTTTGGTTGGTTGGCCACTCCTGGGAAGGTTCACCACTATTCCATGTTTTTGCCATTTGTGGTAAACAGCTCTCACTGTGGTTTGCTCAAGACCCAAATCTTTAGAAAAGGCTTTATCATGTCTTCTAGACTGATAAATCTCAATTTCTTTGTTTCTCATATCTTCCAGAATTTTTTTGGATCACGGTGTTAGGGTTGGCGGATTGCACTAAATAAAAAAAGTAATAAAGCGCAATTGCAACCCGGAGTATACCATGCAGAGATGGAAAACTGCTGCTAGTAAACAATGACGGAAACACTGCAAGCGATTTCCTGTACACACTGGGTTAACACCACTCAGTGTGAACAGGAAGCTGAGTTCCAAACTCTGTTACTCCATGGAGAGTAACAGTACAGAAATGAAAGAGAAGCTCTGCTACTAAGCTGTGTCACTTGCACACAGAAACTGAACATATGCTCTGCAACTGAACTTTGTCACTCGCACACAGAAACGAAAGAGAAGCTCTGCAACTGAGCTGTGTCACTCACACACAGAAACAAAACAGATGCTCTGAGCTTAATACCCTGACTAGGATTGTGCTTGCTCTGGAACTCTACTGTGCTAACCGCACACATGTAGGAACCAGATGGTAAGCCAATAGCTAATTGCTCCACTGATTCTATCTGCCTGCCTCCGTGCACAGTCCCAAGCTAGACAGACACACAACAGTTGCAGACAGAGTGGTAGAGACTCACTCATATAGCCATGCATAAAATGATACTAGTGCACCCACGGGCACCATTGCAAGTCTTTTATACAAAAGGCTCCACCCCCAACATTCACGCCCAGTCGGCCGAGACATCGTCCGCTGGCCAATCCGGAGCCACCACATCACCAGAGCCAGGGATGTCCGACCACCAATAGGAAGACGCCACATTACAAACATACTCAGTAAGGTGATTTTTTGACACCTCCAGAGTGTTAGGATTCAGATGCCAATCACTGATTGCTATAGATTTGGCTGGAGAGCCAGCAGTAACCAAACAAACACTGTGAGCATGAGCAAGACGCTGGGACCAATGTCTATGCTGAGCAGCACTCGAAGTGACCAAGTCCAAATGGGAGATCACAGAGGCAGATGAGGCTTGGGATCTATCCCGTGCAGCGGGAGAGTCCTTATGCCTAAAACACGGCATGATGTTTAGCTTTGGAGGACCTTTTGGTCAACTTCACTTTGTCAGGTAGGTCATATTTATTTCATACTCAACTGCCAAATGAGTTAATTTATGTTTTAAGGGAAAGAGGCAATCACTTTTTCACACAAGGCGCTGTAGGTGTAGATTTTTTTTTCACTTAGTAATAAAGACCTTCATTTAAGAACTGCATTTTGTGTTTACTTATGGTACCTTTGTCTGATATTTAAATTTGGTGATCTGAAACATTTGAGTGTGACAAACGTACAAAAGAATAGGAAATCAGTAAGAGGGCAAAAAGTTTTTCACACCACTGTACTTCCGAACATTTATACTGATACTAAGCAAAATCAAAATAATAATTGTTGGAAATATTATTGGTAAAATCCAATCCAACTTTTATCATTTTTATCTTGAATATTAGAAGTTATACTTTATCTTTGATATCTGATCTTGCTTACCTCTACTTAGATTGATTGGATTGTTGTACCTCAAACATGGTTTGCTTTTTGGGTAACACTAGTATTGGTAGTAATAAAACTAACAAAAAATGCTTTGTGCATGATAGGCTGGACAAGTTTTTTTTTTAATTACGAATCAAATTTCAAAATGTTCGTATTTGAGTAATACCGCAAATTTCAAGAAATTCTAGTCAAACTCAAACCTACAGAAACTGATATGCTCATCTTTATTGATAAGTCAACAAGTACCTTTCTTTTGTCATGCATTTAATAACAATAATAATAATATTAACAATAATTTTATTTCTATGAAGCCAACATATTCTGCAGCACTTTACGTTTTACAGTGGACTTGTACAGACAATAAAAGACTTTACAGATTAGAAATAATACATAAATCAACAGATACCAAGAGGAGTGAGGGCCCTGTTCGCAAGCTGGTAAAACTGGTATGGCTCTTCATGTTTGTAGGGTTTTATCTTCGCACTGGAATTTGCAGCAATGCCCCACTACATAGAGATTACTTGCTCACAATAATGTTAGCCTACAATAAGAAAATGAATTAAGAACATAAAATGTTAAATTACTCCCATAATTTTTAAACAGTTTTAAAAACAACTTATATTTTTTAGCTAAATTTAATTAAAGGCGCTAAATTTAGTTAAAGGCGTCTTCTAACAGGCGCTAAATTTAGTTAAAGGCGTCTTCTAACAACTTATTTAATTTCTTTTTGACCAAGCCTTAACCCCAGGCCATTTTCAATCTTTTGCTCCCCTTCTTCCCAGATCAATAACTTTTTCATTTTTTGGTCAATATGGCCATGGGAGGGCTTGTTTTTTATAAGACAAGTTGTGCTTTTCAGCAACAACATTGGTTTTAACATATCTTGTACTCTAAAATGGGAATACAATTCCAAGTGAGGTGAAATTGCAAAACAGTGCAATTGCACAGTTTTTTGTTACCATGTTCATTAAATGCTAAAATCGACCTACCATTGTCATTCTCCAGGTAATTACGAGTTCACATACACCAAAAATTTGTAGGTTCTTTTTTATTTAAGTGGTGAAAAAAAATCCAAAATTTGCTTAAAAAGAAATGGCACCATTTTCCAAGACCTGTAGCGTTACCATTTTTCGTGATCTGGGGTTGGGTGAGAACTTATTTTTTGTTTGCCGAGCTGATGCTTTTATTAATACAATTTTGGTATAGATACAATGTTTTGATATCCTGTTATTGCATTTTATTGCAATGTAGTGGAGACCAAATAAAGTAATTCTGCCGTTTTTAATTTTTTTCCTCGTTATTCCATTTAATGATCAGGTTAATTCTTTTCTATATTGATAGATTAGGCAATTCTGAACAAGACAATACCAAATATGTTTATATTTGATTTTTTATTGTTCTATTTTGAATGAAGCGAAAGGAGGGTGATTTGAACTTTTATTTTTTTTTTATATAATTAACCCATTATCTACCAATGTCCTTTTTTTGGGATGCCTAATCTTTTGCTTCTAGCAACTAAGATTTTATAATTTTTATAATTAGGTCCAATTTTTTGTGTTGTGTTTGTAAAATGTATGTTTTCAAAATAGGAAATCATGTCATTGTCATTTTAATTGAATATTGGGACGCCCTTTTCTGAAAAATCCGTAAAATGAAAATTTCTACTTTGGCAAGTAATGGGTTAAAACTTTTTTTACTGTTAGCATGTTTCTATAGTCTATATGGGAGATTAGAAGCTGCAAGTATTTTGATCACCTCTGCTGGCCACAGGCGATGATCAGATCGCCTGTGTGTTGCAGAAATGTTTTCTTGCTATTAGCGCTGACCACAGGGAGGTGCTCATAGCAATCTGGCAATGACAACCACAGAGGTCTGCTGCAGACTCTGGTTTTCATGCTGACCCATTGGTGATCCGCGATCATGTGACAAGGTCACCGATAGGCGGGATAAGGGATGCGCTTCCAGTATGAGACAGAGATTGACAGCGGCATTTAACCATGGATGGCTGTTGCAGGCACATGTCAGCTGTATAGATCAGCTGTCATGTGCCCAGAAATGTGCAGGCTCAGTGCTGGAGCCCACACCAAACAGGGGGATTCCAACATGTGCAAACTGTTATGGTACATGTCGGAAATGGGTTATAACCTCTTTGTAACCAGCTATATTTTTAATAGTTTACTACTGCTTATTGGAGCAACTATATATATTTTTTTACTGACATAACTTGTTAAACTTTTTTATGCAAATTGTAATACTCTTGGACTACATACAAACTAGTATGAAATTTAGGTAATTTTTCTTTGTGACTTGTGTATAGAAAAAAATATTTTTTTCTTTATTTTTTTGCTTATATCTTTACTGTTCATGCTTGACACCAAATAACCTGTTGACTGAATTCACCAAGTTATTACAGTTATGGGGATATCTAGTTTGCTTTTTTATTGTTATGTGTACTTAATAAAAAGTATTTTATATAAAACATGTTTTTTTTACATTTTTATTGCTTAGTCGTTTAGGGCCCAATTCATGTAGGTGTTTACACAAGTGTTAATTTGTTGCAAAATTTTAGTGAAATAAAAAATGTGCAATATTTTGTGCATTCACTACTTTCTTAGCCAGCTTTATCAAAATGGGTGGAGCATGAGTGTTGCAGGACATGGCTAGGCAAGTCTGTCTAATTCATGAAAATTAGTAATTTATTTCAGTGCAAGACTGGAGTACATATCCTGTGGAGGCAAATGCCAGTAAAGAGACGGGCCTAATACATAAAGTGGTATGACCCTTTCAATGAGTTAATCACATTGTACTTCAGCAATATAGTCCATTATATTGTGCTTGTCAGTCTTATTAAACTCTACCTAAATGTTTTATTTTATTAGGAATTTACACACCAGTTCTGGCTTCTTAAGTACATTTGTGGAAGAAGCATACTTGAGTTAAGAGATGCACCTAATTTATTAATTACAGAGCTAAAATTTCAGCTCACTCACCAGTAGGTGTACAGATCACATAGCCAATATGGTGCAACAAGAAAAATCCTATATCTAGCATCATTATTATAGTAAACTGTCCTTATTTTGCTTTATTGAAGTATCAACAAAATACAGTACCAAAGAAGACACAGGTAAAGCAAATGGTGCGTTTCAAATCAATTATAAATCTTAATCATAGTAGAAGACGTGCACATTTGATAGCGTTTTATATGGTGCCAAACTTCCATTCATTAGCAACACTAGTTCATTTTAACTGTAAGGCCGGGGTCACACTTGCTTGTGCAATGTGAGCTCTCGCATCAATACCCGGCACTGCCGCCAACACTCGGGACCAGATCATGTGGCTGCATAGACATACATGCAGCCGCATTCCCAAGTGCCGGGTATTGATGCGAGAGACTCACGCAAGTTTCTCACATTGAAAAAACAAGTGTGACACGGCCAAAGTGTCAAAATCTAAAATTAAAAAAACAGATAATCACATTGTATGAATTTTAAATAATTGCATTTTATTACATGCAATACATCCTTGATACAATCGAGAAACCACAACTTAATATTTGGTACAGAAACTATTGTTTGCAGTTACAGAGGTCAGACATTTCCTGTAGTTCTTGACCAAGTTTGTACACTTTTCAGCACGGATTTTGGTTCACTACTCTGTACAGAACTTCTCCAGATCTTTCAGGCTTCAGGGCTGTCACAATTTATGCCAAATGCGTGGTATAAATTATGATTAACTTGTTGGGCATGCTTGACCATGCTTCATTGTGCCTCAAATGCCACACACTTTTCAAAAAGTTGCTGGTGTAGAAATGCTGAAGGCAAAAATGCATGAACTACTTGATGAAATGGAACTTATTTTTGTACTTTATATTTGAATATGTTAATATTTTAAGGAAACATGAACTCAATATTAGAACATTGTGGATAATTGTAATGTAAAGCATGGTTTTAAAATAACGTAGTTTGAAAAAAAAAACCTTCCACAGCTTTTCTGATGCTTCAAAAGTACATGTTTATGTATGCAGATGTAGCAATTCCACTGAAATCATTGCTATTTCTTGTGGTTTGTATAAACATCCATCCCATAATATGAAAAGGAAGGTATACAATGTCTTTCTGTAGTCAACAAATGCATAATGCAGTTATGCTAATGCCAGTGTGTGTTCAAGTAAATCAGCATCATTTGTTCAGTAATATTTACTTTGCAAATTTGTTTTTTATTATGATCACAGGTTGAAGATTTCAAAAATGTTTGATGTGCAGTATCATTTTTATACATAGGTTTCAATTCTAGAATTTAGATGACATTTTGCTGCTTTCTTTAATATGTTTATTAGTTCTTTAAATTCACTAGAAAGTGTTTGTAAATATATTTAGCTTATGGCTGCACATTTTACTTCATGCTGTATAAAGGATCTTTAGAGAAGCAAAACCGCCAACAAGAAGTAAAAGCTAGACGGGCGAAACAGATGAAGTGTACGGTAAATGCAAACAATATAATACTTTGAGTAAGCCCACTTAGAAAAAAAAACAGCTTAAATTCTAACACAATGGAATGAAAATCTGCAAATTATAAAATGCTGATTCTATCAATTTTCTATCACTGAAATTTCAAACTTCAATTTTTTATAGCTGCAGGGTCCAAATACAAACTGTTTGCAAATTCCAGAGTTGCATGTTACAGATGATATTTATTACATGATTTGCAGCAGATATTCAAAGCCGGTATTCAGGTTTGTGCAGCATTCTCACAGCCATGGTGCTGTGGAATAGATTTTCCATGTATAGTTAGCATGCTACTTATTTCTAAAGTATATTTTTTTCTCTTAAATGCACGCAGAAATTTTCCATATACCGTATATACTCGAGTATAAGCCGACCCGAGTATAAGCCGACCCCTCTAATTTTGCCACAAAAAACTGGGAAAACTTATTGACTCGAGTATAAGCCTAGGGTGGAAAATGCAGCAGATACGAGTGAATTTCAAAAATAAATATAGATGCTCCATACCGTTCATTATTGCCCCATAGATGCTCCATATAAAGCTGTGCCATATATAATGCTCCATACCATTGATTATTGCCCCATAGATTATCCATATATAGCTGTGCCATATAGAATGCTCTGCACCGTTCATTATGGCCCCATAGATGCTCCATATAAAGCTGTGCCATATATGCTCTGCACCGTTCATTATGGCCCCATAGATGCTCCATATAAAGCTGTGCCCCATACACAATGCTCTGCACCGTTCAGTTTGGCCCCATAGATGCTCATTATAAAGCTGTGCCCTATATGCTCTGCACCGTTCAGTTTGGCCCCATAGATGCTCATTATAAGGCTGTGCCCTATATGCTCTGCACTGTTCAGTTTGGCCCCATAGATGCTGATTATAAAGCTGTGCCCTATATGCTCTGCACCGTTCAGTTTGGCCCCATAGATGCTCATTATAAAGCTGTGCCCTATATGCTCTGCACCGTTCAGTTTGGCCCCATAGATGCTCCTTATAAAGCTGTGCCACATATAACGCTGCTGCTGCAATAAAAAAAACCACAAACTCACCTTTCTTGCTTGCAGCTCTTCAGCGTCCGGTCCCGGCGTCTCTCCGCACTGACTGATCAGGCAGAGGGTGCCGCGCACACTATACGCGTCATCGCGCCCTCTGACCTGCACAGTCAGAGCGGGGAGATGCCGGGAAGAAGGAGCGGCGCCCGGCGTGTGGATCGTGGACAGGTAAATATGACATACTTACCTGCTCCCGGCGTCCCTGGCTCCTTCTCCCGGACAGCTGGTCTCCGGGTGCCGCAGCTTCTTCCTCTATCAGTGGTCACCGTTACCGCTGATTAGAGAAATGAATATGCGGCTCCACCCCTGTGGGAGTGGAGTCCATATTCATAAGTTTAATGAGCGGTCCCACGTGACCGCTGTACAGGGGAAGAGCTGCAGCACCCGAAGACAGTGTGACAGGCAGGGGGAGCGTCAGGATCACCGGGACTAGGTAAGTATGCCTCAGACCTCTCTCCCCATCACCCGCCGACCCTGCCACAGACCTTGACTTGAGTATATGTCGAGAGGGGCACTTTCAGCCCAAAAATTTGGGCTGAAAATCTCGGCTTATACTCGAGTATATACGGTAATTCAAATACATGAGATCTGGATTATAAGTGGATTCTATAAGTTGTGCATGGAAGACAAGAGACCTTTGGCGTTTTCACAATATTTTATGCAGCTACACTAAAGTGGGCAGAGCTTGAGGCGAGTTTAGGTGGGATGTGGTGTAGCAACAAATTCAGCAAAAGTGGTCTTGTACATTATGCTAACAATGTAACTTGAGTCTATGACAACAGTAAGGCTCCATTCACATTGTGTTTTGTCCCATTTTTAGTAGTTCCATCTGGGTTTTCATCAGAACTTCCCTTAAAACAGGATTTGGGCATATAAGCAAACCGGGCCATTGACTATAATCTACAATCAATTGCATACTTGTCCACCTTAAGTAGAATTATTTGCCCAAAAATGAAGAGTGTAAGACCAAATGTTGATTCTGTTGGCACCATTCTGAACAATGGCCCTGTCGATGCATACTCCTGAATAACGTTTTGTGGCGGAGGTGGAGTTCGTACGCATGCCCCAATGAGACCACTGAACGTGGGACAGAATGCAATGTGAAAGCAGCCTAGTATTTCTGGCACCTTTCAGTCTCTGGGTATTGCTGAAAGAAATGTAAATATCACCTACTAAAAATTGCTAAATTTTTTCCCAATGATGAAGTGCACAATAAGAGTTGCAGCAGTGTTATGTTGAAATATTGGCAAAAATTGTTGATGAATCTGAGTCATAGACATCTGATTTATTGTTTGCTCATAGACACAAAGAGGCATTGCTTTCAATCACATTGAGGACTGAAAAGCTCTAATTAGTGAGAATTCCTCAGTTATAAAAGAGATCATGTTATATTCATGAGAAAACAAATAGTGCAGAAAAATGTCATCTTTGCTGGTTTCACACCTGGGGATTATAACAAATATTGGTATAAATACAAGCAGCACTTCACATGAGAAGGTCAGCAACTTACTTTTTGCAAAACAAGAACCATTGCCGGCATGCAATAGACATATTGGACTTTTTTTTTTAAGATTAATTATTGTTTTTATAATATGTGTTATAGTTCAGATGCAGAACAGGCTGAACATATAGACCTGTTTTGTAGAAAAAATATGTTTGGTGAACACAAATCTTTTTATTATTATTTTCTAATATTCTACTCATAGACAACTTTAGAAACATAATTTTTATTTTAGCACCCTTTCCCATCACAAGACATAGTTATAAACAATACAAATTGTTACATTTCGTACCGTACATTTGGGTCACTGCACAAAAAGAAGTAAATCTCCGGAGTAAACATCTTTAAAATATTACAAAGGTTTTGTGCATCTCATAGTTTTGTGATTTTTAAGTCAAACAGCAAGAAGTATCAAAAACAAAGCAGCTTTATTTAAAACATAACATAGCAAAAAGAGACAAGAAATGCAGTGTCAAAAAACAAGCTAAAAATGCAATGAAAATACTCAAGTTACCTAACAGGTAACAAACACTCACCCAATACTACTGTAATTGTGGGAATGCAGCCTTTGACAAATTTATCCATTTTACATCCAGAAAAAAGCTGATATCATTTTTCATCTGTATTGTGATCTGTATGCAATTCATATACCATCCTTTTGTCCATTTTTTGCATCCATATGGAATGTCTATGTCCATTTTGTACTATCCCTATGACATCCATTTTTTACATGAATGATTTAATAAATAATAAAGATCAAATACAGCTTCCTATCTTTAGTTGAAATGAAAAATGTAAGGCATGCTGATGGTATCCTATATGTTATCCATTTTTTATGTAACCATTGACTGAGGCTGGATTCACATCAGTGTATGCCGAAATGGCCATTTTACATCCAGAAAAAAAAAGATAATATTTCAGCCATACTGTCATTCGTAGGCAATCCGTATGTCCATTTTGTCCACCTTTATGGCATCTGAATTTTTACGTGAACAATTTATTAAATAATAAAGTACAAATATAGTTTCCTATCTTTATGTTTGTAATGTATCCATTAAAAATGCATGACATATACATGAATACCTACATGTGATCTGTTTTTTACTTATTCATCGCCTTATAATGGGCAAGTCTTATCCAGCATGCAGATCAAAGTAGTGTGTAAAAATGTTCATGTGAACTAACACATTAATTTGAATTGGTCAGTATGATCTTCGTGTGCCATTGGTTTTGCATATGAACAGCCACAGATGTTTAATACATTCGGCTCTATAACCCCTTAGGATCAAGTCAGGTTCTCACTATAAAACTATGAGTCTGTTCATATGTCCAGGATTTTTGGTGAATCAAATGGTCCAAGGAAATTTGTGGTGACATGTTCAAAATTGATCTGACTGTCAGATTATATTCGGAAATGAAAGTCAATAAGCCGTAAAAAAATTAACAGTACTCGGATGCCGTACATGTACAGTATGTTATTCAGAGACTATGGGCTGTTGCACATGACTGTATTTTTGGTCCAAGTGTTATCTGCTAAAAAAATGGACAGTACTCGGTGAGGCAGTGGAGATAAACATTTTTTTCACTGTTTAAATCTGTGCAAGAAAAAAATCACACAATGCATGATTTTCCTTCGAAAATCAGATAAGTGTGCAACAAAAAATTGGACTCCATTTGGAGACACAGTAGAGTGTCCAATTTAAAGGTCTTTGCACTCCAGGTCAAAATTACTGTTATTGTGAAGAGTTAAGAAAGTTGAAAATTAAATGATCTCTGAAAGGCCTAAAATTAAAGATGACACATTTCCTTTGTTTATATATATATATATATATATATATATATATATACATATATATATATACTGTATACATATATGTATATATATATATAAAGAAATTGGAACAGCATCCAATATTACCTCATATGTTATGCAAAGCTTTCCTAACTGGTAATCCAATAGTCTCCATTAATAAAATCAAAAAAAGGAAAACAGCACAAAAAACTGAAAAAAAAAAGTGGACTTTATTGCCTGAATGGCGTGGCAACCTTTCGGATGTAATATCCTTTTTCAAGCAGTGAACACATGAGTGAGACAGCCTTTTATATGAAACACATACGTATCTCAATAATAAATTCATTTTGTGCAATATTACAATACTGGTATAAAGTGCATGAAGTGACAATCAATAAAAAGTGCATCTGTGCAGATTGAAAAAATCTTTTGAGATTCAATGTTAATAAATATAATGCATTAAGTGCTGCGTGATTATAGTTAAAATTAACTCAATAATCAATTACCAATTAGATAAAATCAGGTGTCCCTGTCCCATAAGACATGATTGTAACAGACTTACAAATATACGTACTTTTATCATGCACGTCCCGGTCTTCGGCGTCCTCATACGTACACTGCGCATGTTAGTGACGTCTATGTCAAAGACCCATAATACTTAAAGTTGCAGTTGCGCAGAGTCGCTCTGAAGATCGCGGCACCATGTGGGTTGAGGTAAAAACACCATTTAAGCTGACGATTCGAACCATTATACAAAAAATAAATCAATCTCCACATCCCAGAGCCATATCATAAAGGAGAAAGACTTATTAGTAAAATTAAAGGAAAGCAACATTTATCTAGGTCACATGGACTCGTAGCATATTTATATCATGGGAAGGACTTAGATGTGCCGCCGAACTTAAAGAGCCAGGACATAAGCCCAAACAAGTGTCACTAGGTCTGGGAAACCCTCCCCAATCAAGTGGGGCATCCCATTCCTAAGTATGAACATAGAGACCTTTGGAGGCGGATAATCCCCCACGTTTCTCTAATCCATTACGTGTGACACAGAACAACCACATATCTTAGGCTACATCATACACATCCCTTTAAGACCATATTCAAAATAAGAACAAGACCAAGACAAAGTTGCTTCCAGTAGCTTAGGCTTTATTTTTGTACTTTTTTGTTATTTTGTTCATACTTGCTTGCTTTTTTTGTTATCATACCATAAGCCAAATATAGATTTTAATAATACTAATGGATCAGGTGATGCAGAAATTAGTACATATATAATTAACTAAAAATTGTACTGAAAAAAAATAATGGAAAAAAACCTCATAAATATACTGTAAGTTAATCATCTCATGGGCGAAAAATACAATAAATTTGACTGTATTCGTTTCATGGGATGGGACACCTGAAAAAAGAAAAAAAGAAAAAGAATGAAAATTAATCATTCTTTTATCTGAAGGACAACAAATTCTTTTAAATAAAAACAAATATTACACAACATGAGAAAGAATAAACCCATCACCGTACTTTACATAATTTGATTCAATTTAAAGTCCACATTAAGGCCATGTGGTTTTAGAGTATTTAGTCTCATTATCCATTCCAATTCTCTCCTCTTAAGCAACCGTACACGGTCCCCACCTCTCCTTTGAATAGGTATCATATCTATAATGCGGAAACGCAACTGTTTCTCAGTATGCGATTTTTCCACAAAATGTTTAGAAACCAATAGGTCCATACGTTTTTTCCTTATGGTTTGTCAGTGTTGATTAATTCTTGTTTTAAAATCACACGTAGTCTCACCGACATACCATAAGGAACAAGGGCACTGTAATAAATAAACAACAAATTTCTGAATTACATGTCAAGAAGTGCTATATCTTAAATTCCTCATTAGTTATGGGATGAGTAAAATTGGAGCGCTTAAGCATCAAATTACAATTAATACAGGATAAGCACGGAAAACAACCTCTTCTATCATGGCCAGTAAGTGAGAAAATGGACTCCAAACTTTGTTGTGCAATTCTTCTGAGTATGCAGATACTCCAAATGTGGGAGAAAACTATTGTTTGGGAGCACAGCAGTTCTCAGAATGAATAGATTGACGTTTTGGAATGCAAATTTTGATATAATATTCTACATGTCATGTCGCATTTGGAGAGCCGCTGATGTGCCTAAAAGTGTAACACCCCTGCAAATGACCCCATTTTGGAAACTAGACTCCTGACAAAATGCATCTAGATATGAGGTGAGCATCTTGAACCTAATGGTGATTTACAGAATTTTACAATGTTGATGTGTGAAAATTAAAAAATATATATTTTTCCTACAAAAATATTGTTCTATTCCCCAATTTTTCATTTCAGAAGGATAGCAGGAGAAAATGGACTCCAAACTTTGTTGTGCAATTTCTCCTGAGCACACTGATACCCCCCATACATGATCAAAAACTATTAACTTGAATTCATGCTGAATGTGCTGGCACTGCCAACCCACACTCCGCCACTCCCTGATGAAGCAACATGTGAAACACGCGTTGGGGTATGGGGTGACTGTGCCAGCACATGCAGCACGAATTCAGTTTAGTTTATATTTACCTATATACTTACCACTCTCCTTACCTCACTCTTACCTTTCTGGAGGTACACTTCTATTCATGTCTCGTCATGCACCTTTTTGTAACTCCAGTGTTGCACATAATGACTATATACCACACCTTCTGATTATGATTTTATGTGACAACACATAGGTGTTTATCACAATTTTCCCATGCACTGCACTTTATTTTTGCCTCAATTGCATATTACCTATTATGGGCCAAATCCTCCAGATTCACACTGGTTATATTTAATAAGCGCTGTATGTGCTGACCTATCCTTCTTCTATTATTAATTGTTTTGTATCTCCCTCTCGTTTTTACCATGTCTTGTTATCCTGTGTCATTTTTAAACATTGTTGCTCTTATTGATGTGTCAAGGTAATAAAATTTGATTTATCATATGGAATTGACATTTGTTGTTCTTTGATTTAATTGTTCAAGTGGAATCTTTTTCAAATTTGGTTCTCTGTGCTATCTACTTGAACTATATATAGTACAGTATAGAGATATATGTATTAACTATTGGGTATCAATTTTCTCCTCTTCTTGGTATAAAGTATATTTGTGCAGGTGTATCGGAACAGTAGAACAATGTACCACGACTTCGGAGTCTGCTAAATCTTTCTGAAGGTCTTTTGCAGTCAAGCGGAGGTTATGATTTGCCTCAAGCTCAATCCTACAAGCAGCTCTCACAGAAATTTTGCTTGGTCTTCATAAACTTATGTGAGCACGCAAATCACCCATGCTGATCAACCTTTTGCATGAACTCATTCTCCATATTGTAGTTTTTAAAATGTTAAACATGACATTATATGTGTATTTTCTTGCCTTAAAATACAAAGGAAATGTGTCATGTTTAACTTTAAGCCTGTTAGAGATCACTTAATCTTCAACTTGCTTACCTGCTCACAATAACAGTAATTTTGACCAGGGGTGTACAAACTTTTACATGCCACTGTACATTGCCATTTTGTAAGATAGGAAACTGTAAATGATCTTGAAAACAATTAATAACTGCTGCAAAAAAAAAAAGGAGTTCACGCAGACTGCACATGGATGACAAGTGAGAAAAAAATTGCCCCACCTTTTGGATGAAAAACGGGCCTATTTTATATAATGTATTAGGTATCTAAGGGTCACTTCCATCTGTCTGTCTGTCTTTCTGTCCGTCTGTCACGGATATTCATTGGTCACGGCCTCTGTCTGTCATGGAAATCCAAGTCGCTGATTTATCGTGGCAAAATGCCCAGGACCATTGCCACAACCAGCGACGGCCAGAGTCTGGCAGCGAAATGGCCACTGCTTTACTGCCCTGCAGTCAGCGCTGAGCGGTCACACAGGGTTAATGCCAGAGTTAACGGACGGCGGTGTAATGCACACCATTAACGCTGCTATTAACCCTGTGTGACCAACTTTTCACTATTGATGCTTTATTATTTATTAAAATAATAATAATTAAAAAAAAGTTATTCTCACTCTCCGACGTGGCGTGCGGTACTCGGCAGTGCAAGCGGCAGGTTCTGGTGCCAAGGATGCTATGCGAGAAAGACCTGCCATGATGTCACGGTCATGTGACAGTGACGTCATCACAGGTCCTGCGCTCATACCAACCCTGGGACCGGAAGCTACTGCATGCACCACACACAGGCGCCAGGACTTCAAGGGGCAACTCGGAAGATGAGTATATGTTTATTTTTCATTTTAAGTCTTTCTTAACCACGCATATAGTGCCCACATTGCTATATACTACGTGGGCTGTGTTACATACTGCGTGGGCTCTGTTATATACTACATCTCTATGCTATATACTATGTCGCTGGGCAATATACAACGTGACTGTCCAATTTACTACGTGCTCTGTGCTGTATACTACGTAGCTGTGCAATATACTATTTGGCTGTGTCGGTTCTGTTATATACTACGTCGACTGTGCAATATACTACATGGTTCTGTTATATACTATGTGGCAGTGCCTCCCCTTTCTTTTCTGCTCACAGCTTCTTCCTGGTGATCCTTTCACGGTCATGTATCAGGTATGTTATTCCTTTATTTTTTTCACTATTATTTGCACTTTATAATGATATACTCATTTTTATGCTTTTATCAGTATTTATGTGCATTTGCACTTTTTTTTTTATATCTGACCGTCATTGTCGGTCTTTTGATCCCATAATGTATATGTATTTCTTATCACTTTATAAAGTATGCAATGTCACTCATATCTATATTGGAGTGCTGATTGGTTTTACACCAATCTTCTAACAATATTGCCATCTATTTATTTCATTTTATTTGCTAAATACCTTGGGCACTTCTTTGGTGCTTATCATTGCACTTCTATTCATTTCTTTCACCTTCATTCACATTGGCACAATCACCTTATCTATTTTTCTTTCTTTTCTTCCCCTCCCCTTTCTTTTCTGCTCACAGCTTCTTCCTGGTGATCCTCTCACGGTCATGTATCAGATATGTTATTCCTTTATGTCTTTGTTTATGTCTGCCCGTCCTTCCTTCCCATTTTTTGTTTGTGCGGCGCAGCTTTTTGACTGCCCTTCTATCTTGGCTGCGGCGAGCGCTTCTTATGGCTGGTGCTGGCTGGTCTCCATGGACACGTGTCTCCGCCTCGCTGCAGCTCTCCGCCCATCTCTGCTGATGCGTTGGCGGTGGGCAGGGACCTGTGACGTCAGACGCCGGCACCGTGGTTTCCGGCCTGACTGCCATGCTGTATGAAGCGCCGCTTGAGACCGCGCCAATGGGGCTCCTTGTGAGGTGAGCCCTATAAAAACACGCAACGTTTACTTAAACACCACGCCCCCCGAGGAAGCATTGATAGCGAAATGCGCATCACGGCCTCTTCTATGTTCTGCATCTAGGTCGGTATTCCTCATTTATTGTTTATCATTTATCGGTATACCCGTGGTGGGTTTGGGGGACTTCTTGTTTACACCATACACTATGTGGGTGCATATGGTTTGGTTCTGGATAATACAGACATACTGATTGGTGTTTATTATTAGTGACTGCACATACTGCATGTCAATTCAGGCCGCCACATATAAACCACTGTGCATCTTACTAAATATGTCTCTCTTTAACCTTTCTTTGGATTATCTGGTTTTGAATGTATAATACATGTATATATACCCCCTTACATTTGTATTGGACTTTACTGAGCATAGCACATTGGTGTCACTTACCCTGCTGATTTTATTTTCTGTTATTTGGTTTTATAGTTAATATTTGGATTAATAAAGATCTTACATTTTAATATATTCTGCTCTGTGACTAACTTTTTGACTTTTTGGGTATTATATTATATATAATGTGATAGAGCTATATACTGTTTTTGGCTGTTCTTTTGGTAAATATGTGTTAGTGCAATATACTACGATATACGACGTGGATATGTTATATACTACGTGACTCTGCTATATACTACGTGGCTGACCAATAAACTACGTGCCTGTGCAATACACTACGTAGCTGTGCAAAACACTACGTGGCTATGTTATATACTACATGGCTGTGTTATATACTACGTAGCTCTGCTATATACTACGTACGCTGTGTTGCATACTACGTAGCTCTGTTATATACTACGTCGGTTGTGTTATATACTATGTCACTGTGCAATATAGTACGTAGCCTGTGCTATATACTACCTACATATTCTAGAATACCCGATACGTTAGAATTGGGCCACCATCTAGTAATGTAAAATGACCCTAGCCTCATGGATCAAAGAAGGCCATGATATTTTTTTCCTCATCAGTGAAACACTGAAACTGTGATTAAAGGAAACATGTCAGGTCCCCTGTGCCCTCCAATCCTGTAACATTCCACTATGTGTGATTAAACCTAATCCCCAACCAGCCCTATGTAACAAAATTCAGCTAAATACTTTAAAAAAGAAATTTATAACCAAAGTTTTTCCTATGCTAATGACGTTTTTGACTGGTCATTGGGGCGTTTGCTCCCAAGACTTGTCAGCCCTCTTTCCAGCACCCTGTGGGAGTGGTAACATAAGTTGCACGAGTAGGCCACATCACCAGCTCATGCAAATCTGCACAAGTGCGCTGCTCCTACTGGCATCATCCAGGCGTCTCTGCAGCTGGATGTATGCTTCCCAGATTAAGAGGCGAGCAGTCTGCATGACCAGAAGCAATCTTCTGAACATTCCTTTAAGATCACTGATCAAACTTTGTCCGTTTTTCTCTTATGTGGGCTAGACTGTTGTCTGAACGAGACCTTAATAAAGTGCCACACCAATTATTTATATAAAAAATAATAGATCCTGCAGGTTCTTCATCAAGTATTTCATAAAAGTATTGTATGCTAAACTGCGTTGTAGTGTTTCAGCAAGTTCATGAAAAAATGAAATTGGTGACATCAGTATTTAGGATCAGTTGTGTCACTAGTGTACGGTCAATGTGTCCGTTTTTACCATCTGTGCATCAATATTTTTCACGGATGGATAACAAATTATTAAACTTTACCTATCCTTTGTAATTTTAAGTATGTGCAGCACACAATGCTATACAGATCCAAAGACCCATAAAATCAGGACGTTTCAGTGAGCTTTGCCCAGACACATGGTCTGTCAAAAATCATGGACATGTGAACAGCACCATAGATTATAAATGGCACAAATTCAAGTTCTGTCCACGACAAAATGGATAGGCCATGCACGTGTGACATATCCAACTGTATAAGGAATTAATGTGGCCAATATACAGCACATTAATAGTAGGTTGTTGTGAATTCTGTGGCAGAGTTCACTCCTGTGGTCACAAGTGGTACTTCGGATGATTCTCTCTGGGAGCTTCCGTTTGTGGAGGAAAGTGGTACTGCAGCTTCTGAGTTTCCTCCCTCAGGTGATCTGGTGAGGTCGTTAGCTGCTTCTCTACTTAACTCCACCTGATGCTTTGATCCATGCTTCCTGTCAATGTTCCAGTGTTGGACTTGTGTTTCTCTGGATCATTCCTGTGGCCTGCTGCTCTGCATAGCTAAGTGCTTCTTTGCTATTTGTTGCTATTTTTTCTGTCCAGCTTGTCTATTTGTTTTGCTGGAAGCTCTGGGACGCAAAGGGTGTACCTCCGTGCCGTTAGTTCGGTACGGAAGGTCTTTTTGCCCCCTTTGCGTGGTTTTCTTTAGGGTTTTGTGTAGACCGCAAAGTTATCTTTCCTATCCTCGTTCTGTCTAGAATATCGGGCCTCACTTTGCTGAATCTATTTCATCCCTACGTTTGTCTTTTCATCTTACTCACAGTCATTATATGTGGGGGGCTGCCTTTTCCTTTGGGGTATTTCTCTGAGGCAAGGTAGGCTTATTTTTCTATCTTCAGGCTAGTTAGTTTCTCAGGCTGTGCCGAGTTGCATAGGGAGCGTTAGGCGCAATCCACAGCTGCCTCTAGTTGTGTTTGGAGAGGATCAGGAATTGCGGTCTACAGAGTTTCCACGTCTCAGAGCTCGTTCTATTATTTTGGGTTATTGTCAGATCACTGTATGTGCTCTGATCGCTATGTACATTGTGTTACTGAATTGCCTATCACAACAGTACAGGAAGCCTAAAGTACTAATGATTCTCAATAGAGGCAAAAAAGAAGTTCTCAGACCATTTTTTTTCCTTTGCACTGTGATTTGTCTTTTTTTTTCCCTAGACATTTGGGTGGTTCAGGACACAGGTGTTACAATGGACATTAAAGGTCTGTCTTCATATGTAGATCAGCTCACGGCAAGAGTTCAAGATATTCAAAATTTTGTGGTTCAGAATTCTTTGTTAGAACCGAGAATTCCTATTCCAGATTTGTTTTTTGGAGATAGAACTAAATTTCTGAGTTTCAAGAATAATTGTAAACTGTTTCTGGCTTTGAAACCTCGCTCCTCTGGTGACCCAGCGCAACAGGTTAGGATCGTCATTTCTTTTTTGCGTGGCGACCCTCAGGACTGGGCATTTTCTCTTGCGTCAGGAGATCCTGCATTGAGTGATATCGATGCGTTTTTCCTGGCGCTTGGATTGCTGTACGATGAGCCTAATTCAGTAGATCAGGCAGAAAAAAATTTGCTGGCTCTTTGTCAGGCTCAGGATGAGATAGAGCTATATTGCCAGAAATTTAGAAAATGGTCAGTGCTCACTCAATGGAATGAATCTGCACTTGCAGCCATTTTCAGAAAGGGTCTCTTTGAAGCCATTAAGGATGTCATGGTGGGATTTCCTATGCCCGCTGGTTTGAATGAGTCTATGTCTTTGGCCATTCAGATCGGTCGACGCTTGCGTGAGCGTAAATCTGTGTACCATTTGGCGGTATTACTTGAGATTAAACCTGAGCCTATGCAGTGCGATAGGACTATGACCAGAGTTGAACAGCAAGAACACAGACGTCTGAATGGGCTGTGTTTCTACTGTGGTGATTCCACTCATGCTATCTCTGATTGTCCTAAGCGCACTAAGCGGTTCGCTAGGTCTCCCGCCATTGGTACTGTACAGTCAAAATTTCTTCTGTCCGTTACCTTGATATGCTCCTTGTCGTCGTATTCTGTCATGGCGTTTGTGGATTCAGGCGCTGCCCTGAATTTGATGGACTTGGATTATGCTAAACGTTGTGGGTTTTTATTGGAGCCCTTGCAGTGTCCTATTCCATTGAGAGGAATTGATGCTACACCTTTGGCCAAGAATAGGCCTCAATACTGGACCCAGCTGACCATGTGCATGGCTCCTGCACATCAGGAGGTTATTCGCTTTCTGGTGTTGCATAATCTGCATGATGTGGTCGTGTTGGGGTTGCCATGGCTACAAGCCCATAATCCAGTATTGGATTGGAATTCCATGTTGGTGTCCAGCTGGGGTTGTCAGGGGGTACATGGTGATGTTCCATTTCTGTCAATTTCGTCATCCACCCCTTCTGAGGTTCCAGAGTTCTTGTCTGATTACCGGGATGTATTTGATGAGCCCAAGTCCGATGCCCTGCCTCCGCATAGGGATTGTGATTGTGCTATCAATTTGATTCCTGGTGGTAAATTCCGAAAAGGTCGACTGTTTAATTTATCCGTGCCTGAGCACACCGCTATGCGTAGTTATGTGAAGGAATCCCTGGAGAAGGGGCATATTCGCCCGTCATCGTCGCCATTAGGAGCAGGGTTCTTTTTTGTAGCCAAGAAGGATGGTTCGCTGAGACCGTGTATAGATTACCGCCTTCTTAATAAGATCACTGTTAAATTTCAGTACCCCTTGCCATTGTTATCTGATTTGTTTGCTCGGATTAAGGGGGCTAGTTGGTTCACTAAGATAGATCTTCGTGGTGCGTATAATCTGGTGAGAATCAGGCAAGGCGATGAATGGAAAACTGCATTTAATACGCCCGAGGGTCATTTTGAGTATCTAGTGATGCCGTTCGGACTTGCCAATGCTCCATCAGTGTTTCAATCCTTTATGCATGACATCTTCCGTGAGTACCTGGATAAATTCCTGATTGTGTACTTGGATGACATTTTGATCTTCTCGGATGATTGGGAGTCTCATGTGAAGCAGGTCAGAACGGTTTTTCAGGTCCTGCGTGCAAATTCTTTGTTTGTGAAGGGATCAAAGTGTCTCTTTGGTGTGCAGAAGGTTTCATTTTTGGGGTTCATCTTTTCCCCTTCTACTATCGAGATGGATCCTGTTAAGGTCCAAGCCATCCATGATTGGACTCAGCCGACATCTCTGAAAAGTCTGCAAAAGTTCCTGGGCTTTGCTAATTTTTATCGTCGCTTCATCTGCAATTTTTCTAGTGTTGCCAAACCATTGACCGATTTGACCAAGAAGGGTGCTGATTTGGTCAATTGGTCTTCTGCTGCTGTGGAAGCTTTTCAAGAGTTGAAGCGTCGTTTTTCTTCTGCCCCTGTGTTGTGTCAACCAGATGTTTCTCTTCCGTTCCAGGTCGAGGTTGATGCTTCTGAGATTGGAGCAGGGGTTGTTTTGTCACAGAGAGGTTCTGGTTGCTCAGTGATGAAACCATGCGCTTTCTTTTCCAGGAAGTTTTCGCCTGCTGAGCGAAATTATGATGTGGGCAACCGAGAGTTGCTGGCCATGAAGTGGGCATTCGAGGAGTGGCGTCATTGGCTTGAAGGAGCTAAGCATCGCGTGGTGGTATTGACTGATCATAAGAACTTGACTTATCTCGAGTCTGCCAAGCGCTTGAATCCTAGACAAGCTCGTTGGTCATTGTTTTTTGCCCGTTTTGACTTTGTGATTTCGTACCTTCCGGGCTCTAAAAATGTGAAGGCGGATGCTCTGTCTAGGAGTTTTGTGCCCGACTCTCCGGGTTTATCTGAGCCGGCGGGTATCCTCAAGGAAGGAGTAATTGTGTCTGCCATCTCCCCTGATTTGCGGCGGGTGCTGCAAAAATTTCAGGCTAATAAACCTGATCGTTGCCCAGCGGAGAAACTGTTTGTCCCTGATAGGTGGACGAATAGAGTTATCTCTGAACTTCATTGTTCGGTGTTGGCTGGTCATCCTGGAATCTTTGGTACCAGTGAGTTAGTGGCTAGATACTTTTGGTGGCCCTCTTTGTCGCGGGATGTGCGTACTTTTGTGCAGTCCTGTGGGATTTGTGCTCGGGCTAAGCCCTGCTGTTCTCGTGCCAGTGGGTTGCTTTTGCCCTTGCCGGTCCTGAAGAGGCCTTGGACACATATCTCTATGGATTTTATTTCTGACCTTCCCGTTTCTCAAAAGATGTCAGTCATTTGGGTGGTCTGTAATCGCTTTTCTAAGATGGTCCATCTGGTACCCTTGTCTAAATTGCCTTCCTCCTCTGATTTGGTGCCTTTGTTCTTCCAGCATGTGGTTCGTTTGCATGGCATTCCAGAGAATATTGTTTCCGTATAGGATTTCTGAGGTTCTTAATCCTGTGTCTTTTCATCTGACCCTTCCAGATTCTTTTTCCATACATAACGTATTCCTTAGGTCATTGTTGCGGAGATACGTGGCACCTATGGTCCCATCTGTTGAGCCTCCTGCCCCGGTTTTGGTGGAGGGGGAATTGGAGTATATTGTGGAGAAGATTTTGGATTCTCGTGTTTCAAGACGGAAACTCCAGTATCTGGTTAAATGGAAGGATTATGCTCAGGAAGATAATTCCTGGGTTTTTGCCTCTGATGTCCATGCTCCCGATCTTGTTCGTGCCTTTCATGTGGCTCATCCTGGTCGGCCTGGGGGCTCTGGTGAGGGTTCGGTGACCCCTCCTCAAGGGGGGTACTGTTGTGAATTCTGTGGCAGAGTTCACTCCTGTGGTCACAAGTGGTACTTCGGCTGATTCTCTCTGGGAGCTTCCGTTTGTGGAGGAAAGTGGTACTGCAGCTTCTGAGTTTCCTCCGTCAGGTGATCTGGTGAGGTCGTTAGCTGCTTCTCTACTTAACTCCACCTGATGCTTTGATCCATGCTTCCTGTCAATGTTCCAGTGTTGGACTTGTGTTTCTCTGGATCATTCCTGTGGCCTGCTGCTCTGCATAGCTAAGTGCTTCTTTGCTATTTGTTGCTATTTTTTCTGTCCAGCTTGTCTATTTGTTTTGCTGGAAGCTCTGGGACGCAAAGGGTGTACCTCCGTGCCGTTAGTTCGGTACGGAGGGTCTTTTTGCCCCCTTTGCGTGGTTTTCTTTAGGGTTTTGTGTAGACCGCAAAGTTATCTTTCCTATCCTCGTTCTGTCTAGAATATCGGGCCTCACTTTGCTGAATCTATTTCATCCCTACGTTTGTCTTTTCATCTTACTCACAGTCATTATATGTGGGGGGCTGCCTTTTCCTTTGGGGTATTTCTCTGAGGCAAGGTAGGCTTATTTTTCTATCTTCAGGCTAGTTAGTTTCTCAGGCTGTGCCGAGTTGCATAGGGAGCGTTAGGCGCAATCCACAGCTGCCTCTAGTTGTGTTTGGAGAGGATCAGGAATTGCGGTCTACAGAGTTTCCACGTCTCAGAGCTCGTTCTATTATTTTGGGTTATTGTCAGATCACTGTATGTGCTCTGATCGCTATGTACATTGTGTTACTGAATTGCCTATCGCAACAGTAGGTAGACGATTTTTTTTCCATATGACATTGTGTACTCGTACAATGAAGATATTGAACTGCTGTTTATATGTATTTTAAATAATGAAATCACTTGTCACTGCAAGGTATAATTACTAATGAATTGATATTCTAAAACTGTTAAAATCTAGTCAGTATTTCCATTTAGGTCTGATTACTTTGCTGCTTTGGTGTTAAAAGACATTATTGATTTGGAATTTTTGCATGTTCTGGTAATGGTTCACAGATGTTAGGAGTGGGAAGTTAATGAACTGCAGATTAAGCTCTGGAACTGAATATCATGGTATAAAATTGCATTCCATAAAGTTTATACTGTAAAACCTATTTAAGCATGATGTCACAAATCACATAGTCAATACATAATCAATCATCCTTTCAAACTAAAACAATATGAATAATTTACACGATATTAACTAATAGCAATCTATTATAATCATGAGAAGAAACATGTCATTTACATTTTCTCGGTAGGGGGGTTTTTGTCATTTAATGTAGGTTTTCAGAATGTTTAATACCCTGCACAGGGCATATAAATATAGTATAATACATTTGAATGAAGTGTAATATCAGGATAATTAGCAAATTTGAAAATATCATACCCCTCTCACAGATACCAAAGCTCGCAAAATCAACAGGCACACCAGCCTGACCAAAGAACTGAGGCAAGCTTCCAGGGCTACTGAGTGCAGATGGAAAAGATCCCACACCAACGAGCACTTCATCACATTCAAACAGTCACTCACTACTTTCAAGACCACACTCGCCACAACAAAACAACCCTACTTTTCATCTCTCATATTCTCCCTGTCTCACAACCGTAAACAGTTATTCGACACCTTCAATTCTCTCCTCCGTCCCCCAGCACCTCCTCTCTCCCCACTCATCTCAGCTGAAGACTATGCCTAATTTTTCAAGCAGAAGATTGAGAACATCAGAGACAGTTTTAGTGGACAATCCCCAAAGCCCTTCCTCCCAAATTCCCAGCCCTCCACCTCCAAAACCAACTTCTCCACCATTACAGTAGATTGACTCTCCACTCTACTCTCAAGATCGCATCTCACCACCTGTGCACTTGACCCAATCCCATCCCACTTCATCCCAAACCTCGCCACAGTCTTCATACCAACCCTAACCCATCTCTTCAACCTATCACTAATAACTGGTGTTTTCCCTTCAAGCTTTAACCCTTATCCGGCTGAATAGGTACAATTGTAACTATTCCGTTTTAAAATTGCAATAACTTTTTTTTGAAAAGACGTAGAGGGCTGAAATTTCGTGACATCTCTACATTTTTGGTCCAGAATATATTGGCCAAATTTCAATAAAATATCTCCACCCGCTTCCGAGATAAGGGGTCGAGATCTTTTTGCATCCATAACAAGCTGCATAGGTACAAATGTACCTCATATATTTTGAATGAAGATAATGCAAGGGAAAAAGCATACATTTTTTTTAATGATAATGCTATTTAACTATTATAAACAAGTAAAAAACTGTTCATTTACATTATAAAAGAAAATGTAAGAAACTTTTTTTTATTGATTTTCTTTGCAAGTAATGCATGTTGGCTTTGCTACAGAGTGTTCATCGCAAATGGGTTTCACACAAACCACACAAGACTTTCTAGTCTTGCGTTGTTTTCGCCTCAGGTCTCTGCAGACATAGCAACTACCAACAACAGGGGAGGGTCCACGACTACCATGAGGTATTTTGGGGCCAGCTGCTGGCTGCGATCCTACCACAATGCATCGTCCAAGCACCATTTCTACTGCACCTCGAAGAAAATGGTTTCTCATTATCATTTTGTTTGTACTACGATCTTCAATTGCAATCATACACAGCTGATTTGCGAGATCTTTCAGGAACTTTCTTCGTTGATCCTTTGCCCTGAAGCTTGGATTGTGTTCTCTGTAGATGATGTAGGATGCTAACCCACTGACATCAATCATATTGTAGAAAAATGCCAAAGTCCAACGTGATGTTCGTCGTTTCACAGTGTACTCTCCCAACATTTTATCCATAACATCAACGCCACCTTTTGTTATGTTGTAGTATTTTATTATCTCTGGCTTGGCTGCTAGTGTCTCTTCAACTTCTCCCGTCATGTGCATAGATGATAGAAGCACGACTGATTTGTTCTTCTTTGGTACATATGAACAGACTGTTGCATCATGATTGTAGGCAAAATTTGTCGAGTATACAGGCCTTTCTTTGGCAGGCTGCATGTTGTTAGGTAGGAACCTTTTGTTTTTTCTCACTGTACCAACTAGTGTCATGTTCCAGGAGTTCAATACCTTAGCTAGTTCCATGGTTGTAAAGAAGTTATCGGTGGTGACATTTCTTCCAGAGCCTTTATACGAGCTCACTAGGTCCAATACTGTTCGTTCTCCAATGTTTACTTGTCGAGGACCATCAGTTGGTTTCCCAGTGTAGAGCTGACCTTGTAAAGGGTAGGCATTTGATGAGTCACAAGCCCAGAAAATCTTTATGCCATATTTAGCTGGTTTTGAAGGTATATACTGGGTAAATTTAGTATGACCTCTAAATGGAAATAATTGCTCGTCGACGGTGATACAATGATATGGCTTGTAGGCTCTCTCCAGATTACTGTTCAGCATTGTCCAGATGTCCCGTATTGGTGCAGCTTTATCTGTTTGCACACGTTCTGCACGTGTATTTTCGTTGTCAAACCTGATAAATCTGAGTATCATCTTGAAGCGGTCACGAGACATGGCTGCACGTATAAGAGGCAGAGCAGCAACATTCCACATTTCCTCCAGATTCTCTTTGTTGGCTCTGTGCACACCAGCAGCAATCAGTATGCCCAAAAATGCATGAAGTTCAGTTTCAGTAAATTGCTTGAATGTTTTTTGTGGTGGCCGTTTGGAAGAATCAGGAAAACGTTGTACCAGTTCGTTGTTGTAAGCATCACAAACTCTCTTGGCCTTTCGATTCGTTTTCCGTAATATGATGTCACACATCTCGGGAGTCATGATGGACTTGAATAGCTCTTTTGCTGTATATAGGTTGCTGATTGCTGCAGGGCCACCTCTTTGTCGTAGGACATTACGAGATTTTGTTTGTGCATTTGGCAGTGGATTACTGCACCATTGAGTTTCATCCTTAGCAGTCCAAATGTCGCCTGCACTTTGAGGCACAGAATCATCCTCAACACTTTCGTCTGATTCGTATTCATTTTCATGCTCTATGACCATTTCTTGTTCAATGTCTGAATCTTCTTCAGTAACATCCACTTGTGGTACATAGTTTTCATCATCAGATGGAACATATGGTTCATCCTCATGCTCAGAATCAGATTCTTCTAGCATTCGCATTATTTCGTCAGACGTAAATCTGTAAATATGAAAAAATGTAAAATAAATAATTTTCCGAAATACTACATTATTGGCTTTTCACAAAATTATACTAACCTGCAAACACGTTTTCTTGGATTATGGCGGAAACTAGATCCAGCATTACTATCACTCATGATGACTTGCTAGATGAATTTTGGCTTCGTATTTTGTGCTGAATATAAATAAAACATCGTAAAACAATATGTAGATACTAATTATTATCCATTTTTCGTATAAAAATTATACCTATAGTGATAAGTTTCATACAAAATATATGTAAGCCAAGTCCAGGCTGAAAGACAATTTGACTGTTCTGTCCCCACATAATGAGAATAAAGGTATAACTGGCTGTTAGATGCTGTGAGACTTTCCTACCTTCGTTTCCAAGAAATTGAAGACCTCACAAGCCTAGAAATGTGTGCTCACAGCAATGAGATGAACAGCAAAATGGCTAATGAGAGGAGGGAGGCAGGAAGACAAGTAGAAGCCACTCCCAGTTTGAATTAACTTAATTGACAGCAACATAAGTGACCAGTAACAACACTGAACAATAGATATCAGCATAACATTTGTAGCTGAATGAACTTTAGTTTCTGAAACCAAGTAAAGTCTTCCCACAGTGGAGGTATATGTGAAGGTACAATTGTACCTATGCAGCCTGTTAAGGTTGTAAAATTATGCAGCCTGACAAGGGTTAAACATGCCTCAATCACACAAATCCTCAAAAAGCCCTCTCTTGACCCATCCTCTGAGTCTAGCTATCGCCCTATATCACTTCTCCCCTATGCCTCAAAACTACCGGAACAACATCATATCCATCTTGAACTGTCCTCCCATCTATCTTCCTGCTCCGTCTTCGACCGCTTACAATCATGCTTCCGGTCACACCACTCCACTGAAACTGCCTTAACTAAAGTCACCAATGACCTATTAACCGCCAAGAGCAAGCAACACTACTCTATCCTCTTCCTCCTGGACCTGTCCTCTGCTTTTGACACAGTGGACCATTCCCTGTTGCTGCAGACCCTCTCATCCCTTGGCATCACAGACCTATCCTGGATCTCGTCATACCTAACTGACCAGACATTCAGCGTCTCCCACTCACACACCACCTCCTCACCTCGCCCCCTATCTGACTGAGTCCCACAAGGTTCAGATCTAGGGCCCCTGCTCTTCCCCCATCTACACCTTGGCCTGAGACAGCTCATAGAATCTCGCGGCTCACAGTGTTATCTCTATGCTGACGACACACAGATTTACATCTCACCACCCCACTAACCAGAATCCCTCAATATCTGTCTGCTATTTCATCCTTCTTCTCTGCTAGATTTCTAAAACGTAACATGGACAAAACAGAATTCATTGTCTTTCCCCATCTCATGCGACCCCCCCCAACAAGCTTATCTATTACAGTAAGTGGCTGCCCACTCTCCCCAATCCCACAAGCTCGCTGTCTTGGGGTAATCTTTGACACTGATCTCTCCTTCAAACCACATATCCAAGCCCTTTCCACTTCCTGCCGCCTTAAACTCAAAAATATTTCATGGATCCTTACATTCCTAAACTAAGAATCTGCAAAAACCCTAGTCCATGCCCTCATCATCTTCTGCCTAGACTACTGTAACCTCCTGCTTTGTGGCCTCCCCTCTAACACTCTCGCACCCCTCCAATCTATTCTAAACTCTGCTTCCCAACTAATCCACCTGTCCCCCTGCTATTCCCTGGCCTCTCCCCTCTGTCAATACCTTCACTGGCTCACCATTACCCAGAGACTCCAGTACAAAAGCCTAACCATGACATACAAAGCCATCCACTACCTGTCTCCTCCATATATCTGTGACCTCGTCTCCTGGTACTTTCCTGCACTCAACCTCCGATCCTCACAAGATCTCCTTCTCTACTCCCCTCTTATCTCCTCTTCCTACAATCGCATACAAGATTTCTCTCGTGCATCACCCCTTCTCTGGAACTCTCTACTACAACACATCAGACTCTTGCCTACCATCGAAACCTTCAAAAAGAACCTGAAGACCCACCTCTTCCGACAAGCCTACAACCTGCAGTAACCACCGATCGACCAAACCTCTTCATGACCAGCTCTACCCTCCCCTACTGTATCCTCACCCATCCCTTGTAGATTGTGAGCCATCGTGGGCAGTGTCCTCTCTCCTCCTGTACCAGTTGTGACTTGTATTGTTCAAGATTATTGTACTTGTTTTTATTATGTATACCCCTCCTCACATGTAAAGCGCCATGGAATAAGTGGTGCTATAATAATAAATAATAATATAATAATAATAATAATAATATAAATGTGATCTTTTGATATGTCATCATGAATGTGTCTTTGGTTCTTGTAAGCCTGACTCTGTTTTTTGAAGGGAACCTGTCACCCCCAAAAACACTATTTACCTGCAAAAATAGGGTGTAAGGTGGCTGCCGAACTCATGGGATGGGAGATATGTATCACAGAGGTGCATGCCTGCCTATATATATATTTTCTTGTTCATTTATTTATTCACTGTGTCTGTATGATATGACTTGAGCATACTCTTATTATTATATTTTACCCTGCCAAATGGTCCACTTTTATGTATTCTTCTTATTTACAAACCTGCGTTTATGTAATTCTTTCATGCTATTTCACCTCTACCAGTGCTCATACGATCAGATTGGTCATGCACGCATACGTCACTTGTGTCCTGGCTGTGAGCTGTATCCTATATCATTATGTGTCCCAGATTGTCTGGTAACATGACCGCATGTGCCTTAACGTCACATGTCACATGATGCGAGTGCTGGCTGACTTCCGAGTTCCTCCTAGCAGCAGATGGGCTTATTGTTCCAGTCTCCTCCTTTTGATTGGGGACACTTTTTAACCTCCTGGTTCCAGTATGATGGAATCCCTGAAGAATGATCATTCTGAAATGTGCATTGGGGTGTGCTCTACAGCCGTCTCTTTGGACCGCCAAGATATTTTCCCGATGCGTATCTCATCATATTTGTCCTCCATGAGCATTAAGTTATACCTTATCATGTTCCATCTATTTTTTATTAGACTATTTTTTTGACTGGCATTTCTTTAGGCATTCTACCATTTACTGTTTTTTTTTGCATTAATTGATACTTACAGTATTTGAAAGCATCAGTGTTTCTCCAACCTTTTGTCACTTGTCTCCCCCTTGTGGACTTTTTGCAATATTTCTGCTACCCAGAACTACATCAGTCACAGACATTACTTTTTGCATCTATATTATTGTTGATATATTTTTAGACTAATAGAGGACTAGTGCTCATTGCTACCTGGTATTGCCATTATGCTAGTTTTCCCCTTCTTAATATTCATTACTTACCTTCTCCTACCCCTTTTCCTTTGTAGATGCATCTTTTCTTGTGGTCCAGAGTTTCTGAAATATTTATTCACTTGTTCAATTTATGTATATTTACTATATTTGCTGTTTTTATTGATGTGTGGGTGCCCATCTTCTATGATGTCACCATATAACCAATTGTCTGCTAATAAAGGTTTCTTACTTTTTGAGATCTCTTTTGTCCTGACCTGTTTTATGACCACATGTTCGGGGTTTTCTTTCTTGGTTCTTACTTCTTCCGAATGCTCTTCCATTCACTATCTAGGGGATATTTGTCAGTAAAACACTTTGCTTTACATGTGTTGTATACATTTTACTATAGTTTAACATGTATCATCTGCCAAGTCCAGAATGATAAAAACCTGGAGTAATGCTGGAGTAATGTTCTAGTACATATAGTACTAAGAGTTGTCAATTGGCCACTTTAAGGTCAGTTTTAATTGTGAACCACTGAAGAGTTAGGGCTAGTAGGCAGCTCACCATCTCTCCACCCCTGGGTGTTGTTCACATTGTAAAATGGGACCTATTTATTTGACATATAGTTCTGTGTAAGGAGATTGCATACCTCCTGGAATGTGTGGCTTTGCAAAAGGACTAAGACGTTGGACTCTAAGCCAAGTGTGCAAATCAGGATTTTTGTGTGGACTGTTTACTCTATATTTTATTTTGTGCTGGATAAAGGCTGTATCTAAGTTTCTTGTGATGTGGTTGATGAGTACTAAAATAAATCACCCAGACTTTAAATAGAAATGGTTCCTGTGATACCACAATTCGCTTCAAAGTGAATAGCATTGTTACATTTGGTGTTAAAAAAGTGGGCAGCGTTCCCAGGGAACACGTGTGACTGCTACAGAAGTACTACATTTCTTGAGTGAAGGAGGCAATTGGTCAAGAAGCAACGTCAGACAGCATAGAGGACATTATTAAACATCTGGTGAAAGAGAACCTAAAAGAGAACCTAGACATGTTTGTTGTCTATGAACTCGTAATGACCTGGAGAATCATACTGGCTGGTCAGTTTTAGCATTTAGTGAACCGAGCAAAAAAGCCAAACAAAAAACAAGTGTGGGATTGCACTTTTTTGCAATTTCATTCCACTTGGAATTTGTTTACGGTTTTCTGTTACACGACATGGTAAAACCAATGGTATCCCTTAAAAGTACAACTCGTCCTGCAAAAATAAGCCCTCACAGGGCCATATTAATGGAAGAATAAAAAATATATTGCTCTGGAAAGAAGGGGAGGGAAAAACGAAAATGAAAAAATGAAAAAAGCTCTGGGGGTTAAGGGGTTAATAGATTACATATATATAAAAACCAGATAGAAAGAGGCAGACCCAACTGCATAATATTAAGATTTATAAATTAATATTATACAATATTCCTCAACTGCAAAACAAAGAGCAACAATGTGTACAATATATAACAAAGAAACCAATCAATTTGAAAAAGTGTCAATATTAATAATCACATAAAAGTGCATGATATGATATAAAAACCACAGCTAGATGTGATTAGTGTGTAAGTGTATCTAATAATAGATTAAATGCAGTGCCGTAAGCAAAGTGCAAAGTGCATAGAAGGAGGGAACGAGGAATACAATATGAGGGTAATATACCTTTAAGGGTCGCCACGTCCGGTTACCGCGCGGGACATGGCACTTTACAAAATGACTGTCAATTGACATCAATCTGTGGCACCATGCAAAATCTCACTTCATGGGATATCCTTGATCATGAGAAAGGTGAGAGATCAGCCTAAACCTACACAGTGGGAACTTGTTAACTATCTCAAGGCAGCTTGGACCACATTCACCAAGAAAACCATTGCTAACACATTACCCCGTAAAGTTTTAAAATTCTGCAGTGCCCGCAAGGTCCCCCTGTTCAAGTAGGCAAATGTGCAGGCCCCTCTGAAGCTTGCCAATAAACAATTAGATGATTCTGTGAGTGATTGGGAGAAGGTGCCTCGGTCAGATGAGACAAAAATTGAGCTCTTTGGCATTAACTCAACTCGCTGTGTTTGGAGGAAGAGAAATGCTGCCTCTGACACAAAGAACACCATCCCCACTGTAAAACATGGAGATGGAAACATTATGTTTTGGGCGTGTTTCACTGCTAAGGGCACAGAACTATTTCCCAGCATCAATGGGAGAATGAATTTAGCCATGTACCGTAAAATCCAGAGTAACAAGATGCTTTCCTCCGCCAGGACATTAAAAATGGGTCGTGGCTGGGTCTTCCAGCAAGACAATGACCCAAAACAAACAGCCAACGCAACAAAAAGACTCACATTAAGTTCATGGAGTAGCCTAGCCAGTCTCCAGGCCTTAATCTCACATAATACTAATGGAGGGAGTTGAAGCTCCGAGTTGCCAAGCGACAGCCTCAAAATCTTAATGATTTAGAGATGATCTGCAAAGAGGAGTGGACCAAAATTCCTCCTGACATGTGCGCAAACCTCATCATCAGCTACGTAAAACGTCTGATTACCAACAAGAGTTTTGCCACCAAGTATTAAGTCTTGTTTGCCAGAGGAATCAAACACTTATTTTTCACTGCAAAATGCAAATAAATTTATATAATTTATACAATGTGACTTTCTGGATTTTATTTTTGATATTCTATCTCTCAATGTTAAAACTAACCTACCCTTAAAATTATAGACTGTTCATGTCTGTGTCAGTAGGCAAGCTTACAAAATCAGCAAGGGATCAAATACTTATTTCCCCCATTGTAGGCACACATATACAGTGGGCAAAAAAGTATTTAGTCAGTCAGCAATAGTGCGAGTTCCACCACTTAAAAAGATGAGAGGCGTCTGTAATTTACATCATAGGTAGACCTCAACTATGGGAGACAAACTGAGAAAAAAAATCCAGAAAATCACATTGTCTGTTTTTTTAACAATTTATTTGCATATTATGGTGGAAAATAAGTATTTGGTCAGAAACAAAATTTCATCTCAATACTTTGTAATATATCCTTTGTTGGCAATGACAGAGGTCAATCGTTTTCTGTAAGTCTTCACAAGGTTGCCACACACTGTTGTTGGTATGTTGGCCCATTCCTCCTCTAGAGCAGTGATGTTTTTGGCTTTTCGCTTGGCAACACGGACTTTCAACTCCCTCCAAAGGTTTTCTATAGGGTTGAGATCTGGAGACTGGCTAGGCCACTCCAGGACCTTGAAATGCTTCTTACGAAGCCACTCCTTCGTTGCCCTGGCGGTGTGCTTTGAATCATTGTCATGTTGAAAGACCCAGCCACATTTCATCTTCAATGCCCTTGCTGATGGAAGGAGGTTTGCACTCAAAATCTCACGATACATGGCCCCATTCATTCTTTCATGTACCCGGATCAGTCGTCCTGGCCCCTTTGCAGAGAAACAGCCCCAAAGCATGATGTTTCCACCACCATGCTTTACAGTAGGTATGGTGTTTGATGGATGCAACTCAGTATTCTTTTTCCTCCAAACACGACAAGTTGTGTTTCTACCAAACAGTTCCAGTTTGGTTTCATCAGACCATAGGACATTCTCCCAAAACTCCTCTGGATCATCCAAATGCTCTCTAGCAAACTTCAGACGGGCCCGGACATGTACTTGCTTAAGCACTGGGACACATCTGGCACTGCAGGATCTGAGTCCATGGTGGCATAGTGTGTTACTTATGGTAGGCCTTGTTACATTGGTCCCAGCTCTCTGCAGTTCATTCACTAGGTCCCCCCGCGTGGTTCTGGGATTTTTGCTCACCGTTCTTGTGATCATTCTGACCCCATGGGGTGGGATTTTGCGTGGAGCCCCAGATCGAGGGAGATTATCAGTGGTCTTGTATGTCTTCCATTTTCTAATTATTGCTCCCACTGTTGATTTCTTCACTCCAAGCTGATTGGCTATTGCAGATTCAGTCTTCCCAGCCTGGTGCAGGGCTACAATTTTGTTTCTGGTGTCCTTTGACAGCTCTTTGGTCTTCACCATATTGGAGTTTGGAGTCAGACTGTTTGAGGGTGTGCACAGGTGTCTTTTTATACTGATAACAAGTTTAAACAGGTGCCATTACTACAGGTAATGAGTGGAGGAAAGAGGAGACTCTTAAAGAAGAAGTTACAGGTCTGTGAGAGCCAGAAATCTTGATTGTTTGTTTCTGACCAAATACTTATTTTCCACCATAATATGCAAAAAAAATGATAAAAAAACAGACAATGTGATTTTCTGGATTTTTTTTTCTCAGTTGGTCTCCCATAGTTGAGGTCTACCTATGATGTAAATTACAGACGCCTCTCATCTTTTTATGTGGTGGAACTTGCACTATTGCTGACTGACTAAATACTTTTTTGCCCAACTGTATCTCAGGGTATCTCACGAGATTTGCTTGTTTGAAAAAAATGTGAATATCATGGGTGATTTAACATACAAAAGGTATTGTAAAACAAAAAATATTGACGTGACATATCATAGTTTAAGCACAGCAAATTTTATACCAATATGGGTACTTGTTAATTACTAAGTTGTTTGAAAATCAAGTTATAGTGGTGTTTGTAATTAGCTAGACTTGTAATTACAATGTATACATAATACTTTATCTCAGATACAAAATGACTTGACTGACATGACATCTAATTACTAACAAGGGATTTTTATACCTTGACACATTGTAATTATACATTTGTACTACTTATGTGATGTTTTAATTATTAGACACGCAAATTTAAATTCTATTTTTTTATGTATAGGCAAAGAAAAAAGTGACAGTGATTTACCAGCATAATATAGGAACTGAAATCAATCTGCAAGTAAAATGATCAAAAAGTTAGAAATTAACTCCCTTTTAAATGTATTATTGGAGCATTATATGGTGCGTATTTTGTATGGAGCATCTTATGGGGCCATCATTAACCTTTTATGCAGCATTATATGGGGCATATTTTAACATGGAGCATCTTATGGGGCCATTTTTAACCTTTGTGCAGCATTTTATGGGGCATATTTTGTATAGAGCATCTTATGGGGTCCATCATGAACTGTATAATGGGCCCCATAAGATGCTCCTTAGAATGTTATGCTCCATATAATGCTGCACAAAGGTTGATGGCCCCATAAGATTCTCCATGGAATATTATGCACCATATAATTCTGCACAAAGGTTGATGGCCCCATAAGATACTCCATAGAATATTGTGCTCCATATAATGCTGTACAAAGGTTGATGGCCCCATAAGATGCTCCATAGAATATTGTGCTCCATATAATGCTGTACAAAGGTTGATGGCCCCATAAGATGCTCCATAGAATATTATGCCCCATATAATGCTGCACAAAGGTTGATGGCCACATAAGATGCTCTATAAAATAATATGCCCTATATGCTGCTGCTGCGATTAAAAAAAAGACATACTCACCTCTCGTTTCTGGGGGTCTGGTTCCGGTGTCCTGAACAGGCGGGGACACCGGCACGCTATGGGGGCCAGGTGCGGGAGTCACCGTTGGCTCAGGACACTGGCACTTGCGATATTCACCTGTCCCCTTTCCACCGCTGCACGCTGCTGTGTCTTCCAGGACTCTGCAGTGACTGTTCAGGCAGAGGGCGCACACTAACCACGTCATCACGCCCTCTGACCTGAATGTCACAGCCAGAGGACGCGGAAGACAGAGCCGTGGTGGAATGGTGTCAGGTGAATATCGTATGGCTCCCCCTCCTGGTCATGCTCACCCCCTCCTGGCGTGGTCCCTGCTTCATGGATGGACACTAGCGCCGGAAGCTTGTTCCTGTGTACAGCAGTCACATGGTACCGCTCATTAAAGCAATGACTATGTTAGGGCTGGCGGAACGCACCAAATAATTATAAGGATGTATAAGGTGCGATAGCAGCCCGGGGTCCACAGTGCAGAGATGACACCTGCTGCTCGGTAATGGCGGACAATATATGGCGGTATAATGTGAAGACGTACGGGTAAGCTTCACCCGGTATGTAAGGAAGTGAACCCTGTTGCCTCACAGGGCCGCAATACCGCAGAGTGAACCCTAGTATTGGGTCACAGGACTCTGCCCAAGGACACGGGGTTGAGTCCCTACAGACCACTAGTGCTCGGCGCCGCAACTGCGGTGCCAGTAAAAACCTAATTAATGATTTACCGCACTGAATGCATGCAGCGCCGCTCTGGCAAGCACCACTAACCGCCCTAACTAGGGACAGGTAAGCGCGCTGGTTGCGCACGGTGTGGCACTGGCAAACGCTGCTGTTAAATGCTATAGATTGTGCCTGGTGCTGTATGGCACTAACTGGCGCTAGACAGCTACAACATTCGCGAGCATTCACCAACACTAGGGATGGGAATGATTCGGAGTTTTCACCAGAACAGGCACACATCCACACACACAATAACTAATTTATACTAGCGCATTGCCAAGCAGCCATGTGAACCTTTTATATCTGTAGCCTTCCAGGACATTCCTAGCGCTCCAATCGGAGCCGCTACAGGACCTGAGCATGTGACCCCCGACCACCAATGAGAAGTCATCCCGTGGGCATGCTCAGTAGAAGAAAAGCAGGACTTAGTCCCTGGAACATCTGCTCACCTCTGATCAATGCTGGTTACAAAGGCTGATCCTGGAATGGCAGCTGTAACCGAACGCACAGTATCTGCTTGAGCCAGATGCTGGGACCAACATCTCTGCTGAGCAGGCTCCACTGTGGTTAAAAGAGATTTGGAAACGGCAGCGGGCATGGTTCGAGATTCCCCCTGTGCAGCAGTGGGAACTCGACACCTAACATTACCCCCCTCCTAGGGCCCCCCTCCTTGGGCCTTGCTGTGCTCTAAGGCAGCAATGAGCTGCGGAGCCTGAATGTGCTCATCAGGCTCCCAGGACCTTTCCTCTGGGCCATAACCCTTCCAATCCACCAAATAGAATTTTTGCCACATACCATCTTACACTCCATGATAGCGTTCACCTCGTAATCGTCCGTTGATGAACACGATGTCCCGGCAGATGACTCGGAAAACCGGGACATGTGAACGGGCTTTAGGAGGGACACATGAAAAGTGTCGGTGATACCTTCGTGAGGAGGAAGGGCCAGATGCTAGACCGCAGGGTTAACCTTTTCCAGGACCTTGAAGGGACCCAAGTAGCGAGGCACAAACTTAGTGGACTCAACTCACAGCCTGATATTACAGGCAGAGAGATACACAAAGTCACCAGAAGCAAAGGTTGGAGTGGGGCGCCGATGTGCATCGGCTGAGACCCTCATTCTCTCCTTGGAGGCCTGGATAACATCCTGTGTGTGGTCCAAAATGTCACGTGCCTCCACAGCCCAGTCTGCCACCCTGGAGTCGGCGGAAGACACGGGCATGGGCACAGAAACCCGCAGATGCTGACCATAGTTTAGGAGGAAAAGGGTCTGCCCAGTGGAGTCGACTATGGTGTTGTTCAGTGCAAACTCCGCCCATGGTCGGAAGGATGCCCAGTCATCCTGCCTGGCTGAAACAAAATGTCGCAGGTATGTGACCAGGGTCTGGTTGGCCCTCTCTACCAACCCATTCATCTATGGTATGCTGAAGAGAAATTCAGCTCGATGCTGAGTAGACGACAAAGCTCTCTGCAGAACTGAGACGCAAACTGGGGACCCCAGTCACTGACAATTTTGTCTGGCATACCGTGTAGGCGGAAATATGCTTGATAAACAATGCTGCTAAGACCCGTGCAGAAGGTTGCCATGGAAGAGGCACCAAGTGCACCATTTTGGAAAAGTGGTCAGTGACTACCCAAATAATGGTGCAGTTACGGGACTTGGGTAAGCTTACCACAAAGTCCATCCTAACCATTTCCCAGGGCCTGTCTGCCACCGGCAGGGGGTAAAGTAACCCAGCAGGCCGTTGTGGAGGAGACCTATTCTTGGAGCAGGAGACATATGCCAGATATAGTCTCTGACGTCAGGGGCCATATGCGGCCACCAGTACATCCTCGCCAGAAGCTCAGATGTCCTTTTAGTCCCAAAATGGCCACCCACCCTCGACAAGTGAGCCCAAAAGAGGACCGCCGGTTGCAAATTAGATGGCACAAAAGTCTTGCCCGGGGCCACGGTCCTCAGACTCTCTGAAGGGACAATTAACTGAGGCTCCTCTTCCTCCTCCACTGATGATACTATGGTGCGGGAAAGAGTGTGTCGGCACAAATGTTCTTCTCCCTGGGAAGATAATGAAGAGTGAAGTAGAAATCGGAGAAGAACAATTACCATCTAGCCTGGCGAGAATTTAGCTGCTGGGCAGTCTGCAAGTAAATCAAATTTTTGTGGTCGGTATAAACTTGGAAGGGAAAACGAGCCCCCTCCAGGAGGTGTCTCCAATCCGAGAAGGCCAACGTCATAGCTAGCAACTCTCTGTCCCCGATGGAATAATTCCTCTCCGCCGGTATGAAGGTCTTAGAGAATAAGAAGCAAGGATGCTTCCGACCTTGAGCATCCTTTTGGAATAGGACTGCTCCAGCACTGTCAGATGAGGCATCCACCTCCATTATGAAAGGTTTATCTACATCGGGGCGATGTAGAATGGGAGCGCTAGCAAAGTGGGACTTAATAGAGAGGCCTTGGAGACCTCCTCAGACCACAATTTGGGATTTGATCCCGTCTTGGTGAGGGCTACCAAGGGAGCTACCAAAGTGGGGAAAGAACTGGTGATAATAGTTAATGAACCACATAAAGCGCTGCACCGCTTTGAAAGAATGGGGCTCTTGCCAGTCCATGACAGCCGCTAGCTTGGCAGGATCCATAGCTAATCACTGGGCAGAGATGCTATAGCCCAAGAAAGGCAAGGACTCCTGCTCAAACACACACTTATCCAACTTGGCATTTGGAGTTTGCCCATAGGAGGTCAAAGACTTTGCAAACATCTCTCTGGTGGGAGTCTATATATGGAGAGTAGAAGAGAATATCATCAAGATAGACTACGACCGAGGTGGATAGCAGATCGCGGAAGATGTTGTTCACAAAGTCTTGGAAAATGGCAGGAGCATTACAAAGCCCAAAGGGCATCACTAGGCATTCATATTGCCCATCCTTGGTGTAAAATGCCATCTTTCATTCGTTCCCCTCACGGATGCGAATCAGGTTGCAAGCACCCCGCAGATCAAGCTTTTGTAAATACCCTCGCTCCCCGCAACCTATCGAAGAGCTCAGATATCAGGGGCAGAGGATACTTGTTCTTAACAGTGATGGCGTTAAGACCCCTGTAATATATGCATGGACGTAATTCTCCATTCATTTTCTGCACGAAGAAGAACCCCGCAGCTGCAGGTGATACTGACTTCCTAATAAATCCTCTTGCCAGATTCTCCTGAATGTATTGGGACATCGTCTCCTTCTCTGGGAGAGATAAGGGATAGACTCGACCCCGGGGAGGCTCTGCACCAGGCAAGAGGTCAATAGGACCGTCATAGGGGCGGTGGGGCAGAAGAGTCTCTGCAGCCCTCTTGAAGAACACGTCCGTATAAGGCCAATAGTGCTTGGGGAGAGAGGAAAGATCTGCGGGTACTTCAGTAATAGTAACCTGGATGTACTCCCTCAGACATCTACCCTTACAGGATTCACTCCATCCCAGAATTCTCCCTGAGGACCACCCTATATGAGGAGATTGGTAGCTGGTATCCCTAACAGGACCTCATCAATTCCCTCGGGAATGACTAGCAGGGAGATAATTTCCTGTTGGGGTGGTGACATAGAAAGAGTAAATGGGTTGGTCTGGTGTGTTTTCTGTGAGGGCAGTGTCGACCCATTCACCACTGGTACGGTCACTGGTTTGGCAAGCATCACCAGAGGTATTGCGTGTTGCTGGGTGAAGGCAGAAGACATTAAATTGCCCTCTGCCCCGGAATCCACGCAAAGCCCTACCGAATGAGTGGATGAGCCTATAGTAATTGTCCCCTTAAAGGACAATTTGGAGGAAAATGTTACCGTGTCTAGTGTACCTCCTCCTACAACCACTAGACACTGACGTTTTCCCGACTGCTGGGGACATTTCTTGGCATAATGTCCCAACTGCAGGCAGACAGGACAGACCTTGAGTGCACGTGTGGTCTGAGACTTAGACCCCGCTCATGACACCTCTATGGCCTCATGTGGCTCGGACGCCTGGACCGGAGATTCCAGAGATTTGGCAAATGTGGGAGCCAGCTGAAACTTCTCACTCCAACCATCGCTTGTTAAAACAAAGATCGATGCAGGTAGTTATAACTATTAGCTACTCCAGTGTGGCAGGAATCTCCCTAGAGGCCAAAGCGTCCTTCACATGGTCAACCAGTCCTCTCCAGAATACAGGAATGAGGACTTTATCCGGCTACTCCAGCTCAGATGCCAAAGTCCGGAAGTGGACAGCAAAATGACTCACCATGGATGAACCATGTGCCAATGCCAGCAGTTGGAGCGCCATATCATTGATGACACGAGGTCCCAAAAAGACCTGTTTCAGAGTGCCCAAGAACAGCGGAGTACTCTGCACCACATGATCTTCGCGCTCCCACAGCGGCATTGCCCATTCAAATGCCCTGTCTGACAGGAGGGATATAATAAAACCCACCTTAGCCCAGTCTGTGGGAAAACATGCAGCCATGAGCTCAAGATGTATAGGACACTGGCTCACGAATTCCCCACACAGTTTACTGTCACCAGCAAACTTGTATGGCAATGGGAGACTGGATAATGTCGGAGCAGGGTTGGCAGTGGACAAAGTATCTGCAGCCACGCTACCAGCCTGAACAGCAACTGCGGTAACATCCACATCTGAGGTTGTATGCTCGAGAGCCACCAACCTGCCCTCCAGCTGCTGGATGTACCGCGGTAGTCGCTGTTCGTCCACCATTACAAGTCAGACCCTGGCGCTAGTGTAATGTTAGAACTGTTATGCCTGGTGCTGGATGGCACTAACTGGCGCTAGACAGCTACAACATTTGTGAGCATTCATCAACACTAGGGATGGGAATGATTCAGAGCTTCACCTGAACAGGCACACAGCCGCACACACACAATAACTGATTTATACTAGTGCATGGCCGAGCGGCCAATTGAACCTTTTATATCTGTAGCCTTGCATGACCTGGATAGTGCTCCAATCGGAGCCTCCACAAGACCTGAGCATGTGACCCCGGACCACCAATGAGAGGTCGTCCCGTGGGCATGCTCAGTAGAAGAAAAGCAGGACTTAGTCCCTGGAATGTCTGCTCGCCTCTGATCAATGCTGGTTACAAAGGCTAAGCCTGGAATGGCAGCTGTAACCAAATGCACAGTATCTGCTTGAGCCAGATGCTGGGACCGACGTCTCTGCTGAGCAGGCTCCACTGCGGTTGAAGGAGATTGGGAAACTGCAGTGGACATAGTTTGAGATTCCCCCTGTGCAGTGCTGGGAGCTCGACACCTATGTGCTCCACGCCTTTGGGAGTGGAGTCGCGTCCATATTCATTACTTTAATGAGCGGTACCATGTGACTGCTGAACACAGAGAGAGCTGCAGGTGCCCAGACCAACGGAGAAGCAGGGAAGTGCTGAGACCATGCCGAGAGCAGGTGAGTATGATGTGACAGCCACCACTCCTGCCGCTCCTCCTCCCTCTACGGCCCCCTGGGACAATGACTCGAGTATAAGCCGAGAGGGGCACCTTTAGCCTAAAAAATGGGCTGAAAATCTTGGCTTATACTCGAGTATATACGGTATGTCAATAAAAAAATTGCAAAGACAATGGGCTAAGTAATATAAAAGACAAAATTCTCAAAGCACGGCCTTTGGCAATAGGATTGTGTTAGCCATTGCAGCTACAGCAATATCACTACTGTCACCAGTTTTATGTGCATAGGCAACAATTGCCCCACTTGGAATTTGACAAGTGTGTAAGTGAGTATATAGTGGAAGAGGTTATGGAACTTGTGGCACATCACTCATCTCAATCACAGTGGGATTACATTAGTCCTGACAGTGTTCTGCCCATTCCTCCTCCTACTACTCTGAAACAGTTTTTACATTTTGGTCTTTCATTTCCATCGATAATATCACTGCTTTTTCCGAACCCTTGCCCCCAACTGCTGCAATGATGAAACTAGAGAGCATACACCCGGGTTTACGGCTCATAATGAGACACAAACCACTGCGCTCATGGACACAACAGTTGCTGATGGTGATGTTGTCAGTGGGAGATTTTAAGGTTCAAAGCAGTGCTAGTCTGGGATAACCAACTTTTCTTAATAGTTCAAAAAATCTTTGTATAAATTTTTCAGAAGTTTGTATTTGTCCTTGAAAATCATTTCTGATACATTTTGTAATATATTCATGACAATGAACAATTTGCCAATGTGAAAATAAATGAGGTGGAATATTTTAAAATAATAAAAAGTAGTAATTTTAATATCCACAAAACGTGAATAATCATTTTCAGAACAGCTTGCTCTAAAAATGTGGTAGAGATGTAGTGGTGGAAGAATATAAAAAAAAAAGATTGAGAAGTTTTATCACTTACTTTAAAGAAATCTGTCACCATTTTTATGCTAGCTTTAGAGAGCAGTTTTATTGAACAAATCAAGCCAAGAATGTCAATTGAAACAAAGATAATCAAGCTATGACTTGCCTACTTTGGACACATCATACAAAAAGTGCAATCATTGGGGGAAGAGAAGGAGCAAGACAAAGAGGAAGATCAGCTACCCGATGACTTGATTTTATCAAAGTAATGGAGGAGAGGATGCTGGTGGACTTTTTGAGGCTTTTACAAGATCGATCTTCTACAGTGTTCATCCATCAAGTCGCCATGGCTCTGGATTATGCTAAAGGCCGTCAAATAATAAATTTATAGAGAGAAGTGATAGAGATCCTGATTCACGATTTGGGTCACTGAAAAAATGCTGTAATTTTTGTATATTCACTGATTAATCGCTACAACAGAGGCTAAGGCAGAGTTTTCACATGATAATGCATGTGCAGCGCCCCAGAGATCTGGTAGTTGCAGTATGACACTCTGCCACTAAGGGGAGTGATGGTACGTCTGATGGCACTGAAGGAATTCTCCTGACCAGGTATCAGCAGAACACATAGTTGACCTCATGGAGGAAGTGGAGGTCTCGCCGTCGCACTGGGGAGTGGTGGTCTTCTACAACCCCAAGGAGGAGAGGGGGTCATCCAGGAGATTGGAGAGTCCTTGCAGGTCCGTGTTGAACAGAGCGAGGTGGAGCCGTGTTGTGGGACGGTCGAAGACCGCGACCTAAGACCTGGAGATGCGGTAACTTATACCCGATGGTCGAGGGGGATCGGCTGGACGGCCAGGGGCGTTCAGCGGTGTGCAGTCCTCCAGGTTGCAGCTGGGATTCCGGATGATGAGGTCCCCGCTGCGGATCGCCGGGCTCACCAGGCCCCGCGTGCGACTGTGGATCCCACCCGTGCTCAACGGAGAGGAGTGGTCTGCGAGTTAAGACCACAACCTTCACAGAACTAAACCTCGAAACCCCGATATATGTACATAAGTTATTTAACTGTTTCTTGCTGCTACCTTAAACCCCTCCAGGGTTAACTCCTAGGGATCCCTTTGTTTACCCGGGATCCCTATTGTTTATAGTTCTTTTTCTACTTTTGCACAGAGTTATTATTGTCCAAAGACTGCCGGATCATGGACGGTGAATCATTCAAAACTGTTTTTGTATATAGTTTGCACCTTCTTAAAGGTGCTCCCTACTGGTTTTACAAGCGAAAGAAGACTTTGCGAAGGTAATGCTTCTGGACATGATGCAGAAGGTCTTGCTTTCAGTGGACTTGCAAACAGAGAGAGAATCTGCACTACCTACTAGAGACTTGGGTCCCTCTTAAAGGGAATGTTTACATGGTTGCCTTAATAAAAGTTGAAACGTTAATAATGTTGATAGAGACTGAGGACAGGAAAGCTTGAAAGTGAACCCATAGGGATTAGAGAGAGAGTCCTCCTGAGAACTGTAGAAAGATGGTCGGTTCAATGACAGTAGGCCCAGCCAAGGAGCTAGGCGGTCCTGCATTGGGGAAGTTAGAACGGAAAGAAAAGTTGAGTTATATAGCATTTTATAGTAGGCCTTTAGTGGGTTCAGCGTATACACCCTTAAAGGAAAAGTTAACTTATTGTTCAGAGTTTGCACTTGGTAGAATACCCGGCTGGGTACTGAGAGTTATTTATAGTCAACATGTTATTTAAAAATATTTAATTTTGTTTGTAACGTTCAAGTGTCCTCACCTCCCATAATGGGAAGCATTGTTCTATTTACTTGTTTTAGCATTTCAAAAATTTTGTATGTCTTTTGCTGTATTATATTGTTGTTCTTCTTCCCAGTCCAGGAGTACTGGATTTAGCCGGGGGGGAGTGCAGCGCCCCAGAGATCTGGTTGTTGCCGTATAACAGTATAGTACGTCTGATGGCACTGAAGGAATTCTCCTGACCAGGTATCACCAGAACACATTACACTTCACACTCCGGCCACTAGGGGGAGAAAAAGGCTTTATTTATTGGGCCACTCCTCACACTGGTAAAACTAGGGGCTGGGGAGGAAGTTAGTCAGAAGCTCACTGGGTTGGATTCAGGCAACATCCCGTGGCAGGGGGCGTGTTGCAGGGAGAAGACACAGGGGGGTCCCTGTCAGGCATGGGAACCTGGCAGGTGCCTAGCGAACAGAACAGAACATTACAGAACCACGCCTGCACTACCTTGCGGCGGTATCCTAAGAAAGAGATAAGAAGGGAAGGATATTGTGGAACAGTGTAAACGAGATCAAGCAAAAGGAGTACCAGTAGGAGTCGTGCCGTGAGACCGAGGCAACATCCTACTGAGGCGTGTAGCCGGTGGCTGGAACACCGCGGGAGTAACTGACTTCAGGCCTTACTTCAAACTCCACAGGACAGTTAATTATAGGTTGGCTGTCTACCATAAATTTCCTAAGAAGACATAGGGGGCAACATTGGGAGAGGGGCGTCTCTAGGGTCCCGGAAGACCTCCAAGCCTTCCCGTCATACGGGTGCGTCCTAGCCAAAACATACTGGGGGACGAGAAACTAGCAACATCTGGAACTAAGGAGAGAGAGAGAGAGCTGTAGAGATAGAACGAAATGAGAACAGCAGTTGTGAGGACTATTCCGAATTCTCAGCAGGGTAGGACTACAACACACAGGCGCTAGTGGTGGGCAACGATTTCCATCTGCGAGGGAAACTCTGGAAGTGCCCATCAGACCGGCCGGTCTCTGATAGCCCTGTTAAACATGCTCGAGATTGAGGATCCTGAAGTCTTTAGTAAAGAGGTAAAGAGACTGCAACCTTGTGTCCTCGTTATTGCCTGCACCTCACACCATCACCATCTACCTTACTGGGAAGCCCTGGGGACACACTTCACCTGTGGGAAGGTATACCATCTAGCTGCCGTTCCATCACCCCAGTGGACCCCACAGCAGCGTCGGTCACCCTGACCGAACACCACAGGTGGCGTCACAAACTCCTGACAAACTTAACCACCTTCTTTGGATGCCCCTTAGCAGGGTCGCAGACCAGGTCTAGCCACCGTGACAGCCTCAGAACCGAACCAGAGAGGCCCGGTACCGAAACGCGTGGCCCTGTGTCTGGGGGCGATCCACATCGCCTGAGGAGGTGGTGATGGCGAACTCAGTCGAGGGGTTCAAGAGAGGCCTGGATGTCTTCCTGGAGCAGAACAATATTGTATCATACAATTATTAGGTTCTGTAGAAGGACGTAGATCTGGGTATTTATTATGATGGAATATAGGCTGAACTGGATGGACAAATGTCTTTTTTCGGCCTTACTAACTATGTTACTATGTTACTATGTTACATACTAGGCATAAGGAGAAAGTTGTCAATCAGGGGGTAGAGGGTGAGAATAGCTTGCAAGGAATATCATATTTCTAATTACCAATTAAAATTGCAGTGATGCAGTTTTACCAATAACAACAAAGGCTGCATATTATACAATGCATGGCATGCCATTCATAAACAGTGGAAAGCATTTAAGACTTTTTTAACATAATACTTAGCTTTATCGCTGCTAAGGTTAATTACTGAAAGCAGTAGGCTCACAAGCTGATCCTGCTCCATATAGTGTAAGTGTTGGTTAGCTGCTCTCGAGAGTAGCTGCTGCTGATAGGGCTAGCTCCATTTGCAACAGTTGAACCTTTTAAATGCATATGGAAATTGTGAATACAGCATGTAAGAAGTTAAGAATGGGGTGTCAAGTTCAAAAGCAAATTGGCCCTCCTACAGAACTATTGCAGAATACCGTTGAGTTGTCATCCTTGCCAAAAGCTTTTTAAAGTCCCTGTCTGTCATGGCTTCAGACCTTGAAGCCTCTGGCTGGTTTTTATTGGATCTCAATAAATGCATAATAGATTCCAATTTTACTGTATTGCAGTGTACTTTATAAGCGATTAAATAAATGCAGGCTCAAGTACCCTAGGGGAACTAAAAAAATAAAATAAAGTAGAGAAAAAAGTTTAAATCACCATTCTTTTCCCTAAAAGTAAATAATTAAGTTTCTAAAACAGTTATTTATTTTTAAACCAAATATTAACACTATCTGGTATTGCCTCTTGTGAGGTCTGCTTAGTGAAGTGAGGGCTGCGCTAAAGTGCGAAGAGTCAGAGATGTTCATAATTAAGCTTAATATCATAGTCTGTGATAACTGTGCAATTGCTGTATTTGTCTGGGGCATTGTCTGTTTGTTTTTTGTGATGTAATTATAGTTTTTGGTAAGGAGTCATAGAAAAAAAGGGGTTACTTTGTGTTAGTTTGTGGCTTTAGTGGCTACACCTGCACCTTGCTAATTTAGAGTACAAGTTCCAGAGACTCAAAACAAGGCCTACTTAGTAGTGATGAGCGAGTATACTCGTTGCTCGGGTTTTCCCGAGCACGCTCGGGTGGTCTCCGAGCATTTGTAAATGCTCGGAGTTTTAGTTTTTCTTGCCTCAGCTGCATGATTTATGGCTGATAGACAGCTTGAAGACATGTGGGGATTCCCTAGCAACTAGACAACCCCCACATGTACTCAGGCTGGCTAGCAGCCGTAAATCATGCAGCTGAGGCAAGGAAAACTAAATCTCCGAGCAGTTACAAATACTCGGAGACTACCCGAGCATGCTCGGGAAAACCCGAGCAACGAGTACACTCACTCATCACTACTACTTAGTGAACTGAGGGGTGCACTAAACTGCGGCTGCTGCAGATAAGCGGATAGAAAACACAATATCATAAGTCACCACAAGCTGTGAGTTTTAGTGTCAGGATAGACACCACTTAAAAAAAATAATTAACTGTATACTGTATTAAATCACATACTGACCAGAAAGAAACACCCAAGGGAGTCATCCCATTGTTAGAGATGGAAAATCTACATTGGTAAAAATTGGAAAGATCACAATTAGTGTTGAGCATTCCGATACCGCAAGTATCGGGTATCGGCCGATATTTGCGGTATCGGAATTCCGATACTGAATTCCGATACTTCCCGCGTATCGGATACCGGAATCGGAAGTTCCCAGAATTCAAATTGAACGCAGCAGCCAATGAGGAATGAATGAAAGTGTGGGCACATCCTGTTTAGCATGGTGGGCATGTAAGTACTGGCAAGGCTTGGATTGGCTGCTGAAATGATGTCACTCTGCACTATAAAAAAGCGCTGCCGCCATTTTGCGCTCACTCTGCTGTGATTTCAGTTAGGGACAGGACGCTGTGTTCTAACTGAGGGCCAGTTGAGCTAGCTAATTGCTTTATTTTCCTTTCCAAAGGCTAATTTAGCAAAACGCTGTGTGTTCTTCACTGTTCACCTTGCTCTTGCCTTGCAGCGCTGTTTTAACAGCGTTCTGCAAGGTCTCTGTGTGTGTGTGTGTGTGTGTGCAGCTCACTCTGTAGTCTGTGTGCAGCCATATACCCGGTTGTATTCAGCTCAGGGGGGGTTCACACTGCCTCACACAGTTGTTCTTTTTTGCTCTTAGTGCAGCCTGCTGCACATTTTTTCTCAAATTTCCTATTAGTGTTTTTCCACCAGTCTCCAGCTCTATTGTGGAAAAACACTACATAGGATAACCTAGAGGGGGGTTTTTGGGCCTTGCAGCGCCGTTTACGGCTGTCTGCACGGTCTCCGTGTGAGCCCAGCTCGCCCTGTAGTCTGTGTGCAGCCATAGCCGGTTGGATTCAGCTCAGGGTTCGTTACTGGCTCATACCTTGAGAAAAATTTTCCTTTTTTTCAAATAGTGCAGCCTGTTTAAAATTTGAAAAAAAAAATTCCTATTAGTGTCTTTCCACTCGTATCCAGCTAAATAGTGGAAAAACACTATATAGGATAACCTAGAGGAGGGTTTTTTGGCCTTGCAGCGCCGTTTACGGCTGTCTGCACGGTCTCCGTGTGAGCCCAGCTCGCCCTGTAGTCTGTGTGCAGCCATAGCCGGTTGGATTCAGCTCAGGGTTCGTTACTGGCTCATACCTTGAGAAAAATTTTCCTTTTTTTCAAATAGTGCAGCCTGTTTAAAATTTGAAAAAAAAAAAAAATTCCTATTAGTGTCTTTCCACCAGTCTCCAGCTCAATTGTGGAAAAACACTACATAGGATAACCTAGAGGTTTTTTTGGGGGCCTTGCAGCGCCGTTTACGGCTGTCTGCACGGTCTCTGTGTGAGCGCAGCTCGCCCTGTAGTCTGTGTGCAGCCATAGCCGGTTGGATTCAGCTCAGGGTGCGTTACTGCCTCATACCTTGAAAAACAATTTCCTTTTTTTCAAATAGTGCAGCCAGTTTAAAATTTGAAAAAAAAAATTCCTATTAGTGTCTTTCCACTTGTATCCAGCTAAATAGTGGAAAAACACTATATAGGATAACCTAGAGGAGGGTTTCTTGGCCTTGCAGCGCCGTTTACGGCTGTCTGCACGGTCTCCGTGTGATTTAAACTAGCTCTGTAGCCCGATCTGCACCAAAAAAAAGGTTAAGTTCACCAAACACAACTTACACTTGTGTAGGCCACATTTGAAAAATAATAAAGTTTAGTCCACAATTTACAACATTAGTGTTTCTTACACCTGTTAGGAGGAGCATTACAGGAATAAGCACACTAAGGCCTTAGTACTTTTCTGCTTATCTTTATCTGTCAACCAAGATGAAGAGGGCAGGGAGTAAGGCACGTGGGCGTGGGCGCGGAGCAGGGAGAGGAGCAGGGAGAGGACGTGGTGATTCTGTGCCTGCTGCGGGCGCCGGTGACTCGTCGTCACTCAGTTTCAGCAGGGAACAGTCCTTCATGCGCAGCTTTGTCGGAGAGCGCCGTGCACCGCTGCTGCGTGAAGACCAAATTGAAGCCGTTGTCGGGTGGATGGCAGCTAACGCCTCGGCATCGACTTCAGTTAGTGCCACATCCTCTCAGGCACAGAGCACTGGAGAGCAGCCATCTGTCTCTTCACCACCTGCCAAATTGGCCAGGCAGTCAGAGAGCCCAGGACAGGAGCCGTCTCTACTTCTGTTCTCTGAATCTCTTGGCTTGGAAACAGGGGGCCAGCCAAGCAGCATTGGAGAAATGGAAGAAGAGGCAGTGTGCAGTGATGCCCAACACCTTTTTCTCTCTGACTCTGAAGAGGCAGGTGGGCCAGTGCCTCCGGTGACCACAGCGCAGTACGCATCTGATGATGAAACTCAGGTGCCGCTTTCTCGTGCGTACTGTGCTGCTGAGACTACCCAGGAGGAGCAGTTGGTGGCAGAGGGTAGTGGAGATGATGAGGTCCTTGACCCATCGTGGCGTGAGGAACAGGAAGGTGGTGGGAGCAGCTCAGAGGAAGAGCTTCCTCTTACGGGCCAAAGAGGGAGAGGGAGGGGGAAGACTGCGGAGCCTGTAGCCTCCACTTTGGCACCCGTTAGGAGCCTGTCTCTTTCCAAAGCCAAAAAGGGCGCTCCCAAGACTTGCAGTGCCTGGTCCTTTTTTGACACAGTTGCAGATGACATTTGTTTTGTCAAATGCAAGCTGTGTCATCATAAAGTAAAAAGAGGGAAAAATGTCAGCAACCTCAATACCACAAATATGTGGAAACATGTGCGGACCAGGCACGCGGTGGAGTTACAGAAACACACTGAAGATGTAGGCCAACCAACAGCGGCAGCTACCACCTCTTCAGCTCGTGTTGCCTCTTCCTCCAGCTCACGCACAGCTGGTTTGGCTTCCTCCCAGAGACCTTGTGTAATTCCACCCACAGCACCACCTTCCCAGTCATCCTCACACTCCCAGTCTACTCTACAGCCATCGGTAGTACAGGCATGGGAGAAAAGGCGGGCATTCTCGGCCAACCACCCCCGAGCACAGGCTCTGAATGCAGGCATTGCCAAACTGTTGTCCCTGGAAATGCTCTCGTTCAGGCTGGTGGAGACTGACAGCTTCCGTGACTTGATGGCATTGGCAGTCCCACAGTACAAGGTGCCCAGCCGCTTTTACTTCAGCAGGCAGGCTGTCCCTGCCCTGCACAGGCATGTTGAGGCAAACATAAAACATGCGCTACTGAACGCCGTCAGTAGCAAGGTCCACCTCACCACCGATGCGTGGACCAGTCAGCATGGACAGGGGCGATATGTTTCCCTCACTGCCCATTGGGTTAATGTTGTTGAGCCAGGTACAGATCGTGCGAGTGGCGCAGGACGTGTCCTGCCCACTCCAAGGATTGCAGGAATCCAGTCTGTACGCATCGACTCCTCCTCTTACACCAGTTCCTCTGATTCCTCTCTGCAGGATCCGTCACAGTCCACCCCCACATGGACCCGTGAACGTTTACCTATGACCGACATGAGCACAGCCGTGGCCAAACGTCAGCAGGCCGTCTTGAAACTAGTTTCATTGGGGCATCGAAGCCACACAGCGCAGGAGCTCTGGAATGCCATAAAGCAGGAGAGCGATGTGTGGTTACTGCCAGCGAATCTCCAGCCAGGCATGGTAGTGTGTGACAATGGCCGAAATCTGGTGGCAGCTTTGGCCCTTGGCAACCTCACTCACATCCCATGTCTGGCACATGTGCTCAATTTGGTTGTGCAGAGTTTTCTGAGGGACTATCCGGATCTTGATGCCCTGCTGCACAAGGTCCGCCTAGAGTGTGCTCACTTGCGGCGTTCCAGCTTGGCCAGATCCCGCATTGCTGCTCTGCAGCGCCGATTCCGCCTTCCGGAACACCGCATCATATGTGACCTACCTACCCGGTGGAATTCCACGTTACATATGTTGGAGCGGTTGTGTGAGCAGCAGCAAGCAGTTATGGAGTACCAGCTGCATCAGGCGCAAAGAAGTCGCAGTCAGCGCCGATCAGACTTCACAACCACAGAGTGGGCCACTATGAAGGACGTCTGCCAGGTTTTGCGTCCTTTTGATTATTCCACGCGGATGGCAAGTGCAGATGATGCACTAGTCAGCATGACTGTCCCCCTTATCTGCCTGCTTCAGCAAACTTTGCAAGGGTTAAGGGATGATGTGGTGGAAGAGGTGGAGGATGAGGAGTCACCTTTTCCATCAGCTTCTGGAGAGTCAGCGCCACGTGGTTCCTCACAAAGGGGTACGCAGGGGCCAATTTGTGAGGAGGATGAGGAGGAGTCAATGGAGGAGGAAGAGCTCCGTCCAGAGGAGGGAGCGACACAATTGTCCAGTGGTCAGTGTGTACAGCGAGGGTGGGGTGATGACGAGCGGGCAGAGATCATGTCTCAAGCAGGGGACAGCGTTTCTGGGCCGGTTGGCACTCTGCAGCACATGGTGGATTTCATGCTGCAGTGCCTGAGAAACGACCGCCGCATCGACCACATTCTCAACATGCCTGATTATTGGGTGTTCACCCTCCTCGATCCTCGCTACCGGGACAACGTCCAAAACCTCATCCCTGCGTTGACCCGGGAGCGTAAATTGCGGGAGTACCACGACACACTGGTGAATTCCATCATCTTCTCCTGTCCAACTGAGAGGAGTGCTGCTAGTGCTTTACAAAGCAGCTCAGTGCGTCGAGGCAGTGGGGGAGGCTCTGCCCAAAGAGGGAGCAGAAGCAGTGCCTCTGCCCAAGGCAAGCCCAGTATGGCACAACTCTGGCACACTTTTGTGTGCCCGCCCCAAATGTCTACACCATCACCGGCGGCTCCAGTCAGCAGGAGGCAACGGTTCCGTCAGATGGTGACAGACTACATGGCTTGCCCTCTTACTGTACTCCCAGACGGCTCTTCCCCGTTCAAGTTTTGGGTCTCTAAGCTGGATACATGGCCAGAGCTAAGCCAGTATGCATTGGAGGTGCTGGCTTGCCCTGCGGCTAGTGTCTTATCGGAACGTGTCTTTAGTGCCGCAGGTGGTGTACTAACAGACCGTCGCATGCGACTATCCTCCGATAACGTTGACCGGCTTACTTTCCTGAAAATGAACCAGGCCTGGATCTCGCAGGAATTTGCCACTCCTCTGCCTGATTAAGTAATTGGGTGTCATCCAGGTCTCCTGCTGTGTTCATCTTTCTACCACCTGAACTGCTATTCCTGGGCTCCAACACCGCCAGTTGCGGCTCAGAAGTGCAGGCTGCACAGTAAAAACATACGACCCAGTGTTATTGGGTTTCAGTAACGTCAGCTGATCCCCAGCTGTGTAGCCGGCAATGTGTCCTGCGACCGCCACGCTGGCACAACAACCTAAATGTAAGGGAACCTGTCCCCCCCCCCCCCGTCGTTTGTTACTGAAAGAGCCATCTTGTGCAGCAGTAATGCTGCACAAGGAAAAGGTAGCTCTTTTTTTTTAGCTCTTTGCACACGCAGAACTTAACACTTATAAAATGTGTTCACTGATACCGTTATACCGTCCCGGAGCTGGGACTTTCCTTCGTAATGTGACGCAGCACAGCCGTCATTCCTACCCCCTTGGTGCCATGCGCTGCCTCCTCAGCGTTGTTTTAAGCTGTCACGGAGCCTGCGCTGTTCTGTTATCCCTTGGGCATGCCCTATTTGCGCTGCCTGTCTTCTGACATAATTTGGTGTCAGGCTGGCTGCGCCTGTGCGGCCGCGGTGCCCGAGATCCCGCCTCGCAGTGTCTTCTGATTGAGTCACACTGCGGGCCTGGGATCCATGGGCATGCGCAGTGCATATCTTCCCCTCGGGCTCTCGCTCATTTCCCTCCGCCTTCTTTAGACTGTGCGCCGTCAGCTGATCCCTAGCATGCCACGGCCGTGACACCGCACAGTCTGAAGAAGAGGGAAGGAGGGGAGTGAGAGTCGAGGTTATGCACTGTGCATGCCCATGGTTCCAAGGCCCGCAGTGGGATTACGTTAGATGAGACTGCGAGGTGGGATCTGGAGCAGCGTGGACGCACAGGCACTGACAGCCTGACACCAAATTATGTCAGAAGACAGGCAGCGCTAATTGGGCATGGCCAAGGGCTAACAGAACAGCGCAGGCTCCGTGGCAGCTTAAAACAACGCTGAGGAGGCAGCGCACGGCATCAAGGGGATAGGAATGACAGCTGTGCTGTGTCCCATTACGAAGGAAATTCGCACCTCCGGAACGGTTTAACGGTATAAAGGGACACATTTTTAGTGTTTACTTCGGTGTTTGCAAGGAGCATAATTAAAAGAGCAACCTTTTCCTTTTGCATCCTTAGTGCTGCACAACATGGCTCTTTCAGCTACAAACGTCTTGGGGGGGGGGTTAAAGGTTTCCTTTCAACTTGCTCCAATCAGGCTTCGGCCTACACTCTGTTCCTCTGCTCCTCCTGCTGTCCCTGGGCTCTAACACCGCCAGTTGGTGCCTGGAAGTGCTGTGTGCACAGTCAACAGTCGCTCCTCTGTTATTGGGGTTCAGTAACGTCAGCTGATCCCCAGCTGTGTGTGCGGCAATACCTCCAATCTGCTCCTCCTGCTGTCCCTGGGCTCTAACACCGCCAGTTGGTGCCTGGAAGTGCTGTGTGCACAGTCAACAGTCGCTCCTCTGTTATTGGGGTTCAGTAACGTCAGCTGATCCCCAGCTGTGTGTGCGGCAATACCTCCAATCTGCTCCTCCTGCTGTCCCTGGGCTCTAACACCGCCAGTTGGTGCCTGGAAGTGCTGTGTGCACAGTCAACAGTCGCTCCTCTGTTATTGGGGTTCAGTAACGTCAGCTGATCCCCAGCTGTGTGTGCGGCAATACCTCCAATCTGCTCCTCCTGCTGTCCCTGGGCTCTAACACCGCCAGTTGGTGCCTGGAAGTGCTGTGTGCACAGTCAACAGTCGCTCCTCTGTTATTGGGGTTCAGTAACGTCAGCTGATCCCCAGCTGTGTATCCGGCAACGTGTCATGCGACCGCCACGCTGGCACAACTAAAATGTAAGGGGACCTGTCCCCCCCCCCCCCTAGGCGTTTGTTACTGAAAGAGCCACCATGTGCAGCACTAATACTGCACAAGGGAAAGGTCGCTCTTGAAATTATGCTCCTTGCAAACGCTGAACTACACACTCATGTAATGTGTCCCCTCACACCGTCCAACCGTCCCGGAGGTGGGACTTTCCTTTGTAATGTGACGCAGCACAGCCGTCATTGCTACCCCCTTGGCACCGTGCGCTGCCTCCTTAGCGTTGTTTGATTCCGTCATGGACCCTGCGCTGTTATGTTATCCCTTGGCCATGCACAGTTTGCGCTGCCCGTCCTCTGACATCATTTGTTGTCGTCCTGGCTGCGCCTGTGCGTCCACGCTGCCCGAAATCACACCTCGCAGTGTCGTCTAATGTGATCCCACAGTGGGCCTGGTATCCATGGCCATGCGCAGTGCATATACTAGCCTCTCACTCCCCTACTTCACGCTTCTTCAGACTAGGCGGCGTCAGCTGATCCCTAATAGCATGCCACGGCCGTGACGCCGCACAGTCTGAAGAAGCAGGAAGGAGGTGAGTGAGAGGCGATGATATGCACTGCGCATGCCCATGGATCCCTGGCCCGCAGTGGGACTACATTAGATGACACTGCAAGGTTGGATCTCGGGCAGCTTGGACGCACAGGCACTGCCAGCCTGACACCTACATGATGTCAGAAGACGGGCACCGCTAACTGTGCATGGCCAAGGGATAACATTACAGTGCGGGCTCCGTGACAGAACCAAACAACGTTGAGGAGGTGGTGCCCGGCACCAAGGGGGTTGGAATGACGGCTGTGCTGTGTCACATTACAAAGGAAAGTCCCACTTCCGGGATGGTTTGACGGTGTGAGGGGACACATTATATGAGTGTGTACTTCAGCGTTTGCTAGGAGCATAATTTTCGGAGCCACCATTTTCCATGTGCAGTATTACTGCTGTACAAGATGGCTCTTTCAGCAACAAATGCCTGGGGGGGGGGGTTAAAGGTTCCCTTTCAACTTGCTCCACTGCAGGCTTCGGCCTACACTCTGCTCCTCTTTGATTCCCTGGGTTTCAACACTGTCAGTTGCCACCTGGAAGTGTTGTCTACACAGAAAAAAACACTAGGTGATGTGTCAGTGGGGTTCAGCACCGCCAGCTGTTCCCCTGCTGTGTAGTCGGCAACGTGTCCAGCACAAGCCACGCTGGCACAACAGAACAAAAGCTGCCACCAGTGCAGGCTTCGGCCTACACTCTGCTCCTCTCCTCCTCCTGCTGACCCTGGGCTCAAACACCGCTAGTTTTTGCCCGGAAGTGCTAGCTGCACAGAGAAAAACACCAGCCAATGTGTTAGTGGGGTTCAGCAACGCCAGCTGTTCCCCTGCTGTGTAGCCGGCAACGTGACCTGCAAACGCCATGCAGGCACAGGAACTGAAATTAAAAGGGAACCTGGCCCCACCCCCCCAGGTGTTTCTATGTATAACAGCCACCTAGTACAGCAGTACTGCTGCATTTGTACAAGGTGGCTGACTTTTTCTCCTTGCCCACGTGGAACTCAACACGTACAAAATGTGTCTCATTGAGACCATTCCACTGTCCCTGAGGTGTGACTTTCCTTTGTAATGATACGCAGCACCCCCCTTGGTAGCGTTTCCCGTCTTTTGTCATCATGGTTAGCTGGCTGCGCCTGTGCATCCGCCCTGCTAGAAACAACGCCCCTCGTTGTCATATTTATTTTGTCAGCGAGGGTGTGGTTTATGGGCACGAGCAGTGCATATGTTCGCCTGTCTTAACTCATCTCCTTCCGCCTTCTTCAGACTGTGCGGCCTCCTGGCCGTGGTAGGCGATAAGGGATCAGCTGAGGCCGCCCAGTCTGGAGCAGGTGTAAGGACATGTGTAAGCGGCAAACCTATTTACTGCACAAGGCCACGAATCCCAGCCACGCAGTGTGATTTTTTTAAAACACACTGTGGGTCTGGGATTCATGTCCATCGCTAACCGCAACGGCCGACATGAAATGAGGTCAGAAGACAGGAAGCGCTCACAGCGCATGGCCAAGGGATCACAATAGCGCAGACTCCTGTACAGCAAATAACAACGCTCAGGAATCTGCGCCCAGTACCTAGGTGCAAATTTTGACACCTGTGCTGCGTCTCGTTAAAAAGACAAGTCACGCCTCCACAACTGTTTGACAGTATAATGGGGTAAATAGTGTACGTGTTTTAGTCAGCGTGTGCAAGGAGCAAAACAAATAGAGCAACCTTTTACTTGTGCAGCATTAATGCTGCACAAGGTGTGGCTCTTGTACCTTGCAACACCTGAGGGGGGGGTTAAAGGTAACCTTTGAAATTGGTTCAACTAGGCTTCGGCCTACACTCTGCTCCTCTACTCCTCCTGCTGACCCTGGGCTCAAACACCGCTAGTTTTTGCCCGGAAATGCTAGCTGCACAGAGAAAAACACCAGCCAATGTGTTAGTGGGGTTCAGCACCGCCTGCTGTTCCCCCGCTGTGTAGCCGGCATCGTGTCCAGCACAAGCCACGCTGGCACAACCGACCAAAAGCTGCCACCAGTGCAGGCTTCGGCCTACACTTTGCTCCTCTCCTCCTCCTCCTGCTGACCCTGGGCTCTAACACCGCTAGTTTTTGCCCGGACATGCAATCTGCACAGAGAAAAACACCAGTCAATGTGTCAGTGGGGTTCAGCAACGCCAGCTGTTCCCCTGCTGTGTAGCTTGCAACGTGACCTGCAAACGCCACGCAGGCACATGAACTGAAATTGAAGGGAGCCTGCCCCCCACCCACAGGTGTTTCTATGTATATCAGCCACCTTGTACAGCAGTACTGCTGCATTTGTACAAGGTGGCTGACTTTTTCTCCTTGCCCACGTGGAACTCAACACGTACAAAATGTGTCTCATTAGAGACCATTACAATGTCCCTGAGGTGTGACTTTCCTTTGTAATGACACGCAGCACCACCCTTGTTAGCGCTGCCCGTCTTTTGACATCATTGGTTAGCTGGCTGCGCCTGTGCATCTCCCCTGCTCGAAACAACGGCCCTCGGTGTCTTATTTTTTTGGACAGCGAGGGTGTGATTGATGGGCATGTGCAGTGCATATGTTTGCCTGTGTTCACTCATCTCCTTCCGCCTTCTTCAGACTGGGTGTCCTCATGGCCGCGGCAGGCGATAAGGGATCAGATGAGGCCGCCCAGTCTGAAGCAGGTGTAAGGACATGTGTGAGCGGCAAACATATTTAGTGCACCAGGGCACGAATCCCAGCACCGCAGTGTGATTTTTTAAAAACACACTGTGGGTCTGGGATTCATGTCCATCGCTAACCGCAACGGCCGACATGAAATGAGGTCAGAAGACAGGAAGCGCTCACAGCGCATGGCCAAGGGATCACAATAGCGCAGACTCCTGTACAGCAAATAACAACGCTCAGGAATCTGCGCCCAGTACCTAGGTGCAAATTTTGACACCTGTGCTGCGTCTCGTTAAAAAGACAAGTCACGCCTCCACAACTGTTTGACAGTATAATGGGGTAAATAGTGTACGTGTTTTAGTCAGCGTGTGCAAGGAGCAAAACAAATAGAGCAACCTTTTACTTGTGCAGCATTAATGCTGCACAAGGTGTGGCTCTTGTACCTTGCAACACCTGAGGGGGGGGTTAAAGGTAACCTTTGAAATTGGTTCAACTAGGCTTCGGCCTACACTCTGCTCCTCTACTCCTCCTGCTGACCCTGGGCTCAAACACCGCTAGTTTTTGCCCGGAAATGCTAGCTGCACAGAGAAAAACACCAGCCAATGTGTTAGTGGGGTTCAGCACCGCCTGCTGTTCCCCCGCTGTGTAGCCGGCATCGTGTCCAGCACAAGCCACGCTGGCACAACCGACCAAAAGCTGCCACCAGTGCAGGCTTCGGCCTACACTTTGCTCCTCTCCTCCTCCTCCTGCTGACCCTGGGCTCTAACACCGCTAGTTTTTGCCCGGACATGCAATCTGCACAGAGAAAAACACCAGTCAATGTGTCAGTGGGGTTCAGCAACGCCAGCTGTTCCCCTGCTGTGTAGCTTGCAACGTGACCTGCAAACGCCACGCAGGCACATGAACTGAAATTGAAGGGAGCCTGCCCCCCACCCCCCCAGGTGTTTCTATGTATAACAGCCACCTTGTACAGCAGTACTGCTGCATTTGTACAAGGTGGCTGACTTTTTCTCCTTGCCCACGTGGAACTCAACACGTACAAAATGTGTCTCATTAGAGACCATTACAATGTCCCTGAGGTGTGACTTTCCTTTGTAATGACACGCAGCACCACCCTTGTTAGCGCTGCCCGTCTTTTGACATCATTGGTTAGCTGGCTGCGCCTGTGCATCTCCCCTGCTCGAAACAACGGCCCTCGGTGTCTTATTTTTTTGGACAGCGAGGGTGTGATTGATGGGCATGTGCAGTGCATATGTTTGCCTGTGTTCACTCATCTCCTTCCGCCTTCTTCAGACTGGGTGTCCTCATGGCCGCGGCAGGCGATAAGGGATCAGATGAGGCCGCCCAGTCTGAAGCAGGTGTAAGGACATGTGTGAGCGGCAAACATATTTAGTGCACCAGGGCACGAATCCCAGCACCGCAGTGTGATTTTTTAAAAACACACTGTGGGTCTGGGATTCATGTCCATCGCTAACCGCAACGGCCGACATGAAATGAGGTCAGAAGACAGGAAGCGCTCACAGCGCATGGCCAAGGGATCACAATAGCGCAGACTCCTGTACAGCAAATAACAACGCTCAGGAATCTGCGCCCAGTACCTAGGTGCAAATTTTGACACCTGTGCTGCGTCTCGTTAAAAAGACAAGTCACGCCTCCACAACTGTTTGACAGTATAATGGGGTAAATAGTGTACGTGTTTTAGTCAGCGTGTGCAAGGAGCAAAACAAATAGAGCAACCTTTTACTTGTGCAGCATTAATGCTGCACAAGGTGTGGCTCTTGTACCTTGCAACACCTGAGGGGGGGGTTAAAGGTAACCTTTGAAATTGGTTCAACTAGGCTTCGGCCTACACTCTGCTCCTCTACTCCTCCTGCTGACCCTGGGCTCAAACACCGCTAGTTTTTGCCCGGAAATGCTAGCTGCACAGAGAAAAACACCAGCCAATGTGTTAGTGGGGTTCAGCACCGCCGTGTAGTGGCGGGGTAGCTCAAAGAATTGATCAATTGTTTGCTAAATGTCTCATATTTGAAATACAGTTAGAATTTATGTGCAATTGCACTTCAGTTATTGCGTTCTGACCATAAGCAGTGCTGGCTTCTTCCCTTTTTTTTGCTTTGCATTGGTATGTGGCTGACCACCACTGTTGCCGTGCACGCTGGGTTATGTGCGCCATTCTTTCTGTGTTCACTGTGATTGATAGGCTGCTGTGCACACACACAGCAGCCCTGCCCCGCCTCAGGCTCAAGTTAATTGTGCACCTGTGTCTCAGCCTGTCTCACCCTTCATCTTTGGTGCGGGTTTGGCAGTGTGGAAGCCAGATCTGAAATGTCCGCACTGGACCTGATCGGCCTTTACCTGCGCTTGCCTTTCCTGGCACCAAGGGAGTGATTCTGAAAATGCTCCAGGTACAGTTCGCATTTAATGTGGTCCTTTTTTTTTTTTTTTTTTATACATTCAGGAAGCCATAATGGCACAACGTAAATAAAATACGAAGATTAGGACTGCCCCATTATGAGATTGCCGTGAAGTGGCGGGGTAGCTCAAAGAATTGATCAATTGTTTGCTAAATGTCTCATATTTGAAATACAGTTAGAATTTATGTGCAATTGCACTTCAGTTATTGCGTTCTGACCATAAGCAGTGCTGGCTTCTTCCCTTTTTTTTGCTTTGCATTGGTATGTGGCTGACCACCACTGTTGCCGTGCACGCTGGGTTATGTGCGCCATTCTTTCTGTGTTCACTGTGATTGATAGGCTGCTGTGCACACACACAGCAGCCCTGCCCCGCCTCAGGCTCAAGTTAATTGTGCACCTGTGTCTCAGCCTGTCTCACCCTTCATCTTTGGTGCGGGTTTGGCAGTGTGGAAGCCAGATCTGAAATGTCCGCACTGGACCTGATCGGCCTTTACCTGCGCTTGCCTTTCCTGGCACCTAGGGAGTGATTCTGAAAATGCTCCAGGTACAGTTCGCATTTAATGTGGTCCTTTTTTTTTTTTTTTTTTATACATTCAGGAAGCCATAATGGCACAACGTAAATAAAATACGAAGATTAGGACTGCCCCATTATGAGATTGCCGTGAAGTGGCGGGGTAGCTCAAAGAATTGATCAATTGTTTGCTAAATGTCTCATATTTGAAATACAGTTAGAATTTATGTGCAATTGCACTTCAGTTATTGCGTTCTGACCATAAGCAGTGCTGGCTTCTTCCCTTTTTTTTGCTTTGCATTGGTATGTGGCTGACCACCACTGTTGCCGTGCACGCTGGGTTATGTGCGCCATTCTTTCTGTGTTCACTGTGATTGATAGGCTGCTGTGCACACACACAGCAGCCCTGCCCCGCCTCAGGCTCAAGTTAATTGTGCACCTGTGTCTCAGCCTGTCTCACCCTTCATCTTTGGTGCGGGTTTGGCAGTGTGGAAGCCAGATCTGAAATGTCCGCACTGGACCTGATCGGCCTTTACCTGCGCTTGCCTTTCCTGGCACCAAGGGAGTGATTCTGAAAATGCTCCAGGTACAGTTCGCATTTAATGTGGTCCTTTTTTTTTTTTTTTTTTTTTTATACATTCAGGAAGCCATAATGGCACAACGTAAATAAAATACGAAGATTAGGACTGCCCCATTATGAGATTGCCGTGAAGTGGCGGGGTAGCTCAAAGAATTGATCAATTGTTTGCTAAATGTCTCATATTTGAAATACAGTTAGAATTTATGTGCAATTGCACTTCAGTTATTGCGTTCTGACCATAAGCAGTGCTGGCTTCTTCCCTTTTTTTTGCTTTGCATTGGTATGTGGCTGACCACCACTGTTGCCGTGCACGCTGGGTTATGTGCGCCATTCTTTCTGTGTTCACTGTGATTGATAGGCTGCTGTGCACACACACAGCAGCCCTGCCCCGCCTCAGGCTCAAGTTAATTGTGCACCTGTGTCTCAGCCTGTCTCACCCTTCATCTTTGGTGCGGGTTTGGCAGTGTGGAAGCCAGATCTGAAATGTCCGCACTGGACCTGATCGGCCTTTACCTGCGCTTGCCTTTCCTGGCACCAAGGGAGTGATTCTGAAAATGCTCCAGGTACAGTTCGCATTTAATGTGGTCCTTTTTTTTTTTTTTTTTTTATACATTCAGGAAGCCATAATGGCACAACGTAAATAAAATACGAAGATTAGGACTGCCCCATTATGAGATTGCCGTGAAGTGGCGGGGTAGCTCAAAGAATTGATCAATTGTTTGCTAAATGTCTCATATTTGAAATACAGTTAGAATTTATGTGCAATTGCACTTCAGTTATTGCGTTCTGACCATAAGCAGTGCTGGCTTCTTCCCTTTTTTTTGTGGCTCTTGTACCTTGCAACACCTGAGGGGGGGGTTAAAGGTAACCTTTGAAATTGGTTCAACTAGGCTTCGGCCTACACTCTGCTCCTCTACTCCTCCTGCTGACCCTGGGCTCAAACACCGCTAGTTTTTGCCCGGAAATGCTAGCTGCACAGAGAAAAACACCAGCCAATGTGTTAGTGGGGTTCAGCACCGCCAGCTGTTCCCCTGCTGTGTAGTCGGCAACGTGTCCAGCACAAGCCACGCTGGCACAACAGAACAAAAGCTGCCACCAGTGCAGGCTTCGGCCTACACTTTGCTCCTCTCCTCCTCCTCCTGCTGACCCTGGGCTCTAACACCGCTAGTTTTTGCCCGGACATGCAATCTGCACAGAGAAAAACACCAGTCAATGTGTCAGTGGGGTTCAGCAACGCCAGCTGTTCCCCTGCTGTGTAGCTTGCAACGTGACCTGCAAACGCCACGCAGGCACATGAACTGAAATTGAAGGGAGCCTGCCCCCCACCCCCCCAGGTGTTTCTATGTATAACAGCCACCTTGTACAGCAGTACTGCTGCATTTGTACAAGGTGGCTGACTTTTTCTCCTTGCACACGTGGAACTCAACAAGTACAAAATGTGTCTCATTACAGACCATTACAATGTCCCTGAGGTGTGACTTTCCTTTTTAATGACACGCAGCACCCCCATTGTTAGCGCTGCCCGTCTCCTGACATCATTGGTTGGCTGGCTGTGCCTGTGCGTCCCCCCTGCCCGACACAACGCCCCCCGTTGTCTCATATATTTTGACTGCGAGGGTGTGATTGATGGGCACGAGCAGTGCATATGTTCCCCTGTTTTCACTCCCCTCCTTCCGCCTTCTTCTGACTGTGCGGCCTCATGGCCGCGGCATGCGATAAGGGATCAGCTGAGGCCGCCCAGTCTGAAGCAGGTGTAAGGACATGTGTGAGCGGCGAACATATTTACTGCACAAGGCCACGAATCCCAGCACCGCAGTGTGACTTTAGGAAAAGCCACTGTGGGTCTGGGATTTATGGCCATCGTTAACCGCACCGGCCAACATGAAATGAGGTCATGAGACGGCCTGCACTAACAGGGTATTGCCAAGGGATAACACAAGAGCGCAGTTTCCTGTACTGCAAATAACAACGGTAAGGAATCTGCGCACAGCACCTAGGTGTAAATTTGTACACCTGTGCTGCGTCTCCTTAAAAAGACTAGTAGTCACGCCTCCACTACTGTTTGACAGTATAATGGGCTAAATAGTGTACGTGTTTAATTCAGCGTGTGCAAGGAGCAAAATTAAATAGAGCAACCTTTGACTTGTGCATCATTAATGCTGTTCAAGGTGTGGCTCTTGTACCTTGCAACACCTGAGGGGGGGGTTAAAGGTAACCTTTGAAATTGGTTCAACTAGGCTTCGGCCTACACTCTGCTCCTCTACTCCTCCTGCTGACCCTGGGCTCAAACACCGCTAGTTTTTGCCCGGAAATGCTAGCTGCACAGAGAAAAACACCAGCCAATGTGTTAGTGGGGTTCAGCACCGCCAGCTGTTCCCCTGCTGTGTAGTCGGCAACGTGTCCAGCACAAGCCACGCTGGCACAACAGAACAAAAGCTGCCACCAGTGCAGGCTTCGGCCTACACTTTGCTCCTCTCCTCCTCCTGCTGACCCTGGGCTCAAACAACGCCAGTTTCTGCCCGGACACGCTAGCTGCACAGAGAAAAACACCAGCCAATGTGTTAGTGGGGTTCAGCACCGCCTGCTGTTCCCCCGCTGTGTAGCCGGCATCGTGTCCAGCACAAGCCACGCTGGCACAACCGACCAAAAGCTGCCACCAGTGCAGGCTTCGGCCTACACTTTGCTCCTCTCCTCCTCCTCCTGCTGACCCTGGGCTCTAACACCGCTAGTTTTTGCCCGGACATGCAATCTGCACAGAGAAAAACACCAGTCAATGTGTCAGTGGGGTTCAGCAACGCCAGCTGTTCCCCTGCTGTGTAGCTTGCAACGTGACCTGCAAACGCCACGCAGGCACATGAACTGAAATTGAAGGGAGCCTGCCCCCCACCCCCCCAGGTGTTTCTATGTATAACAGCCACCTTGTACAGCAGTACTGCTGCATTTGTACAAGGTGGCTGACTTTTTCTCCTTGCACACGTGGAACTCAACAAGTACAAAATGTGTCTCATTACAGACCATTACAATGTCCCTGAGGTGTGACTTTCCTTTTTAATGACACGCAGCACCCCCATTGTTAGCGCTGCCCATCTCCTGACATCATTGGTTGGCTGGCTGTGCCTGTGCGTCCCCCCTGCCCGACACAACGCCCCCCGTTGTCTCATATATTTTGACTGCGAGGGTGTGATTGATGGGCACGAGCAGTGCATATGTTCCCCTGTTTTCACTCCCCTCCTTCCGCCTTCTTCTGACTGTGCGGCCTCATGGCCGCGGCATGCGATAAGGGATCAGCTGAGGCCGCCCAGTCTGAAGCAGGTGTAAGGACATGTGTGAGCGGCGAACATATTTACTGCACAAGGCCACGAATCCCAGCACCGCAGTGTGACTTTAGGAAAAGCCACTGTGGGTCTGGGATTTATGGCCATCGTTAACCGCACCGGCCAACATGAAATGAGGTCATGAGACGGCCTGCACTAACAGGGTATTGCCAAGGGATAACACAAGAGCGCAGTTTCCTGTACTGCAAATAACAACGGTAAGGAATCTGCGCACAGCACCTAGGTGTAAATTTGTACACCTGTGCTGCGTCTCCTTAAAAAGACTAGTAGTCACGCCTCCACTACTGTTTGACAGTATAATGGGCTAAATAGTGTACGTGTTTAATTCAGCGTGTGCAAGGAGCAAAATTAAATAGAGCAACCTTTGACTTGTGCATCATTAATGCTGTTCAAGGTGTGGCTCTTGTACCTTGCAACACCTGAGGGGGGGGTTAAAGGTAACCTTTGAAATTGGTTCAACTAGGCTTCGGCCTACACTCTGCTCCTCTACTCCTCCTGCTGACCCTGGGCTCAAACACCGCTAGTTTTTGCCCGGAAATGCTAGCTGCACAGAGAAAAACACCAGCCAATGTGTTAGTGGGGTTCAGCACCGCCAGCTGTTCCCCTGCTGTGTAGTCGGCAACGTGTCCAGCACAAGCCACGCTGGCACAACAGAACAAAAGCTGCCACCAGTGCAGGCTTCGGCCTACACTTTGCTCCTCTCCTCCTCCTGCTGACCCTGGGCTCAAACAACGCCAGTTTCTGCCCGGACATGCTAGCTGCACAGAGAAAAACACCAGCCAATGTGTTAGTGGGGTTCAGCACCGCCTGCTGTTCCCCTGCTGTGCAGCTTGCAACGTGACCTGCAAACGCCACGCAGGCACATGAACTGAAATTGAAGGGAGCCTGGCCCCCACCCCCAGGTGTTTCTATGTATAACAGCCACCTTGTACAGCAGTACTGCTGCATTTGTACAAGGTGGCTGATGTTTTCTCCTTGCCCACGTGGAACTCAACACGTACAAAATGTGTCTCTTTGAGACCATTCCACTGTCCCTGAGGTGTGACTTTCCTTTCTAATGATACGCAGCACCCCCCTTGGTAGCGCTTCCCGTCTTCTGACATCATTGGTTGGCTACTTGCGCCTGTTCGTCCGCCCTGCCTGAATAAAATGCTCCTCGTTGTCTTAATTATTTTGACTGCGAGGGTGTGATTGATGGGCACGAGCAATGCATATCTTCGCCTGTCTTAACTCATCTCCTTCCGCCTTCTTCAGACTGTGCAGCCTCATGGCCGCGGCATGCGAGAAGGGATCAGCAGAGGCCGCCCAGTCTGAAGCAGGTGTAAGGACGTGTGTGAGCGGCCAAAATATTTACTGCTCAAGGCCACGAATCCCAGCACCGCAGTGTGGCTTTATGAAAAGACACTGTGGGTCTGGGATTTATGGCCATCGTTAACCGCACCGGCCAACATGAAATGAGGTCATAAGATGGGCAGCGCTAACAGGGCATTGCCAAGGGATAACACAAGAGCGCAGACTCCTGTACAGCAAATAACAACGCTCAGGAAGCTGCGCCAAGCACCAAGGCGTTATTTTGGACACCTGTGCTGCGTCTCATCAAAAAACCAAGTCACGCATCCACTACAGTTTGACTGTAGAATGGGGTAAATTGTGTATGTCTTTCATTCAGCGTGTGCAAGTAGACAAATTAATAGAGCAACCTTTCACTTGTGCAGCATTAATACTGCACAAGGTGTGTCTCTTGTACTTTGTAACACCTGAGGGGGGGGTTAAAGGTTTCCTTTGAAATTGGTTCAACTAGGCTTCGGCCTACACTCTGCTCCTCTCCTCCTCCTCCTGCTTCAACACGGGCTCTAACATCGCTAGTTTTTGCCCGCAAGTGCTAGCTGCACAGATAAAAACACACGCCATTGTGTTAGTGGGGTTCAGCAACGCCAGCTGTTCCCCCAGTGTGTAGCCGGCAAAGTGTCCTGCAAACGCAACGCAGACACAAAGCTGCCTCCAGTGCAGGCTTCGGCCTACACTCATCTCCCCCTGCTTACCCTTTGCTCCAACACCGCTAGTTGGGGCTCTAGGAAGACAATCTTTAATAGGCAAGGCAACGCATCCGGGTTCCAGCACCGCCAGCTGGTTCTCGGCAGTGTTCTTGTCACAGGTACTCCCTCGTGCCAAGCCTGGTTTCAGCACCGTCAGCTGTTTCCGGGTTGTGTCAACTTCACTGAGACGCCTATGCTTGCCCCGTCGTGGGGCGGTCGAGTTAGCCAACTCCAGGGTGCCTCCAGTTTAGGAGCTTCCTATGTGGGCTGCGTGAACTGGTAGTCAAGGCTGGTTCTGTAGTGCCAGTAGGCCCAGCTCCCCCTGTAGGACTGTTGGGGTTCGGTAACTGCGGCTGCCTCGCGGCCTAGCTGTTCTCTCCTCTCCTGTGGGCCTTGGGGTCCACCACCTGGTTCCAGCACCGTCAGCTGGTTCCGGGCCGAGCCTTTGGCTTAGGTGCCTCCTCCTGGGTATCCGTGTTCCGCCAACGCCAGGCGGTCCTTGGTAGTGCTTTTAAGCGCGGGCACCTACAGCTTAGCAACCGGGTTCCAGCACCGTCAGCTGGTCCTCGGTCGTGCCATTGGCTCTTGCACACTGGGGCAACGCATCCGGGTTCCAGCACCGCCAGCTGGTTCTCGGCAGTGTTCTTGTCACAGGTACTCCCTCGTGCCAAGCCTGGTTTCAGCACCGTCAGCTGTTTCCGGGTTGTGTCAACTTCACTGAGACGCCTATGCTTGCCCCGTCGTGGGGCGGTCGAGTTAGCCAACTCCAGGGTGCCTCCAGTTTAGGAGCTTCCTATGTGGGCTGCGTGAACTGGTAGTCAAGGCTGGTTCTGTAGTGCCAGTAGGCCCAGCTCCCCCTGTAGGACTGTTGGGGTTCGGTAACTGCGGCTGCCTCGCGGCCTAGCTGTTCTCTCCTCTCCTGTGGGCCTTGGGGTCCACCACCTGGTTCCAGCACCGTCAGCTGGTTCCGGGCCGAGCCTTTGGCTTAGGTGCCTCCTCCTGGGTATCCGAGTTCCGCCAACGCCAGGCGGTCCTTGGTAGTGCTTTTAAGCGCGGGCACCTACAGCTTAGCAACCGGGTTCCAGCACCGTCAGCTGGTCCTCGGTCGTGCCATTGGCTCTTGCACACTGGGGCAACGCATCCGGGTTCCAGCACCGCCAGCTGGTTCTCGGCAGTGTTCTTGTCACAGGTACTCCCTCGTGCCAAGCCTGGTTTCAGCACCGTCAGCTGTTTCCGGGTTGTGTCAACTTCACTGAGACGCCTATGCTTGCCCCGTCGTGGGGCGGTCGAGTTAGCCAACTCCAGGGTGCCTCCAGTTTAGGAGCTTCCTATGTGGGCTGCGTGAACTGGTAGTCAAGGCTGGTTCTGTAGTGCCAGTAGGCCCAGCTCCCCCTGTAGGACTGTTGGGGTTCGGTAACTGCGGCTGCCTCGCGGCCTAGCTGTTCTCTCCTCTCCTGTGGGCCTTGGGGTCCACCACCTGGTTCCAGCACCGTCAGCTGGTTCCGGGCCGAGCCTTTGGCTTAGGTGCCTCCTCCTGGGTATCCGTGTTCCGCCAACGCCAGGCGGTCCTTGGTAGTGCTTTTAAGCGCGGGCACCTACAGCTTAGCAACCGGGTTCCAGCACCGTCAGCTGGTCCTCGGTCGTGCCATTGGCTCTTGCACACTGGGGCAACGCATCCGGGTTCCAGCACCGCCAGCTGGTTCTCGGCAGTGTTCTTGTCACAGGTACTCCCTCGTGCCAAGCCTGGTTTCAGCACCGTCAGCTGTTTCCGGGTTGTGTCAACTTCACTGAGACGCCTATGCTTGCCCCGTCGTGGGGCGGTCGAGTTAGCCAACTCCAGGGTGCCTCCAGTTTAGGAGCTTCCTATGTGGGCTGCGTGAACTGGTAGTCAAGGCTGGTTCTGTAGTGCCAGTAGGCCCAGCTCCCCCTGTAGGACTGTTGGGGTTCAGGTAACTGCGGCTGCCTCGCGGCCTAGCTGTTCTCTCCTCTCCTGTGGGCCTTGGGGTCCACCACCTGGTTCCAGCACCGTCAGCTGGTTCCGGGCCGAGCCTTTGGCTTAGGTGCCTCCTCCTGGGTATCCGAGTTCCGCCAACGCCAGGCGGTCCTTGGTAGTGCTTTTAAGCGCGGGCACCTACAGCTTAGTAACCGGGTTCCAGCACCGTCAGCTGGTCCTCGGTCGTGCCATTGGCTCTTGCACACTGGGGCAACGCATCCGGGTTCCAGCACCGCCAGCTGGTTCTCGGCAGTGTTCTTGTCACAGGTACTCCCTCGTGCCAAGCCTGGTTTCAGCACCGTCAGCTGTTTCCGGGTTGTGTCAACTTCACTGAGACGCCTATGCTTGCCCCGTCGTGGGGCGGTCGAGTTAGCCAACTCCAGGGTGCCTCCAGTTTAGGAGCTTCCTATGTGGGCTGCGTGAACTGGTAGTCAAGGCTGGTTCTGTAGTGCCAGTAGGCCCAGCTCCCCCTGTAGGACTGTTGGGGTTCGGTAACTGCGGCTGCCTCGCGGCCTAGCTGTTCTCTCCTCTCCTGTGGGCCTTGGGGTCCACCACCTGGTTCCAGCACCGTCAGCTGGTTCCGGGCCGAGCCTTTGGCTTAGGTGCCTCCTCCTGGGTATCCGTGTTCCGCCAACGCCAGGCGGTCCTTGGTAGTGCTTTTAAGCGCGGGCACCTACAGCTTAGCAACCGGGTTCCAGCACCGTCAGCTGGTCCTCGGTCGTGCCATTGGCTCTTGCACACTGGGGCAACGCATCCGGGTTCCAGCACCGCCAGCTGGTTCTCGGCAGTGTTCTTGTCACAGGTACTCCCTCGTGCCAAGCCTGGTTTCAGCACCGTCAGCTGTTTCCGGGTTGTGTCAACTTCACTGAGACGCCTATGCTTGCCCCGTCGTGGGGCGGTCGAGTTAGCCAACTCCAGGGTGCCTCCAGTTTAGGAGCTTCCTATGTGGGCTGCGTGAACTGGTAGTCAAGGCTGGTTCTGTAGTGCCAGTAGGCCCAGCTCCCCCTGTAGGACTGTTGGGGTTCAGGTAACTGCGGCTGCCTCGCGGCCTAGCTGTTCTCTCCTCTCCTGTGGGCCTTGGGGTCCACCACCTGGTTCCAGCACCGTCAGCTGGTTCCGGGCCGAGCCTTTGGCTTAGGTGCCTCCTCCTGGGTATCCGAGTTCCGCCAACGCCAGGCGGTCCTTGGTAGTGCTTTTAAGCGCGGGCACCTACAGCTTAGTAACCGGGTTCCAGCACCGTCAGCTGGTCCTCGGTCGTGCCATTGGCTCTTGCACACTGGGGCAACGCATCCGGGTTCCAGCACCGCCAGCTGGTTCTCGGCAGTGTTCTTGTCACAGGTACTCCCTCGTGCCAAGCCTGGTTTCAGCACCGTCAGCTGTTTCCGGGTTGTGTCAACTTCACTGAGACGCCTATGCTTGCCCCGTCGTGGGGCGGTCGAGTTAGCCAACTCCAGGGTGCCTCCAGTTTAGGAGCTTCCTATGTGGGCTGCGTGAACTGGTAGTCAAGGCTGGTTCTGTAGTGCCAGTAGGCCCAGCTCCCCCTGTAGGACTGTTGGGGTTCGGTAACTGCGGCTGCCTCGCGGCCTAGCTGTTCTCTCCTCTCCTGTGGGCCTTGGGGTCCACCACCTGGTTCCAGCACCGTCAGCTGGTTCCGGGCCGAGCCTTTGGCTTAGGTGCCTCCTCCTGGGTATCCGTGTTCCGCCAACGCCAGGCGGTCCTTGGTAGTGCTTTTAAGCGCGGGCACCTACAGCTTAGCAACCGGGTTCCAGCACCGTCAGCTGGTCCTCGGTCGTGCCATTGGCTCTTGCACACTGGGGCAACGCATCCGGGTTCCAGCACCGCCAGCTGGTTCTCGGCAGTGTTCTTGTCACAGGTACTCCCTCGTGCCAAGCCTGGTTTCAGCACCGTCAGCTGTTTCCGGGTTGTGTCAACTTCACTGAGACGCCTATGCTTGCCCCGTCGTGGGGCGGTCGAGTTAGCCAACTCCAGGGTGCCTCCAGTTTAGGAGCTTCCTATGTGGGCTGCGTGAACTGGTAGTCAAGGCTGGTTCTGTAGTGCCAGTAGGCCCAGCTCCCCCTGTAGGACTGTTGGGGTTCAGGTAACTGCGGCTGCCTCGCGGCCTAGCTGTTCTCTCCTCTCCTGTGGGCCTTGGGGTCCACCACCTGGTTCCAGCACCGTCAGCTGGTTCCGGGCCGAGCCTTTGGCTTAGGTGCCTCCTCCTGGGTATCCGAGTTCCGCCAACGCCAGGCGGTCCTTGGTAGTGCTTTTAAGCGCGGGCACCTACAGCTTAGTAACCGGGTTCCAGCACCGTCAGCTGGTCCTCGGTCGTGCCATTGGCTCTTGCACACTGGGGCAACGCATCCGGGTTCCAGCACCGCCAGCTGGTTCTCGGCAGTGTTCTTGTCACAGGTACTCCCTCGTGCCAAGCCTGGTTTCAGCACCGTCAGCTGTTTCCGGGTTGTGTCAACTTCACTGAGACGCCTATGCTTGCCCCGTCGTGGGGTGGTCGAGTTAGCCAACTCCAGGGTGCCTCCAGTTTAGGAGCTTCCTATGTGGGCTGCGTGAACTGGTAGTCAAGGCTGGTTCTGTAGTGCCAGTAGGCCCAGCTCCCCCTGTAGGACTGTTGGGGTTCAGGTAACTGCGGCTGCCTCGCGGCCTAGCTGTTCTCTCCTCTCCTGTGGGCCTTGGGGTCCACCACCTGGTTCCAGCACCGTCAGCTGGTTCCGGGCCGAGCCTTTGGCTTAGGTGCCTCCTCCTGGGTATCCGAGTTCCGCCAACGCCAGGCGGTCCTTGGTAGTGCTTTTAAGCGCGGGCACCTACAGCTTAGTAACCGGGTTCCAGCACCGTCAGCTGGTCCTCGGTCGTGCCATTGGCTCTTGCACACTGGGGCAACGCATCCGGGTTCCAGCACCGCCAGCTGGTTCTCGGCAGTGTTCTTGTCACAGGTACTCCCTCGTGCCAAGCCTGGTTTCAGCACCGTCAGCTGTTTCCGGGTTGTGTCAACTTCACTGAGACGCCTATGCTTGCCCCGTCGTGGGGCGGTCGAGTTAGCCAACTCCAGGGTGCCTCCAGTTTAGGAGCTTCCTATGTGGGCTGCGTGAACTGGTAGTCAAGGCTGGTTCTGTAGTGCCAGTAGGCCCAGCTCCCCCTGTAGGACTGTTGGGGTTCGGTAACTGCGGCTGCCTCGCGGCCAAGCTGTTCTCTCCTCTCCTGTGGGCCTTGGGGTCCACCACCTGGTTCCAGCACCGTCAGCTGGTTCCGGGCCGAGCCTTTGGCTTAGGTGCCTCCTCCTGGGTATCCGTGTTCCGCCAACGCCAGGCGGTCCTTGGTAGTGCTTTTAAGCGCGGGCACCTACAGCTTAGCAACCGGGTTCCAGCACCGTCAGCTGGTCCTCGGTCGTGCCATTGGCTCTTGCACACTGGGGCAACGCATCCGGGTTCCAGCACCGCCAGCTGGTTCTCGGCAGTGTTCTTGTCACAGGTACTCCCTCGTGCCAAGCCTGGTTTCAGCACCATCAGCTGTTTCCGGGTTGTGTCAACTTCACTGAGACGCCTATGCTTGCCCCGTCGTGGGGCGGTCGAGTTAGCCAACTCCAGGGTGCCTCCAGTTTAGGAGCTTCCTATGTGGGCTGCGTGAACTGGTAGTCAAGGCTGGTTCTGTAGTGCCAGTAGGCCCAGCTCCCCCTGTAGGACTGTTGGGGTTCGGTAACTGCGGCTGCCTCGCGGCCTAGCTGTTCTCTCCTCTCCTGTGGGCCTTGGGGTCCACCACCTGGTTCCAGCACCGTCAGCTGGTTCCGGGCCGAGCCTTTGGCTTAGGTGCCTCCTCCTGGGTATCCGAGTTCCGCCAACGCCAGGCGGTCCTTGGTAGTGCTTTTAAGCGCGGGCACCTACAGCTTAGTAACCGGGTTCCAGCACCGTCAGCTGGTCCTCGGTCGTGCCATTGGCTCTTGCACACTGGGGCAACGCATCCGGGTTCCAGCACCGCCAGCTGGTTCTCGGCAGTGTTCTTGTCACAGGTACTCCCTCGTGCCAAGCCTGGTTTCAGCACCGTCAGCTGTTTCCGGGTTGTGTCAACTTCACTGAGACGCCTATGCTTGCCCCGTCGTGGGGCGGTCGAGTTAGCCAACTCCAGGGTGCCTCCAGTTTAGGAGCTTCCTATGTGGGCTGCGTGAACTGGTAGTCAAGGCTGGTTCTGTAGTGCCAGTAGGCCCAGCTCCCCCTGTAGGACTGTTGGGGTTCGGTAACTGCGGCTGCCTCGCGGCCTAGCTGTTCTCTCCTCTCCTGTGGGCCTTGGGGTCCACCACCTGGTTCCAGCACCGTCAGCTGGTTCTCGGCAGTGTCTTTTGCTCTTGTACCTTCTGCTCCCCATCCTGGTTCCAGTACCGTCAGCTGGTTCCGGGCAGAGCCTTTGGCTTAGGTGCCTCCTTCTGGGTATCCAAGTTCCACCAATGTCAGGTGGTCCTTGGTAGTGCTTTCAGGCACGGGTACCTCCTGCTTAGTAACCGGGTTCCAGTAACGTCAGCTGGTCCTTGGTAGTTCCATTGGCTCTTGGACATTCGGCTACCCATCCGGGTTCCAGTACCGTCAGCTGGTTCTCGGCAGTGTCTTTTGCTCTTGTACCTTCTGCTCCCCATCCTGGTTCCAGTAACGTCATCTGGTTCCGGGCAGAGCCTTTGGCTTAGGTGCCTCCTTCTGGGTATCCGAGTTCCGCCAACGTCAGGCGGTCCTTGGTAGTGCTTTTTAGCACGGGTACCTCCTGCTTAGTAACCGGGTTCCAGTAACGTCAGCTGGTCCTCGGTAGTTCCATAGGCTCTTGAACCTTCGGGTAGCCATCCGAGTTCCAGTTCCATCAGCTGGTTCTTGGCATTTTCTCAGCCTTCTTGTACCTTCTGCTACATTTCCAAGTTGAAGACCCTAACGTCGACAACCCGGAAGACCACCCCGATGACGACGACCCGGAAGACCACCCCGATGACGATGACGACGACGACGGCGGAGACGACGACGGCTGAGACGACGACGGCGGAGATGACGACACTGGAGACGAAGACCCTGGAGACGACAACATGGAAGACCGAGAAGCAGAAGAACAAGAGGCTGCAGAACAAAGAGCAGAAGAACATTAAGCATAAGACTTAATATCAGTGCAAAAGATATTATCTAAATTATATGCAGAAGAAGACTAAGCAGTGTATGGGGGTGAGTCCGTTCCTCCTCGTGGTGCCCCTGGATAAAGCCTGATGCTGCAGGCCAAACTGAACGCGGACAAATGTAACTTTTGTGACTGGCAGAACGGAAGGTGTAATCTTCCAACTTTTATAGATAACAACTACGGGAATGCCTGTCACAAATGAGAATATGATGAAGAAGTAGAATAGGAAGAATAATAACAGTGGAATAAAAAGAATATGTAGAATAGGAAGAATAATAATAGTTGAAGAAAATGAATATGAAGAATGTAATAAAAAAAAAAAATAGGTAGAAGATGAAGAAGAAGATGAATAAGGTGAAGAAGTTGATGTCAAGGATGCTGATGATGATGAAGATGAAAGTGTGGGAAAAGAAAAAAAAAAAAGAAAAAAAAGAAGGGGAAGGGCGTGGAATAGTGAAACATCAATATCTGACAAAATAAAAAAAATTTACATACTCAATATCTTTTTCAATCCGAACGTCTTTAAAAAAAAAAACAAAACATGCTATTCTATTTGATTGGACTAATCCTCATTGCCTTTAATGTCTCCGCCACCTCCCCCATACATCCTACATTATTCTTAGTTGTTTTCCTTCAGGTAGAATGAACCTACAAGGAAAGAAAGGGTTTATTTTAATTCCGATATTTTGGTCCCATTGACTTGCATTGGGATCGGGTATCGGTATCGGCGATATCCGATATTTTTTGAATATCGGCCGATCCAAACCGATACCGATACTTTCCGATATCGGAAGGTATCGCTCAACACTAATCACAATATCTAAGCAACCTGTAGAGAAAATGGGCAAATTTACCCATTGGAGCCTCCTTACAACACTTGGCCCATGTGCTGCAGAACCTGCTTCACATGTGATATGTCCACCCCTGTCCAAAAAGCAAAAGAAAAGCTTTTAAATTATGTTTAATAGTCCTTTCCTGCAGTTAGAAAACTAGTTCAGGACCGCTGGCAATCAGTGCTACTGTGTGTCGGGAACATGCCTACAGAAGTGTGACTGACACCCCAGCAAGTGCATTATAGAGGCTATTAGAAGGCTGATAAAGTGCTGCTTTTAGTGTTAAATAACGGTGTTCGGTTCCATTTAAATTGATGAAAAAATGGGAAATTTGTAAAAGAAAAATTGGGATTCTGTCACTTTATTCTGAGAACCCTAATTACATAACATAACATAACATAGTAAGGCCGAAAAAAGACATTTGTCCATCCAGTTCAGCCTATATTCCATCATAATAAATCCCCAGATCTACGTCCTTCTACAGAACCTAATAATTGTATGATACAATATTGTTCTGCTCCAGGAAGACATCCAGGCCTCTCTTGAACCCCTCGACTGAGTTCGCCATCACCACCTCCTCAGGCAAGCAATTCCAGATTCTCACTGCCCTAACAGTAAAGAATCCTCTTCTATGTTGGTGGAAAAACCTTCTCTCCTCCAGACGCAAAGAATGCCCCCTTGTGCCCGTCACCTTCCTTGGTATAAACAGATCCTCAGCGAGATATTTGTATTGTCCCCTTATATACTTATACATGGTTATTAGATCGCCCCTCAGTCGTCTTTTTTCTAGACTAAATAATCCTAATTTCGCTAATCTATCTGGGTATTGTAGTTCTCCCATCCCCTTTATTAATTTTGTTGCCCTCCTTTGTACTCTCTCTAGTTCCATTATATCCTTCCTGAGCACCGGTGCCCAAAACTGGACACAGTACTCCATGTGCGGTCTAACTAGGGATTTGTACAGAGGCAGTATAATGCTCTCATCATGTGTATCCAGACCTCTTTTAATGCACCCCATGATCCTGTTTGCCTTGGCAGCTGCTGCCTGGCACTGGCTGCTCCAGGTAAGTTTATCATTAACTAGGATCCCCAAGTCCTTCTCCCTGTCAGATTTACCCAGTGGTTTCCCGTTCAGTGTGTAATGGTGATATTGATTCCCTCTTCCCATGTGTATAACCTTACATTTATCATTGTTAAACCTCATCTGCCACCTTTCAGCCCAAGTTTCCAACTTATCCAGATCCATCTGTAGCAGAATACTATCTTCTCTTGTATTAACTGCTTTACATAGTTTTGTATCATCTGCAAATATCGATATTTTACTGTGTAAACCTTCTACCAGATCATTAATGAATATGTTGAAGAGAACAGGTCCCAATACTGACCCCTGCGGTACCCCACTGGTCACAGCGACCCAGTTAGAGACTATACCATTTATAACCACCCTCTGCTTTCTATCACTAAGCCAGTTACTAACCCATTTACACACATTTTCCCCCAGACCAAGCATTCTCATTTTGTGTACCAACCTCTTGTGCGGCACGGTATCAAACGCTTTGGAAAAATCGAGATATACCACGTCCAATGACTCACCGTGGTCCAGTCTATAGCTTACCTCTTCATAAAAACTGATTAGATTGGTTTGACAGGAGCGATTTCTCATAAACCCATGCTGATATGGAGTTAAACAGTTATTCTCATTGAGATAATCCAGAATAACATCCCTCAGAAACCCTTCAAATATTTTACCAACAATAGAGGTTAGACTTACTGGCCTATAATTTCCAGGTTCACTTTTAGAGCCCTTTTTGAATATTGGCACCACATTTGCTATGCGCCAGTCCTGCGGAACAGACCCTGTCGCTATAGAGTCACTAAAAATAAGAAATAATGGTTTATCTATTACATTACTTAGTTCTCTTAGTACTCGTGGGTGTATGCCATCCGGACCCGGAGATTTATCTATTTTAATCTTATTTAGCCGGTTTCGCACCTCTTCTTGGGTTAGATTGGTGACTCTTAATATAGGGTTTTCATTGTTTCTTGGGATTTCACCTAGCATTTCATTTTCCACCGTGAATACCGTGGAGAAGAAGGTGTTTAATATGTTAGCTTTTTCCTCGTCATCTACAACCATTCTTTCCTCACTATTTTTTAAGGGGCCTACATTTTCAGTTTTTATTCTTTTACTATTGATATAGTTGAAGAACAGTTTGGGATTAGTTTTACTCTCCTTAGCAATGTGCTTCTCTGTTTCCTTTTTGGCAGCTTTAATTAGTTTTTTAGATAAAGTATTTTTCTCCCTATAGTTTTTTAGAGCTTCAATGGTGCCATCCTGCTTTAGTAGTGCAAATGCTTTCTTTTTACTGTTAATTGCCTGTCTTACTTCTTTGTTTAGCCACATTGGGTTTTTCCTATTTCTAGTCCTTTTATTCCCACAAGGTATAAACCGCTTACACTGCCTATTTAGGATGTTCTTAAACATTTCCCATTTATTATCTGTATTCTCATTTCTGAGGATATTGTCCCAGTCTACCAGATTAAGGGCATCTCTAAGCTGTTCAAACTTTGCCTTCCTAAAGTTCAATGTTTTTGTGACTCCCTGACAAGTCCCCCTAGTGAAAGACAGGTGAAACTGTACAATATTGTGGTCGCTATTTCCTAGATGCCCGACCACCTGCAGATTTGTTATTCTGTCAGGTCTATTAGATAGTATTAGGTCTAAAAGTGCTGCTCCTCTGGTTGGATTCTGCACCAATTGTGAAAGATAATTTTTCTTGGTTATTAGCAGAAACCTGTTGCCTTTATGGGTTTCACAGGTTTCTGTTTCCCAGTTAATATCCGGGTAGTTAAAGTCCCCCATAACCAGGACCTCATTATGGGTTGTTTTATTTTTCTACTGAAGGAGCTGTGTGAGGGCTCGTTTTGCGTGGTGAGATGACATTTTTATTTATACTATTATTGGTTGAACAAGATAATTTGATCTCTTTTTATTACCTTTTTTTGGGGATCTGTTGTGACCCAAAACATTTTGGAGTCCTGTTTTTTTTCTCTTTATGGCATTTTCTAAAGATATTATTTTCTTATTTTAAAAGACCAGCATTAATAAATCATAAATATTTGAATTTTTATGTTTTTAAATAAAAAAAAACTTTTTTTACTTTTTTATTGCTTAAGAGACATGAATTTGTGATTGTTCCATACACTACAATGCTATAGTATTGCAATATATAGACAAAAATGATGTTCTCCTATATAGGTCAGCCATAGTATGTACTAATCTGGTCTGTTATAAAAACCAGGCTAGTACATGTCATTCGCTGGCCTCTGTTGCGCTCCATTAATATGCACTCAAAACCTGTTACGTCTGCAACTTGCTAACATGACTGGCTCTTCAGATCGAACTTGTCCAGAGCAAACAAGACATTTGCTCTTCATCCCCTGACAGCCCATCATAGATGTGCTCATGAAGATGATCCTGTGAGTGGCTACAAGGGATGAGACCTCAAGAGTGTGCAGTGCCTGTTCCTATATAAAGGGCCCCTCCTGTCTATAGTGATTGTGGGTGATATATACCCTTAAGGTACCGTTACACTAAACGATTTACCAATGATCACGACCAGCGATACGACCTGGCCGTGATCGTTGGTAAGTCATTGTGTGGTTGCTGGAGAGCTGTCACACAGACAGCTCTCCAGCAACCAACGATGCCGAAGTCCCCGGGTAACCAGGGTAAACATCGGGTTACTAAGCGCATGGCTGCACTTAGTAACCCGATGTTTACCCTGGTTACCATTGTAAAAGTAAAAAAAAAAAAACACTACATACTCACATTCCTGTCACGTCCCCCAGCGTCAGCTTCCCTGCACTGTGTAAGCGCCGGCCGTAAAGTAGAGCGGTGACATCACCGCTGTGCTCTGCTTTACGGCCGGCCGGCGCTGACACAGTCAGTGCGGGAAGCTGACGCCGGGGGATGTGACAGGAATGTGAGTATGTACTGTTTTATAACTTTTACAATGGTAACCAGGGTAAATATCGGGTTACTAAGCGCGACCCTGCGCTTAGTAGCCCGATATTTACCCTGGTTACCAGTGAACACATCGCTGGATCGGCGTCACACACGCCGATCTAGCGATGACAGCGGGTGATCAGCAACCAAAAAAAAGGTCCTGATCATTCCCAGCGATCAACGATCTCCCAGCAGGGGCCTGATCGTTGGTCGCTGTCACGCATAACGATTTCGCTAACGTTATCGTTGCTACGTCACAAAAAGCAACTATATCATTAACGAAATCGTTATGTGTGAAGGTACCTTTAGCCACTAAGCACAATTGTCTCTTCCTCCCTAACTATTCCCTCTCTGCTCCTGCATGGCCTGCATGGGGGAGGGAAGGACGGTGTCCTGTTTGTCATGAATTGAAGCCTTTACATGCCTCTCTTGATGATCCGAGCGAGCGTAGTAACAGCCACCCCAACATCGTCTATTGCAGTGTAGTCTATCGATGTTCGCACCTGTCCTAATGATGAACTATCAGTATTTTAGACCTGTAAAACTAATTTAAGTAATATCTTGCTGTGGGATTTTTGGACAAATAAAAATATTGCAAAAAGTTACATACATATTATATATCTTTTAGGTGGCTGTAAGTCAGCAACACTTGGAATGCTAAGTGTTGACAACACAAGACTACACATCAACTTTTCCTATTCAGATTACATGTCCAAAGATTAAATTTTATTGCTGCTACATTGCACCATAATGTAAGATAATGTGATTGCAGGTTAAACAATCCCAATTTGTGCAGTGTTTTTTTTACTAATTATGTGTCATGGTGCAACACAGGGCACATATCATAAATGATGCACAGATCACGTCACACAAGCGCATAAATCATACATATCATACAAGCATAGAGAAAGCATCATCCATGCAATGATGCATCATACATATCATACATATTAAACACATAAAACAAGCTCACGGAACATGTAACACAAGCACCGAGCACACATTTTACACATCACTCAAGTACAGAGTACTTGTCATACACATTGCACAAGTAGAATCCACACATCAAACAAGGCATTTTATCAAATGTAACAACACAGGGTACAGATATTACATGCAAAAAACATGAAGCATGCACAAGGCACATTTCACATAAGCAAAGTACACAAATCATACATGTCAAACAAATGAACAAGTACAGGACACAAGCACAGCGAACACATCATATAAGTAACCACACAGGTTACACGTCAAACATGTCACATAAGCATTGAACACACTTCAAACATTCAAACAGCACAGTGCACACATTATACATTTTGTAAAGCAAAGGGCACACATCATCCATGTCAAATACATTAAACAAGCACAATGAAGTCAACTACAGGTTATACGTAGCACAAAACCACATTACATACATGGCAATAAAGGATCAGTCACATTGATATGATTACTCAGACACTGGTGACTTCAAAAAGTTCCACCCTCCATATCACAAAAATTCTCACTGTGAACTTTGGTGAACTCACTGAGCTCAGTGCTGCACTGTGAGACTTTTTCTCACAGTGCTAGCGATGAGGTCACCGCACTTCTTTGGCTCAGCTGGGATCGTGGCCTCAGTGACCTGCAGTAACCTCGATGACGTCACCAATAATCACTTATGCTGTACCAGCAATAGCTCATTCTCCAGTGGTTTCCAGTCTGGACAATCGCATCTTGGCGCCGTCCAGGTTGAAAACTACTTATCGCAGAGATGGATTATGGTGTGGGACAGAAAGTTGGACAGCTGAGGGATAAGGTTGTTTTTTATTTTTGTTTTTACAGGTGATGATGGATTCAATGGAATGGGAGCAAGATGAGAATGATGTGTGCAAGATGGCCATCAGACAGGTCATTCAGGGGAGATATGTATCATCGACATTGGTAGCTTTGGTGATGTAAGGTCGGGAAAACATGCAACAGAAAGCATGCAAGCATGTCAACAGAGATGGGTGGGATTGACTGCTTTTTTGTTTGCTTATGCTTAAGTAGGCTTATGGAGTTTAATAAACCTGACTGGACATTTTTATAAAACTGCTTCCTTTGCTTACGTCAACTACAGCAGAGTGAATACAAAACCCTACATATGCTTGCTATTTTTAAATAAAAAAGAAAAAGGGTGTTTTTTTCTTTTGACTTTATTCTGTCTGTGTGTGTATTTACAATGTAACTATAGGATTACTAAGGATAGGCATTTATTGTTACTTTTTAGAAAACAAAATGTGGGCACTGTTTTCTAGGGCACTTGCACAGGGCATTAATATTTTAACCCCTTCACGACATGCATCGTACATGTACAGGGCATGTTGTGTCTCCCAGTGAGGGGAGCCTTTAATATGGGCTGCAGCGCTGAGACCACATCTTTTTCAGCACATGTCAGCTGATTTCATTAGCTGACATGTGCCCCTAACAGTCACGGCTGGAATCGTGATCCACCCGCAGCTATTCACATGATAAATACCACTGTCAATCTGTCACAAACCTCACCCATCAGCACCCTTGTCACATGACTGTGGGTCGCTGTTTGATTGGTACGACAACTTAGGGTCTGCAGGAGACCCATGTGGTTGCCATAGCCGGGTAGCTATGAGCACTGCCAGTGGTCAGTGCTCATAGCAAATGAGCAATTCTGCTACATAAAGTGGGAATTTATTTTCTTCTGCTTCCATTATAATTGTAGATTTACATATTATTATTTTTCCCCTGTTTCTAACAATTAGGACAACATTTTTATTTGATTTACATCTGTTATCTTACCAGGTTGGGAAGATTTTACATGTAAACAAACCTCTCCTCTTTGTTTATTTGTATTGTTATTCCTGAAAAGACTGTAGTCCTGTAAAATTACAATCCAGCCAAGGCCGTTGTCCAACCATGCCTCTGATATCCCCCACTACATCTTACTTTTCTTTAACGTTATTAATTCTAACTCATCAATCTTATTTGACCGGTTTCTGACAAACTATGTTACCTTCTTATACAATAACTGCCCTCCCTTAATGAATAGCTTAAACACTTCTCCAGTATTCCAGCAATTTTTTCTCCAGCACAACTACACCCTTCCCATTACATGCTGCACCATTCTTACATACTCTTGGACAGTAACCAACTAGTGTGCATGGCGTCACTCCATACACTTGTGTTGAGCAAGGCCGCACCCCGCTTAGTGACTCTGCTGTCCAGTGAACATGGCCTACTAGAGGGTGTGGCTTCACTTCATACAAGTGTATGGATGCAAAGCCATGCCCACTGTCCAGGGGTATGTATAACTCATGCATACTCTCAGACCTTAGCTTAGAAACTGGCGAATCCCCACAGTGCACAATGCGTGAGCTGAGGAGATTCATAAGTCTGCAATCACACAGAGTGACTGCAGACTTATTGATTTGAACCAGACAACACCTTTAACCACTTATTTATCTCACTAATATCCTGCTGCCTCTGGAACAAGGCACATGATACCAGTGTGATTTCAGACAATACTACCTTTAACATCATTTCTTTAAGCTGCCCAAATCCCAGCAATTACTTTAAAGAACTTTCCATATGTCTCTAACTTTGTCATGCTGATGTGCACTATAAGTTCAGAAATACAGTATATTTACAGGTAGTGTGCTTGTAATTTAATATACATAGAAAAGTCCAGAAGAAAATATGTATTTCCATAACTCTATATATAAACCAAAAAAAATCCACATTTTATTTTACTTTTTTTTCTACTTGCTGCGTTTAGAAATATATTATGATGTGCAGCAGAAGTAACATACATTTTGAAGTAGTTTTTTTATGATGACAGCATTGTTTATATTAAAAATATTTATAACATCTTTAAGTGATCAATTAATGTCATAATAGCAATTACTGATGAGAAATAAAAAAAAATCTGTTAATTTACCTTTGGCATAGCAACAACTGCCTAATAACTCATGTTCCAGTTAACAAAGAAATAGAAGAATAGAATAAAAGAAATAAAGTAACATTTAAGTAGCATTTCTTGAAATCTACATTCAGTAGCATTGGTCAGAATTGCCTAATTGGGCCCACAGTGTATGGCCAAGCTGAAAATTACAGAGAACGCTATAGGGATTTTCCAAAAGTATGTTATCTGAAGATTTGGATATCAACGTCAAATATGTTAATTGTGTCCTTCTGTATTATATGTCCATAATAGGAAAGAATGGATATATTTAAATGGAAATTAATTTTACTTGAACATTACAAAAATACTCAAACACCAAAATGCTGATTGTTTTAAGTTGCTTCCATGCAGATTCAGCAAGACTGTATTTTATAATTCAAAGGATAAAAAAAATTAATTCGACCATATACCACTTGCCCATCTGACCCTCAACTCACTGTTCCCGGTCAGGTCATCAACTTATCTTCTTTTCACCATTGAAATCCCTTGAAGCACCTGTGTGCATAATGTCATGGCGCACTCCTTGACGTAATGACATGCCCTTGTTCAGAACCAACTCAGGCCTCAGCATAGCTGAAAGTTTTGATTTGGTATGAAGAAGCCCCGGGGAATTCAGCTCTTGTGATGATAAAAAGAACATGTGCTAAGGACCACACTGTTGAAAGTGATAAGTAAAGGGGCCAGAGCGGTATCGTGAGTATAAGTATTAATATATATATTTTTTTACATCTTACACTTATTCAGCTCTGTGGTCTAGAAAGACCCAAGAGCATGAAAAGAAACATTCGATTGGTGGAGAATAGCTTCCCTGTGAATCAAATTTCCTTTTAAAGAAAGCACAGACAGGCAAAAATAAATTTTGCCTGATCTGCTCATCTCTAGACCATAAAGATAACTATCCCCATAAGCTTGAGATGTGAAAGGTCAAGTTGATTTCAAATAAATTGACATGTCTGACATTGACAAAATACCCACTGTTATCTACAGTAGGCCTCATTCAGATCTCAGTGTTTTTTACATATACAAAACAATTCTACATGTGTCATCATTGTTTAGGATCATTGTGCCATCAGTGTTTTTCGTATAGGAATAAATAAACAAATTATAAATCTTCTGTCCTTTGAAATATTAAATGTGGACAGTGTATGGATGGCACATGAATGCCGTACATGTGCTATCCTTGTTTTTCACAGAACCATAGAATCGTATTGTATTCATATTGAAAACATGACCCGGATAAATACAGACAAATGAATAGCAGCATAGATTTTGAGGAGTACATGTTGTATCTATGTGTAGAACTCATACATGCAACACGGGCAACTGAATGGGGTCATAAGAAGAGCGCCAAGCTAAGGCCTCATTCAGACATCAGTGTTGCACATTTGTTTTATCTCTGGGGACGACACATTGATCTAAAACTCTGATGATGCTAATATCATTTTTGGCCTGCATGAAATACTCTGACATTTGAATAAGGCCACAATATGTGATCATTTTACTAAGGTAAATTGGGCATCCAAGCTAAAATTCTAAAAAAAAAAATGTTTTTGCCGTGTACCATATTTTATTATGTGTTTTTGACTTCAAACCAATTTTATTTTGTTCTTTCCCTGTTTTACATAGGTACAACACAAACCCATTAAAGTATCTGAGGATCTTAACATGTTTGTGATTTTTCGCTACCATGTATTTTTACAAATCTCATGGAGACATGACCATTTTTTTCCAAAAGCACAGATGAAAAGTACCAATATAAATCTATAGGTCTGTAAAAAACATGTGCAGTACACAGATGGTGCTATCCATCTGTAACATTGCAAAGGACAGAGATTTATTTATTTATCCATACATGAGAAACACTGGTGACATACTGATCAAACACTCATGACCATTTTTTTGTGAAAGTGACTTCTGAATGAGGCCTTAGACAAAATTTGCATTCTGAAAAGTGGCTGTAGAAAAATTTTTTTGCTTTAAAATGGCAATTAGGAATAAGAGTATAGCAACCCCTCAGAGTCCAAAATTCTCTGGGATTTCAGCTACCAGGGATAGCTGAGACCTTGGAGAACATGATAAAGGCCGTTTTTTATGGACCTCGATCATGTAATCACCGTTATTCAATGAATAATGGCCATCATGTAAAGAAAAAGTGTTTCTACTACTATAATCATTTATCTCTTGTCTGACATGATATGCATGTTGGAGAAGATAGAAATTATGTTTCTAATTTCCCCCCAGTACCTCCGTCATCCCCCGGGCCCTCCTACTCCATCCAAAGCTCTCTACTTCCTTTTCCTGAAAAAAAATGATGGACACATGCGCAGAGCACTCGCTGAGTTCTTCAGGCCAGCTGCGATCGAAAGGAAGTGAGTAGCAAATTGTGCTGTTCACTTTTTTGTGTTAGGCTGCCGTCACACTAGCAGTATTTGGTCAGTATTTTACATCAGTATTTGTAAGCCAAAACCAGGAGTGGGTGATAAATGCAGAAGTGGTGCATATGTTTCTATTATACTTTTCCTCTATTTGTTCCACTCCTGGCTTTGACTTACAAATACTGATGTAAAATACTGACCAAATACTGCTAGTGTCACGGCAGCCTTACTGTGAAGACATAGCATTGTATCTTAATTAACCAGACGCCTATTTTTAGAAAACCAAGAAGAATAGACTTATGTGTATGTTAGCTTTTGAATTTAAGCATTTTTTTCTGGCAAGAAAACAGAATTTTGTTTGTGTAAGCATGTAATATTGACTTGTAATCTGATATGTGATATAACATAGTGTGCTCTTATCCTTGATGACTAGTGATATGCTAGTTATGCATTGGGGAGCCCAGATAGTTTGTTGATTTTTAAAATAGAGGAGGAAAGTCTATGCAAATAGATTACATAATCAAACAAGGCAGCTTGGTTGTTATAATCTTCCTGTTATCTGTGATGGTGGACTGAAGGACACTGGTTTAATATAAAAAAGTGATATGCCACTGAGAGACACAGAGACACAGAGACAGAGAAACTGAGAGAGAACCAAAGATTCTGCCAACACATCCAAACATCCAGGGCACCCTACAGGACTGCTGCCATTACACAATGGCTCCATCATGAGTGATATGGATCAATCATTATACAGGAAACAGCCTAGGATACCTAGGTCCTGGATGGAAGAATACAGATCTGCTCCATTGACCATCGCTGAACCATGGATACATTTGGACAAAGCCAGGATTGGGACCGGCTGATTCCCTGGCTCCTTAGAGATGTACAGAGAAGCCAGGTTGTGACCCTCAGGTCAACTGACCTTGTACCTCACTGGACTGTCATCTTCCTAAGCTTGTTGTTACCTCTTCTCAAGTGTGTACCACAGTTGGAGTCGACCCTGGGAGCTCTGATGTAACAGCTGCCATTATCCCGGCTAGTCAACGGAAGGGTGAGACTCTGTAATGTGCACAATATTTTGGTACAATATTTGCGACTCCTGCAGACCATTCCATCTAAGTCTGCATTCCAAATGGTGCTCCTTCCCTTCCGAGCTCTGCCATGCACCCAAACGGTGGTTCCCCCACATATGGGGTATCAGCGTACTCTGGACAAATTGGACAACAACTTTTAGGGTCCAATTTCTCATGTTACCCTTGAAAAAATACAAAACTGGGGGCTAAAAAATATTTTTTTGTGAAAAAAGAATAATTTTTTATTTTCACGGCTCCGTGTTATAAACTGTAGTGAAACAATTGGAGGTTCAAAGTTCTCACAACACATCTAGATAAGTTCCTTAGGGGGTCTTCTTTACAAAATGGTGTCACTTGTGGGGGTTTCAATGTTTAGGCACATCAGAGGCTCTCCAAACGCGACATGGCATCCCATCTCAATTCCAGTCAATTTTTCATTGAAAAGTCAAATGACGCTCCTTCCCTTCTAAGCTCTGCCATGCACCCGAACGATGGCTTACCCCCACATAAGGGGTATACGCGTACTCAGGACAAATGGAACAACAACTTTTGGGGTCCAATTTCTTCTGTTACTCTTGGGAAAAAAAAATTGTGCTGATGTAAAGTAGACATGTGAAAAATGTTACTTATTAATAGTGTTGAGCGATACCGTCCGATACTTGAAAGTATCGGTATCGGATAGTATCGGCCGATACCCGAAAAGTATCGGATATCGCCGATACCGATATCCGATACCAATACAAGTCAATGGGACACCAAGTATCGGAAGGTATCCTGAAGGTTCCCAGGGTCTGAAGGAGAGGAAACTCTCCTTCAGGCCCTGGGATCCATATTAATGTGTAAAATAAAGAATTAAAATAAAAAATATTGATATATTCACCTCTCCGGCGGCCCCTGGACATCACCGCGGGTAACCGGCAGGCTTCTTTGTTTAAAATGAGCGCGTTTAGGACCTGAGAATGACGTCGCGGCTTCTGATTGGTCGCGTGCCGCTCATGTGACCGCCACGCGACCAATCAGAAGCCGCGACGTCATTCGCAGGTCCTAAATTCCTAGAATGAGGAGTTTAGTGCCTGAGAATGACGTCACAGCTTCTGATTGGTCGCGTGACGGTCACATGAGTGGCACGCGACCAATCAGAAGCCGCGACGTCATTCTCAGGTCCTAAACGCGCTCATTTTAAACAAAGAAGCCTGCCGGTTACCCGCGGTGATGTCCAGGGGCCGCCGGAGAGGTGAATATATCAATATTTTATATTTTAATTCTTTATTTTACACATCACTATGGATCCGATACCGATTCCCGATACCACAAAAGTATCGGAACTCGGTATCGGAATTCCGATACCGCAAGTATCGGCCGATACCCGATACTTGCGTTATCGGAATGCTCAACACTACTTATTAAGTATTTTGTGTGACATATATCTGTGATTTAAGGGCATACAAATTCAAAATTGGAAAATTGCGACATTTTCAAAACTTTCACCAAATTTCCATTTTTTTCACAACTAAATGCAGGGAATATCAAGTAAATTTTACCACTATCATGAAGTACAATATGTCGCGAGAAAACCTTGTCAGAATCATCAGAATCCATTGAAGCGTTCCAGAGTTATAACCTCATAAACGGACAGTGGTCAGAATTGTAAAAATTGGCCCGTCATTAACATGCAAACCACCCTTGGGGGTTAAGGGGTTAATCATCGCCAGAAATGCGTCAGGTGTATCTCATGTTTTTAACTTGGTTTGACACGCCGAAATAAAGTTTTTTTTCTTTTATTTCTTGGTTGGAGTGCCTTTACTTCCTTTTTCCTTTCCAATTTCTGCTGAACTCTACAGAAGTAATGGTCTGTCTTGCTAATGGATAGGACATTATCTGATTTCATAGGTAATAACACTGCTGTGACTTATAGAAGAGCATGTAATTTATGTGATCAACTTGTACATAGTTGCTCTAAAGGGTTTCAACAAGATTCATTTTTGGATGCAAAGGTCCTGCATGGGGATGTTCCCTTTGTGTGTGTCAAAATGTAGATGGTAATCTTACTTTATAAATGTTCATGATTAATCACTATATATATATGCACTTGTTGTTAGGGCTAGCGGAACGTACCAAGTAATAGAGAGAATGATACGAGGTGCGTTCGCAGCCCGGGATCCACCGTGCAGAGATACCTGCTGCTAAGTAATGGCGGATGGACACTGAGCTCACACATGGGTTAAACTTCACCCCGTGTGAAATGAAAGTGACCTCTGTTGCCTCACAGAGTCGCGCTCTACACAGAAACTAATACCCTAACTAGGGTTGTGCTTGCTCTGGAACTATTCTGTGCTAACCTTACACATGAAGGAACCAGATGCTAAGCTAAGGCTAATTGCCCCCACTGACGCTAGCTGCCTGCCTGAGTGTACAGCTGCAAAGCTAAGAGACTCACACCACATATATACTGAGTGGTAGAGTATCCACTGGCAACAGCCAAACGCAAATGATACTTGCGCATGGCCGTGCAGCCATGCAAACCTTTTATAGTTGTAGCTCTCCAGGACCTTCCTAGTGGACCAACAGGAGCCGCTACAGGACCTGAGTGTGTGACCCCCAACCTCCAATGGGAGGTCCTCCCCTGGGCATGCTCAGAATGAGAAAAGCAGGATTTAGTCCCAGGAGCGCCTGCTCACTGACGAACAGTACTGGTTATAATGGCTGAACCTGGAAGGGCAGCAGCCAGTAACCAAATGTGCAGTATCTGTCCAAGCCAGGTGCTGGGACCGACATCTCCACTGAGCAGGTTCCACTGCGGCTGGAGAAGAATGGGAGATCGCAGTGGACATGGTTCGAGATTCCCCCTATGCAGCGACAGGAACTCGACACCTAACACTGGTTAGGTATATATTATGTACTTTATATTTAAATTTTGATTGCTCTTATCAAACAGCATTTTGTTTACAGGTTAAAATTTTAGGTAGCGATGGCTTTGTTAGGCTATTTTTCACATCGAGGACATCACTTGATAACTTGATATCTGTCCTGTCACGTGGTCTATATACCACATGACCGGAAAACTTTTTACGGCATTTCTTTTTGCGTACCCATGGAGACATCACACCAGGTCCTCCATTCTATCTTACTTGCGGCCGTGTTTCTGAAAATTTGTGGACGTATCAACAGGGATAAGGCATCAGGCCCTCTATTCTAGTCTTTTTGGCTTGACTTCTTTACAGTCACATGATCGACTGCTCGGCATTAACACTGCCACATACCGGATCCTCTTTACTGACTTGCGGGCAAAGTATTATGCTCTGGATATGGATTGATCTATTCATGGCAACTTCACTGTGTCTCCTAGACAACGGCATTAACATTGATTAATGATCTGCGCATGCATTCTGGACCACACCTTACCATCCTTCTTATTGGCTATTGGCAATGTAAAAAGATATCTGATCAGCGTCTGTCCACCCCTGGATGAAGAATTTCACTGCGGATTGCGCGGCGGGTGTGGTGGACGCCTGGACCTTTGCTCCCTTTCTGGTAATGGATGTTTATTGTGTGCACTATGCCTTAATATATGTCCATTTGGACTAGATTTAGTGATGTTAGGCCTGAATAGCCTTCATATAGATTGAGCTAGAAAACCACAACTCTTGAATAAAATTAAATGTTAATAATATATGACAACCAGGCAACTCATGTTCTATGGATCTGGACACTTGACACTGTCTCTCCCAAAGGTTTGAATGAGAACCTATCCTTTGCGTCCTTCTTATAATTATTTTTTCTTTGTACACTCACTCATTTTATACACCTGCTTATTTATATCTTGTATTTTACTTAAAGTATTGTGTATACGCCTTTTATAATTTTACTTTTTTAACCTTATTTTTTTTTTTTACTGACTACTATTGCCTCTGGATTGCTCTTGAAGTTATACCCCTTATCACCGATTACTTACCTCGTGACCGCTTATGGATATACTCCATGGATATATTCCATCTTCAAGGGTTCACTTAATCCACATGCTTTTACTACAATTGGAGTCTATATGGACTTTTGTTTATAATTGGGACTATGTTATCATATTATTATTTATTCTGAGTCTTACTTCATTTATTTTTATTTCTACTTATTATTTATTTATAAATAATATTTATAAAAATTTATAAGAAAAGGGCACACAGCAACAAGTGACAGCAAAAAGTACAGCCAAGAAGCAACGAAGAGTGGTGGTGGTGGGAGACTCACTACTGAGAGGCACAGAAGCAGCCATCTGCAGACCGGACATAACTGCAAGAGAAGTATGCTGCCTTCCAGGTGCGATGATCAAGGATGTGACCGATAGGATACCAAAGCTCTTCAGCTCCAAGGACGTCCACCCATTTCTTCTGATACATGTTGGCACCAATGACACGGCAAGGAAAGACCTACCGACAATCTGCAAAGACTTTGAAGAGTTGGGGAAGAAAGTAAAGGAACTGGATGCACAGGTAGTTTTTTCTTCTATCCTTCCAGTAGACGGGCATGGCACCAGGAGATGGAACAGGATCCTTGATGCAAACAACTGGCTAAGACGATGGTGCAGACAACAAGGATTCGGATTCCTGGACCACGGTGTGAATTACTGGTACGATGGACTCCTCGCCAGAGATGGACTACACCTCAACAAACCTGGGAAACACACATTTGCCAGAAGACTCGCTACACTCATCAGGAGGGCGTTAAACTAGAAGAAGATGGGACGGGAAGAAAAACATTAGACTTGAACAAAGAAGACCCAGGAAAACATACTCAGATGGGAGGTAAGAACATTTCTAAAGCAATCCACAGCGAGGAGATTGGAACAAAACAAAATCCTCTAAACTGCATGCTCGCAAACGCCAGAAGCCTGACAAACAAGATGGAAGAACTAGAAGCAGAAATATCTACAGGTAACTTTGACATAGTGGGAATAACCGAGACATGGTTAGATGAAAGCTATGACTGGGCAGTTAACTTACAGGGTTACAGTCTGTTTAGAAAGGATCGTAAAAATCGGAGAGGAGGAGGGGTTTGTCTCTATGTAAAGTCTTGTCTAAAGTCCACTTTAAGGGAGGATATTAGCGAAGGAAATGAGGATGTCGAGTCCATATGGGTCGAAATTCATGGAGGGAAAAATGGTAACAAAATTCTCATTGGGGTCTGTTACAAACCCCCAAATATAACAGAAACCATGGAAAGTCTACTTCTAAAGCAGATAGATGAAGCTGCAACCCATAATGAGGTCCTGGTTATGGGGGACTTTAACTACCCGGATATTAACTGGGAAAGTGAAACCTGTGAAACCCATAAAGGCAACAGGTTTCTGCTAATAACCAAGAAAAATTATCTTTCACAATTGTTGCAGAATCCAACCAGAGGAGCAGCACTTTTAGACCTAATACTATCTAATAGACCTGACAGAATAACAAATCTGCAGGTGGTTGGGCATCTAGGAAACAGCGACCACAATATTGTACAGTTTCACCTGTCTTTCACTAGGGGGACTTGTCAGGGAGTCACAAAAACACTGAACTTTAGGAAGGCAAAGTTTGACCAGCTTAGAGACGCCCTTAATCTGGTAGACTGGGACAATATCCTCAGAAATAAGAATGCAGATAATAAATGGAAAATGTTTAAGAACATCCTAAATAGGCAGTGTAAGCGGTTTATACCTTGTGGGAATAAAAGGACTAGAAATAGGAAAAACCCAATGTGGCTAAACAAAGAAGTAAGACAGGCAATTAACAGTAAAAAGAAAGCATTTGCACTACTAAAGCAGGATGGCACCATTGAAGCTTTAAAAAACTATAGGGAGAAAAATACTTTATCTAAAAAACTAATTAAAGCTGCCAAAAAGGAAACAGAGAAGCACATTGCTAAGGAGAGTAAAACTAATCCCAAACTGTTCTTCAACTATATCAATAGTAAAAGAATAAAAACTGAAAATGTAGGCCCCTTAAAAAATAGTGAGGAAAGAATGGTTGTAGATGACGAGGAAAAAGCTAACATATTAAACACCTTCTTCTCCACGGTATTCACGGTGGAAAATGAAATGCTAGGTGAAATCCCAAGAAACAATGAAAACCCTATATTAAGGGTCACCAATCTAACTCAAGAAGAGGTGCGAAATCGGCTAAATAAGATTAAAATAGATAAATCTCCGGGTCCGGATGGCATACACCCACGAGTACTAAGAGAACTAAGTAATGTAATAGATAAACCATTATTTCTTATTTTTAGGGACTCTATAGCGACAGGATCTGTTCCGCAGGACTGGCGCATAGCAAATGTGGTGCCAATATTCAAAAAGGGCTCTAAAAGTGAACCTGGAAATTATAGGCCAGTAAGTCTAACCTCTATTGTTGGTAAAATATTTGAAGGGTTTCTGAGGGATGTTATTCTGGAATATCTCAATGAGAATAACTGTGTAACTCCATATCAGCATGGGTTTATGAGAAATCGCTCCTGTCAAACCAATCTAATCAGTTTTTATGAAGAGGTAAGCTATAGGCTGGACCACGGTGAGTCATTGGACGTGGTATATCTCGATTTTTCCAAAGCGTTTGATACCGTGCCGCACAAGAGGTTGGTACACAAAATGAGAATGCTTGGTCTGGGGGAAAATGTGTGTAAATGGGTTAGTAACTGGCTTAGTGATAGAAAGCAGAGGGTGGTTATAAATGGTATAGTCTCTAACTGGGTCGCTGTGACCAGTGGGGTACCGCAGGGGTCGGTATTGGGACCTGTTCTCTTCAACATATTCATTAATGATCTGGTAGAAGGTTTACACAGTAAAATATCGATATTTGCAGATGATACAAAACTATGTAAAGCAGTTAATACAAGAGAAGATAGTATTCTGCTACAGATGGATCTGGATAAGTTGGAAACTTGGGTTGAAAGGTGGCAGATGAGGTTTAACAATGATAAATGTAAGGTTATACACATGGGAAGAAGGAATCAATATCACCATTACACCCTGAATGGGAAACCACTGGGTAAATCTGACAGGGAGAAGGACTTGGGGATCCTAGTTAATGATAAACTTACCTGGAGCAGCCAGTGCCAGGCAGCAGCTGCCAAGGCAAACAGGATCATGGGGTGAATTAAAAGAGGTCTGGATACACATGAAGAGAGCATTATACTGCCTCTGTACAAATCCCTAGTTAGACCGCACATGGAGTACTGTGTCCAGTTTTGGGCACCGGTGCTCATGAAGGATATAATGGAACTAGAGAGAGTACAAAGGAGGGCAACAAAATTAATAAAGGGGATGGGAGAACTACAATACCCAGATAGATTAGCGAAATTAGGATTATTTAGTCTAGAAAAAAGACGACTGAGGGGCGATCTAATAACCATGTATAAGTATATAAGGGGACAATACAAATATCTCGCTGAGGATCTGTTTATACCAAGGAAGGTGACGGGCACAAGGGGGCATTCTTTGCGTCTGGAGGAGAGAAGGTTTTTCCACCAACATAGAAGAGGATTCTTTACTGTTAGGGCGGTGAGAATCTGGAATTGCTTGCCTGAGGAGGTGGTGATGGCGAACTCAGTCGAGGGGTTCAAGAGAGGCCTGGATGTCTTCCTGGAGCAGAACAATATTGTATCATACAATTATTAGGTTCTGTAGAACGACGTAGATCTGGGGATTTATTATGATGGAATATAGGCTGAACTGGATGGACAAATGTCTATTTTCGGCCTTACTAACTATGTTACTATGTTACTATGTTGTCCCATTTTTTTCATTTTTTCAGTTAATATTTTTTTCATTTTCTCTTTTTTTCATTGTTTCATATACATCTACTATTTTTCTTTGAATTAAATATAATTTATTAATTTTTTATTTCGTAATTTTTTAATTATTTATTATCAATTATTATTTTGTATTTATTTCTACTATTTATTATTTTTTGCAAACAATTGTATTATCTATATATATAATTGCCTAAGGGTTTTTCCGTCTGTCTGTCTGTCTGTCTTTCTGTCTGTCTGTCTGTCTGTCTGTCCTGGAAATCCCGGCTCTCTGATTGGTCGAGGCCGCCAGGCCTCAACCAATCAGAGACCGGCACAGCATCGACGTAGAAATCCCGCGTCTCTGATTGGTCGAGGCCGCCAGGCCTCGACCAATCAGCAACGGGCACAGCGATGATGATGTCATAAAGGACGTAGAAATCCCGCGTCTGATTGGTCGAGGCCGCCAGGCCTCGACCAATCAGCAACGGGCACAGCGACGATGATGTCATAAAGGACGTAGACATCTCACGTTTCTGATTCAGCGACGGGCACAGTATCGACATAGATGTCATAATGGTTGCCATGGCGACGATGATGTCATAGGTTGCCTCGAACAATCAGCGACGGGCACAGTCTGCCGCGAATTCTGGAATCATCATAGTCCATATACTACGGGGACATGCATATTCTAGAATACCCGATGCGTTAGAATCGGGCCACAATCTAGTCTATATATATAATTGTCTAAGGGTTTTTCCGTCTGTCTGTCTGTCTGTCTGTCCTGGAAATCCCGGCTCTCTGATTGGTCGAGGCCGCCAGGCCTCGACCAATCAGCGATGGGCACAGCGACGATGATGTCATAAAGGACGTAGAAATCCCGCGTCTGATTGGTCGAGGCTGCCAGGCCTCGACCAATCAACAACGGGCACAGCGACGATGATGTCATAAAGGACGTAGACACCTCAAGTTTCTGATTCAGCCACCGGGCACAGCATCGACGATGATGTCATAATGGTTGCCATGGCGACGATGATGTCATAAAGGTTGCCTCGACCAATCAGCGACGGGCACAGTGTGCCGCGAATTCTGGAATCATCATTGTCCATATACTACGGGGACATGCATATTCTAGAATACCCGATGCGTTAGAATCGGGCCACCATCTAGTATCATATAATTTTTGTTTCATTATGTCCATTACTCAAATACATCTATTTTCTTTATATATTTATTTCTTATTTAATTTTATGTATTGTCTTTAGCAATTCTTTTTTTATTTTATTTCTATTATTATTATTATTTTCTTTTTCCATATAGCTCTCTCCATTTCTATTATAGCTGTAGTCCAGTTTCCCCTATAGTTTAATAGGACAGCATTATTTAGATTTTTGTCTTTATATTTATTTATTTATGCGATCTGTCAGTCCTTGTTGTATCCTGAAAGGCACTTCCGTTCCCATTAGTAATCTATTGTATATATTGCGCTCCTGGCAGTGTGCATGTGTGGCTTGTGTCCTCGGGCCTGGTCTTGTTGCGTCTCCGTGTCCTTGGCAATGCCGGATCCACAATGCTGTGCGGCCGGTCACGTGACGCGACCTTGGTACCTCCTGGCTGCGCATGCGCTGAATACACCTGGACCACACAATATTACCAATGATAGGGGATATAAATATAGGGCGTTGTTAGGGGTCGAGTTCCTGCTTCTGCACAGGGGGAATCTCGAGCCACCTCCGCTGTGGTCTCCCATTCTTGTCCAGCCGCAGTGGAGTCTGCTCAGCAAAGACGTCGGTCCCAGCATCTTGCTCATTCTCACTCTGTTCTGAGAGTTACTGCTGCTTCTCCAGTCTCTGCCATTAAAGTCAGTGCTGGTCAGCAGCGAGCGGACTTCTCTGGGACTAAGTCCTTGTCTGCACGTACTGAGCATGTCCAGGGTAAGATCTCCCGTTGGAGATCGAGGGTCATGTGCTCAGGCTCTGCAGCACATTCCATTGGTCCTTTTGGCAGGTCTTGGAAGGGCAAAGGTACTGTAGCCACTTCCTGTGCTGCTGCTATATAAACTGCGCATGACCGCACGGCCATGTGCTAGTATTGTCTTACAATTGAATACGTGTGTTTGTTGTGAGTGCAAGTCGTTCATTAAATACCCCTACCCTATTGTATGACTGTTCGCGTATGGAGTATGGCTGCTATCTAGCACCCGACTAATCACTCAACGTGTCACAGACGTATCAGCGTCTATTGCTGTGACCGCCAGTGCGGCGCCACGCGCCAGTAGTGCGCTTCCTGACCCACGTCTGGGTGCTTAGTGGTGCCTGCCAGCACGGCACAGTTCGCACTTCGGTGCTCTAATTATAAGAGTTGCCTAACACACCCTGTTGCGGTGTTGTGTCAGCAAGTGGTCTAATCGGACTTCAATCCTGTGTCTTGGGGTTGTGTTCGCTGACTCCTTGCTTGCACTCTTTAGTGCGGTATTGCGGACCTGTGGTTTTTCCGGGTTCGCTTCCACCGCTATATTACGCTGCCATTTACTAGCAGCAAGTTTTTACCTGCACGGTGGACCCCGGACTGCGAACGCATCTATTACATCTTTCTTGGTGCGTTCCGCCAGTCCTAACAGAATACTAGCGCCCGGGTCTGGCTAGTAAATGGCAGACGATCAGCGTTTACAGCGGTACATCCAGCAGCTGGAGGGAAGGTTGGCGACTCTAGAGTGTTCAACCTCAGCTGTGGATGTCACTGCTGTCGCTGTTCAGGCTGCAAGTGTAGCCGCAGCCAGTTTGTCCGCTGCCACCTCTGCCCCGACTTTATCCCGTCTCCCGCTTCCTGACAAGTTTGCTGGTGACAGTAAACAATGTCGCGGATTCGTAAGCCAGTGCTCCATATACCTTGAGCTCCTGGCGGCGCATTTCCCTATGGAACGGGCGAAAGTGGGATTTATTTTATCTCTCTTGTCGGGCAGGGCGTTGGAGTGGGCAACGCCACTTTGGGAGCGTGATGACCGTGTGGTACAGAGTGCTCCGCTCTTTCTGGACGCTCTGAAGCAGGTCTTTTTGGGACCCCGTATTACACACGATACCGCGCTCCAGTTATTGACAATCACTCAGGGTTCGTCCGTGGTCAGTCAGTTTGCCATCCAGTTCCGGACTCTAGCCTCGGAGTTAGAGTGGTCAGATAAAGTTCTAATTCCGGTGTTCTGGAGGGGACTGGCAGACCACGTGAAGGATGCCTTAGCCACCAGGGAGATACCCGCCACACTGGAGGAGCTTATTTCTCTATCTACCCGCATCGACCTCCGTTTTCACGAACGAAGGTTAGAGCAGACCCAGTGTAGGCAGAGGTTTAAACTGGCTCCCACCTTCGCCAGACCTCTTGAATCTTCCGTTTTGGCGTCCGACTCCCATGAGCCCATGGAGGTTTCTCGAACGGGACCTAAGTCTCAGGCCGCTCGAGTACCCATGGTTTGTAAAAATTGTCACCAACGAGGACATTACACTAATAAATGTCCACAGCGGTCGAGAAAACGATCGCGTCTAGTAACCTTAGGGGGAGGTAGACTAGACACAGCGGCTTTTTCCTCCAAACTGTCCTTTAAAGGGACAATCCTGTTTGACTCATCCACTCTACCAGTTGAGCTTTGTGTGGATTCAGGAGCAGAGGGAAATTTCATGTCCTCTGCTTTTGCTCTGCGCCACGCTGTACCACTTGTTATGCTCGCCAAACCTGTAACTGTTAGAGTTGTGAATGGGTCTACACTTCCACAACAAATCACACACCAGACTGTTCCATTCTCGTTGTCCATGTCCCCTTCCCACCAGGAGATTATTTCCCTTCTAGTCCTACCCGAGGGAATGGATGAGATTTTACTGGGAATACCCTGGCTCCGTTACCACTCCCCACATATTGAGTGGTCCTCTGGGAGAATATTGGGTTGGAGTAAGTCTTGTATGGGCAGGTGTGTGAGTGAGTGTGTACAGGTCTCTACTACCGAGGTACCCGCAGACCTTTCATCTCTTCCAAGGTACTATTGGTGCTATTCAGATGTATTCTCTAAAAAGGCAGCAGAGACTCTACCGCCTCATCGCCCCTATGACTGTCCTATTGACCTCTTGCCTGGAGCTGAACCTCCTCGGGGAAGGGTATATCCCCTCTCTCTCCCTGAGACGGAGGCTATGTCTCAATACATCCAGGAGAATTTGGCAAGAGGATTCATTAGGAAGTCAGTGTCTCCTGCAGGGGCGGGATTCTTCTTCGTACAGAAGAAGAACGGGGAATTACGTCCTTGCATTGATTACAGGGGTCTCAATGCTATCACCATTAAAAATAAGTACCCGTTGCCCCTGATATCGGAGCTCTTTGACAGGCTAAGGGGAGCAAAGATATTCACCAAACTAGATCTGCGGGGTGCCTACAACTTAATTCGCATCCGTGAGGGGGACGAATGGAAAACGGCTTTCAATACCAGGGATGGGCACTATGAGTACCTGGTGATGCCTTTCGGGCTCTGTAATGCCCCAGCCATTTTTCAGGACTTTGTCAACGATATCTTCCGGGATATGCTTTCCACCTCGGTTGTAGTCTATCTGGATGATATTCTCATCTTCTCTCCAGATGTTGACTCCCACCGGAGAGATGTTGGCAGAGTCTTCGAACTCTTACGGGCGAATTCCTTATATGCAAAGTTGGAGAAGTGTGTGTTTGAACAGGAGTCCTTGCCTTTCCTGGGCTATATCATCTCGGCCCAGGGATTGGCTATGGATCCTGCCAAACTACAAGCAGTGATGGACTGGCAGGAACCCCATTCTCTTAAAGCGGTGCAGCGCTTTATGGGGTTCATAAATTACTATCGCCAGTTCATTCCCCACTTCTCAACTTTGGTAGCTCCCTTGGTATCCCTCACCAAGAAGGGAGCGAATCCCAAATCGTGGTCCGAAGGGGTCTCCAAGGCCTTCTCTTCTATAAAGTCCCATTTTGCCAGTGCTCCTATCTTACATCGTCCCGATGTGGGTAAGCCATTCCTTTTGGAAGTGGATGCCTCATCCGTTGGTGCTGGAGCAGTCCTCTATCAAAAGGATGCTCAGGGTCGGAAGCACCCATGCTTCTTTTTCTCAAAGACCTTCACACCAGCGGAGAGAAATTACTCCATCGGGGATAGAGAGTTGCTGGCAATGAAGTTGGCCTTTTCGGAGTGGAGACATCTCTTGGAGGGTGCTCGGTTCCCATTCCAAGTTTTCACGGATCACAAGAATTTGGTCTATTTACAAACAGCCCAGCGGCTGAATTCTCGTCAGGCCAGATGGTCCTTGTTTTTCTCCCGGTTCCACTTTACCCTACATTATCTCGCCGGGGAGAAGAACATTCGTGCTGACGCTCTCTCTCGCTCCTTCGTGTCAGCTGAGGAGGAGGAGGACGAGCCTCGGCTCGTTGTCCCTTCGGAGAATCTGAGAACTGTAGCTCCGGTTTCGCTGGAGTCTGTGCCCCCGGGCAAGACTTTTGTTCCCATCAATTTGCGTCCGGAGGTTCTCGCTTGGGCTCATTCATCCAGAGTGGGTGGACACTTTGGGGCAAAAAGGACATCTGAGCTACTGGCGAGGACGTACTGGTGGCCACATATGGTTCGTGACGTCGGAGACTACGTTCAGGCATGTGTCTCTTGTGCCAAGAATAAGTCTTCCCGACAACGGCCAGCTGGTTTGTTATACCCTCTGCCGGTGGCAGACAGGCCCTGGGAGATGGTCGGGATGGATTTTGTTGTGGGTCTGCCCAAGTCTCGTGGCTGTACCATTATTTGGGTAATCACCGACCATTTTTCTAAAATGGTGCATTTGGTGCCGCTTCCCCGGTTACCTTCTGCACGGGCCTTGGCAGCGTTGTTTGTCAAACACATCTTTCGTCTTCACGGTATGCCAGACAAAATTGTCAGTGACCGAGGTCCCCAGTTTGCGTCTCGGTTCTGGAGAGAGCTTTGTCGTCTTCTCAGTATCGAGTTGAATCTCTCTTCGGCTTATCATCCCGAGACGAATGGGTTGGTAGAGAGAGCCAACCAGACCTTGGTCACATATCTGCGACATTTTGTTTCGGCTAAGCAGGATGACTGGGCATCTTTGCTACCATGGGCGGAGTTTGCTCTTAACAATGCCGTCGCTGATTCCACTGGACAGACTCCATTCCTCCTTAACTATGGTCAGCATCCGCGGGTACCTGTGCCCATGCCCGTGTCTTCCGCCGATTCCAGGGTGGCAGACTGGGCTGTGGAGGCACGGGACATTTGGGATCGCACTCAGGATGCCATTCAGGCTTCCAAGGAGAGAATGAGGTCCTCCGCCGATGCACATCGGCACCCCGCTCCAACCTTTGCTCCTGGCGACTTAGTGTGGCTCTCCGCCCGTAACATCAGGCTGCGAGTTGAGTCTACCAAGTTTGCACCTCGCTACTTAGGTCCTTTTAAGGTCCTCGAACAGGTTAATCCTGTGGTTTACCATCTGGCCCTTCCTCCACGCCTAGGTATCACGACACCTTTCACGTGTCCCTCCTTAAGCCCGTCTACATGTCCCGGTTTTCTGAGTCATCTACTGGGACGTCGGGTTCGTCTACGGACGATTACGAGGTGAACGCTATCTTGGGGTACAAGGTGGTTCGTGGCAAAAAATTTTATTTGGTGGATTGGAGGGGTTACGGTCCTGAGGATAGATCCTGGGAGCCTGCTGAGCACATTCAGGCTCCGCAGCTCATTGCTGCCTTCGAACGTAGCGAGGCCCAAGGAGGGGGGGGCCCTAGGAGGGGGGGTAATGTTAGGGGTCAAGTTCCCGCTTCTGCACAGGGGGAATCTCGAGCCACCTCCGCTGTCGAGTCTGCTCAGCAAAGACGTCGGTCCCAGCGTCTTGCTCATTCTCACTCTGTTCTGAGAGTTACTGCTGCTTCTCCAGTCTCTGCCATTAAAGTCAGTGCTGGTCAGCAGCAAGCGGACTTCTCTGGGACTAAGTCCTTGTCTGCACGTACTGAGCATGTCCAGGGTAAGATCTCCCATTGGAGATCGAGGGTAATGTGCTCAGGCTCTGCAGCACATTCCATTGGTCCTTTTGGCAGGTCTTGGAAGGGCAAAGGTACTGTAGCCACTTCCTGTGCTGCTGCTATATAAACTGCGCATGACCGCACGGCCATGCGCTAGTATTGTCTTACAATTGAATACGTGTGTTTGTTATGAGTGCAAGTCGTTCATTAAATACCCCTACCCTATTGTATGACTGTTCGCATATGGAGTATGGCTGCTATCTAGCGCCCGACTAATCACTCAACGTGTCACAGACGTATCAGCGTCTATTGCTGTGACCGCCAGTGCGGCGCCACGCGCCAGTAGTGCGCTTCCTGACCCACGTCTGGGTGCTTAGTGGTGCCTGCCAGCACGGCACAGTTCGCACTTCGGTGCTCTAATTATAAGAGTTGCCTAACACACCCTGTTGCGGTGTTGTGTCAGCAAGTGGTCTAATCGGACTTCAATCCTGTGTCTTGGGGTTGTGTTCGCTGACTCCTTGTTTGCACTCTTTAGTGCGGTTTTGCGGACCTGTGGTTTTTCCGGGTTCGCTTCCACCGCCATATTACGCTGCCATTTACTAGCAGCAGGTTTTTACCTGCACGGTGGACCCCGGACTGCGAACGCATCTATTACATCTTTCTTGGTGCGTTCCGCCAGTCCTAACAGGCGTCTTCACAATATTAGTACTCCCCCTGACGAAGGAAGTCAAAACCGAAACGCGCGTCGGGGCACACGTGCACACACAGGTTCTATTCCCCCCAAGATACCCTGCATATTGTCGTAAGGTTATATACTTTTTGCATCTCCTTTTGAGCACTTTATTAGCTATTTTGCAATTGCCTGCCTTTTATTGCACTTTTATTTTTGCGTATTATTACATCAGCTGTTTTTATAACACACTATATATTTTTCATTAGCAACTAATTTTAGTTGCCTTCTTTTTTGGCACAATTTGCACTACTTGCAGATTACGGATTAAGTCTTTTGCCCTTTTTACACTTTTTGTCTTGTTGCATAATAAGTATTAATTACCATACCCTCCCACATATACAGCAGTACTTTATTATTGATATCTATTTAATGATGGTGGTTACCTTTTATATACTGTGGTGTGCACACTTTTTATCTATTTTTTATCTATTTACTTTTGTTATTGCTTCATTTCCTGATAATAATAAAATAAATATTAATACCATACCTATTCTTGTCATGCATTTCCTTCCTGCTATCTATGCATTGGTTTGTTTTTTTCTTTTCATATAGATTGATGTTACATGGGTGTTTTTACTTTTACTGACAGCCAAGGCTTATTTTCTGCATTGAGTTAATGTGTACAGAATGAGTATGTCACTATGGGATATTTTATTTTATCTATCACCTGAAAAAATATTTGTATACTTGTCTTAATTTACTTTGTACTGTATTGGGTCCAGGTTTCGCCACCTCGTTTTCTTCATCTGTGTTGTTCTCATCTGTTTATACTTACCGTGTTACATATAGTTTTGATTTTATTATGCATTGAAATAAAAGTATATTTTGTTCTTCACTTGCTGCTGAAGAGAGTTTTTTGTAGGTGCTTATATATTGTTCTATGCTGTATAGTTTCTTCTAGGATATACACATGTAGGCATTTTGTCTTTAATTTGAGTAAAAAATGTTTTTTAAATATATTTCAACCAGCAGGTGGCATAAGTAAGAAAAAAGTACCTAATTTGGCAAGCAAGATCCACCCTTCTACTTGCCTTTTCTAGTTTCAAGCTGGCAAAATTTAAGACAATAATAGGTATGCTGTTTTGTGTTTTGTAAGCTTTTATTTCCTCTTTAGCTGTCCATGCTTATGAAATAGTTGTTGGTTGGTTGAAAGCTTTCTCTCCCAATTGCCCCATGCACAATTCAATGGTGAGAGAGGAGAAAGCCAATGCCAGTTGGTTTTGACAGGAGCTTACCACCCAGAGAACTAAAGGTTTGAGCATTTAAATTCAAGCAGACAAAACCTTATTTCTCTAATCAACATGCAAATCAGATGGTTAACCAAATGAGTCAAAATCTGCAGTTTAACTTTAAGTTGTATAGGGACATTTATTCTGTTATTATTCACCCAACTTCCTTTTGACATGTTCCTCTTTGTTTACTTGCTTCTTCCCAGTGTTGATTTATTACGTTACTTAAACATGGACTTTTATCAAAGCAGCCTTGACAATGCTTATTACGTATATAGTCACTTTTTTATGTTGCTATTTTAAATAAGTCCAGTAACGTGTTGGTCTGTTGTTCATCTTATTCTCAAAGCAATTTACTTGATCACTGATTATCACTTAGTTAAGTGCAGTTGGGTAAGTTTCAGCACAAATGCTTCTACTTGCAAAATAAATGAGATTCCTGTAATGGATTTTATTGTCAACATTGACTCCATTTATCATGAGAATCCACAGTTAAGACATATTTTTAGCTCTTGAATAATAAATGATTGTAGGAAAAACAATGTAATATGTTAGTTAGTATTTAAACTAAAGTTAAACTTACATACTGTAGATACTGAGTAAGCAGAGATCCTAATACGTCTAAAAGTTTTCCATTGGTTTATTATCTTCATTTTTAAAAAAAAAACAAGGGCACGTTATCTGTCACAAATCGAAACAAAATTTTAATGTCTTGTTATGAAAGCTAATTTACTATGCTTTTATTATTTGCATTGAAAAAAAGATAGCTAGTACAAGATGTTTAACAGTGAAGTTTTTACTTATTGGAAATAAGGTGGTCTTTATTTTTTTCCATTAAGACAATCCTTGTTCATAAACCATAAAATTATGAGACATATCACAGGTCCTGCTTTAATAAAGTATCCCATACCATATTTGGAATTTGGATTTCAAATCCTCTAAATATTCAACATGCTATTGAAGTAATATAATTAAATTGTTAAACACGATTAAAGAGAATCTGTCACCACATGTAACCTATAATTATGAGCCTACAGGTTATAGACTGGTGAAAAAGTCAACCCTGTATACCTCATATTAGAGGCCTTGTTGCTGAGAAATCCTGTTTTACGCAATTGTGTAAATTACCTCTTTCAGCATATGGGGAGGATGCTGCCCAGAAGATTATTCTGCCTCCGCACTTCATTATCCTATGTATCACCGCCCACAGTGTCACTCTGCTCCTATGATGTTGGGTGCTCATCCAGAAATCTTGCACCTGCACACTCCATCTCCCAACGCTCTTCTTCAGTGTTCAGCCCTGTTATAAGCATAGGCTTTACGTTCTTACTGTGCAGGTGATAGAGAGTCCCTGGTACTTGCACCTTTTCTGCATGCCAGAGAAGACTGGGAGCAGAAGGACTAGTGACTCACCAGCACCTGCACAGTAAAACTTGAAACCTATACCTTTTGTGGGGGTGGAACATATAAGAGGAATATCGGGAGATGAAATGCGCCAGGATAACATTTCTAGACAAGCACCCAACGTAACAGGGACAAACTGACAATGTGGGCAGTGATATATAGGATAACGAAGTGCAAAGGCAGAGTTATCATCTGGCAGCATCCTTCCCATAGTCTGGAAGAGCTCATTTACATACTTGGATTAAAGCCGATTTTTTAACAAGAGATCTGATATGAGACATATAGGTTTCACTTTTCTCAGCAGTCTATTATCTATATGCCCATGTTAATAGTTTAGATAGGTTAAATCTAGTGACAGATTCCCTTTTAGTAAGTGAACTTTCTAAGCACTACTACATACTATATGTTACATAAAAAAACATTTTCTATGTAGCAGAGTATTATTATTTAATAAAATTAGCATTTTTAAAGGTTATTGCTTACCTCGCTGAGGTCCTGAGTTCAAATCCCACCTAGTACAACATCTGCAAGGAGTTGCAGCCCCCAAGGAAGCCTGAATGCACGAAACGAGCATTGGGGCTACTGATATATGCGTCTTTGACCATTGACTTACTACTTTCTCCTCCCCACATGGGTAAGAACTATTTGCATCTTGCATTATGATTGGCACTTTATATGTTGGGATGGCAGCAACACTTGTGTGTTGACGTTCATTATGCCAAAAATCCCCCCATATTTAAACTAAATGTTGACCCCGATGGGAGTCTAATGATAATGAAGCATTGATATTATGTGCCCTCACTAGATGCTTTGAGGGAATTAGATGTAGATGCTTTGCATCTAGAACCCTCCCCTTTTCTTTCTCTTGTCCATATACTTATATGTGGTATAATATACTAGCTATTGAACCCGTTCTACGCCCGGGTGGCGAGCATTTATATTGGTATATGGTCTCCATCCTGGTATGTGCTGCTCCCATCTTGCTCCCCCATCCTGTCATGTGCTGCTCCATCCTGCGTCCCCATCCTGTCATGTGCTGCTCCATTCTGCGCCCCCATCCTTTCATGTGCTGTTCCAACCTGCGTCCCCATCCTATCATGTGCTGCTCCATCCTGCGTCCCCATCCTGTCATGTGCTGTTCCAACCTGCGTCCCCATCCTGTCATGTGCTGCTCCATCCTGCGTCCCCATCTTGTCATGTGCTGCTCCACCCTGCGCCCCCATCCTGTCATGTGCTGCTCCACCCCCATCCTGTCATGTGCTGCTCCACCATGCGCCCCCATCCTGTCATGTGCTGTTCCAACCTGCATCCCCATCCTGTCATGTGCTGCTCCATCCTGCGTCCCCATCCTGTCATGTGCTCCCATCCTGCGCCCCCATCTTGTCATGTGCTGATTCCATCCTGCCCCCATCCTGTCATGTGGTGCTCCCATCGTGCGCAACCATTCTGTCATGTGCTGTTCCCATCCTGCATCCCCATTTTGTCATGTGGTGCTCCCATCCTGTGCAACCATTCTGTCATGTTCTGCTCCCATCCTGTGCCCCCATTCTGTTGTAATGTGCTGCACCCATTCTGCCTGTTCCTGTTTCCATTCTGCCATATGTTTCTCCCATCTTTCTCTCTCCGGCTGTACTGTCAGAGTGCGGCTGTGCTGAGTGCGGCTGTGCTGGGTGCGGTTGTGCTGAGTGCGGCTGTGCTGAGTGCAGTTGAACTGCCTGAGTGCGGCTGTACTGCCTGAGTGCGGCTATACTGAGTGCAGTTGAACTGCCTGAGTGTGGCTGTACTGCCTGAGTGCAGCTATACTTAGTGTGCCTGTACTGTCTGAGTGCAGCTATACTGAGCGTGGCTGTACTGCCTGAGTGCGGCTATACTGAGCATGGCTGTACTGCGTGAGTTCGACTATACTGAGCGCGGCTGAACTGCGTGAGTGCGGCTGTACTGCGTGAGTGCAGCTGAGTGTGGCTGTACTGTGTGAGTGCGGCTGAGTGTGGTTGTACTGCGTGTGGCTGAGTGTGGCTGTACTCTGTGAGTGTGGCTGTACTGTGTGAGTGTGGCTGAGTGTGGTTGCACTGCGTGTGGCTGTACTGTGTGAGTGTGGCTGTACTGTGTGAGTGCGGGCGAGTGTGGCTGTACTGCGTGAGTGTGGCTTTACTTACTGCCTGAGTGCGGTGCTGGCTATAATGGATACATCACCCCTGCAGCCAGCAAAGCATGGGCTGACACCGCCCACTCGCATCACTGGTCACATGCTGGTGACATTATCGAAGGTCCTGGAGCTCCGCTGGGCTCTACATCTGCATGAGCTGCAGAGCACGGAGCCCCCATAGCCGCTTTATTATGGGGGATACACGGGTGTGTGGAGCCCCCATGGCAGGTATATTGGGGGGAATAAGTAAGTTCGGCTGCGTCACTCTGGTCCAGACTGCGCAGGCGCAGTGCGTTGTGCTTGCGCAGTCTATAAAGGCTTCGGACAGAGTGGTGCTCCCACCGTTATATTATAGATGTTGGTGAGTGAATGATACATAAAATTTATACTTTTGATAAATACATTGGTCTCACCACAGTTATTGAGAGCATTATTGCTCCATCTTTTCTTTGTAGGATTAATATCTGCAAGGATTTTGTATGTTCTCCCCGTGTTTGTGTGGCTTTCCTCCGGGTTCTCCGGTTTTCTCTCACATTCCAAAGACATACTGATAGGGAATTTAGATTGTGAGTCCCATTTGGAACAGTGCCAATAATGTCTGTAAACCACTGTGGAATTAATGGTGCTATATAAATGAGTAAAATAAATAAATTGATAAGTAGAATAAAGAAAAAACTTTTAAAATGTGTCCAATATAATAAAGTAACTTTGTATAATTACATTTTCTCTTAAAATTAAAACAAGTGTCATAAATAACAGAATAAAACTATGTAAATGATCAAAGTCTATAAGGTCGATGAGGTTAAAATTAAAGTAATGGTGCCTGAGATTTTTTCCAATGTCATTGAATTGCTTTGTCTGTGCATCAGTGATGACATGCTCAAATCACAATTACTTTTATGGAATTACTGTAATAGACAAAAAGCTTTTTCCATTTATAAGGATAAAAAATGTTAATACTTGGATTACGTGGCTTAATCTACCCTGCATATAACCAAATGCAATGGTGATTTATTATAGAAAGGTCCCAGAATCCACACACATACCATAGGTGAATGTGAACATTATATAACATTGCCATTTTGCTAACTATTTTTCATTTCAAAACGCTGATCTATGCAAAGCACCTTCTGTCAAGTGAGTCAAGACCTCTTGGCAAATGAAAGCCATTCATCAAATCTATAGAACATATTCATAATCAGTATTCACACAGTATGTGGCAAATATTTCATTTCTGCAATTTGAAATACTTTACAGGAAAAAAAATCAGAATCATCATGGTTTTCCTCTAATAACAATATATTTTTTTAAATGGGTTATTTGATGCAATTATCCTGATGATAAAAATAGTGTATAGATTGGTTAACGAATTCATCTAAACCTAAGGTTTACAATCTTCTATATATCATTAAGATGTCAAAAGGGGTCTTCAATTTTAAAGTGAACACCTCAACTTCAGCTACACATCAAAAAAGCGAAAGAGCGAAACAAAAATCTTTCCACAATCCGAAGGAGGATCCGGTTAATACTCTTAGTCCCGACAGGTCTAGATCTCCACATAAAAACAACAAAAAAATTTCAAATATCCCCAGATTAAACAAGAAAACTAGTCTCACATTTAATTCTTCAGATTCAGAGATGCAGAAAATTACCCAAACCTTCAATAGCCCAATTAAACCTTCTACAGATGACATGGACCAATCACTCTCGGGCAAAAGGAAGGCACCAGGAACTTCCAATGAAAAATATTTCACCAATCCACAAGAGAGTTCAGATGAAAAGGGACTATATTCCAGTGACCCCTCCCCCTCTCAAAGCCCAGCAAAAAACAAACTAAAAAAGGAATCAGACTTTAATTCCTGAAAATTCCTCCTCTGTAACCTACTCCAATTCTGAAAAACTTCTTCTAGATCTAGCTGAAAAAATTAACCTAAACATGACTAAAAATTTTGAAAGCCAGGCAAAAACAATCCAAAAAACACTAGATGAGTTTGGTAACAAGTTTGTAGAACAGCAGAAAAGAATTAAAAAAATTGAGACAAAATCAGAAGCGACATCTAAAGCCATACATAGTCTATCTCAAGAAATTAAACATCTTAGGATCAAAATCGCGGACCTGGAAGACAGGAATCGCAGAAATAACCTCAAAATACGGGGCATTCCCGAAAATGTCTCCAATGAAAATCTGGCTGATTACGTCAAAGATGCCTTTAAAACAGCCATTCCTTCTCTCACAAAACTAGAGCTCACTGTGGATAGAATCCACAGACTACCTCGACCACCAAAAATTCCAAATGAAATCCCCAGAGATACAATTTTACGTATCCATTTCTATAATACAAAAGAAAAAATCCTACAATATTTGAAAAAAGAAAAATCCTTTCCTGAACCTTTTCAAAAGCTAAAGGTCTTTGCTGATCTATCAAAAGAAACACTAACTTCAAGAAAAGAATTCATTATCACTACCACTTTCTTGAGGGAAAATAACATTTCATACAGATGGGGCTTCCCACTAAAATTATTAATATTTCATGAAGGGAAAACAATCCCGATATTTTCGCCACTAGAGGGTCAAAACTTTATTTCAGCATTAAAAAAGAACCACCCACAGGGTAGAAATCGCTGAATCAGGGCATACCACAGATTCTAGACCTTAACATATCATAGGTCTCAGACTTTAAATACTATTATTACTCTGAACTTTAATCTTAATTTTGAATTTATGACATGGCTATCAAATTACATACAGAGGTAATTTCTCATTTCCCATTCTTTAGTCAACCCATAAAAAAGAAGACGTAAGTTAATTGTTCCAGTTTACTTCTTAAATTGTATTAATAGGTTAACTGTTCCAGTTTTATTATCTAACTGCTCTGGTATATTTTATATACCCCTTCTCTTAACACTTTTTGATTTGTTAATCAGTTTAGTGTTTAAGTACGCCAGGATTCCCGCCCAGTGAGACCATTTCTCCCTTCCGTTCACCCCTGAAGAAAACATGAGTCTTAGTGTAATGACCTATAATGTCCGAGGACTGAATAGTCCAAAAAAAAGACACTCCATATGGAAAGAACTTGCTAATTCTAACGTAGAATTAAACTGCATCCAAGAAACTAAATTCAAATTGAATGATCATCCAAAATTCTCACACTCTAAGTTTCCACACATATATGAGTCTTGTAATTCCAAAAGAAAAGCCGGAGTAGTCACATTAATTAAAAACACAACATCATTTGAATTCCTAGAAGAATTTAAAGACCCTGAGGGCAGATTCCATATATTAATCTGCCGTCTCAACAATCATCTATGTACAATAGCTAATCTCTATGTCCCTAATACTAGACAAATTTACTTCCTTAACAAAGTCACCAAAATACTCAACAAAATTAAAAAAGGGGATACAATTCTCCTGGGAGACTTCAACTCGGTTCCGAATCACAAAATTGACTCATCCTCTAAAAAGAGACCACAGTCTGCTGATTTGGATGGTTGGTTGTCCCGAAGCGAGCTCTTTGATATTTTTAGATGTATCAACACGTCATCTATTGAGTTTACGCATTTTTCTGACGTCCATCAGTCGGCATCTAGAATTGATTTAATACTCTCGGATGTATTTACGCTCCCAAAATTTGAAAAAATACACATAGGAGACAAAACAATCTCTGATCACTCTTCAGTGATCGGGGTGCTCGCTTTGGGACCACCGATCAACAACAAAAAAACATGGAGATGCAACCCATACATTATAAATAATCCTTCCTACAAAAACATAATTGAAAATTCAATTAAAAATTATTTCAAGGAAAACGACACGGAAAATATTAACCCCATCATTAAGTGGTGTGCCCATAAGGCAGTTATTAGGGGAATAATTATCCAACTCACATCACAAGAAAAGAGAAACAACAAATCTAAGATAGAAAACATTCAAACTCAATTAAAATAGAAAATCAATTCTCAGATAACCCTTCCTACACCTTCTTTAAACTTACAATTAGAAATTTCTAAACTGAGACAAGAACTTAGACTCTTGATATTTTCCTCCTTTGATCAAATGGTAGCCTCCTCCAAATTCAAAATGTATACTTCCCTTAACAAACCCACCAAATTTATGACCAGCAAAATCAAAAATAAAAGAATACGAGAAAGAATCAACAAAATTAGAGCTTCTGATGGCAGAACCTTAGTACACCCACAAGATATCGCAAATGAATTCGCAAATTACTATGAAAAAATTTACAATATAAACTCCCTCCCCTCCCTCTCACAAAGCCACGAAAAAGCCATTACCTCATATCTCTCCTCCCTCAATCTCCCTAAGATCTCAACGGAGGACTTGGCCCTTCTCACCTCACCCTTCACAACTGAAGAAATAGAGGAATGCATCAAAAACCTTAAAGCGGCTAAATCCCCAGGTCCTGATGGCTTCGGTAATGACTATTACAAAACATTCTGTGGTCTTCTCTCCCTGCAGCTATCTCAAACCTTCAATACAGCCTCACTCTCTGGTGCATTTCCCAAAGAGATGTTGGAGGCATCCATAGTTCTTTTACCTAAACCCAAAGGGGACCCTGAAAACATTAAAAATTTTCGCCCTATATCTCTCATAAATTCGGACATCAAAATTTATGCTAAGATTCTTGCCAACAGACTTGGAGAAGTGCTGCCTAAATTGATTAACAATGACCAAGTGGGCTTTGTGAGAAACCGCCATGCTTCAGATGGTACAAGGAGAGCAATCAATGCAATAAAAATTGCTAACTCCACCAAACAACCTACAATATTAATCTCTCTGGACGCTGAAAAAGCGTTTGACCGCTTAAGCTGGGGCTTCCTCAAACAAACTCTGCTTAAATTTGGTTTCAATAATAACTTAATATCCTCCATATTTGCCTTATATCAAAACCCTACAGCAAAAATCTTCACAAATAATCACTCCTCTGCCCCCTTCTCCATATCCAATGGAACGAGGCAGGGATGCCCTCTCTCCCCCTTCTCTTCGATATGGCGATGGAGCCTCTTGCCCAACATATCAGACAAAATGAAAACATTAAAGGTATAAACACCCCTTCTCATCAGTTTAAAATCAGTCTCTTTGCGGATGACATTTTGCTCACTCTCACAGACCCCATAAATTCTATAAGAGAGCTTCACAATGTACTCAAAATTTTCTCTCCATTATCTCAATTCAAAATCAATGAGGAGAAATCTAGCATACTACAAATTAATCTTAATGAAAAACAAATTAAAAAAATTAAAGAAATTTCTCCTATAATTTGGACAAGAAAAGAAATTAACTATTTGGGAATCACCCTATCTAGTAACCTTTCACACATAATTAAAGCCAATATAAGCACTTTACGCAAATCTATTCAATCTGATTCTACCTTGTTTGGAAGTAAGATTCTCTCACTTTGGGGCAAAGTTCTAGCTATGAAAGTTTACACATTGCCTAAAATACTCTATGTACTGGGCAATATCCCTCTCCCAATTAACGACTCAATGATCGCGTCTCTACAAAAAGACATAAATGCTTTCATCTGGAGTGACAAAAAGCCAAGAATTCCTTTAACTCTAGCATATAAAAAAAGAAGCCATGGAGGCCTAGGCATTCCCAACATAGCAGCTCATCATCAAACAACAATTATAAAACAAAGTAAGTACTGGATGCCGAATTCAGGCTCCCCGGCTTGGCTAGACTTGGAATCACATATATATAATGACAAGAACCTCAAAAACATAATTATAAAATCTATCTTTAGTCAGCAAACAAATACCCCTACTCACCCGGTCTTTCAAGCAGCCATTACTGCTTGGAAAAAACTTTCAACCCGAAAAAAAGGGACTTCTAAGAGGTCCATTTTAAAACTTCTACATCTCCACACCATAGCTAGTTTATCAGACCAATCCATATCGGCATCATGGAAGGACTATCATATTGAAAGGCTTAGGGACATCCATGACGGAAATAACTTTCTAAAATTTAAAGATATTAAAAGCAAATTCAAACTTCCGTCGTCTATGTTCATGGAATATCTATCTTTGAAGGAACTAATTTCTTCCTTTCTTAGGAAGAAACCCAGTCTTTCAGAAGCGACTCTGAATCTTATAAGCAACTTGAATCATTGTATTTTCTGGAGTCATAAATACATATACGATTGGCTAAACCATGATGCGGATATGACAAAAAACTCACATACAAACAAATGGGAAAGAGACTTAAGCATTTCCCCTTCGCAGGAAGATTGGGAAAATGCATTATCCATTACATATGACTCTACACTATCATTGTCCCTACAGGAATCTCATTTTAAGGTCATTTCTCGTTGGTACTTCACTCCAGCTAGACTAGCTCATGTCAGCCAAGACAATTCACATCTATGCTGGAGAGAATGTGGCCAGAAAGGGGACATACTCCACATGTTCTGGAGTTGCCCGAAATTAAGTTTACTTTGGTCTCAAACGTCAGATACAATAAACAAAATTACAAAGAAAAAAGGACTCCTAAGCCCACAAACAGCTCTATTATCATTAGGTATTACAGAACTCAGCACGGACAAGAAACAAATAATTCTTCAAATCCTACTCACAATTAAAAATACTATAGCCACAATGTGGAAAAATAAGCTTCCACCTTCCTTTTCGGACATTACTGAAAAAATCTCATTACATAGGTCTTACGAGATGAAGTTTGCAATGTTAAACAACCAAATTCCCAAATTCTCAAAGAAATGGTCTCACTGGGACAACATCTATCCCTTATCCTCTCCCTCCCTCCCTCCTCTCCCTCCCCCCCTCCCTCCTAAAATCAATATATAATTTAATATCCTAAAAAAGACGTACTGTTTTAATATACAGGACATTAAGCTTACAATGTTTCTACTTGTCAAACCATCTGTTATAATATGTTATAATATGTTATAATTTGTACTGTATTCGCAATCTCAACCTATGTGAACTTACAAAAAGTTTTACAAAGAAAAATGTCAAAATGGTTAATAAAAATTATTTGAACACAAAAATAGTGTATAGATGAAATTGTTCACAAATAATGTGCACCATTAATAGTTCTTTACAACAGAAGAAAATAGAAGGGGCTTGTATAAACGTAGAGCTAAATGTTTAGTTTAGGTCAGGACATTCAGTCCTTAATCATATATACATATATATCAAGAACATTAGGTAAGTTCCAAATACAGATTTTTGTGAAGTCTATTTGGTGTTCATGCAACATTTTATTCATCCCTAAAAGCAGTTTTGGACTAGGGTGCCATGGGCCCTCCGGTAACAACTCCAGTGTACACATTTTCACCTACTTGCAAATGTCAACCTCAATCCCAAATGTATGCAGTTGTGGCCAAAAGTATTGACATCATTGCAATTCTGTCAGATAATACTCAGTTTATTCCTGAAAATGATTGCAAACACAAATTCTTTGGTAATATTATCTTCATTTAATTTGTCTTCAATGAAAAAAAACACAAAAAGAATTGTCCTAAAGCCAAATTGGATATAATTCCACACCAAACATAAAAAGGGGGTGGACACAAGTATTGGCGCTGTTCGAAAAATCATGTGATGCTTCTCTAATTTGTGTAATTAACAGCACCTGTAACTTACCTGTGGCACCTAACAGGTGTTGGCAGTAACTAAATCACACTTGCAGCCAGTTGACATGGATTAAAGTTAACTCAACCTCTGTCCTGTGTCCTTGTGTGTACCACATTGAGCATGGAGAAAAGAAAGAAGACCAAAGAACTGTCTGAGGACTTCAGAAACCAAATTGTGAGGAAGAATGAGCAATCTCAAGGCTACAAGTCCATCTCCAAAGACCTGAATGTTCCTTTGTCTACCGTGCGCAGTGTCATCAAGAAGTTTAAAGCCCATGGCACTGTGGCTAACCTCCCTAGATGTGGATGGAAAAGAAAAATTGACAAGAGATTTCAATGCAAGATTGTGCTGATGTTGGATAAAGAACCTCGACTAACATCCAAACAAGTTCAAGCTGCCCTGCAGTCCGAGGGTACAACGGTGTCAACCCGTACTATCCGTCGGCGTCTGAATGAAAAGGGACTGTATGGTAGAAGACCCAGAAAGACCCCACTTCTTACCCCGAGACATAAAAAAGCCAGGCTGGAGTTTGCCAAAACTTACCTGAAAAAGCCTAAATCGTTTTGGAAGAATGTTCTCTCATCAGATGAGACAAAAGTATAGCTTTTTGGCCAAAGGCATCAACATAGAGTTTACAGAAGAAAAAAAGAGGCATTCAAAGAAAAGAACACAGTCCCTACAGTCAAACATGGCGGAGGTTCCCTGATGTTTTGGGGCTGCTTTGCTGCCTCTGGCACTGGTCTGCATGACTGTGTGCATGGCATTATGAAGTCTGAAGACAACCAACAAATTTTGCAGCATAATGTAAGGCCCAGTGTGAGAAAGCTTGGTCTCCCTTTGAGGTCATGGGCCTTCCAGCAGGACAATGACCCAAAACACACTTCAAAAAGCACTAGAAAATGGTTTGAGAGAAAGCACTGGAGACTTCTAAGGTGGCCAGCAATGAGTCCAGACCTGAATCCCATAGAACACCTGTGGAGAGATCTAAAAATGGCAGTTTGTAGAATGCACCCTTCAAATATCAGGGACCTGGAGCAGTTTGCCAAAGAAGAATGGTCTAAAATTCCAGCAAAGCATTGTAAGAGACTCATTGATGGTTACTGGAAGCGGTTGGTTGCAGTTATTTTGGCTAAAGGTTGTGCAACCAAGTATTAGGCTGAGGGTGCCAATACTTTTGTCTGGCCCATTTTTGGAGTTTTGTGTGAAATGATCAATGTTTTACTTTTTGCTTCATTCTCTTTTGTGTTTTTTTTTTCATTTAAAAAAGACAAATTGAATGAAGATAATAATACCAAAGAATTTGTGCAATCATTTTCATGAAGAAATGAGTATTATCTGACAGAATTGTAGGGGTGCCAACACTTTTGGCCACAGCTGTATAACAATGAACTGACTAAATTGATAAATCAATAATATGCTGTCTTTATCTGTACATAGTGATTCAAGTATGTAGCACCAATTACTGCTCATATAAGAGGATGATGGCCACCTCTTACACAGGGACCCACCGGAATATTCTTCTGTTCTCCAGTGTGCCAGTTTAAGCCTACTTTAAAGTAATGCAATCATCGCATTGCTAAACTCAGCATTATGATTGCAATTGCTGATGGTTTTATATTGAAAGGTCCAGAAAGCTATACAGTATAAGCCCCTGTTGAGGTATGCCAGCAGGTACATATTTGATGCCCAAGCTGAAATGTAATGTCAAATAGAAAATAATACAATCCGTACACAATAATTAATCTTCTTATACTTTTATGTAACTTTAAAATGTTATAAGACCATAGGTATTGATGTGCAAATTTAAGCAATTCAAATTCATCTAAGGTGATAAAAGTCCGCTATAAGCAATGTTATCTTCAAACAAGTGGCACAGTTGTGCTCAAAAGTTTACAAACCCCAGCAGAATTTTTGCTTTCTTGGCATTTTTTCAGAGAATATGAATGATTGACAACACCAAAACATTTTCTCCACTCATTGTTAGTGGTTGGGTGAAGCCATTTATTGCCAAACTATTGTGTTTTCTCTTTTTTAAATCACATCATACAACTAGATACATCTTTATAAACATAATATATCTTCCATGCTCCAATAGGTGGAACTTTTGAAAAGTTCATCAATTTTTCATTTCTTTTATCCTTTGATGGATCCACACCATGTTTGGAGAGCCAAATGGAATAATGTGTAATTCTGCAGATGATGATATATCAATTTCATGAAGATTATTACTATCTATGAAGTTCTGGCACTAATTGGAAGACCCAGGTTATGCATAATCTGCTTGTTGTGCAGTGTTTAGATTAGGATTAGGGCACTACTCATAGACTAGTGCTGTGTATTTGCTTCCAAGCTTAAAATGTGCCAGCCTGCCAATACTGGAGAATATGTTGTTTTAGAATTGAAGAAACTTATTTCCACTATTATTATTGTTACTAGCATTTATGTATTTAAAAGGTGAGATATAGTTCTTATACTGTACCATTCTGCTATAAAATACCACTTTTTTAATTATGTAATTTGTTTGACCTATAGTCATACTTTTCCTGAATCCTTACAATTAAAATAATAATTATTGTTCTGCATATTTTCAAAAGTTGTCAGGTTCAGTTATGAAACGAGCCATTTATTTATGATTTCGTGAATTGTGAATGACCTTATGAATTCAAATGTGACAATGAAAAATTTTATTTCTTATTTCTATGATATAAAAGCTTTTTTTCCTTTTATTGCTACATATAATTAATGAGAATCTACCATAGGAGGAATTCATGTGGCCCAATTTCAATTAATTAAATCTATTTATTCATTTGAAAATTAATTTAGATCTCATGCCAGAGATCTCAAGAGCAGAATTAAAGACAGAGGAAAAAGCAACAGGAGAATCCTGAAGGGCCTTAAAAGAGCCAAACATACACAGTGACATTCCCTTCTCTATACCAATCAGATACATATGAAAGACAAAGCTAATGATGAAGTAAGGCTCATCACTACATTATATAACAATCAGTGGAAAAGGGAAATACTGAATAAATACTGGAACATACTTTTTGGTGGATCCTATTCTGAGACAACATCTCCATTAAAGACCTCTCTTGACTGCTAGGAGTTCAATAAACCTCAAGGACATCCTGGTGCATAATCACTATACTTATTGTAAAACCATAAGAAAAGAAAACAGAACTTTAGGTTTCCTTCCATGTGGACTATATAAAGGATGCCTTAATATAATATGTCAAAAATCTTTAAAGGAACCAAGAGACCCAGTGAATATGAAATCCTCCCACTCCTCACGAGTTCTTCTAAAAATGTAATTTACCAAACCGAATGCCCATTCAGAAAGTATTATTTCAACCTGATCACTCAAAAACTTAAGATTAGAGTAAGAGAACATGTCAGGGACATAGACAATGACAAGACTGCACTGAAGGGTGAATCCTTCAACACCCTACCTTGACAATTTAGAAGATTTTACACCTAAAATTCATGATTATTTTGAATCAAGGTGTGAAGAAACCAGAGTGTATCTTAATTACCCAGACGAGTATATTTTTGCAAACCAAGAATTGACTTTTTTTCTGTATATTGGCTTGTGGATTTAACTGTTTAGGTCTGGTGGGTCAGACTTGCAAACTGACATACTGTAGAAAAAAGTCAAAAGCCAGCTCACCAATAACCACCGCAGGTGCTCGGAACTCCGTTGCTGAGACACGAGAAGACTTCAGGAAAAGAAAAAAAATTTGAGTTCCAGCTCCTTAAAACGAGACAATTTTAATGAAATCCAAAATGTAAAAATACATGCAAATGACTGTGCTCCCTCCAGTATATGCCCCTGAGGCAAGAGAGGTATATGGCGACGCGTTTCGATCCGAAGATCTTTCTCAAAGCCATAAATGCTTACAGATTGTGTTGCTCTATATACATGGATCCTCCAATCACACACCCATAGTAAGTCACATGACATGTATAGAATCCTAATAAAAACATTCCAATAGATACACAAAATACAATAAAACATTCACTTTCTACTTTAATAATAGTGCAGCATGGTTTCAGTGCGTTTGTTGAGTCCAGTCGGTGACCTAGTATTAAAGTGAAATGTCCAAAACGCCTCCCGAGTGAGGAGACGCCTCCTAGCGTCTCCGCCCCGAAGAGGCATAGTAACTCGTTCGATTCCTTGGATCTGAAAACCTGCAGTGCTGCGTGTATGAACGGTAACAAAATGTCTGGAGGCCGCCGACATATTCCTATTCTCACCCTGCATGCTGGTAATATCATACAGGTGTTCTCGGATACGAGTTTTTAATTTCCTCATTGTGCAACCCACATAAGAAATGTCGCATTCTGTGCAATTAATTTTAAAAACTATATTGGTGGAATTGCAGTTAATGTATTGTTTTATGTTGAAATTTAACGTGCCCTCCTCATTTTGGAATACCATAGCATGTTTACAGCAACTGCAGTTATTAGTTCCACATCTAAAGAAACCTGGATAATCCAACCATGTTTTTTTATTTTTTATGTTGGATTGAAATAGATTGGGAGATATGTGGCTACCTATAGTTGGAGCCCTTCTGGATACTACGTTAATGCCTGATTTTAATATGGCATGTAGTTTATGATCTTCAAAAAGAATGGGCAAGTATTTATAGATAATGCTTTTGATTGCATTAAATTGGGGGCTAAATTGGAAACATATATATGGCTTTTGTCCTATGTCCCGATCTATAGTCCTGGTAGATGTTATAAGATCTTGACGATCTTTACCCTCCACTATTTTTTTTGCTCGATTGATTGCCCATTTAGGGTATTTACGATTTTTTAATTTATTTTCCATTATCTCAAGTTCTCCTTTCAAGTCCCCCTCCAGGGTACAGTTTCTCTTAGCTCTGGTAAACTCTCCTATTGGAATAGCTTTGATGGTGTGTTTGTTGTGGCTACTGTGTGCATGTAGGATAGTGTTACCACTAACTGGTTTATGGTGGGTTTTGGTAATGATGTTCTGATTATTACATCAAGTGAGTTCCAACTCCAAAAAGGAAATGGTTTTACCATCAGACTTATATGTGAACCTAATATTATAAATATTGTCATTAAGATAGTTCACAAAAAGTGGTATGGCAGATACATCCCCCTCCCAAATGATGAGGGTATCATCTATGTATCTGCCATACCACTTTACCCAATCCAAATATGGATTAGCCACTGAGAAGATATATTCCATCTCCCAGAATGACATAACCAGATTAGCTAGGGAGGGTGAGTATTTAGCACCCATAGCCACTCCCGTTTTTTGTAGATACCACTGTCCATCAAAGGAAAAAAAATTACTAGTGAGTAGAAACTGAATTACCATCAGCAAAAAATTAATTAAATCCGTGGAATAATTACTGAATTTGTCTAAATAAGTCTGTAATAGTGACTTGTGCATAGTGTGTGTTTATATTTACTTATTGTGTGCTGATATGCTTATTGTGTATTGTATTCTATAACTAGTTTGTTGACTTTGAAGGTAGATAGGGAAAAGCTGTGAGGAGGATGGAGAGAGAGCGCAGACATTCAATGGTATGGGCCCTGGCCCATGTAGTCTAAAGGCAGCTGGGCCAGCAGATGAGAGCACCCACTGACCCCAGTTCTCCACACAAAGCTATTGACCAGATTGAATCTGGAACTCAGGGAGGTAACATAAACATCATTTTGGCACACTAAAGGTACTGTCACACATAACGATATCGTTAACGATATAATTGCTTTTTGTGACGCAGCAACGATATCGTTACCAAAATCGTTATGCGTGACAGCGACCAACGATCAGAACCCCTGCTGGGAGATCGTTGGTCGCTGGGGAATGATCAGGACTTTATTTTGGTCGCTGATCTCCCGCTGACAACACTGAATCGGCGTGTGTGACGCCGATTCAGCGATGTCTTCACTGGTAACCAGGGTAAATATCGGGTTACTAAGCGCAGGGCCACGCTTTGCAACCCGATGTTTACCCTGGTTACCATTGTAAATGTAAAAAAAAAAACACTACATACTTACATTCCGGTGTCTGGTCACGTCCCTCGCCTTCAGCTTCCCGCACTGACTGTGAGTGCCGGCCGGCCGTAAAGCAGAGCACAGCGGTGACGTCACCGCTCTGCTTTACGGCCGGCCGGCCGGAGCGCCACTCACAGTCAGTGCGGGAAGCTGAAGGCGAGGGACGTGACCAGACACCGGAATGTAAGTATGTAGTGTTTTTTTTTTTACATTTACAATGGTAACCAGGGTAAACATCGGGTTACTAAGCACGGCCCTGCGCTTAGTAACCCGATGTTTACCCTGGTTACCCGGGACTTCGGCATCATTGGTCGCTGGAGAGCTGTCTGTGTGGCAGCTCTCCAGCAACCAAACAGGGATGCTGCAGCGTTGTCTATATCGCTGCATCGTCGCTTAAATGTGACGGTACCTTTAGAGTGCAAATGGATTTTCAGACTAGGCACTAGGCACTGTTATACCAGCAGGTCTGAATGAGCACTTTGGTTTTAATGCATTTCTTTAATGTGTATGGGTTTTACATATTTTATCATTTTAATCTTTTCCTTTTTAACATTCCCTTCCTATTTCATCTTTTTTAACATGTTATGTGGTAGTTTGTATAATTTGTATTTCATGTCTGTGGTTTCTCTAGGCCTAGTTGGAACTTACCTTATAGTGTACCAATTTGTGATGGATGCATGGAATTCATCTCCTGCTCTGAAGGCCCATCTTCGCATTTTCTTTCCCATAAAGCCGCCATGACCTCCTGTCCGGATGGCACCCTGAATACTACCACATGATCAATTACTTTAGCAATTAACCAGACATTTAGAATTTCTTCTAACCACATTGGCTGATATCCATCATACAGCTATACATACATGTACCTGCAATTGAAACATATAGATAGTGGTGTTATACTTCCCAATGATATATTTGCAGTAACTATTCTTCTCTTATTATCGTATGTGCACTCACAGAGGAGGAACTTCGGTATGGCTTTGTGCCGATATTTCATGTACCTGCTATTTAAACATATAGACAGTGTTGTTATACTTCCCAATGTATATATTTGCAGTAATTATTCCTCTCTAATTATCATATGTGTATCTAGTAGACTATTGTATATTTAATCACTACTTATCGGGATATACCGTGAGGTACTATATTATATATTCTCATCTTCATATTCATCCAGTACCTCCTGATGCATCTGTATGCACTGTTGCTATGTACGTACAGCATATATACATTTACTGGATTAACACATATATCTTTATCAATATTACTGGTAAATTTTGCCAACTATTATACATTCTCCATTTTTTGATTATATTTTTTCGGAACCCCCTGATATATCTTTATGCATCTTTGCTATTGCAGGTAGTCTTATTTCTTATTTTTTATTTATTTTCTCAATTTTCTGCTCATCCTGGACCCCCTGATGCATCCTTATGCACCTTTGCTGTTACAGCCTTATATTTATTATTTTTTGTATAATTGTTATATGATTCGCTATATTGGTCCACAATTATCCAAAAATTGTATCTATATTATTATGTATTTTTCCGGTCACAATTTTTGCAGTCTTTTCTATGTCACACCGCCCCTTTGAGTTTAATGCTCATCCGGCACTTCCTGATGCACTTACACACACATAACGCTCTGCATCAGCGCTATTATACGCTTTCACTTTTTTAGTTCAGGTTTTTTTGTTTGGCATTCTACTATAATCTATGTGGCCACTTATATATAGAATATGGCCAGAGATTACCACTATTTTGATAGCTTCGTTCTCCTCTTTACCACAATCCCATGGTAAGTCATGCCCCTCTTAGTGAGTCAGCTCAGGCTCCCTCCCCCGTCACTCACATCGCATGCCGGAGTTGTGCGCATGCGTCTTCGGCGGTTCGCCTGTCCCTGCTCCTAGCGTCACTGTGGCCTTGGCAACGCCAGGTACTCTGCTCCTGTGCGTCCGGCCATGTGACGTTGTGGGCGGGGACTTCCGGATCTGACTGTCGGCGCCTGCGCTGCCCAATACAATGGCGTCCGATGTCAGTGCTCTATATAAACCCTTTGGATATAACATCTGCCACCCCCTGACGAAGGATTGTATATCCGAAACGCGCGTCGGGGTGCGCTTTGGTTGGATCCTGCGTAGCCATTTTAGGTACAGGTACTCTCCATTTTTTCACTTTTGTTCCATTGTTTACTTTTTGCGGCTTTGCACAGTGTCCTTTTGTATATTGCTCATTTGCACTACTGCACACTGTTATGAGGTGTTGGCCACATGGCCAGAATGTATTGTATGATGGGTCAATAATTTTCTTTTACCTTTTGCGGTGTTGCACAGTGCGCTTTCTGGCCCCCTTTCTTATTTGCACTATTGCACTTTTTGAATGAGGTGTTGGTCATATGACCAGATTATATTTTATTATAGGTCAGTTTTAATTAATTATTTTTTTAGCTACTTCACGGACACTTTTTTATTCTTTTGTACACTAGTGAGTTACACTTTTTTATCTTTTTTTGAGAGACCTGATATCAACCTCCTTTGGCATACCCTATATCTACCGATATATATTGTCATTTTTTGATTTTATTGTTGTGATTATGTTTTTAATATCCCTCCATATGTGCACATATATATATATGTTATCACCATTACCTAATAAAATATTGTTATATTATATATATCCTTGCCACGTCTCTTATTTTGGGATTGGGTCCTTGGTGCTTTGCATTATATCTATTTGACCTAATTGTAAATAGTGGTAAAGTTGAATTTTCATCACCTCTCCAATGGCATTTAAATGATAGTATCTTTTGCATTGACCCCGTTGAACTTTCATAACAACTTCTGAAATATTTATCTTTTAATTTCTGTCTTTTTACAGTTTACAATATTCTTTGATGTTTTGAAGTATGGGTATTTATATAGATTTACATTAACAGTATTATTATATTGTATCTCATGTTAGGCGGGGATTCTCCCGCTGCGTGGGATAGATCCTAAGCATTGCCTGATGCTGTGGTCTCCCATTCAGGTCCAGCCAAGGTGGGTGCTGCTCAGCACAGATGTTGGTCCCAGTGTCTTGCTTAGGCTTGTGAGCATGTCCGTGATGTGACGTCTCCTCATTGGTGGTTGGATGTTAGCTGCTCTGGTGATGTGGCAGCTCCGGATTGGCCCATGGGCAATGCACCGAGTATTTCCGGTATTATTCGGTGGTAGCTCGGGTCTCCGCCTTGCAATTCTGGTGCTCCTTAGAGCGCCAATGACAATGCAGGGATTGGCTGCCATGCACATTAATGCTGCAGCCATCTTTGTTGTGGTATTACAGTGATTGGCTCGCCACACTGTGTCATCACGTCTATAGGAGACCTGACACTGCCCTGCTTGCCGCATTCTGCTCCGGACTTAGGTAGTGTTGGGAGAGCTGCTGCCGAGATAGGGTCAGAATCATTTTTTTAATAGTTAGTGTGGGTCTGCTAGTGTGCAGTCCACAAATCCTGAGAAACTAACAGTCCTTTTTAAGGCTAATTCAGGGGTCCTGAGATTGCAGCACTTGGTAGGCAGGGGAGTCTATGCACATGTACACATCAGTGCAAGGCCTGCAGGTACTGTATGTGAGTACATAGATCTCATTGCATACCTGCAAAAGCTCCATTCCTGTCTGCTGCTGCTTATTTTCTATATACCTAGCTGCAGTTATCCATGGTATTTTTTTTTCTACTTATACCTACTCATTATATTCTAAAGGAATCCATAGCCCCCTTTTTTTTCTACATTTAAATGCTTGGTCACACTGCAGACTACAGCCAGGACATAGTAATAGAAAAGTGTGCAAATCTTAGAATTTTTTTTTGTCCCAGGCATCAGATGTGAGTGCGCCAAAAATCTGTCCTTTTTTTGGTGCTATCTAATATTTTGTAGTGTCTTACAACATTTTGGGACACCATTTTGCTGCCCCAAAAATCTGTAGCTGGCCCAAAGATATTTAGCTACAGTTGACGAAGAAACCTTGTTCTGAAACGCGCGTCGGGATGTGTGCATTTCTTGGACAGAGTGGTACCTTAAGGTAATGTTGCCCATGACTTTTTCTCTTTATTTTTGCACATAGTGCTTTATATACTTCATGAAGGGGTGTATGCTCACCATGTGATACCTTGCACTGCTGCATTAACATACATTTTCAGTTAGATTTTTTCACTTTGGCACGTGGATTTTTAGCATTCTTGTCACATGTATTTTATGCTGTCACTTAAATAAATTTCTTGGGGATTCTTTAATACCTTGTTTTAGATGACTGTCATCTTGTACAGGTCCACCTGTGATATCCCATATAGGATATAATTCATGTACATGGGTTTATGTTTTATTGATTTACATATTGGCCATTAATTATGTTATATGCACTGTCCTGATATGCACACACTTTATCTATCTATTTTCTAGAAAAAAAATTATATCGCTGCTACTAGTAAATAAAGATATTTAACTTTTAAGTATATGATCTTGTCTGGTCTCTCATGGTTTATCCATAGTTCTGGTGATTGGTTTGGTTTCTGCCCCAAAAATCTGTAGCTGGCCCAAAAATATTTAGCTACAGTTGTTATATTTATCACTGTGAGTTATATGCCACACGCGTCGCATATCACTGCACAAAATATATTTCAATTTTACTACTCCTTTTTTTGTATCATAGACAACTTGTTGACACAATTTTGGTGTGCCCAAAAAATTAAGGCCTCATTTAGATCAGTCTGTTATCTCAAGCTGACGGCTGGTATATCTGTGGTGGAAAAATATTTTAATCGCAGGCATACGTTGCACAGTTCTGTCTGCTAGCCTTGTTCTACTCATTTTTTATTGTTTGAAAAAAAATAAGTTTACAAAAGAAAACCCCCCCATAAAAATGTATACTTTATTAAATAACAAGAAAAACATACCCTCAGGGAAAAAATAGCCTAAAAAGTGGGTAGGTCAAAAGAGACTTATTGAACGGGAGATATACTCCCCAAATAAAACTAGATCAATAAAGATTTTAGTCAACAAAACCTCAATGAGCAATTAGAGGTATCCCCACCCACATGTAGTAGTACCAGTGAAATACCAGTGTTATTATTCACCTAGTTATATAGATGTGCAGATGTGGGTGCCATTTCCCTAACCACTATAAAGCACCTGTAGATACGTATGCCTACCTAGATGCGGTGGTTGGCACCCTAAGAAGTTCGAGAATGGCGTCCCCGCTCATGCGATGGCTGTCCCTATTCTCCTAATTACATACTATAAGTAGACAGTCAGAAATAGAAGGCCAGGTGGCTTGCAATAACTTGTAATGGCATATTGTGTGCTAATGCGAACATAAGGCCCACCCACAATTTGATGGGAGTAAAGAGACAGATACTAAAAAAACTTTGATTATATGCACACACATGTATGTACACAGGGGAATAAATAGTTTAAATACTCTGCAACATCCTAATGACTTCAATATGGTACCAGAAAAAAAGTCATTACAACCGGTACTACTCCAATGAAACATGTTTGTAAACAAACAGATATGAAGATAAATACCACAATCTTCATTTTGTATTGCATCACTAAACCCCAACTGCAGGCACCAACCAAAGTATATAACGTTTGTTCCTGCAGAGAATAAAAAAATATATATATATATATCCGCAGTGTGCAATTTTGTAGTCATCTGTTAGATGTAGGCAGTTGCGGGTCCTGATACAGTGACTCCTCACACATATCAACACATAGCTTTCGACACGTTTCCCCCAGACATGGGTTCATCAGGAGAGGTGATACCGTGGCAGTATGAAGTTGTCCATAAAAAGGCTGCCACTATATACCTATGAATCCTCCTTAAATACTAAAACAGGTGCATGTAAACCTACTTCCTGTTTTCCTGTTTAGCGGACAAAAAACCGCCGCTATACATTGGCTGCACACAGCGCCCATATAGAACTATACGGCGTCATTACTATGGAGTCCACTGCCAAATGCGCATGCTCACCAGAGCCTGTGCAAGAATCAGTGGAAACAGGATCACAAAACCTAGCACATGCACCGGTATACCCAGGGTTAGGAGTAGAGAAGGGCGCCAAATATGCTACTGCGCATGCGTCGCCAAAGAAAACAGAGTCCATAACACTCAAACAGGTCGAAACTGCTTCCTGTTTGGTGGGCACTAATCAGCTCATAAAAGTTTATCTGCCCACAGCATAATCATGGCTAGTGCCATTACAATGAAGTCAGATACCCTTGGACTAACCACGCATGCTCCCCACAGCTGTGAAATACTGAAGGCACTGAAGTAACAGCGCAAGCGCCGATGTAACTTAGGCTGCGAGCAGTGTTACAGGATTACTGCGCATACGTCCCCAACCAGGGCACAACATAATGGTACATACAGTTAAGTCCATATATATATTTGGACAGAGACAACATTTTTTTAATTTTGGTTATAGATATTACCACAATGAATTTTATACAAAACAATTCAGATGCAGTTGAAGTTTAGACTTTCAGCTTTCATTTGAGGGTGTCCACATTAAAATCGGATGAACGGTTTAGGAGTTTCAGCCCCTTAACATGTGCCACCTTGTTTTTAAAGGGACCAAAAGTAATTGGACAGATTAAATAATTTTAAATAAAATGTTCATTTTTATTACTTGGTTGAAAACCCTTTGTTTGCAATGACTGCCTGAAGTCTTGAACTCAGGGACATCACCAGACGCTGTGTTTCCTCCTTTTTGATGCTCTGCCAGGCCTTCAGTGCGGTGGCTTTCAGTTGCTGTTTGTTTGTGCACCTTTCTGTCTAAAGTTTAGTCTTTAACAAGTGAAATGCATGCTCAATTGGGTTGAGATCAGGTGACTGACTTGGCCATTCAAGAATATTCCACTTCTTTGCTTTAATAAACACCTGGGTTGTTTTGGCTTTATGTTTTGGGTCATTGTCCATCTGTAGTATGAAACGACGACCAATCAGTTTGGCTGCATTTGGCTGGATCTGAGCACACAGTATGTCTCTGAATACCTCAGAATTCATTTGGCTGCTTCTGTCCTGTGTCACATCATCAATAAACCCTAGTGACCCAGTGCCACTGGCAGCCATGCATGCCCAAGCCATCACACTGCCTCCGCCATGTTTTACAGATGATGTGGTATGTTTTGGATCCTGAGCTGTACCACGCCTTCGCCATACTTTTCTCTTTCCATCATTCTAGTAGAGGTTGATCTTGGTTTCATCTGTTCAAAGAATGTTATTCCAGAACTGTGCTGGCTTTTTTAGATTTTTTTATAGCAAAGTCCAGTCTAGCCTTTTAATTCTTGATGCTTATGAGTGGCTTGCACCGTGCAGTGAACCCTCTGTATTTACTTTCATGCAGTCTTCTCTTTATGGTAGATTTGGATATTGATACGCCTATTTCCTGGAGAGTGTTGTTCACTTGGGTGGCTGCTGTGAAGGGGTTTCTCTTGACCGTGGAGATTATTCTGCGATCATCCACCACTATTGTCTTCCGTGGGCGCCCAGGTCTTTTTGCATTGATGAGTTCACCAGTGCTTTCTTTCTTTCTCAGGATGTACCAAACTATAGATTTTGCCACTCCTAATATTGTAGCAATTTCTCGGATGGGTTTTTTCTGTTTTCGCAGCTTAAGGATGGCTTGTTTCATCTGCATGGAGAGCTCCTTTTACCGCATGTTTACTTCACAGCAAAACCTTCCAAATGCAAGCACCACACCTCAACTCCAGGCCTTTTATCTGCTTAATTGAGAATGAGATAACGAAGTTGCCCACACCTGTCCATGAAATAGCCTTGGAGTCAATTGTCCAATTACTTTTGGTCCCTTTAAAAATGAGTAGACACATGTTAAGGAGCTGAAACTCCTAAACCCTTCATCCAATTTTAATGTGGATACGCTCAAATGAAAGCTGAAAAGTCTAAACTTCAACTGCATCTGAATTGTTTTTGTTTAAAATTCATTGTGGTAATCTCTATAACCAAAATTAGAAAAATGTTGTCTCTGTCCAAATATATATGGACCCAACTGTAATACTGCTATATACCAGCGGATGGTGTAAACAGAAAAAAATCACAAAAAAACAAAAAAAATATATGTTCTTTTATCTCAGGCTGAGGACAGTTGTATCTGTGGTGGAAAATTATTTTATTAGCAGGCATACGTTGCATAGTTCTGTCTGCTAGCCTTGTTCTACTCATTTTTTATTTTTTTTTTTTAATTACCAACAAACATAAAAAAAAGAATGCAGTCTGTTATGTCAGGATGAGGCCTGGTGTATTTGTGGCGGAAAAATCTTTTATTGGCAGGCATACATTACATAGTTCTGTCTACTAGCCTTGTTGTTCTACTCATTTTTTATGGTTTTCAAAAAATCACCAAAAACATTAAAAAAATATACAGTCCGTTATGTTAGGCTGAGGCCTTGTGTATCTGTGGTGGAAAAATCTTTTATTGGCAGACATACTGTTAAGGTTGGCAGAAAGCAGGGAGTATATATATATGTATTATTAGGTGCGTTCGCAACCCGGGGTCCACCGGGGTCCACCGTGCAGGAGAGGAACCTGCTGCTGGCAAATGGCAGCACTATATGGTGGTATAAGCAAACTCTGCTAACTCCACAAAGTCGCTAGGAACAAGATGCTGTGCCCTATTAACCTCACAAAGGTACACAGCTACCAACCAGAGCAAACTGTGGTCATGCAGTCAGAGAAAACAGACAAACAACTCCTCATCAGAGGTGCTGGTATTCTAGCGGCTTATTTCAGCCAAGGCCCTATATACACTCATACAAACTCCTCACTGGAGGTGTCGGTGTTCTAGGGGCTTATTTTAGCCAAGCCCTAACAGCATCCAAACATGACCACACTGGCGCTGAGCTCAAAGACATTGGTTTGATACTAACACATGGCCGTGTGGCCATGCAAACCTTTTATAGCTACAGCAACTTCAGGACCTTCCTAGAGGACCAATAGGAGCTGCTACAGTACCTGATCAATTTCAGGACCTTCCTAGGGGACCAATGGGAGCTGCTGCAGTATCTGAGCATGTGACCCCCAACTTCCATTGAGAGGTCTTACCCTGGGCATGCAAAGAAGAGGAAAAGCAGGACTTAGTCCCAGAGACTTCTGCTCGACACTGACCAGTACTGGCTACAAAGGCAGAGCCTGGAAGAACAGTAGCAAGCAGTCACCCAGTATCAGCCTGAGTCAGACGCTGGGACCGACGTCTCCACTGAGCAGGCTCCACTGCGGCTGGAGAAGAATGAGAGACCGAAGCGGAGGTGGTTCGAGATTCCCCCTGTGCCGAGGTGGGAACATTATCCCCCTCCAAGGGCCCCCCTCCTTGGACCTCGCTACGTGTGGAGGTAGCAATGAGCTGCGGAGCTCGAATGTGCTCAGCATGCCCCCAGGACCTGGCCTCTAGGCCATAACCCTTCCAACCCAACAAATAAATTTTTTTGACACATACCACCCTTCACCCCAAAATAGCATTCACCTCGTAACCGTCAGAAGACGATCCTGATGTCCTGGCAGATGACTCGGAAAACCGGGACATGTACACGGGCTTCAAGAGGGACACATGAAAGGTGTCGGTGATATCTAGCCGTGGAGGAAGGGCCAGATGGTAGACCACAGGGTTAACCTGTTCGAGGATCTTGAAGGGACCCAATTAGCGAGGTGCAAACTTGGACTCAACTTGCAGCCTGATGTTACGGGCGGAGAGCCACACTAAGCCGCCAGTAGCAAAGGTCAGAGAAGGGCATCGATGTGCATTGGCGGAGGACCTCATTCTCTCCTTGGAGGCCCGGATGGCGTCTTGAGTGCGGTCCCAAATGTCCCGTACCTCCACAGCCCAGTCTGTCACCATGGAGTCGGCAGAAGACAAGGGCATAGGCCAGGAACCCGCGAATGCTGGCCGAAATTAAGGAGGAAAGGAGTCTGACCGGTGGAGTTGGCTACGGCGTTGTTAAACGCAAACTCCGCCCACGGTAGCAAGGATGCCCAGTCATCCTGCCTGGCACAAACAAAATGTTGCAGATATGTGACCAGGGTCTGGTTGGCCCTCTCTACCAACCCATTTGTCTCGGGGTGATATTCTGAGGAGAGATTCAACTCAATGTTGCGTAGATGACAAAGCTCTCTCCAGAATCGAGATACAAACAGGGGACCCCGGTCACTGACAATTTTGTCCGGCATACCGTGTAGGCGAAATATGTATTTGATAAACAACACCACCAGAGCATGTGCAGAAGGTAGCCGTGGAAGAGGCACCAAGTGCACCATTTTGGAAAAATGGTCGGTGATCGCCCAAATAATGGTGCAGCTACGAGACTTGGGTAAACCCATCACAAAATCCATCCCGACCATCTCCCAGGGCCTGTCTGTCACTGGCAGGGGGTGAAGCATCCCAGCTGGCCATTGATAGGGAGACTTGTTCTTGGCGAAGGAGACACATGCCTGAACATTGTCTGCGGCGTCACGGGCCATATGCAGCCACCAATATGTACTCGCCAGTAGCTCAGATGTCCTTTTGGTCCCAAAATGTCCACCCACCCTAGACGAGTGAGCCAGAGAGAACCTCATGACACCAACTGGATGGTACAAAAGTCTTGCCAGGAGACACAGACTAGCAAAACCGGGGCCACAGTTCTCAGGCTCTCGGAAGGGACAATAAGCCGAGGCTCCTCTTCCTCAGATGATACAACGGAGCAAGAGAGAGCATCAGCATGAATGTTCTTCTCCCCAGAAAGAAAATGGAGGGTGAAATGGAACTGAGAGAAGAACAATGACCATCTGGCCTGGCTAGAATTTAGCCGCTGGGTGGTCTGTAAATAAACCAAATTCTTGTGGTCTATGAATACTTGGAAGGGAAAGCGACCCCCCTCTGAGAGATGTCTCCACTCTGAGAAGGCCAACTTCATTGCTAGCAACTCCCTGTCCCCGATGGAATAATTCCTCTCCGCTGGTGTGAAGGTTTTGGAAAAGAAGAAGCAAGAATGCTTCTGACCTTGAGCATCCTTTTGGAAGAGGACTGCTCTAGCACCAACGGATGAGGCATCCACCTCCATTATGAATGGCTTATCTACATAAGGGTGATGTAGGATGGGAGCACTAGCAAAAAGAGATTTAATAGAAGTGAAGGCCTTGAAGACCTTCTCAGACTACAATTTTGGATTTGCTCCCTTCTTGGTGAGGGCTACCAAGGGAGCTACCAAAGTTGAGAAATGAGGGATGAACTGGTGATAATAGTTAATGAACCCCTTGAAGTGCTGCACAGCTTTAAGAGAACTTGGTTCTTGCCAGTCCATCACAGCCTGTAGTTTGGCAGGATCCATAGCCAATCCCAGGGCGGAGATGATATAGCCCAGGAAAGGTAAGGATTCCTGCTCAAACACACATTTCTCCAACTTGGCGTAGAGAGAGTTAGTTTGTAAGAAGTTGAAGACTCTGCAAACATCTCTACGGTGGGAATCAATATCTGGAGAGTAGAAGAGAATATCATTCAGATAGACTACGACCGAGGTGGAGAGCATATCCTGGAAGATATCGTTTACAAAGTCTTGGAAAATGGCTGAGGCATTACAGAGCCCAAAGGGTATCACCAGATATTCATAGTGCCCATCCCTGGTGTTAAAAGCCGTCTTCCATTCGTCCCCCTCAGGGATGCGAATCAGGTTGTAAGCACCCCGCAGATCTAGTTTATTAAACACCAATGCTCTCCGAAGCCTATCAAAAAGCTCAGATATCAGGGGCAGAGGATATTTATTCTTAATGTTGATGGCGTTAAGACCCCTGTAGTCTATGCATGGATGTAGTTCCCCGTTCTTCTTCTGCATGAAGAAGAATCTAGCCCCTGCAGGTGACACTGACTTTCTAATGAATCCTCTTGCCAGATTTTCCTGGATGTACTGAGACATTGCCTCTGTCTACGGGAGAGATAACAGGTAGACTCGACCCCGGGGAGGCTCAGCACCAGGAAAGAGGGCAATAGGACAGTCAGAGGGGCGGTGTGGCGGAAGGGTCTCCACAACCCTTTTTTGGAGAACACGTCCACATAAGGCCATTATTGCTTGGGCAGAGAGGATAGATCTTGGGGTACCTCAGTTTTAGCAACCTGAATGCTCTCCCTCTGACATCCACCCTCACAAGATTCTCCCCATCCCAAAATTCTGCCTGTGGACCACTCAATATGAGGAGAGTGATACCGTAGCCAAGGCATCCCTAACAGGACCTCATCAATTCCCTCAGGAATGACAAGCAGAGGTATAATCTCCTGATGAGATGGTGACAAGGACAGAGTGAAAGGGATGGTCTGGTGTGTAATCTGTTAGGGCAGTGTCGAGCCATTCACCACTCATACAGTTACTGGTTGAGCTAGCATTACCAGGGGTATTGCGTGACATTGGGCAAAGGCAGAAAACATAAAATTGCCCTCCGCCCCAGAATCCATGCAGAGCTTTACCGAGTGAGTGGATGAGCCTATTGTAATTGTCCCCTTAAAGGACAATTTGGAGGCAAACGTCGCCGTGTCTAGTGCACCTCCAGCTACTACCACTAGACGCTATTTCCTTGACCGCTGTGAAAATCTGGTGGCAAGATGTCCTGACTGCTGGCAAATATGGCAGACCTTGAGTGCATGAGTGGTCCGGGACTTAGATCCCGCTCGTGACACTTCCATAGCTTCATGTGACTCAGGGACCTGGACCAGAGATTCCAAAGGTTTGGCGAAGGTGGGAGCCAGCTGAAACCTCTGCCTATACTGGGCCCGCTTTAACCTCCGCTCGTGAAAACGGAGGTCAATATGGGTAGACACAGCTATTAACTCTTCCAGTGTGGCGGGAATCTCCCTTGTGGCCACAGCGTCCTTCAGGTGGTCAGCCAGCCCCCTCCAAAATATATGGATAAGGGCTCTATCCGACCACTCCAGCTCAGATGCTAGGGTGCAGAAGTGGGCTGCAAAATGGCTGACCAAGGACGAGCCCTGAGTCAATGCCAAAAGTTGGAGCGGAGCACTCAGCACCACAAAATCGCCATGCTTCCACAGCAGCGTAGCCCACTCCAATGCCCTGTCCAACAGGAGAGACACAATAAATCCCACCTTTGCCCGCTTTGTGAGGAAACATGCCGCCAGGAGCTCGAGATGTATTGAGCACTGGCTCACAAAACCCCCACAAGATTTACTATCACCAGAAAATTTTTCTGGCAGTGGGAGGCGAGATAGAGTCAGAACAGGGGTGGCCGTGAACAAGGTTGCTGCAGCCACGCTAGCAGGCTGAACAGCAACTGCGGTAACATCCACAGCTGAGGTTGTGCGCTCGAGAGCTGCCAACCTACCCTCCATGTTATGAAAGGCAATTCAGAATCACAATGGACATGGAGGTCAGAGCACATACAGTGAACTGACAATAACCCAAAATAATAGAACGAGCTCTGAGACGTGGGAACTCTGCAGACCGCAATCCCTAAGCCTATCAAACCACACTAAAGGTAGCCGTGGAGCGCTCCTGACCAGAACCTAGGCGCCTCGTCGCAGCCTGAGAAACTAGCTAATCCTGAAGATAGAAAAATAAGCCTACCTTGCCTCAGAGAAATTCCCCAAAGGAAAAGGCAGCCCCCCACATATAATGACTGTGAGTAAGATGAAAACACAAACATAGAGATGAAACAGATTAAGCAAAGTGAGGCCCGACTAGCTGAACAGAACGAGGATAGGGAAGATAACTTTGCGGTCAGCACAAAAACCTATAAAAAACCACGCAGAGGGGACCAAAAAGACCCTCCGCACCGACTAACGGTACGGAGGTGGTCCCTCTGCGTCTCAGAGCTTCCAGCAGGCGAGAAAAACAAATAAAGCAAGCTGGACAGAAAAATAGCAACAAAATAACATAAGCAAAACTTAGCTTTGCAGAGCAGCAGGCCACAGGAATGATCCAGGGAAAAAACAAGTCCCACACGGAAACATTGACAGGAAGCATAGACCAAAGCATCAGGTGGAGTTAAGTAGAGAAGAAGCTAATGAGCTCACCAGATCACCTGAGGAAGGAAATTCAGAAGCTGCAGTACCACTTTCCTCCACAAACGGAAGATCCCAGAGAGAATCAGCCGAAGTATCACTTGTGACCACAGGAGTGAACTCTGCCACAGAATTCACAACAGTACCCCCCCCTTGAGGAGGGGTCACCGAACCCTCACCAGAGCCCCCAGGCCGACCAGGATGAGCCACATGAAAGGCACGAACAAGATCGGGAGCATGGACATCAGAGTCAAAAACCCAGGAATTATCCTCCTGAGCATAACCCTTCCATTTAACCAGATACTGGAGTTTCCGTCTTGAAACACGAGAATCCAAAATCTTCTCCACAATATACTCCAATTCCCCCTCCATCAAAACCGGGGCAGGAGGCTCAACAGATGGAACCATAGGTGCCACGTATCTCCGCAACAATGACCTATGGAATACGTTATGTATGGAAAAAGAATCTGGAAGGGTCAGACGAAAAGACACAGGATTAAGAACCTCAGAAATCCTATACGGACCAATAAAACGAGGTTTAAACTTAGGAGAGGAAACCTTCATAGGAATATGACGAGAAGATAACCAAACCAGATCCTCAACACGAAGTCGGGGACCCACACGGCGTCTGCGATTAGCGAAAAGTTGAGCCTTCTCCTGGGACAAGGTTAAATTGTCCACTACCTGAGTCCAAATCTGCTGCAACCTGTCCACCACAGTATCCACACCAGGACAGTCCGAAGACTCAACCTGTCCAGAAGAGAGACGAGGATGGAACCCAGAATTGCAGAAAAACGGTGAAACCAAGGTAGCCGAGCTGGCCCGATTATTAAGGGCGAACTCAGCCAAAGGCAAAAAGGACACCCAATCATCCTGATCAGCAGAAATAAAGCACCTCAGATATGTTTCCAAGGTCTGATTGGTTCGCTCGGTCTGGCCATTAGTCTGAGGATGGAAAGCCCAGGAAAAAGACAAGTCAATGCCCATCCTACCACAAAAGGCTCTCCAAAACCTCGAAACAAACTGGGAACCTCTGTCAGAAACAATATTCTCTGGAATGCCATGCAAACGAACCACATGCTGGAAGAACAAAGCCACCAAATCAGAGGAGGAAGGCAATTTAGACAAGGGTACCAGATGGACCATCTTAGAAAAGCGATCACAGACCACCCAAATGACTGACATCTTTTGAGAAACGGGAAGGTCAGAAATAAAATCCATAGAGATATGTGTCCAAGGCCTCTTCGGGACCGGCAAGGGCAAAAGCAACCCACTGGCACGAGAACAGCAGGGCTTAGCCCGAGCACAAATCCCACAGGACTGCATAAAAGTACGCACATCCCGCGACAGAGAGGGCCACCAAAAGGATCTAGCCACTAACTCTCTGGTACCAAAGATTCCAGGATGACCAGCTAACACCGAACAATGAAGTTCAGAGATAACTCTATTCGTCCACTTATCAGGGACAAACAGTTTCTCCGCTGGGCAACGATCAGGTTTATTAGCCTGAAATTTTTGCAGCACCCGCCGCAAATCAGGGGAGATGGCAGACACAATTACTCCTTCCTTTAGGATACCCGCCGGCTCAGATAAACCCGGAGAGTCGGGTACAAAACTCCTAGACAGAGCATCCGCCTTCACATTTTTAGATCCCGGAAGGTACGAAGTCACAAAGTCAAAACGGGCAAAAAACAATGACCAACGAGCTTGTCTAGGATTCAAGCGCTTGGCAGACTCGAGATAAGTCAAGTTCTTATGATCAGTCAATACCACCACGCGATGCTTAGCTCCTTCAAGCCAATGACGCCACTCCTCGAATGCCCACTTCATGGCCAGCAACTCTCGGTTGCCCACATCATAATTACGCTCAGCAGGCGAAAACTTCCTGGAAAAGAAAGCGCATGGTTTCATCACTGAGCAACCAGAACCTCTCTGCGACAAAACAGCCCCTGCTCCAATCTCAGAAGCATCAACCTCGACCTGGAACGGAAGAGAAACATCTGGTTGACACAACACAGGGGCAGAAGAAAAACGACGCTTCAACTCTTGAAAAGCTTCCACAGCAGCAGAAGACCAATTGACCACATCAGCAACCTTCTTGGTCAAATCGGTCAATGGTTTAGCAATACTAGAAAAATTGCAGATGAAGCGACGATAAAAATTAGCAAAGCCCAGGAACTTTTGCAGACTTTTCAGAGATGTCGGCTGAGTCCAATCATGGATGGCTTGGACCTTAACAGGATCCATCTCGATAGTAGAAGGGGAAAAGATGAACCCCAAAAATGAAACCTTCTGCACACCAAAGAGACACTTTGATCCCTTCACAAACAAAGAATTAGCACGCAGGACCTGAAAAACCGTTCTGACCTGCTTCACATGAGACTCCCAATCATCCGAGAAGATCAAAATGTCATCCAAGTACACAATCAGGAATTTATCCAGGTACTCTCGGAAGATGTCATGCATAAAGGACTGAAACACTGATGGAGCATTGGCAAGTCCGAACGGCATCACGAGATACTCAAAATGACCCTCGGGCGTATTAAATGCAGTTTTCCATTCATCACCTTGCTTAATTCGCACAAGATTATACGCACCACGAAGATCTATCTTTGTGAACCAACTAGCCCCCTTAATCCGAGCAAACAAATCAGATAACAATGGCAAGGGGTACTGAAATTTAACCGTGATCTTATTAAGAAGGCGGTAATCTATACAAGATCTCAGCGAACCATCCTTCTTGGCTACAAAAAAGAACCCTGCTCCTAATGGCGACGATGACGGGCGAATATGCCCCTTCTCCAGGGATTCCTTCACATAAATGCGCATAGCGGTGTGCTCAGGCACGGACAAATTAAACAATCGACCTTTTGGGAATTTACTACCAGGAATCAAATTGATAGCACAATCACAATCCCTATGCGGAGGTAGGGTATTGGACTTGGGCTCATCAAATACATCCCGGTAATCCGACAAGAACTCTGGGACCTCAGAAGGAGTGGATGACGAAATTGACAGAAATGGAACATCACCATGTACCCCCTGACAACCCCAGCTGGACACCGACATGGATTTCCAATCTAATACTGGATTATGGGCTTGCAGCCATGGCAACCCCAACACGACCACATCATGCAGATTATGCAACACCAGAAAGCGAATAACCTCCTGATGTGCAGGAGCCATGCACATGGTCAGCTGGGTCCAGTATTGAGGCTTATTCTTGGCCAAAGGCGTAGCATCAATTCCTCTCAATGGAATAGGACACTGCAAGGGCTCCAAGAAAAACCCACAACGCTTAGCATATTCCAAGTCCATCAAATTCAGGGCAGCACCTGAATCCACAAATGCCATGACAGAATATGATGACAAAGAGCAGATCAAGGTAACGGACAGAAGAAATTTTGACTGTACAGTACCAATGGTGGCAGACCTAGCGAACCGCTTAGTGTGCTTAGGACAATCAGAGATAGCATGAGTGGAATCACCACAGTAGAAACACAGACCATTCAGACGTCTATGTTCTTGCCGTTCAACTCATTCTTTTGAGTGAGCACTGACCACTTTCTAAATTTCTGACAATATACCTCTATCTCATCCTGAGCCTGACAAAGAGCCAGCAAATTTTTTTCTGCCTGATCCACTGAATTAGGCTCATCGTACAGCAACCCAAGCGCCAGGAAAAACGCATCGATATTACTCAATGCAGGATCTCCTGACGCAAGAGAAAACGCCCAGTCCTGAGGGTCGCCGCGCAAAAAAGAAATGACAATCCTAACCTGTTGAATTGGGTCACCAGAAGAGTGAGGTTTCAAAGCCAGAAATAGTTTACAATTATTTTTGAAACTCAGAAATTTAGTTCTATCTCCAAAAAACAAATCTGGAATAGGAATTCTCGGTTCAAGCAAAGAATTCTGGACCACAAAATCTTGAATATTTTGAACTCTTGCCGTGAGCTGATCCACACATGAAGACAGACATTTAATGTCCATTGCTACACCTGTGTCCTGAACCACCCAAATGTCTAGGGGAAAAAAAAGACAAAACACAGTGCAAAGAAAAAAAAATGGTCTCAGAACTTCTTTTTTCCCTCTATTGAGAATCATTAGCACTTTTGGCTTCCTGTACTGTTATGAAAGGCAATTCAGAATCACAATGGACATGGAGGTCAGAGCACATACAGTGAACTGACAATAACCCAAAATAATAGAACGAGCTCTGAGACGTGGGAACTCTGCAGACCGCAATCCCTAAGCCTATCAAACCACACTAAAGGTAGCCGTGGAGCGCTCCTGACCAGAACCTAGGCGCCTCGTCACAGCCTGAGAAACTAGCTAATCCTGAAGATAGAAAAATAAGCCTACCTTGCCTCAGAGAAATTCCCCAAAGGAAAAGGCAGCCCCCCACATATAATGACTGTGAGTAAGATGAAAACACAAACATAGAGATGAAACAGATTAAGCAAAGTGAGGCCCAACTAGCTGAACAGAACAAGGATAGGGAAGATAACTTTGCGGTCAGCACAAAAACCTATAAAAAACCACGCAGAGGGGACCAAAAAGACCCTCCGCACCGACTAACGGTACGGAGGTGGTCCCTCTGCGTCTCAGAGCTTCCAGCAGGCGAGAAAAACAAATAAAGCAAGCTGGACAGAAAAATAGCAACAAAATAACATAAGCAAAACTTAGCTTTGCAGAGCAGCAGGCCACAGGAATGATCCAGGGAAAAAACAAGTCCCACACTGAAACATTGACAGGAAGCATAGATCAAAGCATCAGGTGGAGTTAAGTAGAGAAGAAGCAAATGAGCTCACCAGATCACCTGAGGAAGGAAACTCAGAAGCTGCAGTACCACTTTCCTCCGCAAACGGAAGATCCCAGAGAGAATCAGCCGAGGTACCACTTGTGACCACAGGAGTGAACTCTGCCACAGAATTCACAACACCTCCAGCTGCTGGATGTACCGCAAGGATTGCTGTTTATCCGCCATTTACCAGCCAGACCCTGGCGCTAGTATTATGTTAATGTTGGTGGAATGCACTGAGTATATATATGTATTATTAGGTGCGTTCGCAACCCAGGGTCCACCGTGCAGGAGATGAACCTGCTGCTGGCAAATGGCGACGCTATATGGCGGTATAAGCAAACTCTGTTAACTCCACAGATTCGCTAGGAAAAAGATGCTGTGCCCTGTTAACCTCAAAGAGGTACACAGCTACCAACTAGAGCAAACTGGTCATGCAGTCAGAGAAAACAGACAAACAACTCCTCACTGGAGGTGTCGGTATTCTAGCAGCTTATTTCAGCCAAGGCCCTGAATACACTCATACAAACTCCTCACCGGAGGTGCCGGTATTCTAGGGGCTTATTTCAGCCAAGGCCCTGAATACACTCATACAAACTCCTCAATGGAGGTGCTGGTATTCTAGGGGCTTATTTCAGCCAAGGCCCTGAATACACTCATACAAACTCTTCAATGGAGGTGCTGGTATTCTAGGGGCTTATTTCAGCCAAGGCCCTGAATACACTCATACAAACTCCTCACCTGAGGTGCCGGTATTCTAGGGGCTTATTTCAGCCAAGGCCCTGAATACACTCATACAAACTCCTTACCGGAAGTGCCTTTATTCTAGGGGCTTATTTCAGCCAAGGCCCTGAATACACTAATACAAACTCCTCACCGGAGGTGCCGGTATTCTAGGGGCTTATTTCAGCCAAGGCCCTGAATACACTCATACAAACTCCTCACCGGAGGTGCCGGTATTCTAGAGGCTTATTTCAGCCAAGGCCCTGAATACACTCATACAAACTCCTCACCAGAGGTGCCGTTATTCTAGGGGCTTATTTCAGCCAAGCCTTAACAGCATCCAAACATGACCACACTGGCGTTGAGCTCATAGACATTGGTTTGATACTGGCGCATGGCCGCACGGCCAAGCGAACCTTTTATAGCTGCAGCAACTTCAGGACCTTCCTAGAGGACCGATAGGAGCTTCTACAGTACCTGAGCAACTTCAGGACCTTCCTAGAGGACCAATGGGAGCTGCTGCAGTATCTGAGCATGTGACCCCCGACCTACAATGAGAGGTCTTACCCTAGGCATGCTCAGAAGGGGAAAAGCAAGACTTAGTCCCAGAGACATCTGCTCGCCGCTGATCAGTACTGGCTACAAAGGCAGAGCCTGGAAGAACAGTAGCAAGCAGTCACCCAGTATCAGCCTGAGTCAGACGCTGGGACTGATGTCTCTGCTGAGCAGGCTCCACTGTGGCTGGAGAAGAATGGGAGACTGCAGCGGAGGTGCCTAACACATACTTTGCATCGTTCTATCTTCTAGCCTTGTTCTACTAATTCTTTATTGCATTCAAAAATTACCAACAAATATAAAAAAAAAATTATACAGTTTGTTATGCAGGCTGAGGCCTGGTGTATCTGTGGTGGAAAAATCTTTTATTGGCAGGCATACATTGCATAGTTCTGTCTGCTAGCCTTGTTCTACTCATTTGTTATTGTTTTAAAAAATAACCAACAAACATCAAACAAAAATAATACAGTCTGTTATGTCAGGCTGAGGCCTAGTGTATCTGTGGTGGAAATTTATTTTTTTTGCAGGCATATGTTGCATAGTTCTGTCTGCTAGCCTTATTCTACTCACTTTTTATTGTTTTCAAAAAAATCACCAAAAAGATTTAAAAATATACAGTCTGTTATCTCAGGCTGAGACCTGGTGTATCTGTGATGGAAAAATCTTTGCTTCGCAGGCATATTTACCACATATATTTTTTTTTACGATCAATCCATCAATATTGAGGTTTTCACTTGTTTCAGTAGCCCATTTAAAATGGGCAAGGGATGGTGAAGTGTACATGATGCTGATGATGCATGGAGAGGATGAGGCAGTGGCCAAGCTGAAAGTGGTCCACAGCAAAGACCCACATCTTTGTGCTCAACCTTCCTCTCCAGTTTCTAGGGGACTGCAGCACACCACTTTTGAAGCCAGAGCAGTATGAAATGGTTGTTGGTTGGATAGCGGCTAATGCTTCCAGTCACTTAGCCACTACCACAACCACAATGTCTTCCACATGGTCAAGTCTGAGTAGCTGTGATTGTGGACTGGATATTACTCACACTGATCTTCCTTCCTCCCACCATGCTGAGTGCCCAAAGACAACTGATCCCACACTTGGACAGTTCGAAGAGCTGTTCAGTTTTCCCTTTAAAGATTCTGGACTCCTGGGCAGTCAATTGAAGTGAGGCCAGAAGAGATTGCATGTAGCGATGCCCAAACAATTGAACAGCCACGATCACACGAAGTCGATGGTGGGAAAGTGCCACAAGAGGTGGACGATGATGAGACACAATTGCAAGAAAGTCAGGAAGAGGAGCAGGGTGCGGATGTGGAAGACGAGGTGGTGGATGACATAGTGATTTACACAACCTGGCAGGAGGACATGCAGACCGAGGACAGCAGCACACATGGGAAAGGAGGCATATCAACCGAACAGGCAGGAAGGAGCAGTGTGGTAGCCATAGTCAGAAGGCATGCATCTGTTCCCCGTAACACCAAAATTACGGAAGTTGCCATTCCAACTGTTAGATCTTCCTGAGTCTGGTTGTTTTTTAAAGACTCTGCCGAAAACCCCAAACAGGCCATTGCAGCCCTTGCCATGCCTGCATTGGCAGGGGTAGCAAAACTACCAGCCTGACCACCACCAGCATGATTAGGCACATGGAAGCAAAGCACCCGACTTTGTGGGTTGAACCCCAGGCTCCAGGAACACTGTCTGCAGGTGACAACACTGCTTCTTTCACTGTTTCGCGCAGAAGCCAATCTCCAGTTCACTGTGCCTGTAAAGATGCCTCCAGCCCTGAACCTGTTGTTGCCCAGTCAACCAGCCCCATCATCAAACACGTCCACGTCCTTGTCCCAGCCCAGCCTTCAGTTCTCTATATTCCAGTCATTGGAGCGCATGCGGAAATACCCAGCCAATGCCCCACAGTCCACAGTACTTAATAAGATTTCTTGTCTGCTTATGCTCTAAATGCTGCTAGTTGAGACGGAAGCTTTGCGCAACCTGATGGCGAAGGCCATCCCAAAGTACTCAGACCCCAGTCACCACTATTTCTCCCAATGTGCCATATCAGAATTATACCAGCATGTGTCCACAACATTACCCGTGCCCCCAACAATGCTATTACTGGGAAAGTCTACCTAACCACAGACACATGGACAAGTGCTAGTGAGCAGGGACGGTACATCTCACTGAAGGCACACTGGATTAAGATAGTGGAATCCAGGACCCAGTCAGACCTCAGGATGGAACACATCCTCTTCATGCCGAGAATTGAGGGCCCTACGTCAATTAGGGTTTCCCCCACAGATGACACCGCTGAACCTATAGTTAGGCATGGTTGTGTGTTACAATGGCCAGAACCTGGTGGCGGCTCTGAGGCAAGATGAGCTCACACACTTACCTTGCCTGGCACATGTGTTTAACCTTGTGGTTCAATGGTTTCTGAAAAGCTACCTGGAGCTTCTGGATCCATTAGTGAAAGTATGCCATCTGTCTGCCCATTTTAGAAAGCCAGCTACAGCTTCAGCTGCCCTTGCCATGCTTCAGCAGTGTTTGCAGCTTCCGGCTCACCAACTGGTGTGTTATGTTCCCATACATTGGAACTCTACACTGCATATGTTGGAAAGGATTTGTGAGCAGAAGAGGGCAGTTGTTGACTACCAGCACCAACAAGGCCATCGATATTCAGTTCAGACTCCACACATAAGACGTCAGGAATGGACATGGATGCCAGCCATATGTACCATACTCCAGAACTTTGAAGACTGCACCAAGATGGTGAGCGGCGATGACACCATTAATAGCGTCATCATCCAGCTTCTCAGCATTCTGAAAACCTCTCTGCTCAAAATAAAAGAGGATGCATTGCCAGCAGAGCAAGAGGACATGCAGCAAGGAACCATACAGGGTGATTACCCTCAGCCCAGCCTCATGTCATCGCAACATGGATTGGTAGACTATGAGGAGGAGGAGCAGGAAGAAAAGGAGCTACTTTCATGCATTATAGACGGTACTACAAGCACAGCTGTCATACTGTCTGTTCAGCTGGGATGGGCTCAGGACAGGTAGGAGGAGGAGGAAGAAGAGGAGGAGGAAGACAGCATGGTCAGTCATTCTGTTGGTGAGGACATGGAAGTCTTGCCTGTTAGCAGTCTGGCACGCATGGCTGACTTTATGTGGCACTGCATTTCCCGTGACCCTCGCATTATTAACATTTCTGGTGACACTCATTACTGGTTGGTGACACTTCTGGATGCACGCTACAAGGAGAACTTTCAATCTCTTATTCCAGAGGCAGAGAGGTGTACTAAAATGTTGCTGTACCAGAGGGCCCTTGTAAGCGGAATTAGTGAAAAAATTCCCATGTGAGAATGCTGGCAGCAGACGTCAGAGTTTGTTGTACAACCAAGGAGTCCAAGCGAGAGAGACAGAAGTACAATTCAGCTCAGGCAGGGAAACAATGGCAAAGTTCTGGGACAGTTTTCAAAGACCCTCCCATCGTGCCAGCACAGAGGCAAGGGGTGCTGGCACAAGAAGTGCAATGTTTGTGAAGTTGCTGAGAGAGTACCTTGCAGATCGTACAAATGTCCTCCGTAATTACTCTGTGCTTTTTAATTATTGGGTATCCAAGCTGGACACGTGGCATGAATTGGCTCTCTACGCCTTGGAGGTCCTGGTCTGCCCTGCTGCTAGCGTTCTGTCAAAAATGGTTTTTAGTGCCGCTGGTGGAATTATAACTGATAAGTGCATCCTATTGTCAACTGACAATGCTGACAGGTTGACTTTTATAAAAATGAACAAGTGCTGGATTAGGCAAGACTTCTGTACACCACCGAATGAAAACAGCGAAACATAACCTCGAATACATTGTCTGTTTTGTGTAGGTTTCTTGTCATGCACCTCTTCTCAACCACACATGGTTAACCGCTTCCTGATGTGGTCTGTTTGGTGTTATCCTCATCCTTATCCACATCCTCATCATCCACAACCAGTACAACACCAGGGTGAATGTATTCCATGATACAAAAGTCACTCAATTTTTGTGCAAGGGTGTTTTTGTGATGCCTGTTACTTCTTTGAAAGCAAAACAAATGCTACTCTCACAGGGGGAACTGTCATCAAAATGAGATGTACGTATATTCTTCCAATTTATTTTTATATTTTCCATTTTTCATATCTCTGGACCATCCTCTTATGACCTAGTGAAAACCTCTACAATAGAAAAATATTGAAATACTATTATATTATATTTTTATTTATATTCCTGTCTCTGAGCTGTTGCTAGGGACCAACATATCTCATTGACACATTCGGGCTTCATATGTATGAACTTGTGTTCGCCCCTCTATTTTGTAATTTTCTTTCATAGGTGGATTCACATCCTTTATTCATTTTTTGGATTTCAGTATGATTGATCATTCATTATGTCTCCTCATTCTCCGCCACTAGATCACCAGGTTAACAGGTTCTATGCTGCTTCAGCCAGTCAAATTTTTGGCAAGGGTGTCTATGATCTCCATAAATAATTTTTTAAAAATTTGCCCCCCCTGGGGAAATGTTTGTCAGCCCATGTACTTATTGCTTAGGCATTGCAAGTCTAGTAGACCCGCTCCTTAAGATTGGGCCTAGTTTTTCATGATGCCTTCATCCACATATCATCATTCTCCACCACTAGAACACCATAGTGAATGTGTTCTGTGCTGCTACAGCCATTCAATTTTTGGGAAAGGGCGTCTATGATCCACATAAATAACTTTTTTTAAATGTAACCCCATGGAGAAATGTTTGTCAGCCCATGAACTGCGTGTATGGGCATTACAAGTCTAGGAGACACACTCCTTTACATTGGGCCTAGTTTTTAATTAGGTATTCATCAATGTCTCCTCATTCTCTGCCACTAGATCATCATGGTGAATGTGTTCTGGGCTGCTACAGCCATTCAATTTTTGGCAAGGGCTCAAAACACATTTGTTCAGAGCGGCCTATCACATTCAGTAATCAAAGTATGTTATGTTTGTGTGTGTGTAGCCCATTTATAGTGTTGAGCATTCCGATACCGCAAGTATCGGGTATCGGCCGATACTTGCGGTATCGGAATTCCGATACCGAGTTCCGATACTTTTGTGGTATCGGGAATCGGTATCGGATCCATAGTGATGTGTAAAATAAAGAATTAAAATAAAAAATATTGATATATTCACCTCTCCGGCGGCCCCTGGACATCACCACTCGTAACCGGCAGGCTTCTTTCTTTAAAATGAGCGCGTTTAGGACCTGAGAATGACGTCGCGGCTTCTGATTGGTCGCGTGCCGCTCATGTGACTGCCACGCGACCAATCACAAGCCGCGACGTCATTCTCAGGCACTAAACTCCTCATTCTAGGAATTTAGGACCTGCGAATGACGTTGCGGCTTCTGATTGGTCGTGTGGCGGTCACATGAGTGGCACGCGACCAATCAGAAGCTGCGACGTCATTCTCAGGTCCTAAACGCGCTCATTTTAAACAAAGAAGCCTGCCGGTTACCCGCGGTGATGTCCAGGGGCCGCCGGAGAGGTGAATATATCAATATTTTTTATTTTAATTCTTTATTTTACACATTAATATGGATCCCAGGGCCTGAAGGAGAGTTTCCTCTCCTTCAGACCCTGGGAACCATCAGGATACCTTCCGATACTTGGTGTCCCATTGACTTGTATTGGTATCGGATATCGGTATCGGCGATATCCGATATTTTTCGGGTATCGGCCGATACTATCCGATACGTATCGGACGGTATCGCTCAACACTACCCATTTACTATCTCCATCTATCCACCACCCCCTGAAGATGTCTGGACCATCATTGTAAATACATCATTGTAAATACACACCTGTACTTTGTATCTCCCCCCACCTCATTGTAGATTGCAAGCTCTCACGAGCCGGATCATCTTATTTCGCTTTAATTATTGTATTGTTAACGTTGTTACTTATGACTGTTGTGTTTGAAACTGTTAAACTGTAAAGCGCTGTGGAATATGTTGGTGCTATATAAATAAAGATTATTATTATTAATATTAAGGGCATTTATGATCCCCATAAATAATTTTTTTATAACATAACCCCCATGGAGAAATGTTTCTCAGCCCATGTACTTAGTCTAGAAGTTACCCCTTAAAAAATTCCATCAGACCAAAAAGTATTTTATAAAAATATATTTATTGAAATACAATCACAACAATATCACCACAAATGTATATACTTAGGAATCTTTATTAAAAGCAAACATATTAAAATAGATGGCTATATTTATTAAAAACACATAAAGTGTATATATGCATATGAATATCTATCTCAACAAATGAGATATAATGGGGATTTGATATTTTAATATTTTAACAACCCCTGTATGTGCAGGACAGGGCAAACCCAAACTGATTGGTAAAAAATATAAAGAAATATAATTTTTTTTTATTCTTTATGTAAATATATAATATAACCCACAGTAAATAAATTGAAAGTATATAATATGTGATCAATAATATATATAAATAAATAATTAATGTGATAAAAAATTATGAAAAATTGTATATATATATATATATATATATATATATATATATATACCATGTGTATAACACAAAATATTTAGTAATAATAAGATGCTTTAGTGCAATAAATAAAAATATATGAATTATACAAAACGCAATATATGCCAACAACCAGTGTATAAAAAGTCCGTCACCATAGTGTAATTATATTTTAAATCACATATGCTGCCAAATATATCACAAACTGTGGTGCAATATAAAATACCAACCAGTATAGGGATGCCACTGCCCCGCACAGACCACTCCAACGCACGTTTCGCTCGCCGCTTCTTCAGGGAGTGACATAGTCTAGAAGACCCGCTCCATAACATTGGCTTAAGTTTTTAATAATGCCTTCCTCCACATATCATCATTCTCCGCCACTAGAACAGCATGGTGAACGTGTTGTATTCTGCTACATTCCTTCAATTTTTGGGCAAGGGTGTCTATGGTCTCCAGAAATAATTTTTTAAAAATGTGCCCCCCCATGGGGAAATGTTTGTCAGCTCATTCAGTTAGTGTATGGGCATTACAAGTCTAGAAGACCCGCTCCTTATCATTGGGCCTAGTTTTTAATAAGGCCTTCCTCCACATATCATCATTCTCCGCCACTAGAACACCATGGTAAATGTGTTCTGTGCTGCTACAGCCTTTCAATTTTTGGGCGAGGGCATCTATGATCCCCATAAATAATTTTTTTTAAATGTACCCCCTATGGGGAAATGTTTGTTGGCCCATGCACTTAGTATATGGGCATTACGAGTCTAGGAGACCCGCTCTTTTGTAATGGAGAATTTTTATTGAGGCCCTCCTCCATGATTCTTCCAAGGGGCTTATGTTGCATTCAAATTTGAGTCAAGGTGGCCCTTACATTCAATGCATAAGAAAACAGTATGGCAGGACAAACTGAAGAATGTGAAGTGGGTTTTCCTGTGGCCATCCAGTACCTGGGTCCAGAGGCTTATTGGAGTGCATATGACTTGAGAGCAGGGCAGGCCTTGGATTCAATGCACCTTTTCTTCAGGAGGCCCTCCTGTAGCTCTCGTGAAAACGTTATTGGGGTGCGTTATAATTCTTGGCAGCCCAGCTACTACGTTCGGGTCACGTGACTAACTTGGTCACGTGGTGCCCCTTAGGTATTTAAAGCCCTGTGACACAGGGGGGGCCAACCCTGATGAAGGAATCAGTTGTAATTCCGAAACGCGTTGGTTATTGGCTCCTCTCATACACCGCACTGCATACAGGGCCACCACATGACCGAGTTAGTCACCTGACCCGAACGTCAAGCAGGTCCTGCAAACTGCTGCTTAGTGCAGCGAAGAACCACGAGCGCTTGTCACTGGCCAGGACAGCGCACTCAGAACTCTTCTACAAGCCGACTACCTAGAATAAAGGAGATAAGTACTGCTCCATTATTTTATATTAAAAGGACACTTTCTCTCGGAAACAGCGTGTACCTGAATTCACAGGTATCTTTCTTTTATTTATCAAAAGTCCTGCTGTTTTCTACAGCACCAATCCAGGAGGTATATCCACCATTAAATTTGATTTTACCTTTTTTCTTTGTTAACCTGCAAATAGCAGAGCATGATCCACATTTAGATATACTCACTCTAGTAATTTTTAATTACCGCATACTATTTGGTGAATAGGTGTGTATACTAAATACCCTGTTTTCTCACTTTAGTTGAGCCCGCACACATCCCCCTGAAATTGCCTCTCTCAGCATACAGCGTCAGACAGCCCACTGTATACTACTAAAAAAAAAGGTAATTATTCGCAAAAACCTCTGTATTTATTGGTATCTTACAAGTGCATATTATTTCTAAGTGCAGGTATTACATTATATATCTTCATATAATTAATGCATAAAAGTTTCAGTACTTTGAAACAGTACTATTTTTGCAAATATAAAGATGCAGAATATTTTGTTATGCCAATGTTTGATATTTATTTGGAGGAAACTTAGCAACAATTCAATTAATTAAAACATGTCTAAACACTATTTAAAATATAGATGGTTACATAAATTGCACTACAAAATTGCACTACAAAAGTTTGTCCTCATACACTGACAACTCTATTTTGCTTGTATCTTTTCATCTTGCATCAAAACATCTCTTACTATTGTTTAACAGTAATCTGCAAGCATTGATAGATTCCATTTTTGTTGATATCATTCCTCTATAACTGCAATGTCTTGGTGAAATCTCTCACCATGCTCATTGCTCATTGCTCCACAGTTTGGTAGAAAAAAGTCTGATTGTGAATTTAAGAAATTAATATTTAAAGACATGTGACAGCCAAGATCCTTATACGTTTTGAGCAGATTTTGAAGAAACTCTTCATAGATGTTTTCTCTTGAGTTTTCATAAAAAATTAGTTACCACTAATGTGAATTCTACCTATGCAGCTTATTACTTACACTGTAAAAACGAAGAAGCTGCTCATCCTGAAGAAGCTTACGAATCTGTAGTCAAATAAAGACTCCTTCCCTTATCTTTGCTTCACTCAACCTTGGAAATCTATCAAAGAGATATTTTAATGCTTTTGCATTTTTACCCATTGCATTTACAAAGTTCTTCATTAGGCCAAACTCAATATGCAATGATGGCAAGAAAATCGTGTGTGGGTCAACAAGGGCTGGATTCCGGAAATTTCTTTGAATGTCAGCGGCCAGAATTCTTTATTGTAGTTATATTCCCTTGCACGACTATCCCACTCACACAGAAAGCAGCAGAATTTTGTGTATGCACCCTGGAGACAAAGTAAGAGGGCAGCCTCCTTTAAGGCACCACATAGTGTTAGGGCTAGCGGAACGCACCAAATAATAAGACTGATAGTGTACGGTGCGTTCGTAGCCCGGGGTCCACCGTGCAGAGATGGAATCTGCTGCTGAGTAATGACGGACTATATGGCGGTACTCATAAGTATACTCGCGTGGGTTAAACTTCACCCAACGTGAAGGAAGCGATCCTGTTGCGTCACAGGGTCGCGGTACCGCACATAGAAGGCGAGCAAGCAGTCAGCGAACTTAACCCCAACTAGGATTGAAGTCCGATTAGACCCTTGCTGGCACAACACCGCAACAGGGTGTGTTAGGCAACTCTTATAATTAGAGCACCGAAGTGCGAACTGTGCCATGCTGGCAGGCACCACTAAGCACCCAGACGTGGGTAAGGAAGCGCACTACTGGCGCGTGGCGCCGCACTGGCGGTCACAGCAATAGACGCTGATACGTGTGTGACACGTTGAGTGATTTGTCGGGCGCTAGATAGCAGCCATACTCCATACGCGAACAGTCATACAAAAGGGTAGGGGTATTTAATGAACGACTTGCACTCACAACAAACACACGTATTCAATTGTACACTAGCGCATGGCCGTGCGGTCATGCGCAGTTTATATAATTGCAGGACAGGAAGTGGCCACAGAAACTTTGCCCTTCCAAGACCTGCCAAGAGGACCAATGGAATGCGCTGCAGAGCCAGAGCACATGACCCTCGATCTCCAACGGGAGATCTTGCTCTGGGCATGCTCAGTGTGCGCAAACAAGGACTTAGTCCCAGGGAAGTCCGCTCGCCACTGACCAGCACTGACTTTAATGGCAGGAGCTGAAGAAGCAGCAGTAACTCTCTGTACAGAGTGAGAGCGAGCAAGACACTGGGAGCGACGTCCCTGCTGAGCAGACTCCACTGCGGCTGGAGGAGAATGGGAGACCGCAGCGGAGACGGATCGAGATTCCCCCTGTGCAGCAGAGGAAACTCGACTCCTAACACATAGTGGCCATAAATGCCTGTCATAGATCAGGCACCTTAACAGATGTTTCATGTTGTCATAGTTTTTTTTTCATGTGGACTGCACTTACTATTATGCAGCAAGATGCCTTTTAGGCTTATTTTGCACAAATCGATGAAGAGCCTATATTGCTCTGGATTATCACTTGTCTTCAGAGCTTCCATTGAAGCGTTGATGCTTTTTCATGCCACAAGATCACCCTCTATGAAGAAGTATTGGACAAGATCTTTATCACAGTTGATGAACAAAGAAATCTAACAAAGAACCTAAGTGCTCAGCCTTACACTTGGGCATCTCCAAATATTTAACAAGATTGTCCAATTCACTTTGTGTTATAAGGTATGGTTATTGTGAGGTTGCTGACTGAAAGTCTAGGTCATGAGATGAAGATGCTTCATGACACCAAGTGCTATCTTCTTCCTCACTTGACTTGACTGAAAATGTTTCTTTTCCTTTTGAAACCAGGAGTTCATCTGATGGTGATGTTGTGCATATGGCAGATGAAATGTTTGGATGCTGTAAAGTCCATTTCTTTGTCCTTGAAACTCATTTTCTAGTGGGGGCACCATGCAGAAATAGCAATTGGTAGTGTAATTGGTTGGCTCTCTCCACATCATTGTGACTGCAAAAGGCATAGAATGCCTCTTCCCATGCAACCACTGGGTAAAATGTGATACAAATCTATTGCAGCATTTGTTTTTAGCACAACTCTTGTCCTGTTCTCCTATTCTGCAGCTAAAATACAGATTGTAGGCTTTCCTTGTCTTTGTTACTCAAAAGTGACTTCTAACATAGTAACATAGTAACATAGTTAGTAAGGCCGAAAAAAGACATTTGTCCATCCAGTTCAGCCTATATTCCATCATAATAAATAAATACCCAGATCTACGTCCTTCTACAGAACCTAATAATTGTATGATACAATATTGTTCTGCTCCAGGAAGACATCCAGGCCTCTCTTGAACCCCTCGACTGAGTTCGCCATCACCACCTCCTCAGGCAAGCAATTCCAGATTCTCACTGCCCTAACAGTAAAGAATCCTCTTCTATGTTGGTGGAAAAACCTTCTCTCCTCCAGACGCAAAGAATGCCCCCTTGTGCCCGTCACCTTCCTTGGTATAAACAGATCCTCAGCGAGATATTTGTATTGTCCCCTTATATACTTATACATGGTTATTAGATCGCCCCTCAGTCGTCTTTTTTCTAGACTAAATAATCCTAATTTCGCTAATCTATCTGGGTATTGTAGTTCTCCCATCCCCTTTATTAATTTTGTTGCCCTCCTTTGTACTTTCTCTAGTTTCATTATATCCTTCCTGAGCACCGGTGCCCAAAACTGGACACAGTACTCCATGTGCGGTCTAACTAGGGATTTGTACAGAGGCAGTATAATGCTCTCATCATGTGTATCCAGACCTCTTTTAATGCACCACATGATCCTGTTTGCCTTGGCAGCTGCTGCCTGGCACTGCCTGCTCCAGGTAAGTTTATCATTAACTAGGATCCCCAAGTCCTTCTCCCTGTCAGATTTACCCAGTGGTTTCCCGTTCAGTGTGTAATGGTGATATTGATTCCCTCTTCCCATGTGTATAACCTTACATTTATCATTGTTAAACCTCATCTGCCACCTTTCAGCCCAAGTTTCCAACTTATCCAGATCCATCTGTAGCAGAATACTATCTTCTCTTGTATTAACTGCTTTACATAGTTTTGTATCATCTGCAAATATCGATATTTTACTGTGTAAACCTTCTACCAGATCATTAATGAATATGTTGAAGAGAACAGGTCCCAATACTGACCCCTGCGGTACCCCACTGGTCACAGCGACCCAGTTAGAGACTATACCATTTATAACCACCCTCTGCTTTCTATCACTAAGCCAGTTACTAACCCATTTACACACATTTTCCCCCAGACCAAGCATTCTCATTTTGTGTACCAACCTCTTGTGCGGCACGGTATCAAACGCTTTGGAAAAATCGAGATATACCACGTCCAATGACTCACCGTGGTCCAGCCTATAGCTTACCTCTTCATAAAAACTGATTAGATTGGTTTGACAGGAGCGATTTCTCATAAACCCATGCTGATATGGAGTTAAACAGTTATTCTCATTGAGATAATCCAGAATAACATCCCTCAGAAACCCTTCAAATATTTTACCAACAATAGAGGTTAGACTTACTGGCCTATAATTTCCAGGTTCACTTTTAGAGCCCTTTTTGAATATTGGCACCACATTTGCTATGCGCCAGTCCTGCGGAACAGACCCTGTCGCTATAGAGTCACTAAAAATAAGAAATAATGGTTTATCTATTACATTACTTAGTTCTCTTAGTACTCGTGGGTGTATGCCATCCGGACCCGGAGATTTATCTATTTTAATCTTATTTAGCCGGTTTTGCACCTCTTCTTGGGTTAGATTGGTGACCCTTAATATAGGGTTTTCATTGTTTCTTGGGATTTCACCTAGCATTTCATTTTCCACCGTGAATACCGTGGAGAAGAAGGTGTTTAATATGTTAGCTTTTTCCTCGTCATCTACAACCATTCTTTCCTCACTATTTTTTAAGGGGCCTACATTTTCAGTTTTTATTCTTTTACTATTGATATAGTTGAAGAACAGTTTGGGATTAGTTTTACTCTCCTTAGCAATGTGCTTCTCTGTTTCCTTTTTGGCAGCTTTAATTAGTTTTTTAGATAAAGTATTTTTCTCCCTATAGTTTTTTAGAGCTTCAATGGTGCCATCCTGCTTTAGTAGTGCAAATGCTTTCTTTTTACTGTTAATTGCCTGTCTTACTTCTTTGTTTAGCCACATTGGGTTTTTCCTATTTCTAGTCCTTTTATTCCCACAAGGTATAAACCGCTTACACTGCCTATTTAGGATGTTCTTAAACATTTCCCATTTATTATCTGTATTCTCATTTCTGAGGATATTGTCCCAGTCTACCAGATTAAGGGCATCTCTAAGCTGTTCAAACTTTGCCTTCCTAAAGTTCAATGTTTTTGTGACTCCCTGACAAGTCCCCCTAGTGAAAGACAGGTGAAACTGCACAATATTGTGGTCGCTATTTCCTAAATGCCCAACCACTCAGCATATGTAGCAAAAACTATCCGCTTTGTTATTGGAAGATTGAACTATATCTGAAAAAAACAAGTAAACATGTCAAAATGCTAAAAAACTAAGCTAATAAATGCTAAAATTGTATAGCATTTTTTAAAGTAGGTGATTCACCTGTAACTAGGATTAAGTCATTGGAGCTGAGCTCGCTTTTTTTATTGGTCACCCTATGATAGAATACTAAATTCTCAATTGATTAAATAGATGATGTAATCGACTAGCTACTAATAATGCAATAATGATGATGAAATAATAAAGATGCAATTTTTCTATAAGACTGTATGAAAGGGGTCATAAGTAATTACAATATCCTCTGGATCTTGAAATTTAGAGCCAATCAGCAAATTTAAGCTTCATATTCGTTTTCAGCACCTTAAAATAGTTAGGTTTAACTGATTTCTTCTCTGAACCAATTTGGATATAGAACAGTCTATATCAGGGGAGGCAATTAATTTTCCTGAGGGGCCACATTACAGACCATGACTGTTGTAGAGGGCCGAACCAATAGGCTGAAATTAATTTGGCTCAATATTAATATCAACATATTAATTATGACTATTATATTATTAATCATATTATTTATATCACTTAATATGAGCAGAATTAAGTATGCTGACATCCCCCTATGTATCATTTAAACAGGAACGCAGCCCCTTTAATATATCGAATGAGGCCCACACAGCCTCCCCAGGGTCAGCACCTGAGGCCCACACAATCTCCCCAGGGCCAGCACCTGAGGCCTACACAACCTCCCCAGGGCCAGCACCTGAGGCCCACACAGCCTCCCCAGGGCCAGCACCTGAGGCCCACACAGCGTCTCCATGTACAGCAACTGAGGCCCACACCACATCCCCATGTCCAGCATCTGAGGCCCACACAGCATCCACATGTCCAGCATATGATGCCCACACAGCCTCCCCATGGCCACTATATGAGCCCCACACAGCCTCCCCATGGCCACCATGTGAGCTCTAATCAGCCTCTCCAAGTCCACCATATGAGCTCCACAGTCTCCCCATAGTCACCATATGAGCACCACTTAGCCTCCCCATAGCCACCATATGAGCCCCACACAACCTCCTCATGGCCACCATATGAGCCCCAGTCTCCTCATGTTCATGTTAAGACCCCCATAGCCTACCTATGTCCAAGTTAAGAACCCCATAGCCTCCGCTTTTTAAAACAAACATAGCATCCCCATGTCAGGACCCCATAGCCTCCCCATGTCCATGATAAGACCCCCTAGCCTCCCACATGCAGCCAAACATCCCATATACATAAATAAATTAAAAAACACCACACCTTCCCCTTTCTCCCGTTCCCACGGTGCTCTGCTTCTGCCTCCGGTCCGATGACTCTCTGGAGTACACAGCTGATGCGATGACATGACGTCATAGTGTCAGCTGTTTCACATGCTGATTGGTGAAGGAAGGATCTGGAGGCTCCTCCTCCATCAAAGCAGTCAGCGTGGATGGAGAGTGACTGCGCAGACAGCGGCCGGCTGTCATGCACTGTGTGGCCCGTGGGCCACTGTTTTCAGCCTCTCGGTTGTCTCGGTCTGCGGGCTCGATTGGAGCAGCCAGAGGACCAGATGTGGCCCGCGGGCCTCACTTTGCCCAGGTCTGGTGTAATTGATAGAAAAGAGGAGATAATGGTAACTTATTCAGGTGGGGAAAAGGATGTGTTTATCTGTATACAAAATTTCTCGTGCAGGGGAACATTTTTATTTCATCTCATTTTCCTTTTGTTTGATTAAATGTTAAAACATCTTTACATTTTCCATATCTACATTTGAATCTTGTGTAGATAAAAATGTAATAATTTATACAGATAACATTGAGTAGAAATTTAATGTAAATTCAACCCACTCATTATATTATGTGAAAGCTATACCAAATATCATCTGATGGGAAAATTACAGCATATAACAGAGATTATTACTCACCCTAGTAAAGTCATGCGGAGTTAGTGCTATAACCATCTAATTACTTTCTGAAATTGCAGTTCATACTAATATAACTCTGATACCTAGTTTTTCAACAAAGCTTCACTTTCTTTCATTAGTGATGGTACAGAGTTTGAGTTGTCCACGTTCTAATAAGTTGATTTAATAATAAGCGATATTAACTAATAAACTTTGTTTTCTAGAATTATCATCATGATAAATGAGTAAAATTGCAAAGTACTTGTAAAAGAAGCTGCAGAGGAAAAGTTTCTTGTCTGCAGCATTAGAGAATGCAAGTTTCTGGTCAGCAATCCAATACTGCTGTTGGTCTGAGCTGTCAATCAAGCAGGAGCTCACCACCACTAACACAAGCAGGAAGCTGGGAGCTTGGGGGACAGTGCACTCCTGGACCATGAAGATGATAAAACTCCTTAAAAGTCCACTTATCAATCTGTCATTTATATCGCTGTTGAAATGTGGACAGGTAAACAATAACGGAATGCACTGCATCAAAGCCAGAGCATGACTTGAGGGTTAATATCAAAATGTAGGTTTTCTAATGTACTTACTTTCACTTAACCTAATAAAGACAAGAGGCCCAATTAATCATTGTTTATGCTGGAATCATATGCTGCTGATCCATGAAGAGAAAACCTTGTGAATGTATGAAAAGGGGATATTGTTTATTGACCTATCCAAAAGAAACCCCTTACAGATAACATATTAATTATAATTAAAATGTATAATAAAAGATAATGTATATGTAGCAAAAACAATAGTGCAATACAGGGTCATATATAATGTGGTAGAGCGGCTCACTTGGCTAAACATGGAGGTAGACAGAGGTACAATGCGGCTTTAAGAACTTCCTTTGCTTTATTTTAGGCAGCACAAACCAAAGTGTAAAGAAAATACAGCACTCTGGGCAAAAACAGGAAAGAAAAACAAAATGGTGGCAGAATAAACACAGTCCGTCTGTGAGCGGAGTTCCTCCAGCTCACTGCTGACAGAACATGCACGGTTCAGGTTCACTAGTCCATACAACACTCTCCTGCAGTGCACCTTCTCTAGGCGAACACCCTGAACACTGAAAGCTCTTTCCTTCAGCCATTTAAGCCCAGACCATGAGTCTCCTCAGCAATGTAACTGATCACATGACTGTGACCTCACCCAGGTCCTGTCAGCACACAGAGTTGCTAGCTCTGTAGAGGGAGAATTTGGGGGACATTCTCACCAGCTCTATGAATGCCCCCCTAAAAACCAGCCTATAACATAACATAACTTAACCCTCGCAACACTTACTGTGATAGAGGAAATAAAACTCTAGATTTTGTATCACTGATGCCATTAGCCATAGTGAAACATATCTCTCATCTATTACATTACCAGTAACTCTGTCACAATAAGAACAAATATAGCTGTCAAAAAAAGTCGTGAAGTGCTTATAACAGGTAGTGTGTACAAACAATACTCGTCTAGCTATATGTCCCTACTTGCATAACAATTAATGCATAAATATACAAGATAGCCATTTAGTATTATCTAAGTAGCTATAAAATAGAATTAAGTCTTGTTCCAATTAATACATCAACAACAGACATCATTAACCCCTTTCTGACATTGGACGTACTATTCTGTCTATGTGGGGTGGGCACTAATTCCCAAGGACAGAATAGTACATCCAGCGCGATCGGCCACGCTCACGGGGGGAGCGCATCCGATCGCGGTCGGGTGTCAGCTGCCTATCGCAGCTGACATCCGGCACTATGTGCCAGGAGCGGTCACGGACCACCCCCAGCACATTAACCCCCGGCACACCGCAATAAAACATGATCGCGGTGTGCCGGCGGTATAGGGAAGCATTGCGCACTGAGGGAGCTCCCTGCGGGCTTCCCTGAGACCCCCGCAGCAACGCAATGTGATCGAGTTGCTGGGAGGGTCTCTTACCTCCTCCTCCTCCTTGCAGGCCCAGATCCAAGATGGCCACAGCATCCGGGTCCTGCAGGGAGGTGGCTTCACTGCGCCTGCTCAGAGCAAGCGCCGGGAAGCACAAGAAAAGTGCACAGCAAAGTGTCAGATCAGCGATCTTACACTATAATATGTTCCCCCCTCCCCCCCCCTGGGCAATGTTATAGTGTAAAAAAAAAAATTTCCAATGTGTAAAAAAAATGTAAAAAAAAAAAATATATATATATATATATATTGTTCCTATAAATACATTTCTTTATCTAAATAAAAAACAATAACAGTACACATATTTAGTATTGCCACATCCGTAACGACCCCACCTATAAAACTATATCACTAGTTAACCCTTTCAGTGAACATCGTAAAAAAAAAGAGGCAAAAAACAAGGCTTTATTCTCATACCGCCAAACAAAAAGTGGAATAACACGCGATCAAAAAGATGGATATAAATAACCATGGTACCGCTGAAAATGTAATCTTGTCTCACAAAAAACAAGCTGCCATACAGCATCATCAGTGAAAAAATAAAAAAGTTATAGTCCTCAGAATAAAGCGATGCAAACATAATTATTTTTTCTATAAAATAGTTTTTATCGTATAGAAGCGCCAAAACATAAAAAAATATTAATGAGGTATCGCTGTAATCGTACTGACCTGAAGAATAAAACTGCTTTATCAATTTTACCAAACTTGGAACGGTATAAATGCCTACCCCAAAAGAAATTTATGAATAGCTGGTTTTTGGTCATTCTGCCTCACAAAAATTGGAACAAAAAGCGATCAAAAAATGTCACGTGCCCGAAAATGTTACCAATAAAAGCGTCAACTCGTCCCGCAAAAAAGAAGACCTCAGATAACTCTGTGGACTCAAATATGGAAAAATTATAGCTCTCAAAATGTGGTAACGCAAAAAATATTTTTTGCAATAAAAAGCGCCTTTCAGTGTGTGACGGCTGCCAATCATAAAAATCCGCTAAAAAACCTGCTACAAAAGTAAATCAAACTCCCCTTCATCACCCCCTTAGTTAGGGAAAAATTAAAAAATTAAAAAAATGTATTTATTTCCATTTTCCCATTAGGGTTAGGGTTAGGGCTAGGGTTAGGGCTAGGGTTAGAGCTAGGGTTAGGGCTAGGGTTAGGGTTAGCGCTAGGGTTAGGGTTAGGGCTAGGGTTAGGGTTAGGGCTAGGATTAGGGTTGGTATTAGGGCTAGGGTTATGGTTAGGGTTAGGGATAGGGTTAGGGTTAGGATTAGGGCTAGGGTTAGGGTTAGGGTTAGGGCTAGGGTTAAGGCTACAGTTAGGTTTGGGGCTAAAGTTAGAGTTAGGGTCGGGGCTAAAGTTAGGGTTAGGGTTTGGATTACATTTACGCTTGGGAATAGAGTTGGGATTAGGGTTAGGGGTTTGTCTGGGTTAGAGGTGTAGTTAGGGTTACCATTGGGATTAGGGTTAAGGGTGTGTTTGGATTAGGGTTTCAGTTATAATTGGGGGGTTTCCACTGTTTAGGCACATCATGGGCTCTCCAAACGCGACATGGCGTCCGATCTCAATTGCAGCCAATTCTGCGTTGAAAAAGTAAAACAGTGCTCCTTCCCTTCCAAGCTCTCCCGTGTGCCCAAACAGGGGTTTACCCCAACATATGGGGTATCAGCGTACTCAGAACAAATTGAACAACAACTTTTGGGGTCCAATTTCTCCTGTTACCCTGGGGAAAATACAAAACTGGGGGCTAAAAAATAATTTTTGTGGGAAAAAAAGATTTTTTATTTTCACGGCTCTGCGTTATAAACTGTAGTGAAACACTTGGGGGCTCAAAGTTCTCACAACACATCTAGATTAGTTCCTTGGGGGGTCGAGTTTCCAATATGGGGTCACGTGTGGGGGGTTTCTACTGTTTAGGTGCATTACCGGCTCTGCAAACGCAATGTGATACCTGCAGACCAATCCATCTAAGTCTGCATTCCAAATGGTGCTCCTTCCCTACCGAGTCCTCCCATGCGCCCAAACGGTGGTTCCTCCCCCACATATGGGGTATCAGCGTACTCAGGACAAATTGGACAACAACTTTTGGGGTCCAATTTCTCCTGTTACGCTTGGAAAATACAAAACTGCGGGCTAAAAAATAATATTTTTGGGAAAATTTCTTTTTTTTATTTTCACAGCTCTGCGTTATAAACTGTAGTGAAACACTTGGGGGTTCAAAGCTCTCACAACACATCTAGATAAGTTCCTTGGGTGGTCTAGTTTCCAATATGGGGTCACTTGTGAGGGGTTTCTACTGTTTTGGTACAGTAGGGGCTCTGCAAACGCAATGTGATGCCTGCAGACCAATCCATCTAAGTCTGCATTCCAAATGATGCTCCATCCCTTCCGAGCTCTGCCATGCGCTCAAACGGTGGTTCCCCCCACATATCAGGTATCAATGTACTCAGGACAAATTGGACAACAATATTTAGGGTATTTAGGTACATTAGAGGCTCTGCAAACGCAATATGATGCCTGCAGACCATTCCATCTAATTCTGCATTCCAAATGGCGCTCCTTCCATTCCGAGCCCTCCTATGCGCCCAAACGGTGGTTCCCCCCACTTATGGGTTATCAGCGTACTCAGGACAAATTGGTCAACACCTTTTAGGGTCCAATTTCTCAAGTTACCCTCGGGAAAATACAAAACTGGAGGCTAAAAAAATAATTTTTGTGGGAAATAATTTTTGTTTTATTTTTACGGCTCTGCATTATAAACTTCTGTGAAGCCCTTGGTGGGTCAAACTGCGCACCACACCTCTAGATAAGTTCCTTTGGGGGGTCTACTTTCCAAAATGGTGTCACTTGTGGGGGGTTTCAATGCTTAGGCACATCAGTGGCTCTCCAAACGCAACATGGCGTCCCATCTCAATTCCTGTAAATTTGGGATTGTAAAGTCAAATGGCGCTCCTTCGCTTCCGAGCTCTGTCATGCGCCCAAACAGTGGTTTACCACCACATATCGGGTATCGGCGTACTCAGGACAAATTGTACAACAACTTTTGGTGTCCATTTTCTCCTGTTACCCTTGGTAAAAAAACAAAAAACAAATTGGAGCTGAAGTAAATTTTTTGTGAAAAAAAGTTAAATGTTCATTTTTATTTAAACATTCCAAAAATTCTTGTGATACACCTGAAGGGTTAATAAATTTCTTGAATGTGGTTTTGAGCACCTTCAGGGGTGCAGTTTTTAGAATGGTGTCACACTCGGGTATTTTCTATCATATAGCCCCCAAAAATGACTTCAAATGAGATGTGGTCCCTAAAAAAAATGGTCTTGTAAAAATGAGAAATTGCTGGTCAACTTTTAACCCTTATAACTCCCTAACAAAAAAAAAATTGTGGTTCCAAAATTGTGCTGATGTAAAGTAGACATGTGGGAAATGTTACTTATTAAGTATTTTATGTGACATATTTCTGTGATTTAATTGCATAAAAATTTCACCAAATTTCCATTTTTTTCACAAATAAACGTAGGTAATATCAAATAAATTTTATAACTATCATGAATTACAATATGTCATGAGAAAACAGTGTCAAAATCCCTGGGATCCGTTGAAGCGTTCCAGAGTTATAAGCTCATAAATGGACAGTGGTCAGAATTGTAAAAATTGGCCTGGTCATTAATGTGCAAACCACCCTTGGGGGTAAAGGGGTTAAATCTTAGCATCAATTTCAGCTAAGTAAAGTGTTGCAGTGTATGTAAGTTACATATATAGTTTTGTCTGGTTATGTGGTTTGCATAAGTATAAGTCACCGAATGTCTAAATATTCATTCAGATAATAAATAATGTTCAAATGAACAGCCAAACGCCATACCGTTATAGAACTCAGCTTAGTTTAAGAATTGTAACATAATCCAAAATCAGTCAATATTGTAAAGCAGACCAATAGAGAAGGTAATAAATGCTAAACATATCTTATTGTAGATGTTCTAAGCCCCACAAGAAGATCAGTTGTGGTCCAGGGTGGAGATCAGGGCAATAAGGAGTCTCCTGTTATCATGGCCACATGTACTATGGAGCACATCGAATATGTATATTTAATTTACATGGACTGCAGCACTTTATTTAGTTGAAACTTATGCTGAAATTTAAAGGGAACCTGTCACCTGAATTTGGTGGGACCGGCTTTCGGTCATAAGGGCAGAGTTTTCAGGTGTTTGATTCACCCTTTCCTTACCCGCTGTCTGCATGCTGGCTGCAATATTGGATTGAAGTTCATTCTCTGTCCTTCGTAGTACATGCCTGCGCAAGGCAAAACAGCCACGACCAATCAGTGACGGGCACAGTCCGGCGGCAAAATGGACGCTCCTTACTCCCTGTAGTCAGTACCCGCTCCATACTCCCCTCCAGTCAGCGCTCACACAGGGTTAATGGCAGCATTAACCCCTTCATGACCCAGCCTATTTTGACCTTAATGATCTTGCCAGTTTTTGCAATTCTGACCTGTGTCCCTTTATGAGGTAATAACTCAGGAACGCTTCAACAAATCCTAGCGATTCTAAGAATGTTTTTTCGTGACACATTGGGCTTCTTGTTAGTGGTAAATTTAGATTGATAACTTTTGCGTTTATTTGTGAAAAAAATGGAAATTTGGCTAAAATTTTGAAAATTTGGGCAATTTTCAAATTTTTTATTTTTATTTTGTTAAACGAGAAAGTTATGTGACACAAAATAGTTAATAAATAACATTTCTCACATGTCTACTTTACATCTGCACAATTTTGGAAACAAAATTTTTTTTGCTAGGAAGTTATGAGGGTTAAAATTTGACCAGCGATTTCTCATTTTTACAGCAAAATTTACAAAACCATTTTTTTAGGGACCACCTCATATTTGTAGTATTTGAGGGGTCTATATGGCTGAAAATACCCAACAGTGACACCATTCTAAAAACTACACCCCTCAGTGTGCTCAAAACCACATTCAAGAAGTTTACTAACCCTTCAGGTGCTTTACAGCAGCAGAAGCAACATGGAAGGAAAAAATGAACATTTAACTTTTTAGTCACAAAAATGATCTTTAAGCAACAATTTTTTTATTTTCCCAAGGGTAAAAAGAGAAACTGGACCCCAAAAGTTATTGTACAGTTTGTCCAGAGTACGCCGATACCCCATATGTGGGGGAACCACTGTTTGGGCGCACGACAGGGCTCGGAAGGGAAGGAGCGCCACTTGACTTTTTCAATGAAAAATTGGCTCCAATCTTTAGCGGACACCATGTCGCGTTTGGAGAGCCCCTGTGTGCTTAAACATTGGATCTCCCCCACAAGTAACCCCATTTTGGAAACTAGACCCCCCAGGGAACTTATCTAGATGCATATTAAGCACTTTGAACCCCCACGTGCATCACAAATTGATCCGTAAAAATGAAAAAGTCCTTTTTTTCACAAAAAATTTCTTTAACCTCAATTTGTTCATTTCCACATGGGCAACAGGATAAAATGGATCCTAAAATGGGTTGGGCAAGTTCTCCTGAGTACACCGATACCTCATATGTGGTCACATACCACTGTTTGTGCACACAGAAAGGCTTGGAAGGGAAGGAGCACCATTTGACTTTTTGAATGAAAAATTAACTCCAATCGTTAGCGGACACCATGTCGCGTTTGGAGAGGCCCTGTATGCCTAAACATTGGAGCTCCCCCACATGTGACCCCACTTTAGAAACTAGACCCCTCAAGGAACTTATCTAGATGCATAGTGAGCACTTTGAACCCCCAGGTGCTTCACAAATTGATCCGTAAAAATGAAAAAGTACTTTTTTTCACAAAAAAATATTTAGTCTCAATTTGTTCATTTCCACATGGGCAACAGGATAAAATGGATCCTAAAATTTATTGGGAAATTTCTCCTGAGTACACTGATACCTCACATGTGGGGGTAAACCACTATTTGGGCACACGGCAGGGCTCGGAAGGGAAGGAGCGCCATTTGACTTTTTGAATGAAAAATTAGCTCCAATCGTTAGCGGACACCATGTTGCATTTGGACAGAACCTGTGTGCCTAAACATTTGAGCTCCCCCACATATGACTAGTGTTGAGCATTCCGATACCGCAAGTATCGGGTATCGGCCGATACTTGCGGTATCGGAATTCCGATACCGAGATCCGATACTTTTGTGGTATCGGGTATCGGTATCGGATCCATAGGGATGTGTAAAATAAAGAATTAAAATAAAAAATATTGATATGCTCACCTCTCCGGCGGCCCCTGGACATCACGCTGGTAACCGGCCGGCTTCTTTGTTTAAAATGAGCGCCTTTAGGATCTGCGAATGATGTCGCGGGTTCTGATTGGTCGCGTGCCGCTCATGTGACCGCCACGCGACCAATCAGAAGCCGCGACGTCATTCTCATTCACTAAACTCCTAATTCTAGGAATTAAGGACCTGCGAATGACGTCGCGGCTTCTGATTGGTCGCGTGGCGGTCACATGGGCGGCACGCGACCAATCAGAACCCGCGACGTCATTCGCAGGTCCTTAATTCCTAGAATTAATTCCTAGTTTCCTCTCCTTCAGACCCTGGGAACCATCAGAATACCTTCCGATACTTGGTGTCCCATTGACTTGTATTGGTATCGGATATCGGTATCGGCGATATCCGATATTTTTCGGGTATCGGCCGATACTATCCGATACCGATACTTTCAAGTATCGGACGGTAACGCTCAACACTACATATGACCCCATTTTGGAAACTAGACCTCCCATGAAACTAATCTAGATGTGCGGTGACCACTTTAAACCCCCAATTGCTTCACAGAAGTTTAGAACGCAGAGCAGTGAAAATAAAAAATCATTTTTCTTTCCTCAAAAATTATTTTTTAGCCTGCAATTATTTATTTTCACAAGAGTAACAGGAGAAATTGGACCGCAAAAGTTGTTGCCCAGTTTATCCTGAGTATGCTGATACCCCATATGTGGGGGGGACCACTGTTTGGGCACACGACGGGGCTCGGAAGGGAAGTAGTGACGTTTTGGATGCAGACTTTGATGGAATGGTCTGCGGGCATCATGTTACGTTTGCAAAGCCCCTGATGTGCCTAAACAGTAGAAACCCCCCACAAGTGACCTCATTTTGAAAACTAGACCTCGCAGGGAACTTATCTAGATATGTGGTGAGCACTTTGAACTTCTAAGTGCTTCACAGAAGTTTATAACGCAGAGCCGTGAAAATAAAAAATCATTTTTCTTTCCTAAAAAATTATTTTTTAGCCCGCAATTATTTATTTTCACAAAAAGTAACAGGAGAAATTGGACCACAAAAGTTGTTGCCCAGTTTGTCCCGAGTAGGCTGGTACCCCATATGTTGGGGTAAACCACTGTTTGGGCACACGTCGGGGCTTGGAAGCGAAGTAGTGACGTTTTGAAATGCAGACTTTGATGGAATGGTCTGCGGGCGTCACGTTGCATTTGCAGAGCCCCTGATGTGCCTAAACAGTAGAAACCCCCCACAAGTGGCCCCATTTTGGAAACTAGACCCCTCAAGGAACTTATGTAGTTATGTGGTGAGCACTTTGAACCCCCAAGTGCTTCACAGAAGTTTACAACGCAGAGCCGTGAAAATAAAAAAATAATTTTTCTTTCCTCAAAAATGATGTTTTAGCAAGCAATTTTTTATTTTCACAAGGGTAACACGAGAAATTGGACCCAAATAGTTGTTGCCCAGTTTGTCCCGAGTATGCTGGTACTCCATATGTGGGGTAAACCACTGTTTGGGCACATGTCGGGGCTCGGAAGGGAAGTAATGACGTTTTGAAATGCAGACTTTGATGGAATGGTCTGCGGGCGTCACATTGTATTTGCAGAGCCCCTGATGTACCTAAACAGTAGAAACCCCCCACAAGTGACCCTATTTTGGAAAGTAAATGCTGGTACCCAATATGTGGGGGTAAACCACTGTTTTGGCACACGTCAGGGCTTGGAAGGGAGGGAGCACCATTTGACTTTTTGAACGCAAGATTGGCTGGAATCAATGGTGTCGAAACCCCTCAATTATAACTCCAACACTAACCCCAACACATCCCTAACCCTAATCCCAACCCAAGCCATAACCCTAGTCACGACCCTAACCCCAACACACCCCTAACCACAGCCCTAACCCCAACATACCCCTAACCCTAATCCCAACCCTAACCCTAATCCTAACCCTAATCCCAACCCTAACCCCAACACACCCCTAACCCTAACCATAACCCTAACCACAAGCCTAATCTTAACCCTATTTCCAACCCTGGCCCTAATTCCAACTCTAACTCTAATTACAACACTAACCCTAAGGCTATGTACCCACGTTGCGGATTCGTGTGAGATTTTTCTGCACCATTTTTGAAAAATCCGCAGGTAAAAGGCACTGCGTTTTACCTACGGATTTACCATGGATTTCCAGTGCTTTTTGTGCAGATTTCACCTGCAGATTCCTAATGAGAAACAGGTGTAAAACGCTGCGGAATCTGCACAAAGAATTGACATGCTGCGGAAAACACAACGCAGCGTTTCCGCGTAGTATTTTCCGCACCATGGGCACAGCGGATTTGGTTTTCCATAGGTTTACATGGAACTGTAAACCTGATGGAAAACTACTACGAGTCCGCAGCGGCCAATCCGATGCGGATCCGCAGCCAAATCCGCACTGTGTGCACATAGCCTAATTCTAAGAGTATGTGCACACGCTGCGGAAAACACTGCGAATCCACAGTGTTTCCGCAGCTGCGGGTTCACAGCAGTTTCCCATGAGTTTACAGTTCAATGTAAACCTATGGGAAACAAAAAACGCTGCGCACATGCTGCGGAAAAAACTGCGAGGAAACGCAGCGGTTTACATTCCGCAGCATGTCACTTCTTTCTGCGCATTCCGCAGCGGTTTTGCAACTGCTCCAATAGAAAACCGGAGTTGTAAAACTGCAGTGAAATCCGCAGAAAAACCGTGGTAAATCCGTGATAAATCCGCAGCGGTTTTGCACTGCGGATTTATCAAATCCGCTCTGGAAAAATCCGCAGAGGACCAGAATACGTGTGCACATAGCCTTACCCTATCCCGAGTTATAACCCTAACCCTAGCCCTAACCCTAACCCTAGCCCTAACCCTAGCCCTAACCCTAGTCCTAGCCCTAACCCTAGCCCTAACCCTAACCCTAGTTCTAACCCTAGTTCTAACCCTAATCCTAGTGGAAAAAAATATTTTCTTTATTTTATTATTGTCCCTACCTGTGGGGGTGATGAAGGAAGGGTTCATTTACTATTTTTTTATTTTGATCACTGTGATCAAAATGTACCTGTAACGAATCTGCTGGAAGATGGCGGCGCCCATGGAGAGGATGGACGGACACCGGGAGGCTCGGTAAATATGAGGGAATGGGGGAGCACGGGGGGTGGATCGGAGCCCGGGGGTGGATGGGAGCCCGGGGGAGGTGGATCAGAGCATGGGGGTGGATCGGAGCACAGGGGGTGGATCGGAGCACAGGGGGGTTGGATCGGTGCACGGAGGGTGGATCGGAGCCCGGGGTGGATCGTAGCACTGGGATGGATCGGAGCATGGGGGTGGGATCGGAGCACAGGGAGTGGGATCGGAGCATGGGGGGTGGATCGGAGCATGGGGGGTGGATCGGAGCACAGTGGGGTTGGATCAGTGCACGGAGGGTGGATCGGAGCATGGGGGCGTGGATCAGAGCACAGGGGTGGGATCGGAGCACGGGGTGGGATCGGAGCACGGGGGTTGGATTGGAGCACAGGGGGGTTGGATCGGAGCACGGGGGGTGGATCGGAGTACGGGGGTGGGATCGGAGCACGGGGGGAGCGGACAGGAGGATGGGGGGAGCAGACAGGAGGACGGAGGGGAGCGAAGCAGTGTACAGGACAGAATGGAGGACTGGGGAGGAGATCGGTGGCGGTGGGGGGGCAGATCAGTGTTTCCAGCCATGGCCGATGGCTGGATTGAAATATTTCACCACTTTTCATAGGGGAAATATTACAAATTGCTCTGATTTTCTGTTGCACTTTCAAAAGCCAATCAGAGCGATCGTAGCCACGTGGGGGCAAAGCCACCCCCTGGGCTAAAGTACGACTCCCCATGTCCCTGCAGATCAGGTGAAATTGGAGTTAACCCTTTCACCCGATCTGCAGGGACGTGATCATATGCGTCACAGGTGGGATTGGCACCAACTTTTATGATGCATACGCTGTGTCACAGGTCAGGAAGGGGTTAACGGACCGCGTTATGCCACGGTGTAACACACTCCGTTAACGCTGCTTTTAACCCTGTGTGATCAACTTTTTACTGTGCAGCATCAATAGTAAAAAGATCTCATGTTAAAAATAATTAAAAAAATAAAAAATAGTTATATACTCACCCTCTGTTTGCCCCTCAGATCCAGAACAGGCCATTCCCGCTCCTCGCGACGCTCCTGTGACCGCTCCATGCATTGCAATCTTGCGAGATGATGATGTAGCTGTATCGCGAGACAGCTACGTCATCATCTCGCGAGACCGCAATGCACTCTTGGGACCGGAGTGTGCGCAAGAAGCATCAGTAAATGCTTCGCCTGGATCCGGGGTCCAACGGAAGGTGAGTATATAACTATTTTTTTTTAATTCTTTTTTTAACAGGGATATCTTGCCCACATTGCTATATACTGCGTGGGCTGTGCAATATGCTACGTGGGCTGTGCAATATACTTCGTGGGCTGTGCAATATACTACGTGGGCTGTGCAATATACTACGTGGCTGTGCTATATACTACGTGGCTGTGTTATACACTACATGGGCTGTTATATACTATGTGGTCTGTGCTATATACTACGTGGGCTGTGTTATATACTACATGGGCTATGTTATACACTAAGTGGGCTGTTATATACTACATGGGCTGTGTTATACTACGTGGGCTGTGTTGTACACTACGTGGGCTGTGTTATACACTACATGGGCTGTGTTGTATACTGCGTGCATGGGCTGTTATATACTACGTGAGCTGTGTTATATGCTACGTGGGCTGTTATAAAATATGTGGCTGTGTTATATGCTATGTGGGCTGTTATACACTCCGTGGGCTGTGCTATATACTACGTGGCTGTGCTATGTACTTTGTGGCTGTGCTATTTACTACGTGAGCTGTTATATACTACGTGGCTGTGCTATATACTACGTGGCTGTACAATATACTACGTGGCTGTGCTATGTACTACATGGCTATGCTATTTACTACGTTGGCTGTTATATACTATGTAGCTATGCTATATACTATGTGGCCGGCTGCGAACAATTAGCGACAGGTGCAGTCCAGCCGCGAATTGGCACGGGATTGAACCACGCTTCGCTAATTGGTCGCGGTTGGCCGTATCCTGTGTATTTAATGTATTATTCTAAAATCTTCATAAATAAACTACATACATATTCTAGAATACCCGATGCGTTAGAATCGGGCTACCATCTAGTAGTAACATAGTTAGCAAGGCCAAAAAAATACATTTGTCCATCCATTTCAGCCAATATTCCTTCAGAATAAATCCCCAGATCTACGTCCTTCTAAAAATCCTAAAAACTGTAAGATGCAATATTGTTACGCTAAAGGACGACATCCAGGCCTCTCTTGAACTCTCCGATTAAGTTTGCCATCACCACCTCCTTAGGAAAGGAATTCCAGATTCTCACTGGCCTAACAGTAAAAAATCCTCTTCTATGTTGGTGGAAAAACCTTCTCTCCTCCAGACGCAGAGAATGCCCCCTTGTATTGTCCCCTTATAAACTTATACATGGCAATTAGATCACCCCTCAATCCTAATTTTGCTAATCTCTCTGGGTATTCTACTTACTTCACCCCTTTATTAATTTTGTTGCTCTCCTTTGTACTCACTTTAGTTCAATTATATCTTTCCTGAGCACCAGTGCCCAAAACTGTACAGAGTACTCCATGTGCGGTCTAACCAGAGAATTGTACAGAGGCAGTATAATGCTCTCATTCTGTGAATCTAGACCTCTTTTAATGCACCCAATAATCCTGTTTGCCTTGGCAGCAGCTGCCTGGTACTGGCTGCTCCAGGTAAATTTATCATTAACTAGGATTCCCAAGAGCCATGTACAGTAAAATCCTAATTGACAACCTCCTTCCATCTGCCAGGACATTAAAATGGGTCGTGGATGAGTGTTCCAGCAAGATATTGACCCAAAACATACAGCCAAGGCAACAAAGAAGTGTCTCAAAAAGAAGCACATTAAGGTCATGGAGTGGCCTAGCCAGTCTCCAGACCTTAATCCCATAGAAAACTTATGAAGGGAATTGAGGCTTTGAATTGCCAAGCGACGGTCTCAAAATCGTAATGATTTAGAGATGATTTGCAAAGAGGAGTGGACCAAAATTCCTTCAGTCATGTACACAAACCTTATCATCAACTACAAGAACCATCTGACTGCTGTGCTTGCTAACAAGGGTATTTGCCACCAAGTACTAAGTCTTGTTTGCCAGAGGAATAAAATACTTATTTCTCACTGCAAAATGCAAATGCAAAAAAAAATTGTAATTTCTACAATGTTATTTTCTGGATTTTGCTTTTGATATTCTATCTTGCAATGTTAAAATTAACCTTCCTTTAAAATTATAGACTGTCCATCTTTTGTCAGTGGACAAACTTATAAAATTAGCAAAGGGTTCAAATACTTATCTCCCCCACTGTAGCTAAATAGGTTGAAAAATAAATAGGTCTTTCAAGTTCTACCTTTCTCCACCAGTTATATATTATGGATCGCTAGATGATTTATATCACACAATGCATTTGCTGACAGAAAAGCATCTACAACTTTTTAAAATACTGTCATAGTATATGCAGTTACTATCTCTTACAGTAGCACATTCCACAGTCTGACTGCTCTTACTATAATGAGCCCTTTCCTTTTTAGGTGTCTAAATCACCTTTCCTCATCATGTAATCAATTTCCACAGGTTCTTTGTAAGATCTTTGGAAGGAAAAATCATCTGCCAGTCCATTGTATTGCTACACATGTAGTTATACATATAAATGAGATAACCTGTAATCTTTTTTTTCTAAGCTTTCTTCTAAACAAGCACAGTTTTTCCAACCTCTTATTTTAGGCCTTCCATATTACAATAATCTAGTTGATCACCTTTGAACGGACTTCAACTTTACAGCATCCTTTTCAAAATGTGGAGCTGAAAAATGAATTCCACATTCAAAATGTGGACTTAAGAGTAATTTATCTATGGAGTAATACTATGTTTGTATCACAGGACTTTTTTCTTATTTTTTATTCACACTAAAATCTTTTTTGCTTTTTCAAAAGCAAAGTAAAATTGAGTTTGAGTACTGCTTCTTGACTTCATTGTAACCAAAATACCCAAGAAATTCTCCTATTCTGTAATCCCAAGTATATTTCTACTTAATGGATTGTTCATAGTTACCAGCATCTAAATTACGACGGCATCTGTCCTGCAGCATTTCAATTAAAACTGCACACTTGTCTGATCTACTGTATTTGAATTACAATTGCAAGTTTATTTTTCATTTTTCATGCTCTAAAAATTACCAGCAAGGAGGCACAATAGTTTTTAGAGAAAAAAACTGAAGTCAATTAAAGATGGTGTGCTAGCTTGTCACAAATGACTATTTTGAGCTTTTGCATTTTGTGCGCGATTGTTTTTTGTGAAGGGGGAATAATTATTTTTTTACAACAAAAGAAAATTCCATAAAAATCCAAACATTTGTATGCGATATGTTATTTTTTTTCTTTTTTTTTGCACATCTGTTTTACTAGTGAAATTTTACATCAATACACACCACGACAATACCGATAGCTGTTGCAGGTGATGGTTTTTTGTATATACACTTACCTACCATTTCTTATCACAAAGTTAAAAAGGGGAGTAAATTTAAATTAAACAATATGAAAAATTGTAAACATTTAACTGTGCATATCCAGTTTTGCACACCTATTTTAATAGTCTAATATTGTGATTTTAAATGTGATGCCTGCTCTATAGCCTTCTGCTTTATTTTTGCTTTGTGTTTGTGTACCTACCTTATAGTTGTCATTATTACAATTTTGACAAGGTTTGAATAATCTGTGTAGAATAGATTGTCAAAAATTAATTATAGTGTGGTTCAAATTATTTAGTGAACTAAAATATTGTAATAGGAATTGATGTAGTATTATAAAAGAATTAAAATCCCATATCATGGGTAAAAACATAGGAAGCAATTGCAAAAGCACTAACACTTGAACAAGCCAATAGTGATGAGCGAACGTACTCGGATAACATGTTATCTGAGCATGCCTGGGTGTTATCCGAGTATCTTGGGTGTGCTATGATAATATGTTTGAGTCCCTGCGGCTGCATGTATTATGGCTGTTAGAGAGCCGCAACACATGCTGGGATTGCCTAGCAAACTGCTAGGAAAGAAAATGGATACATTCCTCGAAGACTTCAGAATGTCATAAACATATTTTATAGGACAAATAAAGTACCTTGTGATTCGTGGTGAAAATCTTATTTATTGAAAAATGTACTTATCCTGGTTGATTTGAATTTAATTTAATTCATTCATCTTTAGAAACAACCAAATAATCTTTAGCACCATCACTACAACAAGGTAGGGGCCACAAGACTGTTAAGATAAATTAGAAGGTAGATCCATGCAACTACAGTTATATGAAAAAGATTGGGCACCCCTATTAATCTTAAGCTTAATGTTTTATAAAAATTGTTTTTTTTGCAACAGCTACAGTTAGGGCCAGAAATATTTGGTCAGTGACACAATTTTCGCGAGTTGGGCTCTGCATGCCACCACATTGGATTTGAAATGAAACCTCTACAACAAAATTCAAGTGCAGATTGTAACGTTTAATTTGAAGGGTTGAACAAAAATATCTGATAGAAAATGTAGGAATTGTACACATTTCTTTACAAACACTCCACATTTTAGGAGGTCAAAAGTAATTGGTCAAATAAACATAACCCAAACAAAATATTTTTATTTTCAATATTTTGTTGCAAATCCTTTGGAGGCAATCACTGCCTTAAGTCTGGAACCCATGGACATCACCAAACGCTGGGTTTCCTCCTTCTTAATGCTTTGCCAGGCCTTTACAGCCGCAGCCTTCAGGTCTTGCTTGTTTGTGGGTCTTTCCGTCTTAAGTCTGGATTTGAGCAAGTGAAATGCATGCTCAATTGGGTTTAGATCTGGAGATTGACTTGGCCATTGCAGAATGTTCCACTTTTTGGCACTCATGAACTCCTGGGTAGCTTTGGCTGTATGCTTGGGGTCATTGTCCATCTGTACTATGAAGCGCCGTCCAATCAACTTTGCAGCATTTGGCTGAATCTGGGCTGAAAGTATATCCCGGTACACTTCAGAATTCATCCGGCTACTCTTGTCTGCTCTTATGTCATCAATAAACACAAGTGACCCAGTGCCATTGACAGCCATGCATGCCCATGCCATCACGTTGCCTCCACCATGTTTTACAGAGGATGTGGTGTGCCTTGGATCATGTGCCGTTCCCTTTCTTCTCCAAACTTTTTTCTTCCCATCATTCTGGTACAGGTTGATCTTTGTCTCATCTGTCCATAGAATACTTTTTCAGAACTGAGCTGGCTTCTTGAGGTGTTTTTCTGCAAATTTAACTCTGGCCTGTCTATTTTTGGTATTGATGAATGGTTTGCATCTAGATGTGAACCCTTTGTATTTACTGTCATGGAGTCTTCTCTTTACTGTTGACTTAGAGACAGATACACCTACTTCACTTAGAGTGTTCTGGACTTCAGTTGATGTTGTGAACGGGTTCTTCTTCACCAAATTAAGTATGCGGCGATCATCCACCACTGTTGTCATCCGTGGACGCCCAGGCCTTTTTGAGTTCCCAAGCTCACCAGTCAATTCCTTTTTTCTCAGAATGTGCCCAACTGTTGATTTTGCTACTCCAAGCATGTCTGCTATCTCTCTGATGGATTTTTTTCTTTTTTTTCAGCCTCAGGATGTTCTGCTTCACCTCAATTGAGAGTTCCTTTGACCGCATGTTGTCTGCTCACAGCAACAGCTTCCAAATGCAAAACCACACACCTGGAATCCACCCCTGACCTTTTAACTACTTCATTGATTACAGGTTAACGAGGGAGACGCCTTCAGAGTTAATTGCAGCCCTTAGAGTCCATTGTCCAATTACTTTTGGTCCCTTGAAAAAGAGGACGCTATGCTTTACAGAGCTATGATTCCTAAACCCTTTCTCCGATTTGGATGTGGAAACTATCATATTGCAGCTGGGAGTGTGCACTTTCAGCCCATATTATATATATAATTGTATTTCTGAACATGTTTTTGTAAACAGCTAAAATAACAAAACTTGTGTCACTGTCCAAATATTTTTGGCCCTAACTGTATTTCAGTTTCATATATCTAATAACTGTTGGACACAGTAATGTTTCTGCCTTGAAATGAGGTTTATTGTACTAACAGAAAATGTGCAATCTGCATTCAAACAAAATTTGACAGGTGCATAAGTATGGGCACCCTTATCATTTTCTTGTTTTAAATACTCCTACCTACTTTTTACTGACTTACTAAAGCACTTTTTTTGGTTTTCTAACCTCATTGAGCTTTGAACTTCATAGCCAGGTGTATGCAATCATGAGAAAAGCTACTTAAAGTGGCCACTTGCAAGTTGTTCTCCTGTTTGTATCTCCTCTGAAGAGTGGCATCATGGGCTCCTCAAAACAACTGTCTAATGATCTGAAAACAAAGATTATTCAACATAGTTGTTCAGGGGAAGGATACAAAAAGCTGTCTCAGAGATTTAACCTGTCCATTTCCACTGTGAGGAACATAGTAAGGAAATGGAAGAACACAGGTACTGTTCTTGTTAAGGCCAGAAGTGGCAGGCCAAGAAAAACATCAGAAAGGCAGAGGAGAAGAATGGTGAGATCAGTCAAGAACAATCCTCTGACTACCTCCAGAGAGCTGCAGCATCAACTTGCTGCAGATGGTGTCACTGTGCATCGGTCAACTATACAACGCACTTTGTACAAGGAGAAGCTGTATGGGAGAGTGATGCGAAAGAAGCCGTTTCTGCAAGCACGCCACAAACAGAGTCGGCTGAGGTATGCAAAAGCACATTTGGAGAAGCCAATTTCTTTTTGGAAGAAGGTCATGTGGACTGATGAAACCAAGATTGAGTTGTTTGGTCATACAAAAAGGCATTATGCATGGTGGCCAAAAAACACAGCATTCCAAGAAAAACACTTGCTACCCACAGTAAAATTTGGTGAAGGTCCCATCACGCTTTGGAGCTGTGTGGCCAATGCCGGCACCGGGAATCTTGTTAAGGTTGAGGGACGCATGGATTCCTCTCAGTATCAGCAGATTCTTGACAATAATGTTCATCAATCAGTGACAAAGTTGAAGTTACGCAGGGGATGGATCCTTCAGCAAGACAATGATCTAAAACACCGCTCCAAATCTACTCAGGCATTCATGCAGACAAACAATTACACTGTTCTTGAATTGCCATCCCAGTCCCTAGACCTGAATATCATTGAACATCTATGGGATCATTTGAAGAGGGCTGTCCATGCTCGGCGACCATCAAACTTAACTGAACTGGAATTGTTTTGTTAAGAGGATGTCACGGAGTTACCGTGACAGAGCAATACCAGAAGACCACGGTGTCTGATGGCTTCTGCTTCATCGCTGAGGATAAGCACTTCTCCTGTGTATTAAAGGTGTTTTTTTTTCAGCAGGACAGGGGTTAATAGGCCTTGTGGAAATTCCTTCTTTCAGCTGTGCTCAGTTAGCCACTCCTTTCTCCTATAAAAGCTAGGCTTTCTGATCAGATCCTTGTCTGAAATAGCACTTGCTTGATAGACCTGGAGTAGTGAGGAGCTGGTGTTTGGAGAGCTGGAGGAATTTATTGTGCGACAGTTGTATGATTTGTAGGCTTGGAATATTCCTCATCCTTACCTGCTTTATTTACCCTCCCCGTCCTTCACACCCTGGTGGATACCTTTGTTATTTGTGAGAGCATATTTTGTGTGAGTGGAGTTCTCTTTTTACCATCATCTTTGTTCCCCTGTTTGTCGGGTTGGTGTACTGTTGTACACTGTAGCGCCTCTCTTCCCTGGGTGGGGGAGGGGGACAGACGCAGGGCAGCAGTCAGGAGACAGGGCGAGGGTGGAGGCCCCAGGATCCTCGCCATCTGAGGTATCGTGGGGAACATGGCGAGTTAGGGCACCCCCTAGAGCTAGGGCCGGGAAAGTTGCCCCTGGTCCCAGTTTACTCACCAGTCCAATCGTGACAGAGGAATGGTCAAAAATACCTTTATCCAGGAACTCATTAAAAGCTACAGGAAGCGACTAGAGGCTGTTATTTTTGCAAAAGGAAGATCTATTAAATATTAATGTCACTTTTCTGGTGGGGTGCCCATACTTATGCACCTGTCAAATTTTGTTTGAATGCAGATTGCACATTTTCTGTTAGTACAATAAACCTCATTTCAAGGCAGAAACATTACTGTGTCCAACAGTTATTAGATATATGAAACTGAAATAGCTGTTGCAAAAAACAATTTTTATTAAACATTAAAGGCACTCTGTCACCTGAATTTGGAGGGAACAATTTTCAGCCATAGGGGCAGGGTTTTCGGGTGTTTGATTCACCCTTTCCTTACCCGCTGGCTGCAATATTGGATTGAAGTTCATTCTCTGTCCTCCGTAGTACATGCCTGCACAAGGCAATCTTGCCTTGCGCAGGCGTGTACTATGAAGGACAGAGAATGAACTTCAATCCAATATTGCAGCCAGCATGCAGCCAGCGGGTAAGGAAAGGGTGAATCAAACACCCGAAAACCCCGCCTCTATGGCTGAAAATTGTTCCCTCCAAATTCAGGTGACAGAGTCCCTTTAAGCTTAAGATTAATAGGGGTGCCCAAACTTTTTTATATACTGTACCATTTGTTCAGTTTGGCATTAGTAGCATCCCAAATTTATTAATTATAACAGGTGACCTGCAAAACTATATACTATTGAGCAAAATAATAGCTGACATCCAGCATGTTTTTATAAAACACAAGTTGTGTTTGCCCAACCAGCTGAGTTTCTTTAACCCCTTTCTGACATATTACATACTATCCGGTCAAGGTGGGGTGGGCCCGTATGACCATCGACGGGATAGTACGTCATATGCGATCAGCCGAGCTCATGAACACGGCTGAGTGTCAGCTGACTATCGCAGCTGACATCCGGCACTATGTGACAGGAGCGGTCACGGACAGCCCCTGGCACATTAACCCCTGGAACACTGCGATCAAACATGGCTCCCTGTGTGCTTCCCTGAGATCCTTGAAGCAACGCAATGTGATCGCGTTGCTCCAAGAGTCTCCTACCTCCTTCTCCCTGCAGGCCCCAGATCCAAAAACGCCACGGGGCTACATCCGGGTCCTGCAGGGAGGTGGCTTACCAGCGCCTGCTCAGAGCAATCGCTGGTAAGCCTGCAGCCCTGCATGTCAGATCGCTGATCTGCCACAATGCTGTACAAAGTGTCAGATCAGCGATCCGACACTATAACATGATGCCCCCTGGGGCAATGTTATAGTGTAAAAAAAAATATTCAGATGTGAAAAAAAACAAAATTCCTAAATAAAGAAAAAATATATATATTGTTCCCATAAATACATTTCTTTATCTAAATAAAAAAACAATAAAAGTACACATATTTAGTATCGCAGCATCCGTAACGACCCCACCTATAAAAGTGTCCTGCTAGTTAACCCCTTCTGTGAACGCAGTAAAAAAGAGGCAAATAACAACGCTTTATTATCATACCGCCAAACAAATAGTGGAATAACACGCGATCAAAAATACGGATATAAATAACCATGGTATCGCTGAAAACGTCATCTCGTTTCGGAAAAAATGAGCCGCCATACAGCATCATCAGTAGTTATAGTCTTCAGAATAAAGCGATGCAAAAATAATTATTTTTTATATAAAATAGTTTTTATTGTATAAAAGCACCCAAACATAAAAAAATGATATAAATGAGGTATCGCTGTAATCGTACTGACATGAAAAATAAAACTGCCTTATCAATTTTACGAAATGCGGAACGGTATAAATGCCCCCCCCCCCCAAAGAAATTCTTGAATAGCTGGTTTTTGGTCATTCTGCCTCACAAAAATCAGAATAAAAAGTGATCAAAAAAGTCACATGCCCAAAAACGATACCAATAAAAATGTCAACTCGTCCCGCAAAAAACAAGACCTTACATGACTCTGTGAACCAAAGTATGGAAAAATTATAGCTCTCAAAATGTGGAGACGCAAAAACTATTCTTTGCAATTAAAAGCATCTTTTAGTGTGTGACAGCTGCCAGTCATTAAAATCTTCTAAAAAAAAAACTGTCTATAAAAGTAAATCAAACCCCCCTTCATATCCCCCTTAGTTAGGGAAAAATAATAAAATTAAAAAAATGTATATATTTCCATTTTCCCATTAGGGTTAGGGCTAGGGTTAGGGTTAGGGTTGGGGCTAGGGTTAGGGTTGGGGCTAGGGTTAAGGTTATGACTAGGGTTAGGGCTAGGATTAGGGCTAGGGCTAGGCTTGGGGTTAGGGTTATGGCTAGGATTAGGGTTGGTGCTAGGGTTAGCGTTGAGGCTAGGATTCGGGCTAGGGTTAGGGTTCAGGCTAGGGTTAGAGTTGGGGCTAGGGTTAAGGTTGGGGTTAGGGCTACAGTTAGGGTTGTGGCTAAATTTAGGGTTAGGGTTGGGGCTAAAGTTAGGATTAGAGTTGGGGCTAAAGTTAGGGTTAGGGTTCGGATTACATTTACGGTTGGGATTAGGGTTAGGGGTGTGCTTGGGTAGGGTTTCGGTTAGAATTGGGATTTCCACTGTTTCGGCACATCAGGGGCTCTCCAAACGCGACATGGCATCCAATCTCAATTCCAGCCAATTCTGTGTTGAAAAAGTAAAACAGTGCTCCTTCCCTTCCGAGCTCTCCCGTGCGCCCAAACAGGGGTTTACACCAAAATATGGGGTATCAGCGTACTCAGGACAAATTGGACAACAACTTTTGGGGTCCAATTTTGATTGTTACCCTTGGGAAAATAAAAATTTGGGGGGCTAAAAAACGCTTTTTGCGGGAAAAAAATGATTTTTTATTTTCACTGCTCTGCGTTATAAACTGTAGTGAAACACTTGGGGGTTCAAAGTTCTCACAACAAATCTAGATAGGTTCTATGGGGGTCTAGTTTCCAATGTGGGGTCACTTGTGGGGTTTTTCTACTGTATAGGTATATCAGGGGCTCTGCAAATGCAATGTGACGCCTGCAGACCAATCCATCTAAGCCTGAATTCCAAAAGGTGCTCCTTCCCTTCCGAGCTCTGCCATGAGCCCAAACTATGGTTCCCCCCACATATGGGGTATCAGAGTACTCAAGAAAAATTGGACAACAACTTTTGGCATCCAATTTCTCCTCATATCCTTGAAGATGGGGGCTAAAAAATAATTTTTGTGAAAAAAAAAAGAATTTTTAATTTCACGACTCTGCGTTATAAACTGTAGTGAAACACTTGGAGATTCAAAGCTCTCACAACACATCTAGACAAGTTCCTTAGGGGGTATACTTTCCAAAATGTTGTCACTTGTGGGGGGTTTCAATGTTATGGCACATCAGTGGCTCTCCAAACGCAACATGGTGTCACATCTCAATTCCAGTCAATTTTGCATTGAAAAGTCAAATGGCGCTCCCTCCCTTCTGATCTCTGCCATGTGCCCAAACATTGGTTTATGCCCAGATATCTGGTATCATCGTACTCAGGACAAATTGCACAACAACTTTTGGGGTCCAATTTCTTGTGTTACCCTTGGGAAAATAAAAAATTGAAGGCAAAAAAATCACTTTTGTGAAAAAATATTTTTTTATTTTTACGGCTCTGCATTATAAAATTCTGTGAAGCACTTGGTGGGTCAAAGTGCTCACCTCACATCTAGATAAGTTCCTTGGGGGGTCTAGTTTCCAAAATTTTGTCATTTGTGGGAGGTTTCAATGTTTAGGCACATCAGGGGCTCTCCAAACGCAACATGGTGTCCCATCTCAATTCCAGTCAATTTTGCATTGAAAGTCAAACGGCGCTCCTTCCCTTCCGAGCTCTGCCATGCACCCAAACAGTGGTTTACCACCACATATGGGGTATCGGCGTACTTAGGACAAGTTGTACAACAACTATTGGGGTCCATTTTCTCCTGTTACCCTTGGTAGAATAAAACAAATTGAAGCTGAATTAAATTATTTGTGAAAAAAGTTAAATGTTCATTTTTTTAAACATTCCAAAAATTCCTGTGAAACACCTGAAGGGTTAATAAACTTCTTGAATGTGGTTTTGAGCACCTTGAGGGGTGCAGTTTTTAGAATCATGAAACACTTGGTTATTTTCTATCATATAGACCCCTCAAAATGACTTCAAATGTGATGGTGTAAAAACGAGAAATTGCTGGTCAACTTTTAACCCTTATAACTTCCTAACAAAAAAAATTTTGTTTCAAAAATTGTGCTGATGAAAAGTAGACATGTGGGAAATGTTACTTATTAAGTATTTTGTGTGACATATCTCTGTGATTTAAGTGCATAAAAATTCAAGGTTTGAAAATTGCAAAATTTTCAACATTTTCCATTTTTTTCACAAAAAAAAGCAGGTAACATCAAATAAATGTTGCTACTATCATGAAGTACAATATGTCATGAGAAAATAATGTCAGAATCATCAGGATCTGTTGAAGCTTTCTAGAGCTATAACCTCATAAAGGGACAGTGGTCAGAATTGTAAAAATTGTCCCGGTCATTAACGTGCAAACCACCCTTGGGGGTAAAGGGGTTAAGGAGGAAATTGCAAGTCTGGTTATTGGATATATGGATAATGTGCTATGTTTTGCCTTTTTGCAAGCGCATTTGATATTATAGCACACAACAGCCTTGCACTGAAGTTTCAGTAGCAGATACAGTGCAAAAGGACACTATACACTCATGAATAAAAAAACTTTTTAAAGATTAACTTCTTTTTTCTTATAGTTTTGTCTTGCACGGAGAGTTCTGAAACTTTCCAAATCACTTTATTCTGTGTTTTCTCTTTATTCCTAAAATACTGATGTTTTATTCCAGTCTATTTGTCTGACAATAACTGCCTTACTATCATAACAAACTTATTTAGAGTACAGATTTTTGATTGAATAAACATTTATTAAAGTCATTCGTCAAAAAGTAGCAAAAAGTGTACTGTGTCACAGCCCAGCAAATGAATCTTTCTATATCAATCATACACAGCATTAGAATATAACGTATTGCATAGGTAAACCTGCACACTCTTCGCAAAGCTCTGAGGCTGAAAGAAAAACAAGTCAAAAAACAAAGTACAACAAGCCTTGATAGGGGAGGGGAAATAGGAAGGAGTGAATAGGAAAGAGGGAAATCACACATCTGAAATTTATTGAAAGACAACACACATGGAGGAGAGAAGAGGATGAAGATGGGTTTTATTCTCATCCTAGTTGTTGTCATCCTGACCATTCAATGTGGAAAAGTCTCTGGGCAGGTGTGAATTAGCCTACGACAGTCCCAAATGGTCATGCTCTCCCTTTGCAAAATGAGGAGAGCATGACCAGGTTCCAGGAGAGATAAATAGCATCCTTAAAGCAGTTTATAAGGCATAAAGCCTCCTGGATGTGTACACCAAGGTAAAATCTGTAAAAGTAAAGAATGATGTGATAACCTCCCAAGGGGGTATAGTGCTTCAGGTAATCAATCAGAGCAACCAACAGGAACTGTGCAAAGTGGCAATCCCAAAAGATGGGCAGAGATGTTTCTCCCACAAATGGGCATCGTGTGTAGTACCAGGTTTTGCACATTTTAAGGGTGTGCATGAATGACCAAATGGAGAATGCAAACTTTATCACCATCCATGACAAATCTTTGTGCCATGGGTCAACCTGTTCAGTGACACATTAGTCCACATAGTTTTCAGTGTGTCTGTGGAGTCTTGGAATGGACTCCTCTATATTCTTACCTTTGTTGAGTTTGTGGATGATCTTTGACTTCCAAAAATCAGGCTTGAGTCCATCCAGTTGGTGTTCCCCCCATACTGAACAACTACGTAGAACCATGGACTCATCCATTTGTAGGGGTAGGAGCTGTCCTACTTGTTACAGTCGAGCCTCCTTTAATTCGAAAGCAGAAAGAAATAGAACATTGACCTCCCCACAGAATCTCTCTTGACTAGCAAGAATCGGCAAATGCAATCAGAAACCAAGGAATCTGCAGGAGGGTTTAGAGTACAGCTGATGAGAGTGAAAATGTCAGCAATCATTTCTCTCTCTGAGTGTCGTGCTTATCATAAAAATCTTATGCAGCAGGCTTAGCCTCAGAGTTAAACTAGGGGCACATGAGCAATGATTCTCTCATGTGAGAGAATTGACTTGATTGTGCTATTGAAACTCGGCTCCAACTCTGTCAGTGTTTGAGCCGAGTGTCATCTCAGAGTGATCAAATTCTCTCAAATACAAGAATTGAAGGACAGGTGTGGGGAAGATGCTCTATATTGTCTAAGTCTGCAGATGTCTGACTGCACTCAGATGTCGGTGTGCATGATACAAATTTCGGAGCCAATTGCAGAAGGCTGAGTTTTTTTTAATCATGCTGAATCGGCATGAGAAAAAATAGCAGTGCTGCACTGCCCATAGCATATTATTAGTCCAAGTGCTATACTATGTTTTATTCATGTTATACTGTACACTCATGTGAGTGATCCCTTAGTAAGACACAGATGCTGAGTTGACCCTTTTACTGCCATCATCGGTATTTGAAATGTGTATGTTTTGATAAAAATGCAGTTAAAGGCAGGAAAAAGGGGAAGGAAGGGTTTAAATGGAAATGTACTTAGGATTACTGTTAAGGAGAACGATTCTGGTTACTGATAAGATTAGGAAAAGTACTCCAGAGCAAGGAACAGTTGCAAAAGTGAATAAGATTTCTTAGGTGTATAAAAATGGGTACAAATCTGTGATCCCAATGCAATATTTCCCTATCAAATCTCTTATAAGGTCACATCTTGACTAAGGGATCCAGTTTTGAGACACACATTATAAGAAAATATATTTGAAATTTAGCATTGGTCCAAAGGATTATCAAAAAGGATGCAAGGACTCTGTGTGGTTGCTAAAGATAAGCATGTTTAGCAAAGAAAATAGATGTCTTGGGGGTCATCTCATTTAAATGTATGATCAATGCAAATACTTTACCATGATTTATTCCTTGCAAGTACTTTACAAAAGACCAGGGTGCATTCACTACATATGGAGGAATCCGATTAAGGCATATAACTATGAAATTGCTTTTTACAGTTAAAGTAGTCAGACTGTGCAGTGCCCTATCACAAGATTTAATAAAGGCAGATACAATGTCAGCATTTAAAGAAGAACTAGATGTTTTTCTTTTTTCAAAACAAATGACATAGTGGGTTATAAATAATTTAGCACTAGATAATATGCATTTAATTGTGAAATGTTGAATACGATGGATCTATGTCTTTTCAGTCTATAAAAGAAAAACGAGGTGGCACTGACTAATAAATTACAGATTCTTCTCTTTTGTGAATTCCAACTTCTTATTAATGCAGCCTTTCCCACAGACTGCACAGCTTTTTTTCACAGTTAGGCAGCTGATGAAGAGATATGTTATCACATTTGTCCATCAGCCTCCTTCAATTGATAAACATCTTTTCCACTTGTCATTATTTTTCAAATTGGAGAAGACAAGCCTGGTGCATCGAAATCATGTTTTCAACACATAAAATAAATATAAAAAAAATTACGATGAAGATAAAATAGACAAACTTTAAAAAAAATAAACATTCTCTTGTTTTAATTGACAGAAACATGAATGATAGGGTGAAGTGATAGAGGAGCTCACAAAGCAGTTTAATGAGTTCATGGATGATCAATGACTAATCAACATAATTAATCAAGAAACTTCTATAAGAAAATGGCCTGGGACTTTCTGATTGCCGCTAAGCAGATTAGTATAACTGAAGGTGTTAATTGTTTGCTTTGCAAAACTTAATGTGCTTTAAATGTATATGTGCTTTCGACATTCTTTATATGAATAACTGACAAAATCATTATTCAATAACTTCAATAAATATTGAGCTCTAATATGCCTCATCATAAAAGGATTTTGTCACCCAATCAAATGGTTAAAATTGCAAATTGAAAGTATAATAAACAACAACTTTGAAATTTACCATATATTAAAATTCTCAAACATGCAAAGAATGGAAGGATTTTGAATTCGACAGTTTTCTGCTCGTTGTCTAGATTGTCTCGTTGTCTACTGGCCCCTCCTAAGAATTCAAGGAATGGAGCATAGCACTTACAAGCTGTTTGTGATAAAGCCTATAAGCACTGCTCTTAAGCGACCCTTTAGTGCCACTGATGCCTAATGATGCTTTAGAGGTAAGGATGATGTGACGCCCCAGGGTCCTGGTTGTCACAGTAGCGTTGCTTTCCTCATGGGGAGAGTGATGTCATGCTTGCAAGCTATGGAAGATTCCTTTTAACAGGTAATTAGCACGTTTAACACCATTCTGACTTCATGCCAGAAGGGGAAGATCTATACCCAACTTCAGGGGAACTGCTCTCTCTGGTCGTGAGGAGGAGTTAGTTGCTAGGCAGTTGCTAGGTAGTTAGGAAGATTTAGACAGTTGGTGCCAGACAGTAGACGAGAGCAGTCAGAGGCAGAAGGACGAGTAAGGGCCGTACAGCCTGAAGTGCTGTATCTCCTGGATAACGAGATACAGAAGGAAGAACAGCCTTTAGTTAATGTGCCGGAGAGCAAAGCACAGGAGAGTGACTACAAGGGAGAATAGCTGTGACAGGGCTACCTCCCTGATAGAGCGCAGACACCGGTAGCCGGAAGACTGAGGCTTTTGTGGGACTCTAAGACACATAGCAGAAACCAGCAGGACAGCTAAATTATACATCACCTGTTTGCCCTAACACTCAGGAGACACAGTGACACATAGAGCCTGGATCTTGATAGAGACCCTGTAAAAAGGCTCAAGTCACCAGTAATATGGGTTTGTGTCTCAGTTTAACAAAGGACAGAGATAACTGAGAGGACCTTGCTACAAAGCCATAGGCAGTAAGGGTTTATAACAACACAGTGCTAGAAGAAGGAAGGTTTTTAACTCCACCTGATAAAGCTGGACTCTGAACTCGCTTCCAAGCCGGCCTGACCCTGCCTGTACCTGTAATTTGGTGCCCTGGACTGTGGCTACCTGCTACCATCAGTAAACCAGGTAAAAAGCCTGCACAATTGTGTCCTTTGTTCTTTACCGCACCACTCACCATCTTCCATCTATTCACCGGGAGCCCTGGGGAACTACTTCACCTGTGGGAAGTTACACCATCTGGCTGCCATAACATCATCCCAGAGGACCCCTTTAGGCAGTGTTGGTCATCACTGACCGAATATCACAGGTGGCGTCACGAACTTTCCTAATTTTAAAAATCCCTTTAAAGACCTTCCCTTTAACATGGGCACCCAGGGCCACGAATCGGGTCGCTGCCGCCATGACACATCCCTTTATGTAACGGACCCCGTACCGAGTACCCGACGGCCCTGGCGGGTGACTCAATGACTCTTCCACCATGCCACTGGATTGGACTATTAATCATCAGGGGTGTACTGCCCCCTGGAAAGCAGAAGACAGGCATAAGAAGAGAATTACGCTCTTAGATGTAGGTTATGACAGTGAACTTTTTGGAATATTTTATAAATATGATTTAGACATTTATTATACATTGACATCAGATTCCTTGTATTAACCTGAGAATGATTGCTCAATATCTGTTCTCGCTGTTTTCACCGCTTGTTGTTGTTTTGCTGTTATTACAGATGTTAGATTACTACAATTATATTATTTCTAAATCAGTCACTGCAATATTTTCTAATTCAATTATTTTGAATTTAACATGTGTTGCATATAAAATTGAAGGGATTGTCCTAAGCTGGTAAGTGTTGGGTTTACAAGCCAACAAAAATAAATACATAACCAAATTGGCCTTGTGATTGGAAAACTGTCAATGCAAATATTAGCATTTTAAAGAGATAACTCTGCTTTAAATATTAGATTTAACATAAAAGCACAAACATGCTACTAATAAACGGCTGGGTATTAATAAAAAAATTATACATTTATTTCTTCCCAAAAGCATCATATCAAAGAGAATTTTAAGTTATTATGTTCATGGACCATGTCACATAGAAAATTCAACATATTTATGCAAATTGTTATGTAACAACATAAGAGCAGATGGTGCTCATCATAACTCATTTTTCCTCTTCTTACGCTACAGGTTTTGTTTAAATTAAACCAAAATATGTGAGTCACTGTAATTGTAATCACTTTTCATTTATACAAAAAGCTCCATATTGTTTCCATATTTAAGTCACTTTCCTAATCTTTGAAAGTCTTTGCAATTTACTGCATAATGAGTGCTCTGTGACTTATTGCTCTATTTTTCTTTTGTAATTAAAAGATTATGTTTTATTAGAATAGTGTATGTTTTTAAGAAAACAAACAAATAGAAAAAATAAGTTTTTTTCATGTTTGTTTTTCTTTACAGGTGTTAAAATGTTCACAGCTTTCTAAATCTTACCTAATTCATTTCCCTCAAGGCTATAATGAAGATGAATATCACATGCGCAAGCAATCAAAACAGAATCTGGTGTTTGTTTTTAGAAGCCTAATGGTATAGCTGAAACTGAGGTCCTGTATAGATACATGAAATTAGTATCTAATAACTCTAAGAGGGAAATGTTAAAAAAATGACACGCTGCATTTTAGTTAACAGTTGTAATTACAATTAAATAACTGCCACACCTTTTTAAAAGACCATGATTATAATTTTCTACAATAACAATTGATCAACAAGTGGCCAAGCATGGTTATGCTTTTTTAGTATTTTACTGGTCTGTTTTCATCTCTGCAATTGTCAGCCATATTGTCGCGGGGTTACCGCGACAGTGTGGAGCCAGAAAACCACAGCGTCTGATTGTGCCTACTTTGGTATTGAGAAGAAGCACTTTGCCTTCATTTTATATCAGTTTATTTCTTCTGGCAGAACAGGGGTTAATCAGCCATGTTGGAAATTCCAGTGCTCACTGCTGTGCTCGGTTAGACACTCCTTTTCCTTTTATAATCTGGGCTCTGAAATCTTTGTCACGGCTAGAATTTGCAACATGGCTAATGATGGGAGAGGATCACATATGAAAAGGAGAGTTTAACAAGTTATTAGTAACTGTTTCTTGGTTTGTGCGCTTGGTAATTCCTTATCCTTCTCCATTTTTGTTTATTCCCCTAACTTCACACTCCAGTGCATTCCTCTGTTACATGTGAGTGAATATTTTGTATGCCTAGAGTTTTCTGTTAACCTTTGTCAGTGTTGCCTTGTTTGTTGGGTTGCTGTACTACGGTGCACAGTTGCGCCCCCTCTTCCCTGGGTGGGGGAGAAGAACAAACAGAGGGATAGCTTAGGCGATATGGCAAGGGCGAAGGCTTGGCATCTTTTCCATCTGAAATATCCCAGGGTACAGGGTAAGCTAGGGCGCCCCTAGTCTTAGGGACAGGGAAGGAGCCCCTGGTCCTGGGTCACCTAACAGCTGTGTCGTGACACATATGTTGCTCATTATAGGGATTTTAATTCTTAAAGAATCATGTACAATTTTGGCTAAAGGAAATGGACCAGAACATTTGTTTAAACTAGTTATATTCTGTGCAATTTCTTTTCATTTTCTTTACTTTCTTTATAAGTTGACTAGATGGTGGCCCGATTCTAACGCATCAGGTATTCTAGAATATGCATGTCCACGTAGTATATTGCACAGCCCACGTAGTATATTGGCCAGCCACGTAGTATATTGCCCAACCACGTAGTATATTGCCCAGCCACGTAGTATATTGCCCAGCTATGTAGTATATTGCCCAGCTACATAGTATATTGCCCAGTGACGTAGTATATTGCCCAGCCACGTAGTATATTGCCCAGTCACGTAGTATATTGCCCAGTCACATAGTATATTGCCCAGTGAAGTAGTATATTGGCCAGTTACGTAGTATATTGTCCAGTGACATTGTATATTGGCCAGTCAGCTAGTATAATGCCCAGTCACATAGTATATTGCCCAGTGACATAGTATATTGCCCAGCCACGTAGTATATTGCACAGCAACATAGTATACAGCACAGAGCCACGTAGTATACAGCACAGACATGTAGTATACTGCCCAGTCACGTAGTACATTGACCAGTCACGTAGTATATTGCCCAGCGACATATGTAACAGGTTAAAAAATAAAAAGAAACATATACTCACCTTCCAAGGGCCCCTTGTAGTGCTATTGCCTGTGTGCGGTGCATGCGGCAGCTTCCAGTCCCAGGGTTGGTATGTGTGCAGGACCTGTGATGACGTCACGGTCACATGACCGAGACGTCATGGCAGGTCTTTCTTGCATAGCATCCTTAGCACCGGAACCTGCCGCTTGCACTGCCGAGGGCAGGATGCGACGTCAGAGGGTGAGAATAACCTTTTTTTATTATTCTTATTTGTAACATTAGATCTTTTTACTATTGATGCTGCATACGCATCACACAGGGTTAATAGCTGCGTAACCGGAGTGTGTTGCACCGCGCTCCGGTAATGCTGGCATTAACCCTGCGTGAGGGCTGACTGGATGACTGGAGGGGAGTATGGAATGGGCACTGACTGCGGGGAGGAAAGAGTGACCATATTACTGCCAGACTGTGGCCGTGGCTGATTTGTCGTGGCAATGGTCGTGGGCGTTTTGCCACCACCAATCAGCGACTTGGATTCCATGACAGACAGAGGCCGCGACCAATGAATATCCGTGACGGACAGACAGAAAAACAGAAGGACAGATGGAAGTGACCCTTAGACAATTATATAGTAGATTGACCTAACAAGTTTTCAAATAATTCAGGACTAGGATTATCAGCTAAATTTTCCACTACAATACGTATATACAGTATATATATATATATACTTATGATCTGCATCTAGTAATGCATCCGCCATATTGTACAGATGTAGTAATTCTTAAGGCCTTATTCAGACATCTGTGAATCACTTACTGTACGTGTTTAATTCATAATTTTCCCAGATAGAACTCGTGCCCATAATAGTTGTGTGTCTACTTGTGTGTCTGTTTGTTTTTTGCTTTGCGGAAAGTGTGTAGGAATCTGTCGCCTGTTATGACAAAGTTTTGTCTCCATGAAAATCGTAGAATCCATTTTATATCTGTATGCTGTTTGAAAATAACGGATTACTGGATTGGAGAACCTTTGCAGGTTTGATTTTTTGTTCATATGTTAAAAATCACTGATGAAAGACTGATAGTAAAAACTGACACACTGAGCAAGCAGTCATGAAAATCTAATAACTAATGCTGATTTATGTGTAATAAAAATATCCATATACTGTACATTCAACAAGAAAGCTGGCATGTCAATATACCCAGTTCTTTCAAAAAAGAAATAAATAAACATAGTATATGAGATAGAAAGGGGGCACCACTCTAATATATTGCTGCATAAAATTTGACAACAATGATAGACCCAAAGTCTTTATTTTTTTAATGAAGCCATCTGATATCTTGTTATACTTGTCGGATGGTAGTTTCTTCCAACCTTCCCCTGCAATTCTCTGAAGCTTTTGAAAGTGTGCAGGGTTCCGATTCCAAATAGCCGGTTTCAGCTCTTCTCAAACATATTCAATTACATTGAAATCAGAACTCATGACTGCCGACCCTTCCCCAAAAGCCAATTCTGCTTTCAGCGGAAGTTTGAACTTGTGGGCGTTTGGCTTATGTTCTTCATGACAGAAGGTTTGTGCCCCATGCCCAGTTGATTCAAGATAAAATGTGTTTATTATCAGGGATTATAATTTTGAAACAGATGTGCACAGAAAAAAAAGAAAATGTTCCAGAATTAGTGGAAAAACAGCAATAGGAGAAGATATTTAGTTTAAAGATAACCTGAAAGCAGGATTTACCCCAATCCACTAGTATTAGGGATAGGTTTTCATTAACCCCTTAGTGACAGAGGCAATTTGCTGCCTAATGACGAAGCCAATTTTTGGAATTCTGACCATTGTCACTTTATGTTATTATAACTCTGCAACGCTTCAACAGATTCCACTGATTCTGAAATATTTTTTTTACATATTGTATTTCATGATAGCTGTAAATTTTATTCAATATCATTTGCGTTTATGAAAAAATGGAAATATGGCGAAAATATAAAAAATTTTGAAATGTTCAAACTTTGAATTTTTTATGCCCTTAAATCAGAGAGATATATCACACAAAATTCTTAATAAATAAGATTTTCCACCTCTATTTTATATTAGCACAATTTTGGAACCAAAATTTTTGCTTCTAAGGAAGTTATAAGGGTTACAAGTTGACCAGCGATTTCTTATGTTTACAACAAACTTTACAAAACCATTTTTTAGGGACCACATCACATTTAAAGTCACTTTGAGGAGTATACATAACAGAAAAAACCTACACGTGACAACATTCTAAAAACTGCACCCCTCAAGGTGCTCAAAACCACATTCAAAAAGTTTATTATCCCTTTACGTGCTTCACAGGAACTGAAGCAATGTGGAGTGATAAAATGAACATTTAACTTTTTTTCACAAACTCTTTAATTCAGAACCAATTTTTTTATTTTCACAAGTACAAAAAGAGAAAATGTAATATTAAATTCACCGCACTCCCTACGTGGAATTTCTTTAAGCAGAAATGTAACTTTTTTTGAAAAAAAGTTACATTTCTGCTTAAAGATATTCCACGTAGAGAGTGCGGTGGATTTAATATTACATTGACATTAGACCTTATGGTCTGTCGCACCAGCACCCCGACCTAATACAGAGTGCAGGCCAATATCTCTATATAAAAAGAGAAAATGAACCCTAAAAGTTGTTGTGCAATTTCTCCTGAATACGCAGATATCCCATTTATGGGGTAAATCATAGTTTGGGTGGAGAAGCATGGCTTGGAAGGGATGGAGCGCCGTTTGACTTTTTCAAAACAAAATTGGCTGGAATTGAGATTGGAAGCCATGTCACCTTTGAAGAGCCCCTGATGTGCCTAAATAGTTAAAAAAACACAAGTGACACCATTTTGGAAGCTAGACCCCTCGAGGAACATATCTAGATGTGTGGTGAGCACTTTGATCCCCAAAGTGCTTCACAGAAGTTTATAACGTAGAGCCGTGAAAATAAAAAATCATATTATTTTCCACAAAAATGATGTTTTTGACCCCAAATTTTTTTCCAAGGGTAACAGGAGAAATTAGACCCCCATTATTGTTGTGCAATTTGTCCTGAGTATGCTGATTCCTGATATGTAGGTATCGACTACTGTTTGGGTGCATGGCAGGGCCCAGAAGGGAGGGAGCATCATTTGACTTCTTGAATGCAAAATTGGCTGGAATCAATGGTGGCGCAATGTTGCATTTGGAGACCCCCTGATGTACCTAAACAGTGGAAAACCCCCAATTCTAACTCCAACCCTAACCCCAACACACCCCTAACCCTAGTCCCAACCCTAACCATAACCCTAACCACAACTCCAACCACAACCCTAACTTCAACACACCCCTAATCCTAATCCCAACTCAAACCATAACCCTAACCACAACACTAACACACCCCTAACCCTAATCCCAACCCTAATAAAACCATAACCACAACCCTAACCTCAACACACCCTTAACCCTAATCCCAACCCTAACCATAACTCTAACCATAAACCTAACCCCAGCATTCTGCTAACCCTAATCTCAACCCTAACCATAACTCTGACTACAAACCTAACTCTAACACACCACTAACCCTAATTCCAACCCTAACTGTAATCCCAACCCTAACTTTAACCCTTGGTCTAACCCTAGCCCTAACTATAACCCTAGCCATAACCCTAGCCCTAACCCTTACCTTAGCCCTAACCCTAATTTTTGCCCTACTCACTTTAGCCAAACTCTAACCCTAATGGAAAAATGGAAATACATATTTTCATTTTATTATTTTTTCCTAACTAAGGGGGTGATTAAGAGGGAATTTATTTACTATTTTTTTAATTTTGATCACTGTGAGAGGGTCTATCACAGTGATCAAAATGAACCAATTGGAAACATTTCCTAATGTTGCCTGGTGCCGGCTAGCAGATTTTGGCAGGTGCAATGTGCATGTGCGCACCATTTTCTCCCAGAAGAAAGCACCGGCAACCCAGGGGGCTTCGTGGGGGGATGCCTTAACACCATAGGTATTTGGGGGTGATAGGGGTACCCTATTTCTCTCTCCTGTGATGATCAGAAGAGAGAGAAATTAAATGGAAAATCCCAAGGTAGCTGAGACATGGGATAAATTCTGACTCTGGAGAGCGCTATACACTTATACCGCAGCGCCATTAAAAAGCGGTGTAGTGGTTTAAGTACCCTTAAATGCCATTGTTAAAAGTTGTATCAGCGGTCATTAAGGAGTTAAGGTCACCAGTGGTCACTGATAAAATGTGTTGATACTGAAAAAAGACATTGTTGGCAAAATAGACATGACAATTGTTAAATGTATGTTATGCACTCTTCCATACAAAAGAGCATTTGTCTTGGCTTTAATTTGTATAGAGGAATGAGTGTTTGCCAGGCACTTCTAGTAGTGGCTCACCTAAAACTGTTTGATCATTCTCTCCCAGACATTATCTGTTAAGGGAGACTGAGGACCCTACACAAATCAAATTTTTAGTCTGTCTGTTCCAAATTGGTGGGTACAGATATCTTTAAAATATACTAATTTTCTTTTATTCCCTTCTTGTGATAAAGCCTACGCGAAACGCGCGTCAGGGGGGTTCACACTCGCATCCCGGCACTTTACTGCCTTCCAGCATGGGTAAGGAATTTTACATTTAAACTCTGCTATCTTGTACTTTTGTCTCCCCATATGGAGTTTATGTCACTATGACAACACTTGGGGTATGCACGCTCTCATAGAGGTTGGATATTGCCTCTTACTTATGTCATGCATATCAGTACTGCAAGAGTCTGGATTAGTTATGTAGCGCTAGTTCATTACCATGAAGAATATTTGGATCTAATTTTCATGCCAGGGATGCAGCATTTTCCTTACTAGGGTTTTTGTCTTTTTCTTTTTGTTACAATTTTGCTATTTATATGTAACTAGCTGAAGAGCCCGGCGTTGCCTGGGCATAGTAAATATCTGTGGTTAGTTATAGCACCTCACTTCTCTTATTTTCCCATCACGCCTCTCATTTTCCCAATCACATCTTTCATTTTCCACCTCACATCTCTCATTTTCTCCCTCACACCTCTCATTTTCTCCCTCACTCCTCTCATTCCCCCCTAACACTTGTCATTTCAACCTCACATCTGTCATTTTCTGATCACTCCACTATTTTCCTCACTCCTCTCATTTTGCACTCACACCTTTTCATTTTCACCTCACACCTCTCATTTTCACCTCATTACCTCAGTATATACATGTTTGTCATCTCCCTTATATATAGTATACATCTGTATGTCATCTCCTGTATATAGTATATACCTGTATGTCATCTCCCCTGTATATAGTATATACCTGCTGTGTGTCATCTCCCCTATATATAGTATTTACCTGAATGTCATCTCCTTCTATATATAGTATATACCTGTATGTCATCTCCTCCTGTGTATAGTATATACCTGTGTGTCATCTCCCCTGTATATAGTATATATCTGAGTGTCATCTCCTCCTGCATATAGTATATACCTGCATGCCATCTTCTATATATAGCATATACCTGTATGTCATCTCCTCCTGTATATAGTATATACCTGTGTGTCATCTCCCCTGTATATAGTATATATCTGAGTGTCATCTCCTCCTGCATATAGTATATACCTGCATGTCATCTTCTATATATAGCATATACCTGTATGTCATCTCCTCCTGTATATAGTATATACCTGTATGTCATCTCCTCCTGTATATATATGTACCTATATGTCATCTCCTCCTCTATATAGTATATACCTGTGTGTCATCTCTCCTGTATATAGTATATATCTGTGTGTCATCTCCCCTGTATATAGTATATACCTGTGTGTCATGTCCTCCTGTATTAGACCTCGTTCACACGTTATTTACTCAGTATTTTTACCTCAGTATTTGTAAGCTAAATTGGCAGCCTGATAAATCCCCAGCCAACAGGAAGCCCTCCCCCTGGCAGTATATATTAGCTCACACATACACATAATAGACAGGTCATGTGACTGACAGCTGCCGTATTTCCTATATGGTGCAATTGTTGTAGTTTGTCTGCTTATTAATCAGATTTTTATTTTTGAAGGATAATACCAGACTTGTGTGTGTTTTAGGGCGAGTTTCGTTTGTCAAGTTGTGTGTGTTGAGTTGCGTGTGGCGACATGCATGTAGCGACTTTTGTGAGATGAGTTTTGTGTAGCAACATGCGTGTAGCAACTTTTTGTGTGTCGAGTTGCATGTGACAGGTTAGTGTAGCAAGTTGTGTGCAGCAAGTTTTGCGCATGGCGAGTTTTGCGCGTTGCGAGTATTATGTGTGGTGCCTTTTGAGTATGTGCAAGTTTTGTGTGAGGCAACTTTTGCATGTGTTGCAACTTTTGTGCATGTGGCAATTTTTCCGCGTGTGCAAGTTTTGCGTGTGGCGAGTTTTTCATGAGGAGAATTTTGCACTTGTGGCGAGTTTTGCAAGAGCCTAGTTTTTGCATGTGGCGAGTTCTGCGCGTGGCGAGTTTTGAGTGGCGACTTTTGTGTTTTGACTTTTATATGGCGAGGTTGGTGTATTTGTGGTGAAATGTGTGCTGAGGGTAATATGTGTTCAAGCATGTGGTAGTGTGTGGCGCATTTTGTGTGTGTTCATATCCCCGTGTGTGGTGAGTATCCCATGTCGAGGCCCCACCTTAGCAACTGTACGGTATATACTCTTTGGCGCCATCGCTCTCATTCTTTAAGTCCCCCTTGTTCACATCTGGCAGCTGTCAATTTGCCTCCTACACTTTTCCTTTCATTTTTTCCCATTATTTAGATAGGGGCAAAATTGGTGAATTGGAAAGCGCGGGGTTAAAATTTCACCTCACAACATAGCCTATGACGCTCTCGGGGTCCAGACGTGTGACTTTGCAAAATTTTGTTGCTGTAGCTGCGACGCTTCCAACACTTTTCCTTTCACTTTTTCGCCATTATGTAGATAGGGGCAAAATTGTTTGGTGAATTGGAACGCGCGGGGTTAAAATTTCACCTCACAACGAAGCCTATGACGCTCTCAGGGTCCCGACGTGTGACTGTGCAAAATTTTGTTTCTGTAGCTGCGACGCCTCCAACACTTTTCCTTTCACTTTTTTCCCCATTATGTAGATAGGGGCAAAATTGTTTGGTGAATTGGAAAGCGCGGGGTTAATATTTCACCTCACAACATAGCCTATGACGCTCTCGGGTTCCAGACGTGTGACTGTGCAAAATTTTGTTGCTGTAGTTGCCACGCTTCCAACACTTTTCCTTTCACTATTTTCCCCATTATGTAGATAGGGGCAAAATTGTTTGGTGAATTGGAACGCGCGGGGTTAAAATTTCGCCTCACAATATAGCCTATGACACTCTCGGGGTCCAGACATGTGACTGTGCAAAATTTTGTGGCTGTAGCTGCGACGCCTCCAACACTTTTCCTTTCACTTTTTCCCCATTATGTAGATAGGGGCAAAATTGTTTGGTGAATTGGAACGCGCGGGGTTAAAATTTCACCTCACAACGTAGCCTATGACGCTCTCAGGGTCCAGACGTGTGACTGTGCAAAATTTTGTTTCTGTAGCTGCGACGCCTCCAACACTTTTCCTTTCACTTTTTTCCCCATTATGTAGATAGGGGCAAAATTGTTTGGTGAATTGGAAAGCGCGGGGTTAATATTTCACCTGACAACGTAGCCTATGACGCTCTCAGGGTCCAGACGTGTGACTGTGCAAAATTTTGTTGCTGTAGCTGCGACGCTTCCAACACTTTTCCTTTCACTTTTTTCCCCATTATGTAGATAGGGGCAAAATTGTTTGGTGAATTGGAACGCACGGGGTTAAAATTTCGCCTCACAACATAGCCTATGACGCTCTCGGGTTCCAGACTTGTGACTGTGCAAAATTTTGTGGCTGTAGCTGCGACGGTGCAGATGCCAATCCCGGACATACACACACACACACACACACACACATTCAGCTTTATATAGTAGATTTTTGATATTTGTAATAAAGCACACCAATTTTAATACTCTATGTATGGAACTCCGTTTTTCTAAAGTGTTATAACTTATAAGTATTAGGAGTATACATTTAATATCTAGTTACCTCATGGGTATGTATAACAGGCCAATAAGGCATTACCCTTCAACATATGGGATCCATGTTTTTCTTGTGAGTTTGAGTTTATCACTAATTTTCTTTTGTGTATTCTGCCTCTGGTTACCAGCATTTATTTTTCTTTAGCAGCACTCCACAAATTTTTGCATAATGTACTACTCATACCTAAGCCCAAGTCTTTATATTCTAAAAGGAGTTCAAAAGTATCTAAGAAATAAATTCTTAGTTAGGACAAGGGGTACACATGGTGTGATAAAGGTAAAGTTCCATTAACCCCTTCGTGACCCAGTCTGTTTTCACCTGTCTGACCCTGCCAATTTTTGCAATTCTGACCAGTGTCCCTTTATGAGGTAATAACTCCGGACCACATCACATTTGAAGTGACTTTGACGGGTCTATATGATAGGAAATACCCAAAATTGACACCATTCTAAAAACTGCACCCTTCAAGGTACTCAAAATCACATTCAAGAAGTTTCTTAATTATTCAGGTGCTTCACTGGAATTTTGGGAATGTTTAAAAAAATGAACATTTAACTTTTTTCAAAAAAATTGACTTCAGATTCAATTTGTTTTATTTTACCAAGGGTAAAAGGAGAAATTGGACCCCAAAAGTTGTTGTACTGTATAATTTGTCCTGAGTATGCTCATACCCAAGATATGCAGGTAAACCACTGTTTGGGTGCATGGTAGAGCTCAGAAGCAAAATTGGCTGGAATTGAGATCAGACGCCTTGTCGCATTTGGAGAGCCCCTTATTTGTCTAACAGTGGAAATATCCCACAAGTAGACCCTCTAAGGAACTTATCTAGATGTGTGGTGAGCACTTTGAACCGCCAAGTGCTTCACAGAAGTTTATAATGTTGAGCCGTAAAAATAAAAAAATCATATTTTTTGCCCCATTTTTTTATTTTCCCAAGGGGAACAGGAGAAATTGGACTGCAAAATTTGTTGTGCAATTTGTCCTGAGTACACTGATATCCCATATGTGGGGGTAAACCACTGTTTGGCGCATGACAAAGCTCAGAAGGGAAGGAGCGCCGTTTGACTTTTTCAAAGCAAAATTGGCTGGAATTGAGAGCAGACACCATGTCACGTTTGGAGAGCCACTAATGTGCCTAAACAGTGGAAATCCCCCACAAAGTGATGCCATTTTGGTAAGCAGAAACCCTAAGGAACTTGTCTAGATGTGTTTAAACCCCCAAAGTGCTTCACATAAGTTTATAATGTAGAGCCGTAAAAATAAAAAAATCATATTTTTTTCACAAAAATGATATTTTGCCCCAGTTTTTTATTTTCCCAAGGGTATGAGGAGAAATTAAACGTCAAAAGTTGTTGTGCAATTTGTTCTGAGTAAGTTGATACCCCATATGTATCTAACTCCAACCCTAACCCCAACCCACCACTAACCCTAATCCCAACCCTAACCATAACCGTAACCAAACCTCTAACCCTGACACATCCCTAACCCTAATCCCAACCATAAACGTAATCCAAACTCTAACCCCAACTCTAGCACCAACCCTAACCCTAACTTTAACCCCAACCCTAACTCTATATTTAGCGCCAATGCTAACCCTAACTTTAGCCCCATCCCTAACCCTAACTTTAGGCCCAACCCTAACCCTAATGGGAAAATTGAAATAAATACATTTTTTTATTTTATTATTTTCCCCTAACTAAGGGGGTGATAAAGGGGGGTTTGATTTACTATTTATAGCGGGTTTTTATGTTTGGCAGCTGTCACCCACTAAAAGACACTTTATTGCAAAAAATAGTTTTTGCATCACCACATTTAAAGAGCTATAATTTTTCCATATTTTATCCCACAGAGTGTTAGGTGTTGAGTTCCCGCTGCTGCACAGAGGGAACCTCGAACCATGTCCGCTGCGGTCTCCCATTCTCCTCCAGCCACAGTGTAACCTGCTCAGCAGAGACATCTATCCCAGTGTCTGGCTCAAGCTGATACTGTGTGCTTGTTTACTGCTGCCTTTCTAGGTTCAGCCCTTGTAGCCAGCACTAGTGTTAAGCATTCCGATACCGCAAGTATCGGGTATCGGCTGATATTTGCGGTATCGGAATTCCGATACCGAGTTCCAATATTTTTGTGATATCGGGAATCGGTATCGGGATTAAGATTAATGTGTAAAATAAAGAATAAAAATAAAAAATATTGATATACTTACCCTCTGACGTGCCCTGGTCGTCACCGCTGCAACCGCCTTGATTTCGTTCCGACCGCTCAGCGACCAATCACAAGCCGCGACGTCATCGAAGGCCCTTTATGCGCTCATTCTTCGGAACGAAAGCAAGGCGGTTGCAGCGGTGACGACCAGGGCGTGTCAGAGGGTAAGTATATCAATATTTTTTTATTTTTATTCTTTATTTTACACATGAATATGGATCCCAGGGCCTGAAGGAGAGTTTCCTCTCCTTCAGACCCTGGGATCCATTACAGGATACCTTCTGATATTTGTGTCCCATTGACTTGTATTGGTATCGGATATCGGTATCGGCGATATCCGATATTATTCGGATATCGGCCGATACCATCCGATACCGATACTTTCAAATATCGGACAGTATCGCTCAACACTAGCCAGCACCGATCAGTGGCAAGCAGACGTTCCAAGGACTATGTCCTGCTTTTACCCTACTGATCATGCTCACAGGTCGACCTCTCATTGGAGGTCGGGGGTCACATGCTCAGGTCCTGTAGCAGCTCCATTTTTGATCACAAGGAAGGCCCTGGAGAGCTAGTATAAATCAGTTATTGTGTGTGTGTGCATGTATGCCTGTTCTGGTGAAAGCTCTGAATCATACCCATTCCTAGTGCTGATGAAGGCTCGTGAATGTTGGAGCTGTCTAGCGCCAGTTAGTGCCTTCCAGCACCAGGGGCAATCTATTTTGTCTATCAGCAGCATTAGCCAGTGAAAAACTGTGCGCAACTAGTGCACTTACCTGTCCCTAGTTAGGGCGGTTAGTGGTGTGCGCACCTAGTGCGCTAAATCTATTTTAAGTTTAGTTTTCTCCTGACATCATTGTAGCAGTGTCGAGTGCAAGACGTCTTGAGGGACTCTTATCTTGAGTCTTTGGGCAGAGTTCTGTGACTCCTTGCTTGCGCTCTCTGTGCGGTATCGCGGCCCTGTGATGCAACAGGGTTCGCTTCCTTGATACCGGAATACTCTGCATGCGCAAGGTGATATTGCATTGCGCACGCGTGTACAATGGAGGAAACCTAATCAAATCAAGACAATATTGCGGCCAGCGGGAAAGGAAGGGGTGCATGAAAGAACAGAAAACACTGCTCATCGGACCATAAACAGAGCCCGCCAAATTCAGGTGACAGGTTCCCTTTAATATTTGGTTGCACACCCTTTGGAATAAATAAACGCAATTAATTGCTTCAACAAGATTCTTATAGCTCTAAATTGGAGTTTTGGACTGCTCTATTGCAAACTGCTCCTGATCTCTCATATTGAAGAAGTGCCTTCTCTGAACAACAATCTTAAGATCTTTCCACAGGTGTTCAATGGGATTTAGATTCGGACTCATTGCTGGCCACTTAAGAACTCTCCAGCGCTTCGTTTCTATCCATTTCTGGATGCTTTTTGAAAAATGTTTGGGGTAAATGTCCTGATGAAAGACCCACAATCTAGAACGCAAACCACCCACCTTTTTGACACGAAGTACTACATTGTGACTCTAAATCCGTTGGTAAATTTCAGATTTTATGATGCTTTGCCCACAGTCAAGGCACCCAGTGCCAGAGCTAGTAAAAATAACCCCAAAACATCTTTGAACTTCCACCATATTTAACTGTAGGTACTGTGCTCTATTCTGTTTTGACAAACAGTAGAATGATGTGCTTTACCAAAAAGCTCTATGTTTTTCTCATCTGTCCATAAAATGTTTTTGGCTTACTCACGTCCTTTTTTCAAACTGCAGTTTATCTTTTTTATGTCTCTGTGTCAGTATCAGGGTCCTCCTGGGTCTCCTGCCATAACATTTATTTTTATTCAAATATTGACAGACAGTTCACTCTGACACTGAGGAACCCTGAGCCTGCAGGGCAGCTTGAATTTCTTTGGAGCTTTATTGGCACTGCTTCTCCACTATCCAGACTATCATGCATTGCAACCTTTCTTCAATTTTTCTTTGCCATCAACAGCCAGGGAGATTAGCTACAATGCCATGAATTGTAAACCTCTTAAACACGCTGTGCACCAAGGACAAAGGAATTTTAATATCTTTGGATATGGACTTCTAACCTTGAGATTCTTGATATTGATAATAATTTTGGCTCTTAAGTCCTCAGACACTTCTCTTCTTTTTCTGCTCTCCATGGCACAGAGGCACAAAATGCAAAGATCAAGTTACTTCTCCCCTTTTCATCTGGTTTCAGGTGTGATTTTCATATTGCTCACAGCTGTTACTTGCCACGGGTGAGTTTGAACGGGCATCACATTCTTGAAAAAAGTTGTTTGCCCACAATTTAGGAAAGGTGCCAACAATCTTGTATGGCCCATTTTGGGGGATTTGTTTTGAAATTATGTCAAATTTCCCATTTTTTTCTATTTTTTTTTTGTGTTATCCCAATACACACAAAGGAAAAAAACATGTGTATAACAAAATGTGTGTAATTGCAATAATTTGAGGGAGAAATACTTCACGTTTTCGAATATTTTCAAGGGTGCAATCACTTTCGTCCATGACTGTACATGTTGCATTTCAATACATATACTCCTTTGTTTAGTTATTTATATGAACAAGTGAAACACAAAATAAATATTATTCAGGTCTTGTTTTAATGTTGCACTTTAGTAAAAAGAACTTAAATTATTCAACATTTCACAATATAGGACAAAAGGTATATTTATTTATTACTCAGTATAGTATATTTTATATATTTGCATATTTTTTAAATACTTTTCAGCCACAAGGTACAAAAGTTATGCAACAATTAAGATTACATGGCAAAGGCTGCATAGCATGTAAAATTTTTATTTTTGACTTTTAATAACACTGGGTAAGAAAGGCAATTAACATATCAGCATACTATACCAGGCAAAATGCACTTCTTTTTGTATTTTTTTTCCATCTGCCACAATAAACTTTGACATTTTACAATGTATCTGTCTTGAATTATCTACTGTTCTGGTTATGTAAAATTTGCATTCTTAAAATTTAGAATTTTCAAAGTTTAAGGGGAAGGTGGTCAATCTGTTAAAACACTTCACCTTACAGTTGCTAATCAACATTGCAATAAATCAGTCTTAACAACCTGGCATATAGACCTCCCATTGTGAGCAAATGCAGTGCTTCCTCTGTTGAGGGTCATTAAGAATGTAATGGACTCTTAAAAGAGAGATCTGGAGGTACAAATCAAATTTTCTTAATGTACTAGTTAATGAAGCCTTTGTACAAGCAATTACTGGAATGGGCCTTGTCCTCACAATAGAAAGAATATGTATTTTATTCTTGTTATTCTAGTCATTTTGCAAAAGCTACATTGCAAAAATTCTCGAAATCATCTTCTATAAAGTTATACAGATGTATGTTCACACATTTCAAAGTCTAGACTCATACACTCTAGCCAGAGAAATTCCAGAAAAAAGAGCAAGGAAACAAGGATATGTTGTACTCTCTTTTGGTGACCTTTGTATGCTTGCTATATAATACATATATACAGTAGGTGTATTTCACTCTTGTCATTAAGTGTTATTATGTTGTTATGTTAAATTGCATACAATAATTACAGGGTCATGCTGTTAACAATTCGTTGTAAGTGCTGGTACACCCTTATTGTAAATCTCATTATTTGTGCTATTTATTGTTATTTATTGGAGATTGCAATTTTCAGTTCAAGAATGTGTTACCTTTGAAATGGCAATGCTATTTTAATTCTCATGTTAATGAATAGATGCGTTTTGAGATGTTACTAAATTATATAGAAGCCACCGTGATAACTGACGCAAGTACATAGGGTTCAGCTTTTCCTTAATTATGATAGGATTGATTGGTGCAAATTTAAATGGTAAATAGAATCAATTCACTTGTGATTCTTAGCAAAATTATACGACAACCTAATAATGTAAAAAAAAAAATATTTATAAATGATGAGATAAATTAATGCTCACGCTCTCAGGAACATTTTCTTTTCCTTTAATAGCACACATAGAGAATGGGATCATAGTTGCACATTTCAAAGTACAGGGTGGGCCATGTATATGAATACACCTAAACAAAATGGGAATGGTTGGTGATATCAACTTCCTGTTTGTGGCACATTACTAAATGGAGAGGGAAAACTTTTCAAGATGGGTGGTGACCATGGAGGCCATTTTAAATTCGGCCATTTTGGATCCAACTTTATTTTTTTCAATGGGAAAAGGGTCATGTGACACATCAAACTTATTGAGAATTTCGCAAGAAAAACAATAGTGTGCTTGGTTTTAACATAACTTTATTCTTTATTGACATGTCACAGAGGTTAACATGTGAGGAAAGGATAGAAATTGTGTTGATGTCTGGTGAACGCAGTACCTTGGTCATTGCAGCAGATTTCAATGCAAGACACCCTACACAAGAAAACTGTCACCATTCCCATTTTATTTAGGTGTATCCATATAAATGGCCCACCCCAAAAAGTTTGCCTCATCACTGAACATAATGTTCTGTATAAACTGAGGGTCCTGTTCCAATTTTTATTTTACCCATTCTACAAATTCAGCACACCGATCTTGCATCAGTCTAACATCCCTTCGGCGAATATTAGCTACTCACAAATGACACCCTTACAAAATCCAGCTGCTGCGGCATCTCAACAGGGATGACCCAGATCGGCGTGCTGAATTTGCAGAATAGGCAAAACTGTGACAAAAAGCTTCTGTGTGTACTGTCTCAAAAAGACTCTGGGAGTACTGTGCCAAAAATACTCTAGTGGCACTGTGCCAGAAAGCCACTGTTTGTACTGTGCAATTTTTTATTGTACAACTGGGTCTAAACAATTAGTTTGTCTAAAAAAAACTTTCTACTCTGCAGCCATCTTTTTGTGAATAGTGTGTCTAAAAAAAGAGTCTAGTACAGTAGTCGTGAACTCGGCTGTGTATATGGGCTGAAAATAGTGTGCATTCTTTGAAGGACAAAGTGACATTTTCAGTGATACCTTTTTTCTATACACATTTTGAACATTTTTACCATGTTTTTTGAATTTTTTACAGCTTAGGTCGTTATTGTTACGGATGTTGTGATAACAATTGTACGCTCATATTGTAGTTATGTCCTCATGTTGTAGTTATGTCCACATACATGTTCCCATATTGTAGTTATGTCCCCATCCAGGTACCAATATTGTAGATATGTCCCCATCCAGTTCCCCATATTGTAGTTATATCCTCATCTTGTTTATCATATTGTAGTAATGTCCCCATATCCAGGTACTCATATTATAGTTATGTCCCCATCCAGGTTCTCATATTATAGTCATATCCACATATCCTTGTACCCATATCTATGTCCCCATATAGCTCACTCATACCTATCCTAGTGTGCATGGCCCCATCCCCGTCCCTATCCTGGTATGCATGGCACCCATCCCCATCCTGATATGCATGCCCTCAACCCTATCCTTCATCCCTATGCCTCATCCCTATCCTGGTACACATGGCCTCCTCATCCCTGTCCTCATATATATGGTTCCCTCATCCTTACCATTTTATGCATGACCCTCTCATGCCTATCCCAGTATGCATGGTCCCAATCCCTATTAAAAACATCAAATCATTCTTCTTACCTTCCCTGTGCTCCCTCACAGCATCCTGTTCAGGTGCTAGCTGCTGATTTACGCTTGCAAGTGGCGCATAGCAGTGACATCATCTGCTGCCTACAAGCAGAGGACAGCTGCTGGAATACTCACTGCTCCCTATGCTGGGACTATAGGAGTGGAGAGAAGTGAATATACCTTGATCTTTACTAGTGGGCACAGTAGCTGGTTTCTTGGGAGATCACATTTGCCCACTACTTAAGGGAATAAGTATTCACTACTCTCCACTCCTATAGTCCTGGCACGAGAGCTATAGTCCTGGCATGAGAGCAGTTAATATTCATTCTATTTAGAAGCGGGCACATGTGATCGCCCGGTCGCTGCAGGAAGCCAAAGGCTTCCATTCCCAGGGATGTGGAGAGTCATGAATATATTTTTTTACTAAAGCTGTGCTTTCATGAAGGAGATAGAAAGAGGATGGTTACATATACATTAGAATCACATTTTTGGGAACATTTTTGCCAACTTGATGATTATGAATTTCAAAAGGTTCAATCATCTTTATAATATTTTTATAATATATAATGTAATTGTAAAAAATATGCTTGTTCCTGAGTGGGCTAACAAAGCAGTTATATTATCTGATAGAGCTCTAGTTTCATCCATGCATTTGCAGTTTTACCTTCAAAGCATCCAGGTTACGTTTTAACACAAGGAAGCTGTTACCATTTATAAAATCAATGTGTTCCTTTTGAGATAACACATCATTTATGTTTTAAAAGGTTGAAAATTGAGTTAGAAACACTAATCAAATTTGAGTCATTTTTCTTTAATTAAAAAAAAAATGAAAGAATGCACGATGCTCAACATGCAGAAGTTGCAGGAAAATTTGTGGCAACCTGAAATGCTCCAAATGGAACAAATGGTGAGCACCAGAATGATTATGCAAAAAAGAAAAATAAATGGCAATAAAAAGGTTTGGCAATTAAAAGACTTAACAACAATCTAATGTGTATTTCAAGTCTCCAATCAGTGGAGGAGGAAGATCAATGCACTTTGGATTATGATGTGAATGGTCCTTTGCTTCCCTGAGGAATAGTTGCTGACAGGTGACAGGTTTCTGGCAGACATACTGCATGTATTACATTACTTATGCCCCGAATGCATGCCCACCCTATCAAAGCATGCATATTATACTTGTTGTAAGTTAAATTTGATGATTTAAGTGCATATCGAAAATTAAACCACAAAGCTAAAAAAAAAAAAAATCTCTATTTTTTTTTCTCTAGGCTTTAGGTAATGTAAGAATCAGAAATGGTTGAACAGAAGAAAATGCATTATTTAAAACAATGGCATATTTTAATGGGACTAAAATTCTACATTTAAGATATTGGAATTGTGTTGCTTCTCTGTAATATCCAGCTTCAGATCATATTAAAGGAGAATGAAAACAGGACATGAAATTTACTTGGATAGCTTGAAAGTGCAGATTGTCAATTACTCGAGAAAGGTATTCTCCTAAGAAATGAAGATGGTTAATATATTATATTACTGTAATAAACGTTCTAAACAGCTACTTAGATAAACAACCAAGAAAAATATACAGCTATTGTGATACCTTCTGACTTTCTCTAATGTGAAAAATATGCATATTCATTTGCTGGATGATAAAAAGCAATTCAATATAAAAAATGCTAATCTGTTTTCAGTGAATGAAAATACATTTATATTTAAAGAGAAATTGTTGATTTATTTTTTTTTTATTTTGCAAATCAACAATATACATGGAAATAAGCAACTTTGCAATTTATACTATTAGTCAAATCTGCTTTTTTCTCCACTGGGACTGATCATTTATTGTAAAAATTCTCAATTTGCTGTAAAATCTGCATTCAGTGAGATTTGCTGTTGTCAATGATAAGAATCTATGTGGCTGGGATGAGAAAGAGGAAGAAGGAGCAAGGTCAATCTGGGCTACTTCCCAGGCCCAAGACTTTTGGGGAGGTCCATAGAGAGATTGCCGTCGTTATAATATTTTGTGCTCTTATCCTGGGGCAAGAAGCTTTTCGGTAGTAGAGAAAGTCATCAATGCTACAGGGGAGCTCCGATTGTCATCTCTGGCACTGTGTAATGAAGTCATTGACGACTTTCAGTAAAGTGAATGAAATGATGTTGGGGAGAGTAAATTATTACAAATTGAGTTTGGGGGTGGAATAGAGGACATTAAAGTATAATTAATTGAGGCGGGAAGGTGGGAGAGAGGATATTTTGCTATAAAAAATTGAAGGTGGGAGTGTGAAAGATGATATCATATTAATATGAGCTAAGGGTGGGGGTGTGAGAGTAGAATTTATAATGAATTGAGATTAGGGGTGGGAAAGAGTACATTATATTATAATGGATTGAGGGTGGGGGTGAGAGAGTGAAAATTATAATGAATTGATGGTGAATAGGAGAGAATACATTATAGTACTATGAACTGAGGATGGAGGATGGGAAAGACAACATGATATACTAAATAGGGGAATGGAATTTGAGGGGCATTAATTATAATGATTTAGGGAGCTGGAGGTGTAGAGTGGAGGGTGGTTGAGGATGTAGGAGAATCACTGGTAATTATTTGGAGGAAAAATACAGTGGCTAATTAATTTACAGAATCATTTGGCTAAGGAGATGGGCCAATTACACTTTACAAGGGGCACAGTGGTGAATTATCAATTGAAACTTGGAATGGTGGGTTGCATAATAGCCAATTATATATGAAGGATGGCTACATGTCTATATTCAGCGGCACAGTGTTGGGGATTTTTTTGTACAAGAATCAAATGTGTATATATGTGATGTGATCTTCCTCAGCAGAGGCGTAGCTAGGGGTTCAGCTCAGGGGGGGCGAAACATGTGAGTGGGCCCCTAACAGGCGGACATATCATTAGTGCCAACTATGCGGCAGCACATGGGCCCAAGAGTTAAGAGGGGCCTTTTCTACCTCTAAATAAGGTGCAATTTTGTATTTTTAGAAGTTCTTGGGCTGCAAAGGGCCCATATAATATTGTTCTTGCACATAGGCCCTTTTCTGTCTGTGTCCACAGACAAAATAAATCTCTATACAGTAACCAGCACTGATATTACTGCCATACGGTAATACCATATAGTGGTAGATACCAGTCCTGCATGACATAGAGAGATCACAGCACAGTTGTAGATGGTGACTTACAGAGGACGTTCTTTCCGGTGGAGCCATTCACTTTTCCCATCTGTGTATACTATTACTTCCACATTTTTCAGTCACCGCTCTGTGTATAGAGAGCGGCGGCTGTAACTGATGCCCCGGGACAGACTGACAGCCGGTACAGCACTATCTGCCGCCCAGTAGTTAGGCTTCAATGCTTCGTAAGTGCCTACTTAATATTTAGGAGTGCCCCTATGTACAGTAATAATGGCCCCAACATCGCTGATGAGAGCAGGAGGTCATGTGATGATTTTCTTCTATTGAGAGAAGTCAAACTTGTCTCGTCAACACGTGCAAATAGCAAACGTGGTCGCATGAGCGCCTGATCGCACCAGTGGTCTTGGGGTCTCATGACGGCAGGTGCACCCCATCATAGTTTGGCAGTCTGTAGAGTGACTGCAGACAATTACCCAAAGCCTTTAATAACTTAAAGGGAACCTGTCACCCCCCAGGGCCTATTAAGGTAAAAGAGCCACCTTCTTCAGCACTGAGGCTGCATTCTGTGAAGGTGGCTCTTATGTTTTTGATCCCTAATAACGCTGAAATATTCACTTTTATAAATTGTGCGCCATACCTGTATTGAGTCCGGGGGGTACGTTTTCTCCCCCTGACTCAGCCACCTCGCAGCCGTTCATCATCCCACCGAGCACTGCCTCCTCTCTGTCTTGTGCCGTCACCGGCGCTCTGCCATTATTTCTCGGTCATGCGCCGTGCGCGCTGCCCTGGAACTTATATCAAGTGATGTAAGTAGATCGCACCTGTGCACAGCACCAGATTCCCAGCCCCGCAGTGTGAATACATCATAACACCCTGCGGGGCGGGATCTCGGTCCTCCGCTACATGCAGGCGCGATATCAGTACATCAGCTGATGGGAGTTCCAGGGCAGCGCACACGGTGCATGCCCGAAAAATGAGAGCCCAGGCATCGGCGCCCGGTGGGATGATGGACGGCTGGGAGGCGGTTGTGTCCGGGGACAAAAAACGTACCCCCCAGAGTCAATACAGGTATGGGGCGCAATTTATAAAAGTGAATATTTCAGCGTTATTAGGGATCAAAACCATAAGAGCCACCTCCTATTAACTTAATATGCCCTGGGGGGGGTGTGACAGGTTCCCTTTAATAATTTAATTATAAGCAATTTATTCTTATAACATAGAATGCAGCCCGTGGTTACTGTATTGTTATACTTGTTAGGGGCAGACAGACGGACGAATTTCTGAATGTGAGGATCGCATCGCAGTCCTCGGACTGACCGTCGGCTCTCCTGACCTGAGGCTGACAGTTGCATAGTAATCTATCACGCTGTCAAGCTTATGTCAGGAGAGGCCAGTCCGAGGATTGCAATGCGATCGTCGCATGAGTTATACAGGGTCTGTCTGCGCCCTTATATTAATACTTATCCTTGTTATAGTAATACTAGATTGTGGCCCGATTCTAACGCAACGGGTATTCTAGAATATGCATGTCCCCGTAGTATATGGACAATGATGATTCCAGAATTCGCGACACACTGTGCCCGTCGCTGATTGGTCAAGGCAACCTTTATGACATCATCGTCGCCATGGCAACCATTATGACATCTACGTTGATACTGTGCCCGTCGCTGAATCAGAAACGTGAGATGTCTACGTCCTTTATGACATCATCGTCGCTGTGCCCGTCGCTGTCTGTCTGTCTTTCTGTCTGTCTGTCTGTCTGTCCTGGAAATCCCGGCTCTCTGATTGGTCGAGGCCGCCGGGCCTCGACCAATCAGACGCGGGATTTCTACGTCCTTTATGACATCATCGTCGCTGTGCCCGTTGCTGATTGGTCGAGGCCTTGCGGCCTCGACCAATCAGAGATGCGGGATTTCTACGTCGATGCTGTGTTGGTCTCTGATTGGTCGAGGCCTGGCGGCCTCGACCAATCAGAGGGCTGGGATTTCCAGGACAGACAGACAGACAGAAAGACAGACAGGCAGACAGACAGAAAGACAGACAGACAGACAGACGGAAAAACCCTTAGACAATTATATATATAGATTAACCTTCTTGGCTATGCTTGTTTTACTAATACTTATAAAAGACCCAGCTCGCAATAATAAAAAGCCCCCGACCTCCCCATCTCCAGCCCCCAAGACAGCAACTATTAGGGTATGTTTCCAAGGGGCGTATTGCTTGGGGTTTTGCTGGGGATTGGATGCTGTGTACATCCGCAGCGTTGAAACCGCAGCTTCCAGATGTTACAGTATAGTGGAGAGGATTTTATGAAATCCCGTCTCCAGTATGCGTACATAGACGCAGGTGGCAGACCTGCGTAACCGGACATGTGGCGCGTCTTTCTAGACAGCAGCATGTCCATTTATCTTGTGGAGATGCTCCGTCTCCACAAGATACATAAAACAGTCTATGAATAGGATGCGGTGATTCCACCTGTGTTCAATGAATATATGCGGAATCACTGTGTGTACCACAGGGGGCAGCGCTTTAGGCGGAGCGGGGTATCTGCTGCGTCCAAAGCGCTGCCAATACACCTCGAGGACACACACATATGATGGAGTGAATATCTCATAACATTAAACAGTATAATAATAATCATCCCCCCAGTGCCCCCTCACCTACGTCAGCCCTCATAATACCCTCAAACTCTCCCATTCACCTCCACAGTGCCCTGTCCCCCTCCCACAATACCACCACCCTCTCTCATTCACCCCCACAGTGCCCTGTCCCCCTCCCACAATACCACCACCCTCTCTCATTCACCCCCACAGTGCCCTGTCCTCCTGCACACCAACAATACCCCCATCGTTTCACATTTACCCCACAGTGCCCTGTCCCCCTGCACACCCACAATAACCCCCATCATTTCACATTTACCCCACAGTGCCCTGTCCCCCTGCACACCTACAATAACCCCCATCATTTCACATTTACCCCACAGTGCCCTGTCCCCCTGCACACCCACAATAACCCCCATCGTTTCACATTTACCCCACAGTGCCCTGTCCCCATGCACACCCACAATAACCCCCATCGTTTCACATTTACCCCACAGTGCCCTGTCCCCCTGCACACCCACAATAACCCCCATTGTTTCACATTTACCCCACAGTGCCCTGTCCCCCTGCAGACCCACAATAACCCCCATCATTTCACATTTACCCCACAGTGCCCTGTCCCCCTGCACACCCACAATAACCCCCATCGTTTCACATTTACCCCACAGTGCCCTGTCCTCCTGCACACCAACAATAACCCCCATCGTTTCACATTTACCCCACAGTGCCCTGTCCCCCTGCACACCCACAATAACCCCCATCGTTTCACATTTACCCCACAGTGCCCTGTCCCCCTGCACACCCAGAATAACCCCCATCGTTTCACATTTACCCCACAGTGCCCTGTCCCCCTGCACACCCACAATAACCCCCATCGTTTCACATTTACCCCACAGTGCCCTGTCCCCCTGCACACCCACAATAACCCCCATCGTTTCACATTTACCCCACAGTGCCCTGTCCCCCTGCACACCCACAATAACCCCCATCGTTTCACATTTACCCCACAGTGCCCTGTCCCCCTGCACACCCACAATAACCCCCATCGTTTCACATTTAGCCCACAGTGCCCTGTCCCCCTGCACACCTACAATAACCCCCATCGTTTCACATTTACCCCCACAGTGCCCTGTCCTCCTCTAACACTTCAGCCCCTACAATACCACCATCCTCTCACATTCACCCCCACAGTGACCATGATAAGCCTAAACCGAATTACTCTAACAAACTCCATCCCCACTTACTGATGACGTTTTCAGGCAGTGAGGAGAACCAGGAAGTGACCAGAGAGATGCAGGAGGGCACTAGGACCCAGCGTGCCTCAGCCAAACCAAGTGTGCACAGCCAGAAAGTAACTGCAGCTGCTGCTGCCAGGAAGAGACTCCTCGGGTGAGACCACATCGCACTCTGCAGGAGGGGGGCTCTGCAGCCGGCATTGTGCTGCTCTCTCCCTGACACCTCAGACTCGGCAGTGGATCTCCCGGTGGGCCCCTTCAGGTGACTGGGCCCGGGGCAATGGCCCCCTCTACCCCCCCAGTAGCTACGCTACTGTTCCTCAGTGATCAAAGTGAAAAACAATGCAGTAACTAAGTCATTCGGTCATTAAATGGAAAGTTTGACAAGATGGAATAAAAAAAAGACTAATAAACAAGACATCAGTGGCAAGTTACTGGATGTAAATATTTATTCTGTATATGGATACTGTATAATGGTACTATATGGTGGTACATTTACATGGACCTAACGGTAGCACTAAATAACCACCAATCGTAAACCATTACCAATAGGCAATCGTTTACTGTGATCTGTCTGCTTAAACATGCTATTAAACAATATGGACTGAGCAATCCTTCTCATGCTACATAGCGATCACTTTTGCTTTATATAGCATCATCCCGTGTAATATAGAGTCCTCTCATTTTACATAGTATCCAAGTACATAGCTGTACATAATGATAAAATAGCTCTAAACATGTCACTCTCTGTCATTTTGCATCTGCAGATGTCCACCAGAGCACATGTGTGTAAATCACATGACTGTCATGAGTGGTCACGTCCTCCTAGGAGATCTGGGGTTAAAAGATTACTCAGTATGGTGAATCACAGATCTTCCATTTAGCCTGTGTGCTTATGTTTCATACTAAATGTATTATGTTTCTTTAGTGCGGAATAGGTTATTGACCCTTTCTCTGCTTGCAAGAAACTTGCATCCCCATCTTAAAGCTGTTCCTGATCTGGTCATTTCCTCTCCTTATAAAATCTGGTCAGACCTTCTATTCCTTGCCAGTGAAAGATTTGCTTCCTAGCTCTTGGAGACGCTGTGCTGAATTGGAGATCACTGTGGCTATTGCATATTATTACTGTCATGACTGGACAGGATGGTTCCACCTCCATCCTGGTCAGGTCATGGTTAATTCAGTCCACCTCTTTTTGGTTTTGGGACATCTTTAATGTTGGCAGAACCTGCATTTAGTGTCGGTGATACCTCCGTATACCCGGCTAGTGGTTACTGGCCCAGGTGACTCGTCCTTAAACGTGTGCCTCTGTGCTTGTGTGCCTTGCTGTGTATGATTTGGTTTGTCCCCTGACTTTTGCCTCTGTATCCTGCTTTTGTGCTGCTCTGTCTCTCCTGGTTATCTGACCTCCTGGGCTTGTCCCTGTTTACTCTTTGTCTTGTCCCTAGATACTGGCGTTCATCTGGCTTCTGACTCTCGACTCTCCTTGACCATGTTTACTGTCTTTGCCCTGTGCTCTGCATGCTCGGTGTTCTTTCCTGCACTCACATGCGGTTGCTCTGCCCCCCTGGTCACGTGTTCGCTCAGTGCCTTGTGCACTGCATGCCTTTTGCCTGCACTCCCTGTGGTCATTCCCGTGCCCCCTGATAGAAACCCCTGGGCAGCGCCAGTGTCACCATATGTGTCATTACAGTTGCATGCTGTTTTGGGGGTATTCCCATTTGATTGGTACATTCCTATCCTTGTTGCTATACCTATCTACCTTTGGAGAATGTTTGTATGTTTGTCTGCTCTAGATCTCCATACTTAGATACTATCTATAAGCATTCTCCCTGTCTTATCATGAGGATAGGGGCAGTCTTTGAGTATGGATCTTTGTTGTGCAAAAAGTCAAATCAGTTACTTAAGGTACCGTCACACATAACGATATCGTTAATGATATCGTTGCAACATCACGCTTTTGGTGACGTAGCAACGATCCCACTAACGATCTCGTTATGTGTGACAGCGACCAATGATCAGGCCCCTGCTGGGAGATCGTTGGTCGTTGGGGAATGATCAGGACCTTTTTTTGGTCGCTGATCACCCGCTGTCATCGCTGGATCGGCGTGTGTGATGCCGATCCAGCGATGTGTTCACTTGTAACCAGGGTAAATATCGGGTTACTAAGTGCAGGGCCGCACTTAGTAACCCGATATTTACCCTGGTTACCATTGTAAAAGTAAAAAAAAAACACTACACACATTCTGATGTCTGTCACGTCCCCATTATAATGGTAACCAGGGTAAAGATCGGGTTACTAAGCGTGGCCCTGCACTTAGTAACCCGATGTTTACCCTGGTTACCCGGGTGCTGCAGGGGGACTTCGGCATCGTTGAAGACAGTTTCAACGATGCCAAAGTCGTTCCCCTGATCGTTGGTCACTGGAGAGAGCTGTCTGTGTGACAGCCCCCCAGCGACCACTCAAGGACTTACCAACGATCATGGCCAGGTCGTATCGCTGGTCGTGATCGTTGGTAAGTCGTTTAGTGTAAAGGTACCTTAAGACAGCATGAGCTTTTCAGATAAGCTATCATTTAAGCTTTGAGTTAGAGATAGAAGAAAGCAAAATAAAGTAAAACATATCACAAAAATTGATAACTTTACAAAGCTGGATCAATATTTAAATAGAAAAACAATTACTCTTTAGACGTCATGGACAGCCCTTTAAAAAATATTTGTATTAAAACATAAAAATAAAACATATCCTATTCTATGCTTAGTATATATAATTATACTTTTAAAGATATGATATTTTTCCATTCAATTTTGGCAGTCAGTTTTGCAAAACTGACAACAGAAAGTGCAGCCATATTGGCTGTTCTCTGAATTACAAAGTGCCATTAAGGGACATGCTGACAAAATAACAATTACTAAAGATATAAGTTACTGTAAAGTTAATTCAAGGTGCAACCCATCAAGAAGACACTACCTATTGCCACTTTTGGAAAACTAAATTGGATTGGATTTGAAAAAGCCCCAAAAGTTTTACTTTTCTCGGCAGCCTGTTTAATGCAAAACATTTAAACCAGATGATATTTGCTAGTGCAGGGATATTAGAAAGTTGTTTTAAAATCAATTTTCTTTTATTGAGTGAAAAGTGTAACTCTTAAGTGAAGTTATATTGTATAATGAACGGTATTGCTGTCAGTAGACTATATACAACAACTCCTCAAAAAGAATTTATTTTAAATTATTGTGATAAATTACTTTGGAAATAGTACACTTTGAAAAGTTTGTTTAAATTACTTCCAGTTATGTGGCATCTTCAAAACTAATATTGTACAAACAAATATGTTTAATATCCCTTGGCATATTCATGATTATGCTAATCTGTACAGTACTGAAGTAGCTTGTAAATTCCCATTTGATTTGTGCTTTGTAACAACAGCATTTTTTTCCTGAATAAATTATATTAGATTAAGCTTTCTGCAAATTTGGTCAACTTGCAAAAAAAATCTTAAAATTCAGTATATCATGTAGATTTTACTCAATAATTATTTTTATATTAATGAATGAACATGATGAAGTTTGAAGTAAGTGTTTGATCATTTTGCACCAAGCACTCCATTAGAGATTTGGTATAATTTAATAATTTTCTAAATGACAATTTAATAAGCTTAAGCAAAGTGCAAATGCAGCATTAAAATGGTTCATACTACAATTTTATGTTTTTTTTTACTAAACCACATTTTTCCTCTAAATGCGAAAAAACATGTTTAGAATATAAATACAAATATAAAATGTTATGCTGTGATGCTCATGAAGTGCATGAGAGGAGCAATAATGCTTCTGTGGGAAATATTAAGTACAGATGTCAGCATTTTTCAGTGTATTACTAAGTAAAGGATAAACTGAATTTTTTTATGATGCTCTGCTTACCTGAGACATAGACAGGAATTCTGCAATTGTCATTTTTTTTAGTGTAGGCTGAGATACTGATTCCCAGGAATTGTTTTGTTTCCACTCAAGGATGAACCTGGCTGCAGGTTGTGGTTCTTAGAATAGCTGCCAAAGTACCCAAGAAAGTGCATAAACCAAGCACAGGAAGTTCAGATAGATAGATAGATAGATAGATAGATAGATAGATAGATAATAGACAGATAGGAGATAGACAGATAATTAGACAGATAGATAACATAGTAACACAGTAACATAGTTAGTAAGGCCGAAAAAAGACATTTGTCCATCCAGTTCAGCCTATATTCCATCATAATAAATCCCCAGATCTACGTCCTTCTACAGAACCTAATAATTGTATGATACAATATTGTTCTGCTCCAGGAAGACATCCAGGCCTCTCTTGAACCCCTCGACTGAGTTCGCCATCACCACCTCCTCAGGCAAGCAATTCCAGATTCTCACTGCCCTAACAGTAAAGAATCCTCTTCTATGTTGGTGGAAAAACCTTCTCTCCTCCAGACGCAAAGAATGCCCCCTTGTGCCCGTCACCTTCCTTGGAATAAACAGATCCTCAGCAAGATATTTGTATTGTCCCCTTATATACTTATACATGGTTATTAGATCGCCCCTCAGTCATCTTTTTTCTAGACTAAATAATCCTAATTTCGCTAATCTACCTGGGTATTGTAGTTCTCCCATCCCCTTTATTAATTTTGTTGCCCTCCTTTGTACTCTCTCTAGTTCCATTATATCCTTCCTGAGCACCGGTGCCCAAAACTGGACACAGTACTCCATGTGCGGTCTAACTAGGGATTTGAACTGAGGCAGTATAATGCTCTCATCATGTGTATCCAGACCTCTTTTAATGCACCCCATGATCCTGTTTGCCTTGGCAGCTGCTGCCTGGCACTGGCTGCTCCAGGTAAGTTTATCATTAACTAGGATCCCCAAGTCCTTCTCCCTGTCAGATTTACCCAGTGGTTTCCCGTTCAGTGTGTAATGGTGATATTGATTCCTTCTTCCCATGTGTATAACCTTACATTTATCATTGTTAAACCTCATCTGCCACCTTTCAGCCCAAGTTTCCAACTTATCCAGATCCATCTGTAGCAGAATACTATCTTCTCTTGTATTAACTGCTTTACATAGTTTTGTATCATCTGCAAATATCGATATTTTACTGTGTAAACCTTCTACCAGATCGTTAATGAATATGTTGAAGAGAACAGGTCCCAATACCGACCCCTGCGGTACCCCACTGGTCACAGCGACCCAGTTAGAGACTATACCATTTATAACCACCCTCTGCTTTCTATCACTAAGCCAGTTATTAACCCATTTACACACATTTTCCCCCAGATCAAGCATTCTCATTTTGTGTACCAACCTCTTGTGCGGCACGGTATCAAACGCTTTGGAAAAATCAAGATATACCATGTCCAATGACTCACCGTGGTCCAGCCTATAGCTTACCTCTTCATAAAAACTGATTAGATTGGTTTGACAGGAGCGATTTCTCATAAACCCATGCTGATATGGAGTTAAACAGTTATTCTCATTGAGATAATCCAGAATAACATCCCTCAGAAACCCTTCAAATATTTTACCAACAATAGAGGTTAGACTTACTGGCCTATAATTTCCAGGTTCACTTTTAGAGCCCTTTTTGAATATTGGCACCACATTTGCTATGTGCCAGTCCTGCGGAACAGACCCTGTCGCTATAGAGTCCCTAAAAATAAGAAATAATGGTTTATCTAATACATTACTTAGTTCTCTTAGTACTCGTGGGTGTATGCCATCCGGACCCGGAGATTTATCTATTTTAATCTTATTTAGCCGGTTTCGCACCTCTTCTTGGGTTAGATTGGTGACCCTTAATATAGGGTTTTCATTGTTTCTTGGGATTTCACCTAGCATTTCATTTTCCACCGTGAATACCGTGGAGAAGAAGGTGTTTAATATGTTAGCTTTTTCCTCGTCATCTACAACCATTCTTTCCTCACTATTTTTTAAGGGGCCTACATTTTCAGTTTTTATTCTTTTACTATTGATATAGTTGAAGAACAGTTTGGGATTAGTTTTACTCTCCTTAGCAATGTGCTTCTCTGTTTCCTTTTTGTCAGCTTTAATTAGTTTTTTAGATAAAGTATTTTTCTCCCTATAGTTTTTTAGAGCTTCAATGGTGCCATCCTGCTTTAGTAGTGCAAATGCTTTCTTTTTACTGTTAATTGCCTGTCTTACTTTTTTCTTTAGCCACATTGGGTTTTTCCTATTTCTAGTCCTTTTATTCCCACAAGGTATAAACCGCTTACAGTGCCTATTTAGGATGTTCTTAAACATTTTCCATTTATTATCTGCATTCTTATTTCTGAGGATATTGTCCCAGTCTACCAGATTAAGGGCATCTCTAAGCTTGTCAAACTTTGCATCCCTAAAGTTCAGTGTTTTTGTGACTCCCTGACAAGTCCCCCTAGTGAAAGACAGGTGAAACTGTACAATATTGTGGTCGCTATTTCCTAGATGCCCGACCACCTGCAGATTTGTTAATCTGTCAGGTCTATTAGATAGTATTAGGTCTAAAAGTGCTGCTCCTCTGGTTGGATTCTGCACCAATTGTGAAAGATATTTTTTCTTGGTTATTAGCAGAAACCTGTTGCCTTTATGGGTTTCACAGGTTTCTGTTTCCCAGTTAATATCCGGGTAGTTAAAGTCCCCCATAACCAGGACCTCATTATGGGTTGCAGCTTCATCTATCTGCTTTAGAAGTAGACTTTCCATGGTTTCTGTTACATTTGGGGGTTTGTAACAGACCCCAATGAGAATTTTGTTACCATTTTTCCCTCCATGAATTTCGTCCCATATGGACTCAACATCCTCATTCCCTTCGCTAATATCCTCCCTTAAAGTGGACTTTAGACAAGACTTTACATAGAGACAAACCCCTCCTCATCTCCGATTTTTACTATCCTTTCTAAACAGACTGTAACCCTGTAAGTTATCTGCCCAGTCATAGCTTTCATCTAACCATGTCTCGGTTATTCCCACTATGTCAAAGTTACCTGTACATATTTCTGCTTCTAGTTCTTCCATCTTGTTTGTCAGGCTTCTGGCTTTTGCGAGCATGCAGTTTAGAGGATTTTGTTTTGTTCCAATCTCCTCACTGTGGATTGTTTTAGAAATGTTCTTACCTCCCTTCTGAGTATGTTTTCCTGGGTCTTCTTTGTTCGAGTCTAATGTTTTTCTTCCCATCCCCTCTTCTTCTAGTTTAACGCCCTCCTGATGAGTGTAGCGAGTCTTCTGGCGAATGTGTGTTTCCCAGGTTTGTTGAGGTGTAGTCCGTCTCTGGCGAGGAGTCCATCGTACAAGTAATTCACACCGTGGTCCACGGATAAAAGATAGATAGATAATAGATAATAGATAATAGATAATAGATATAGATAGATAGATAGATAGATAGATAGATAGATAGATAGATAGATAGATAGATAGATAGATAGAAGAAAAAAATGAAGGCAGCACTCCAATTATTGCACTCATCCTGGGCAAGCCTTGACAAAGGCTCAGGAGGAGCCGAAACGTTGCCCAGGATGAGTGGGGCAGAATAAAGTTTTTTCACTTTTTCCACCTGTAATAATTGGAGTGCTGCCTTCATTTTTTTCCTTCTGTTTAGTTTGGCAAATATTAGCCTGTTTGCCTGGAGGCCTGGCACCCGCTGTGAACTATTGTGCTGTTCCTTTTTTACTAGATAGATAGATGGATAGATAGATAGATAATTAGTCTGATAGATATGGATAGATGATAGACAGAGATAGATAGATAGATAGATAGATAAACTAGACTGATAGGGATAGATGATAGATAGATAGACAGATAGATAGATAGATAGATAGATAGATAGATAGATAGATAGATAGATAGATAGATGGATAGATAGATAGATAGATAATTAGTCTGATAGATATGGATAGATGATAGACAGAGATAGATAGATAGATAGATAGATAAACTAGACTGATAGGGATAGATGATAGATAGATAGATAGATAGATAGATAGATAGATAGATAGATAGATAGATAGATAGATAGATATGGGACAGATAGATAGATAGATAGATAGATAGATAGATAGATAGATATGGGATAGATAGATAGATAGATAGATAGATAGATAGATAGATAGATAGATAGATAGATAAACACAAAATGACACTATTCCCACCAGTTGCTCGAGAGAATTTACCTGTTCCCTCCCTACACAATGAACACCGACAAAACATCTTAATTTTACGAGTTAAAAATCAATGTGACTGCTGCACGGTAGTATTCTTCTGGTAACAGTATCTCAGACCATATAACTGTACCCAAACTCACATAGATAAATTACATTTAAAAATGTAATAGATTGCAGAAAAGAATATGAACCAGTATTTTATTTTAAATAATTAAAAAAATAAATAGATAAGGTAACACATTTTATAAAGAAGAATTCACATTAACAACGATAAGAAAAATATTAATAGTTGGTCAAAAAATACTACAATATATGTATATAGATTCTATGCAGTATTTAATGTCTTGTAATGATAAAAGCAAGGAGGATCATTGTGACTTTATTATATAAAGAGGGATGTTATTTCTGAGAAGATAACTAAATATTGTGAAAGACACGTGGATGATAAAAAACCCAGCTTGACCTTTCACATTCTATGGACTTTATGTCAACTATTTCAAAAATTTTGAAATGTATTGATATGCAGCAAAACAATAGCTGAGAATACCCTTGTGGATTCCAAGTAAACTGACTGGAATAATATGCTTTGTGGTCTGAATGAGTCTCCAGAGGAAACAATGCCGTCCCAGAAATATTATGTCTGTAAAAATGAAGAATGAAGTATGCTTTCAACGTTACTATACGTATATAAAAATGAATGAATATTGTAAACAAAGAGTAGAAATAACAAAGAGCAAATGATATTTAAATAGCATGATAAAGAGGAAGAGCAAATTCTTAGCATCACCAAAGATAAATATCATGGTACTGAGTTAGCCATTAAAAGATATCAACCACTGATGACTCTCAATTCTAAATATTTTTCTAGCTTCACCAAATTAACTTATTATGCACCTTGACATTATGTCATTTGCCTCAGCTGGTGGAGAGCCAAAATATTGTTATGAAAAAGTGATCATCTCAGCATTACCATTTGGCCCACATGATCACTAGAGGAAGTTTATCATAAGAAGTATTATACCTGGAATGCTATAAAGACATTAAAAGCATGAACACATATTAATACATAAACTGTAAAGTCTCATTCTATAGTGAGATCCTGATTTAGGATGGGCCAGTAAGTTCTACTTTAGATGTGGGCGTATAGACTATGATCAGGGCTAAGCTCACTCATACACTGTGTGTTCAGGCTTTTTTATACAGCCAACACCTGCCTCAAGCAACACCCACTAGAGCTAACTGCAATTCCATTGTCAGTCAATGATATGGCATTTCCGTGGTTTTGTCAACCTGGCAATGTGATCACTAAGTGTCCATAATTGCCTCAACAGCCATTGGTCTACTAAAAACTCATGTCATTGTTATGTTTGTACTCCAGCTATTAATTTCACTGTATAATACCATATACAGTGGGGCAAAAAAGTATTTAGTCAGTCAGCAATAGTGCAAGTTCCACCACTTAAAAAGATGAGAGGCGTCTGTAATTTACATCATAGGTAGACCTCAACTATGGGAGACAAACTGAGAAAAAAAAATCCAGAAAATCACATTGTCTGTTTTTTTAACATTTTATTTGCATATTATGGTGGAAAATAAGTATTTGGTCAGAAACAAAATTTCATCTCAATACTTTGTAATATATCCTTTGTTGGCAATGACAGAGGTCAAACGTTTTCTGTAAGTCTTCACAAGGTTGCCACACACTGTTGTTGGTATGTTGGCCCATTCCTCCATGCAGATCTCCTCTAGAGCAGTGATGTTTTTGGCTTTTCGCTTGGCAACACGGACTTTCAACTCCCTCCAAAGGTTTTCTATAGGGTTGAGATCTGGAGACTGGCTAGGCCACTCCAGGACCTTGAAATGCTTCTTACGAAGCCACTCCTTCGTTGCCCTGGCGGTGTGCTTTGGATCATTGTCATGTTGAAAGACCCAGCCACGTTTCATCTTCAATGCCCTTGCTGATGGAAGGAGGTTTTCACTCAAAAGCTCACGATACATGGCCCCATTCATTCTTTCATGTACCCGGATCAGTCGTCCTGGCCCCTTTGCAGAGAAACAGCCCCAAAGCATGATGTTTCCACCACCATGCTTTACAGTAGGTATGGTGTTTGATGGATGCAACTCAGTATTCTTTTTCCTCCAAACACGACAAGTTGTGTTTCTACCAAACAGTTCCAGTTTGGTTTCATCAGACCATAGGACATTCTCCCAAAACTCCTCTGGATCATCCAAATGCTCTCTAGCAAACTTCAGACGGGCCCGGACATGTACTGGATTAAGCAGTGGGACACGTCTGGCACTGCAGGATCTGAGTCCATGGTGGTGTAGTGTGTTACTTATGGTAGGCCTTGTTACATTGGTCCCAGCTCTCTGCAGTTCATTCACTAGGTCCCCCCGCGTGGTTCTGGGATTTTTGCTCACCGTTCTTGTGATCATTCTGACCCCACGGGGTGGGATTTTGGGTGGAGCCCCAGATCGAGGGAGATTATCAGTGGTCTTGTATGTCTTCCATTTTCTAATTATTGCTCCCACTGTTGATTTCTTCACTCCAAGTTGGTTGGTTATTGCAGATTCAGTCTTCCCAGCCTGGTGCAGGGCTACAATTTTGTTTCTGGTGTCCTTTGACAGCTCTTTGGTCTTCACCATAGTGGAGTTTGGAGTCAGACTGTTTGAGGGTGTGCACAGGTGTCTTTTTATACTGATAACAAGTTTAAACAGGTGCCATTACTACAGGTAATGAGTGGAGGAAAGAGGAGACTCTTAAAGAAGAAGTTACAGGTCTGTGAGAGCCAGAAATCTTGATTGTTTGTTTCTGACCAAATACTTATTTTCCACCATAATATGCAAAAAAAATGATAAAAAAACAGACAATGTGATTTTCTGGATTTTTTTTTCTCAGTTTGTCTCCCATAGTTGAGGTCTACATATGATGTAAATTACAGACGCCTCTCATTTTTTTAAGTGGTGGAACTTGCACTATTGCTGACTGACTAAATACTTTTTTGCCACACTGTATGTATATGTATGATAATTGCAGTATTTAGCATGAACAATAATAGCAATCTCAAGTCCACTAAGAGACTAAAAAATAAAGTGAAATTTAATCAAATTATTTTAAAAAGTATGTCGAATAACAAGAAAATATTAAAACAAGTTGTTAGGGCTGGCGGAATGCAACAAATTATAAGAGAAATGGTATAGGTGCGTTTGCAGCCCGGGTTCCACTGTGCAGAGATGGAACCTGCTGCTGAGTAATGACGGACTATATGGTGGTACAATGTGGATACCCACACAGGTTAACTTCACCCAGTGTGAAGGAAGCAAACCCTGTTGCGTCAAAGGGCCACGGTACCGCTCCAAGAGCACAAGGACTCTATCCCAAGACACAGGAATAGAGTACGTTCAGACCATTTGGGCTCGACACCACAACTGGGATGTCAGAGTAACTGAAAATGTAACGTAAATGCACAAGAGTGCGTGCTGTGCTGCTCTGGCGGACGCCACTAACCACCCAGACTTGAGATAGGAAAGTGCTCTAATAGCGCACAGCGACGCACTGGCGGTCACAGCAATTAGACGCTGTTTGTGTGTTTAATACTGATAGCTCAGCCTGGCGCTAGATAGCAGACATCCACCTTACGCGAGCAGTCATACACAAGGGAGGGGCTGTTTAAAGAATGAATTTCACTCATCAACACACACACACGTTTTCAAATGTACACTAGCGCATGGCCGAGCGGCCATGCAAACTTTTTATAGCGGAAGTGGTACAAGACCCTCCAGATGGACCAATAGGAGCCGCAACAGGACCTGAGCATGTGACCCCCGACCTCCAACAGGAGGTCGTCCCGTGGGCATGCCTAATATGGGAAAAGCAGGACTTAGTTCCAGAAAGACCTGCTTGCTGCTGAACATTGCTGGCTACAAGGACAGAGCATGGAAGGGCAGTAATTACTAGTCGCCCAGTAAAAGCCTGAGCTAGATGCTGGGACCAACGTCTCTGCTGAGCAGACTCCACTGCAGCTGGAGAAGAATGGGAGACCGCAGCGGAGATGGTTCAAGATTCCCCCTGTGCAGAGGTGGGAACTCGACACCTAACATTACCCCCACCTAAGGCCCCTCCCTCCTTGGACCTCGCTACGCATGTCTGTTTACAATGCGGCGAAGCTCCGTTGCCGCACCGTAAATTTACCATAGACTATCATTAGATGCGGTAAAACTGCATCTAATGATTAGTCACATGATTAGAAACTGCGTAAATGCAGCTTATTACGCATGTCTGATGGCTCACCTGTCCCACTACCGGAAGTCCCTCGTCCACTGCAGTTCTCGCGATAACTTATCTTATCGTGATCACTGCCGTACATTTGACCGGGAGTTATCTTTGGTCACTAGTCTGGTTCTCACAAACAGTTGATTAGCTGATTGTGAGAATGCTGCAGTGCAGGGATCGCTGGAGCGTTATCTCCAGCGATTATCTACAGGCTCTGCTACATCTGGATGCCAGGCATCGAGATGGAGCAGAGCTGGACTCGTCTAGACTGTGTGCACATACAACACACAACATACACCATACACCATGCAAAATACAACTTACAAAATACGACATACAACATGTACCATGCGACATACAACATGCACCATGCGACATACAACATGCACTATGTGACATGCAACATACAACATGTACCATGCGACATGCACCATTCAACATGCAACATACAACATGCACCATGCACCATGTGACATACAACATGTGACATTCACCATGCGACATGCAACATGCACCATGCGACGTACAACATGCACCATGCGTCATGCAACATACAACATGCACCATGCAACATGCATCATGCAACACATACATACACTACATACATATAGACATACAGTACATTAACCCCTTCCCGACCTGTGACACAGCGTATGCGTCATGAAAGTCGGTGCCAATCCGACCTGTGACGCATATGCTGTGTCACAGAAAGATCGCGTCCCTGCAGGCCGGGTGAAAGGGTTAACTCCCATTTCACCCGATCTGCAGGGACAGGGGGAGTGGTAGTTTAGCCCAGGGGGGGTGGCTTCACCCCCTCGTGGCTACGATCGCTCTGATTGGCTGTTGAAAGTGAAACTGCCAATCAGAGCGATTTGTAATATTTCACCTAAAAAAATGGTGAAATATTACAATCCAGCCATGGCCGATGCTGCAATATCATCGGCCATGGCTGGAAATACTAATGTGCCCCCACCCCACCCCTCCGATCGCCCCCCCAGCCCCCCGATCGGTGGTCCGCTCCCCTCCGTCCTGTGCTCCGCTCCCCCGTCCTCCTGTCCGCTCCCCCGTGCTCCAATCACACCCCCCCGTGCTCCAATCAAACCCCCCCGCACTCCGATCCCCCCCCGTGCTCCGAACCACCCCCCCTGCACACCGATCCCCCCCCCCTGCACACCGATCCACCCGCCCGCACACCGATCACTCTCCCCCATGCTCCGATCCCTCCCCCCCCGTGCTCCGACGCCCCCCCGTGCCCTGATCTCCCCCCCTTATACTTACCGATCCTGGCGAGGTCCGTCAGTCTTCTTCCCCGAGCGCCGCCATGTTCCAAAATGGCGGGCGCATGCGCAGTGCGCCCGCCGAATCTGCCGGCCGGCAGATTCGTTCCAATGTGAATTTTGATCACTGTGATATAATCTATCACAGTGGTCAAAATAAAAAAACAGTAAATGACCCCCCCCATTTGTCCCCCATAGATAGGGACAATAATAAAATAAAGAATTTTTTTTTTTTTTCACTAAGGTTGGAGTTAGAACTAGGGTTAGGGTTAGGGTTAGGGGTAGGGTTAGGGGTAGGGGTAGGGGTAGGGTTAGGGGTAGGGGTAGGGTTAGGGTTAGGGGTAGGGGTAGGGGTAGGGTTAGGGGTAGGGTTAGGGTTAGGGTTAGGGTTTCGGTATGTGCACACGTATTCTGGTCCTCTGCGGATTTTTCTGCAGCGGATTTGATAAATCCGCAGTGCTAAACCGCTGCGGATTTATGGCAGATTTACCGCGGTTTTTCTGCGCATTTCACTGCGGTTTTACAACTGCGATTTTCTATTGGAGCAGTTGTAAAACCGCTGTGGAATCCGCAGAAAGAAGTGACATGCTGCGGAATGTAAACCGCTGCGTTTCCGTGCAGTTTTTCCGCAGCATGTGTACAGCGATTTTTGTTTCCCATAGGTTTACATTGAAATGTAAACTCATGGGAAACTGCTGCGGATCCGCAGCGTTTTCCAAAGCGTGTGCACATACCTTTAGAATTAGGCTATGTGCACACGGTGCGGATTTGGCTGCGGATCCGCAGCGGATTGGCCGCTACGGATCCGCAGCAGTGTTCCATCAGGTTTACAGTACCATGTAAACCTATGGAAAACCAAATCCGCTGTGCCCATGGTGCGGAAAATACCGCACGGAAACGCTGCGTTGTATTTTCCGCAGCATGTCAATTCTTTGTGCGGATTCCGCAGCGTTTTACACCTATTCCTCAATAGGAATCCGCAGGTGAAATCCGCAGTAAATCCGCAGGTAAAACGCAGTGCCTTTTACCCGCGGATTTTTCAAAAATGGTGCGGAAAAATCTCACACGAATCCGCAACGTGGGTACATAGCCTTAGGGTTAGGGTTGGGTTGGAATTAGGGTTGTGGTTAGGGTTAGGGGTGTGTTGGGGTTAGGGTTGTGGTTAGGGGTGTGTTGCGGTTAGGGTTGTGGTTAGGGTTACGGCTACAGTTGGGATAAGGGTTAGGGGTGTGTTGGCGTAAGAATTGAGGGGTTTCCACTGTTTAGGCACATCAGGGGGTCTCCAAACGCAACATGGCGCCACCATTGATTCCAGCCAATCTTTTATTCAAAAAGTCAAATGGTGCTCCTTCCCTTCCGAGCCCCGACGTGTGCCCAAACAGTGGTTTACCCCCACATATGGGGTATCAGTGTACTCAGGACAAACTGGGCAACAATTACTGGGGTCCAATTTCTCCTGTTACCCTTGAGAAAATAAAAAATTGCTTGCTAAAACATCATTTTTGAGGAAAGTAAAATGATTTTTTATTTTCACGGCTCTGCGTTGTAAACGTCTGTGAAGCACTTGGGGGTTCAAAGTGCTCACCACATATCTAGATAAGTTCCTTGGGGGGTCTAGTTTCCAAAATGGGGTCACTTGTGGGGGGTTTCTACTGTTTAGGCACACCAGGGGCTCTGCAAACGCAACGTGACGCCCGCAGACCATTCCATCAAAGTCTGCATTTCAAAACGTCACTACTTGACTTCCGAGCCCCGACATGTGCCCAAACAGTGGTTTACCCCCACATATGGGGTATCAGCGTACTCAGGACAAACTGGGCAACAATTACTGGGGTCCAATTTCTCCTGTTACCCTTGAGAAAATAAAAAATTGCTTGCTAAAACATCATTTTTGAGGAAAGAAAAATGATTTTTTATTTTCACGGCTCTGCGTTGTAAACGTCTGTGAAGCACTTGGGGGTTCAAAGTGCTCACCACATATCTAGATAAGTTCCTTGGGGGGTCTAGTTTCCAAAATGGGGTCACTTGTGGGGGGTTTCTACTGTTTAGGCACACCAGGGGCTCTGCAAACGCAACGTGACGCCCGCAGACCATTCCATCAAAGTCTGCATTTCAAAAGTCACTACTTCCCTTCTGAGCCCCGACGTGTGCCCAAACAGTGGTTTACCCCCACATATGGGGTATCAGCGTACTCAGGAGAAACTGGACAACAACTTTTGGGGTCCAATTTCTCCTGTAACCCTTGGGAAAATAAAAAATTCTGGGCTAAAAAATTATTTTTGAGGAAAGAAAACGTATTTATTATTTTCACTGCTCTGTGTTATAAACTTCTGTGAAGCACTTGGGGGTTCAAAGTGCTCACCTCACATCTAGATAAGTTCCTTTCGGGGTCTAGTTTCTAAAATGGGGTCACTTGTGGGGGGTTTCTACTGTTTAGCCACATCAGGGGCTCTGCAAACGCAACGTAACGCCCGCAGAGCATTCCATCAAAGTCTGCATTTCAAAATGTCACTACTTGACTTCCGAGCCCCGACATGTGCCCAAACTGTGGTTTACCCCCACATATGGGGTATCAGCGTACTCAGGAGAAACTGTACAACAACTTTTGGGGTCAAATTTCTCCTGTTACCCTTGGGAAAATAATAAATTGCAGGCTAAAAAATCATTTTAGAGAAAATAAAATTTTTATTTTATTTTCATGGCTCTGCGTTATAAACTTCTGTGAAGCACTTGGAAGTTCAAAGTCCTCACCACACATCTAGATTAGTTCCTTTGGGGGTCTAGTTTCCAAAATGGGGTCATATGTGGGGGATCTCCAATGTTTAGGCACACAGGGGCTCTCCAAACGTGACATGGTGTCCGCTAATGATTGGAGCTAATTTTCCATTTAAAAAGCCAATTGGCGTGCCTTCCCTTCCGAGCCCTGCCGTGCGCCCAAACAGTGGTTTACCCCCACATATGGGGTATCAGCGTACTCAGGACAAACTGGACAACAACATTTGCGGTCCAATTTCTCCTATTACCCTTGGCAAAATAGGAAATTCCAGGCTAAAAATCATTTTTGAGGAAAGAAAAATTATTTTTTATTTTCATGGCTCTGCATTATAAACTTCTGTGAAGCACCTGGGGGTTTAAAGTGCTCAATATGCATCTAGATAAGTTCCTTGGGGGGTCTAGTTTCCAAAATGGGGTCACTTGTGGGGGAGCTCCAATGCATAGGCACACAGGGGCTCTCTAAACGCGACATGGTGTCCGCTAACAATTGGAGCTAATTTTCCATTCAAAAAGTCAAATGGCGCGCCTTCCCTTCCGAGCCCTGCCGTGTGCCCAAACAGTGGTTTACCCCCACATATGAGGTATCGGCGTACTCGGGAGAAATTGCCCAACAAATTTTAGGATTCATTTTATCCTATTGCCCATGTGAAAATGAAAAACTGAGGCGAAAAGAATTTTTTTGTGAAAAAAAAAGTACTTTTTCATTTTTACAGATCAATTTGTGAAGCACCTGAGGGTTTAAAGTGCTCAATATGCATCTAGATAAGTTCCTTGGGGGGTCTAGTTTCCAAAATGGGGTTATTTGTGGGGGAGCTCCAATGTTTAGGCACACGGGGGCTCTCCAAACACGACATGGTGTCCGCTAACAATGGAGATAATTTTTCATTCAAAGAGTCAAATGGCGCTCCTTCCCTTCCGAACCTTACCATGTGCCCAAACAGTGGTTTACCTCCACATGTGAGGTATCGGTGTACTCATGAGAAATTGCCCAACAAATTTTAGGATCCATTTTATCCTGTTGCCCATGTGAAAATGAAAAAAATTGAGGCTAAAAGAATTTTTTTGTGAAAAAAAAGTACTTTTTCATTTTTACGGATCAATTTGTGAAGCCCCCGGGGGTTCAAAGTTCTCACTATGCATCTAGATAAGTTCCTTGGGGCGTCTAGTTTCCAAAATGGGGTCACGTGTGGGGGAGCTCCAATTTTTAGGCACACGGGGGCTCTCCAAACGTGACATGGTGTCCGCTAAAGAGTGGAGCCAATTTTTCATTCAAAAAGTCAAATGGCGCTCCTTCCCTTCCAAGCCCTGCCGTGCGCCCAAACAGTGGTTTACCCCCACATATGAGGTATCAGCGTACTCAGGACAAATTGGACAACAACTTTCGTGGTTCAGTTTCTCCTTGTACCATTGGGAAAATAAAAAAAATGTTGCTAAAAGATAATTTTTGTGACTAAAAAGTTAAATGTTCATTTTTTCCTTCCATGTTGCTTCTGCTGCTGTGAAGCACCTGAAGGGTTAAAAAACTTCTTGAATGTGGTTTTGAGCACCTTGAGGGGTGCATTTTTTAGAATGGTGTCACTTTTGGGTATTTTCATCCATATAGACCCCTCAAACTGACTTCAAATGTGAGGTGGTCCCTAAAAAAAATGGTTTTGTAAATTTCGTTGTAAAAATGAGAAATCGCTGGTCAAATTTTAACTCTTATAACTTCCTAGCAAAAAAAAATGTTGTTTCCAAAATTGTGCTGGTGTAAAGTAGACATGTGGGAAATGTTATTTATTAACTATTTTGTGTCACATAACTCTCTGGTTTAACAGAATAAAAATTCAAAATGTGAAAATTGCGAAATTTTCAAAATTTTCGCCAAATTTCCGTTTTTATCACAAATAAACGCAGAATTTATTGACCTAAATTTACCACTAACATGAAGCCCAATATGTCACGAAAAAACAATCTCAGAACCGCTAGGATCCGTTGAAGCGTTCCTGAGTTATTACCTCATAAAGGGACACTGGTCAGAATTGCAAAAAACGGCCAGGTCATTAAGGTCAAAATAGGCTGGGTCATGAAGGGGTTAAACATAGAGTACATACTCACCATCACCTTGTCACCTTGATCCCTGAAGCCATTGTCACCTGTAAAAAATATTAAAATAATAATCAAACACTATACTCCCTGAGTCCACAGATATCCAATTAAAGCGACTGTCACACGACGATCTCCCATGGAGAGCAGCCACATCAGCTGAAACGACTGCTCTCCAGGGGCTCCAGGAATACAATGACAGAAGGTATCCTTCAGCAATGTATTCCTACTCCCCTGTGAGAAATAGTCCCTAGTCTCACTTGTGGCACTGCTGTATCGGAAATTTCCCACAAAGCTTTTACCATACAGTGAGACCCTGAACTAAGGTAACCTCAGTGATACACAGCAGGAGCCATTGTCTCCTATCATTGTGTCACTGAAGGCCCTACAGAGCAGTGACATCCCCCGATGTTAATGTTCTATAGGGGAGATCATAGTGGGACATTCGCTATTAATTGGACTATGGCGGACAGGTAGTATATGGCTGGTTTATTATTTTAATTTTTTAGCAGACGATTTAGTATTGTAAGTATGGTTAAATTAAGAATATTCAAAAGCTTTTTTCTGGCTGTGTCTTTATTTTTTTAACCCTTTCACTACTCTAGGATTAATAATGGATAGGTGTCTTATTGACGCCTCTCCATTATTAACCAGGCTTAACGTCATCTTACAATAGCAAGGTGACATAACCCCATATCCCACTGCTACAGGGAAGTGGGAAGAGAGGGACTAATTGCCAGAATTGGGGCATCTTACAGATGCGCCATTTCTGGGGTGGCTGGGGGCTGGTATTCATAGCCGGGGGGCAATAACCATGGCCCCTCTTTAGGCTATGAATATCAGCCCACAGCTGTCTGCGTAACCTTTCTGGCTATAAAATATAGGGGGACCCCACATCATTTTTTGGGGGGTCCCCTTAATTTAATAGCCAGTAAAGGCTGCGCAGACAGCTGCAGGTTGATATTCATAGCCTAGAGAGGGGCCATGGGTGGTACCCCCTTCCCATTCTAAAAATATTGGCCCCCGGCGGTCGGCTTTCCCCCTCTGGTGCAGAAAATTGCAAGGGAGCCCACGCCATTTTTTTCCCATTTTTTTTGTTATTAAACGATCATTCATAAACATCGGCCCTGCTATTACATATCTACTAGATGGTGGCCCGATTCTAACGCATCGGGTATTCTAGAATATGTATGTAGTTTATATACGAAGTGGTGTTTAAATCCTGCTGCAATATCATTGATTGGTCGCGGCCAGCCGGGCACGAGCAATCAGTGAAGCGTGGTCTATATCCGGCGCTAATTCATAGCCTGACTGCATCTGTAGCTGATTGTTCGCACCAGCCGCCCGCGACCAATCAGCGATGCGGGATTTCCATTACAGACAAACAGACTCTTAGACGATATATATATATATATATATATATATATATATACAGTTAGGTCCATATATATTTGGACAAAGAAAACATTTTTCTAATTTTGGTTATAGACATTACCACAATGAAATTTAAACAAAACAATTCAGATGAAGTTGAAGTTCAGACTTTCAGCTTTCATTTGAGGGTATCCACATTAAAATTGGATGAAGGGTTTAGGAGTTTCAGCTCCTTAACATGTGCCACCCTGTTTTTAAAGGGACCAAAAGTAATTGGACAGATTAAATAATTTTAAATAAAATGTTCATTTTTAGTACTTGGTTGAAAACCCTTTGTTGGCAATGAATGCCTGAAGTCTTGAACTAATGGACATCACCAGATGCTGTGTTTCCTCCTTTTTGATGCTCTGCCAGGCCTTCACTGCGGTGGTTTTCAGTTGCTGTTTGTTTGTGGGCCTTTCTGTCTGAAGTTTAGTCTTTAACAAGTGAAATGCTGCTCAATTGGGTTGAGAGCAGGTGACTGTCTTGTCCATTCAAGAATATTCCACTTCTTTGCTTTAATAAACTCCTGGGTTGCTTTGGCTTTATGCTTTGGGTCATTGTCCATCTGTAGTATGAAACGACGACCAATCAGTTTGGCTGCATTTGGCTGGATCTGAGCACACAGTATGACGGCTCTGAATACCTCAGAATTCATTCGGCTGCTTCTGTCATGTGTCACATCATCAATAAACACTAGTGACCCAGTGCCACTGGCAGCCATGCATGCCCAAGCCATCACACTGCCTCCGCAGTATTTTACAGATGATGTGGTTGCTTTGGGTCATGAGCTGTACCACGCCTTTGCCATACTTTTCTCTTTCCATCATTCTGTCAGAGGTTGATCTTGGTTTCATCTGTCCAAAGAATGTTCCTCCAGAACTGTGCTGGCTATTTTACATGTTTTTTTCCGCAAAGTCCAGTCTAGCCTTTTCATTCTTGATGCTTATGAGTGGCTTGCATCGTGCAGTGAACCCTCTGTATTTACTTTCATGCAGTCTTCTCTTTATGGTAGATTTGGATATTTATACGCCTACCTCCTGGAGAGTGTTGTTCACTTGGTTGGCTGTTATGAAGGGGTTTCTCTTCACCATGGAGATTATTCTGCGATCATCCACCACTGTTGTCTTCCGTGGGCGCCCAGGTCTTTTTGCATTGATGAGTTCACCAGTGCTTTCTTTCTTTCTCAGGATGTACCAAACTGTAGATTTTGCCACTACTAATATTGTAGGAATTTCTCGGATGGGTTTTTTTCTGTTTTCGCAGCTTAAGGATGGCTTGTTTCACCTGCATGGAGAGCTCCTTTGACCGCATGCTTACTTCACAGCAAAACCTTCCAAATGCAAGCACCATACCTCAAATCAACTCCAGGCCTTTTATCTGCTGAATTAAGAATGACATAATGAAGGGATTGCCCACACCTGTCCATGAAATAGCGTTGGAGTCAATTGTCCAATTACTTTTGGCCCCTTTAAAAACAGGGTGGCACGTGTTAAGGAGCTGAAACTCCTAAACCCTTCATCCAATTTTAATGTGGATACCCTCAAATGAAAGCTGAAAGTCTGAGCTTCAACTGCATCTGAATTGTTTTGTTTAAAATTCATTGTGGCAATGTCTATAACCAAAATTAGAAAAATGTTGTCTCTGTCCAAATATATGTGGACCTAACTGTATATATATATATATATATATATATATATATATATATATATATATATACTAGATGGTGCCTCGATTTTAGCGCATTGGGTATTCTAGAATATGTATGTATCTATGTACGTCGCACTGTGAGTGGGGGTTAAATTCCGTGCCAATATCGCTGATTGATCACGGCCGGCCGCATAGTATATAGCACAGCCACGTAGTATATAGCAGCCACGTAGTATATAGCAGCCACGTAGTATATAGCAGAGCCACGTAGTATATAGCACAGCCACATAGTATATAGCAGCCACATAGTGTATAGCACAGCCACGTAGTATATCGCACAGTGATGTAGTATATAGCACAGACACGTAGTATATAGCAGCCACGTAGTATATAGCACATCCAGGTAGTATATAGCACAGCCACATAGTATATAGCAGCCACATAGTGTATAGCACAGCCACGTAGTATATCGCACAGTGATGTAGTATATAGCACAGCCCACTTAGTATATAACACAGCCATGTAGTATATAGCAGCCACGTAGTACATAGCACAGCCACATAGTATATAGCAGCCACGTAGTATATAGCACAGCCACATAGTATATAGCCCAGTGATGTAGAATATAGCACAGCTCACGTAGTATATAACACAATTCGTGGCCGGACTAAGCCTGTTGCTGATTGCCAATCAGCGACTCGGGATTTCAGTTTCATACAGAAAGACAGACAGACAAACAGACGGAAGTGGAAGTACCCCTTAGATGATTATATAGATAGATGGATAATCTATCTATCTATCTATCTATCTATCTATATAGATATATCAATAGATACATAGATATACTAAACATCGGGCTTGGTATTATCTATCTATCTATTGTATCTATCTATTATCTATCATCTATCTATTTATCTATTATCTATCTATCGATATATCTATCTAGCTATCTATAGATATATCTATCGATAGATATATTTATAGATAGATACTAGATATGATAGATACGATAGATCTCTCTATTATCTATTATCTATCTATCTATCTATCTATCTATCTATCTATCTATCTATCTATCTATCTATCTATCCCATATCTATCATCTAACTATCGATCTATCTGTTATCTATCATCTGTCTGTCTGCGTGTAAACATTATTCTTCAATGGAATATGTAAATGAAGAGGTTTGACAAGAAATGACATCACCTTTTTTTGGTATATCTTTATTGAGCTTACAAAAACACACACAAATCCACATGAAAAACGCGTCAAAAATGCATGAAAAACACGTGGTAACCTGCCAGTGACCTCAGGTGCAGATTTGGTGCAGATTTTAACTGCGGCAAATCCTGATCAAATCCTGATGCCATCCTGAACGTGGAAACATACCCTAAGACTTCTGTATCTATAACACCTAGGTGATACTGATTTTTTCTGCATATATACCACATGAGATACAGTAACTGCTATATATGCATAGGATACACTGCGAGTGTTGTATATATCACATAAGAAACCATGCATATGCTGTTTATACATCACATAAGAGATGCTGCAACTGCTGCACACAACGCATAGGACATTGTTGCACACATAATATAGAATACACTGAGAATACTGCTTGCATCACATAGGAGACACTGAGGCTACTGCACTGGAGGCAGGAGTGGGACTATAGTGCAGAGAATGCTAACTCCTCCAACAAAGAATGTCCTGATGCTGGCACTGGCCAATGTTAGGACAAAATCCAGCATTGTGTGCAACACTGCAGCATTCAGTAGTAGATACTGTGTGCATGTAAATGTGCTCAACAGAAAAATTAAATGGCTGATAGCCCACAGACACTTTTGGCTGACTGGCCCACAGACACTCTACAGTCTTTCAGCAAATAAACTGCTTTGCTACAGTCAAATATTTCACATATTGATTCTTTAATCCAGAACATCTGCTGACATTTTTCTGCACTGCAGTTCCTACAGTAAGTATTTGTGCAGAGTTAAGTCACTTGGTCTTCTTTCCATGTTAAAATTCTGTGCTTTGGTCCAAATTCCACAATGAGGACCACTGGCCACACTTCTCCCAACAGTAGGTGGTGTTGTTGGGTCCCACTCTTTGTTTCCGGTTCTGAAATTTTAGCACTGTTGGGCATGTTAGAATTTTAAAGGGAAGAAAAACAATGCAGTACAGCTTCAAAATCTCATACGATCTGTAAAACACAGTGGTAGGAGTATCATGGTTTGGGCTTGTTTTGCTCTTTCTAGGTCAGAACACCTTAAAATCATTGAGGGAACAAAGAATTTTTAATTGTACCATTTATTATTTAAGGAAATTGCCAGAAAATCTGTCCATCAGCTGAATATCAAGAGAACATGGATCATAGATCAAGACAATCCACAAAAGAGCACACTTTTTTTTCTACAAAAGAATGCTTAAAAGGAATCTGTCAGCAGGTTTATGCTATGTAATCTGAAGACAGCGTGAGGTAGGGGATGATACACAGATTTCAGCTATACTTCAAGCTCTGGAGCTTAGTTTGCTTAAAATGATTGTTTTAGCACCAGTAGCTTATCATTGCTGTGACCAGCTGGTCACATGAGACTAGTTCCAACATACCCAACTGCTCTGTGAGCAGTCAATGCATTTCAAGGTCACACAGGACCCCTTCTTCAGGACAAAACCTTAAACCTGTTCAGAATAAACAATTTTAAAGAATTAAGCTGACATCCTGAATCTTTCAGCAGTGCAGGTTTTATTTTCCTCCACTTGTTGAACCTCTTCCTCAGTCCACAACCTGTGTTCTGCTGTAGCAGATTTAAGTCCTCTCTGACCTCGGGCAGGATAGTACATCCGAGGTCAGAACCCCCGGACTGGAAATCGGTAAGATTAGATGACATCTAACCAGCAGAGGACAACGCGTTAGATGGATGCCCCTGACACCACCAACCACCACTGAGACCACATGCCTCGCATACTCCCATAGGAACTATCTTTATTCATTAATCTTACCGATTTCCAGTCCTGCTGATCCGGAAATGAATCGCTGATCTTACTATACTGACACATAAAATAGGGAGACATTTCTCCCACAGGGGATTGACAGGACAAGCCCCACTATTTACTTTGGACACAGTTTTGAACATTGATGCTCATTTGAGACAGTACAAGAGCAGTCGGTTTACTGAGGAAGGTCTTGGCAAGACCGAAACGTTTATGTTGGACTGCAATAAAAATTCTTTTTTGTAACGGATCTTTATGAATTGAGTGTCAAGATTTTAATATATATATGAACTTGTAATGACCTGGAGAATCATAATGGCAGGTCAATTTTAGCATTTAGTGAACCTAGCAAAAACCCAAACAAAAAAAACTGTGTGGGATTGCACTTTTTTGCAATTTCACTGCACTTGGAATTTTTTTCCCGTTTTCTAGTACATGACATGCTAAAACCAATGATGTTGTTCAAAAGCACAACTTGTTCCGCAAAAAAATAAGCCATCACATGGCCATATTGACAGAAAAATAAAAAAGTTATGGCTCTAAGACGGAGGGGAGCGAAAAACGAAAGCGCAAAACCAAAAAAAGCTGGGGTCATGAAGCGGTTAAGTTGTTGTCCATGTTTTTATTTTGCAACCCCAAAAGGTGAGTTTGCACCCCATTGGTTTCTCACCGTTATTACTAGTTAAGACCACTTTGCTCTTTTGTGTTTTCTCCCCAGTTTTCTAAGCTTACACTTCTGTATTCAGCACCTCTCTGTCTATGGACATTCTACATACAGAGTCTGGTGTGGGTGGGTTACTTTTTTAGCTGTGTTTCATTTTTAAATCTAAAAGCTTTGATCATGTCAGAAAGCCTACACCCAGTGACACATTGTTGGATTCAGAGTTTCTTTGCCTACATCAGGCTGCTCTCAGATGAGGTAGCAAAAACCTATTGACAGATTCCCTTTAACCCCTTCCCGACCTTTGACGCCACGTAGGCGTCATGAAAGTCGGTGCCATTCCGACCCATGACGCCTATGCGGCGTCATGGAAAGATCGCGTCCCTGCAGACCGGGTGAAAGGGTTAACTCCCATTTCACCCGATCTGCAGGGACAGGGGGAGTGGTAGTTTAGCCCAGGGGGGGTGGCTTCACCCCCTCGTGGCTACGATCGCTCTGATTGGCTGTTGAAAGTGAAACTGCCAATCAGAGCGATTTGTAATATTTCACCCATTATAACGGGTGAAATATTACAATCCAGCCATGGCCGATGCTGCAATATCATCGGCCATGGCTGGAAATACTAGTGTGCCCCCACCCCACCCCTCCGATCGCCCCCCCACCCCCCCGATCTGGCCGGTACACTGCTCCGGCTCCCCTCCGTCCAGTGCTCCGCTCCCCCCCGTGCTCGTGTCCGCTCCCCCCGTGCTCCAATCACCCCCCCGTGCTCCAATCACCCCCCCTGCACTCCGATCCACCCCCCCGTGCTCCGTTCCACCCCCCGTGCTCCATTCCAGCCCCCCCGTGCTCCGTTCCACGCCCCCCGCGCTCCGTTCCACCCCTCCCGCGCTCCGATTCCCCCACCCGTGCTCCGATCCCCCCCCCCCGTGCTCCGATCCCCCCCCCCCCCGTGGTCCCCCCCCACCCTATCATACTTACCGATCCAGCCGTGGTCCCGTCCGTCTTCTCCCGGGCGCCGCCATCTTCCAAAATGGCGGGCGCATGCGCAGTGCGCCCGCCGAATCTGCCGGCCGGCAGATTCGTTCCAAAGTGCATTTTGATCACTGAGATATAATCTATCTCAGTGATCAAAATAAAGAAAATAATAAATGACCCCCCCCTTTGTCACCCCCATAGGTAGGGACCATAAAAAAATAAAGAAATTTTTTTTTTCCCACTAATGTTAGAATAGGGTTAGGGTTAGGGGTAGGGTTAGGGTTAGGGGTAGGGTTAGGGGTAGGGTTAGGGGTAGGGCTAGGGTTAGGGTTAGGGGTAGGGTTAGGGGTAGGGTTAGGGTTAGGGGTAGGGTTAGGGGTAGGGTTAGGGCTAGGGTTAGGGTTAGGAATGTGCACACGTATTCTGGTCCTCTGCGGATTTTTCCGCTGCGGATTTGATAAATCCGCAGTGCTAAACCGCTGCGGATTTATGGCGGATTTACCGCGTTTTTTTCTGCGCATTTCACTGCGGTTTTACAATTGCGATTTTCTATTTGAGCAGTTGTAAAACCGCTGCGGAATCCGCACAAAGAAGTGACATGCTGCGGAATGTAAACCGCGGCGTTTCCGTGCAGTTTTTCCGCAGCATGTGTACAGCGATTTTTGTTTCCCATAGGTTTACATTGAACTGTACACTCATGGGAAACTGCTGCGGATCCGCAGCGTTTTCCGCAGCGTGTGCACATACCTTTAGAATTAGGCTATGTGCACACGGTGCTGATTTGGCTGCGGATTCGCAGCAGTGTTCCATCAGGTTTACAGTACCATGTAAACATATGAAAAACCAAATCCGCTGTGCCCATGGTGCGGAAAATACCGCGCGGGAACGCTGCGTTGTATTTTCCGCAGCATGTCAATTCTTTGTGCGGATTCCGCGGCGTTTTACACCTGTTCCTCAATAGGAATCCGCAGGTGAAATCCGCACAAAAAACACTGGAAATCCGCGGAAAATCCGCAGGTAAAACACAGTGCCTTTTACCCGCAGATTTTTCAAAAATGGTGCGGAAATATCTCACACGAATCCGCAACGTGGGCACATAGCCTTAGGGTTAGGGTTAGGGTTGGAATTAGGGTTGTGGTTAGGGTTAGGGGTGTGTTGGGGTTAGTGTTGTGGTTAGGGGTGTGTTGGGGTTAGGGTTGTGATTAGGATTATGGCTACAGTTGGGATTAGGGTTAGGGGTGTGTTGGGGTTAGTGTTGGAGTTAGAATTGAGGGGTTACCACTGTTTAGGCACATCAGGGGTCTCCAAACGCAACATGGCGCCACCATTGATTCCAGCCAATCTCGTATTCAAAAAGTCAAATGGTGCTCCCTCACTTCCGAGCCCTGACGTGTGCCCAAACAGTGGTTTACCCCCACATATGGGGTACCAGCATACTCAGGACAAACTGCGCAACAATTACTGGGGTCCAATTTCTCCTGTTACCCTTGTGAATCTAAAAAAATGCTTGCTAAAACATAATTTTTGAGGAAAGAAAAATGATTTTTTATTTTCACGGCTCTGCGTTGTAAACGTCTGTGAAGCACTTGGGGGTTCAAAGTGCTCACCACATATCTAGATAAGTTCCTTGGGGGGTCTAGTTTCTAAAATGGGGTCACTTGTGGGGGGTTTCTACTGTTTAGGCACACCAGGGGCTCTGCAAACGCAACGTGACACCTGCAGACCATTCCATCAAAGTCTGCATTTCAAAAGTCACTACTTCCCTTCTGAACCCCGACGTGTGCCCAAACAGTGGTTTACCCCCAGATATGGGGTATCAGCGTACTCAGGAGAAACTGGACAACAACTTTTGGGGTCCAATTTCTCCTGTAACCCTTGGGAAAATAAAAAATTCTGGGCTAAATAATTATTTTTGAGGAAAGAAAACGTATTTATTATTTTCACGGCTCTGCATTATAAACTTCTATGAAGCACTTGGGGGTTCAAAGTGCTCACCACACATCTAGATAAGTTCCTTTCAGGGTCTAGTTTCCAAAATGGGGTCACTTGTGGGGGGTTTCTACTGTTAAGCCACATCAGGGGCTCTGCAAACGCAACGTGACGCCCACAGAGCATTCCATCAAAGTCTGCATTTCAAAACGTCACTACTTCACTTCCGAGCCCCGGCATGTGCCCAAACAGTGATTTACCCCCACATATGGGGTATCAGCGTACTCAGGAGAAACTGGACAACAACTTTTGGGGTCAAATTTCTCCTGTTAGCCTTGGGAAAATAAAAAATTGCAGGCTAAAAGATCATTTTTGAGAAAATAATTTTTTTTTTTATTTTCATGGCTCTGCGTTATAAACTTCTGTGAAGCACTTGGGGGTTCAAAGTCCTCACCACACATCTAGATTAGTTCCTTTGGGGGTCTAGTTTCTAAAATGGTGTCATTTCTGGGGGATCTCCAATGTTTAGGCACACAGGGGCTCTCCAAACGTGACATGGTGTCCGCTAATGATTGGAGCTAATTTTCCATTTAAAAAGCCAAATGGCGTGCCATCCCTTCCGAGCCCTGCCGTGCGCCCAAACAGTGGTTTACCCCCACATATGGGGTATCAGCGTACTCAGGACAAACTGGACAACAATATTTGGGGTCCAATTTCTCCTATTATCCTTGGCAAAATAGGAAATTCCAGGCTAAAAAATCATTTTTGAGGAAAGAAAAATTATTTTTTATTTTCATGGCTCTGCGTTATAAACTTCTGTGAAGCACCTGGGGGTTTAAAGTGCTCAATATGCATCTAGATAAGTTCCCTGGGGGGTCTAGTTTCCAAAATGGGGTCACTTGTGCGGGAGCTCCAATGTTTAGGCACACAGGGGCTCTCCAAACGCGACATGGTGTCCGCTAACAATTGGAGCTAATTTTCCATTCAAAAAGTCAAATGGCACGCCTTCTCTTCCGAGCCCTGCCGAGTGCCCAAACAGTGGTTTACCCCCACATATGAGGTATCGGCGTACTCGGGAGAAATTGCCCAACAAATTTTATGATCCATTTTATCCTACTGCCCATGTGAAAATGAAAAAATTGAGGCGAAAAGAATTTTTTTGTGAAAAAAAATTACTTTTTCATTTTTACAGATCAATTTGTGAAGCACCTGAGGGTTTAAAGTGCTCACTAGGCATCTAAATTAGTTCCTTGGGGGGTCTAGTTTCCAAAATGGGGTCACTTGTGGGGGAGCGCCAATGTTTAGGCACACAGGAGCTATCCAAACGCGACATGGTGTCCGCTAACGATGGAAATAATTTTTCATTCAAAAAGTCAAATGGCGCTCCTTCCCTTCCGAGCCTTACCATGTGCCCAAACAGTGGTTTACCTCCACATGTGAGGTATTGGTGTACTCAGGAGAAATTGCCCAACACATTTTAGGATCCATTTTATCCTGTTGCCCATGTGAAAATGAAAAAATTGAGGCTAAAAAATTTTTTTGTGAAAAAAAAGTACTTTTTCATTTTTACGGATCAATTTGTGAAGCACCTGGGGGTTCAAAGTGCTCACTATGCATCTAGATAAGTTCCTTGGGGCGTCTAGTTTCCAAAATGGGGTCACTTGTGGGGGAGCTCCAATTTTTAGGCACACGGGGGCTCTCCAAACGTGACATGGTGTCCGCTAAAGAGTGGAGCCAATTTTTGATTCAAAAAGTCAAATGGCGCTCCTTCCCTTCCAAGCCCTGCCGTGCGCCAAAACAGTGGTTTACCCCCACATATGAGGTATCAGCGTACTCAGGACAAATTGGACAACAACTTTCGTGGTTCAGTTTCTCCTTTTACCATTGGGAAAATAAAAAATTGTTGCTAAAAGATAATTTTTGTGACTAAAAAGTTAAATGTTCATTTTTTCCTTCCATGTTGCTTCTGCTGCTGTGAAGCACCTGAAGGGTTAATAAACTTCTTGAATGTGGTTTTGAGTACCTTGAGGGGTGCAGTTTTTAGAATGGTGTCACTTTTGGGTATTTTCAGCCATATAGACCCCTCAAACTGACTTCAAATGTGAGGTGGTCCCTAAAAAAAATGGTTTTGTAAATTTCGTTGTAAAAATGACAAATCGCTGGTCGAATTTTAACCCTTACAACTTCCTAACAAAAAAAAATTTTGTTTCCAAAATTGTGCTGATGTAAAGTAAACATGTGGGAAATGTTATTTATTAACTATTTTGTGTCACATATCTCTCTGGTTTAACAGAATAAAAATTCAAAATGTGAAAATTGCGAAATTTTCAAAATTTTCGCCAAATTTCCGTGTTTATCACAAATAAATGCAGAATTTATTGACCTAAATTTACCACTAACATGAAGCCCAATATGTCACGAAAAAACAATCTCAGAACCGCTAGGATCCGTTGAAGCGTTCCTGAGTTATTACCTCATAAAGGGACACTGGTCAGAATTGCAAAAAACGGCAAGGTCTTTAAGGTCAAAATAGGCTGGGTCTTGAAGGGGTTAAAGAAGAATACATTTAAAGTCTTGGAATGGCCAAGGTGTCATTACCTAAAGCCTATAGAAATGTTGTGGAAGGAGCTGAAGCAAGCAGTTTATTGTTGAAGGTTTTTTCTAAGGAGGATTGAGCTAAAATTCCTCCAACCTGATGCCCAGGACTAATCAACAATTTCCAAAATCATTTAAATGCAGTTATTGCTGCAAAAAGGATCACAATAAATTCTGAAAGCAAAGGTTTACATAATTTTGCCTCTTAACAATTTGATTTTGGCTCATTTTCCTCATTTACAAAAACAATGACAGAGTCTAACAGTTATGGCTCATTTGATTTTATCTACTTTTAGGACTTGAATTAAATTATGATGTCGTTCTAGGACAAATATATGCAGAAATACAAATTTCAATCATTACTGTTTATATACAATTGCATCTTATAAGGTTAATGTTACACAAGTCGTAGAAGAAAACAAATACAAGTCATAAACTGGTTATAGGTAACCTGTGAAAGCATTGCTGCAGAACATAATCTTATTAATTTAAAAATAAACAAATCTAAGGACAGGTTAAACTTTCCAATAGCCAGGCATATTAAATATATAAGGGTTGCCTAGTATGAATCTAAAAAGAGCAATATGTATTGAAAAGCATGAACGCAAAATCTAGTTTCAGGTAATGCTATGTCTGGATGATGCTAAAAACTCATGTTTAGTTAAAGCAATGGAGATGTCAAGGACTAGGGATGGGCAAACTCGAATGATAAAGTTCGGGGTCAGTAACAAACACCCAGTGTCCGTTCATGGACCCCGAACATGGACTTCTCCGTGAAGTCCGTGTTACTGTTTGGGTTCAGCAGCCAGAACATCCGGCATTCCCGACACTGTAATCTGTGTAGCAGTGCGAGAAACACCGTCTCTGATCGGCAGTAAGTTTGTTACCACTGATCAGAGCGCTGTGACTTCCATGTTGGTATACAGATGACAGTCTGTCAGTCAGCAGGTGTGGTAAAAACGTCATACAGATATCAGATGTCAGCGCATGAGAATGGTGGCAAGTGAAGTAATAATTTTAGAGTTCTCAGTTGTTTTATGTCCACTGATATCAATCCCAGGGGTTAATAATGGAAAGGCATCTATAAGACATCTTTTCACATCTTAAGGCAGGGTGGGAAACGCCGGATGTTCATTTGAATGGGGTCTGAGTATGGGTTCCAGTTTGGTCATCGTTCTGGTACCCAAGCCAAACTTTCTTAAGATGTTCAGCAGAACCCAACAAACCTGAACATCCATCGGTCTGCCCATCACTAGTGACACCATCTTCCATGAATGATAGGTACTCTGACTCAGTACAAAATAACTATAGAAACACTGAAAATAGAAAGAAAGAGAGCATTAAGAAAAAGTGAAAAATGAAAGCTGGATGGCTGGCATGCCATTACTACTTTCTAAATACAGTGTGCCTTCAATTAACAGCATGAGTAAGGGGAGATGCCATTTACAGAAAAGGAGTAGGGCTCTTTCAGATGCCCAGTATGGCATCTTAATTAGACAGGGAAGTAAGGTAATTTGTGTAAACAGAAAGTGCTTCTATCGAGTGATTGGTGGGAATGGTGCATTTAGGTGGAACTAGCAAGTCCCTAAGAGAAGAGTGCTGTCTGAGAATGTTAAACGCCAGTCTTGATAATGTACTAAAATGAGCTCCAATTAGTAAATGTGAAAGGCTCTGCCTAACAGCATCATGGATTGACCTTTATAGTGTGGTAAATATACACAATTAAAAAGGAACAGTATAGCTATATATGTGAAATGTATAGTATGAAGAATACATCAGTCTATTGTTACAGAATTACACAGGTAGTTTAAAAAGACAAGTCGATCAAGTTCAATCGAGTGACGGGAAAGAATAAAGAGAAGGGTTATACGTTCAACTATAATGCGTGACTCAATTTTTCATCAGACAGCAATTTTTTTTCTCCAGATCCCAAGAGTAGTTTGAATGCATCAACACATAGAACTAGAATTGAATTTTAAGGGTATTTTAAGGGTGGTGAGTGAGGACACTGGTTTTCAACCCACCTGTGATACTTACTTCCGACAAGCGCATACGTGTAACTTCATAACTATATTGATATCACCCATCGCAAACCCCTTTAAAAACTACTATGTCCTGATAAAAGGTAAAAAATTGGCAGTGTGGTGTCCAGGCAGATGCAAGAAAAAGAATAGCAAAGGTCTGCTCCTGACTTTTGCCACACAAAATATCTTCCAACTTTGAAAGAAAGGAAAAAGAGACAAGTACTGTGCATAGAGTACTTTCAGGAACTCCTCATGCGCTTTCAGTGTACTGATATCCACATAAGTGACTTCTCACAATCTAAGCACTTTCCTGAATCTTGAAATTTTAATCTTTGCTTCTAAGCAACATCTGCTACCAAGCAACATGACATAATTCCTGCAAGTCTTCCAGCCTCTACCCAGACTTAATTGTGGAAGAGGGATGAAATTGCTTCCTGCTCAATCATTATTTTAAATGGCAATGGTATTGTAGGACACAAAAACAAATGACATCAGATAGTTTGATACTTCATACTGAAGACAAGGAACAGTAAGTAGAGTCTTGCCGGTTTGTGCAGATGGCACAACAGTTGTAAGGGGCTCCCTTTGTGAATGTAGGTAAAGGACAATTGTTCACTTTGCTCTCCTCTCCCTAACTCCAACCATGCTTAAAGATCTTTAACTCTTTTTAAAATCATATATATATAAATATATACAGGGCCGCATCTACCACTAGGCACTTGAGGGCACGTGCATAGGGCGGGACGATGCGGGGGGGGGCACCTGAGCAAGTTTTTTTTTTTATAAAGTCCGGCTGGGATCACCTTAACCCCCTCCCTCGCCCGCCCGCCTCCTTAAAGACATCATACAGTATAATTCATACTCACCTACTCCAGCGATGCCTGGTCTAGTCTCAGCGACTGCAGCTCGTCCTGTGTGAGTGGTCACGTGGTACTGCTCATTAAGGTGATGAATATGGATGCATATCATGCAGGCAGAAAGTGCTGCGCCGGGAGTCGGGACAGAGGTGGAGCTGGAGGATTCCGTTCTGCGCGGTGTGGAAGGTGAGTATGACAGCTAGCCAGGGAGGATGGAGGGAGGATGAAGGAGGATGGGGAGCCGAGCCATACATGATGGGAGTGGTGGGGAGCCGAGCCGATGAGCCATGCATGGAGGGGGCCAGGGGGGAGAGATGAGCCATGATGCAAGATAGGAGCGGTGGGGAGCCGAGCCAATGAGCCATGCATGGAGGGGGCCAGGGGGAGAGGAGAGATGAGCAATACAAGATGGGAGCGGCGGGGAGCCAATGAGCCAGGCATGGAGGGGGCCAGGGGGAGAGGAGAGATGGGCCATGCAAGATGGCAGCGGTGGGGAGGTGATGAGCCATGCATGGAGGGGCCCAGGGGGGAGAATTGAGCCATGTAAATGGGAGCCAATGAGCCATGCATACAGGGAGGGGGGGAGATGAGCCAGAGCCACCCATGCATACAGGGAGCGGGAGATGAGCCACGCATACAAGGAGGGGGGAGATGAGCCACCCATGCATACAGGGAGGGGAAGATGAGCCACCCATGCATACAGAGAGGGGGAGATGAGCCATGCATACAGGAGGGGGGAGTCGGGAAATATGAGCCATGCATGATGGGAGCCAATGAGCCATGCATACAGGGAGGAGGGGGAGATGAGCCATGCATACAGGATGGGTGGGGGGAGATGAGCCTTTCATATTTGAGGGAGATGAGCCATGCATACAGGAGGGGGGACATGAGCCATGCATATGGGATGGGAGAGAGATGAGCCATGCATATAGGAGGGGGGATATGAGCCATGCATACAGGATGGGGGGAGATGAGCCATGCATACAAGATGGGAGGTGGGCATTATACAGTATTGAGCATCATGTGTGGCCATTATACAGTATGGAGCATCATGTGTGGCCATTGTACAGTATGGAGCATCATGTGTGGCCATTATACAGTATGGAGCATCATGTGTAACCATTATACAGTATTGAGCATCATGTGTGGCCATTATACAGTATGGAACATCATGTGTGGCCATTATACAGTATTGAGCATCATGTGTGGCCATTATACAGTATAAAGCATCATGTGTGGCCATTAAACAGTATTGAGCATCATGTGGAATCATTATACAGCATGGAGCATCATGTGTGGCCATTATACAGTATTGAGCATCATATGTGGCCGTTATACAGTATTGAGCATCATGTGTGGCCATTATACAGTATGGAGCACTGTGTGGCCATTTTTTTTGTTATAATTATTGTATATGAAACAGTGTGATCAGCAGTGCTAAATGGGTGTGTCTGGGATGTGAATATGGATGTGACTAGTTGTGAAATGGGTGTTGTCAGAGGCATGGCCTAAAATTTGCCGTGGCACAGTACATGCACCGCAAACTTTATACCTCTTTCCCGTCTTCAAAAGTTGGGAGGTATGGAACCGCATTTGCCATATGACGGCAAGTGCCACAAATCCCATAGGGAATGAATGAGGCCAAACGCAGTGTTGCTGTAAGTGATCCGTTATGCGGCAGATGCACAAAAACTGCCGGAGGCTAGTTTATGTGAAAGGCTACTTTCACATAAGGGATTCTTGCCAAAGTTACTGCCGATAGTGTCATACTCACCAAAGGGGGAGGCAGCACTAAAAGTGCCTAGGGCCGCCGACCCTCTTGTGCTCAGGGTCAGCGGTAAGCCATTAGAATTCCTGTTCCCCGGAGAGGAATTTGTCTGTATGATTTCAGGCTTGGTGTCTAGCCATTAGAATGAGACTACCTCCAGAGAGCAGTTGGTTGAGTGCTTTTGCTGACTGTGTGAACACTGTTTTCTTCTTTCCCAGTGAGCGGGCTTTGCTCCACTGTGAGGTTAACAGTGATCATATCTAGCATCACTGCTATTACGTTACTGTACGTGAGTGACACAACACTATAGCAGAGCATCTCTTCCGTTACTGTGTGCCAGTGACACAGCTCTATAGCAGAGAATCTATTCCATTACTGTATGCAAGTGACACAGCTCTATAGCAGAGCATCTATTCTGCTACTGTGTGCGAGTGACATAGTTCTATTGCAGAGCATCTATTCTGTTTCTGTGTGCGAGTGACACAGCTTCATGTGCTGTTCACTGAGTGGCGTTTAACTCAGTGTGTGCAAGAAATCGCTCGCTGTGTGTTCCGTCATAGTTCACACTAGCTGCATTTTGTCATCTCTGCACGGTGGACCCCGGGTTGCGATTTCACTTCTCTATTAAATTTATTTAGTGCAATCCGGCGTCCCTAAAAGAGTATTATACCCCCTCTAACATCAATGACAGCTTGAAGTCATTTGTGGTAGCTGTGGATGAGGTTCTATATTTTCTCAGTTGGTAAAGCTACATACTGTTCTTGGCAAAAAGCCTCCAGTTACTGTAAATTCCTGCGATGTCTTGCATGAACTGCGCACTTGCGATCTCCCCAGAGTGGCTCATTGATATTGATGTCAGGAGACTGATATGGCCATTCCAGAACATTCACTTTGTTCTGCTGTAGCCAATGACAGGTTAACTTGGCCTTGTGTTTTGGAATGTTGTCATGTTGGAACGTCCAAGTACGTCCCATGCGCAGCTTCCGGGCTGATGATTGCAATCTTGCCTCCAGTATTTGATAATAACGTGCTGCATTCACCATTCCTTGAACTTTGAACAAGTTTAATGTGCTTTTGTAGCTCACACTGTCCCAAAACATCAGTGATCCACCTGCGTACTTTACAGTAAGAATGTTGTTCCTTTCATCTTAAGCCTTGTTGAACGCTCTTCAAATGTAACTGTGAGGGATCTGACAGGGGAAGGGGGGCATCGACTTCACTCACCTCGGGGGAGGGGAGAGAAAGACCCAGCAGGGATCGGCTCTCTGGTGCCACCAACTGCCTCAGGTCAGTCAGGGAACTGCATGGAGGGCAAATAGTCGCCGGAAAGGCTTCACCTATAGGTACAAGTTAGTGAGGTGCTCCCAGTGAAGGGGAATATATATCACCAGTCCAGCCTGGGGAAAATAGTCGCCGGAAAGGCTTCACCTATAGGTACAAGTTAGTGAGGTGCTCCCAGTGAGGGGGAATATATATCACCAGTCAAGCCTGGGGATATATATCTAAACCTCCCGGCCTTCATTGCCAGACCTCCTCACTAAAACAGTATGGTATTCTGCCACCAGTTCCTCATTTAAAATAAGCCCCGTCCGACAGCTGGCTTATATCGAGTCAGGAACCAACCTTGGGTAGCGTATGATGACGAACGGAGTGTGCGGACGTAGGGATTCGTGGATCGAGATAAAAGAGCAGCCCAAGATTAATTTTATATTTAATCGCCAAGGAGTCGCACTAGAAAATACAGCTATACATACAAGAGCCAATATACAGTATACAGTCAGGAGTGTAGTACAAGGATAGGGTATAGATAGGTTGCAATTACAGAGTTATGTAGCATGTGACCCCAGAGAGGTGCTGATGGATCACAGGTCCAAATCTTAGTTACAGGCTTTACGGGCTGTTTCAGCAAACATATCCTCTGGCCAACATAAAAACACAGTCCAATATTAGGGGCTGCCTTATATCTTCTAGGCTGCTACCTCACACATCTGCTCCCATCCCTGGCTGGTGCAGCTTCTCTCCTCTCATGTCTGAGAATATGATTTTCTGCCTAGAACTGTGGCTGGCCCATAACTTTGCGCCCAAAGCTATGAATGGGTTAACTACTATATGTAATTCCTGTTAGCTATGCTTTATAACTCAATAATCCAGAGTGCTACAGGTGGCTAAATATGGGCACTTGGGGAAAGGAACGCCGATTCAGAATATGTGTTCAGATCATCTTAGAGATATTGCATTCTGTAATTATAGGTCATTTTCTAGATTTCATGCCTCAGTCTGCCGTTACTTGTTGTACCATGTGCTTAGTCACACAAAGAGGTTCAGGTTGCTGTAGCTGCAGAAGAGTTTGCACCCTTGTGTTAAGAGCTTCAAAAAGCTTGAGTTAATTAATGGTAAACACTGCATTTCATTTTATGGCCTTGGGAGGGAGCACATTTCAGGAGTGAAGAGTAGGGTTGAGCGAAACGGGTCGGCCAGATTCAGAAGTCGCCGACTTTTGGCAAAGTCGGGTTTCATGAAACCCGACCCGACCCCTGTGTGGGGTCGGCCATGAGGTCGGCGATCTTCTGATCTGGATTCGAAATTCCGATACCGAGTTCCGATATGTTTAAGATATCGGGAATCGGTATCGGAATTCATATTTAAGTGTAAAATAAAGAATAAAAATAAAAAAATATTGATATACTCACCCTCGGACGCGCCCTAGTTCTCACCGGCAGCCTTCCTTCCTAAGAATGAGTGCCTGAAGGGCCTTCGATGACGTCACGGCTTGTGATTGGTTGCGTGAGCAGTCACATGGGCATCACGTGACAAATCACAAGCCGCGACGTCATCTAAGGTCCTTCAGGCACTAATTCTTAGGAAGGAAGCGTCCGAGGGCGCGTCCGAGGGTGAGTATATTCCTAATAGGTATATACTCACCCTCGGACACGCCCTGGTTCTAACCCACAGCCTTCCTTCCTAAGAATCAGCGCCTGAAGGACCTTAGATGACGTCACGGCTTGTGATTGGTCGCGTGACGTCCATGTGACCGCTCACGCGACCAATCACAAGCCGCGACATCATCGAAGGTCCTTCAGGCGCTCATTCTTAGGAAGGAAGGCTGCCGGTGAGAACCAGGGCGCGTCCGAGGGTAAGTATATCAATATTTTTTATTTTGATTCTTTATTTTACACTTAAATATGGATCCCAGGGCCTGAAGGAGAGTTTTCTCTCCTTCAGACCCTGGGAACCATTAGAAACCCAATTCACTGCATTGGGTTTCGTGTTTCGGCCGACCCCGACCCCGACTTTTCTATAGGATCGGCCGATTTCACTCGACCCGACTTTTGAAAAAGTCGGGTTTCATGAAACCCGACCTGATCCTATAAAAAGAAAAGTCGCTCAACCCTAGTGAAGAGACTTTTACTTTGTCCCTCACACCTCCCCGCTTTGGATGGCGCTAGGCGGCATCACTTTCCTGTGCTCCTTAAGCACACTCCCACAGTCTCTCCTTGCTGAGAAAGTCCATCAGCGCTGCCATTGTCTTGGTCCCTTTTGTGGCGAATGGAGAAGTGGTACTGCTGGATTGCCAGGCTCCAATGCAGCAACCTCCCATTCATCCCAGAGACCATGTGCAACCAGGTGAAGTGGTTGTGGTTCGTCTTCACAATTAAAAGATGCCAATACAAGTATGGCTGCAGACACTGCAGGGCCCACACAATTGCCATGAACTCGTTTTTCCATCGTGGAATAGGCCACCTCTCTCGGCAAAAGCTTCCTGCTCAGGTGTAGGACTAGATGTTCCTGCCCCATGACGTTGACCTGGCTGAGCGTGCACCAAGAACAAAGTCACTGGCATCGGTCTGCACTACAAATGGCAGCACAAAGTCAGCAGCTTGTAGTACTGGGGAGCTGGAGAGAGCGGTCTTGGGCGCCTGAAAAGCTGTCTCGCAGGCGACTGACCAGTCTACCGCAAGCGGCAGCTTTTTCTTGGTGAGGTCCGTCAGGGTCTTGGCCAGGGTGCTATAGTGTGGAACAAGCCTCCTTCAGTACCCAGCGGTGCCAAGGAAGGACATCACCTGTTTCTTGGTCCTGGGGGGTTGGCCAGGATGCGATGGCATCCTCCTTCCCAGGTTCTGGCTTCAGAACCTCCCCGCCTACCTGGTGACCCAGATAGAAGACCTTGCTCATGCCCAGCTGGCACCTTTCCGGCTTGATGTCATACCTGCCCGGTCGATCCGCATAAGCACCTGCATTAGATGCTCTACAGTCATGGCCAAAAGTTTTGAGAATGAGACAAATATTAATTTTTCCAAAGTATACTGCTTCATTTTTTCTAATGGCAATTTGCATATAGTCCTGAATATCAGAGTGATTAGCTTAACAGCAATTACTGTACTTGCAAAGTCAATATTTGCCCAGAAAATGAACTTTATCCCCCAAAACACATTTCAACATCATTGCAGTCCTGCCTTAAAAGGAGCAGCTAACATCGTTTTAGTGATTGATCCATTAACACAGGTGTGGGTGTTGATGAGGACAGGGCCGGTGATCAATCGGTCATGATTAGGGAAGAATGACATCACTGGACACTTTAAAAGGAGGCTGGTGCTTGGTATCATTGTTTCTCGTCAGTTAACCATGGTTATCTCTAAAGAAAGACGTGCAGCCATCATTGCACTGCACAAAAATGGCCTAACAGGGAAGAGTATCGCAGCTAGAAAGATTGCACCTCAGTCAACAATCTATTGCATCATCAAGAACTTCAAGGAGAGAGCTTCCATTGTTGTCAAAAAGGCTCCAGGGCGCCCAAGAAAGACCAGCAAGTGCCAGGAACGTATCTTAAAACTGTTTCAGCTGCGGGATCGGACTACCAGCAGTGCTGAGTTTGCTCAGGAATGGCAGCAGGCTGGTGTGAGTGCTTCTGCATGCACTGTGAGGCGGAGACTCTTTGAGCAAGGCCTGGTTTCAAGGAGGGCAGCAAAGAAGCCACTTCTCTCCAGAAAAAACATCAGGGACTGACTGATATTCTGCAAAAGGTACAGGGAGTGGACTGCTGAGGACTGGGGCAAAGTCATTTTCTCTGATGAATACCCTTTTCAATTGTTTGGGACATCTGGAAAACAGCTTATTCGGAGAAGAAGAGGTGAGCGCTACCACCAGTCTTGTCTCATGCCAACTGTAAAGCATCCTGAAACCATTCATGTGTGGGGTTGCTTCTCAGCCAAGGGAATCGGCTCACTCACAGTCTTGCCTAAAAACACAGCCATGAATAAAGAATGGTACCAGAATGCCCTCCAAGAGCAACTTCTCCCAACCGTCCAAGAGCAGTTTGGCACCCAACAATGCCTTTTCCAGCATGATGGATCACCTTGCCATAAAGCAAAGGTGATAACTAAATGGCTCATGGAACAAAACATAGAAATTTTGGGTCCATGGCCTGGAAACTCACCAGATCTTAATCCCATTGAGAACTTGTGGTCAATCATCAAAAGACGGGTGGACAAACAAAAAAAAAAAATTCTGACAAAATGCAAGCATTGATTATGCAAGAATGGACTGCTATCAGTCAAGATTTGGTCCAGAAGTTGATTGAGAGCATGCCAGGGAGAATTGCAGAGGTCTTGAAGAAGAAGGGTCAACACTGCAAATATTGACTTGCTGCATTAACTCATTCTAACTGTCAATATAACCTATTGGTACTCATAATATGATTGCAATTATATTTCTGTATGTGATATAAACATCAGACAAACACTAATAAAAACCAGAGGGCAGCAGATCATGTGAAAATATAATTTTGGTGTCATTCTCAAAACTTCTGGCCATGACTGTAGGTGATCCTCCCATGTGGGATTGAAGATGGCAATATCATCCAGGGTCACAGCCTCATACCCTTCAAGTCCCTGGAGCAGCGTATTGACCATCTGCTGAAAAGTGGCAGGGGCATTCATGACGAATGGCATCACAGTGGAGTCATACAGTTGGGGTGATTAAGGCAGAGCGCTCCAGGGCTTTGTGGGTCAGAGGAATCTGCCAATAGCCCCGGCTCAGATCCATGATGGTCAGGTACTTAGCCCTGGCAAACTGATCGAGCAGGTCATTGATGCGTGGCATAGGGAACACATTGGTGACTGTGACAGCATTGAGCCCTCGGTAGTCCATGCTGAACTGGGTGGTTCGGTCCTTTTTGGGGACTAGGACTAAGGGCAATGCCCACGTGCTGTTAGATGCCTGGATCACCCCCAGCTACAGCATCTTGTCAATCTCCTGGCGCATCTGCTGCTGCACCTCGAGAGAGACCCGATATGCTGACCGCTGGATTGGGGGGTGATTCCCGGTGTCCACGTGATGGACAGCCACCTGGGTCCTTTCCGGGAAGGCTGCTGAACAGTTCCCAGAAGGGTCGTAGAGTATTTAATATCTGGGACTGTTTGTCCTCGGAGAGCTAGCTGCCAACTTCTACATCCTCAATGAATCCACCCGCCTTCGCTTGGGTGAGCAGATCTAGGAGGGTTTTGGTCTTTCCTTCCTCGGGAAGCTTGCACACAGGGAGGGCACAGGCCTCTCGCTCATGGTGGGCCTTCATCATGTTCAAATGGAAGGCCTTTCTCCTTCCACGGGCATGGTCTAGGGTGTCCGGGTATGTGATGTAATTGAGCTGCTGGTGCACGAGGTATGGGCCCTCCCAGGTTGACTGAAGCTTCTTCTGTGGTACAGGGACCAGTACCCACACTTTCTGACACACCTGGTAGGTCCTTTTACAAGCGTTCTAGTTATACCAGCGCTTCTGATCAGCCTGAGCCTGGGCCATATTGTCCTGCACCAGTCACAACAAGGCCATCATTTTGTTCCAAAAGTGCACAATGTAGCGACCGACACTCCAGGGGTGGCCAAGTCTCCTTCCCATGCCTTTTTCACCAGAGCAAGGGGCCCTCGTAGATGCCGCCCATACAGGAGCTCAAAGGGGTGAACCCCATTGAGGCCTGCGGAGCCTCCCGGTAGGCAAATAGTAGGTGAGGGAGGTACCGCTCCCAGTCGCTCCTGTGGGAGACAACCAACATCCTAAGCATCTGCTTGAGGGTGCCATTAAATTGCTCTCACAGACCATTAGTCTGCGGATGGTATGGGCAGGCCACCAGATGTTGTAACTGTATTTGCTTACAAAGGGACTCCATCAGCTGCGACATGAACTGGGTGCCTCAGGCAGTAAGCATTTCCTTCGGAAATCCCACTCTGGAGAAAATCTCCAGTAAAGCGGTGGCTACCTTGTCAGCCAAACTGAACAACAAGGCTACCGCTTCCGGGTACCGATTGGCATAATCCACTACCGTTAGTATGTAGCATTTCCCGGAGTGGCTGGGAAAGGACAGCAATCCAATGAGATCCACAGCCACCCTTCCGGAAAGGTGCGTCAATGATGGGCAATGGCACCAGTTGGGCTTTGGGGCGCCATCCCGCCTTCCCCATTCTCTAACAGGTGTCACACGAACTGCAGTAGGCAGCCACATCGGTTCCCATTTTAGGCCATTAGAAATGCTTGGCTAGCCTGGCCTTGGTCTTAGAGATCCCTACTAGAGTTGAGCGACTTTTACTTTTTTAGGATCGAGTCGGGTTTCGCAAAACCTGACTTTGTCAAAAGTCGGGTTTCGCAAAACTCGACTTTGTCAAAAGTCGGGTCGGGTGAAATCGGCCAATTATTTCGAAAAGTGCCGACCAAAACACGAAACCCAATGCAAGTCAATGGGGAATCAAAGTCAGCATTTAATGCCAAAAACATCAATTCTTATTTCTTAAGCTTGTCAATCTTAATTTACTTTATAATAATAGTTAGGCATTGAAAACAGGGGGTCATTTGGCTAAAGTTGTGGGGGGTAGGGCTGGCTCAAGATTTTTGTGGGCCCAGGAAACGCGGAATACGTCACGGCGGTGGAGCAGGGAGAGGTAAGTATTTCAACTTTGCAAGTGTAAATCACTATATAAGACCAGAGAAACATGACTAAGACAGATGGCAAAATTGGGGTACCTGTACATGTACAGTGTGCTGATACCTGCATAATTGCGGACACCCATGCAGTGTAGGTAATCTCCCAGGGGTTCTTTGTCTTGGTGTTGCTTCTCTGATATTCCAGGCGGATGTTGTTTAAAAGTCTGTTGTGGATGATGTAAGTATACTGTATGTAGTTAATCGTTATATATATGTTATCACTATATGTATTAAATCCTTATATGTACTTTTTAACCTTTGTATTTTAACATATACAAAAGTGTACGTACTCACACTATTCAATCATACTATTCCTTGAATATTGTAGTTTGCAATACAATTGATTTGTATTGCAAGTATTATCCTTATTTAAAGCCGTATCTGAACCTTAGTGTTAAAAACATGGCAAATAAAATTGCCAAATTCTGTAAATAATTCTGCAAAGAGGGAACATCATACCATTAAAAAATACAAGTGAATTTTCATGGGCCCATCCAGTATGTGGGCTCCAAGGCGTAATGGGGTGTATATGATTGATTATTCAGCAGGGCTGGCCTTGCTGCCAATGTGAAAAACAAAGGAGTACAGGAGTATAAAATGCATATCGTGAGGTGGATTTTCATGGGCCCATCCAGTATGTGGGTTCCAAGGCATAATGAAGTGCATATGACTATGCAGCAGGGCTGGCCTTGCTGCCAAAGTGTAAAACAAAGGAGTACGGTAGTTCAAAATGAATATTGTGAAGTGGATTTTCATGGGCCCATCCAGTATGTGGATTACAAAATGTAATGGTATGCATATGACTATGCAGCAGGGCTCGCCTTCCTGCCAATGTATAAAACAAAGTATGGAGCACAAAATGCATAATGTGAAGTGGATTTTCATTGGCCTATCCAGTATGTGGGTTCCAAGGCCTAATGTGGTGCATATGACTGACTATGAAGCAGGACTTGCCTTGCTGCCAATGTGTAAAACAAAGGAGTATGGGAGCACAAATTGCATATTATGAAGTGGATTTTCATGGGCCCCTCCAACATGTGGGTTCCAAGGCATAATGGGGTGCATATGACTATGCAGCAGGGCTGGCCTAGCTGCCAATGTGTAAAACAAAGGAGTACGGGCGTACAAATGCATATTGTGAAGTGGATTTTCATGGGCCCATCCAGTATGTGGGTTCAAAGGCTTATTGGGGTGCATATGAATTGGTAGCAGGGCAGGCCTTGAATTCAATGCAATATTTTTTCAAGAGGCCCTCCTGGAAATCTTATGAAAGGGGTATTTTGGTGTGTCGTAATTCTTGGCAGCCCATCCACTCACAGCATAGGCTACAACAGTTTAGGAGACCCACTGTTTAATAATGACCCGTTAAGGAGATTAATGCTGCCTGATGCATCAGTAAAAATAGTCTCTGCGACTTTAAGAGTCCCTCCTTCATAAATGAAACAAGATGGGTCTGCTTATGTGTCACACACCACGTTGCCAGCTAGGGGATTTAAATGTTACAATGACATTTCCCAGTGAATGCATTTGTAGTGGTTGAAAGCAATGTTAAAGTTAAAAAACGCTTCAAAAACGGTGCGTCTGAACTAAGCCAAAGTGGGAGAGAAAATTTTCGATCTGGGGTTAAATATTTGGCCTTACAGGCAAGTCATTAACCTGCAAAGGATGTACCTTGACATATTTTCAAGCAAAACCCGTTTTGGTTTAGGTTTACAATGTTTTTTGTCGCAAAAATGGCATGAATCTCGGAAAAAAATGGTTTAAAGCTGTGAACTAGGAGTCAGGAATGCTTCCATGGGCGATCCCCATGATGTTCTTGTGTCATTTGAGCACTGTTTCCATCATTCTCAGATGTTTTTAGACCTTAAAAGGACCCCCAGGGGTGATTGCAGTAAAAATACTCTGGTCTCCCATAGACTTACATTGGGCTCGTTGTTCTGGCCTAGTATCCGAGTATTTCAATCTGTTCGACCCGAGCAACGAGCACCCGAGCATCTAGTGCTCGCTCATCACTACTAATAAGAAACCAAGTCTTGTCACATCTGATAGCAGCCATCCAAATTGTATTCTTGTATTCTTTCTGTTAGCACTCGTGATATCACTTAAATTCAGATGCCTTACTGGATATCTGGGAAAGATTTAGTCTGGCAATCGAAGCACTATCTCACCTTACTCATGCTTTGAATTGAAGACATTACTATGCTTAAAAAGTAGTGCTAGTAAGTCTGCAATCCTGCCATCACTTTTTACTCATTTAACTATACCCTGTGTTTTGGGTTTTTAACCGTTTATGTAAATTAGGATTCTGCTTTGGCTTTAATCCTATGTCATGTGACAAGGTTCGTAAAAATGTTGATATTAACTTTAGGATTGCTACTTCCATTAGATGGCACTCAATTTCTGGTGCAATTCTTGTCTGAAGAGGTAATTTGAATATTTTCTATCCCAGGGGAGCATTGTCTGGGTTATAAACCTCCTCACATTGGCACGTCACTCTCTACAAGTAGAAACATTACCTCTTAGACCTCTGTACTAAGGTGAAAGATATTGTGTCCTAAATATGGGATCAGTAATACCCATTGATTTCAGTTACATGTAGTTTCAATACCATCTGAGTGTAGGCCAATTCTTGGTTTTGCTATCATACTATTCAATACTTAGGCTGGTTTCACATTTGCGTTTTTTGCCGCTGCATTTTAACGCATATAAACGCATGCATTTTTTTTCCTATATTTAACATTAAAAATGCATGCGTTTTTTTTGTATGCGTTTTACTGCGTTTGACGATGCATGCGTTGTTTCTATGCTTGCATTTTGTTGTGGAAATGCAACATGTAGTAATTTCTAGAGGTGTTTTTTTTGCCGCAAAAAAAGCATGCTTTTTTTGCGGCAAAAAAACGTATTGCTGTCTATGTAAATGCATGCGTTTTTAAGCACATGCGTTTGGTTGCGTTTTTTAACGCATGTGTTTCCATAGAGAAAAACAAGTGTACACACTGATAAGTCACCCCCCACCATCAAGGTGATAAAGGGACCCAAGCCCTAACCCTAACCCTAACCCTAGGGTTCCAAACCCTAACCCTAACCCTAACCCTAGGGATCCAAACCCTAACCCTAACCCTATCCCTAACCCTAGCCCTAGGGATCCAAACCCTAACCCTAACCCTAACCCTAGGGATCCAAACCCTAACCCTAACCGTAGGGATCCAAACCCTAACCCTAACCCTAGGGATCCAAACCCTAACCCTAACCCTAACACTAGGGATCCAAACCCTAACCCTAACCCTAACCCTAGGGATCCAAACCCTAACCCTAACCCTAACCCTAGGGATCCAAACCCTAACCCTAACCCTTGGGATTTAAACCCTAACCCTAACCCTAAGGATCCAAACTTTAACCCTAACCCTAACCCTAGGGATCCAAACCCTAACCCTAACCCTAACACTAGGGATCCAAACCCTAACCCTAACCCTAACCCTAGGGATCCAAACCCTAACCCTAACCCTAGGGATCCAAACCCTAACCCTAACCCTAAGGATCCAAACCTTAATCCTAACCCTAACCCTAGGGATCCAACCCCTAACCCTAACCCTAGCCATTTCTATTTATAGTGGGTTTTCTAGTTGATTTTTATGATTGGCAGCTGTCACACACTAAAGACGCTTTTTATTCCCAAAAATATTTTTTGCGTTACCACATTTTGAGAGCTACAATTTTTCCATATTTTGGTCCACAGAGTCATGTCACACGCCCTCTGTAGTCCGATTGGCGGTGTCTGGATCTTGATTTTTCTCTTGTGAAATTTCTCATCATGCGTACCAAAAACGCAAACGCAGGAAAAACGCATGTAAACGTGTAAAAATGCCGCTTTTTTTAACCGCATGCGAAAACGCATGCGTCTAAAAAAACGCAGCGTTTGCACGCGTTTACATGCTTTTTTTCACCACCTGCGTTTGCGTTTTAAAGGTTGCGTTTTTAAACGCAAATGTGAAACTAGCCTTAGTGCTCTTCTCAGATGGATACAAATATTTTTACTAGGCTACCCAATATGTATTTGTTATTATATGTGGCTTCTGCGCAGTTCAACTGAATTTGCCCTAATATTTGGTTAAAATGCTTTTAAAAATACCATGCTCTGCAACTATGGTGACACGAGTTCTCTTTATCCAGCTCAGGCTGTAACTCCTCCTGTTATGTACTTGCAGTTCTTGTCTAATACTAACTCTACAAATTGTATATAGATTTTAAGATTTTTGCACAGGACAACACACATTCCTGTGCAAAAGTTTTATGCAGGTGTAGAAAAATGCTGCAAAGTATGAATGCTTTGACAAATATAATTTTCACAATTTATTTGTGTCATTTAACAAAATGCTAAGTGAAAGAACAAAAGTGAAAACTATGTCAAATCAATATTTGGCATGACCACCCTTTGCCTTCAAAATAGCATCAATTCTTAAAGGTACACTTGCATAAAATCATAGGTGTTCAAGTATAGTATCCTGCCCAGAAATCCAAAATTAGAAAAAAACTTGGCACTCAAGAAGAACTTTGGTGTAAAGAAGAAAATCCTTTAATGTGCATACATAAAGATGTAAGTTTGAACATTTTCAGTCCACATCCGGACCTTCATCAGAATAATTTTACTGGTATGAAGAAAAATCGAAAAGATATACATAAGTGAATCATCACACAAAAAAGAAAATAAAATATCATATCAACTATGCACATATCAGTCCATGAAAAAAAATAAAATACAAAGCATATGAAGGTTCTCAGCTTCAAATTTTTCAAGATCTCGCCCCATCCACCCTTGCAAAGAGACAAATTGTCAAACCCCTTCTAACGGAACTGAGATCAAGAGGTTTGATATACAAGTGGTTTTACCCTTTTGGTCTTGCTATCACAATGGGCAACTGTCAGATCACAATACGATCCCCAGCAGACCTAGAAAGCGCTTGGAAAGTTCTAGATATTGCTCCAATAGACATTCCCTCCTGGATGCCAGTTGACACTGGTTGGAACCTTCCTCAGCTGACGAAACCACAAGAGTGGTCTGTCAAGAATAATCTCTCTTCCCCTAAACCGAAGAAAGCCGTCTCTAAGAACCACCCAACCTGAACTCTTTAAAGCATGCACGGTTGATATTTGGTCAGGGGTTAACTGTAGATTAACTCCTGTGTACTGCTCTTTTTGACTCTACACTTTCTCTTAACTCCATTTCTCCTCCTTTGCTTCACTAGACAAATTACTTTGAATAAGTAAAGTTTATTGATGTTGATGTTTTCCCCCTAAATCGCTTACTTTTTGCGGCAGAGATCGACTTACCTGAAGTTGGGAAAACTCCTTTCCCTGATTGATTAGTTTTTATGTTCCTTAATCCTGTCAGCCCCCCTTTTCAAAGATCTTACTTTCATTGTTCTACTGGTTCTTCGGAAAGTACTCCTTATTTTGTGCTTCCTTTTCTTTTCAGATATTTTATTCTTATAAGATCACCACTTGAACTATCTCGCCTATGTTTGGGTACCTGAACCCCCCCCCCCCTTGTGATGGGCGAGCATTTTATTGTATAAAGTTGGTTATTTACCCTGTTTTGTTGTTTTTTCAGGCTCTATGATGTGACAAAGGACATGGAGGCACAATTGATGGTCACTAATCAGGTTGATGTGGGCTCGGCCACGGTGGCGTCCTTTAATGTAAAAGGTCTTATCTGCCCTGCAAAGCATAATCAGATCCTCTCATTGCTAAAGAAACAATCAGCACAAATTGTTTTCTTTCAAGAAACCCATTTTATAGTGGGCAGAGTTCCAAATACGTCATTCTCTTCTTTCCTCATCTGGTATAACAGCTGCTCCTCCTCTGCATCTAAGGGAGTAAGTATAGCTCTTAAAAATAGACTCCCCTTTACGTATGGGGATAGCTTTGCAGATTCGGAGGGCAGATATATTTTTGTAAAAGGCCTACTGGCCAACACGATTAAATCTTCTCGTATAGGGGAAATCACAATTTCTGATCATGCCCCTGTTTTCATTGAAATTCTTATTACCACCCTACCTAGAGCTACTATGACTTGGAGGCTAAACGAATCACTGCTTGATAATCCAAAACACGTGAATAACTTAAAAACTACTATTTCTCGATTTTTTTATGAAAATATTAATACCGGCCAAATTACACCTATCATTTGGGTAACTGATAAAGCCGTCCTAAGGGGGGAACTTATTTCACTAAGATCATATATTAAAAAACAGAGAGATAAAGAAATTCAGTCTCTTCTTCATCAAATTAATATATCAGGACATACTCATAAAGCTACTAGATCGATTGAGTCTCATCAGGAACTCATCTTCCTTTGCTTCACAAGACAAATTACTTTGACTAAGTGAAGTTTTCTGATGTTGATATTTTCCCCCTAAATTGCTTACTAATTGCAGCAGAGATCGACTTACCTGGAGTTGGGAAAACTCCTTTCCCTGATTGATTAGTTTTTATTTTCCTTAATCCTGTCGGCCCCCCTTTTCAAAGATCTTACTTTCATTGTTCTACTGTTTCTTCAGAAATTACTCCCTATTTTGTGCTTTATTTTCTTTTCAGATATTTTATTCTTATAAGATCACCACTTGAACTATCTCACCTATGTTTGGGTACCTGAACCCCCCCTTCGATGAGCGAGCATTGTATTGTACAAAGTTGGTTATTTACCCTGTTTTGTTGTTTTTTCAGGCTCTATGATGTGACAAAGGACCTTGAGGAACAATTGATGGTGACTAATCAGGTTGATGCGGGTTCGTCCACGGTGGCGTCCTTTAATGTAAAAGGTCTTAACTGCCCTGCAAAGCATAATCAGATCCTCTCATTGCTAAATAAACAATCAGCACAAATCGTTTTCTTTAAAGAAACCCATTTTAAAGTGGGGAGAGTTCCAAATATGTCATTCTCTTCTTTCCCCATCTTGTATAACAGCTGCTCCTCCTCTGCATCTAAGGGAGTAAGTTTAGCGCTTAAAAAAAGACTTCCCTTTACGTTTGGGGATAGCTTTGCAGATTCGGAGGGCAGATATATTTTTGTAAAAGGCCTACTGGCCAACACGAAGGTAACTTTAGCTAATTTATACGCCCCTAATTCTAACCAGACACAATGGCTTATCAAAACATTAGACACTCTCCAACTCTTCAAGGAGGGGTTACTGATCGTGGGTGGCGTCCTAAATTTAACATTACAACCCAGTATAGACACTTCTAGGGGTTCCTCCCACATATCCCAGAAATCAAGACAAAAACTTCTAAACAAACTAAACTCTCTATATTAATAGATTCCTGGCATAGCTTTTTCCCCACTACAAAGGATTACACCTTTTTCTCGCCTCCACATAACTCATACCATCGTATAGACTATTTGTTTGTATAATCTCGAGCTTTACACTTAATTAAATCTTCTCGTATAGGGAAAATCACAATTTCTGATCATGCCCCTGTTTTCATTGAAATTCTTACTACCACCCTACCTAGAGCTACTATGACTTGGAGGCTAAACGAATCACTGCTTGATAATCCAAAACACGTGAATAACTTAAAAACTACTATTTCACGATTTTTTGCCGAAAATATTAATACCCGCCAAATTACACCTATCAGTTGGGAAACGCATAAAGCCGTCCTCAGGGGGGAACTTATTTCACTAAGTTCATACATTAAAAAACAGAGAGATAAAGAAATTCAGTCTCTTCTTCATCAAATTAATATATCAGAATGTACTCATAAAACTACTAGATTGATTGAGTCTCATCAGGAACTTATCTTCCTCCGCAATAAACTCAAAGATTTGCTAAACGTGAAATCAGCCAAATTGTTCATGTACTGCAGACATCGCTTCTATATGCACGACAACAGAAGTGGCAAACTCACTACACGGATGCTTAAACAGCAAAAAGAGAGAACATTTATAAAAAATATTCTTACTAAGACAAACAGGAGGGTTGTGGACTCTAAGGAGATTGCTGAGACCTTTCGCCAATATTATGAATCCCTTTATAATTTTTCCCCCTCTGACAACATGAAAGACTGTTCAACGGCTAAAACCAAAATTCAAAATTTCTTGGCCCCTCTCTCCCTTCCGACAATCCCCCCTAAAGACTGTGAAGCACTTCTTGCTAAAATTACGCTAAGTGAAGTGGCAGACAACTTAAAAATTACCCCCCGTGGTAAAGCACCTGGTCTGGACAGTTTCCCGGTAGGTTATTATAAAAAAATTTTCAAAATTCTCCTTCCTCACGTAGTAAATCTCTTTAATTCCATCTTTGAAGGGTAGAGCCCACCTCGTCAGGCGTTGGAATCTTACATTGCCATAATACCAAAGGAGGGGAAAGATGACAGCCTATGTAGTAACTATTGTCCCATTTCATTACTCAACACTAGAGTTGAGCGACCTTGACCTTTTTAGAGTCGAGCCGGGTTTCGCGAAACCCGACTATCTCAAAAGTCGGGTCGAGTGAAATCGGCCGATTATGACGTAAAGTCGGGATCGACCGAAACACGAAACCCAATGCAAGTCAATGGGGCAGCATAGTCGGCAGTGAGTGGGGGCCAGGAAAACACCTAGAGTGCCCATTTTAATGTCAAAACCATCCATTCTTCTTAATGAAGCTTGTCAAGCGTAATTTACCTTATAATAATTGGAAGGCATTTGAAATTGGGGGTCATTTGGCTAAAGTTGTGGTGGGTAGGGCTGGTTCAAGTAATTAGTGGGCCCAGGAAATCTGGACCACGTCACGGCAGTGGAGCAGGGAGAGGTAAGTATTTCAACTTTGCAAGTGCTGTGAACCTGAGCAAGCAGGGGGGCCCACTCGTTGGCATTGGCACTGGCACAGGGCCCCTCAAAGTACAGCGGTGTGTTTGCACGGCGGGGGCGCCTCCCACCGGCAGCAACACTTTTGCGTACTATGAGAGGCCCTGTGCCAGTGACGTCGCCAACTAGTATTCCTCCCCCCACCTGACGAAGGAACCAGCACTTTCATCTGCACCTTCCTCTTTGTCCCCGTGTAAGGTGGTATGGTATGCGGGAATAGCAACCTGCCTTTCAGCAGGGTCACAATGTTGTTGTGTAGCGTGCACGGGGAATGTTGCGTTATGGGTCAATGTACCAGCAGACTCATCTATCACTGGCTGGGCAATGGGCAGGATGAGGAGGAAACACAGATATAGGCCCAAAGAATAAAGTTGGCTAAATGCAGTTCAAAATTGGTAACACAGGAATAACCAGGGGGCATTGCAGTGGAGGACAACTGGAATGAGAGGCTGACACAGAGAGTAGGCCCAAATCAGTAAGTAGTCGAAATGCAGTTCAAAATTGGCAACCGTAGTAAACAGGCGGCACAGCTTTGTTCAGTGGAGGAGAACAGCAAGGAGTGGCAGACACCGATAGTAGGCCCCAACCCAACTAGTAGGCCAAATGCAGTCTAACATTAACAACTACTTAACGAGTGCCTGAAAACGGAATTTCAGGACAGGAAACCAAGAGAACAGCAAGGAGCGGCAGACACTGTTAGTAGGCCCCAAACCAACTAGTACGCCAAATGCAGTTGTTCCATTTAACCACAATTTAACGAGAGCCTGAAGATAGAAGCTCAGGAAAGGCAACCTGGAGAACACCTTGGAGTGGAACACACCATCTCTCTCCACCCCATACCCATTTTGTAGGCCTAATGCAGTGTAGTTTTCTACAACTACTAAACGAGAGTCGGAAGACCGAAGCAATGGCAAGGAAACCTGGGGAACACCTTGGAGTGTAACACACCATCTCTCTCCACCCGATACCCATTTTGTAGGCCTAATGCAGTGTAGTTTTCTACAACTACTAAACGAGAGTTGGAAGACCGAAGCAATGGCAAGGAAACCTGGGGAACACCTTGGAGTGTAACACACCATCTCTCTCCACCCGATACCCATTTTGTAGGCCTAATGCAGTGTAGTTTTCTACAACTACTAAACGAGAGTCGGAAGACCGAAGCAATGGCAAGGAAACCTGGGGAACACCTTGGAGTGTAACACACCATCTCTCTCCACCCGATACCCATTTTGTAGGCCTAATGCAGTGTAGTTTTCTACAACTACTAAACGAGAGTCGGAAGACCGAAGCAATGGCAAGGAAACCTGGGGAACACCTTGGAGTGTAACACACCATCTCTCTCCACCCGATACCCATTTTGTAGGCCTAATGCAGTGTAGTTTTCTACAACTACTAAACGAGAGTCGGAAGACCGAAGCAATGGCAAGGAAACCTGGGGAACACCTTGGAGTGTAACACACCATCTCTCTCCACCCGATACCCATTTTGTAGGCCTAATGCAGTGTAGTTTTCTACAACTACTAAACGAGAGTCGGAAGACCGAAGCAATGGCAAGGAAACCTGGGGAACACCTTGGAGTGTAACACACCATCTCTCTCCACCCGATACCCATTTTGTAGGCCTAATGCAGTGTAGTTTTCTACAACTACTAAACGAGAGTCGGAAGACCGAAGCAATGGCAAGGAAACCTGGGGAACACCTTGGAGTGTAACACACCATCTCTCTCCACCCCATACCCAATTTGTAGGCCTAATGCAGCCTACTTTCCGACAACTACTAAACGAGAGCATGAAGATCGAAGCTCAGGAAAGGCAACCTGGGGAACACCTTGGAGTGTAACACACCCTCTCTCTACACCACGGAAGGGCTGATTCTTAGGAAGTAAGGCTGTCGGAAAGAAGCAGGGCGCGTCCGAGGGTGATTATATTCTTATTAGGTATATACTCACCCTCGGACGCGCCCTGCTTCTTTATTTGTAATGAATGTTTATTTGCAATGTGGTTTTGACTTACTCTATTTTTTTGGTAAATAATGATTTTATTATTTTCATTGTTTTGCATCTTCTTGGCAATAATATAAAGAAGACGCGACAGGACAACACTCGGTGGATGCCATATCTGTGTTTTAAATTGAAAAAAACTTTCAGTTAACTACTTGCAGGAGAAAGTTATTGTAGCTGGTGGCCATTTTTAGTACTGTACCAGATTTTTGTTGTATGTGTTTGTTTTTAATGTTAAAATGTCTGCATTTGATATCTCTCCAGTATTTTCTTTTTTATAAGCAAAATACTTATTTTTATATTTTCTGATGTTGGTTCAAGGGGCACACAGGCAGCAGTAGACAGGTCAGTGGAGGCCTAGTGGAAGGAGGGACCGCAGACAGGCTTTGAAGGCCTAACATAATAAATTGGGCTGGCTGTAGGCAATTTAAAATTGGTTCCAGGGGAACACGGGCAGCAGTGGCCTGGTCAGTGTAGTAGTAGTGGAAAGAACGGGCCGCAGACAGGCTTCGAAGGCCTAACATAACAAAAATTGGGATGTAGGCAATTTACAATTGGTTCCAGGGGAACACGGACAGCAGTAGACAGGTCAGTGGAGGCCTAGTGGAAGGAGGGACCGCAGACAGGCTTCGAAGCCCTAACATAATAAATTGGGCTGGCTGTAGGCAATTTAAAATTGGTTCCAGGGGAACACGGGCGGCAGTAGACAGGTCAGTGGAGGCCTAGTGGAAGGAGGGACCGCAGACAGGCTTCAAAGCCCTAACATAATAAATTGGGCTGGCTGTAGGCAATTTAAAATTGTTCCAGGGGAACACGGGCAGCAGTAGACAGGTCAGTGGAGGCCTAGTGGAAGGAGGGACCACAGACTGGCTTCGAAGCCCTAACATAATAAATTGGGCTGGCTGTAGGCAATTTAAAATTGGTTCCAGGGGAACACGGGCAGCAGTAGACAGGTCAGTGGAGGCCTAGTGGAAGGAGGGACCGCAGACAGGCTTCAAAGCCCTAACATAATAAATTGGGCTGGCTGTAGGCAATTTAAAATTGGTTCCAGGGGAACACGGGCAGCAGTAGACAGGTCAGTGGAGGCCTAGTGGAAGGAGTGACCGCAGACAGGCTTCGAAGGCCTAACATAAGAAAAATGTCAATACAATGGTATTGACAGTGCCAGGCATTGAAGGATGTCAGCGCATAGACTAAACATTGGTGGAGCTATGAGAGAAAATTTTGCAAGTCTTAGAGCACTGTTTGACCTGGGGGGGGACTGTCTTGTGGCCGGCGGTACAGGCCCAGGGCCCCTCATATTACAACGGTGTGTCTGACGTTGGGTGCGCACCACCACCGCCAGACACTTTATTGTACTATGAGGGACCTAGTGGCAGTGCCGTCGACCAAAAGCGGGCACACCCACCTCTTCAGACAAACAGTACTCTCACGGGTGCTGGCGCCAAGTGGCGATACCACGGCCCCGTGTGGGGACTTTGGCCATTTCGGGAGGTGTTAACATGTTGGATGCTGGACAATCAGGTGCTGCAAATTACGAGATTGGAAAAGTCGTTCAGAATAGTCCACAGGCAAGACCTTTACATAGGAAAGCTAGGTGTCAGCCGGGCAAGGTGGGGCAAAATATTTCGAAATCCAGTTGTGGTTCATTTTAATGAAGGTTAGATCATCTACATTTTGGGTAGCCAGACGAGTCCTTTTTTCTGTTAGTATTGAACCTGCAGCACTGAATACTCTTTCTGATAGGACACTAGCTGCCGGGCAAGCAAGCTCCTGCAATGCATATTCTGCCAATTCTGGCCAGGTGTCTAATTTTGATGCCCAGTAATCAAATGGGAATGACGGTTGAGGGAGAACGTCGATAAGGGATGAAAAATAGTTAGTAACCATACTGGACAAATGTTGTCTTCTGTCACTTTGAATTGATGCTGCAGTACCTGTCCTGTCTGCGGTCATAGCAAAATCACTCCACAACCTGGTCAGAAAACCCCTCTGGCCAACGCCACTTCTGATTTCTGCCCCTCTAACACCTCTGGTCTGCTGGCCCCTGCAGCTCGTGTTAGAACGATCACGGGCGCTGTGTGCAGGGAATGCCAGAAGCAAACGGTCAATAAGAGTTGATTGTTTGGTTGCTAATATTAGTTCCAAGTTCTCATGTGGCATTATATTTTGCAATTTGCCTTTATAGCGAGGATCAAGGAGGCAGGCCAACCAGTAATCATCATCGTTCATCATTTTTGTTATGCGTGTGTCCCTTTTGAGGATACGTAAGGCATAATCCGCCATGTGGCCCAAAGTTCCAGTTCTCAAATCTGTGGTTGTGCTTGGTTGAGGGGCAGTTTCAGGCAAATCCACGTCACTTGTGTCCCTCCAAAAACCAGAACCCGGCCTTGCCGCGCCAACAATTTCCACTGGCCCCGGAAAAGCTTCCTCATTAAAAATATAATCATCCCCATCATCCTCCTCGTCCTCCTCCTCCTGTTCGCCCGCTACCTCGTCCTGTACACTGCCCTGGCCAGACAATGGCTGACTATCATCAAGGCTTTCCTCTTCCTCAGCTGCAGACGCCTGATCCTTTATGTGCGTCAAACTTTGCATCAGCAGACGCATTAGGGGGATGCTCATGCTTATTATGGCATTGTTTGCACTAACCAGCCGTGTGCATTCCTCAAAACACTGAAGGACTTGACACATGTCTTGAATCTTCGACCACTGCACACCTGACAACTCCATGTCTGCCATCCTACTGCCTGCCCGTGTATGTGTATCCTCCCACAAAAACATAACAGCCAGCCTCTGTTCACACAGTCTCTGAAGCATGTGCAGTGTTGAGTTCCACCTTGTTGCAACGTCTATGATTAGGCGATGCTGGGGAAGGTTCAAAGAACGCTGATAGGTCTGCATACGGCTGGAGTGTACGGGCGAACGGCGGATATGTGAGCAAAGTCCACGCACTTTGAGGAGCAGGTCGGATAACCCCGGATAACTTTTCAGGAAGCACTGCACCACCAGGTTTAAGGTGTGAGCCAGGCAAGGAATGTGTTTCAGTTGGGAAAGGGAGATGGCAGCCATGAAATTCCTTCCGTTATCACTCACTACCTTGCCTGCCTCAAGATCTACAGTGCCCAGCCACGACTGCGTTTCTTTCTGCAAGAACTCGGACAGAACTTCAGCGGTGTGTCTGTTGTCGCCCAAACACTTCATAGCCAATACAGCCTGCTGACGTTTGCCAGTAGCTGCCCCATAATGGGAGACCTGGTGTGCAACAGTGGCAGCTGCGGATGGAGTGGTTGTGCGACTGCGGTCTGTGGACGAGGTCTCGCTTCTGCAGGAGGACGAGGAGGAGGAGGAGGGGGTGCGAACGGCTACAGCCAACTGTTTCCTAGACCGTGGGCTAGGCAGAACTGTCCCAAACTTGCTGTCCCCTGTGGACCCTGCATCCACCACATTTACCCAGTGTGCCGTGATGGACACGTAACGTCCCTGGCCATGCCTACTGGTCCATGCATCTGTTGTCAGGTGCACCTTTGTGCTCACAGATTGCCTGAGTGCATGGACAATGCACTCTTTAACATGCTGGTGGAGGGCTGGGATGGCTTTTCTGGAAAAAAAGTGTCGACTGGGTAGCTCGTAGCGTGGTACAGCGTAGTCCATCAGGGCTTTGAAAGCTTCGCTTTCAACTAACCGGTAGGGCATCATCTCTAACGAGATTAGTCTAGCTATGTGGGCGTTCAAACCCTGTGTACGCGGATGCGAGGCTAAGTACTTCCTTTTTCTAACCATAGTCTCATGTAGGCTGAGCTGGACTGGAGAGCTGGAGATCGTGGAACTAGCGGGGGTGCCAGTGGACATGGCAGACTGAGAGACGGTGGGAGATGGTATTGTTGCCGCCGGTGCCCTAGATGCAGTGTTTCCTACTACGAAACTGGTGATTCCCTGACCCTGACTGCTTTGGCCTGGCAAAGAAACCTGCACAGATACTGCAGGTGGTGCAGAAAATGGTGGCCCTACACTGCCGGAAGGGATGTTGCGTTGATGACTAGCTTCATTGGCCGAGGGTGCTACAACCTTAAGGGACGTTTGGTAGTTAGTCCAAGCTTGCAAATGCATGGTGGTTAAATGTCTATGCATGCAACTTGTATTGAGACTTTTCAGATTCTGCCCTCTGCTTAAGGTAGTTGAACATTTTTGACAGATGACTTTGCACTGATCAATTGGATGTTGTTTAAAAAAATGCCAGACTGCACTCTTTATAGCATCGGATACCTTTTCAGGCATTGCAGACTGAGCTTTAACCGGATGGCCACGCTGTCCTCCAACAGGTTTTGACTTTGCCACGCGTTTTGGGCAAGATACGGGCCCGGCAGATGGAACCTGTTGCGATGTTGATGCCTGCTGCGGCCCCTCCTCCTCCGCTTCAGAACTGCTGCCGCCTGCAACCTGTTCCCCCAATGGCTGCCAATCGGGGTCAAGAACTGGGTCATCTATTACCTCTTCTTGTAGCTCGTGTGCAACTTCGTCTGTGTCACCGTGTCGGTCGGTGGTATAACGTTCGTGATGGGGCAACATAGTCTCATCAGGGTCTGATTCTTGATCAGCACCCTGCGAGGGCAATGTTGTGGTCTGAGTCAAAGGACCAGCATAGTAGTCTGGCTGTGGCTGTGCATCAGTGCTCTCCATGTCAGATTCAACTTGTAATGGGCATGGACTGTTAACTGCTTCACTTTCTAAGCCAGGGACGGTATGTGTAAAGAGCTCCATGGAGTAACCCGTTGTGTCGCCTGCTGCATTCTTCTCTGTTGTTGTTTTTGCTGAAGAGGACAAGGAAGCGACTTGTCCCTGACCGTGAACATCCACTAACGACGCGCTGCTTTTACTTTTACCAGTTTCACGAGAGGAGGCAAAAGAGCTAGAGGCTGAGTCAGCAAGATAAGCCAAAACTTGCTCTTGCTGCTCCGGCTTTAAAAGCGGTTTTCCTACTCCCAGAAAAGGGAGCGTTCGAGGCCTTGTGTAGCCAGACGACGAACCTGGCTCCACAGCTCCCGACTTAGGTGCAATATTTTTTTTCCCACGACCACCTGATGCTCCACCACTACCACTACCCTCATTACCAGCTGACAATGAACGCCCCCGGCCACGACCTCTTCCACCAGACTTCCTCATTGTTTTAAAAACGTTACCAAACTAACGGTATTTGTTGCTGTCACACAACTTACACGGTGAGCTATAACTTCAGTATGATTTAGCTACCCCTTTACAGGTGGGTGAGACCACAACGAAAATCAGGCACAATGTTACACACTCTGTTGTTGGTGGCAACAAATGAGAGAGATGCCACACACGCAGGACTGTCACTGAAGCGCAAATGTAAATATTAATCTCCCACTGATTTGTTTTTTTTTTTTTAAAAGGGAGACTTTAGAAAAAAAATAATAATAAAAAAAAATGATTTTTTAAGGAAGAATTTATAAACCAAATAAAATGAAATGATTGTTTCAGGGAGAATTTAGAAAACAAATAAAAAAAAATAGGCTTTCTATGGCCCACTGAGTGAGAGAGGACGCACACAGGAGTCAGGAGTGGCACACAAGCCCAGAGGCCAATATTTATCTCCCACTGATTGATTTAGTGATTTTTTCAGGTAGATTTTGGAACCCAAATCAAGCAAAAAAATTAATAGGCTTTCTATGGCCCACAATTGGAGAGAGAGAGAGAGAGATGGCACACCCAGGAGTCAAGACTGGCACACAAGCAGAAAGGGCAATATTAATCTCCCACTGATTTGATTTTTTTTTTTTTTTCAGGGAGACTTTAGAAAAAAAAAATACAAAAAAATGAATTTTTCAGGAAGAATTTAGAAACAAAATAAAATAAAATGATTGTTTCAGGGAGAATTTAGAAAACAAATAAAAAAAATAGGCTTTGTAGGGCCCACTGAGTGAGAGAGGACGCACACAGGAGTCAGGAGTGGCACACAAGCCCAGAGGCCAATATTTATCTCCCACTGATTGATTTAGTGATTTTTTTAGGTAGATTTTGGAACCCAAATCAAGCAAAAAAATTAATAGGCTTTCTATGGCCCACAATTGGAGAGAGAGAGAGATGGCACACCCAGGAGTCAAGACTGGCACACAAGCAGAAAGGGCAATGTTAATCTCCCACTGATTTGATTTTTTTTTTTTTTCAGGGAGACTTTAGAAAAAAAATACAAAAAAATGAATTTATCAGGAAGAATTTAGAAACAAAATAAAATAAAATGATTGTTTCAGGGAGAATTTAGAAAACAAATAAAAAATAAATAGGCTTTGTAGGGCCCACTGAGTGAGAGAGGACGCACACAGGAGTCAAGAGTGGCACACAAGCCCAGAGGCCAATATTTATCTCCCACTGATTGATTTAGTGATTTTTTCAGGTAGATTTTGGAACCCAAATCAAGCAAAAAAATTAATAGGCTTTCTATGGCCCACAATTGGAGAGAGAGAGAGATGGCACACCCAGGAGTCAAGACTGGCACACAAGCAGAAAGGGCAATATTAATCTCCCACTGATTTGATTTTTTTTTTTTTTTTCAGGGAGACTTTAGAAAAAAAAATACAAAAAAATGAATTTTTCAGGAAGAATTTAGAAACAAAATAAAATAAAATGATTGTTTCAGGGAGAATTTAGAAAACAAATAAAAAAAAAATAGGCTTTGTAGGGCCCACTGAGTGAGAGAGGACGCACACAGGAGTCAGGAGTGGCACACAAGCCCAGAGGCCAATATTTATCTCCCACTGATTGATTTAGTGATTTTTTCAGGTAGATTTTGGAACCCAAATCAAGCAAAAAAATTAATAGGCTTTCTATGGCCCACAATTGGAGAGAGAGAGATGGCACACCCAGGAGTCAAGACTGGCACACAAGCAGAAAGGGCAATACTAATCTCCCACTGATTTGATTTTTTTTTTTTTCAGGGAGACTTTAGAAAAAAAAATACAAAAAAATGAATTTTTCAGGAAGAATTTAGAAACAAAATAAAATAAAATGATTGTTTCAGGGAGAATTTAGAAAACAAATAAAAAATAAATAGGCTTTGTAGGGCCCACTGAGTGAGAGAGGACGCACACAGGAGTCAGGAGTGGCACACAAGCCCAGAGGCCAATATTTATCTCCCACTGATTGATTTAGTGATTTTTTCAGGTAGATTTTGGAACCCAAATCAAGCAAAAAAATTAATAGGCTTTCTATGGCCCACAATTGGAGAGAGATAGAGATGGCACACCCAGGAGTCAAGACTGGCACACAAGCAGAAAGGACAATATTAATCTCCCACTGATTTGATTTTTTTTTTTTTTCAGGGAGACTTTAGAAAAAAAAATACAAAAAAATGAATTTTTCAGGAAGAATTTAGAAACAAAATAAAATAAAATGATTGTTTCAGGGAGAATTTAGAAAACAAATAAAAAAAAAATAGGCTTCGTAGGGCCCACTGAGTGAGAGAGGACGCACACAGGAGTCAGGAGTGGCACACAAGCCCAGAGGCCAATATTTATCTCCCACTGATTGATTTAGTGATTTTTTCAGGTAGATTTTGGAACCCAAATCAAGCAAAAAAATTAATAGGCTTTCTATGGCCCACAATTGGAGAGAGAGAGAGATGGCACACCCAGGAGTCAAGACTGGCACACAAGCAGAAAGGGCAATGTTAATCTCCCACTGATTTGATTTTTTTTTTTTTTCAGGGAGACTTTAGAAAAAAAATACAAAAAAATGAATTTATCAGGAAGAATTTAGAAACAAAATAAAATAAAATGATTGTTTCAGGGAGAATTTAGAAAACAAATAAAAAATAAATAGGCTTTGTAGGGCCCACTGAGTGAGAGAGGACGCACACAGGAGTCAAGAGTGGCACACAAGCCCAGAGGCCAATATTTATCTCCCACTGATTGATTTAGTGATTTTTTCAGGTAGATTTTGGAACCCAAATCAAGCAAAAAAATTAATAGGCTTTCTATGGCCCACAATTGGAGAGAGAGAGAGATGGCACACCCAGGAGTCAAGACTGGCACACAAGCAGAAAGGGCAATATTAATCTCCCACTGATTTGATTTTTTTTTTTTTTTTTCAGGGAGACTTTAGAAAAAAAAATACAAAAAAATGAATTTTTCAGGAAGAATTTAGAAACAAAATAAAATAAAATGATTGTTTCAGGGAGAATTTAGAAAACAAATAAAAAAAAAATAGGCTTTGTAGGGCCCACTGAGTGAGAGAGGACGCACACAGGAGTCAGGAGTGGCACACAAGCCCAGAGGCCAATATTTATCTCCCACTGATTGATTTAGTGATTTTTTCAGGTAGATTTTGGAACCCAAATCAAGCAAAAAAATTAATAGGCTTTCTATGGCCCACAATTGGAGAGAGAGAGATGGCACACCCAGGAGTCAAGACTGGCACACAAGCAGAAAGGGCAATACTAATCTCCCACTGATTTGATTTTTTTTTTTTTCAGGGAGACTTTAGAAAAAAAAATACAAAAAAATGAATTTTTCAGGAAGAATTTAGAAACAAAATAAAATAAAATGATTGTTTCAGGGAGAATTTAGAAAACAAATAAAAAATAAATAGGCTTTGTAGGGCCCACTGAGTGAGAGAGGACGCACACAGGAGTCAGGAGTGGCACACAAGCCCAGAGGCCAATATTTATCTCCCACTGATTGATTTAGTGATTTTTTCAGGTAGATTTTGGAACCCAAATCAAGCAAAAAAATTAATAGGCTTTCTATGGCCCACAATTGGAGAGAGATAGAGATGGCACACCCAGGAGTCAAGACTGGCACACAAGCAGAAAGGACAATATTAATCTCCCACTGATTTGATTTTTTTTTTTTTTTCAGGGAGACTTTAGAAAAAAAAATACAAAAAAATGAATTTTTCAGGAAGAATTTAGAAACAAAATAAAATAAAATGATTGTTTCAGGGAGAATTTAGAAAACAAATAAAAAAAAAATAGGCTTCGTAGGGCCCACTGAGTGAGAGAGGACGCACACAGGAGTCAGGAGTGGCACACAAGCCCAGAGGCCAATATTTATCTCCCACTGATTGATTTAGTGATTTTTTCAGGTAGATTTTGGAACCCAAATCAAGCAAAAAAATTAATAGGCTTTCTATGGCCCACAATTGGAGAGAGAGAGATGGCACACCCAGGAGTCAAGACTGGCACACAAGCAGAAAGGGCAATACTAATCTCCCACTGATTTGATTTTTTATTTTTTTTTCAGGGAGACTTTAGAAAAAAAAATACAAAAAAATGAATTTTTCAGGAAGAATTTAGAAACAAAATAAAATAAAATGATTGTTTCAGGGAGAATTTAGAAAACAAATAAAACAAAAAATAGGCTTTCTAGGGCCCACTGAGTGAGAGATGACGCACACAGGAGTCAGGAGTGGCACACAAGCCCAGAGGCCAATATTTATCTCCCACTGATTGATTTATTGATTTTTTCAGGTAGAATTTAGAACCCAAATCAACCCAAAAAATAAATAGGCATTCTATGGCCCACTATTTGTGAGAGAGATGGCACGCTCAGGACTGGCACACAAGCCCAGAGGCCAATATTAATCTCCCACTTTTTTTTTTTTTTTCCAGGGAAAATTTATAAACCCAATAAAAAAAATAATAAATAGGCTTTCTATGGCCCACTATCTGAGAGAGAGAGATGGCATGCTTAGGACTGGCACACAAGCCCAAAGGCCAATATTAATCTCCCACTGATTGATTTATTGATTTTTTCAGGTAGAATTTAGAACCCAAATCAACCAAAAAAATAAATAGGCTTTCTATGGCCCACTATTTGTGAGAGAGATGGCACGCTCAGGACTGGCGCACAAGCCCAGAGGCCAATATTAATCTCCCACTTTTTTTTTTTTTTTCCAGGGAAAATTTATAAACCCAATAAAAAAAATAATAAATAGGCTTTCTATGGCCCACTATCTGAGAGAGAGAGATGGCACGCTTAGGACTGGCACACAAGCCCAAAGGCCAATATTAATCTCCCACTGATTGATTTATTTATTTTTTCAGGTAGAATTTAGAACCCAAATCAAGCAAAAAAATAAATAGGCTTTCTATGGCCCACTGAGTGAGAGATGGCACACACAGGAGTCAGGAGTGGCACACAAGCCCTGAGGCCAATATTTTTCTCCCACTGATTGATGTTGTGATTTTTTCAGGTAGATTTTGGAACCCAAATCAAGCAAAAAAATAAATAGGCTTTCTATGGCCCACTGAGTGAGAGATGGCACACACAGGAGTAAGGAGTGGCACACAAGCCCTGAGGCCAATATTTTTCTCCCACTGATTGATGTAGTGATTTTTTCAGGTAGATTTTAGAACCCAAATCAAGCAAAAAAATAAATAGGCTTTCTATGGCCCACTGAGTGAGAGATGACACAGACAGGGATGGCACTCTAGCAGAAATGCCAATCTTAATCTCCCACAAAAAAAAAAAAAAAAGGAACTGTCCTTCAATTACTATCTCCCTGCAGTAATCTCAGCCAGGTATGGCAGGCAGCAATAAGGAGTGGACTGATGCACAAATTAAATAAAAAGTGTGGACAAACAAACAAGATAGCTGTGCAGAAAGGAAGGAACAAGAGGATTTGTGCTTTGAAAAAAGCAGTTGGTTTGCACAGCGGCGTACACACAGCAATGCAGCTATCAGGGAGCCTTCTAGGGCAGCCCAATGAGCTACAGCGCTGAGGAAAAAAAAAAAAATGTAGCTTCCACTGTCCCTGCACACCAAAGGTGGTGTTGGGCTGTGGAAATCGCTACAACACAAGCGGTTTGGTGGTTAATGGACCCTGCCTAACGCTATCCCTGCTTCTGACGAAGCGGCAGCAACCTCTCCCTAAGCTCAGATCAGCAGCAGTAACATGGCGGTCGGCGGGAACGCCCCTTTATAGCCCCTGTGACGCCGCGGACAGCAAGCCAATCACTGCAATGCCCTTCTCTAAGATGGTGGGGACCAGGACCTATGTCATCACGCTGCCCACACTCTGCGTTTTCCTTCATTGGCTGAGAAATGGCGCTTTTCGCGTCATTGAAACGCGACTTTGGCGCGAAAGTCGCGTACCGCATGGCCGACCCCGCACAGGGGTCAGATCGGGTTTCATGAAACCCGACTTTGCCAAAAGTCGGCGACTTTTGAAAATGAACGACCCGTTTCGCTCAACCCTACTCAACACTAGTGTTGAGCGATACCTTCCGATATTTGAAAGTATCGGTATCGGATGGTATCGGCCGATACCAACAAAATATCGGATCTCGCCGATACCGATACCCGATACCAATACAAGTCAATGGGACACAAATATCGGAATGTATCCTCGATGGTTCCCAGGGTCTGAAGGAGAGAAAACTCTCCTTCAGGCCCTGGGATCCATATTAATGTAAAAAATAAAGAATAAAAATAAAAAATATGGCTATACTCACCCCTCCGAAGGACCCTGGCTGTCACTGCTGCAAGCGTCCGCCTCCGTTCCTGAGAATTGCAGAGAGTAAAGATAAGATAAGACAAGACCCTGACATTAGAGGCCTCTCAGTTGGCAAGATGGAGGTCAAAGCGGCTGCTTTCGCTGATGACCTTCTACTCTTGACCACTAACCCAAAAACATCCTTCCCTAAGCTTATGGCTCTGTTTGCCGAATTTGGTGAGATCTCTAATTTTAAAATAAACATGAACAAATCAGAAGCTTTAAATGTCTCGGCAAACACCTCAGATATTTCGGTATTGAAAAAAGACACTTCCTTCAATTGGCCCTCAGAAAAATTGAAATACCTCGGAATCTATTTAACGGCGGTCCCCACTTCCCTATACAAATATAATTACACCCCCTCCTAGTAAACCTACAAATAGATTTAAAAAGTATGACCTACCATATTTATCCTGGATAGGAAGGACTAATGTCATAAAATCTTATATTTTTCCAAAGATTTTTTACATCATGAACATGGTTCCTTTACCTCTCCCTAACTCATTCTTCCTTTCGGTTAACCAGTTGTATTCTCAATTTGTATGGAAACACAAAAAATCTAGACTTCCTTTAAAAAAATTTTCTTTGCCCTGGGGTAGGGGTGTTCTGGGTCTGCCTGGCTTCAAAACTTATTACAAAGCCATCCACCTTGCCAGATGGATAAACTTATTAAAACCTAACCCAGACAACTTAAACACAAAATTAGAACTTTCTCTGATGGGGAAAGAGGCCGACCTTTACCTCTGGTCATCTGTTACCCCCATAACAAAAACTAGATGATATAACCCACAACCCCTTATCTATTAGGCGTGCCCTTATCCCAAACCATCTTCCTTGTTGTCTCTTTCTTAACAATATTCCGCTTAAAGTTATTCCTTGGCTGACGGACCCTAATTTTGAAGATGCTTTTGGACTCTGGGCATCCCTACCAAATGTCACAATCTCTCAACTTCTCTCCAACCAGATACCCTGCACCGACAATTGGCCGACCAATTCTACAAAACAACCCTAAAATGTCCTTCAGAAGAACCACGTACACCACATCATGACCATATTCAGATTCGAAAGGAGACATTCCTCTGATTGGCTCTGGCTTGAACTTTTGGCTAGACTGAAATCACCAATTATGAGACTGACCTCTAAATTATATGCAAACCTCCTCAAAACACCAACTCAATTTAAACCTCTATACTTCTCTTCCTGGGAGTCGGAGTTGAAGATCTCATTATCCCCCCCAAGAATCTCAACAGGTACTTGCCAACTCTCATGGATTCTCCAGATGCATCTTACTACAATAAAATGCATTCAAAATTCTCTCTAGGTGGTACAGAACCACGGATCGGCTGTTCCATTTAAGATTAACTGATTCCCCACTGTGCTGGAGATGCTCCCAATCCATAGGTACCTTATCACATATTTTTTTGTTTTTGCCCAGGATTATTACAATTCTGGTCTGATATAAACAAATCTTTACACAGTATGGGCCTAATGAATCGAGACCTTACCCCTCAGGATGTCCTGCTCTCTTTTCCCTCTTCTACTTTTAATCCAGGGAGGCATGATTTGCTTCCCATCTTATTGGCAGCTGCAAAACACCTGATTCCTACATGTTGGAGGCAAACAACCCCTCCAACGCTGAAATAATGGACTCTTAAGGTTCAAGACTTGTACTGTTTAGAAGAACTGTCTAGTTAGGAGACTCGCACCCATGAGAAATTCCAAACCTCTTGGCTTCCCTGGATTAAATTTACATCCCTTCCTTCCGGATTTGGATGACCTTCCTCTGATGCACATCTTCACACATCTTAGTTTGTGTCCTGGTATGCTGCTTGACTTATGCTTCTCCTTTACTCCCCCAGACCCTTTGAGTGCGATGCTGTGGTCGAGCCCTCCACTTTGCCATCTGGTGGGTTAGCCCGCTTTAACCATTTATATGAATCTCTTACCTTTCCTCAACCCTCAGTTGCAAAAATTGCCATCTCATGGTCCTACTAGTCACATCTCTTAGCCTTTCACTTCCTTCTACTGTAGTAGCTGGAATTTAAGGCCATTTTCTCTAGACCTGAAAATGTTTTATGTTATTATACTCACTTGTTTTCTCCCAGCAAAGTTTGTGCCGATATTATTTGTCTCATGCATATTTAAGTCTCTATTTCTTGAGTTTAATGCGCATCTGAGATCTGTTTGAGAGTATGTTTTTTTCGATATTTGCTTTACTTGAAATTTTAAATAAAGAATTAAAAAAATAAATAAATAAATAAAATGCAAAGCAAAACATAAAACACAGAAAAAAGTAGTATGTGTCTTATTCGAAGAGTGGAGAAAATAGTCACAAAAAATGCCCCCAAAGGTGGTGAGGTACAAGCAGTACCTAGTGTGCTGGAGACTAGAGCTAAATTATCATCAAGGAGACAAAATTGTGTAAAAATAGAATTACACAGACGGAGGTTAAATAATGAATGCTATGGTGAAAAAAGGATACCGGTGATACAATGAACATAGAAAAAGGTAGTCCATAGAGACCTGGCATAGTGTGTATGGGGTCAGTGTTGGTTCCAACTGGATTATTCAACTGGCCTGGGAGATAAGGGGAATAAGAAGAGGTTAATATTAAAACTCGGATGCATGGTGTTATATTCCAAGATATCAAGAACATAGGTTAAGGTGGCCAGCTCTACTGGTCTACGCTGTCATAGTATTAAACTTATTCAGGAGTAAAGTACAGAATTATTAAATGGTGGTGAACCCAGATAACATAGTGAATGGCAGGATACATACAATGCCTTACAGTAGGAGCCATAGATAGGATAGATACTAATTGTTTTGGGCAATTAAGTTGCTCCAATACATGTCCATATGGAAGTCAAGGCACAAAAGTAATTATGGCAAATAGATATAAGAACACCTGCATTGTCCTGCATGAACCAGGAGGAAAAGCCAGTGCTTACATGGCGCTGGATCATAGTATGCTGCTGCTAAGATTACCTGGATGCAATGGGAGATTCTGTCAGCGCACGTGGAATGCAGCGGAAGTCGCTCAGATCGGAAAAATTCAAAAATCGCCAACTTTCTGCAAAGTCGGGTTTCATGAAACCCGACCTGATCCTAGTGAGGGATCGGCCATGAGGTCGGCGATCTACGCACAAAAGTCACTTTCATATGATGTTTTCAGCGCCATTTTTCAGCCAATGAAGGAGGATGCAGAGTGTGGGCAGCGTGATGACATAGGTCTCGGTCCCCATCTTAGAGAAGGGCATGACAGTGATTGGCTTACTTTCTGCGGCGTCACAGGGGCTACAAAGGGGCGTGCATGCCGACCGCCATCTTACTTCTGCCAATCTTAGCATAGGGAGAGGTTGCTGCAGCTTCATCAGAAGAAGGGATATAGTTAGGGAGGAAAGATTAACCCCCAAACTGCTTGTGCTGTAGCGATTTCCACTGTCCAACACCACCATTTTTTTGCAGGGACAGTGGAGGCTATATTTTTGTGCATCAGCTCTGTAGCTTATTAGGCTGCCTTATAAGGCTCCCTGATAGCTGCATTGCTGTTTGTACGCCGCTGTGCAAACCAACTGCTTTTTTAAAAGCAAAAATCCTGTTACTCCTTTCTGCACAGTTATCTTATTTGTCCACTCTTTTGTGTGCAGCAGTCCTTTTTATTGCTGCCATACTTGTCCTGAGATCATTGTAGGGAGATTGAAATTGTACTACAGTCCTTGTATTTTTTCATATATCTTCCAGCCACTTTCTGCCATCTACATTGTGTTGTTTTATACACTGGGCCTGAGTTTTGGGGCAGTCTCCCCCCAAAAAAGGGAGAATCAAATTCTCACAAAGTGGAAATACTTCAGTCCTGTTAGTTTGTCGTATGTCAGCCAGTCACTTTCTGCCACTTACATTGTGTTGTTTTATGCACTGGGCCTGAGTTTTGGTTCAGTCTCCCCCCAAAAAAGTGAGATTCAAATTCTCACAAAGTGGAAATACTTCAGTCCTGTTAGTTTGTCGTTTGTCAGTTAGCCACTTTCTGCCACTTAGATTGCGTTGTTATATACACTGGGCCTGAGTTTTGGTTCAGTCTCCCAAAAAAAACTGGAGATTCAAATTCTCACAAAGTGGATATACTGCAGTCCTGTTAGTTTGTCGTATATCAGCCAGCCACTTTCTGCCACTTACATTGTGTTTTTTTGTGCACAGGGCCTGAGGTTTGGTTTAGTCTCCCTCTAAAAAAAATTAAATTCAAATTATCACAAAGACGATATATTTCAGTCCTGTTAGTTTGTCCTATATCAGCCAGCCACTTTCTGCCACTTACATTGTGTTGTTTTATGCACAGGGCCTGAGTTTTGGTTCAGTCTACCCCCCAAAAAAACGAGATTCAAATTCTCACAAAGTGATATACTTCAGTCCTGTTAGTTTGTCATATATCAGCCAGCCACTTTCTGCCACTTACATTGTGTTGTTTAATGCACAGGGCCTGAGTTTGGGTTCAGTCTCCAGCCAAAAAAGGGGGATTTAAATTCTCAACTAGTTTATATACACCTTCTACCTTGTTTTACAGTACCATATAACGGTTGTTATTTTGGTTAGATTTCCCAAAAAAGGAGGAAGTCTGGTGGAAGAGCCTGTGGGTGGTGGTTGCCAGCTGGTACTGATGGTGGTGGTGGTGCATCTGGTGGTAGTGGCAAAAGCACATAAGCACCTAAGGCAGGAGGTCAAATTATTTTGTCCCACCTTCCCTGCTGACACGTAGCTTGCCTGAAAAATGTCTTGCTTTTGGCCTCCTGTTATTGACTTCTCGCTGCTGAATGTCCACCATAGGCCATTTTTATACCTCCCTAAATGGGCTGACTCCCCCCACACGGCTGTGGTCACCACCTGGCGCAAGCACCCGTGCGAGTGCTGTTTGCCTGGACAGGTGGATGAGCCCACTCTTGCGCGACGGCACTGGCACAGGGTCCCTCATAGTACAATGAAGTGTCTCTGATAGTGGTGGTGCACAACCAACGTCAGACACACCATCGTAATATGAGGGGCCCTGTGCCAGTACCGCCGCCCACGAGAGAGTGTTCCCCCCTGCTCAAACAGTGCTCTACCACAAATTTGTTGAAATGATAGATGATAGTTAAAATATACAGGGGCCCTGGCCTCCATTTAGACCAGTTAATACTTTGCGCCTACAACCACTGTCTGCTACTCAGCAGAGGAGCCCACCCCTGTACCTAGCTATGCCACCTGTTTATTTATGAACAATTTGTTGGCAGACATTTAGCCCACTTTATTATTTGGGCCTACTAACTGTGTCTGACGCTCATTAGAGTTTTCCTCCACTGACCAAAGCAATGCCGCCTGTTTAGTCCTGTTACCAATTTTGAACTGCATTTAGCCTACTTTATTATTTGGGCCTACTAACTGTGTTTGCCACTCATTACAGTTTTCCTCCACTGAACACAGCAATGCCGCCTGTTTAGTCCTGTTACCAATTTTGAACTGCATTTAGCCTACTTTATTATTTGGGCCTACTAACTGTGTCTGCCACTCATTACAGTTTTCCTCCACTGAACAAAGCAATGCCGCCTGTTTAGTCCTGTTACCAATTTTGAACTACATTTAGCCTACTTTATTATTTGGACCTATATCTGTGCTTCCTCCTCATCCTGCCCATTGCCCAGCCACTGCTAGATGAGTCTGTTGGTACATTGACCCAGACCACTACATTCCCCTTGCAGTCTAAACAGTCAGAATCTGCCCCTGCTGAAAGTCAGGTACCCTTTCCCGCATACTATACCACCTTACATGGAGACAAAGAGGAAGGTGCAGATGAAAGTTCAGGTTCCTTCATCAGGTGGGGGGGCATACTCGTTGGCAACATCACTGGCACAGTGCCCCTCATAGTATGCAAAAGTGTCTCTGGCAGTGGGAGGCGTCACCCGCCGTCAAACACACCGCCGTACTATGAGGGGCCCTGTGCCAGTGCCAACGAGTGCCCCCCTGCTTGCTCAGGATCACAGCACTTGCAAAGTTGAAATACTTACCTCTCCCTGCTCCAACGCTGTGACGTATTCCGCGTTTCCTGGGCCCATGAAAATCTTGAGCCAGCCCTACCCCCCACAACTTTAGCCAAATGACCCCCAGTTTTCAATGCCTAACTATTATTATAAAGTAAATTAAGATTGACAAGCTTAAGTAATAAGAATTGATGTTTTTGGCATTATAATGGGCACTGTAGGTGTTCTCCTGTCCTCCACTCACTGCCGACTTTGATTCTCCATTGACTTGCATTGGGTTTCGTGTTTCAGTCGGCCCCCGACTTTTTGCAATAATCGGACGATTTCACCCTACCAGACTTTTGACAAAGTCTGTTTTTGCGAAACCCGACTCGATCCAAAAAAAGTAAAAGTCGCTCAACTCTACTCCTCAGTTTGACTTTGAAACAGGTCTTTTTAGGACCTTGAGTCACCCATGATAAGGTGCTCCAACTGCTGTCATTGACTCAGGGTTCATCCATGGTCAGCCATTTTGCCATCCACTTCTGGACTTTAGCGTCCAAGCTGAGTGGCTGGATAAAGCCCTCATCCCGGTATTTTCGAGGGGGCTGGCTGACCATGTGAAGAACGCTTTGGCAACTAGGGAGATTCCCGCCACACTGGAGGAGCTCATAGCAGTATCAACTCTCATCGACCTTCATTTTAATGAGCGAAGGTTGGAGCGAGCCCAGTGTAGGCACAGGTTTCGGCTGGCTCCCACCTTCTCCAAACCTCTGGAATCTCTGTTCCAGGCATCCAAGTCACATGAGGCCATGGAGGTGTCACAAGTGGGATCTAAGTCCCAGACTTCTCGTGCACTTAAGGTCTGTCATGTTTGCCTGAAGTCAGGACACCTTGCCTCCAGGTGTTTTCAGCGGTGGGGAATATGTCAGTGTTTAGTGGTAGTCGAAGGAGGTGCACTAGACACGGCTTCGTTTTCCTCCAGATTGTCCTTCACAGAGACAATTTCCATAGGCCCATCCACTCCTATGGTAGAGCTTTGCAGTGGATCCGGGGTGGAGGGCAATTTTGTGTCATCTGCTTTCGCCCAATGACACGCAATACCCCTGGTGAAGCTCACCAAACCTGTGACCGTTCGAGTGGTAAATGGGTCAAAACTACTGCAGCGCCGCAGGGTCCTGGTCATTGCAGTAATATCATTCTCTAAGGGGAGCGATGTTACATTTGGAGGCAATAAAGGAGATCTCTTTACCAGGTATCACAAACCATTCAACACACTTCATACTCCAGTCCATCAGGGGGAGCCATGATCCTATTTATTAGGGCACTCTTTACAATTAGGTAAAAACTGGTGGTCTGGATAGCAAGTTAGTCAAAAGCTGACTGGGCTTCTCCCAGTGAGTTGCTATCTGGGCTCCGCTCAGGTAGTGGGTCCCTGACAGGGGTGGGATCCAGTCAGAGGCCTAGACAGAAGGCCAAGGAGCTGCACCTGCCCCACGTGCGGAAGCAACCTAAGAAAGAGACACGAACAGAGAACTGTATTGTTGAGGGTGAGACATGAAGTCGTAGCAAAAGGAGAGGAAACCAGAAGGAGTTCTGCCCTGCAAAGGCTGCCTCCTTTTGAGTCACAGGATCTGGTAGCCGGAACACCAAGGGAGCAACAGTCCTTTATGCCTTGCTCCAGAGACCGGCAGGACAGTTAATTTCAAGTTACTGATCCGCCCTATACCCAGGAGGCACGGTGCAACTTGTGGGTGCCGTGCATGCTACAGTCCCTGTAAAAAGCCTCAGGCCATCAGTCATATGGGTTTGTTTCTATCCATCTGATGGACAGAGAGAAAGACATAACATCTAGATCATCTACAACAGTTGTGAGGACCTTATGAGAGGCTCAGCATTAAGGAACTACAACACTCAGGTGCTAGAGGAAGGCTACTGATTTCCACCTGGATAAGGGGACTCTGGATTTGCCTCCAAACCGGCCGGACTCTGCCTGCCCTGTGATCTGGTGCTCTGGACTGTGGTTGCTGAAGCCTTCAGTAAAGGTAAAGAGACTGCAACCTTGTGTCCTCGTTCTTCACGGCGCCTTACATCATTCACCAGGCATCATTGGTCACCCTGACCGAATACCACAGGTGGCGTCACGAACATTCCCTTTAAAGACCTTTCCCCTTTTTACAACCGTCCTCCTGAGGGCCACGGACCGGGTCAGCTACCGTGACATCCCCCTTGAGAACCGAAGGACCCTGTACCGAGTACTCCACTGCCCAACGGGGCGCTCCACTACCCTCACAGATTACACACTAAACCATTCCATTCACTCTTTCCATGTCTCCATCTCATCAGGAGATTATTTCCCTACTAGACATTCTCGAGTGAATTGATGAGATCCTGTTTGGGATTCCATGGCTACGCTACCAATCTCCTCATACAGAGTGGTCCTCAGGGAGAATTCTGTGATGGAGTAAATCCTGTGAGGGCAGATGTCAGAGGGAGTGCATTCAGGTTGCTACAACCGAGGTACCCGCAGATCTTTCCTCTCTCCCCAAGCACTATTGGCCCTATGCGGACGTGTTCTCCAAAAGGGCTGCGGAGAACCTTCTGCCTCCGCCCCTATGACTGTCCTATTGACCTCTTGCCTGGTGCACAGCCTTGCCGGGGTCCATTCTATCCGTTATCTCTTCCGGAGATGGAGGCAGTGTCCCAGTATATCCAAGAGAATCTGGCAAGAGGATACATTAGGAAGTCAGTGTCACCTGCAGGGGCTGTGTTCTTCTTCGTGCAGAAGAAGAGTGGAGAACTACATCCATGCATAGACTACAGGGGTCTTAACGCCATCACCGTTAAGAATAAGTACCCACTACCTCTGATATCTGAGCTCCTTGATAGGCTACGGGGAGTAAGGGTATTTACTAAATTAGATCTGCAGGCTGCTTACAAACTGATTCGCATCCGTGAGGGGAACGAATGGAAGACAGCTTTTAAAACCAGGGATGGGCTTTATGAATATCTGGGGATGCCCTTCAGGCTCTGTTACGCCTCAGCCATTTTCCAAGACTTTGTGAATGACATCTTCCGTGATATACTTACCACCTTGGTCGTAGTTAGTGTTGAGCAATACCTTCCGATATTCAGAAGTATCGGTATCAGATTGGATCGGCTGATATCCAAAAAATATCGGATATCGCCGATACCAATACCCGATACCAATGCAAGTCAAAGGGACACAAATATCGGAATGTAACTAAGCCCTTTCTGTCCTTCTACATCCTGTTCTGGAGGGGGGAAAAGTGTGGGTGGTGCGTGAGCGGACACTGTGCGTGTCTGTGTGTGCAGGCGGGGATCTGTACGGGCCTCTTGGGGCTCTGTGTGGGCTGCCGGGGTTTTTTTGCGGGCCTGATAGGGCTCTGTGCGGGCTGTCGGGGGTCTGTACGGGCCTGCCGGGGCTCTGTGCGGGCTACCGGGGCTCTGTGCAGGCTGTCGGTGGTCTGTATGGGCCTGCCGGGGCTCTGTGCAGGCCTGGTGGGGCTCTGTGCGGGCTGCCAGGGGTCTGTTTGTGTGTGCTGGCATCATCCAATGGGACTACAAGTCCCATCAGACGATGCCTGCTACAGTGACAGTGATTGACACATTAGCCAATGATGGGACAGTAGTAGTCCCATCATCCGGCTAATGTGTTGAGTGAAAAAAAACATACTACATACATACTACATACAGTACATTTATACGTTACATGCAATGCATACATATAGACATACAGTAAATTAAACAAAGATTATGCAGCGCCCCAGAGTTCTGGTCGTTGCAGTAATGTCGCTCTGCCACTAAGGGGAGCGATGTTATGTCTGATTGCACGAAAGGAGTTCATCTGACCAGGTATCACAAGCACACACTACACTTCACACTCTGGCCACCAGGGGGAGCAAAAGGCACTATGTACTAGGCCACTCCTCACACTGGTAAAACTGGGGCTTGGATAGGAAGTTAGGACAGAAAGAGCCCGGGAGAGTTCGGGAGAGGACCTGGGAGAGGAGTGGGATCCTGACAATGGCCTAGAAAGAGGACAGATCGTTATGGAGCCGCGCCTGCACTACCTTGCGGCGTCATCTTAAGAAAGGACACAAAGCGAAGTATAGTGTGGGGAAGTGAGAAGCGTGATCACAGCACAAAGGAGATAGAACAGAAGGAGCCGTGCCCCTGAGATCGTGACAACATCCTTCTGAGGCGCGTAGCCGGTGGCCAGAGCACCGAGGAAGTAAGAGACTCTACACATTACTTTGAACCACGGCAAGACAGTTAACTTTAGGTTGGCTGTCTCACTTAAATCACCTAAGCAGACAAAGGAGGCAATTGTGGGAGAGGGGCGACTCTAGGGTCCCGGAAGAACTCCAGGCCTACCTCGTCATACGGGTGCATCCTAGCCATATCATCTGGGGGACGGAGAGAGAAAAGAACATCAGAAACAGACACAACAGTTGTGAGGACTATCCCGTGGTGCTCAGCAGGGAAGGACTACAACACACAGGCGCTAGTTGGTAGGCACTGATTTCCACCTGCAAAGGGAACTCTGGATGTGCCTTCGGACCGGCCGGTCTCAGCCAGCCCTGTTAGCAGTGCTCTGGATTGCGGATCCCTAAGTCTCCAGTAAAGAGGTAAAGAGACTGCAACCCTGTGTCCTCGTTATTCCTTACACCTTGCACCACGCACCAAATCACCACCTTTCATTGGAAGCCCCTTAGCAGGGTCACGGACCGGGTCTAGCCACCGTGACATCCTCAGAACAGAAGAAGAAGAGGCCCGGTACCGAGCTCTGTGTCTGGGGGTGCTCCAACTTGGCGTCACGAAAAGGATGTACTTAAGCCTGAAGAATCAGGTCATGTGTGCCTTGGAACTGTGACTTATTGCAAAGACTGTGTATCGCTATTTGCCGCCAAAAATCCACCATTGCCGCGCCGTGAGGAGCGCGAGGGGAGGAGCCATAGCTTCGTGGGTGGAGCCAGCTGGAAAAGAGCGCGGAGCGGAAGACGTGGTAAGGTGCCGATCCCGGAAGGAGAACCCCGACAGGTTAGCAAGGGGGTAAGAACGGCCATGTCGGATTCCGGAGGAGCGGAGGCGACTCGGGAGCACTTCCAGATTCCGTGATAGATGCAGCCACAGGTCTGGTATCACCGCCGGATGCCGCGGGGCTTGCCGCTCCCATCAACCAGCCGGATGCTGCCGCTGCTTCAACAGCCATAATGCCCTTCTCTATGCCGTACCTACCAGGAACCACCTGGCTCCCGCGATACCCCGGAGAAGCTCATACGTTAACTGACTTTAAAGAGGGGATTTGTAGCCTGCTCGAGTTTTATCCCTTGACGGAGCCTCAGAACGTTCATATGATAACCGGCCAACTCTTTGGAGCGGCATTGAGGGAAGTGAAGTCCTGGCCCGTTGCAGACAAGAAAACTGCGCAACAGGTATTTGCAAAGCTTAAAACCACCTTTGACACCCGCACCGCCACGTAAATTAAATTGACGTTCTATGGGTGCAAGCAGAGGCCGCAGGATAGCTTACGGGACTATGCCCTTAATCTTCAGGAGGTGCTGCGGGCCATCAAGCAAAGTGACCCAAACAGCATGCAAGATGAAGATAAACTCCTGAAGGAGCGGTTCATCAAGGTGCTCCTGTGCAGTAACCAAAGGGCCCAGCTACACTTCCTGGCCATGCAGAATCCAGACCTGACTTTCGCGCAACTCAAAGATAAAGCCATCCAGGCACTAACAGAGCGACAGCCCAGCTGCGCCACACTTCCCAGGCGTCAAGCCCTCACGTACCACCAGGAGGTGGCGCCGAACGCACCCGTCTCCTCCGAGGCTGATGCCCAGATCCTGGAAGATGACTCCCCTGCAGGACTGCGCCTCCAGGTACAGGAACTGACCAGGAGCGTTGCTGCCTTAGCCTGGACCGTCCTGTCCCTACAGGAAGCCCCCAAGGACAAGATCAAGCTGGCTTCCCAACCGGAAGATGTCCCCTGGCAGCGACCAAGGAGAGTTCCATCGACTAGAGGCAGAGACGACAATCGTTTTCATCGGGATGGACGACGTATCTGCCGCCGCTGCCACCAGTTGGGCCATCTTGCAAGGTACTGTCAGTTAAAAGAGCAACTCCTGGGGCCAAGGGCCGACCCCCAGGAGTAGAACGCCCAGGCCCGCAAAATTGGAGAGCCAAATACATCGGTGGCGACCAGTTCTCCCCATCGTGATCGACGGTATCCCCATGAACGCTTTGCTGGACACCGGTTCCCAGGTGACAACTATGCCCTACCTTCTTTATAGACGTTATTGGGAGGACACCGACATTACCCGTGCCCCCGATGATGATTTTACCATAATAGCTAGTAATGGTCAGCCGCTGCCGCAAGTGGGGTATAAAGAGGTCACTATTAAGGTGGGGCGGGTAGAACTGGAGGCCCAGGGAATTGTCATTGTTGATATTGACCGACATGAACGTAACCCCATGATGACCATTGGTACTAATGTCATAGAAAATTGTCTTGCAGAAGTTATTGTCTTGTTGCAGCAAGTAGCAGAGACAGCTGGTTACAGTGAACAACGTTCCTTGCAGAAAGAAATCAGAGCCCTTATGCGGAGACAGCAGGTGGAGCTGACTGGTGGTGAAATTGGCTGGGTCACAGTGAGTGATTCGAGCCAAATTGCAATACCCCCAGGAGTGAAATGTTAATATGGTGTTGGGCATCCATAGGCCTCGGGGGTAAAGACTATCAGGCCCTGGTAGAACCCGTGTATTCGGATAATAGGCCTACCATCCTGACAGCCAGAGGAGTGGTTGACGTCCGCAAGGGGAGGGTACCAGTATGTGTCCTTAACCGCGGGGAGGAAGAAGTCCACCTATCCAAATATGTCACACTTGCCAAGCTGTTTACTATTAATAATAGCGTGATACAGGCACCCAGGCCCTTGGCTCCGTCCAAACCGGCGGAGGACAACGGCTCTGCAGAGCAATCGAAAGATTGGTGTCAAGAATTACATGTGGACCCAATCAATGAAGAGAAAAAAGTATTGCTGCACAGCCTGAATGTAACGTACTGGTAAGAACACAGTCACTTGTGGGTGTAGGGCTTCAGTAACTGGAGGTGCTCGCATACGAAAAAACAAACAATCCAGTATAAATATAAAAAAAGAAGAACTGCGGCAGCACTCACCAGATAGCGTAGATCAAACCTTTATTGAAGGTAAAAAATCCATCATGACGTGTTCACGGCTCGGGGGAGTGCGGACATAGTGGAAGTGAGCAGGGGAAGACAACAGCTGTTTCGCGCTCTACCAGCGCTTCTACAGGTCTAGCAAACTGGGAAGTGACCCCGGCTGAAGTAGGTGAGTCACAAATGGACCCTCCCACTCAAACCATGCACACCAGATCCAGTAATTGCCAGGTACACCTTTGTGAAAAGACAAACACATGACTATATCAATTACATCATGTTACAAAACACATTTACAATAAAAACAAACGTACAGAAGACACCTGGATAAAATTAGTACAACCAATAAGAGGACCAACTGATGAAAAATCATCTTTCCCTATAAAATAGTCTGAAACTAATCCAAAATAATTATAAGCATTACAAGGGATAATAATGAACCTGAATACAAAGGACAACCTTCCTCCTGACTAGCCTAATTTCAACGAATCTTCTATGAAAACAACATAGTCCGTCCTGCATGAGATGAATTGTTGAACTGTGTGTTGTACTGGACCCACACTAATAGTACGCCCAGTAATATGACAACTGCAATAGGCGTAGGCATTGGCACATTTTAGAACGAGATAAAGATCTTGCGGGGAAGGCTGTAGGGGGTCCTTTGATCTCTAACAGAAGGAGCACTCGGATCAGGGATATATTGGTCCATAATCGGTTGTCAGATACACGGTCTAATTGGTTGGAACAATTGCCTCCTAAAGGCGATTTTCGTTGCGGCCATTGCAACTATTGCAGTTGTCATATTACTGGGCGTACTATTAGTGTGGGTCCGGTACAACACACAGTTCAACAATTCATCTCATGCAGGACGGACTATGTTGTTTACGTCATTTTCTGTCCTTGCAGGAGATTTTATGTGGGAAAAACTAAACGCCCGATGTTTGTGCGCTTTAGAGAGCACCTTAGATCTATCCGTACAGGTAAGGGGGTACCTCGGCTGATTGACCATGTTAGGGACACACATGATGGTAAGTCTGAGGTCCTCACTTTTGCGGGGATAGAGAGGGTTAAATTACCTGCTCGAGGTGGTGACCTCCATAGACTTCTCCTGAGATGTGAAGCATGGTGGATCCTACAGACACAAGCAGCAGGTGCTGCCGGGCTGAATGAAAGAACTGACCTGTCGGTGTTCTTATGATTGGTGCCGTATATTGCTACTTTGCTGGAAAAAGGTGTTTGTTTTTTTATGTTTTTTTTTTTCCTGCTACCATATGCATAGTGTCTCTGCGCAGCATTTTCATAGAAGATTCGTTGAAATTAGGCTAGTCAGGAGGAAGGTTGTCCTTTGTATTCAGGTTCATTATTATCCCTTGTAATGCTTATAATTATTTTGGATTAGTTTCAGACTATTTTATAGGGAAAGATGATTTTTCATCAGTTGGTCCTCTTATTGGTTGTACTAATTTTATCCAGGTGTCTTCTGTACGTTTGTTTTTATTGTAAATGTGTTTTGTAACATGATGTAATTGATATAGTCATGTGTTTGTCTTTTCACAAATGTGTACCTGGCAATTACTGGATCTGGTGTGCATGGTTTGAGTGGGAGGATCCATTTGTGACTCACCTACTTCAGCCGGCGTCACTTCCCAGTTTGCTAGACCTGTAGAAGCGCTGGTAGAGCGCGAAACAGCTGTTGTCTTCCCCTGCTCACTTCCACTATGTCCGCACTCCCCCGAGCCGTGAACACGTCATGATGGATTTTTTACCTTCAATAAAGGTTTGATCTACGCTATCTGGTGAGTGCTGCCGCAGTTTTTCTTTTTTCATAATTACATGTGGACACTGATTCTACTCCATCTCACCAGATACAGGGGGCCTACAGGGTGGTTCACGAGTATGAGTGGATATTCAGCAAACACCCCCTTGATTTTAGGCGGGTAAAAGGGATTCAACATCACATCCCCACAGGAGATCACCCACCCGTAAAAGAAATATACTGTCCTGTACCCCCAGCTCATTATCAGTGTGCCAAGGACATGTTGCGAGAGATGAAGGAGGCTGGGGTAGTGAGAGACAGCTGTAGCCCCTGGGCAGCTTCATTAGTCCTCGTTAGGAAGAAAGATGGCACCATGAGGATGTGTGTGGATTATAGGCAATTAAACCGCATTACACATAAGGACGCATACCCCCTGCCTAGGATAGAGGAGTCCTTGGCTGCGTTAAAGTCTGCTAATTACTTCTCTACCTTGGATCTCACCAGTGGGTACTGGCAGGTTCCCGTGGCAGAGGCGGACAAAGAAAAGACAGCCTTCACGTCGCCGATGGGTCTCTGCGAGTTCAACTACATGCCCTTCGGATTGTGCAACACCCCGGGGACATTCCAGAGGATGATGGAGTGCTGTTTGGGACACAAGAACTTTGAGACCATGCTGCTATATCTGGACGATGTCATTGTCTTCTCTAAGACCTATGAAAACCATTTGAAGCACCTGGCCGAAGTATTTGAAGCGCTGTCCAACTTCGGCTTAAAGGTGAAACTGTCCAAATGCCATCCAAAGTACAGTACCTGGGCCATGTGGTGAGTGCCGAAGGAGTGGCCCCAGACCCCGACAAGGTCACGGTGATCAAGGACTGGCGGCAGCCCGGTAACCTTCATGAAGTCCGGCAGTTCCTCGGGTTGGTGGGCTACTACCGGAGGTTTATCAAGGACTTCACCAAGAAAGCTGCGCCGTTGCAAGACCTGTTGGTGGGCCAGCCCAAGAAACCCAAGGGTAAGAATATCCCATTGGATTGGAACGACGGACTGGAAGGATCGTTCACTTGCTTAAAATTGGCACTGACGGGAGAAGAAGTACTAGCCTACCCTGAATACGACCAACTGTTTGTATTGTATACGGATGCCAGCAACGTGGGGCTGGGAGCTGTGCTGTCCCAGGTCCAGAAGGGCAAGGAACGAGTCATCTCTGGATTGCGGATCCCTAAGTCTCCAGTAAAGAGGTAAAGAGACTGCAACCCTGTGTCCTCGTTATTCCTTGCACCTTACACGACGCAACAAACCACCACCTTTCATTGGACGCCCCTTAGCAGGGTCACGGACCAGGTCTAGCCACTGTGACATCCTCAGAACAGAAGAAGAAGAGGCCCGGTACCGAGTACCCCGTGGCCCTGTGTCTGGGGGCACTCCGATTACATACTCACCAACACTTGTCACTTGTTCCCCGAAGCCAGTGTCACCTGTAAAAAATATTAAAATAACAAACAATATACTCCCTGTCCGCAGAAATCCACGAGTGTCTCACAACAATCTCCCGTGGAGAACGGCAGCATCAGCTGATGCGACCGCTCTCCAGGGGCTCCAGAAACACAATGACGGGAGGAAGGTATCCTTCCGCACTGTATTCCTCCGACGCTGTAAAAAAATAGTCCCTAGTCTCACTTTTGGCATTGCTGTGTGAGAAATTTTCCCACACAGCTATTGCCATAAAGTGAGACTTTGAACTATAGTAACCTCAGTGATGCACTGCAGTTGCCATTGTCTCCAGTCAGTGTGTCACTGAGGGTCCTATAGAGCAGTGACATCAACCGATATCACTGTTCTATAGGGGAAATCGTCGTGTGACACTAGTTATTACTTGGACTACGGCGGACAGGTAGTATACGGTTTATTATTTTACGTTTTTGCAGGCGCTGAAGTATGGTAAGTATGGTTAAATGAAAAATATTAAAATACTTTTTTCCTAATATGTGCGTGTTTTATTAACCCTTTATTACTATTGGATTAATAATGGATAGGTGTCTTATTGACGCCTTTCCGTTATTAACCCGGCTTAATGTCACCTTACAATAGCAAGGTGACATTAACCCCTTATTACCCCATATCCCACCACTACACGGGAGTGTAGAGGGGCTAAATGCTGGAATTGGCGCATCTTACAGATGCGCCATTTCTGGGGCGGATGCGGACTGGTATTTGTAGCCGGGGGGGCAATATCCATGGCCCCTCTCTAGGCTATGAATATCAGCCCGCAGCTGTCTGCGTAGCCTTTCTGGCTATAAAATATAGGGGGACCCCACCTAAAGGCTACGCAGACAGCTGCAGGCTGATATTCAAAGCAGGCTACAAATATTGGCAGCCGAAGAAAGGAAATGTTCTAGCTCCATAAAATGTCAATGCTTTATTTTTCCATTAAAATCTTAGTATAAAATATCCTTGCATAAATATGAATGCTGAAGTGTCACAATGAGAGCGACGCATTTCGATCTTGCCTGATCTTAATCCATGCTTAGTTTAGTGTGAATTCTGACATTTACTATATAGTAATCTTGGACCAATCAAATTGCCATTTTTTTTTACTGATTACTTCTGCAGGTCCTGGACATAATTATGTCAATGCAATATAAATGAACTTATCGAAATAATAAAACAAACCAAACTACCAAATTAAATATAAACACAATAAGGCTATGTGCAAACGTAGGAAATGTGGCGCAGAAATTTCTGCACCAAATCTGCACCAAATCTGCATCGTGTGCACATACCCTAAGAGCTTAGAAAAAAACAATAAAGAATAAATAAGTTTTAAGCATTGTGATACATGATTTCGTTTTTTCTGTTGAGGCCAAAAGGGTATCTCGTTTGTAGATTATAAATCCAAAAAGCTTCCCTAGTGAGAAGCTGTCTTTTTATATCCCCTCCCCTTTGGGAAGGTTTTATCCATTCAATACCCTGTACTGTCATCATAGAATAATCACCTGAATGACAAGTAACAAAATGCTTGGCAACAGCTGAAACATTACGGCTAGTTGTGTTATTACTGGTTAAGTCCCTGAGATGTTCCGATATTCTAATTTTAAGTTTCCTCGTTGTGCATCCTATATAAGAAATTTTACAAGAAGTGCAGTCTATTTTGTAAACATTATTTGTGTGACAGTTTATAAATTCCTTTATTTGATATGTTTTCGTTCCCTCTGTGTTTTGGAAGGTATTATTAGTTTTCGCATTGCGGCATGTGCTGCAAGCTGCAGTGCCGCATTTGTAAAAACCCCTACATTGTAGCCATGTTTTAGATATGGGTTGATAAGCAAAGCAGTTTGGGGAAAGGGAGCTACCAATAGATGGTGCTCTTCAGGCCACTATATTTAATCCGTCTTTTAGGATATCTGCAAGGCTATCGTCTTCCCGTAAAATGGGTAATCTATTTAAAACTATATTTTTGATTTCGTTAAATTGGCTACTGTATTGGAAACAGACATATGGTTTATTTTTTCTGTTCTTTTTTGCCTTTTTACTATCTGCACTGGGTACGAGCAAGCTATCTCTGGATTTATTAATAAATATATGAAGCGCTCTGTCTAGAGTCCATTTAGGATATTTTCGTTTTTGTAACTTATTTCTCAAGTTATTGAATTTGTCACTTCTTTCCTTCATGTCCCTACAGTTTATTTTCAGCCTTGTGTATTCACCTACCGCAATGGATTTAATGGTGTGTTTGGGGTGACTGCTTTTCGCATGTAATACTGTGTTTCCACTTAAAGGTTTCAGATGTGTTTTGCTTCCTGTGACTTGATTGATAGTCCTCACCAAATCCAAATCCAGAAAAGAAATTCGATTGCTCTCCCATTTATAGGTAAATTTAATACCGTATTAATTTTTATTAATGTAGTCTATGAAGTCTGGTACGGCAGATACACTGCCCCCACAAATAATTAGGGTGTCATCTATGTATCTGCCGTACCAAACAAGAGACTCGATAAAGGGATTGTTCACATTATAGATGTATTTACACTCCCAATATACCATTGTGAGATTGGCTAAAGAGGGGGAGTATTTAGCCCCCATTGGAACTCCTGTCTTTTGTTTATAGACCACACCATCAAAAGAAAAAATGTTGTGCTTTAGAAGGAAAAAAGTGACTTGTAAAACAAAATTTGTAAGATTCTGAGTAGGGTTGAGCGAAACGGGTCGGTAATATTCAGAAGTCGCCGACTTTTGGCAAGGTCGGGTTTCATGAAACCCGACCCGACCCCTGTGTGGGGTCGGCCATGAAGTCGGCGATCTTCTGAATCTGGAATCGGAATTCCGATACCGATTCCCGATATGTTTAAGATATCGGGAATTGGTATCGGAATTCAGATATAAGTGTAAAATAAAGAATTAAAATAAAAAATATCGCTACACTCACCCTCTGACGCGCCATGGTACTAACCGGGAACCTTCCTCCTTCGAATCAGCGCTTCCAGGACCTTGCGGTGACGTCACGGTGACGTCGCGGCTTGTGATTGGTCGCGCGACCGCCCATGTGACCGCTCGCGCGACCAATCAGAAGCCGTGACGTCACCGAAGGTCCTTCAAGCGCTGATTCTTAGGAAGGAATGCTGTCGGAAAGAAGCAGGGCGCGTCCGAGGGTGAGTATATACCTAATAGGAATATACTCACCCTCGGACGCGCCCTGCTTCTTTCCGACAGCATTCCTTCCTAAGAATCAGCGCTTGAAGGACCTTCGGTGACGTCACGGCTCCTGATTGGTCGCGCGAGCGGTCACATGGGCAGTCGCGCGATCAACCACAAGCCGCGACGTCACTGCGACGTCACCGCAAGGTCCTGGAAGCGCTGATTCGAAGGAGGAAGGTTCCTGGTTAGTACCAGGGCGCGTCAGAGGGTAAGTATAGCGATATTTTTTATTTTTATTCTTTATTTTACACCTAAATATGGATCACAGGGCCTGAAGGAGAGTTTCCTCTCCTTCAGACCCTGGGAACCATGGAAACCCAATGCACTGCATTGGGTTTCGGGTTTCGGCCGACCCCGACTTTTTTATAGGATCGGCCGATTTCACTCGACCCGACTTTTGAAAAAGTCGGGTTTCGTGAAATCCGACCCGATCCTATAAAAGTAAAGGTCGCTCAACACTAATCCTAAATACAAGAACTGTGATATTCCAGATGGAATTGAAGCGCCTCCATTGCTAATGTGTGTAGTATACATGTGTATAGTGATATAACATCACAGCTCAGCCATGAGTAGTTGTTATGCCATATTTTATTTGAGAAGGTTTTTAACACTTCTCTCGAATCTTTAATATAGTCTGGCAATTTCACCACTAGCGGCTGCAAAATGGAGTCTACCCACTCACATAAGTGCTAACTCATTGAGCCTATGCCAGATACAATGGGTCTCATTGCTGGTATACCTTCACTTTTGTGTACTTTTGGCAGACCATACAATGTGGGCATTTTCGGATGCGACACATATATATAGTCTGCCTGTTTTTTATTGAGGACACCAAGCTCTAAGCCCTCGTTCACAATGATGTTAATTTCTTCATTATATTTTTTAGTAGGATTTCCTTTTAGTTTTTCATATATTTCATTATCATTTAGTAAATCTAATATTTTGTCCCTATAATCTTCATTATTAATGACTACTATCGTGCCCCCCTTGTCACTTCATTTGATGACAATGTTTTTCATTTCTTTTAATTCTGCAAGGGCTTTTTTTGATTGAATGAATAATAATAAAAATAATTTTTATTTATTTAGCGCCAACATATTCCGCAGCGCTTTACAATTTATAGAGGGGACTTGCACAGACAATAGACATTACAGCATAACAGAAATACATTTCAGAACAGATACCAAGAGGAGTGAGGGCCCTGCTCGCAAGCTTACAAACTATGAGGAAAAGGGGAGACACGAGAGGTGGATGGTAACAATTGCTATAGTTAGTCGGACCAGCCATAGTGTAAGGCTCGGGTGTTCATGTAAAGCTGCATGAACCAGTTAACTGCCTAAGTATGTAGCAGTACAGACACAGAGGGCTATTAACTGAAAGATTATTTTGTTTTTTATTTTTTGTCATTTTGGTTTTGTCATCTTTTAATAATTTTAAATCTTTCTCAATCATTTCTTGGAATTTGTCCATACATTCCACCCTGGAATGCATAGGGTAGAAATAGGGATTTTTAGTACTGAATGATATAGACTGATTAACTTTCATATTATTTTCAATATCAGGTGTAGATAGACTTTGTAAGCAAGTGAGCGCAAGTTGTTCTTTAAAGTCCATGCTCTCATATTCATTTATTATGTGGTCTTCATTTTCTGTGATTGTCTCTTCATTATTCGTAACAAAATGTTTTTTCACTGTTAAGTTGCGGACAAATTTATTCACATCCAATATAGTCATGGACAGGTTAAATTCAGTGTCTGGAACAAAATTTAATTTCATTTAATCCCAAGGATAAGACATCTAGTTGATCCTTTGATAGTTCTTGTGATGACAAATTAATAACATTATTTTCCGTTATTGCTTCCGTTTTCCCTTGTATCTGGTGGAAACTCTTGGCGTTTTTCTTATGTTTTCTTCCACCTCGTCTCTTCCGTTTTTTGATGGTCTATATGATCTTTTTCTGTTTTCCCACGTATTGCTTTCCAGGGAAATGTCCGATGTACTGGGGTTGGTGTCTGATGATTCAACATCTGACGAAGTGAAGTTTACCTGTGGTTTGTTGATCGTTTTTTTTGAGCTGAGCTGGTTTTCAGTATAGATCTGGGGGATTTATAGATTTTATCCCACTGGCCCCAATCATATACTTTGTCTGAGGCATAGTCATTTAGATCTCTTTCAAACTTTTGTTTTTTTCGTGCCATAATCTCACTTTCCAGTGTACCGATATTTTGTTTCATTTTTGTTAATGCTGGTTCAAACTGGGACAAGTCTTTATATTTGTCAATAGAGATGTTCAATTCTTCTATATTTTTTTGAGTTTCACTCAACTTTAGTTCATCATATTTTATAAGCAGTTTCATTAGGTTCAGGGAACAATTAGTTAACACCTTATTCCACTCTTTTTTTAAATCATCAGAATAGATTACAGTGGATTTTTTTTTAATCCTTAATACCCGTGGGACCATGTCTTTAGCCAAGTAATTTTGCAATGTGGTATTGTTCCACCAGATTTTCATTTCTTGTATAGATAGTTTTTCCAGCTCTATCAACTGCGAATCAGGATTTTCCGCTGTAATGCTGTTCAGACTGCTGAAGACCTGTGCGGCCTTAGCTGATCTGTCTATAGTGTTCATAGTGACTTCAAAATTTTATTTCTAGCATTCACAATAAAATTTGTTAGCAGGATATGGTCGGGAGACTACGGCAAAGTCCAAATGTGTAAAAATGCGGTTAATGAAATTAGACCGCAGCCAGCTCACCGTTCCTTGCAGGATCGGTGAGCTAATTATGTCCAGGACCTGCAGAAGTAATCAGTAAAAAAAAAAAGAAGCGGCAATTTGATTGGTCCAGGATTACTATATAGTAAATGTCAGAATTCACACTAAATTAAGCATGGATTAAGATCAGACAAGATCGAAACGCGTCGCTCTCATTGTGACACTTCAGCATTCATATTTATGCAAGGATATTTTGTACTAAGATTTTAATGGAAAAATAAAGCATTTACATTTTATGGAGCTGGAACATTTCCTTTCTTCAGCTGCAATTACCACTCATCTTGGTCCCAGATGAAGTTCCGAGCACCTGCAAGGATCGGTGAGCTGGCTGCGGTCTAATTTCATTAACCGCATTTTTTCTATTTTGTTATTTACACATATGGACTTTGCCGTAGTCTCCTGACCATATCCTGCTAACAAATTTTATTGTGAATGCTAGAAATAAAATTTTGAAGTCACTATGAACACTCTAGACAGATCAGCTAAGGCCGCACAGGTCTTCAGCAGTCTGAACAGCATTACAGCGGAAAACCCTGATTTTTCCTCGCAGTTGATAGAGCTGGAAAAACTATCTATACAATAAATGAAAATCTGGTGGAACAATACCACATTGCAAAATTACTTGGCTAAAGACATGGTCCCACGGGGATTAAGGATTAAAAAAATATCCACTGTAATCTATTCTGATGATTTAAAAAAAGAGTGGAATCAGGTGTTAACTAATTGTTCCCTGAACCTAATGAAATTGCTTATAAAATATGATGAACTAAAGTTGAGTGAAACTCAAAAAAATATAGAAGAATTGAACATCTCTATTGACAAATATAAAGACTTGTCCCAGTTTGAACCAGCATTAACAAAAATGAAACAAAATATCGGTACACTGGAAAGTGAGATTATGGCACGAAAAAAACAAAAATTTGAAAGAGATCTAAATGACTATGCCTCAGACAAAGTATATGATTGGGGCCAGTGGGATAAAATCTATAAATCCCCCAGATCTATACTGAAAACCAGCTCAGCTCATAAAAAACCGATCAACAAACCGCAGGTAAACTTCACTTCGTCAGATGCTGAATCATCAGACACCAACCCCAGTACATCGGACATTTCCCTGGAAAGCAATACGTGGGAAAACAGAAAAAGATCATATAGACCATCAAAAAATGGAAGAGACGAGGTGGAAGAAAACATAAGAAAAACGCCAAGAATTTCCACCAGATACAAGGGAAAATGGAAGCAATAACGGAAAATAATGTTATTAATTTGTCATCACAAGAACTATCAAAGGATCAACTAGATGTCTTATCCTTGGGATTAAATTTTGTTCCAGACACTGAATTTAACCTGTTCATGACTATATTGGCTGTGAATAAATTTGTCCGCAACTTAACAGTGAAAAAACATTTTGTTACGAATAATGAAGAGACAATCACAGAAAATGAAGACCACATAATAAATGAATATGAGAGCATGGACTTTAAAGAACAACTTGCGCTCACTTGCTTACAAAGTCTATCTACACCTGATATTGAAAATAATATTAAAGTTAATCAGTCTATATCATTCAGTACTAAAAATCCCTATTTCTACCCTATTCAATCCAGGGTGGAATGTATGGACAAATTCCAAGAAATGATTGAGAAAGATTTAAAATTATTAGAAGTGGACCATTCCCTAATCCCTATTATTACAGACCCTCTCATCCCTTGGCATCGCAGACTTGGCCCTATCCTGGATCTCATCATACCTAACAGACCGGACATTTAGTATCTCCCACTCACACACCACCTCCTCACCTCGCCCTCTATCTGTCGGAGTCCCACAAGGTTCAGTCCTCGGGCCCCTGCTCTTCTCCATTTACACCTTTGGCCTGGGACAGCTCATAGAATCTCATGGCTTTCAGTATCACCTCTATGCTGACGACACACAGATCTACATCTCTGGACCAGATATCACCTCCCTTCTAACCAAAATCCCTCAATGTCTGTCCACTATTTCATCCTTCTTCTCCGCTAGATTTCTGAAACTTAACATGGACAAAACAGAATTCATCATCTTTCCCCCATCTCACGCGACCCCCCCAACGAACCTATCCATTACAGTAAATGGCTGCCCACTCTCCCCAGTCCCACAAGCTCGCTGCCTCGGGGTAATCCTTGACACTGATCTCTCCTTCAAACCACATATCCAAGCCCTTTCCACTTCCTGCCGACTTCAACTCAAAAATATTTAACGAATCCGTTCATTCCTCAACCATGAATCTGCAAAAACCCTAGTCCATGCCCTCATCATCTCTCGCCTTGACTACTGCAACCTCCTGCTCTGTGGCCTCCCTTCTAACACTCTCGCACCCCTCCAATCTATTCTAAACTCTGCTGCCCGACTAATCCACCTGTCCCCCCGCTATTCCCCTGCCTCTCCCCTCTGTCAATCCCTTCACTGGCTCCCCATTGCCCAGAGACTCCACTACAAAACCCTAACCATGACGTACAAAGCCATCGACAACCTGTCTCCTCCATACATCTGTGACCTCGTCTCCCGGTACTTACCTACATGCAACCTCCGATCCTCACAAGATCTCCTACTCTACTCCCCTCTTATCTCCTCTTCCCACAATCGTATACAAGATTTCTCTCGCGTATCACCCCTACTCTGGAACCCTCTACCACAGCACATCAGACTCTCGCCTACCATCGAAACCTTCAAAAAGAACCTGAAGACCCACCTCTTCCGACAAGATTACAACCTGCAGTAACCACCGATCGACCAAACCGTTGCATGACCAGCTCTATCCTCACCTACTGTATTCTCACCCATCCCTTGTAGATTGTGAGCCTTCGCGGGCAGGGTCCTCACTCCTCCTGTACCAGTTATGACTTGTATTGTTTAAGATTATTGTACTTGTTTTTATTATGTACACCCCTCCTTACATGTAAAGCGCCATGGAATAAATGGCGCTATAACAATAAATAATAATAATAATAATAATAATAATAATAAAAGATGACAAAACCAAAATGACAAAAAATAAAAAACAAAATATTCTTTCATTCAATAAAAAAAAAGCCCTTGCAGAATTAAAAGAAATGAAAAACATTGTCATCAAAAGAAGTGACAAGGGGGGCACGATAGTAGTCATTAATAAGGAAGATTATAGGGACAAAATATTAGATTTACTAAATGATAATGAAACATATGAAAAACTAAAAGGAAATCCTACTAAAAAATATAATGAAGAAATCAACATCATTGTGAACGAGGGCATAGAGCTTGGTGTCCTCAATAAAAAACAGGCAGACTATATATATGTGTCGCATCCGAAAATGCCCACATTGTATGGTCTGCCAAAAGTACACAAAAGTGAAGGTATACCAGCAATGAGACCCATTGTATCTGGCATAGGCTCAATGGGTGAGCATTTATGTGAGTGGGTAGACTCCATTTTGCAGCCGCTAGTGGTGAAATTGCCAGACTATATTAAAGATTCGAGAAAAGTGTTAAAAACCTTCTCAAATAAAATATGGCATAACAAGTACTCATGGCTGAGCTGTGATGTTATATCACTATACACATGTATACCACACACATTAGCAATGGAGGTGCTTCAATTCCATCTGGAATATCACAGTTCTTGTACTCAGGATCTTACAAATTTTGTTTTACAAGTCACTTTTTTCCTTCTAAAGCACAACATTTTTTCTTTTGATGGTGTGGTCTATAAACAAAAGACAGGAGTTCCAATGGGGGCTAAATACTCCCCCTCTTTAGCCAATCTCACAATGGCATATTGGGAGTGTAAATACATCTATAATGTGAACAATCCCTTTATCGAGTCTCTTGTCTGGTACGGCAGATACATAGATGACACCCTAATTATTTGTGGGGGCAGTGTATCTGCCGTATCAAACTTCATAGAATACATTAATAAAAATTAATACGGTATTAAATTTACCTATAAATGGGAGAGCAATCAAATTTCTTTTCTGGATTTGGATTTGGTGGGGACTATCAATCAAGTCATAGGAAGCAAAACACATCTGAAACCTTTAACCCCTTAGCGACCGCCGATACACCTTTTAACGGCGGCCGCTAAGGGTAATTAAACCACAGCGCCATTAATTAACGGCGCTGTGGAAAAAGTAAATAGCGCCCCCCAGAGTCAGATTTTCTCCGGGGTCTCGGCTGCCGGGGGTAGCTGAGACCCCAGAGAACATGATTCGGGGGGTTTTGTACCCACCCCGCATTTGCGATCGCCGGTAATTGACCGTTTACCGGCGATCGAAAAAAAAAAAACACGATCTTTTTAATTTCTCCATCCTCCGATGTGATTGCACATCGGAGGACAGAGAAAAGGGGTCCCAGGTAGCCCCCCAATACTCACCTATCTCCCCCGGTGCACCTCGTGGCTCCCCGTGGGCGCCGCCATCTTCAAAATGGCGGGCGCATGCGCAGTGCGCCCGCCGGCCGGCCCCGCGAGAATCTTTGGGTTCTCGGCTGCCGGGGGTAGCCGAGACCCCAAAGAGCATGATCGGGGTCGGATTTACCGACCCCTGTTTTGCAATCGCCGGTAATTAACTGTTTACCGGCGACCGCAAAAAAAGAAAAAAAAAGTAAAGTGTAATTCTCTGTCCTCTGATGTGATCGCACATCAGAGGACAGAGAAATAGAGGGATTCGGGGACCCTATCATACTCACCTGTGTCCCTGGATCCTCCTGCTGCTCCTCCTAGCCGCCGGCAAAAGAAAATGGCGGGCGCATGCGCAGTGCGCCCGCCATCTGTCTCCATCTGCTGGCCGGCAGGAGAACAGCAGTTGGGGCTAAAATTAGGGTTAGGGTTAGGTTTAGGGCTAGGGTTAGGGTTAGGGCTAGGGTTAGGGCTAGGGCTAGGGTTAGGGCTAGGGTTAGGGTTAGGGCTAGGGTTAGGGCTAGGGTTAGGGCTAGGGTTAGGGCTAGGGTTAGGGCTAGGGTTAGGGTTAGGGCTAGGGTTAGGGTTAGGGCTAGGGTTAGGGCTAGGGTTGGGGCTAAATTTAGGGTTAGGGTTGGGGCTAAATTTAGGGTTAGGGTTGGGGCTAAATTTAGGGTTAGGCTTCTTTCACACTTACGTCGGTACGGGGTCGTCGCAATGCGTCCGCCCGACATACCGACGCACGTTGTGAAAATTGTGCACAATGTGGGCAGCGGCTGTAGTTTTTCAACGCATCCGCTGCCCAATCTAAGTCCTGCGGAAGAGGGGGGACGGAGTTACGGCCACGCATGTGCGGTCAGAAATGGCAGATGCAACGTACAAAAAAAGTTTCATTGAACGTTTTTTTGTGCCGACGGTCCGCCAAAACACAACTGATCCAGTGCACAATGGACGAGACGTGTGGCCATCCGTCACGATCCGTCGGCAATACAAGTCTATGGGCAAAAAACGCATCCTGCGGGCACATTTGCAGGATCCGTTTCTTGTCAAAAACGACGGATTGCGACGGATACCAAACGACGCAAGTGTGAAAGTAGCCTTAGGGCTAGGGTTAGGGTTGGGGCTAAAGTTAGGGCTAGGGTTGAGGCTAAAGTTAGGGTTAGAGTTGGGATTAGGGTTAGGGTTTGGATTAGGGTTGGTATAAGGGTTAGGGTTGGCATTAGGGTTACGCTTGGGATTAGGGTTAGGTTTGGGATTAGGGTTAAGGTTAGGGTTGTGATTAGGGGTGTATTGGGATTAGGGTTAGGTTTGAGGTTAGGGTTGAGATTAGGATTAGGGGTGTGTTGGATTTAGGGTTTTGATTACGGTTATGGTTAGGGTTGACATTAGGGTTGTTTTGGGGTAAGGGTTGTGATTATGGTTAGGGTTAGTGATTAGGATTATGGATCAGGTTGGGATTAGGGTTAGGGGTGTGTTGGGGTTAGGGTTGGAGCTAGAATTGGTCGGTTTCCACTGTTTAGGTACATCAGGGGGTCTCCAAACACGACAGCCAATTTTGCGCTCAAAAAGTCAAATGGTGCTCCCTCCCTTCTGAGCTCTGCCGTGCGCCCAAACAGTGGGTTACCCCCACCTATCGGGCATCAGCGTACTCGGGATAAATTGGACAACAACTTCTGGGGTCCAATTTCTCTTGTTACCCTTGAGAAAATAAAAACTTGGGGGCTACAAAATCTTTTTTGTGGAAAAATATATATATTTTTTTTATGACTCTGCATTATAGACTTCTGTGAAGCACTTGGGCATTCAAAGTTCTCACCACACATCTAGATAAGTTCCATGGGGGGTCTAGTTTCCAAAACGGGGTCACTTGTGGGGGTTACTACTGTTTAGGTACATCAGGGGCTCTGCAAACGCAACATAACGCCCACAGACCATTCTATCTAAGTCTGCATTCCAAAACGGCGCTCCTTCCCTTCCGAGCTCTGCCGTGCGCCCAAACAGTGGTTTACCCCCACATATGGGGCATCAGCATACTCAGGATAAATTGGACAACAACGTCAGTGGTCCAATTTCTCCTGTTAGCCTTGTGAAAATAAAAACTTGGGGGCTACAATATCTTTTTTGTGGAAAAAAAAATATTTTTTATTTTCACGACTCTGCATTCTAAACTTCTGTGAAGCACTTGGGCATTCAAAGTTCTCACCACACATCTAGATAAGTTCCTTGGGGGGTCTAGTTTCCAAAATGGGGTCACTTGTGGAGGGTTTCTACTGGTTAGGTACATCAGGGGCTCTGCAAACGCAACATAATGCCCGCAGACCATTCTATCAAACTCTGCATTCCAAAACGGCGCTCCTTCCTTCCGAGCTCTGCCTTGCGCCCAAACAGTGGTTTACCCCCACATATTGGGTACCAGCATACTCAGGACAAATTGGAAAACAACTTTTGGGGTCCAATTTCTCTTGTTACCCTTGTGAAAATAAAAACTTGGGGGCTAAAAAATCTTTTTTGTGGAAAATAAAAATATTTTTTATTTTCACGACTCTGCATTATAAACTTCTGTGAAGCACTTGGGCATTCAAAGTTCTCACCACACATCTAGATAAGTTCCATGGGGGGTCTAGTTTCCAAAATGGGGTCACATGTGGGGGATTTCTACTGTTTAGGCACATCAGGGGCTCTCCAAACGCGACATGGCGTCCGATCTCAATTCCAGCCAATTCTACATTGAAAAAGTAAAACGGCGCTCCTTCACTTCCAAGCTCTGCGGTGCACCCAAACAGTGGTTTACCCTCACATATGGGTTATCGACGTATTCAGGAGAAATCGCACAACAACTTTTGTGGCCTAATTTCTCCTGTTACCCTTGTGAAAATAAGAATTTGTGGGCGAAAAGATCATTTTTGTGTAAACAAAAGCGATTTTTTATTTTCACGGCTCTACGTTATAAACTCCTGTGAAGCACTTGGGGGTTCAAAGTGCTCATCACACCTCTAGATAAGTTCCTTAAGGGGTCTAGTTTCCAAAATGGTGTCACTTGTGGGGGGTTTCCACTGTTTAGGCACATCAGGGGCTCTCTAAACGTGACATGGCGTCCGATCTCAATTCCAGCCAATTCTGCATTGAAAATGTCAAACGGCGCTCCTTCACTTCTAAGTTCTGCGGTGCGCCCTAACAGTGGTTTACCCCCACATATGGGGTATTGGCGTATTCAGGAGAAATTGCATAACAAAATTTATGGTTACATTTCTGTTTTTACACTTGTGAAAATAAAAAAATGGTTCTGAATTAAGATGTTTGCAAAAAAATGTTAAATGTTCATTTTTTCCTTCCACATTGTTTCAGTTCCTGTGAAACACGTAAAAGGTTAATAAACTTCTTGAATGTGGTTTTGAGAACCTTGAGGGGTGTAGTTTTTAGAATGGTGTCACACTTCATTATTTTCTATCATATAGACCCCTCAAAATTACTTCAAATGTGATGTGGTCTCTAAAAAAAATGGTGTTGTAAAAATGAGAAATTGCTGGTCAAATTTTAACCCTTATAACTCCCTAACAAAAAAAAATTTTTTTTCCAAAATTGTGCTGATGTAAAGTAGACATGTGGGAAATGTTATTTATTAACTATTTTTTGTGACATATCTCTCTCATTTAAGGGCATAAAAATACAAAGTTTGAAAATTGCAAAATTTTAAAAATTTTCGCCATATTTCCGTTTTTTTCATAAATAATCGCAAGTAATATTGAAGAAATGTTACCACTAACATGAAGTACAATATGTCATGAAAAACAATCTCAGAATCAGCGGGATCCGTTGAAACGTTCCAGAGTTATAACCTCATAAAGTGACAGTGGTCAGAATTGCAAAAATTGGCTCGGTCATTAAAGGGACTCTGTCACCTGAATTTGGTGGGACCGGTTTTGGGTCATATGGGCGGAGTTTTCGGGTGTTTGATTCACCCTTTCCTTACCCGCTGGCTGCATGCTGGCTGCAATATTGGATTGAAGCTCATTCTCTGTCCTCCATAGTACACGCCTGCACAAAGCAATCTTGCCTTGTGCAGGCGTGTACTATGGAGGACAGAGAATGAACTTCAATCCAATATTGCAGCCAGCATGCAGCCAGCGGGTAAGGAAAGGGTGAATCAAACACCCGAAAACCCCGCCCATATAACCCAAAACTGGTCCCGCCAAATTCAGGTGACAGGTTCCCTTTAAGTACCAAATTGGCTCTGTCACTAAGGGGTTAAGTGGAAACACAGTATTACATGCGAAAAGCAGTCGCCCCAAACACACCATTAAATCCATTCCGGTAGATGAATACACAAGCCTGAAAAGAAACTGTAGTGACATGAAGGAAAGAAGTGACGAATTCAATAACTTGAGAAATAAATTACAAAAACGAAAATATCCTAAATGGACCCTAGACAGAGCGCATCATATAGTTAAAGGGAACCTGTCACCTGAATTTGGCGGGACTGGTTTTGGGTCATATGGGCGGAGTTTTCGGAGTCCCTTTAATAATAAATCCAGAGATAGCTTGCTCGTACCCAGTGCAGATAGTAAAAAGGCAAAAAAGAACAGAAAAAATAAACCATATGTCTGTTTCCAATACAGTAGCCAATTTAACGAAATCAAAAATATAGTTTTAAATAGATTACCCATTTTACGGGAAGACGATAGCCTTGAGGTATAATATGGATGGATGGATTAAGATCAGACAAGATGGAAACGCATCGCTCTCATTGTGACACTTCAGCATTCATATTTATGCAAGGATATTTTGTACTAAGATTTTAATGGAAAAATAAAGCATTGACATTTTATGGAGCTGGAACATTTCCTTTCTTCGGCTGCAATTACCACTCGTCTTGGTCCCAGATGAAGTTCCGAGCACCTGCAAGGATCGGTGAGCTGGCTGCAGTCTAATTTCATTAACCACATTTTGTCTATTTTGTTATTTACAAATATTGGCCCCCGGCCATCAGCTTTGCCCCTCTGGCGCAGAAAATTGCGCGGGAGCCCATGCCGTTTTTTTTTTTTTTAATTAAATGCTCATTAAAGCCACTTTCACACTTGCGTCGGTACGGGTCCGTCGCTATGGACCTTTAAGTATTCTGTAATGGTTATGGTGTATCCAATAAATGACCACTTGTATGCAAGGTATATGTCATGCACTACTAGACATAAATCATCCCAAACAAAACGTGCAACACAAAGACATCGTATAAAAGTAATTTTATTAATAGTAATTTTAAAATAAAATAATAATATAATATATAAAAAATAAAGCTGATAGATATTGAGCACACTATAATGGTATAATAAGACACCTCAAAAAACGCAAAATAAATAAATAATACCTATACTCATATGGCACAAATGTTGTACAAAATATATAATAAATAAATATATATTCATATATACCCAGATAAAAATTAGTGCAAAAAATAAATATATTGTATAAATAAATTATTTGTGCAAAGATGCAAAAAATAGTGCTAAATATGAACACAAAACTAGCAAAACAATATGAAACACTGTATTTGAGAAAACTAATAGACCAAAAAAAGGGGAAAAACAGGGAAATAGATACTGCTATGTATATCCAAAAATATTGCACAACCAATATATATGTGCAAATAGTGTTAAATAAAAATCTAAATGCTGGAAAGTGCAAAAAATAGTGCATGCAATATAAACTCCCTGCATATAATGTAAGGTGCGCTGCTATATAGTGCAAATGTGCTGATGCTATTAGCCAAAACTGGGTCCCTATATTGCACAATATATATAAATAGTGCTAAATAAAGATCTGGGCGCAAAAACGTGCAAAAAGGTATATGCAATATTACAATCCCTGCATATAATATAAAGTGTGCTGCTAAAAAAGTGCAGACGTGCTGATGGCCAATACTGGTCCCTATATTGCACAATACCACGCTGAGACCACAATACAGAGTAGTGCAAAAATGATAAAGTAGGGTAATATAACCAAAATACTAAAGTGCAAACAGTGCCCAAATGAAACCGCAGCTATTGTACATTAGCAGCAGCATGGATAGCATAAGTAAATGTAGATTGCTAACAGAGGCTCCATATACTTATAAGTGCTCAGTCCCTACGTACGTTTCGGCTAAATGCCTTCTTCCGGGGGCGTATCATATATATATATATATATACGCCCCCGGAAGAAGGCACAACACTCACTTCACTGCTCACTCTGGTATAGTATTTTGCTGCATTCTGAATCTAAGACGGGCTATGTTTAACAACTCCATCCTTCACTACAGAATTTGTGTTTTCCTATACTGGATTATAGTTCAAACTTTCGAGGGTTAAATCTAACTGGAGAGTCCATTATACTATAACTAGCTGAAGAGCCTGGCGTTGCCTGGGCATAGTAAATATCTGTGGATAGTTATAGCCCCTCATTTCTCTCATTTTTCCCATCACGCCTCTCATATTCCCAATCACATCTTTCATTTTCCCCCTCACATCTCTCATTTTCTCCCTCACACCTCTCATTTTCTCCCTCACTCCTCTCATTCCCCCCTAACACTTGTCATTTCGACCTCACATCTGTCATTTTCCGATCACTCCACTATTATTCCTCACTCCTCTCATTTTGCACTCACACCTTTTCATTTTCACCTCACACCTCTCATTTTCACCTCAGTATATACATGTTTGTCATCTCCATTATATATAGTATACACCTGTATGTCATCTGTATATAGTATATACTTGTATGTCATCTCCCCTGTATATAGTATATACCTGCTGTGTGTCATCTCCCCTGTATATAGTATATACCTGTATGTCATCTCCTTCTATATACAGTATATACCTATATGTCATCTCCTCCTGTACATAGTATATACCTGTGTCATCTCCCCTGTATATAGTATATATCTGTGTGTCATCTCCTCCTGTATATAGTATATACCAGTATGTCATCTTCTATATGTAGTATATACCTGTATGTTATCTTCTACATGTAGCATAAACCTGTATGTCATCTCCTCCTGTATATAGTATATACCTGTAGGTCATCTGCTCCTGTATATAGTATATACCTGTGTGTCATCTCCTTCTGTATATAGTATATACCTGTAAGTCATCTCCTCCTGTATCTAGTATGTACCTGTGTGTCATCTCCTCCTGTATATAGTATGTACCTGTATGTCATCTCCTCCTCTATATAGTATATACCTGTGTGTCATCTCTCCTGTATATAGTATATATCTGTGTGTCATCTCCCCTGTATATAATATATACCTGTGTGTCATCTCCTCCTGTATTAGACCTCATTCACACGTTATTTGCTCAGTATTTTTATCTCAGTATTTGTAAGCTAAATTGGCAGCCTGATAAATCCCCAGCCAACAGGAAGCCCTTCCCCTGGCAGTATATATTAGATCACACATACACATAATAGACAGGTCTTGTGACTGACAGCTGCCTTATTTCCTATATGGTACATTTGTTGCTCTTGAAGTTTGTCTGCTTATTAATCAGATTTTTATTTTTGAAGGATACCAGACTTGTGTGTGTTTTAGGGCGAGTTTCGTTTGTCAAGTTGTGTGTGTTGAGTTGCGTGTGGCGACATGCATGTAGCTACTTTTGTGAGATGAGTTTTGTGTGGCAACATTAGTGTAGCAACTTTTTGTGTGTCGAGTTGCATGTGACAGGTTAGTGTAGCAAGTTGTGTGCAGCAAGTTTTGCGCATGGTGAGTTTTGCGCATGGCGAGTTTTATGTGTGGTGCCTTTTGAGCATGTGCAAGTTTTGTGTGAGGCAACTTTTGCATGTGTTGCAACTTTTGTGCATGTGGCAATTTTTGCGCGTGTGCAAGTTTTGCGTGTGGCGAGTTTTCAATGAGGTGAGTTTTGCACTTGTGGCGAGTTTTGCGTGAGCCTAGTTTTTGCATGTGGCGAGTTTTGCGCGTGGCGAGTTTTAAGCGGCGACTTTTGTGTTTCGGCTTTTATGTGGCGAGTTTGATGTATGTGTGGTGAAATGTGTGCTGAGGGTGGTATATGTGTTCAAGCATGTGGTAGTGTGGCGCATTTTGTGTGTGTGTTCATATCCCCGTGTGTGGTGAGTATCCCATGTCGTGGCCCCACCTTAGCAAATGTACGGTATATACTCTTTGGCGCCATCGCTCTCATTCTTTAAGTCCCCCTTGTTCACATCTAGCAGCTGTCAATTTGCCTCCAACACTTTTCCTTTCACTTTTCCCCATTGTGTAGATAGGGGCAAAATTGTTTTGTGAATTGGAAAGCGCGGGGTTAAAATTTCACCTCACAACATAGCCTATGATGCTCTCAGGGTCCAGACGTGTGACTGTGCAAAGTTTTGTGGCTGTAGCTGCGACGCCTCCAACACTTTTCCTTTCACTTTTTCCCCATTACGTAGATAGGGGCAAAATTGTTTGGTGAATTGGAAAGCGCAGGGTTAAAATTTCACCTAACAACATAGCCTATGATGCTCTCAGGGTCCAGACGTGTGACTGTGCAAAATTTTGTGGCTGTAGCAGCGACGCCTCCAACACTTTTCCTTTCACTTTTTTCCCCATTATGTAGATAGGGGCAAAATTATTTGGTGAATTGGAACACGCGGGGTTAAAATTTCGCCTCACGACATAGCCCATGACGCTCTCGGGGTCCAGACGTGTGACTGTGCAAAATTTTGTGGCTGTAGCTGCGACGGTGCAGATGCCAATCCCGGACATGCATACATACATACACACACACACACACACACACACATACACACACACATTCAGCATTATATATTAGATTTATATTTCAGCATAACATTGCCCTACCATTGGGTTAGGGTCCGTACCATCTAGGGTTAAAACTGACCGTTACATTCGGTATTATACGGTTTCCATTAGAATATAAATAAAATGATCCCCACAGCCAAAAGGTCCTATTATCTCCTTGCTATGTTCAGCACTATTTTGCACACGATGCTGGCCCGGATCTTCTTTCACGCTGCACTGGTGATACGGAGCATAACACAGATAAGTCACATTGTCGCGATTACGCAATCCTGTCACGTGACAGACCCCGAGTCCCTGCCCTTTTATAATCAGCATGGCAGGCCGCATGCACAGCGCGTCTCTCTGAGCGACTTCCACCGCATTCCACGTGCGCTGACAGAATCTCCCATTGCATCCAGGTAATCTTAGCAGCAGCATACTATGATCCAGCGCCATGTAAGCACTGGCTTTTTCTCCTGGTTCACACAGGACAATGCAGGTGTTCTTACATCTATTTGCCATAATTACTTTGTGCCTTGACTTCCATATGGACATGTATTGGAGCAACTTAATTGCCCACCACAACTAGTATCTATCCCATCTACAGCTCCTACTGTAAGGCATTGTATGTATCCTGCCATTCAACATGTTATTTGGGTTCACCACCATTCAATAATTCTGTACTTTACTCCTGAATAAGTTTAATACTATGACAGCATAGACCAGTAGAGCTGGCCACCTTAACCTATGTTCTTGCTATCTTGGAACATAACACCATGCATCCGAGTTTTAATATTAACCTCTTCTTATACCCCTTATCTCCAAGTCCAGCTGAATAATCCAGTTGGAACCAACACTGACCCCATACACGCTATACCTACTATACCAGGTCTCAATGGACTACCTTTTTCTATGTTCATTGTATCTCTGGTATCGTTTGTCACCATAGCATTCATTATTTATCCTCCGTCTGTGTAAGTCTATTTTTATAGAATTTTGTCTCCTTGACTGCTTGTACCTCACCAACTTTGGGAGCATTTTTTGCGACTATTTTCTCCACTCTTTGAATAAGACATACTACATTTTTTTCTGTTTTGTGTTTTGCTTTGTATTTTATTTTTTTTCATGGACTGATATGTGCATAGTTGTTAAGATATATATATATACAGTATATATATATATATATATATATATATATATATATATATATATATATATATATATGTATTTGTGTGTGATGATTCACTTAGGTATATCTTTTCTATTTTTCATCATACCAGCAAATAATCTGATGAAGGTCCGGATGTGGACCGAAAACATTCAAACTTATATCTTTATGGATGCACATTAAAGGATTTTCTTCTTTACACCAAAGTTCTTCTTGAGTGCCAAGTTTTTTTTCTAATTTTGTAAAATTATAGTCAAGTATGGATGTAACAAATTCTACCACACAAGTGATAATGATCATCATTTTCACATGAAGGTTGAAACAGTCATTGGTGTAACAAGCCTAAAACTATGTGAGGAGCAGCCAAACTCTGCTACACAGGTGAAGTTTTGGAAGACAATTGCATTTCATAGGTCATACACCATAGCAAGACTAACCAAAACAAGGAACCACTTGCTGCACTATTGCATTCAATTGTTCTTATTGTCCCACTCTCCAGCCCTTCGGACAACCAACAGCAAAATATTTTACACATTGTAATTTTTCTGCATCCCAGCTCCTATCTTTTTGTGCATAGTTAAGTTTATTGGCCTTATTTTCAAACTATTTTGGATTTTTTTATGGAAATTAATACAATAAGGCCACTTCTGGCAAGACTTTGAACAGTAGATGGGTGCAGCTGGGTCCCACTGATTGCTACCAGTCCTGAGATGATGGCAGTGCTGGATATTTTCTGATAAAGAAGAGAAATAAGCATGGTGTGACTTTTATCTGCTGCACTAAGCTTTCATGGTCAACATTTGTGTCTACCATCCTTAACATTGCCCATTTTTAGGTATTTCTTCAAAAGCGCTTTAACAGCATGTCTTGAAACCCCACCTGACATTAAACTTGCTGATATAATATGCTACCTTGTGCTTAGTCTTGCCATGATGTGTGACCTGTAAGTTGCAATAGTCTTCCAGAGTCTGCAAGTCTTAAAACTTGATGAGGAACAGACAAACTGCTACAAAAGTAGCAGAGTTTGACTGTTCCTCATCCAGTTTTTAGTTTCTTATCATTATCACTTGTTTGGTAAAATTTCTTACATGTACACCAGACAATAATATTGAAAAATCCATGACTTTGTGCAAGTATACCTAGAATAAGGTACCTTGTTTCTACCTAACCATACCATATATCACATATTGGATCTTATTCTCTTAACTTTACTTTTAGCACCAATGAGATAAAAACCCTGAAGTCAAAATGTTGTTTATTTTCATTACAGTACCACTATATATTTGCTAACACATTCACACATGTGATATATTTGGTTTACAAATATACCTTTTTTTTCAAATTGTAATCAATAAAGGAGTGTGTAGGCAACTTTTAGATAAATTCACTCATAGACAATATATGATTTATTCCCTGCAAAACTGTGAAAATAACCAGATAGTAGTTAAGTGTAAATTAAAGGTGAAATAAACATTGTTATTGAAAATCTAGGGCAGTTTCAGTTTGAAATGCTCACCATTCAAACAAAAATCTGTGGACGCCCAGATATATATTCATATAAATATCACAAAATTGAAAAATAAAAATAAAAAGTAAGAACACAGATTAAAAACACTTAAACACATGCAAGTATTCAAAAACACAGCCCTCAATATCGTCAAAGGCAGTTACCTGTATAACCTACCTGTATAAAATGGAATTAGGTCCTCAACTGCAACACCTCTAAAGATAATTTAATGAAAAATTACACAGTAAAGAAACAGAAATCAGAAATAAAGATAAATTCATCAAAAATTGGGAATACAGCAAAATAAAATAATTTAATGTCCATCAGGATGATGAAGCCACATGTGAGCTCCATTTTCTTGCATTTCCTGACCCTTTTCAACCTCATGAATGTGTTGAATTATTAGATTTCATCTACTAATTGTTGGTAATTGAATTTACACATTGTTAGTTTTTTATTTCTATTTATTTTGCTGTCTGTAATATTTATGTAGTGGTGTATTTTTCTTCATTGCTGTGCAATTTTGAATTAAGTTAACTTGAAATTAGAAAAAAAAAGTGTAAAAAATATGAAAAAACAAAAATTTATTTTTTCTGAAGAACATAGGGCAGAAATACGAATAGTGCACCACAAATGACAAAAAGAAGAAAAAGAGGGCAGCAACCAGAAAAATATATGAATTACATAAAATTTCTTAATATTAAGTCACAAAGGGTAATAAATATACAAAAATAGACAGGTGCGCGTCAGACTAGAATGCATGTATAAGGAATAACTGTGCTCCTATTTGGCAGTGGTAACTGTTAATTTCAAAATATAAAGTGCAGGAAAATGAGCAGTCATCTGTAACCCCAAATGTAATGATGTAACACACTGTATGTAATGATGAAAGCATGCAAAATATCATTAGACAATAGAGAACAACATGCATCAATGAATACACAATTATCCATGCAGTAATAATATTAGCATATAAAAATATGTGAAGCACCATTAGACATAGATTTATTTAAACGTAGATCCAAAATAGAGGATATGAAAGTAGGAGTAATCATCAGATAAAATAAATACTTTGAGACACGGTGAATCAAATGAGTCAGAGGGAGGAAAGAGTGCTACAGCTATAAAAGGTTTGCATGGCCGCACGTCCATGCGATAGTATAAATCTGTATTTGTGTGTGTGTGGATGTATGCCTGTTCTGGTGAAAGCTCTGAATTATTCCCATCCCTAGAGTTGTTGAATGCTCGCGAGTGTAGTAGTTGTCTAGCTCCACATAGTACCATCCAGCACCAGGCACAAAATATACTGCATCTATCCTGCAATGACCGCCGCTGCTGTACTGTACGCACTCTGTGCGGCTATCTTTAGCGTCTCCTGACAGTCCATCAGTGTAGGGTGGGAGCTCCCATTTGATTCCAGCATCTGACTCAGGGTGTCCTCAGGCGCGGGCTCAAAAGCCACCGAGGGTCAGAGCGGGATCAACCACTCGCATAGTGGGGGTGAGTTGCCGGGATCCTACTGGTATCCATTTGCTGCGCCCTGAGAATGCTAGGGCACAGCGTTATCTTTAATCCCGGTGACTCCGTGAAGCAACAGAGTTTGCTCCTATACAGACCGGGTGACGGTACCCGTGTCTATTCAGGCGTAGTACTGCCATAGAGTGCCGCCATTTACTAGCAGCAGGTTCCACTCCTGCACGGTGGACCCTGAGCTGCATACGCACCTAAACTATCTCCGTATTTACTCAGTGCGTTCCACCAGTCCTAACAGGTGGTGACCATGGCGGCCATTTGGAAGTCTGCCATTTTGGATCCAACTTTATTTTTTCCAATGGGAAGAGGGTCATGTGACCCATCAAACTTATTGAGAATTTCACAAGAAAAGCAATGGTGTGCTTAGTTTTAATGTAACTTTATTATTTAATGAGTTATTTACAAGTTTATGACCACTTATTAAATGTGTTCAAAGTGCTGCCCATTGTGTTGGATTGTCAATGCAACCCTCTTCTCCCACTCTTGACACACTGATAGCAACACTGCAGAATAAGTTTGATGTGTCACATGACCCTCTTCCCATTGAAAAAATAAAGTTGGATCCAAAATTGCTGACTTAAAAATGGTGCATCCATATAAATAGCCCACCATGTACAATGGAAGTATAGCTTGTCAATCAAATGTATTCAATAGGGTTGTACTCCCCTGACTTACCCCGGCCCCATGTTAAAACCTGATCACGGTGATTGACAGTCATACAGAAAGGGGTGCTAGGGCCAAGAAGAGATGGGTGGAGTACTTTCCTCACAAATACTCCAGGTTCATTAATAATGTGTCTGACATACTGTATTCTCTTCATTGATCCTAAAATCCAAATTGCTCAATGATTTTTGTGCCAATTCTGCTTGAGGATTTATGGGTAATATGCTGCTGTTACATAAGACCAAGAGAGGTGAAAAACAGAGCAAAATGAGTCACATAATTTTTTCTTGGGGATGAATAATCATCAGGCATATTTAATTTATTTTCTTAATGTCATTGCATTGGTGCGCATGTCTACTAATCAAGGGTATTAAATATATCATACAACAGTTGCTATCTTTGTGTGTCTTATATGTGCCTTGTAGCATATCGCATGTCATATCTCTCCCTTTGAAGTGGGCTCCAGCGCTGAGCCCAGTTTTCCCAGCACATGTCAGCTGATTTGAACAGCTGATATGTGCCCCTAACAGCCACAGGTGGAATCCTGATCCCCCGACGGATGTCATCCTATTAAATGCCGTTGTCAATCTCTGACAGCAACATTTAATGTGATCACACCGGTAGCGCATCACTAATCCCACCTGTGTTACATGAACGCTGGTTCATCAATGGGTTGGCATGACAACCTGGGGTCTACAGCAGACACCTGTGGTTGTCATTGCCGGGTTGCTATGAGCGCCACACAGTGGTCGGTGCTCATAGCAAGTAAGCATTTCTGCTACATAGAGCAAGGCTGAAGCCCTGCTGTGTGTAGCACAGGTGATCGGATGATCACAGCTTCTAGTCTGCCATGGAGACTATTGAAGCAAGTGTAAAGTAAAATAAATTTTTTTTAATAATATAAAAAAATAAAAGTTCAAATCACTCCCCATTTGCCCCACTCAAAATAAAACAATTAAAAAAATAAAAAATACACATATTTGGTCGAATTCATAATTGCCCAATCTATCAAGATATAAAAAGAATTAATCCGATATGTAAAATGGCATAGCAAAAAAAAATCAAAACGCCTGAATTACGTTTTTTTGGTCGCCGCAACATTGCAGTAAATTACAATAATGAGTGATCAAAAAATCATATCTACAGCAATGTGGTATCAATAAAAATGTCAGCTCGGCCTGCAAAAATTAATACCTCAACCAGTCCCAGATCACAAAAAATAGAGACGCTAAGGGTCTCGGAAAATTAAGCAAAATTTTTATTTCCTTACAAATTTTGGAAAAACAAATTTGGCCACTTAAATAGAAAACAACCCATACATCTACGAACTCATAATGACCTGAAGAATCATAATAGCAGGTCAGTTTTAGCATTTGGTGAACATGGGAAATAAAAAGTTGTGAAATTGCTATTTTAAAATATTTTTCAGCACTTGGAATATTTTTCTTGTTTTCCAGTAAAAGATATGGTAGAACCAATGGTGTCTTTCAAAAGGGCAACCTGTTTCACAAAAAACAAGTCCTCAAATGGCCATATTGATGGAAAAAAAAGATTATGGCTTTGGGAAGTATGGGAGCAAAAAAAAGAAATGCAAAAACCAAAATGGGCTATGGTATAACGGAGTTAAGGATTTATTATGGTCCATAGGATGAGCTGATGAGGAACGGGGACACCATCTATTGCGCTGGCCATTTAGAGTGAAATTCTCTGCAGCCAGTAAGAGCAGATATCGAGGGCCTCCCAGGAATAACATATTGGATATCAGGTGTGAGACAGCACTTACTGAGTGTGTTGGGGGATATTCACTTGGCCTCGATATTCAGACACACAGGAACGGGTTTCCACTTAAACAGTCTATCCGATTTATTTTATATATTCACAACCAGTTGCTCAACTTAATACTAACCCTTTCCATATGGTGGGTATTGTACCATCACATAAGACTATTTCACATATAGCGTGCCTCCCGAAGAAGCATTGCGAAACGCGCGTCGGGGCAGAGGGACGCCGAGGTATCTTCACAGGCCGATCGCCAGGTAACTATTTCATTACCACTTAGCAGCACACCAAGTGTACTTTACTAATGTTACTAGTTCAGGCACTGTCAGCCAATAGGGCACATTAATAGGTCTATCTTTCTATTTTGAGCATCGGCACTGTTCACCCTTTGCTCACACTGCTGAGAGACTATTTAGATCTGGATTGCTGGTGTGGCTTGAATATTGGCAGACCAATATTACCTATGCATTACATATATCAGCCTATATTTTTTGTGAGATTACCTATGGCATTATAGTCCCTTGTCTGTGGAATTTGCACTCTATTGTTACATGCAGTCATGGATATTTGATATATATCGTTTTATAGAATTGTCTTGTTTCATAAACTATTGTTTTTAAATAGTACCATAGTGGGGATCATTTATTGTTGGTCACGCTATATGTGAAATAACCGATTTATTTTATGCAGCATAAACTGGGTCATGCACAGTTCATTATATAAATCACCGGAACATGTTAATCAGCGACAGTCTGTTCCACTGGCAGATACTTCTCTGACGTTATTATAACCCCCTTTCTGGGTGTTATCTTTCTGGAGCTCCTGCTCCACACACTGACCTCCTGTCAGTCCTCTCTCCTGGGGAGCTGCCTTGCGGGGATCATTGTCCTTGCAACCAGAGCACTACCTACAGTCCAGGCCTTTTGAAGGTTGGTGGCTCCCCAACGCAGTGCCGTCACAGACTCTGCACATACGGCCTCTCTTTGTGCGCTCTTCAGGAAGTCCCCCCTAGGACCTTCAAAGACACAGGCCTGCCCTCTTTCAGGACCTACAACACAGACCATTCCAGTCGAAACACTCTCAACAACCTGTGACCCAAACCCTGGTCACATTATGAAGCTTGTGTCCACTCCCCTAAGTGGGAGGTGTGTGATTAGTCAGACCCGCCCAGCTCTCTCCGACTAACCCTGCAGGCTTCCCTTTACAACTAAACAAATACTTGTGGGACTACAGGTTCCAGAACAACCATACTACAGGCTTACAGCGCAGAGGACAACCTCTGTCTCTGCAACACACACCGGCCATTCATAACGATGCCGGTTACTGACTCATCACTGTTACGCCTCCATGCACATCCTGAGGAGCATGTACAGTGCCCCCTAGCTGTAACAGGGGTCACTGCCTCACACAGTGCACCCTCTTATCATGGTGTTCCACTATTAGCTTTTCTTCCCCACAGGTGTACATTTTATGAACCTTTTTCTTTTTTCATGTTCTTGTATTTTTAATACATATCCATTAAAGTATTTACTATTGTATATTACAAGATTTTTTTCTTTGTAAGACTAAATAATGAGTTATTCAACAGTCTGATAATAGTTAGTTTGAGGACATTTGGAATTGCAAGGTCAATACATATGGCAAGATAAGTTTCTTTTATTGGTCTTTTTGTAATATTGTTGCATTATGATGTAGTTTCTTTTTAAAATGCTTGTTGACTAACATTCTAGGAATTTACACAAGATATGTAATGTAATTTATGTTATGATGGTTTATGGTTATACAATTTCAAAGATTGATAGAACACAAATAAACTTCAGCTTTTTCATCATCAAAATCCTGATACATTAAAAACATAATAATACTTCTTTTTATATGAATGTTGGCAGATTGGGTGCTTTTTTACATACAATGCACATACATTAAAAGATAATTTTATTTACTGAAAGACTGTAGGTAGATGAAAAATACAAACCAATAAAATTTTAACTTAATAAAGGCTGCAGTTATGGATTTACAGTATATCATACTTCTGAAGATGATAAAAGAGTGACAACACGACTGGAACAGAAATCCATTATGCAATGTTATAATTTGTTCAAAACAAACATAGATTAACATTTCACCTCTTTATTTACTGATATTTATATTTAGAAAGTAAGTAGTTATATTCTAGGTTTGCTTACCATGAAATTTGTCTTCAGGGAGAAAGTAGAAGCAAAATATATTTTATACATAATTTATTCCACCAAATTAGCTTACCAAATCCAATAGTGAGCACAAGGGCTAATTAATAGTGAATTGCAAGGATAAATGGGTTTACAGTTATCAAGTGAATATTCTTTTTGTAATCATAAATGTTTAAAAAATTAAAACCAAACACTAAAAAATATTATTTTTTTTGTAATCCTTCTATCTTATGATAATAGATTTTTTGTCTATTTTCTTTACAAGATAATATAGCCAGAAATCATGAATGAACTGCTGCTAACAGCATTCAAGGATATTTCAATAACCACAAGAATTAAAGATGTCTGAAACTTGCCAGGTCACCTGAATGTTACTGACAGCTACTTGATTTGTGTACATGTCAATGTATAAGGCTCCTAAATAACAAGAACTGTGTACAGAGGATTATATTGGAACTGCTGAGAATATTTTTTAATATTAAATGGGTAAACCAGGGAATGTGTGGGGGAGTCTTTATTCAAATACACAGGAAACACATTTTATTTTTTTTCTTGTAACTTAGTGGATAGTTAGTCTGATAGACACCTCTCCATTATTATCTCCATGGCATGATGGCAGCTGGCATTACACAGCCGACACCAACTCCCAAAAACTATTACTCCAATTGCCACTCCACCAGGGCAGTTGGGAAGAGAGGGTTCTACGTGCCAGAATTAGTGCATCTAATGGATGTGTCATTTCTGGGGTGCCTGAGTAATGATCTTGTTAGGCTGGAGAAAGTGGAGGATGTGGTGGTGTAGGTGGAAGATGCAGGGGAGGAGGTATTGTGTTTTTTTAATTTTTTTTATTGCAACAAGTTAAGAAAACATAAAGTAAAAAAATAAAAATAATAATAATCTAGAATCCGAAGGTGGAGGTCCACATGGTGGAGGAGGTGTAGTATGTGAAGCATGTGTACATGGCAGTGTAGGTGAAAAAGACAGGTATACAATATTTTTTGGGGGGGCGGCTGAGGAGGAGGTAGCCATCACTGTTTTTGTGGGGTTTTTTGTTTTTAGATTTGTATTTTTATTTTTTATTTGTGGAGACCACAAAATTCAACGAATGACAAATAGAGTATACCAACGTATGGACAACTTGATGCCTGGTTCATTTTTTTATTAATGTTAGCTTCCCCAAGTTGGCTGTCGACAGGCGGATGCACCTGTCCATGATCACACCCTCCGCTTTGCTAAACACACTTTCCGACAATACACTTGCAGCAGGGTAGGCCAGCATCTCCAAGGCAAAAAGGGTAAGCTCAGGCCATATGTTCAATTTGCTGACTCAGAAGTTAATAGTCACGAGTGTTCCGCACCCCGCTGAGATTTGTGGTGCGCCTGGAATCAGAAATTCAAGAGGTTGGTTGACCACAGGTCCTCTTGGGACCTACGTGACCATTCACATGAGTGGTGCAAGTTTACTCTTTTTTTTGTACGGAAAGCAGTTAAGAGTTCAGTCTTTTAAGTGTGTATTTTAAGTGTGCTGAGATCCCATCTGGTTTTTGGTCTTCCTTATTGGTACACTCCCTCTTCCCTATTTAATCTTGCTGTTCTGTTCTGGTCCATATGACTCGAAATGAAATGTGAGACCCTGTAGATTATTTATTATGCGGATCTGAAAGTTTCAGACTGAAACTTGTGATTAATTGACTTTTCCTCATTTGAGGGGTTCTTACTATGAGTGTTGGTTTTTTATTTAGCATTTGCTACACGCTGATTGTTACACTTGCACTGTTCAGGTCAGTATGAACCGATAACATTTTATACTGTTCAACAGGTCAATAATTATTTTTGCCTGCAAAATGTATTTGTTTTCCTGTGCAGTTCATATCATTATTCAAAAGGGTGGAGGTTTCACTGTTCTTATCAAATGACAAACATTGAGAGACGAGTTTATGGTGATAAATGGAACAAATTACATGTGACAGCTCTAAATGGTTATATTGGTTAACTTCTTTTAGCAGGAGTTTTAAAAATCTTATGGTGAATCGACTATAAGTTTGTGGAGTTCCGAAACTGGTTGATATTTACTGTATTTAGAGCTACAATGTCTCTTGAAAGGTTTCATGAGATTTCTAGAGTACTGAGGTTTGATAATAAAAACAGATCGAAATGAAAGAAGAGCTAAAGCTAAACTAGCACCTATTAGAAATGTTTGGAATCAATGGGTAGAGATTCTACCAAAATTATATAATATTGGTGAAGCTGTAACTGTCAATGAACAACTGGTGGCATTCCGAGGTAGATGCCTGTTCAGACAATACATACCGAGTAAGCCAGCAAAGTAGGTCATCAAGATATGGACACTTTGTGACAGCAAAAGTTCATACGTTGTAAACGCTCAAGTGTATACAGGAAGAAACCTTGGAGAAAAAGCTGAAATAAATCAGGGTGTGCGAGTTTTTCTCGCTTTGACTCATGGACCAAAAGGACAAAATGTCACATGTGACAACTTTTTCACATCCTACCAACTGGGCCAGATGTTGCAAAATAGTTATTTACCTTGCTAGGTACTTTAAGGAAAAACAAGCTGTAACTGCCGCAAGGTATCCTTAGTAAAAGAGGTGTGTATAGTTTTACTTTTTATTTTACTGGAGATGCAACAGTTGTGTCTTACGTTCCCAAAAAAATAAACATGTAATTTTAATGAGCACAATGCACCATGACATTGCAATAAGTAATCGAGAAGACAGAAAGCCAGACATGATATTAGATTACAATGCCACAAAAGGGCCGTTGATACACTAGATCAAGCAATATCATCATACACACGCAAGCGCAAAACTAATCGTTGGCCAATGATAATATTTTAGAACATTCTGGATGTTTCGGCATGCAACATATTTGTTTTATGGAGAGAAATCAACCCCAATTTGAATGGAAATAAGCTGCATAAAAGAAGAATTTTTATTGAAGAAATAGGAAAATCCCTAGTTAGGCCGTATATCAAAGCCAGAAAAGTGACCCCCAGAAGTGAAAGAGTAGCAGCCATTGTGAAGAGTGTCCAGCAGTATGCTCAAGAAAGAGACTCCACAGCCTCCACCAGCACAGCTTCCAGCCAAAAAAGGAAGAGATGTAGCTTCTGTCCATCTTCTTGTGACAATAAAACAAATCTGGCATGTGCTGGATGTTCAAAATATCTGTGTATAGGACATGTGTTTTATTATTGTGTTCAATGTAAAAATGCATGAACCTGTTCAACCTTTTTAGAGATAAAAAAAGAAAAACTGAAGTTTTCAGTATTTTTCATTTGTTGTTTTATAAAATATGTTAACACAAATTTATATTTAGTTTGATTTCATGCTATAGTAATTGAAATCTAAAGCATGTTTGTTATTTGTGTGCAGAATGCTATAAAGGGAATATAATTGCACACAGCCGCTGTAACCTTTTTCTGAAAAAAATAAATAAAAATTAAGTTTTAATTTCATTTTTCATTTGTTTATGATCAACTATGTTCACATACAGTTTAATAATGAAATAGGTATTCAAATCAAACACAGTAGCTAAAATCAACATTTTAATAGGTCAGGTCATATTGAACAGAAACAGTTCAAGTGTTTAGTAAATGCAATCAGAACAGTAGGGTTAAACTCACTTTTTGGCTTCTTTCCATGCCAGCAATAGGTTTTACTATCCTAAGCCATACTAACCTGGAATAGCTGTTGTCTTCCTGTAGAAGCCAAAGTGTTCTTGGAAAAGTTGTTTGCGTTCCTTTTGATTCCTGTGGCTTTGCTGTATATTTCCCCATCTGTCTCATTCCTTGCATTGTCGTATTGTAAGTGTTAGACTAGCTTCTTACTGCCCAGCTCAAGTTTCTATGGCCAACCCAGGGTCATCAAGGGCTTAGACGTGTGATGGCGCACGGTAGGGAAGAACCCGTCTAAGGCGATAGGGAGTGCAGGGGTCACCATATTCCCCCTCTCCCTATCATCAGGGTTCCCCTTTATCAGCTCCCTCACCCCCTCCCTTGGTGTCACACAACGGGCATCTCCCTGCCCTGGCATGACATTATTGCTGGCCCCATTGTTTTGCAAGATCCCAAAATTGAAGTGGTTGTAGCTCTTGCAAAACAAATGCATACTTTGCCTATGGAAATGAGTAGTGGTAGTTGTTGTTAGTTTTGTAATAGCTGCAACAGACCTCAGATCTGGTGGTCTCGTCTGTCAGTCATACCCAGCCTGAACCAAAGGTGGCCCTCCCAGAACAGTTTTCTGGGGGCGGGACAAGTTTGCAATGTTCAGGGAAGCCTGCAAACTTTATTTAAGACTGCACCCTCACTCCTCTGGCAGTGAGTAGCAACGGTGGGAATAGTGATATCCCCATTTCATGGAAATCCTCAATCCTTAGCCTATTCCCTTCCAGTTGACTCCCAGTCCCTCTGGTCAGTAGATGAGTTTTTATAGCCTTGGGTCTCATCTATGATGATCCTGACCGAGTCTCCCTTGCTGAGTCTATGCTACGTAAGCAGCAGCAGGGACTTCAGCCAGCACAGGTGTTTTGTTTCTGAAAACCAGGAAGATTGGTCATGTTACTTACCTTTGGCAGAAATTGCTCTAAATAATCGTTGTCATGAGTCCACAGGTAAGTCACCATTCTTCGTTGCATATTGTCTTCACCCTAATATTTTTGCTTTCAGTAGGGAGTCTTCAGGGTTCCTGGGGAGGAACATTTTTCTTCATCGCTCTCTACTCTATGGCAAAGGGTACAGAACAGCTTGAAGGTGATGGAAGACAGATATAAATGTGTTGCTGATAATAAGCATATGCCAGGTCCAGACTTTTGTGTGCGCCAGAATGGCAGCATTTCAAAGGCCAGTCATTTTGAAATGTTATTATTCAGCACCATGGCTCGTGGTGGGGTAAGGGTGCATTTACTTTTTCTCTTGAGGGTTTGGAGGATAGAGAGATGAACACTTCCATGGACAACGTGGTGATGCTCGATTAAACTGCTGGTTTTAGAGGTGCTGTCACATCCTCCCTTTACAGGGAGGCAGTTGGCCCTGTTAATCATGAGCAGGATGAACAAGCTGAGACTGTTTCAGAAGAGGGAGCAGGACGACCCTTACATCTGTCGTGCCTTTTAAGGTGTGTACTCTACTGCACCTTGTGTTTGGAAATCAGATGCCTTATCATGCAGGTGGTGCGCAGGTTCAGAAGATTTATGCCTCGCTTCAGGCTCTGACGGCACAGTGTTCAAACCACTCATCTCATCAGCACATTCCCTGAAAAAATATTACACCAGGGAGCTCCTTGGAGCTGGCTTTGGTTTTCTCATTTCCTTAGCACGGTGGACAGTTGCAGCCAAAGTACTGGTTAGCTGGCGGCTGTGCTTTTGCACCCTGCTCCCTCTTTTTGCTGCTGAAGAAGTGTGATCACCTCTTCTTCCTCTTCGCATGTCACTAGGATGAACTTTACTCCATATGGGGTCTAGGACCTCATCATCCCCCAAATTATCTTCCACCCACTCCTCAACCCTGCCTGTTATGACCTGGTGGTTAGGACAATAATGGACCTGGTGGTTAAGAGCACACGGAATGACCTGATAGTTACTGATAATATAGGACGAGCTCTGGGACGTGGGAACTCTGCTGACCGCAATCTCTAATCCTATCAACCACACTAGAAATAGCCGTGGATTGCTCCTAGCGCTCCCTATGCAACTCGGCACAGCCTAAGGAACTAGCTAGCCCTAAAGATAGAAAAATAAAGCCTACCTTGCCTCAGAGAAATTTCCCAAAGGAAAAGGCAACCCCCCACATATAATGACTGTGAGTAAAGATGAAAATACAAACACAGAGATGAAATAGATTAAGCAAAGTGAGGCCCGACTTACTGAACAGACTGAGGATAGGAAAGGTAGCTTTGCGGTCAGCACAAAAACCTACAAAAAGACCACGCAGAGGGCGCAAAAAGACCCTCCGCACCGACTCACGGTGCGGAGGCGCTCCCTCTGCGTCCCAGAGCTTCCAGCAAGCAAGACAACAATCAAAATAGCAAGCTGGACAGAAAAATAGCAAACCAGAGAAAAACAAGCAGTCACTTAGCTTCTGCTGGGAAGACAGGTCACAAGAATGATCCAGGAGTGAACTAGACCAATACTGTAACATTGACAGGTGGCATGGAGCAAAGATCTAAGGGAGTTAAATAGAGCAGCCAGCTAACGAATTAACCTCGTCACCTGAGGAAGGAAACTCAGAAACACCCACAGCCACCAGAGAAAGTCCATGGACAGAACCAGCCGAAGTACCATTCATGACCACAGGAGGGAGCCCGACAACAGAATTCACAACACCTGCCCTCCTTGTTGGTCTGAGCACTGCATTAAAAACAGCAGTTGGTACCTCTAAGATATGCTGTGTGGTACACTGAGTGTGCACTAACCCTCCCATGTACTTATCCTTGAACATAACTAATAGTTTGGCATCAGTGCACTCAGTTTCTTCCACTTTCGGGTTCGGACTAGGTGGATGGGCCATGGAACCCTAGCCAGAGTCATCAAAAATCAGAAGCAGCTCAGACTGCTTGGCTGATTGGCAAGGGGGTAAGGTGGAAGAAAGATGTCCATTATCCTTAAATGTCAACTATATGCTTTGCCCAGGGGACTAGATATAAGACAATGCAAAGGAATTAGAAGAACTCCTAGCCATTCAAACTAACACCGCCTCAACATGTTCTGGCCTCACTATTCGGCCAGTGGTACTTGGGCCTACAAAATGATGCAGAATGTCCCATTGTCTGTGTACACATGAAGAAGGTTTTGTACTTGGATATGTAACAGGCACAGATCAACCACATCCTCTCCCTGTAGCTGTTACACCATCACCATCAGCTGCACTACCACTATAACCATGTCACCTATTCGATGCTCTCTTATTTTTTCCCCTAAAAAACATCCCAATAGAGGCTGGATTATGGCACTCTGCACCAGGCTGTTAGGGCAGTATGCACCAGCCTGTGCTACGAGAATGCTGCAGCAGGCTGTATTACGAGCTGTGGAAACCTTCAGAAGGAACCTGAAGACCTACCTTTTGCAACAAGCTTACAACCTGCAGTAACCCTCGTTTCACCATACCACTGCACTATCAGCTCTACCCTCACTTACTGTACCGTCAACCATCTTTTGTAGATTGTGAGCCTTGGTGGGCTTGGTCCTCTCTCCTCCTGTACCAATGACTGACTTGTATTGTTTAAGATTTTTGTACTTGTCTTTACTATGTACTGTATACCACTTTCAAATGTAAAGCACCATGGAATAAATGGAGCTATATTTAAAAATAACAATAATAATAATGATATTATGAGCATGCTGCCCCTTTTTCATCTGTATTTTGAATTTTTGGAGGATTTTCAGTCCTCTTCTGTGGCTTTGCTACTAGATTACTGTTTTGTGCATAATTTAACATTATCTTTTATTCCACTTGCAGTCTCTTATTTCCATTACCATGTCATTATACTTTTCATATGCACTTTCCTGTGATTACTTTTCCGTGAACTGGCTGCAATCACTCACCAAGATGCGTATCGAGCCACATTTTCATCCTATGTATCCGGAATTGATTTTGGTGAACTTTACCCTAGATCGCACCTCCAATGCAATCCACGCTTGCACTCCACCATATCCGCAGCTGGCATTTCAGGTGGCCGGCCGATCACCATTGACTCACTTCCGTTGCGTTCCACCTATGTGGTCCACGACCTCAATAATTATATTTCCGGTCACATTTATATGCATGCTGAAAATCTAATTGCTCCACTACCAAAATGCTTTAAATCATCATGCAGGACATACATATATAACTCTCACTGGCTCACAACACATTATCACTCTTGACAGGGAGGACTCCCAAATACTGCTCACATATCGCTGCCTTTAACTGAAGCATCACCTTATAGCAATCTGGTAAGCTTACTGCAATTTGCAGCATAGCCACTTGCCTTTTCATGTATACAGTATATATACTTTTTATATACAGCTCTGGCAAAAATTAAGAGACCGCCACATCAAAACCCTGTCATGGGCAGCCCAATCTTCAGACCTGAACCCCATTGAAAACCTTTGGAATGTAATCAAGAGGAAGATAGATAGTCACAAGCCATCAAACAAAGAAGAACTGCTTAAATTTTTGTGCCAGAAGCAGTGTGAAAGACTGGTGGAAAGCATGCCAAGACGCATGAAAGCTGTGATTAAAAATCATGGTTATTCCACAAAATATTGATTCCTGAACTCTTCCTGAGTTAAAACATTAGTATTGTTGTTTCTAAATGATTATGAACTTGTTTTCTTTGCATTTTTTGAGGTCTGAAAGCACTGTTTTTTTAATTTTGACCATCTTTCTCTGTCAGAAAAGAAATACAAAATTTATTGCTTGGAAATTGGGAGACATGTTGTCAGAAGTTTATATACTATAAAAAATTACATTTTACTCAAAAATATACCTATAAAGAGAAAAATCTGACAAACTAGACATTTTGCAGTGGTCTCTAAATTTTTGCCAGAGCTGTATATTTGTCTTTGACTCAATTAAATATTTTTTCTTTCTTTTTACAATTCAAACATGACATATTTTTTATCTTATAGTGACCCATGCTTATTTTCTTATAACTTATTCTCTATATTACATTTACCACCATACCACTCTTGTACTCTTGTTTAAAGGGAACCTGTCACCCCGTTTTATGAGATTGAGCTATAAATACTGTTAAATAGGGCCTGCGCTGTGTGTTACTATAGTGTATGTAGTGTACCCTGATTCCCCATGTATGCTGAGAAATACATTACCAAAGTCGCCGTTTTCGCCTGTCAATCAGGCTGGTCTGGTCAGGTGGGCGTGTTCACAGCGCTCTTTTCTTCCCCAGCTTTCCGTTGGTGGCGTAGTGGTGTGCGCATGTCCAGAGTTCCGACTTCCCTGCGCCCACGTGAAGACACAGCGCGCGATCTGCGCTGTAATCCCTTGCATCGGTGGGGGCGGCCATCTTCCTGGGGCCGCGCGTGCGCAGATGGAGTACTCTGCTGCACGGGGCTTCAGGAAAATGGCCGCGGGCAGCCGCGCGTGCGCATTAGAGATCGCGGCGGCCATTTTCCCAAAGCCGAGTTTGCATCTCGGCTTTGGGAAAATGGCCGCCGCGATCTCTAATGCGCAATCTCAAAAAACGGGGTGACAGGTTCCCTTTAAGTGACCTGTTCATTTCAATTACCAGGAGAAACACCTGTTAGGGGAATTTATTTACTGTATGTTTATCACCAACCTATATGTTTTCTTGATCCTATAATTATAATGAAGACTAATTTTACCTGATTTATGCAATATGTCTATATATAACCACCATCACTTTTCCCTTCAAAGAATTACACTTAGGCCGGGGTCACACTAGCGTATGATACGGACAAGAGCTTTGCGAGAAAACATCACATTGCACTCGGACCTCTGTTATTCTATGGGGCAGCTCCCGTCATCATTTTTTTCTCAGACATATTCAGCATGCAAGTGAAATCACAGCATGCGGCGATTGTACGCGTATGTCGCTTGAGTCTCACCAATGCAAGTCTATGGATGTGAGAAAAAAATCGGACACCAGACGGACCATCAGTGTAGCTTGCAATAAATACACAACCATATTCCAGGTGACAGGAAATTGTCTTATCCATTATCAGGAAGCTTTAGCATGTACATTCCTGGCAACCTCTCAAAAAAGTCTGGAACGTGCCTCCACAGATACCAGCAACACAGCAACATGGCCAGACACATTAATGTGGAAATGTTGATAGTTTTGGTGCAGGAGAGGCCAGAAATATGGGACCAATGTAATGCCCATTATGCTGACTGCCATTGAAAGGATGAAAAGGAAAGCCCAACAATTTTTATTTAGCAACAAGGCAGCAACAAATTAACATAACATCATCATACATGATGTTTTCTGTAATATCCGGCCTGCTTCTCTCTTTACAAGTAGCATGCCACTTTACAGTTTAACCTATATTTTGAAATGCAAACACTGTGCTCAAATTTAAAAAAATGTTTTGTGTTACTTTACAGTGTGTGATGTCACTAGACGGTGGCGAAGCTGCCGTGATCAGTACTGCCGTGAGTGGCAGCAGCGGAAAAGGAATGGTTCAGTGGCCACTAATAAATTAAAATATATCTATTATGACATTGAATTTCCTTACTTCTATTATGTATCTATGTTCATAAGTGCATGCGTGACCCCAAATTTGCCACATGACTGTTATGCCGACGGCAAAAGGGTACAAGGAGTGGACCCATTGGACCGTGGAACCAAACCTCCCCTGAGCGAGCACTCCAGAGTGGGACCAACCCCTATACAGGGACTGTTAGGAGGCAAGCGCAGGGACCTCAAGAACCACGGAGGCCAGGACCAGAGATCGGCTCAAAGAGAGAGACAAAGGGAGAACCGAGGAAAAATAACAGGAGGAAGGAACAGAGGAAAAACTAGGGAGGGAGGAATGGGAGCTGAGGACCAGAAGAGACTGAAACCTGAGGGAAGACACAGAAGCGGAGTTGGGAACCGGACTGGAGGAATCAGGAACAGAGGAACACGGGAGCAGGAACAAAGGAGAGACACTGGAACGGAGGAACACGGGAGCAGGAGCAGAGGAGAGACACTGGAACGGAGGAACACGGGAGCAGGAACTGAGGAGAGACACTGGAACAGAGGAACACGGGAGCAGGAACTGAGGAGAGACACTGGAACGGAGGAACACGGGAGCAGGAACTGAGGAGAGACACTGGAACGGAGGTACATGGGGAGCTGAGGGAAGACAAGAGAGGAACAAGGGGTTAAAGCGCAAAGGACCAGAGGAGCACCGGACAAATAATGCAACCTAACTATGGGAAAGTAACTCAATAATCAGGTGCCTCCAAGAAGGAAGGAGGGCCTGAAGTACCTGATGCCAGATGCTGATAGGCCAGGAAGAACTACCGGGTCAGGTCATGCAGGAAGAGAAGAGGCAGAGGAAGCACGCGCGGTCAGACCCGACTGCGCCTGCGCAAACCCCAGGAGCGCGCACCCAGGTGGAGAGAGGACGCGCGCAAGGATGCCAGGACCGAGCCCCGGGAAGAAGAGGATGCAGCGGGAACTGCGAGCGAGCCGGTGGCAGGAGGCGGAGCAACGGGAGCCGAGGTAACAGTACCCCCTCTCTTACACCCCCTCCCTCTGTTTTTAGATAAAAACTTCTTAAGAATGCGAGAAGCGTTAATGTTCTTCCTGGGTTCCCAAGACCTCTCCTCAGGACCGAAGCCTTTCCAATCAATGAAAAAGAATGTCTTGCCCCTGACTCTTTTGGATGCTAAAATATTCTCCACCTCAAAAACATTATCTGCAGAAACAGAAGAAGGAGAAGAACAGGGAATAGAATGAAACCGATTAAGAATAACTGGCTTCAGGAGAGAAACGTGGAAAACATTAGGAATACGGAGAGAGAAAGGCAACCTGAGCTTGTAGGCGACATTGTTGATGCGCCGGAGGACTTCAAAAGGACCAATATAACGAGGTCCAAGTTTGTAAGAAGGAATCTTCAACCTAATGTATTTTGAAGACAGCCATACCTTCTCGCCCGGCAGAAAAGAAGTAGCATCCAAGCGCTTCTTGTCAGCATGTCTCTTCATGCGTTCACCCATCCTCACCAAGGCTTCTTTGGTCTCCAGCCAAATCTTGGAGAACTCTGTAGTCTCAGCATCAGCTGCAGGAACACCGGTGGTGGCAGAGATGGGCAAAGGAACCCTGGGATGCATACCATAGACCACAAAGAACGGAGACTTGCTGGAGGACTCACTAGGATGGTTATTATAGGCGAACTCAGCCCAAGGCAGAAGACTTGACCAATTATCATGATGAGCATTAGAAAAATGGCGAAGATAGGATGCCAATACCTGATTGACATGTTCCACTTGGCCGTTGGTTTGAGGGTGATAAGCGGAGGAAAAATCCAACTTGACCTCCAGAAGTTCACACAGGGCCCTCCAGAATCGCGAAGTAAACTGCACACCTCGATCCGACACCATGTGAGAGGGAAATCCATGAAGTCGGAAAACATGCTGGACAAAGACCTTAGCCAATTCTTGAGCAGAAGAAAGTTGCTGCAACGGAACAAAGTGTGACATCTTGGAGAAGCGGTCTACCACTACCAGGATGGTAGTGAAACCGGAAGAATAAGGTAAATCAGTGATGAATTCCAAGGCAATGTGTTGCCAGGGAGCAGAAGGAACAGGTAAAGGAAGCAGAAGTCCAGAAGGCAATCATCTGGGAACCTTGACCTTGGCGCAGGAAGGACAGGAAGCAGAGAAGTCAACCACATCTTGGTGGAGAGTGAGCCACCAGTAAAACCGAGAGAGGAGTTCAAAAGTCTTCTTAACCCCGACATGACCAGAGATTTTGGAGGGCCTGATTATTCTGTTACGCCGACGGCAAAAGGGTACAAGGAGTGGACCCACTGGACCGTGGAACCGAACCTCCCCTGAGCGAGCACTCCAGAGTGGAACCAACCCCTATACAGGGACTGTTAGGAGGCAAGCACAGGGACCTCAAGAACCACGGAGGCCAGGACCAGGGATCGGCTCAAAGAGAGAGACAAAGGGAGAACCGAGGAAAAATAACAGGAGGAAGGAACAGAGGAAAAACCAGGGAGAGAGGAATGGGAGCTGAGGACCAGAAGAGACTGAAACCTGAGGGAAGACACAGAAGCGGAGTTGGGAACCGGACTGGAGGAATCAGGAACAGAGGAACACGAGAGCAGGAACAGAGGAGAGACACTGGAATGGGGGAACACGGGAGCAGGAGAAGAGGAGAGACACTGGAACAGAGGAACACAGGAGCAGGAACTGAGGAGAGACACTGGAACGGAGGAACACGGGAGCAGGAACTGAGGAGAGACACTGGAACAGAGGAACACGGGAGCAGGAACTGAGGAGAGACACTGGAACGGAGGTACACTGGGAGCTGAGGGAAGACAAGAGAGGAACAAGGGGTTAAAGCGCAAAGGACCAGAGGAGCACCGGACAAATAATGCGACCTAACTATGGGAAAGTAACTCAATAATCAGGTGCCTCCAAGAAGGAAGGAGGGCCTGAAGTACCTGAAGCCAGATGCTGATAGGCCAGGAAGAACTATGGGGTCAGGTCATGCAGGAAGAGAAGAGGCAGAGGAAGCGCACGCAGGTCAGACCCGACTGCGCCTGTGCAACCAACAGGAGCGCGCACCCAGGTGGAGAGAGGACGCACGCCGGGATGCCAGGACCGAGCCCCGGGAAGAAGAGGACGCAGCGGGGAGAGCGAACGAGCCGGCGGCAGGAGGCGGAGCAACGGGAGCCGAGGTAACAATGGCCTTAATATCCAAGATTTTTTTTTAACTTTGAACAAATAAACAGAACTAACTCCAAACTTCCGGAACGAGAAACAGCATCTGACTCTGATGTCAACTTGGACCCTGTTGGGAAGGTTGAAGAGGTGGCTGGAATTTCTTCTGCAGCAGCATCAACAAGCCAACCACCACCACCAGCACAACCTTCTTTAGGACATGAGACTAATCAAGAAGAAGATGATTGTGGACATAGTAGTAGTTCTACGCTACCCCTGGATACTTCACCCCATGCTGTTTCTATTCCATGCTGGGGTCAACACAGGGGGGAATTTTACAGCCGGTAGCAGGTGCCAAGTAGACACTGGTGTTTTAGATTATCTATCATGCACTATCAATGATGGTGGTGAGGAGGCATACGCTCGGAGTCTTGCACAGTATCTGCGCACAATTCCCCATGAGGTAAGGCTGTGGGCCAGAGGTGCCAAGCAAATTTTGATTGATTCATGCAGTGAACCAAAAAATCTGACTCAGGTGTTTTTGTACCTTGAAAGATGGCAGATGTCTAGCGATAACCACCTACCCATGCCTTGAAGCCAGGATGACAATACAATAGCAGGCACAGAACCACTTCCACAACGTATTTCATCACCACAGACACATCAAAGGCAATACCAATAACGCCCACATTTTACAACTCCAGCTGCACTTGTCCAATATGGGCACTTGTAGGATGAGTATCACTGTAGGAGAGGGGTCACAATATGGGTATTCTCGACATGGACATTCTGGGGGTTTTACACAAATGGGCAATGCAAATCCACATAAATATGTAAATCCTTACCTAAGTGGCCAGTACCATGTTTCACAACAGGGCCCTCCCTTGGTACGTAATTCAGCCTCATCCACCTCTCATGGTCACAATCAGGGAGTCCTGCAAAATACTCAAATCACTCTTGCTGCCCTCCCACCATTACCTCCACCTACATAAGTAAATTTGTAAAATAAAGTCACATAATGACTAAACTGTTTTGTCTAAAGTTGATGGTTGCCCTGTCATAGTAGCCAATTTGCCATATGATATAAATATTTCTTTGTTTGAAACAACCCTGTTCTGAGTAAAAACTGCTATTTCAATGTGTCATTTCTACTTTTCCTAATGTATAGCTGATGGGTTTAATTTTAAAAATAGAAAAATATTATTCAAAACCATCACACACTTCATTCACTAACATGCGTTTTTTTTTTTAAAAAAAGGGAAAAAAATCATAGCATAGACACTGCATTGTCTTGTCATGGAGTATATCCCACTGGTGAAACAAAATAATTATTAAACACATCCCGCTAGAGTTGAGTGACTTTTGCATTTTTAGGATCGAGTCGGGTTTCGCGAAACCCGACTTTCTCAAAAGTCGGGTCGGGTGAAATCGGCCGATTATTGCGAAAAGTCGGGGACCGACCGAAACACGAAACCCAATGCAAGTCAATGGGGAATCAAAGTCGGCAGTGAGTGGAGGACAGGAAAACACTTACAGTGTCCATTTTAATGCCAAAAACATCAATTCTTATTTCTTAAGCTTGTCAATCTTAATTTACTTTATAATAAAAGTTAGGCATTGAAAACAGGGGCTCATTTGGCTAAAGTTTGGGGGGTAGGGCTGGCTCAAGATTTTCGTGGGCCCAGGAAACGCGGAATATGTCACGGTGGTGGAGCAGGGAGAGGTAAGTATTTCAACTTTGCAAGTGCTGTGATCCAGAGCAATCAGGGGGTACCACTAGTTGGCACTGGCACATGGCCCCTCATAGTACGGCGGTGTGTGTGATGGCAGGCGGCACCTCCCACTGCCAGAGACACATTTGCGTACTATGAGGGGCCCTGTGCCAGTGCCAACGAGCATGCCCCCCACCTGATGAAGGAAACTGCACTTTCCTCTGCACCTTCCTCTTTGTCCCCATGTAAAGTGGAATAGTATGCGGGAAGGGGAACCTGACTTTCAGCAGGGTCAGATTCTGGCTGTGTAGAGTGCAAGAAGAATGTAATGGTCTGGGCCAATGTACCAGCAGACTCATCTCGCAGTTGCTGGGCAATGGGCAGGATGGGGAGGAAACACAGATATAGGCCCAAATAATAAAGTAGGCTAAATGCAGTTCAAAATTGGTAACAGGACTAAACAGGCGGCATAGCTTTGTTCAGTGGAGGACAACTGTAATGAGTGGCGCAGACACAGTTAGTAGTCCTAAAATAAAAAAGTAGGCTAAATGCAGTTCAAAATTGGTAACAGGACTAAACAGGTGGCACAGCTTTGTTCAGCGGAGGAGGACAGCTGTTTTGAGAGGCTTACACAGACTTAGTAGGCCCAAAATAAAAAAAGAAGGCTAAATGCAGTTCAAAATAGGTAAGAGGAGTACACAGGCGGCATAGCTTTGTTCAGCGGAGGATGACAACTGTTATGAAAGGCTCACACAGACTTAGTAGGCCTAAAATAAAAAAGTAGGCTAAATGCAGTTCAAAATTGGTAAGAGGAGTACACAGGCGGCATAGCTTTTTTCAGCGGATGAGGACAACTGTAATGAGAGTCTCACACAGTTACTAGGCCCAAGTAAGTAAGTAGGCTAAATGCAGTTCAAAATTGGTAAGAGGAGTACACAGGCGGCATAACTTTGTTCAGCGGAGGACAACTGTAATGAGAGGCTCACACAGTTACTAGGCCCAAGTAAGTAAGTAGGCTAAATGCAGTTCAAAATTGGTAAGAGGAGTACATAGGTGTCATCGCTTTGTTCAGCGGTGGAGGACAACTGTTATGAGAGGCTCACACAGACTTTGTAGGCCCAAAATAAAAAAGTAGGCTAAATGCAGTTTTAAAATTGGGAAGAGGAGTACACAGGTGGCATAGCTTTGTTCAGCAGAGGAGGACAACTGTTATGAGAGGCTCACACAGACTAAGTAGGCCTATAATAAAAAAGTAGGCTAAATGCAGTTCAAAATTGGTAAGAGGAGTACACGGCGGAATTGCTTTTTTCAGTGGAGGAAAACTGTAATAAGTGGCTGACACAGTTCGTAGGCCAAAATAATAAAGTGGGCTAAATGTCAGCCAAAAAAAGTTCATAAATAAACTGGTGGCATAGCTAGGTACAGGGGTGGGCTCCTCTGCTGAGTAGTAGACAGTGGTAGTTGGCGCAAAGTATTAACTGGTCTAAATGGAGGCCAGGGCCCCAGTATATTTTTACTATCATCTATCATTTCAACAAATTTGTATTGGCAGTGCCATTGAAGGATTTAACAGCACAGACTACACAGTGGTGGAGCAGGGAGAGGTAAGTTTTGCAAGTGGTAGAGCACTGTTCGAGCTGGGGGGGAACACTCTCTCGTGGGCGGCGGTACTGGCACAGAGCCCCTCATATTATGACGGTGTGTCTGACGTTGGTTGTGCACCACCACCATCAGAGACACTTCATTGTACTATGAGGGACCCTGTGTCAGTGCCGACGCCCAAGAGTGGGCACACCCACCTGTCCAGGCAAACGGCACTTGCACGGGTGCTTGCGCCAAATGGTGAACACGGCCCTCTGGGGGGAGTCAGCCCATTTAGGGAGGTATAAAAATGGCCTATGGTGGACATTCAGCTGCTGCAAATGGAGGAATTGGAGCAGTCAGTAAGAGAAGGCCAAAAGCAAGACATTTTAAGGCAAGCTACATGTCAGCAGGGGAAGGTGGGGCAAAACAATTTGAAATCCATGATTGGTTCATTTTAATGAAGGTTAGATCATTAACATTTCGGGTAGCCAGACGTGTCCTTTTTTCGGTCAGTATTGAACCAGCAGCACTGAAGACTCTTTCAGATAGCACACTAGCAGCTGGGCAAGCGAGCTCCTGTAATGCATATTCTGCCAATTCAGGCCAGGTGTCTATTTTAGATGCCCAGTAATCAAAGGGGAATGACCTGTGAGGGAGAACATCGATAAGGGAGGAAAAATAGTTGGTTACCATACTGGACAAATGCTGTCTCCTGTCAATTTGAATTGATGCAGCAGTATCTGTTGTGTCTGCGGTCATTGCGAAATCACTCCACAACCTGGTCTTAAAACCCCCCTGTCCAACGCCACTTTGGATTTGTGCACCTCTAACACCTCTGCCATGTTGCCCCCTACAGCTCATGTGAGAACCATCACCACTACTGTGTGCTGGGAATGCCTGAACCAAATGGTCTACAAGAGTTGCTTGTTTGGTAGCCAATATTTGCTCAAGGATCTCATGTGGCATGATATTTTGTAATTTTCCTTTGCATCATGGATCCAGGAGTCAGGCCAACCAATAATCATCATCGGTCATCATTTTGATAATGCGGGGGTCCCTTTTTAGGATACGCAAGGCACACTCAGCCATGTGGGCCAATGCTCCAGGTGTCAATTCACTGCTTGTGCTGGGTTGAGGAGCACTTTCTTGCAAATCAACATCACTTGATGCCCGCAAAAACCCAGTAACTGACCTTGCAGCGCCACTAGTTTCTATTGCCCCTTGAGAAGCATCCTCCTCCCATAACTATTCATCCCCATCCTCCTCCTCCTCCTCTTCCTCATCTGTGACCTCTTCTAGGAGAGTTCCCTGACCAGACAATGGCTCACTATCATCAAGGCTTCCCTCCTCAGCTGCAAACGCCTGCTCCTTGATGTGCATCAAAATTTGCATCAACAGGCGCATTAGTGGGATGCTCATGCTTATGATGGCGTCGTCTGCACTTACCAGCCGTGTGCATTCCTCAAAACACTGAAGGACTTGACAGAGGTCTTGGAGCTTCGACCACTGCACACCAGACAACTCCATGTCTGCCATCCAACTGCCTGCCCATGTATGTGTATCCTCCCACAAATAAATTACAGCACGCCTCTGTTTGCACAGCCGCTGAAGCAGGTGCAGTTTGGAGTTCCACCTTGTTGCAACGTCAAATATTAGGCGGTGCTGGGGAAGATTCAGCGATCGCTGATGTTTCTGTATACGGCTGGAGTGTATGGGCGACCAGCGGATGTGCGAGCAAAGTCTTCGCACCTTCAGGAGCAGGGCTGGTAACTCCAAATAATTTTTCAGGAAGCACTGCACCACGAGGTTCAAGGTGTGAGCCAGGCAAGGAATGTGTTTCAGTTCTGAAAGGGCTATGGCAGCCATAAAATTCCTCCCATTATCACTGACTTCCTTGCCTGCCTCAAGATGTACACTGCCCAGCCATGACTGAGTTTCTTGCTGCAAGTACTCGGCCAGTACTTCCACGGTGTGTCTGTTGTGGCCCAAACATTTTTAGCACAGCCTGCTGATGCTTACCACTAGCTGTTCCATAATGGGACACCTCATGTGCAACTCTTGCAGCTGTGGATGGAGTGGTTGTGCGACTGCGCTCTGTGGACGAGCTTTCAATTCTAGAGGAGGAGTAGGAGGAGGAGGAGGGGTGGGAACGCCTAGAGCCAACTGTTTCCTAGACCGTGGGCTAGGCAGAACTGTCCCACTATGGCTGTCCCCTGTGGACCCTGCATCCACCACACCCCAGTGTGCCGTGATGGACACGTAACGTCCCTGGCCATGCCTACTGGTCCATGCACCTGTTGTGAGGTGCACCTTTCTACTGAACTGCGTAAGCCATCAGGGCTTTGAAAGTTTTGTTTTCAACCAACCGGTAGGGCATCATCTCTAACGAGATTAGTCTAGCAATGTGGGCGTTCAAACCCTGTGTACGCGGATGACAGGATGAGTACTTTCTTTTCCTAATGAGTGTCTCTTGTAGGGTGAGCAGGACTGGAGAGCTGCATATGGTGAAATTAGCAGGGGTGATGGTGGACATGGCAGATTGAGAGAGGGTTGGTGATGGTATTCTTGATGTTGGCCTACCTACAGTGTTTCCTACCAAGAACCTTGTGATTCCCTGACAGTAGTGTATAATCGGGTCCTTTCGTCAAACTCAATCTGACAGGTGCCCCGCCCCTATCAAAGTGTATCAAAGTGTGCAACCCCCCCCCTCCTCCTGTCAGCCAGCTGTCCCTGAGGCTGGCTGATTTCCCCTTTTGATATCGTTTGATATGTTTTAATTTGTTGCAGTTTGATATTATTCCCGTATTTGTGGGATAACACATGTTTATAATTATATCCTAGTCGTGTACTTATTTTACACGTGGTTTATAACACCTTTCTCATTTGTTTTATATTAGATTTTATACGTAGCTCGAGTTTGATTCTGTAAGCTGTATTTTATTCACAGTGTATCCTTATAGTTCAGAACTTAAAGCTGTTTATTTGTGACTCTACTGAACAATAGTACTAAATGGTGAACATTAACTAAATGTTTATTTTCACAAACAGAGAATCTGCTGTGGGTCAGAGGTTTATAACACCTAGGTCAATTGATGTTGTATTTGCTTTCCCAATAAATGCTTATTTACACAAACCGAAAAGACAGATTTTCTGTTTGTACATGTATTGTACCTGAAGGTTATGTAGGGGTATCTGCGGGTCATGTGCCCAGGCATTGGTTTTTATAACGCAGAATGTTTGATATTTGCTTTCTCTTTTTTTGTGCATGTAGGTGTTATCTGAGGGTCATCTGTGTTTTCTGTGATTATTGTTGTTGTATTTGAGTAAAGTTATTTGTACCTCTACTGAGCATTAACTAAATTGGGGTCAGCTGTGTTATCTGAGGGTCATATTTTTGTACAAATTCATGCTGTTTGGTGATCTTTGTGAAGCAGAACTTTGTTTTATAACACATTTGTACCTGTATTGTACCTGAAGGTTATGTAGGGTTATCTGCGGGTCAGAGGTTTAAAGAAAAGTTATTGTGTCCTGTAGATGTCATCTGAGGTTATTTGTTTTTTTGTATTAGCTTTCTCAGGGCAGCTGCCTGGAGGTGTTATGGTATATAATTATATCCTAGGATCTGTACGACTACATACAGCATGTTATGTTCATTAAAATTTTTTATTGTCAGAACTAATTGGAAATAAAGAACACATTTTAAGCTAACCGCACTCACTTTACACAAACAGAAAAAAGGAAACACACTTTAAGTTAGCTAACAGCATAAAGGAAACACACTTTAAGTTAGCTAACAGCATAATGCTGACAAATGCATCTTTGCGGAATCTGATAACGACAAGATGAACAAAGGACTGCGCCTGAAAATCTTGATGTCACAAAACCTGATACGGTTCGATCATTATTCTGCAAGTCAGACGTGAAATTTTGTAAAACCTTCTTAAATGGAAAGCCTCGAGCTAAATGGTATAATACATATATGCAATAATGACCGCATACACGGCTATACAAATCTTGAATTTGTGCGCTCTGATAACAATAAGAATAACAATTCTTGTTCAGGAATGTCACAAAAGCGCGTGGAAAGATAATATTATCCGCACGGAAGCCGTAACTGTCAAAAAATATGCCCGTCTTATCGTCGCAGAGTACGATTAATATCCAGTGGCGACCAGCTTGATTCGCCGGGTCTGTATTCACAATATATGCCGCGGGTCTCTGAGTCACTCTTTCTTCCGGAAGCAAATCACACGGAAACACACCGGCGAATATGCGGTCTGTATAATTATCGGACCGCGCTACAACTGTAAGCTGCAGACTGTCCATCGTTGCTTAATTAAAATCGTACAAGATCTCTCGCCTGTTATTAATTTCCAGAATGGTGTGGTTGACTGCAAAGACAATCATATTTATCGTGTGGGGTGTCGCTATCGCAAAGCGGACTTCAGCACGCAGATTACCTGTTTTAATGAGCGAGAAATGGCCTCCAGGCTCTTGATCAGGCGATAAATCAAAAGCAAACAGCGTGAAGCCAGCCATAAATTCTTCACGATCTATCGCCATGGCACAATCAGCCTTTTGCTTGCCCGATATATGGGCAAGCGCCATATATTCTCTGATGGCTAAATCAGCATTAAAATTAGGATTATAAGGTCTCGCGGGTATCTGCTGACCATCCAGATATAATGCCGCGTGGTTGACGTGGTAGTGGTGAAAGTCCAGTGGGTTTTTTGTATAAGAACCGCTGAAGCCCTCATTATCTACAAACCCCAATATAACAGTTTTTGGTATCTGTCCTAGGAAGAGGTTCTCGTGGTTCGTGATCCGTGTCCCTGCGGCGATGCTGTACACTTTCAGGCATGTTCGGTCAACAGCGTACTTGGCTGTTGCGGCTAGGAGGGCCTGGCTGTGGCCGATTCGGACAGCCGGTGATACCTGCACTCTTTTCACATAGAGAGCCGCCTGCGAGATTTGTACCTTCAGCGGCTCGGCTTCTGCGGACATGAGGCAGAAAGTATCCTTATTTCTTGACAGCTTAACCTTAAGGTCAAGACCGTTCAATATTAACTTTGGCTGGTTAAATATATCCCCAAAAATGGGCCCCAAAAGATCGATGGGTTTTGAGCGAGAAGCGGCACTGGCTCTTTTGATAAATCCTGCATTTGCGCCATCCAGGCGCCTGTCATTATGATGCCCCGCAGTGTCTTTATAGAACAAACCGGATGTAAATTGTGATGCCAGCGTCTGTGAACTGTAATTTAAAAGGGTCTCTATGTACGCTCTATAGCTGTAGAGATTGTCCGATTGTGAGATAAGTCGGTCTCCCAGAGTAATATCGACCTGGTTAAAAAGAGTGGCTAGAGGGTAGTTTATGAGCGCCACACGCGCACCATCGGCGATGGCCGTATTATCCTGCTTCACGATGCGACAGCTTATGTACAGAAGCGTGTTGTTCAGATCATAATAATAATCACCGCTACCAGATATGTAAAACTCCAACGGTCCATTGTCTGACAGAGCAGCAACCGGCTGTACTTCTACAAATAGAGATTTCTCGATACTTGTTTGAGTCGGTGGTACGGCAAAAATATCCAATTCAGATTTTGCGCACTCTACAGAAGCGTCATGCAGGAAAGCCATGGTAACTGATTAGAAGATGTCGTCCGCAGAGCGTCTTACTCGTTTCTGACGGGGATGTCTCTTGGATGTAGTTTTATTCATGAGCATCGGCGGTAAAGGAGGGCAAACGCGCCGCTTTCTTTTTTGGGCTTTTTTAGCGACATAGATTATCCCAGAGCCGTCTTGCTGGGTTGGTGTATTTATCCTTTTCATAAGGGCCGTCGATGCTGTTGTCACGGCATCTGCAGCGATGTTCCGGGCAGCCGTCCGAACGTGTGGTTTTACTAATTCTAAGCCTTTTCTGAAAAGCGTAACGGCGCGACGAAATAAGCCTTTAAATAGCCCTGCCAGGCCAGAGCCATACATGTACTCGCTCCCGCGGAATCCCTCTAGCCCGTGCCCCGACTGGGCAGTATAGTAGCGGGCATAAACAGCGGGATCTCCATACACCCTTTGAGACAGCATTTTATCGTGTCAATGCTGACGAGGTCTAAAATGTAATCAAACTATACACTTTCCGTATCTGAATTTAACCGGCGTGCCCTGGTCCGACATGACTGTAATGTTTATGGAGTCAAAGTGTTGCTTGCACAGCGGTATGTAATCGGGCCGTGAGTAGCGCACCGTGACAATATCATTATCATCGCCGCTAACTTCTACGGTTCGTAGCAGTTGAACGTAACTGTCACCTACAAGTTGATGTTGAATTATATCAGTGTATACAAAAAGCGAATAAAAACCAGCCTTTGAATCGGGGTAAAAGCGGCGATTCCACGGCATTAAAGCAACGGGGGAGTCATCGACGGTCTGCAGTCCAAAAATAAATTTTAGCTTAGTACCCAGAGCAAATTGTATAGGGGATGGGTCGGGCAGGATCACCTCGCGGCGTAGCTCATCATACCGTATTCTGTAGGCAGGCGTAGATAAATACAGCGCTTCTATTCGGGCATTGACCGCGCCAACTAGCTTAGGAATGGACGAGTAAAATCCTGATTTTATGTGATACTGTACTAACGGTTCGCCGTGTTTAGCCGCGTAGAAGCTCCCTTCAAAAGCATCAAACGTGTTCCACGTATGGGGGTACTGTATTTCCGTTAACGCCACCTCATAATCTGCCGAAAGATGAACGGCCCGCGCTAACTTGGTATTGTACTCCGATATTGTGTTTTCAGGGTAGATTTTAATTGACGAATTACTGGGTAATGTCACGAAAAATGAGCCCGCTTCCATGGTTATATATCTGTCAACTCCGAGGCCGGGATCCAACTATTGAATTTTTCGGGGTAGCCCAGCCATTTGACAAAGCAGTGACTCACACCCCTGACACGTTTTTTTCTCAAAATTTTTTCTACTCTGTAGACACGATCCTCATCCATAAGTATTTTTTGCAGCTCTTCCTTATAAAATGACCCCTCTACAGGCTCCCCGGCTAAATCACTGATTTTATAAAGGGGTTTATGAAATTTATTGGAGACGCCGGTGATTAAAAAAATCTCATCGCTGTACGTCTTCTCATAGCCCTTACAGAAGGTCGACTTATAGCGAGATATTCTCACATGAGAGCCAACCGTTAAAGACGGTTTAATCGGTTTATTAGTAATAGTAGAACTGTAAATATTGCGCCAGATTTGCATCACGTTTCTCTCTGACACAGACGCGGGACTACAGTGGATCGTTGAGTGGTACGTATGGTTGTAGCTATGCAGCAAATCCGGTAAAATATCAATATACCTAAAGGTATTATGATGCGTAAGATAGCGCCACATACGGGTTTTTAATGTGCGATTAAAACGCTCGACCATAGCGGCATTTACATCATTGTTTGTAAAAAAAAGTGATGAATATTGTGCGTATTACATAGTTGCCTGAGTGATGAATTTATAAATTCTTTGCCGCGATCCGTCTGCAGTTTCTTCGGTATGCGCTTATCATTTTGAAATATTAATTCGAACGATCTGGCGACACTAGCGCCTGTCTTGTTTGTCAAGGCCACGCACCATGCGTATCTCGATAGAACATCAATCACCTTCAGGATGTATTTGACATTATCATTTACCCTTGAATAGTCAATTAAACTTACGAGATCCGCCTGCCACTGCGCATCAATGGCCGAGACGTAAATTTTATTTGTCAAAAAGCGTTTTCTAGCAGGCTTGTGTAGCGTGTAGGTGTCTTGCTTATTCAACCAAGCAATCACATCAGATTTCTTTATTCCGCGCGCTCTTGCAGATCTAAATAATTTGTCAATACCCGAGAATGATCCGGGTGCCTGGCTTGTAAAATATTGTTTTTCTAATATGGCATCATACGATTTAGACGTCATGATTGATTAAAATGATTGTGGCTCGTTAATCAAAAGCCTGCTTCTTTCAGAAATTCAGCTGTATAAAAATTCCTGTTTTAATCCGGATATATCATGCGTGAGTTAATGCATGCATTAATTGCATGTATGGTTGTGTTCTGGGTGTTAACAGAAGGCGTGTGATGGGGCGTAACTGGGTGTGTTTCTGGGTGTTAACAGGTGAGCTGATTTCTGACACTCAGGATAAATACAGCTGGCTGGACCACTAAGTACATCAGACATTCACCAGAAGTCCGACTAGACTAAAAAGCAGAGCTATTCTAAATGTAAGTATATAAGACAGTTGTCTTATTATTCGCAAATGCTTAATTATATTTAACTATGCATCTCTAAAACCATAATTAAGGGTGTTATTTGTTTAATAAGTTAGTGTTATACTGGAGGCTAGCTGCATATTTAGTATCGTTGTATAATATAGTTTTACTGCATAAACCATATTCTGTGGTCCATAATTAATATAGAAAGACTTAGCCGCGGACAGCTATTATAACATAATTTATGTAATACAGTAGTTAATAACTGTTAATGCGCCCTAACTAGCGCATGCAGCGCTTACTTACTACCTGTGTTTTGTTTAACATAGACATATTTATAGTCATATTTATACAGTAGCGGTATATTTAGTGGGGCTGTATAATATAGTTTTACCGCATAAACCATATTTAGTGACGCTGTATAATATAGAAAGACTTAGCCGTATTACCCATGATTTGCTTAGTATAAGAATATTTATACACGGGCCGCAGTTTTATTTGTTGGGGTATATAAATGAGTTTGACGAGTGGTGGTGTGTGGTTAATATAGATTGCACAAAAAATTTACACAGATAATTTATTTTAGATGGAATCCCAAAATTTTTCGGCTTTTTCCAGCCAAGCTGAGGATTCTGTACTCGGTATGTTTCAAGATTTATATACATGTATCTGTTAGCGGCCCATTCTAAGTAAGGATTGTTTTATATATTATCTTTATATTGTTTATTCTTTCTTGTTTAAGCTGAATTAATCAGGGCCCTACCCGATAATCTAGATGAATTTACCAGGAACACCCCTGATGCTGTAGATGAATTAACCAGGAACACCCCCGATGCTGTAGATGAATTTATCAGCAACTGCAGCGATGATTTTTTAAACGGCTTCAGCGTGCCTACTCTGGAGTGTGGCGCTGCTGTGGGGGCTTTGACTCAGGACATCATAGGTGCGTTGTGTGACTGCTGTGTATGTGTGTGTGTGTGTGTGTATATAGCTTTTAAGTATTTAGACGTGTAAATATTGTAAGGATTTCACTCACTCAGCTGCGACGGCTGACACTCAGGAGACGTGTTCCTTTAAAGTTCACTGGGTTTATTGCTTCATAAACCATGTGGCAAATAACAGAAAGCAAAATGGGCCTTTGGTTCAGGCAAAGAAAAGCAAGTGTCCAGTTCATCCGGCTCAGTCCTGAAGCCGTAACACACTCAGGAGGGTTTCACCTCCACACATATCTGCTGTGTAAAGGATTAGCCAGTCTTATAAAGAGCTAACCCCACCCAGTAACCCATCACATGATTAGCCATGTGGTCTGACATTACCACAGGTCCTGAAACACATATACCAGATTATGTGCAAGAAAGGAATACTCCGGGCTACATTACAGCAACCAGGCACTTATGTGGCACATACCTCCCATCGACTACAAACCCTTTAGCCATGCTACAATATATATATTAATTCTTTACAGATGTCGACATGCTTCCAGAACCAACCACCACGGAACACAATCAGCCGCCTGTTGAGGAACTGATGTACCAGACCCCCACGCCAAGAAACAGCCCTGATTCTAGAGCACCTAAAAAACAGCTCGGACCGGGGTGCCGGAAAGGAAAAGGTGAGAATCGTATGAAAAGTTTTTGCACAACCGCTCTGAGAAAATCCACCACGCCTCTACTAAGTCCTGTATCTTTATTTATAGCTTGTAAACTGAAGCCTAGAAGAATTTTCACAAAAGAGAATATACCGGAGCTAATGGAGAGCCTCGCAGAAGCTACAGAAGACGCCACAGCAATCATTCACCACACATCGCTAGTGTATATTTTGGTATACATGCACAGTCTCTGTACAATCAATGATACACATGCTTCACCATTGAGATCCAGGGCACACACATATCTGACACATGTATAATCTTTCCTACAGCTAAGCGCAGCGGCCTGCGACGGTCTCACACATATCTGACACATGTATAATCTTTCCTGCAGCTAAGCACAGCGGCCTGCGACGGTCTCACACATATCTGACACATGTATAATCTTTCCTACAGCTAAGCGCAAAGTCATGAGAAAAACACCTCCAGCACCTCTACAGCCGCTACAGATCACCGAGAATGGCGCAGCACCAGCGTGGACGGCGATACAGACGGCTAATGGAGCTGTTAGAACATCGCAGCTATCACCGATCTGCGTGGTGCAGGACGCAGGAAACCCTGTACCGTCGGACCATCGTGAAATACCCCATTCAAGCACCGGACAGCCATCGACAATCCGTGTGAATGACTCCGCGCTACTATATCCAGAAGTGGTCGAGGCACCCCGAAAACATAAGCGAAAAACAAAACATGTTACAGAGCCACCAACCGCATCCTGCGCCGTGGGTGCACAGCCACGATGACTCGTGAAGAGTATGATAGCGAGATTGATCAGCTCGCTGATGGTAAGCAACCATCCGTAGAACCGCTCATTATACGTATGTCCCACACTATGCAACCGGCAGCGCCATGTGTAACGGGGCCTGCTAATGCCTCTGGGGTCGGACCCTCAGGACCCTCTAATTTGGGTGACATATCTCATGTCTGTGTATCTAACTCTGTTAATGTTAAGAAACGGTCAAAGAGGTCGCGGCCGGCTGATGTTAAGGTGTGTAAAGAGCTTAAGGTGTGTAAAAAGCCACGGATTCATGCACCAGCTATAGATCTGCCGCATGAATCCCGCAGCTGGGGCCCTGCTGAAATGCTTGTGTTTCAGGAACACTTCGTCCGCTACTTACGCTACAAACGCTGGGTCCCCAAAATAATGTTTTTTTGCGATACTTTTGAAAAATTATTATCAACACAAAGCCCAACACAGGCTAATAAGGCCGAACTATACGCACTCCGGAGCCTGCTACTGGATGGCGAGATAACAACTACAGCGACCCCATTATGACTAAATATGGTCGGCTACGGCATGCATAAATCACCTAAACTAACACTACCCAGGTGTAATAGGGCTAGAGTTATAAAGAGGGCTCTAAAATTGTTGGTCAGCGCTAGACGGGCGCTATGCTCTAGGAGGCGTCGTGGTGGCATGTGTCCTGCATTGCCTCTACAGCCACCACAGACGTCGTCACAAGAGTCAGAACAGCACTCACATAGCCCAGGCAGCTCTGCAGATGCCGCACATGCATCTACACAAAATTCACAAGCCGCAGACGCTGACGCTGCTGGTAATGTGCGGAGCACCGATCTTACAGTATTTTTGCAACACATCCATCATCATGAAAGGGCCCTCCGCAATTTCAACGGCCATATACATACAGATCATTTTAGATTTGTAAATTTGGAGCGTGTACGATCATTTGAAGAGGGCATGAATATTGTTCATGAAGGCATTCAGGCATTACTGGATAGAATCATCAGGGACATTGAACCTGGCGACTTTGTACAGTTAAGGTTTGATGTCGGCGATACTTTAGACCCGATTTTCACTACAAAACAAACCCATGAAGATTTTAATTCCGAATCTTTTTTAAATGCTGTTGCCCGCGCACTTCAAAGTAACAGTGAATGCATATCATCCAATTCGCTAAAGCTAGTCGTCACCATCATTAAAAACCACCGCGGTGGTGGAAAAAGGCGCTTGAAATCTATAGCGAGCAGTCAGATCATTAAACAAAAGAGCCAATGGCTGTATGATTTTAACAATTACACGACAAATCTGTGTCTGGCTGCTAGTGTGTGCGCCCTGATGGACGCCACGGATGTCGCTGATGCTGTTTTACTGAACCGCTCTAAAAACATACACGCAGCACTGGGCATCCCTGATGATCAATTAGTGAGTTTTAGCGACATCCCGGCATTTGAAAAATATTTGGGGGTCACCATTAAAGTACTGTACTATAGTCAGGGCGATTGGCGTTACTTTCAGAGCGACAATACACCTAATGGCAAAACAGTATTCATATTGTTCCATGATAATCACTACTACGGTATCAAAAATATGAAGGGTTTTATCGGTGCTGATTACTTTTGTGAGCTATGCAATTCAGTGTTTCACCACAAAAACAAACACTCCTGCCAGTATTTTTGTAAAGCCTGTCAGAGAGAGAATTGCGTAGAAAGCGGTGCCGCCCACCAACCCAGATGTCCTGTTTGCAGAGTTTATTGCCGCTCGAGCGTGTGCTTAGATTATCACAAACAATTGGGATTAGGCGACCCGGCATTCTGCAGACTTAAAACATTTTGTGATAAATGCAACCATTTTGTCCTCAGAAATAGCGAAACAGAGCATAAATGTAATGGTCTGCGGTGTCCTGTATGTCGCAGTCATATAAATAAATTCGATGCCCATCTTTGTTACATGCGGAAGTATGTAGCACAGGATGATTCAGATTGCTATATCTTTTATGATTTTGAATGTATGCAGGAGACAGGCACGCACGTCCCGAATTACATTTATGCTACAACGCTGTATGGCCACCCCTCCTGGGAGTTTGAGGGTGATACCTGTACACATGACTTTGTACAGTTCTTTACAAGCGGTAAATTTTCAGATCATACATTTATTGCTCACAATGGTGGTAGATACGACGCATACTTTATTGTTAAGGAACTGATTTCTGAATAACTACAAGTACAGTTGATAACCCAAGGTGGCCGTCTCTTGTGTGTGTCGCTACCCGATTTGTCTATAAGGTTCATAGACTCTCTAAATTTTATACCCATGAAACTCAGTAAATTACCACAGGCCATGGGTTTTTCAGGAGGCAAAGGACATTTTCCACACTTTTTCAATACCAGAGAAAACCAAAACTATGTAGGTCCCATACCTGATGTAAAACATTATGGGGTGGAGTACATGTCACCTGGTGAGAAGGTAGAGTTCCTGGAGTGGTATGAGACCCAGGTAAATACAACTTTTGACTTCAAGGCAGAGCTAAAATCTTATTGCAAACAAGATGTTGAAATTTTGAGACACGCCTGCGAGATCTATAGAGAGCGTATTATGCAGATGACGCAGAAAAATGTTAAAAAATACTGTAAGCGTCAAAAGCAAAGGATTGTAGTGAGCAGATGTGTTGATCCTTTTCAGCTCATCACCCTGGCCTCGGTGTGTATGACAATGTACCGGTTTAAATTTCTTCCAAAAAAGACAATCGCCATTTTACCTGGTGATAATTATCACAAGGCAAAAAAGCGCTACTCGACACCCGCTATACAGTGGCTCATGTATGTAGCCCACTCTGAGAACATCGACATACAGCACGCTTTGAGAGGCGGTGAAAAACAGGTCGGGAAGTATTTTCTAGATGGCTATGCCTATGTTAGCGGCCAGCACATAGCCTTTGAATTTCAGGGGTGTTTTTACCATGGATGTCCCGTGTGCTATAATGAAAACGACACAAATAAGGTCACAAGCACGTCCTACGGCCAGTTATATTACACCTTTTTAGCTAAAAAGCGTTACTTACAGTGTTGCGGGTACACAGTAAGACTGATGTGGGAACATGAGTGGAATGAAATGGTTGAAAATGATTCTAACCTTCAAACATTTCTTCGCCAGATGGAATTCCCCGTTCCTTTAGACCCCCGTGATGCGCTTTATGGCGGGCGAACTAACGCCATTAAGCTCTATCACCATCTGGAAGAAGGGGAGACTTTACACTACTACAATTTCACCAGTCTGAACCCCTTTGTAAACAAAACTAAAACATACCCTGTAGGCCATCCAGACATCATCTACGACAATTTTGGATTCATTAAAAAATACTTTGGCATTGCTAGAGTCAAGGTCTACCCGCCGAGAGATATATTTTTTCCAGTTCTACCGGTAAAACTCAACAAAAAATTAATGTTTCCCCTTTGCTACACATGCGCTGCAAATTCCCAGGCAGATATTTGTGCCCACAGTGATGAAGAACGGGCGCTGACAGGGACCTGGTGCACTATAGAGCTCGAGATGGCTATAGAAAAAGGGTATCGGGTCGCCCACATCTATGAAATATGGCATTTTCCTAAAACCACTGATGATCTGTTTGCGCCTTACATTAAATTACATCTTAGGGATAAGCAGGAAGCCTCTGGTTATCCTAGCTGGTGCACTGATGACGCCAAGAAACGGCAGTACATTGACTCTTTTCTTGAAAAAGAAGGTGTCCAATTACGGCCTGAAAATATAGCTGTCAATCCTGCTAAGCGACAAATCTCCAAGCTTTTCTTAAATTCTTTATGGGGAAAGTTTGCTCAGAGATCTAATCTATCATGTACCAGCATTGTTAGGGATCCAGATGAGCTTTTTAAGTATTTGTTCCTGCCTTACTATGACATTTCGATGTTACATTTCCTTGATGATGACACCGCAACCATTAACTGGAAATATGCAAATGGCCACCACACACTCAACAAAAACACAAACATTTTTATATCGTGTTTTACAACAGCGTATGCTCGGTTAGAGCTCTATTCGCTGCTGGACCGGCTGCAGGAGAGGTGCCTTTATCACGACACAGACTCAGTTATTTTTGTACAGAGAGATGGTGAGTGGCAACCGCCTTTAGGCGATTACCTGGGGGAGCTGACCAGTGAAATACCCGATGGTACACACATCACAGAATTTGTATCCGCGGGCCCCAAAACTTACGGCTACAAACTCAACACCGGTAAAACTGTCTTAAAAGTTAAGGGGATAACACTAAATGTTGGTAACTCTCAATCTATTAATTTCAACAGTCTGAAAGATCTAGTTCTGGACTACCCGCGCAATTCTGCCGCAGAAACTCAGAAACGTATTGTCGTACAGCAGGCGTCCATTGTGAGAAATAAAAAGTACTGGGATATTGAAACAAGGCCATTACGCAAAACACAAAAGTGCGTTTATACAAAGCGGCGACTATTAGACGATTTCACAACATTACCTTTTGGGTATTAGTCGAGTATTGTGATGGATACGCGTCTGCAACACCCGTTCTCGTGCATTCTAGCAGGCCCGTCTAATTCTGGAAAGAGCTATTTTGTAAAACAGCTGCTATATAATATTGAAGCTAATTTTTCTCAGAAACCTGATAATATTGTATGGTTTTATTCGTGTTGGCAAAAACTATATGATGAAATCTCTCTCTCTTTTCCCCACGCCAGATTTGTGGAGGGTCTGCCGAATACATTCGTAGATGACGAATTATTCCCACTGGAGAAGGTGAATTTGGCGATTGTTGATGATCTCATGGAGAGTGCTAGTGAGAATTGTGAGATAGAAAAAGCCTTTACCAAGTATGTGCACCACAGAAATCTCAGCATTTTCTACCTGGTGCAAAACATATTTTGTCAGGGTAAGAAAAGCCGTACGATAAATTTAAACACAAAGTACATGGTGCTTTTTAATAACCCCCGAGATAAATTACAAATTTTAACTCTAGCTCGTCAGATGTATCCCGGAAAAACACATTTTTTCCTAGAAGCTTTTGAGGATGCCACGCGGGAGCCTTACGGGTATTTGCTTGTAGATTTGAGAGCTAATACTCCTGAGGATCTGCGTTTAAGGACTGGGTTGTTTCCACCCGCGTTGCCCGCTGTCTATGTTCAGAAGAAAAACACTTCTAAAAAGTGAATTTTACCCGGTATCAGACATTCTACGCTGTGGGCATTGTGATGTAAAGATGTCTGAGAGGCTCCGGCGTAACTGGGCTCTCTTAAAAACCCTAGTGAAAGCAACCCCCGCTGTCAGAAAGTCTATTTTGCGCGATGCAAGCAATGATTTAATTACAGCCATAGGCGAGATTGCTTTAAATATCTTAAAAGGCAGGATTCCGCTGAAAGAGCGCCAAAAAGGTATATTAAAGAAGTGGCGTAAAGCTATAAGAACACTGAGCGACAGATCTCAGCCCATAAAGAAAAAGAAGCGACTACTAAAACAGGCCGGCGGGTTTATCGGACCTCTTTTAGCTTTTGCAATTCCAATAATAACAAGCCTGATCGCCGGAAGATAATGGAGCATGCAGCGAAAATGTATCTAGTCCCCAAACAGGAGCTAGACAAACTAAGACCCGGTACTACAGATAACATACGTGACAGTGTTATTCGCCGCCTTGATGGTGAAATTAGCGACATTTTACAGCGTCGTGACATTCCCGATGATGTGAAAATTAAAATGTATAGCTCTGTGCTGCAACGCTACTTGGTACATACGCGACACAGCTCAAAAGAAGTAACGGCTTTAAATCTCGTTAGCCCTCCTGATCCTGGTCAGCAGCAATTGCCAAATACCGACTCTGATAAAAATCAGGATATCACTGAAATTGTCAGCCATATAAACCAAAGATATAAAAAGAATGCTGAATTTTTACTAAACAGGCTGCTGCAGAATAAAAATGTCACAGCATGGAATAATAAAACTGAATTTATTTTCAAAGGATCCGTAATACCAGGGTCTAACTTACTGGATTTGGTACGTAGTACAACGCAGAGCCATGCTCTGAACAGTAGAAATTTACCGCCGGGTTGGGATTCATTTATGCAGGCTATGGCCGAGCTAAATATGCCGTCTACAGTTGTGGGTAACCCCGCTACTAGGAAGCTTTTAGATGAATTAAAAATTACCAACAGTGAGACACGCTCTGTATCTACACCGCTGAAGTTAGCGGCGGCTCCCCGTACAATTCAATCTTTACATTCCCCGTCATTAGGTACCACACGTGGAACTTTGCTACCTAAAAAAAGGTCTCTACCGATGCTACAAACCATGTGGCTCACGATGTAAAGAATGTACTGGCTAAAATGCTGTACTCGCCTTGTAACGCTATATTAATTATTTTGTAAGAAGTGTAATGATGTATGTTCATTGTACTATTTAATGTTTTTTACTTTTTATATTCTGTAAGAATTTTTATAGTATTGAAATGTCTTTGAGATGCTGTTTTATTGTGAGAAATAAATTTTTTTAACATTTTTACAATATCGTGTCTTTGGTTTTTATTCGTATAAAACATACCGCTTCTTACTTGCTTGTGTTGTAACATTGGGTCATATTATATATATATATATATATATATATATATAGGCACAAACGACAATAAAACATTTTAATGAACATAACACGCTGTATGTAGTCGTACAGACCCTAGGATATAATTATATACCATAACACCTCCAGGCAGCTGCCCCGCAGATAACACCGATGACCCACAGATAACATCTACAGGCACAAATGTGTTATAAAACAAAGTTCTGCTTCACAAAGATCACCAAATAGCATGAACTTGTACAAAAATATCTGACCCTCAGATAACACAGCTGAAACACAAATAACTTCTCAGATGACATCTACAGACACAAAAAAAGAGAAAGCAAATATCAAACATTCTGCGTTATAAAAACCAATGCCTGGGCACATGACCCGCAGATACCCCTACATAACCTTCAGGTACAATACATGTACAAACAGAAAATCTGTCTTTTCGGTTTGTGTAAATAAGCATTTATTGGGAAAGCAAATACAACAACAATTGACCTAGGTGTTATAAACCTCTGACCCACAGCAGATTCTCTGTTTGTGAAAATAAACATTTAGTTAATGTTCACTTAGGATATAATTATAAACATGTGTTATCCCACAAATACGGGAATAATATCAAACTGCAACAAATTAAAATATATCAAACGATATCAAAAGGGGAAATCAGCCAGCCTCGGGGACAGCTGGCTGACAGGAGGAGGGGAGGGGTTACACACTTTGATACACTTTGATAGGGGCGGGGCACCTGTCAGATTGAGTTTGACGAAAGGACCCGATTATACACTACTCCTGACTGCTTTGGCCTTGCGACGATACCTCCACATTTGCTGCTGGTGGTGTCCTAATCGGTGGGCTTACTGTGAAGGTAGCAATGTAGTGTTGCTGACTACCTTTATTCTGAGCAGGTGCACCAACGGTACTGGACGTTTGGTAGGTGGTCCAGGCTTGCAAGTGCATGCTGGTTAAATGTCTATGCATGCACATTGTATTTAAATTTAGGAGATTCTTCCCTCTGCTAAAGGTCTTTGAGCACTTCTTACAGATAACTTTGCACTGATCATTCGGGTCCTGGTTAAAAAATTCCCACACTGCACTGTTCCTACTATGGATTACCTTTTTAGGCATTGCATGCTGTGCTACTTTCACCGGATGGCCACGCTGTCCTAAAACTGTTCTTGGTTTTGACAAACATTTTTGGCCAGATACGGGCCTGCCAGATGAAATCTGTTGCGATGTAGATGGCTGCTGCGGCTCATCCTCCTCCGCTTCTGAGCTACTTGCAGCGGCACCCTCTTCCCCAATGGCTGCCAATCTGAGTCAACAACTGGGTCATCTATCACCTCCTCTTGAAAGTCATGTGCACCTTCCTCTGTGTCACCGTGTAAGGTGCTATAGCGTTCGTGACGGGGCACCATAGTCTCATCAGGGTCAGATTCTGGCTCAGTACACTGCGAGGGAAATGTAGTGATCTTAGTCAATGGAACAGCATAATTATCTAGCTGTGGCTGTGCATCTGTGCACTCCATGTCCGATTCATCTTGTAATGGACTTTTAACAAGTTCCCTCTCTAACCCAGGCACGGTATGTGTAAAGAGCTCCATAGAGTAAGCTGTAGTTTCGCCTGCCGCATGCTTCACTTTTGGTTTGGGTGAAGGACACAAGGAAGCGACTTGTTCCTAACCGGGAGCATCCACTGATGACTTGCTGCTTTTAGATTTCGAACCTTCTGAAGAGGAGGCGAAAGAGCTAGAGGCTGAGTCAGCAAGGAAAGCCAAAACTTTTTCCTGCTGCTCCGGCTTTAAAAGCTGTTTTCCTACTCCCAGATAAGGGAGCCTTCAAAGCCTTGTGTAGCCAGAGGATGACGCTGGCTCAACACCTCGTGCTTTTGGTGCTATTTTGCTTTTCGCCCTACCACCAGATACTCCACCACCACCACCATCAGTACCAGGTGGCAACGACCGCCCACGGCCTCTTCCACCAGACTTCCTCATTTTTGGAAAAATCTAACCAAAAAATAACTGTTATATAGTACTGTGAAACAAGGTAGAAGGTGTATATAAACTTGTGGAGAATTTAAATCTCCTTTTTTTTGGGGGGGAGACTGCAAGAAAACTCAGGCCCAGTGTATTACACTACACAATGTAAGTGGCAGAACGTGGCTGGAAGATGTACGACAACTAAAGGTACCTTCACACATAACGATATCGTTAACGATATAGTTGCTTTTTGTGACGTAGCAACGGTATCGTTAAGGAAATCGTTATGTGTGAGAGCGACCAACGATCAGGCCCCTGCTGGGAGATCGTTGGTCGCTGAGGAAAGTCCAGAACTTTATTTCGTCGCTGGACTCCCTGCAGACATTGCTGGATCGGTGTGTGTGACACCGATCCAGCGATGTCTTCACTGGTAACCAGGGTAAACATCGGGTTACTAAGCGCAGGGCCGCGCTTAGTAACCCGATGTTTACCCTGGTTACCAGCGTAAAAGTTAAAAAAAACAAACACTACATACTTACCTACCGCTGTCTGTCCCCGGCGCTGTGCTTCTCTGCACTCCTCCTGCACTGGCTGTGAGCTTCGGTCAGCCGGAAAGCAGAGCGGTGACGTCACCGCTCTGCTTTCCGGCCGCTGTGCTCACAGCCAGTGCAGGAGGAGTGCAGAGAAGCAGAGCGCCGGGGACAGACAGCGGTAGGTAAGTATGTAGTGTTTGTTTTTTTTACTTTTACGCTGGTAACCAGTGTAAACATCGGGTTACTAAGCGCGGCCCTGCGCTTAGTAACCCGATGTTTACCCTGGTTACCCGGGGACTTCGGGATCGTTGGTCGCTGGAGAGCTGTCTGTGTGGCAGCTCTCCAGCGACCAAACAGCGACGCTGCAGCGATCGACATCGTTGTCGGTATCGCTGCAGCATCGCTGAGTGTGAAAGTACCTTAACAGAATTGTGACGTAGATCCACTTAGTGCCAATTGAAATCTCCCTTTTTTGGGGGGGAGACTGCAACAAAACTCAGGCCCAGTGTATTACACCACACAATGTAAGTGGCAGAATGCGTCTGTAAGATGTACGACAACTAACAGAACTGTGACGTAGATCCACTAAGTGCCAATTTAAATCTCCTTTTTTGGGGGGGGAGACTGCAACAAAACTCAGGCCCAGTATATTACACTACACAATGTAAGTGGCAGAACGTGGCTGGAAGATGTACGACAAACTAACAGAACTGTGACGTAGATCCACTTAGTGCCAATTTAAATCTCCATTTTTTTGGGGGGAGACTGCAACAAAACTCAGGCCCAGTGTATTACACTACACAATGAAAGTGGCAGAACGTGGCTGGAAGATGTACGACAAACTAACAGAACTGTGATGTAGATCCCATTAGTGCCAATTTAAATCTCCCTTTTTTGGGGGGGAGACTGCAACAAAACTCAGGCCCAGTGTATTACACTACACAATGTAAGTGGCAGAATGTGGCTGGAAGATGTACGACAAACTAACAGAACTGTGACATAGATCCCATTAGTGCCAATTTAAATCTCCCTTTTTTGGGGGGGAGACTGCAACAAAACTCAGGCCCAGTGTATTACACTACACAATGTAAGTGGCAGAGCGTGGTTGGAAGATGTACGTCAAAATAACAGAACTGTGACGTAGATCCACTTAGTGCCAATTTAAATCTCCCTTTTTTTTGGGGGAGACTGCAACAAAACTCAGGCCCAGTGTATTACACTACACAATGTAAGGGGCAGAACGTGGCTGGAAGATATATCAAAAAATACAAGGGCTGTAGTACAATTTCAATCTCCCTACAATGATCTCAGGACAAGTATGGCAGCAATAAAAAGGACTGCTGCACACAAAAGTGTGGACAAATAAACAAGAGAACTGTGCAGAAAGGAGAAACAGGATTTTTGCTTTTAAAAAAACAGTTGGTTTGCACAGCGGCGTACAAACAGCAATGCAGCTATCAGGGAGCCTTATAAGGCAGCCTAATAAGCTACAGCGCTGATGCACAAAAATATTAACTCCACTGTCCCTGCAAAGAAAAGGTGGTGTTGGACAGTGGAAATCGCTACAGCACAAGCAGTTTCGGGGTTAATCTTCCCTCCCTAACTATATCCCTTCTTCTGATGCAGCTACAGCAACCTCTCCCTATGCTAAGATTGGCAGAAGTAAGATGGCGGTCGACGTGCACGCCCCTTTATAGCCCCTGTGGTGCCGCAGAAAGCAAGCCAATCACTGTACTGCCCTTCTCTAAGATGGTGGGGACCGAGACCTATGTCATCACGCTGCCCACACTGCGTCCTTCTTCATTGGATGAGAAATGGCGCTGTAAACGTCATAAGAAACCCGACTTTGGTGGGCTGATCGCCGACCTCATGGCCAATCCCACACTAGGATCGGGTCGGGCTTAACGAAACCCAACTTTGCCGAAAGTCGGCTATTTTTGAATTTGTCCGATCCATTTCGCTCAACCCTACATCCCGCACTATAAGTCCCGAGTGCTGAGGATAACCATATGTAGTAGACATGCCATTATTTCCATCCGCATCATTATCACCATCAATTAACGTACAATCATGGATTCTGGTGAAGTTGTGAACTATGACACAGACTTTAAAAACCACACTCACATTCCCTTCACTAAGTTGAATGGCTGACTGCAGTACCCACCATTTGGCACAGAGTATTCCAAATGCACACTTCACCAATCGTCATGCGTGGGAATAGCGATAATTAAATATTCTGCAAGGGTGGTCCAGGGCTCTGCATGAATATGGCCTCATGATGTTTCAGTTCAATTGAAAGGCCCCATCAGCAACCATGACATAAGGCACCTATTCCATAGTAGACCCTGGTAGCCGACGTGTGGGTGAGAGAACCAAATCACTAGTGCGCAGCCGCCAATCCATTGTAGAAGAATTGAATACTCTGGAGTCTCCAGTTCTTCCATAGACCCCAATATCAACAATTATAAACCTGTATGCGCTGTTGACCAGGACCAATAGCACTACAGAAAAAAAAACTGTTTATAGTTATAATATTGGGACCCTGAGTTTGGCGGCTTACGAACACGGATGTGCTTCCAATCCAGGGATCCTATGCAATTTGGAAACTGGCACATATCCTCAAAGCCACGCCAATCCACAGCCAATCTTCCTTGATGGCCTCAGGCATTACAGAATAATACAGGTGGGACCATATTTCTGTACAAGTAGAACGGACAATGCCTGAGATGGTGGATTTCCCAATCAAAAATTCAAGATGAAGGGCCACATAGAAGAGACCAGTTGATAGAAAGCTACAAAAAAAGAAACAAAATGAGGAAAGAACATACATGCAGCATCTTAGCAGTTTAGGACATCATAAACATAATGGACATAGCAAACTAAGCCCTGCCTAAACAAGAGACAACACAACTCAATGCCTATTGAACAGATCAAAATTAAAAACAGCATGGAATGTAAAAGGCAAAATGTGATTAAGCAATTTAAGTTTAAAAAAGGCAAAAAACACCAAAAGATAACGAAAGCAAGAGAACAGTGTATTTAACTCAAAAAGAAAAATAACAGAAGGCAAAAAGAGGATGAATACATACTGTAATGTAAGTAAAAGTCACTCCTCTGTGAAAAATACTTTTTCACATTTTGGTGTCTCAAGAAGAATGTCAAATGTTGGCACGCTCATCTGATAATACCGGTAGAACTTGTCAGGATGGCTGCATAGAAAAGCATACAGATGGTGGTAATGTCCTTTAGTCACCCGTCACCTCAAAAGCAGATGGACCCACATTCATATTCTTATTACAACCACAGGTCCTAGGCTCAGGAATTTAAACATCTTCGGACAGTCAGGAATAAAGTGTTCTGTGCTACTGCAGCCTAAGCACATTCCCTTGGCAAGATCACTTTCTTGCTGACGCTCTGCCAGCCTAACATGATCAACCTGCATGGGTTCCAAGAGGATCGCTATTTCTGGAGGCTGAAGAAAATACAGCCTTTGGAAAGAAGGAGCCAAATGTGCCAGTTTCCTTACGCATGTCACATATTTGGTGAGCTCTTGAAACCTGGGATCAATGCAGATTGAGAAGGAAATTAATTCATTTAAAGTCGCTGGAATGTCACATCCGGCAAACTTGTCCTTTATCCTTTTGGATAACATTTCCCAGAAGGTGGCTACCAAACATTTGCGGTTCCATCCATGTTCGGTAGACAAAGTGTTGTACTGGACCGCATACTGGCTGACAGACATTTCTCCCTGACACAGTCTGAGTAGGGAAGATAATGTGGAGGAAGCACAACCAGGTTCGAGCTCATCAAATACCTTTTGGAAGGCCACCAGGAAGACCTATGGGTCCATGGTCATGGGATCCCCTCTCTCCCACAAAGGGTTAATCCGTGCTATAGCTTCTCATGCAAGGTAGGAAATCAGGAATCCCACTTTAACCTTATCAGTCAGGAACTGATGGGTGAAAAGTTTAGAATCCAAGGTCAGGAACCAATGTCACTGCTTAGGGTCTCCGATTCGTGGTGGAGCCAAACAAAGATTAACTCCTGGAGCAAAAGTCACAGGCAGAACAGACTTCAGACCAGCGTTGGAAGGGGCACAGCTAAGCAGCTACCAGGTGTTCGCTTGACCTCCTGATGGTGGAGACAGACTGGGCTGCAAGTCGCAACTATGTACCACTCCTAGGCAGTCACCAGTACCTCAGTAGCTGATCCCTGGGGGATCTCACAGGGAGACGTGACCATGGTCACTGACTAGCAGGGTATGGAGATAAACAAACTATATGGACAACTTGATCTTGAAAATAGGCTCTTGTTCTCACATACAGTTAACAGGAAATGGTTCTGGAGCTGGCCGCACTAGGACCGGGGACTACGGACGCAGGACTGGCGGTATAAAGACCATGGATTCGAGAATGGTAGCGCCGACGCAGTTTTAGGTTCAGGATACCACCAAAGCAGTCACAGGAACACGGACAAACTATCAAACAATTGGAAGCAAAGGATGCGGGAATAAGTTAAACAGACAAACAACAGGGGAACTGGCAACATACATATGCACACACCAACACCACTAAGATTAAACTACGGGGGTTGCTCAGTCAGTGTATCTTTTATTAAAGATGCCTCTCTACTATTGATTGGGAGACATCTAACACGTCACATTAACAAAATTCCTCCCAGGTGTTAGCTGGAGGCATTTTAGCATGTGCTTGCCCTCCCCATTTAAAAGCAGGAGAGTAAGCATGGACAATAGGTGCCAACAGATCACAGTGTGGCATGCACATGAAAGGAGAAGAATCACAAGAACACCACTACAGTCTATGTGGTGAGTATGGTGGCTTCCCTGCATGAAGACAGGAGAGGAACCATGTGTGGATGCTGGCCACAAGACATTACACTCAGCTGCAGGTGTCAAGGAGAATTCCAGTTTGAAACCTGTTGCTTTATGCTGATGAAAAATTCAACCACTTTGTGGCTTTTACTTCCATACTCACATAAGCTATAAAAGTGCTTTGGTAGCATATTACCTTACAGGAACAAAAAGGTGGGGAATAGATGAACTGCTGTACCTTGCTGATGTTACCAACGAGGTGAAAATAAATAACTGCTGCTTAGCAATAAAAACAGACCAAGTGCTCAAAATTGGCATCTTCATCAACTGTCCTGATTGTCACTCAAAACATTCATCCAGTGGTAAATGAAGACATTAACTATCACTTTCCATAGATGATGCTTCACAATTCTAAAATGAATGTACATTTTCCAGCTTACTTCCCAGTCGCCCTCTTTTTGAAGAAGCTTAGGCGAAACGGCAGCGTCGGGGTGGTGACACTTACAAATCTACCTCATAGAACCACTCGGCACCTTGTGTAAGTATTTCTACTCTTTGTCCTCTTTACTTTAGAATATACATCCTGCACATTATAATACTCTGCAATTTAAAGGTCTTACTGAGCTTTCCGGCATAAGCACATGCATTTTATATAGAAAAGCCAATGGTTTTACTTTTATACACTTATTCTCTAAGGGACTATGAGTGATAGTTGTAAGAATACTTTGTGTGCCGATCAGCTAATGACCACTGAGATAAACTTGAATGTGAGTATGAGTACATAGATTTGCATCTGTCACTTTTTGCATTTTAAAATAATTGAAATAAAATTTGTAATTTTTTAAATATTATTTTTGTGGAATGGATCCTCTTTTTTTCCTAAATAAATTTAGATTTGGGATTGTGTTGATATCCGATATTTGAGGGAGCAATATTTTTCTCTGATTATATGCACTTTAATAGACTGTGTTTATAAATTTATTTCCCAGGCTGCCTAAATTTTCCTACATGAGAGTAAAGAGTGGGCCCCATTTTCACAAGACATAATGGTCATGCAATATCTGTCAGCAAGGTACGCACACTAGACTGGAAGTGTACTGTTTATGTAACACACAATCAGTTATGGACATCTAATGGTGCAATAGAAAAACAGAAGTTATCGCTGTAAAATGCAGTAGTTATGAATGTTGATGATAATGTTGACACTAAACAGTCACCAATTGAAGATGTCGCCTGGCAACAGGGCTGATGAGCAAGAGGATAGATAGTAGCATCACAGGTACAGTGTTACTGGAAGCAATGGATTTCAGTTATTTATTCCAAAGGGTGCACCACCAAATATTAAGTTGAAGGTGGTAACAATTTTGTCTGACCCATTTTTGGAGTTTTGTTTGAAATTATATCAATTTTTTTTTCAAAACTGGTTAATTGCAATACATTTCTGGGAAAATACTTCATTTTCTTTAATAATTTCAAGGGTGCCAACACTTTTGGCTATGACTGAATATTCAGTTAATTTGTTGGAAAATAGCACTGTGGTCTGTTAGGGGTCGAGTTCCCGCTTCTGCACAGGGGGAATCTCGAGCCACCTCTGCTGCGGTCTCCCATTCTTGTCCAGCCGCAGTGGAGTCTGCTCAGCAAAGACGTCGGTCCCAGCGTCTTGCTCATTCTCACTCTGTTCTGAGAGTTACTGCTGCCTCTCCAGTCTCTGCCATTAAAGTCAGTGCTGGTCAGCAGCGAGCGGACTTCTCTGGGACTAAGTCCTTGTCTGCACGTACTGAGCATGCCCAGGGTAAGATCTCCCGTTGGAGATTGAGGGTCATGTGCTCAGGCTCTGCAGCACATTCCATTGGTCCTCTTGGCAGGTCTTGGAAGGGCAAAAGTGCTGTAGCCACTTCCTGTGCTGCAACTATATAAACTGCGCATGACCGCACGGCCATGCGCTAGTATTGTCTTACAATTGTTAATGTGTGTATGTTGTGAGTGCAAGTCGTCCTTGGATACCCCTACCCTATTGAATGTCTGTTCGTGGAAGGTGTATGGTTGCTATGTAGCGCCCGACTTATCCTACAGCACTAATCACACATTACAGCGTCCAGTTGCTGTGACCACCAGTACGGTGCCGTGCACTTCCTCTGTGCTTTCCTTACCCAAGCCTGGGTGGTTAGTGGCGTTCGTCAGTGTGGCACCGCATGCACTCTTGTGCCTTAATATAGTTATTCAGTTTCCTTACACACCCAGTTGCGGTGTTGTGCCAGCAAGGGTCTAATCGGACTTCAATGCTAGTTGGGGTTGAGTTCGCTGACTACTTGCTCGCGCTTTAGGTGCGGTACCGTGGTCCTGTGACTTAACAGGATTGCTTCTTTCACGCTGGGTGAGGTTAACCCACGCGTGTATACTTTAGTGTACCGCCATATAGTCTGCAAATTGCTAGCAGCAGGTTTTCACCTGCATGGTGGACCCCGGACTGCGAACGCATCTATATCATCTGTCTTGGTGCGTTCCGCCAGTCCTAACAGAATACTAGCGCCAGGGTCTGGCTAGTAAAATGGCGGACGACCAGCGTTTACAGAGGTACATCCAGCAGCTGGAGGGAAGGTTGGCGGCTCTTGAGCGTACAACCTCAGCTGTGGATGTCACTGCTGTAGCTGTGCAGGCTGCAAGTGTAGCCGCAGCCAGTTTGTCCGCTGCCACCCCTGCTCCGACTTTATCCCGTCTCCCGCTTCCTGACAAGTTTGCTGGCGACAGTAAACATTGTCGCGGATTCGTGAGCCAGTGCTCTATACATCTTGAGCTCCTGGCGTCACGTTTTCCTACGGAGCGGGCGAGAGTGGGATTTATCCTATCTCTCTTGTCGGGCAGGGCGTTGGAGTGGGCAACGCCACTCTGGGAGCGAGATGATCGTGTGGTACAGAGTGCTCCTCTCTTCTTGGACACTCTGAAGCAGGTCTTTTTAGGGCCTCGGGTTACCCACGACACCGCACTCCAATTGTTGTCTATTACACAGGGTACGTCCGTGGTCAGCCACTTTGCCATCCAGTTCGGGACTCTAGCTTCAGAGTTAGAGTGGCCAGACAAAGTTCTTATTCCGGTGTTCTGGAGGGGACTGGCAGACCATGTGAAGGACGCCTTGGCCACTAGGGAGATACCGGCCACACTGGAGGAACTTATTTCTGTGTCTACCCGCATCGACCTCCGTTTTCACGAGCGGAGGTTGGAGCAGACCCAGTGTAGGCAGAGGTTTCGACTGGCTCCAACTTTCGCCAGACCTCTGGAATCCCCTGTCTTGGCGTCAGATTCCCATGAGGCCATGGAGGTTTCTCGAGCGGGACCTAAATCTCTGGCCGCTCGAGTACCCGTGGTTTGTAATAACTGTCAACAACATGGACATTACGCCAATAAATGTCCGCGGCTGTCGGGAAACGATCGCGTCTAGTAACCATTGGGGGAGGTTCACTAGACACAGCAGCATTCTCCTCCAAACTGTCCTTTAAAGGGACAATCCTGTTAGGCTCCTCCACTCTAACAGTCGAGCTTTGTGTGGATTCAGGAGCAGAGGGAAACTTCATGTCCTCTGCTTTTGCTACACGTCATGCTATACCACTAGTCATGCTCGCCAAACCAATAACGGTTAGAGTTGTGAATGGGGCGACACTCCCACTGCAAATCACACACCAGACAGTTCCGTTCTCGCTGTCCATATCTCCTTCCCACCAGGAGATTATTTCCCTTCTTGTCCTTCCTGAGGGAATGGATGAGAATTTGCTGGGTATACCCTGGCTCCGTTTCCACTCCCCACATATTGAGTGGTCCTCAGGGAGAATATTGGGTTGGAGTAAGTCTTGTTTGGGCAGGTGTGTGAGTGAGTGTGTACAGGTCTCCACTACTGAGGTACCCGCAGATCTTTCAACACTTCCCAGGTATTATTGGTGTTATGCAGACGTGTTCTCTAAAAAGGCTGCTGAGACTCTACCGCCCCATCGCCCTTACGACTGTCCTATCGACCTCTTGCCTGGAGCCGAACCTCCTCGGGGAAGGGTATATCCCTTCTCTCTCCCTGAGACGGAGGCTATGTCTCAATACATTCAGGAGAATTTGGCAAGAGGGTTTATAAGGAAGTCAGTGTCTCCGGCAGGGGCGGGATTCTTCTTCGTGCAAAAGAAGAACGGGAGTTACGTCCTTGCATCGATTACAGGGGTCTCAATGCTATCACTATTAAGAACAAATACCCGTTGCCCCTGATATCGGAGCACTTTGACAGATTAAGGGGAGCTAAAATATTCACCAAATTAGATCTGCGGGGTGCCTACAATCTGATTCGCATCCGTGAGGGGGACGAGTGGAAAACGGCTTTCAATACCAGGGATGGGCACTATGAGTACCTGGTGATGCCTTTCGGGCTCTGTAATGCCCAAGCCGTTTTTCAGGACTTTGTCAACGATATCTTCTGGGATATGCTTTCTACCTCGGTCGTAGTCTATCTGGATGATATTCTCATATTCTCTCCAGATATTGACTCCCACCGGAGAGATGTTGGCAGAGTCTTCGAACTCTTACGGGCGAATTCCTTATATGCAAAGTTGGAGAAGTGTGTGTTTGAGCAGGAGTCCTTGCCTTTCCTGGGCTATATCATCTCGGCCCAGGGATTGGCTATGGATCCTGCCAAACTACAAGCAGTGATGGACTGGCAGGAACCCCATTCTCTTAAAGCGGTGCAGCGCTTTATGGGGTTCATAAATTACTATCGCCAGTTCATTCCCCACTTCTCAACTTTGGTAGCTCCCTTGGTATCCCTCACCAAGAAGTGAGCGAATCCCAAATCGTGGTCCGAAGGGGTCTCCAAGGCCTTCACTTCTATAAAGTCCCATTTTGCTAGCGCTCCCATCTTACATCGTCCCGATGTGGGTAAGACATTCCTTTTGGAAGTGGATGCCTCATCCGTTGGTGCTGGAGCAGTCCTCTATCAAAAGGATGCTCAGGGTCGGAAGCACCCATGCTTCTTTTTCTCAAAGACCTTCACACCAGCGGAGAGAAATTACTCCATCGGGGATAGGGAGTTGCTGGCAATGAAGTTGGCCTTTTCGGAGTGGAGACATCTCTTGGAGGGTGCTCGGTTCCCATTCCAAGTTTTCACGGATCACAAGAATTTGGTCTATTTACAAACAGCCCAGCGGCTGAATTCTCGTCAGGCCAGATGGTCCTTGTTTTTCTCCCGGTTCCACTTTACCCTACATTATCTCGCCGGGGAGAAGAACATTCGTGCTAACGCTCTCTCTCGCTCCTTCGTGTCAGCTGAGGAGGAGGAGGACGAGCCTCGGCTCATTGTCCCTTCGGAGAGTCTGAGAACTGTAGCTCCGGTTTCGCTAGAGTCTGTGCCCCCCATCAATTTGCATCCGGAGGTTCTCTCTTGGGCTCATTCGTCCAGAGTGGGTGGACACTTTGGGGCAAAAAGGACATCTGAGTTACTGGTGGCCACATATGGTTCGTGATGTCGGAGACTACGTTCAGGCATGTGTCTCTTGTGCCAAGAATAAGTCTTCCCGACAACGGCCAGCTGGTTTGTTATACCCTCTGCCGGTGGCAGACAGGCCCTGGGAGATGGTCGGGATGGATTTTGTTGTGGGTCTGCCCAAGTCTCGTGGCTGTACCATTATTTGGGTAATCACCGACCATTTTTCTAAAATGGTGCATTTGGTGCCGCTTCCCCGGTTACCTTCTGCACGGGCCTTGGCAGTGTTGTTTGTCAAACACATCTTTCGTCTTCACGGTATGCCAGACAAAATTGTCAGTGACCGAGGTCCCCAGTTTGCGTCTCGGTTCTGGAGAGAGCTTTGTCGTCTTCTCAGTATCGAGTTGAATCTCTCTTCGGCTTATCATCCCGAGACGAATGTGTTGGTAGAGAGAGCCAACCAGACCTTGGTCACATATCTGCGACATTTTGTTTCTGCAGGATGACTGGGCATATTTGCTACCGTGGGCGGAGTTTGCTCTTAACAATGCTGTCGCTGATTCCACTGGACAGACTCCATTCCTCCTTAACTATGGTCAGCATCCGCGGGTACCTGTGCCCATGCCCGTGTCTTCCGCCGATTCCAGGGTGGCAGACTGGGCTGTGGAGGCACGGGACATTTGGGATCGCACTCAGGATGTCATTCAGGCTTCCAAGGAGAGAATGAGGTCCTCCGCCGACGCACATCGGCGCCCCGCTCCAACCTTTGCTCCTGGCGACTTAGTGTGGCTCTCCGCCCGTAACATCAGGCTGCGAGTTGAGTCTACCAAGTTTGCACCTCGCTACTTAGGTCCTTTTAAGGTCCTCGAACAGGTTAATCCTGTGGTTTACCGTCTGGCCCTTCCTCCACGCCTAGGTATCACCGACACCTTTCATGTGTCCCTCCTTAAGCCCGTCTACATGTCCCGGTTTTCTGAGTTATCTACTGGGACATCGGGTTCGTCTACGGACGATTACGAGGTGAATGCTATCTTGGGGTACAAGGTGGTTCGTGCCAAAAAATTTTATTTGGTGGACTGGAGGGGTTACGGTCCTGAGGATAGATCCTGGGAGCCTGCTGAGCACATTCAGGCTCCGCAGCTCATTGATGCCTTCGAACGTAGCGAGGCCCAAGGAGGGGGGGACCCTAGGAGGGGGGGGTAATGTTAGGGGTCGAGTTCCCGCTTCTGCACAGGGGGAATCTCGAGCCACCTCCGCTGCAGTCCCCCATTCTTGTCCAGCCGCAGTGGAGTCTGCTCAGCAAAGACGTCGGTCCCAGCATCTTGCTCATTCTCACTCTGTTCTGAGAGTTACTGCTGCCTCTCCAGTCTCTGCCATTAAAGTCAGTGCTGGTCAGCAGCGAGCGGACTTCTCTGGGACTAAGTCCTTGTCTGCACGTACTGAGCATGCCCAGGGTAAGATCTCCCGTTGGAGATCGAGGGTCATGTGCTCAGGCTCTGCAGCACATTCCATTGGTCCTCTTGGCAGGTCTTGGAAGGGCAAAAGTGCTGTAGCCACTTCCTGTGCTGCAACTATATAAATTGCGCATGACCGCACGGCCATGCGCTAGTATTGTCTTACAATTGTTAATGTGTGTATGTTGTGAGTGCAAGTCGTCCTTGGATACCCCTACCCTATTGAATGTCTGTTCGCGGAAGGTGTATGGTTGCTATCTAGCGCCAGACTTATCCTACAGCACTAGTCACACATTACAGCGTCCAGTTGCTGTGACCACCAGTACGGCGCTGTGCACTTCCTCTGTGCTTTCCTTACCCAAGCCTGGGTGGTTAGTGGCGTTCGTCAGTGCGGCACCGCATGCACTCTTGTGCCTTAATATAGTTATTCAGTTTCCTTACACACCCAGTTGCGGTGTTGTGCCAGCAAGGGTCTAATCGGACTTCAATCCTAGTTGGGGTTGAGTTTGCTGACTACTTGCTCGCGCTTTAGGTGCGGTACCGCGGTCCTGTGACTTAACAGGATTGCTTCTTTCACGCTGGGTGAGGTTAACCCATGCGTGTATACTTTAGTGTACCGCCATATAGTCTGCAAATTGCTAGCAGCAGGTTTTCACCTGCACGGTGGACCCCGGACTGCGAACGCATCTATATCATCTGTCTCAGTGCGTTCCGCCAGTCCTAACATGGTCTAAGTCAATTTGTAGTCTTCTAGCTTTTGTGTTCCCTTGGTAGCTTGCCTCATCTCTATTCTTTCTAGAGAAGACGTCTGCTTAAAACAATCTGTACTTGGGATATAAAAGACATTTGGCATTTTAGTGGGACTTTCCTTCTAAAATCATATCATTATTTACAACAAAGCTCATCTGACCTTTCCAATTTTACAAAGGATGGTAAAAGCTGCCAAAATACTTGTGATTGTAGAAAAAGCAAGTTTCATCAGCAGTTTAATTATTTTATTTTGTCAATGTGAAAAGAAGCATTAACCTACTGTGAAAGAGTATTGTTTTTGATTTTAGTTTAAGCAATGTATCCCTTATTACTTAGTATGCTTACCTTTTTCTCATTTCTTTTTATATAATATAACTAGCTGAAGAGCCCGGCGTGGCTGGGCATAGTAAATATATTTGGCTAGTTACAGCACTTCACTTCTCTTATTTTCCCATCACGCCTCTCATTTAGCACCTCAATTCTCTCATTTTCCCCTCACATCTCTCATTTTCTCCCTCACACCTCTCATTTCCCCCTCACTCTTCTTATTTTCCCCCTCCTCTCATTCCCCCCTCACACCTCTCATTCCCCCCGAACACTTGTCATTTTGACCTCACATCTGTAATTTTCCGATCACTCCACTATTTTCCCTCACTCCTCTCATTTTGCACTCACACCTTTTCATTTTCACCTCACACCTCTCATTTTCACCTCACACCTCTTATTTTCCCCTCGGTATATACATGTTTGTCATCTCCCTTATATATAGTATACACCGGTATGTCATCTCCTGTATATAGTATATACCTGTATGTCATATCCCCTGTATATAGTATACACCTGTATGTCATCTCCCCCGGAAAATAATATATACCTGATGTATGTCATCTCCTCCAGTATATTGTATATACCTATGAGTCAACTCCTCCTGTATATAGTATATACCTGTATGTCATCTCTTCTGTATATAGTATATACCTGTATGTCATCTCCTCCTATATATAGTAAATCCTGTATGTCATCTCCTGTATATGGTATATACCTGTTTGTCATCTCCCCTGTATATAGTATGTACCTGCTGTATGTCATCTCCTCCTGTATATACCTGTGTGGCATCTCCTCTTTTATATAGTATATACCTGTATGTCATCTCCTTCTGTATATAGTATATACCTGTAAGTCATCTCCTCCTGGTTATAGTATATACTTGTGTGTCATCTCCTCCCATATATAGTATATACCTGTATGTCAGCTCCTCCTGTATATAGTATATATGTGTGTGTGTCATCTCCTCCTGTATTAGACCCCGTTCACATGTTATTTGGTCAGTATTTTTACCTCAGTATTTGTAAGCTAAATTGGCAGCCTGATAAATCCCCAGCCAACAGGAAGCCCTCCCCCCTGGCAGTGTATATTAGCTCACACATAAACATAATAGACAGGTCATGTGACTGACAGCTGCCATACTTCCTATCTGCTACATTTGTTGCTCTTGTAGTTTGTCTTCTTATTAATCAGATTTTTATTTTTGAAGGATAATACCAGACTTGTGTGTGTTTTAGGGCGAGTTTCATGCGTCAAATTGTGTGTGTTGAGTTGCGTGTGGTGACATGCATGTAGCGACTTTTGTGAGATAAGTTTTGTGTGGTGACATGCGTGTAGCAGCTTTTTTGTGTGTCGAGTTGCATGTGACAGGTTAGTGCAGCAAGTTGTATGCGGCAAGTTTTGCGCATGGCAAGTTTTGCGCGTGGCCAGTTTTATGTGTGGTGCATTTTGAGTAGGTGCAAGTTTTGTGTGAGGCATCTTTTGCATGTGTTGCAACTTTTATGCATGTGGCAATTTTTCCAAGTGTGCAAGTTTTGCATGTGGCGAGTTTTCCATGAGGTGAGTTTTGCACGTGTGGCGAGTTTTGCGTGAGCCTAGTTTTACATGTGGCGAATTTTGCACATGGCGAGTTTTGAATGGCGACTTTTGTGTTTCGTGTTTTTATGTGGCGAGGTTGGTGTATGTGTGGTGAAATGTGTGCTGAAAGTGGTATATGTGTTCAAGCACGTGGTAGTGTGTGGCACATTTTGTGTGTGTGTTCATATCCCCGTATGTGGTGAGTATCCCAGTCGGCACTTCTTTGCGAGAAAAGCCATCCCAGCCCTCCACCAGCATTGAACTTAAACACATACCTTGCCTGGCTCACACCTTGAACCTGGTTTTGCAGTGATTCCTGAAAAATGATCTGGAGTTACCAGCCCTGCTCCTCAAGATGCAAAGACTTTGCTCGCACATCCGCCGGTCGCCCGTACACTCCAGCCATATGCTGAACCATCAGCGATCGCTGAATCTTCCCCAGCACAACCTAATAATCGACATTGCAACAAGGTGGAACTCCACACTGCACATGGTTCAGAGGCTGTGCGAACAGAGGCCTGCTGTAATTAATTTGTGGGAGGATACACATACACGGGCAGGCAGTTGGATGGCAGATATGGAGTTGTCTGGTGTGCAGTGGTCAAGGCTCCAAGACCTCTGTCAAGTCCTTCAGTGTTTTAAGGAATGCACACAGCTGGTAAGTGCAGACGACGCCATCATAAGCATGAGCATCACACTAATGCGTCTGCTGATGCAAAGTTTGACGCACATTAAGGAGCTGGCATCTGCAGCCGAGGAGAAGGGAAGCCTTGATGACAGTCAGCCATTGTCTGCTCAGGGAACTCTCCTGGACGAGGTGGCGGATGAAGAGGAGGAGGAGGATGCTGGGGATGAATATTTATGGGAGGAGGATGCTTCTCAGGGGGCAATAGAAACTGGTGGCGTTGCAAGGTCAGGTACAGGGTTTTTGCGGACACAAGTGATGTTGATTTGCAAGAAAATGCTCCTCAACCCAGCACTAGCAGTGAATTGACACCTGGAACATTAACCCACATGGCAGAGTATGTCTTGCGTATCCTAAAAAGGGACCCCCGCATTATCAATATGATGACCGATGACAATTACTGGTTGGCCTGCCTCCTGGATCTACAATATAAAGGAAAATTACAAAATATCACGCGCACATGAGAACCTTGAGAAAATATTGGCTACCAAACAAGCAACTCTTGCAAACCGTTTGGTTCAGGCATTCCCAGCACACAGCGGTTGTGATGGTTCTCACACGAGCTGTAGGGGGAAACATGGCAGAGGTGTTAGAGGTGCACAAATCCGAAGTGGTGTTGGACAGAGGGGTTTTATGACCAGGTTGTGGAGTGATTTTACAATGACCGCTGACACGACAGGTACTGCTGCATCAATTCAAAGTGACAAGATACAGCATATGTCCAGTATGGTTACAAACTACTTTTCCTCCCTTATCAATGTTCTCCCTCACAGGTCATTCCCCTTTGATTACTGGGCATCTAAAATAGACACCTGGCCTGAATTGGCAGAATATGCATTACAGGAGCTCACTTGCCCTGCTTCTAGTGTGCTACCAGAAAGAGTATTCAGTACTGCTGGTTCAATACTGACCAAAAAAAGGACACATCTGGCTACCCAGAATGTTGATGATCTAACCTTCATTAAAATGAACCAATCATGGATTTCAAATTATTTTGCCCCACCTTCTCCTGCTGACACGTAGCTTGCCTGAAAAATGTCTTGCTTTTGGCCTCCTCTTACTGACTTCTCCAATTCCTCCATTTGCAGCTGCTGAATGTCCAACATAGGCCATTTTTATACCTCCCTAAATGGGCTGGCTCCCCCCACAGGGCTGTAGTAACGACCTGGCGCAAGCACCCGTGCAAGTGCCGTTTGCCTGGACAGGTGGGTGCGCCCACTCTTGGGTGTCAGCACTGGCACAGGGTCCCTCATAGTACAATGAATTGTCTCTGGTGGTGGTGCACAATCAATGTCAGACACACCGTCGTAATATGAGGGGCCCTGTGCCAGCACCGCCGCCCATGAGAGAGTGATCCTCCCCAGCTTGAACAGCGCTCTATCACTTGCAATACTTACCTCTCCCTGCTCCACCACTGTGTAGTCTGTGCTGTTAAATTTTTCAATGACACTCCCAATACAAATTTGTTGATATTATAGATGATAGTTAAAATATGCAGGGGCCCTGGCCTCCATTTAGACCAGTTAATACTTTGCACCTACTACCACTGTCTGCTACTCAGCAGAGGAGCCCACGCCAGTACCTAGCTATGCCACCTGTTTATTTATTAACTATTTTTTGGCAGACATTTAGCCCACTTTATTATTTGGGCCTACTAACTGTGTCTGCCACTCATTACAGTTGTCCTTCACTGAACAAAGCAATGCCGCCTGTTTAGTCCTGTTACCAATTTTGAACTGCATTTAGCCTACTTTATTATTTGGGCCTATATCTGTGTTTCTTCCTCATCCTGCCCATTGCCCAGCCACTGCTAGATGAGTCTGCTGGTACATTGGCCCAGACCACTACATTCCCCTTGCACTCTACACATTCTGAATCTGACCCTGCTGAAAGTCAGGTTCCCCTTCCTGCATACTATACCTCCATACACGGGGACAAAGAGGAAGGTGCAGATGAAAGTGCAAGTTTCTTCATCAGGTGGGGGGCATACTCGTTGGCGATGTCACTGGCACAGGGCCCCTCATAGTACGCAAAACTGTCTCTGGTAGTGGGAGGCGCCACCCGCCGTCAAGCACACCGCCGTACTATGATGGGCCCTGTGCCCCCCTGCTTGCTCAGGATCACAGCACTTGCAAAGTTAAAATACTTACCTCTCCCTGCTCCACCGCCATGACGTATTCCGCGTTTTCTGGGCCCACGAAAATCTTGAGCCAGCCCTACCCCCCCAACTCAATGCCTAACTATTATTATAAAGCAAATTAAGATTGACAAGCTTAAGTAATAAGAATTGATGTTTTTGGCATTAAAATGGGCACTGTAGGTGTTTTCCTGTCCTCCACTCAATGCCGACTTTGATTCCCCATTGACTTGCATTGGGTTTCGTGTTTCAGTCAGCCCCCGACTTTCGCAATAATTGGGCAATTTCAGCCTACTTTTTTGACAAAGTTGGATTTCGCGAAACCCGACTCGATCCGAAAAAAGTAAAAGTCGCTCAACTCTAATCTTGGCATAATAGGTGTCTTGTGAGTCGCCATTTAATGTTATAGGCATGTTCTTTCATCCTAACCCAAAATTCACATGTAGAGATCATTTTTGACAAGGGCATTTGATGCAGTAAATGATGCCCTTGCTGCAACAATTTATGTGGGTATTTATCCGGAATGTGCTAGGTGTCGTGTTCCCGCCGCTACACAGGGGGAATCTCAAACCATGTCCTCTGCGGTCTCCCATTCTTCCCCAGCTGCAGAGCAGTCTGCTCAGCAGAGACATCAGTCCTAGCATCTGGCTCAAACTCATACTGTGCATCTGGTTACTGCTACTGCAGTCCCAGATTCAGCTATTGTAACCATCATTGATCAGCGACGAGCAACCGCTCCAGTGACTAAGTCCTGCTTTTCGTCTACTGAGCATGCCCGTGGGACGACCTTTCACTGATGGTCGGGGATCACATGCTCAGGTCCTGTAGCGGCTCTGATTAGACCACTGGGAAAGTCCAGGAAGGCAGCATCTATAAAAAGTTTGCATGGCCGCTCGGCCATGCGCAAGTATAAACCTATTGTGTGTGTATATGTATGTATGTTATCTGGTGAAAGCTCCTAATGATCCCCTTCCCTAGTGTTGTTGTATGTGGTTGGGTGTTTGGAGCTGACTAGCGCCAGATAGTGCAATCCAGCACAAGAGCACAAAATACTGCTTCATTTTAGCAGTGTTCGCCAGTGTGGCGCTGTGCGCAACTAGTGCGCTTTCCGGGCCCTAGTTAGGGTGATTAGTGGCGTCCGCCAGATTGGTGCTGCATGCACCTAGTGTGCTAAATCTATTAGCATTTAGGTTTCTCCTGGCATCGCGCTAGTGGGTCTAGAGGGACTCTAACCCTGTGTCCTTGGGGTAGAGTCCTGTGACAAAACACTAGCGTTCATTCTGCGGTATTGCGGCCCTGTGACGCAACAGAGTTCGCCTCCTTACATACCAGGTGAAGCTAACCTGTGTGTGTTCACATTATACCATCATATACTGTCTGCCATTCATGAGCAGCAGGTGTCATCTCTGCACGGTGGACCCCGGGCTGCGAACACACCTGATATCTTTGTTAATATATTTGGTGCGTTCCGCTAGCCCTAACTGAATGTTTCTTCTATGGTTCCAAAACTGTACATTGCTTAAGGGCTTTAAGCAGCTTTACGCATTGTGCATTTCTTTCAAGGATTAAAAATACACCACCATTAAACATTAAGTTTTCTTTGTTGTTTAGGTGGGTATAATAGGACATAATATACTGCATCAAATGCACTTGTCAAAAATTATATGTGGGGAGAACTAAAAGTGAATTGAGGGTTAGGATGAATGAATATGCCTATAACATTAAATGACAATTCATAGGACACCCATCATTCCAACAATATAAAGCAGCACATAATGGGAAATTAAAAGGTTGTTTCTATTGGGGTATAGAAAAGGTTGTATTGCCTTAATACCAGTAGCAAACCACTTCTTTTAGTCTAATATGACCAACTTATGGCAAGACCGAAAAAAGAGACTGACTAACATCTAGTCCTTCTCTCAAAGATATCACTATAATCATTCTCTAATAGAAGAAGATATAAATGGAACAGTACACATGTTAAAAAGTTTAGAACATTTATTCTTATGGGCAGAAATGAAAGAACCGTGGGAAGTCCTATCACTGGGATGTTACTTGACTCATGATAAGGTCACTAAGGGTTTACAGGTATACAAATCCCTAGCCAGTAACATGGGGGACCCAGAAAGTATTAAGATTTGGGATAATAAGTTTCACTACTTCTCAAAACAAGTAGACCAATTTGTTATAGACAGAACACAGCGAATACTGAGGAAATTTAATGAGATTATTAAACATTTTGAAATGATAAAAAATCATAAAAAGCACAAAAAGAATAGCACTATCTACCAATAAACAAAAACGGTTACATGAAAAAAAGTAAGAAACTAGGGAAAAAAGTTTTTCAAACTTTCATATGACTACATTAACAAATTGCATGGTATTCACAGAAATAGTGATAAAGAAAAACTGAAACCAATGCAGAATACTCAACATACATTGGATGAAATACTAGCCAATTCCATACAACATTCCCTTTTCAATATCACAATACATTCAACTCTTTCACTGGACTCCTCACCATAGAGAATGATTGTACGACAAAAGCTGTGATGTCTAAGTCTAATCTCTCTGTTAATGAAACTGATAGATCTGGTGTTTTAAATAGGAAAGGGGCAATCTTCATTCGCACCTATTCAACCCGACCCTATTATCACACAATCAATTTGAAGAGTTGGAAGATGAAATTATTGATGTCATAGAAAGTACACAACAAGTTATAATCAAAGAAACAGGAGATAGGGCAATGGAGAGTCAGCTCACCGCAACTTTGAGGGATTTTGTCAGCAGAATGCACCACACGAAGCCCCCTAGTCATAGTACTTACAGTATAATCATGTAGGAAAAAAAGCTGTTCTCCAACGATGATGAAAAAACAGGTAAGTATAAACTTCACATTTATTTAAGCATATTAAAAGTACAACATATCCGCATGACACAATGCAGCACAAAAGAAAAACAGCGTGTTTTGGCCTAGCGTGCCTTCGTCATGGTAAGTGTGAACAAGCATCTCGCTAAGCAAGTTAATTAATTAGCATCTGTGTACCAAAAAAATCTAACTCTATGCTAGCTAGATGCAATAAGACTGAAAATGCAATAAAAATACAAGATGAAGCAAACTGTTAGTACTGAATGATTAACTCTGGTCTAATATTCTTATCAAGCGCTATTCTGGTTAGGAGTTTATAGATCCAATATAATTCTCTGCTTAGTATTTTTCGCTCCAAATATCCTCCTCTGAAGAAATCGTTTTCAATACTTGCAAGTCTGATCGATGTCTTACCCCCCTTAATCATCAATGAAAAATGTATAGCTGCAGACGTACTAACTGTTGCTGGATTAGAAGCATCAGACAAATAACGTCGAATGTGCTTTTTTAATGGCCAGTAGTGCACCTTACATAATGTCTTTGCATGTTATGCAATCCATCAAGTAAACAACCCCTGTTGTATTGTAAATTGATAAAACTACAGATCGGGAATTGTTGTCCTGTTGCAAACGAATATCGTTAAATGCATATTTAATATTTACAGGATATACACTCTTTGTGTCCCTTAAAGGTAAGCCTGGTTGATTTATGAGATTGTGTCCTGTTTTGGAAAAGGCTGCTAGATAAAATCGTACCTATTATTTCAGACAGTTTACTGTCCTGATTGAGATTTTTTGATGATAGTGATAATTTCCTGGCATTGAGGACTATGCTGTATTGCAGATGTGGCACAGTGCTTAGATTTGTTCCTATTTCTTTTTTTCTTTTTGTTTATCAACAAATCTTGTCTATCTATCCATCTTACTATCATATCTGCTTTGTTTAGAATTCACTTTTAATTTACTCTACTGTGGTAAGTACTTTTTGAGACTCCCCTTTGTAGCAGTTATGTTTAGAACAGTTCCTATTTGTCCTTAGGAGTTCTCCTACTGGAATGTTTTTAATTATGTGAGATGGATGGCAAGAGCAAGCTTACAAAATTGAATTAGTATTAGATGGTTTCCTATATGGTGACATAACAATGTTGTTGGTTTTTTTTTCATTTCCCGTAAGGGATATGTCAAGATAATTAATTTTGATATTATCCAGAAAATATGTGAATGTTAAATTACATTTATTATTGTTTATGTAGCAAACAACATTTTTTGCTTCTAACTCTGTGCCTTTCCATAAAATTTATTCATGTCTTGAAATGGATTATTTTCACTAAAATGAAACTGTTCTTCCCATACTCCTGCTATAAAATTTGCTAAAGATGGTAATCATTTGCCTCCCATACTAACTCCACATTTTTGTACATAAAATTCTTGCTGAAATTAAAAATATTTATGTATCGATAAAATAAAGATTATTGAGGGATTCTGAATGATTTTAAATTTATCAAACAGGTAAGATGCATTCAATCCTTAAAGGGAACCTGTCACCCCGTTTTTTCAGTATGAGATAAAAATACAGATAAATAGGGCCTGAGCTGTGCTTTACAATAGGGTATTTTTTGTCCCCTGATTCCCCACCTATGCTGCCGAAATACCTTACAAAAGTCGTCATTTTCGCCTATCAATCAGGCTGGTCTGGTCCAAAGGCCGTGGTCACAGCGCTGTTTCTCCCCCACATCTTGCTTATGTTCCCGTTGGTGGCGTAGTGCTTCTCGCATGCGCAAGTGCCGAATGCACTGCGCAGCTGTAGAAAAAGAGCGCACTCTCCGCTATTCAGCGGTTTCTCGGTGGGCGCGGCCATCTTCCTGAGGCCGCGCGTGCGCAGATGGAGTGTCCTGCTTCCCGGGGCTTCAGGAAAATGGCCGTGGGATGCCACGCATGCGCAGATGGAGATCGCGGCGGCCATTTTTCTGAAGCTGAGTTCGCATCTCAGACTAGCCTGATTGACAGGCGAAAACGGCGACTTTTGTAAGGTATTTCGGCAGCATAGGTGGGGAATCAGGGGTCAAAAAATACCCTATTGTAAAGCACAGCTCAGGCCCTATTTAACGGTATTTTTATCTCATACTGAAAAAAAAGGGGTGACAGGTTCCCTTTAAGGCCTCTTTCACACGTCCAGATAATTCCGGTACCGGAGAAATCGGTACCGGAATTATCCATGTCCGTGTGTCCATGTGCTCACATAGCACATCACTGTGGCACACGTACGGCAGCCGTGTGCCGCCCGTGTTGCCGACTGAGGACCATATTCATCACTGAGCATATTCATCACTGTAATGAGTGGTACCATGTGACCGCTCACACAGGACATGCTGCCGGCGCTGAGAGCATACATCGCAGGAGCTGGGTGAGTATTTCCCAGCAAGTGGGGGGCCGCACAGGGGATGGGAGGCGGGTGGTGACTCACTTTATTTTTAAGGGAAAAAAACCTTGATTTTTGATTCCTTCTCTCCAGCAAACGCTGCTGGGGAGAAGGAATGAATGCTGGCTTCAGCACCACACGCAGGGGGGACAGCGCTTACTGTAGCACTGTCTCTCCTGTGGGTGGTACGTGCACATGGAGGAGAGTGCACACTGTTCTCCGTGTACACGTGTGCGGCACGTATTGCGGTACATGCTGCCAGAGAAAAGCAGACATGTCTCCGTGTTTTGCACACGAACACACGGTCCGTGAAAACACAGAGACATGTGCATAGACCCATTCATTTGAATGTGTCTACGTGTGTCAGTGTCTACGTGAGAAAACTGTCAGTACATGTAAATGAGACACTGACATGTGAAACAGGCCTAAAAGAGGAGGTAGAAACAGTGTCAGGATTTTCTTCTAATATATAATCATTAATGATGGGCAAGCACTAAAATGCTCGGGTGCTCGTTGCTCGGGTTGAGCAGATTGGAATACTCGGATACTCGACCTGACCAACGAGCCCAATGTAAGTCTAAGGGAAACCCAAGTATTTTTACCGCAATCCCCCCCGGGGGTCCTTTTAATGTCTAAAAATGTCTGAAAATGATAGAAACACTGCTCAAATGACACAGGAACATCATGGGGATCACCCCTGGAAGCATTTCTGACTCCTAGGTCATAGCTGTAAGCAATATTGTCAGAGTTTCACTCAATTTTTACAGGGGCACCAAAAACATACAAAAACAAAACCAAAATTGATTTTGCTGGGAAATATGTTAACCCCTTCATGACCCAGCCTATTTTGACCTTAAAGACCTTGCCGTTTTTTGCAATTCTGACCAGTGTCCCTTTATGAGGTAATAACTCAGGAACGCTTCAACGGATCCTAGCGGTTCTGAGATTGTTTTTTCGTGACATATTGGGCTTCATGTTAGTGGTAAATTTAGGTCAATAAATTCTGCGTTTATTTGTGATAAAAACGGAAATTTGGCGAAAATTTTGAAAATTTCGCAATTTTCACATTTTGAATTTTTATTCTGTTAAACCAGAGAGATATTTGACACAAAATAGTTAATAAATAACATTTCCCACATGTTTACTTTACATCAGCACAATTTTGGAAACAAAATTTTTTTTGTTAGGAAGTTATAAGGGTTAAAATTTGACCAGCGATTTGTCATTTTTACAACGAAATTTACAAAACCATTTTTTTTAGGGACCACCTCACATTTGAAGTCAGTTTGAGGGGTCTATATGGCTGAAAATACCCAAAAGTGACACCATTCTAAAAACTGCACCCCTCAAGGTACTCAAAACCACATTCAAGAAGTTTATTAACCCTTCAGGTGCTTCACAGCAGCAGAAGCAACATGGAAGGAAAAAATGAACATTTAACTTTTTAGTCACAAAAATTATCTTTTAGCAACAATTTTTTTATTTTCCCAATGGTAAAAGGAGAAACTGAACCAGGAAAGTTGTTGTCCAATTTGTCCTGAGTATGCTGATACCTCATATGTGGGGGTAAACCACTGTTTGGGCGCACGGCAGGGCTTGGAAGGGAAGGAGCACCATTTGACTTTTTGAATCAAAAATTGGCTCCACTCTTTAGCGGACACCATGTCACGTTTGGAGAGCCCCCGTGTGCCTAAAAATTGGAGCTCCCCCACAAGTGACCCCATTTTGGAAACTAGACGCCCCAAGGAACTTATCTAGATGCATAGTGAGCACTTTGAACCCCCAGGTGCTTCACAAATTGATCCGTAAAAATGAAAAAGTACTTTTTTTTCACAAAAAAATTCTTTTAGCCTCAATTTTTTCATTTTCACATAGGCAACAGGATAAAATGGATCCTAAAATGTGTTGGGCAATTTCTCCTGAGTACACCAATACCTCACATGTGGGGGTAAACCACTGTTTGGGCGCACGGCAGGGCTTGGAAGGGAAGGAGCACCATTTGACTTTTTGAATCAAAAATTGGCTCCACTCTTTAGCGGACACCATGTCGCGTTTGGATAGCTCCTGTGTGCCTAAACATTGGCGCTCCCCCACAAGTGACCCCATTTTGGAAACTAGACCCCCCAAGGAACTTATTTAGATGCCTAGTGAGCACTTTAAACCCTCAGGTGCTTCACAAATTGATCTGTAAACATGAAAAAGTACTTTTTTTTCACAAAAAAATTATTTTCGCCTCAATTTTTTCATTTTCACATGGGCAGTAGGATAAAATGGATCATAAAATTTGTTGGGCAATTTCTCCCGAGTACGTCGATACCTCATATGTGGGGGTAAACCACTGTTTGGTCACTCGGCAGGGCTCGGAAGGGAAGGCGCGCCATTTGACTTTTTGAATGGAAAATTAGCTCCAATTGTTAGCGGACACCATGTCGCGTTTGGAGAGCCCCTGTGTGCCTAAACATTAGAGCTCGCCCACAAGTGACCCCATTTTGGAAACTAGACCCCCCAAGGAACTTATCTAGATGCATATTGAGCACTTTAAACCCCCAAGTGCTTCACAGAAGTTTATAACGCAGAGCCATGAAAATAAAAAATAATTTTTCTTTCCTCAAAAATGATTTTTTAGCCTGGAATTTCCTATTTTGCCAAGGATAATAGGAGAAATTGGACCCCAAATATTGTTGTCCAGTTTGTCCTGAGTACGCTGATACCCCATATGTGGGGGTAAACCACTGTTTGGGCGCACGGCAGGGCTCGGAAGGGATGGCACGCCATTTGGCTTTTTAAATGGAAAATTAGCTCCAATCATTAGCGGACACCATGTCACGTTTGGAGAGCCCCTGTGTGCCTAAACATTGGAGATCCCCCAGAAATGACACCATTTTGGAAACTAGACCCCCAAAGGAACTAATCTAGATGTGTGGTGAGGACTTTGAACCCCCAAGTGCTTCACAAAAGTTTATAACGCAGAGCCATGAAAATAAAAAAAAAAATTATTTTCTCAAAAATGATCTTTTAGCCTGCAATTTTTTATTTTCCCAAGGGTAACAGGAGAAATTGGACCCCAAAAGTTGTTGTCCAGTTTCTCCTGAGTACGCTGATACCCCATATGTGGGGGTAAATCACTGTTTGGGCACATGCCGGGGCTCGGAAGTGAAGTAGTGACGTTTTGAAATGCAGACTTTGATGGAATGCTCTGTGGGCGTCACGTTGCAATTGCAGAGCCCCTGATGTGGCTTATCAGTAGAAACCCCCCACAAGTGACCCCATTTTGGAAACTAGACCCCCAAAGGAACTTATCTAGATGTGTGGGGAGCACTTTGAACCCCCAAGTGCTTCATAGAAGTTTATAATGCAGAGCCGTGAAAATAATAAATACATTTTCTTTCCTCAAAAATAATTATTTAGCCCAGAATTTTTTATTTTCCCAAGGGTTACAGAAGAAATTGGACTCCAAAAGTTGTTGTCCAGTTTCTCCTGAGTACGCTGATACCCCATATGTGGGGGTAAACCACTGTTTGGGCACATGCCGAGGCTCGGAAGTGAAGTAGTGACATTTTGAAATGCAGACTTTGATGGAATGCTCTGTGGGCGTCACGTTGCGTTTGCAGAGCCCCTGATGTGGCTAAACAGTAGAAACCCTACCACAAGTGACCGCATTTTGGAAACTAGATCCCGAAAGGAACTTATCTAGATGTGTGGTGAGCACTTTGAACCCCCAAGCGCTTCATAGAAGTTTATAATGCAGAGCCGTGAAAATAATAAATACGTTTTCTTTCCTCAAAAATAATTATTTAGCCCAGAATTTTTTAATTTTCCCAAGGGTAACAGGAGAAATTTGACCCCAATATTTGTTGTCCAGTTTCTCCTGAGTACGGTGATACCCCATATGTGGGGGTAAACTACTGTTTGGGCACATGCCGGGGCTTGGAATTGAAGTAGTGACGTTTTGAAATGCAGACTTTGATGGAATGCTATGTGGGCGTCACGTTGCGTTTGCAGAGCCCCTGATGTGCCTAAACAGTAGAAACCCCCCACAAGTGACCCCATTTTGGAAACTAGACCCCGAAAGGAACTTATCTAGATGTGTGGTGAGCACTTTGAACCCCCAAGTGCTTCATAGAAGTTTATAATGCAGAGCCGTGAAAATAATAAATACGTTTTCTTTCCTCAAAAATAATTATTTAGCCCAGAATTTTTTATTTTCCCAAGGGTTACAGGAGAAATTGGACCCCAAAAGTTGTTGTCCAGTTTCTCCTGAGTACGCTGATACCCCATGAGTGGGGGTAAACCACTGTTTGGGCACACGTCGGGGCTCAGAAGGGAAGTAGTGACTTTTGAAATGCAGACTTTGATGGAATGATCTGCGGGTGTCACGTTGCGTTTGCAGAGCCCCTGGTGTGCCTAAACAGTAGAAACCCCCACAAGTGACCCCATTTTAGAAACTAGACCCCCCAAGGAACTTATCTAGATATGTGGTGAGCACTTTGAACCCCCAAGTGCTTCACAGACGTTTACAACGCAGAGCCGTGAAAATAAAAAATCATTTTTCTTTCCTCAAAAATTATGTTTTAGCAAGCATTTTTTTTTTATTCACAAGGGTAACAGTAGAAATTGGACCCCAGTAATTGTTGCGCAGTTTGTCCTGAGTATGCTGGTACCCCATATGTGGGGGTAAACCACTGTTTGGGCACACGTCAGGGCTCGGAAGTGAGGGAGCACCATTTGACTTTTTGAATACGAGATTGGCTGGAATCAATGGTGGCGCCATGTTGCGTTTGGAGACCCCTGATGTGCCTAAACAGTGGTAACCCCTCAATTCTAACTCCAACACTAACCCCAACACACCCCTAACCCTAATCCCAACTGTAGCCATAACCCTAATCACAACCCTAACCACAACCCTAATTCCAACCCTAACCCTAAGGCTATGTGCCCACGTTGCGGATTCGTGTGAGATATTTCCGCACCATTTTTGAAAAATCGGCGGGTAAAAGGCACTGCGTTTTACCTGCGGATTTTCCGCGGATTTCCAGTGTTTTTTGTGCGGATTTCACCTGCGGATTCCTATTGAGGAACAGGTGTAAAACGCTGCGGAATCCGCACAAAGAATTGACATGCTGCGGAAAATACAACGCAGCGTTTCCGCGCGGTATTTTCCGCACCATGGGCACAGCGGATTTGGTTTTTCATATGTTTACTTGGTACTGTAAACCTGATGGAACTCTGCTGCGAATCCGCAGCGGCCAATCCGCAGCCAAATCCGCACAGTGTGCACATAGCCTAATTCTAAAGGTATGTGCACACGCTGCGGAAAACGCTGCGGATCCGCAGCAGTTTCCCATGAGTTTACAGTTCAATGTAAACCTACGGGAAACAAAAATCGCTGTGCCCATGCTGCTTTACATTTGTTTACATTCCGCAGCATGTCACTTCTTTGTGCGGATTCCGCAGCGGTTTTACAGCTGCTCAAATAGAAAATCACAGTTGTAAAACCGCAGTGAAATGCGCAGAAAAACCGCGGTAAATCCGCCATAAATCCGCAGCGGTTTAGCACTGCGGATTTATCAAATCCGCAGCGGAAAAATCCGCAGAGGACCAGAATACGTGTGCACATACCGAAACCCTAACCCTAACCCTACCCCTAGCCCTAACCCTACCCCTAACCCTACCCCTACCCCTAACCCTACCCCTAACCCTAACCCTACCCCTAACCCTAACCCTACCCCTACCCCTAACCCTACCCCTAACCCTACCCCTACCCCTAACCCTACCCCTAACCCTAACCCTACCCCTAACCCCAACCCTACCCCTACCCCTAACCCTACCCCTAACCCTACCCCTAACCCTAACCCTAACCCTACCCCTAACCCTACCCCTACCCCTAACCCTAACCCTAACCCTATTCTAACATTAGTGGGAAAAAAAAAATTCTTTATTTTTTTATTGTCCCTACCTATGGGGGTGACAAAGGGGGGGGTCATTTATTATTTTTTTTATTTTGATCACTGAGATATAATCTATCTCAGTGATCAAAATGCACTTTGGAACGAATCTGCCGGCCGGCAGATTCGGCGGGCGCACTGCGCATGCGCCCGCCATTTTGGAAGATGGCGGCGCCCAGGGAGAAGACGGACGGGACCCCGGCTGGATCGGTAAGTATGATGGGGTGGGGGGGGACCACGGGGGGGGGATCGGAGCACGGGGGGGAATCGGAGCGCGGGAGGGGTGGAACGGAGCACGGGGGGCGTGGAACGGAGCACGGGGGGGCTGGAATGGAGCACAGGGGGGGTGGAACGGAGCACCAGGGGGGGGATCAGAGTGCAGGGGGAGTGATTGGAGCACGGGGGGGTGATTGGAGCACGGGGGGAGCGGACAAAAGCACGGGGGGGAGCGGAGCACTGGACGGAGGGGAGCCGGAGCAGTGTACCGGCCAGATCGGAGGGCTGGGGGGGCGATCGGTGGGGTGGGGTGGGGGCACATTAGTATTTCCAGCCATGGCCGATGATATTTCAGCATCGGCCATGGCTGGATTGTAATATTTCACCCGTTATAATAGGTGAAATATTACAAATCGCTCTGATTGGCAGTTTCACTTTCAACAGCCAATCAGAGCGATCGTAGCCACGAGGGGGTGAAGCCACCCCCCCTGGGCTAAATTACCACTCCCCCTGTCCCTGCAGATCGGGTGAAATGGGAGTTAACCCTTTCACCCGGCCTGCAGGGACGCGATCTTTCCATGACGCCACATAGGCGTCATGGGTCGGATTGGCACCGACTTTCATGACGCCTACGTGGCGTCATGGGTCGGGAAGGGGTTAAGGTACATACTTTCCAGGGTAATGACTTGTATATAAGGCAAAATAATTAACCCCACACCAAAATTTTCCTCCATCACTTGGGCTATGTTCACACGCAGCGTTTTTTATGCGTTTTTCAATTTTAACATTGCTTTCAACCAATACAAATGCATTCCCTGGGAAATGTCATTGTAACATTTAACAACCCTAGTTGGCAATGTGGTGTGTGACACATAATTAGAAACATCTTGTTTCATTTATGAAGGAAGGACTTTTAAAGTCAAAAAGCCTATTTTTAGAGGTACATCAGGCAGCATTAATATTCTTAAAGGGACATTATTAAACAGTGGGTCTCCTATGCTGTTATTGCCTATGCAGTGAGTGGCTGGGCTGCCAAGAATTATGATTCACCCCAATATCTCTTTTATGAGAGGTACAGGAGGGCTTCCTGAAAAAATGTTGCATTGAATGCAAGGTCTGCCCTGCTATCAAGTCACATGCACCCCAATAAGCCCTCGAAACCACATACTGGATGACCACAGGAAAATCCACTTCACCTTATTCAGTTGGTCCTGCCATAATGTTTTTTTATGTATAAACAGCAATGCCTGCCCTGCTACCAATTCATATGTACCCCAACAAGCCTTTGTACCCAGGTACTGGATGGACACAGGAAAATAAACTTCACATAATTCATTTTGTAATCCCATACTGTTTTCTTATATATTAACTGCAAGGTCTGCCCTGCTACAACGTCATATGCACCCCAATAAAACTTTGAACCCAGGTACTGGATGGCCACAGGAACATATACTTCACATTATTCATTTTGTAATCTAATACTGTTTTCTTATTTACTCACTGCAAGGCTGACCCTGCTACCAAGTCATATGCACCCTAATAAGGCTTTGAACCCAGGTACTGGATGACTACAGGAAAACCCACTTCGCATTCTTCAGTTGATCCTGCCATACTGTTTTCTTATGTATTAACAGCAAGGTCTTCCCTGCTACCAAGTCATATGCACCCCAATAAACCTTTGAACTTAGGTACTGGATGGCCACAGGAAAACCCACTTCACATTTTTCAGTTGGTCCTGCCTTTTTGTTTTCTTATGTATTAACAGCAGTTCCTGCCCTGATACCAAGTCATATGCACTCAAATAAGCTTTTGAACCAGGTATGGATGGCCACAGGAAAATACACTTCACATTATTTATTTTGTAATCCCATACTGTTTTCTTATTTATTAACTGCAAGGCCTGCCCTGCTACCAATTCATATGCACCCCAATTAGCCTTTGAACCCAGGTACTGGAAGGCCACAGGAAAACTCACTTCACATTCTTCAGTTGATTCTGCCATACTGTTTCCTTATGCATTAAAGGCAAGGGCCGCCTTGACCCAAATTTGCATGCAACCTAATCCCCCTTTGGAAGAAACATGGAGGAGGGCCTCATAAAAAACTTTCCCATTACAAAGAAGCAGGTCTTCTAGACTCGTAATCCTCGCACACTAAGTTCATGGGCTGACAAACATTTTCCCATGGGGGTACATTTTAAAAAAATAGTTTATGGGCATCATAGACACCCTTGCCAAAAATTGAACTGGCTGTAGCAGCACAGTACACGTCAACCCTGGTGATCTAGTGGCGGAGAATGATGAGATGTTGATGAAGGCCTCATTAAAATAAAAACTAGGCCCAATGTAATGGAGCTGGTCTACTAGACTTATAATGCCCATACACTAAGTGCATGGGCTGACAAACATTTCCCCCTGGGGGAGTAATCTTTTTTTTGTTTAAAATTATTAACAGGCATCATAAAAACACAAATCATATAAGAGAAAAAGCAGCCAGCTCACCAATGACGATCGCAGGTGCACGGATCTCCGTTGCAGGCAAACGAGTAAATCCTCCGAAGAAAAAGTAGATGAGATCCAGCTCCATAAAACGTAATATTTATTGATATCCAAACGATAAAATTCCACATACATAGAATGTTCAGGCTCCCTCCGGTATGAAGCCCCTGCGCTGGAAAGGCTCAATGGCAACGCGTTTCGATCCAAAGATCTTTTTCAAAGCCATATCCTGATCTGGTTTAGCTACCCTATATAGGGAGACTCCTCCAATCAGGTTACCTGAATAGGTCACATGACACTTTCTAAGGTCCTTCATATAAAATCATTTAACAAATCTAAAATACAATGAACATACAATAAAAAATCACTCCCTATCTAACAGTAATGTAACATGGTTTCATTTCGTTTGTTTAATCCCATCGGGAATCGGGTATTGAGGTGAAATATCCAAAAAGCCTCTCGCGTTAGGAGCCGCCTTCTGGCATCTCCACCCCGCGGAGGCACATTGACTTTCTCTATTCCCTGGATTTGGAAACTAGCAGTACTGCAATTGTGGTGAGTAACAAAATGCCTAGATGCTGCCGATATATTTCTATTGCTGCCCTGTGTACTACTGATATCATGAAGGTGTTCCCTAATGCGTGTCTTGAGTTTCCTCGTAGTACATCCTACGTACGATAAACTACATTCTTTGCAATTGATTTTATACACAACATTGGTATGGTTACAGTTGATATATTGTTTGATATTAAATTCCATTGTTCCTTCCATGTTTTGAAATACTTTGGATATCAGGGCGTGCTTACATGTACTACAATTGTTTGTGCCACATCTATAAAAGCCCAAACAATTTAACCATGTTTTTGGACCCTTCTCTGGACGGAATGTATTGGATGCTAATTGGTTCCCAATGGTTGGTGCCCTTCTCGAAATTACATTAATACCCGACCCTAGTATATCATATAACTTGTGATCCTCATAAAGGATAGGTAAATATCTATAAATAATATCTCTAATTCTTCCAAATTGCGGACTATATTGAAAGCAAATATACGTTTTTTTCTCCATATTCCGATTACAATTCCTATTAGTTGTTATTAATTCCTTTCGTTCTTTTTTCTCTACAATTTTTTTCGCCCGGTTAATTGTCCATTGGGGGTATTTACGTTTTTTAAGTTTTCTCTCTATTTGTTCATATTCTCCTTTTAAATCTCCCTCTGAGCTGCAGTTTCTTTTAATTCTGGTGAATTCACCCACTGGGATAGCCTTTATTGTGTGTTTATTATGACTACTACTGGCATGAAGAATAGTATTTCCTCTGAAATACTAATACTAAATACTAAAAACACCCTTGCAAAAAAAATGAGTTACTTTTGCATCACGGAATATGTTCACCCTGGTGTTCGTATGGTTGTGGATGATGAGGATGAGGATAAGGAGGAGGATAACACCAAAGAGACCAAATCAGGAAGCATATGCCCATGTGTGGTAGTGAAGAGGTGCAAGAGAATACACCTCCACAAAAAGACAATGTACTGTATTTGAGGTTATGTTTCGCTTTTTCATTCGGTGGAGTACAGAAGTCTTGCCCAATCCAGCCCTTGTTCATTTTTATAAGAGTTAGCCTGTCACCATTTTCAGTTGACAGGTGGATGCTCTTATCTGTTATAATTCCACCAGCGGCGCTAAAAACCCGCTCTGACAGAACGCTAGTAGCAGGGCAGGCCAGGACCTCCAAGACAAAGAGAGTGTGTTCATGCCACGTGCCCAGCTTGGATACCCAGTAATTAAAAGGCACAGATGAATCACGGAGGACGTTTGTACAGTCAGCAAGGTACTCCCACAGCATTTTCCTAAGCATTGCACTTTTTGTGACAGAACCCCTTGACCCTCTGGGATGGGAGAGTCTGAGAAAACTGTCTCAGGACTTTGCCATTGTTCCCCTGCCTGTGCTGGATTGTACTTCTGTCTCTCTCGCTTGGACTCCTTGGTTGTACAACAAACTCTGACGTCTGCTGCCACCATGGGGATTTTTTTATTAATTCAGCTCCAAGGGCCCTATGGTACTGCAACATTTTAGTACACCTGTCTGCCTCTGGAAGAAGAGATTGAAAGTTCTCCTTGTAGGATGGGTCTAGATGTGTCACCAAAGAGTAACTAGTGTCACCAAAATGTTTTATAATGTGAGGGTCACAGGAAACATAGCACAACATAAAGTCAGGCATGCGTGCCAGACTGCTAACAGGCAAGACTTCCGCATCCTCACCAACATGACAACTGACCATGCTGTCCTCCTCCTCATCCTCCTTGTCGCTGGCCTCAGGCCATCCATGCTGAACCGACAGTATGACAGCTGTGCATTTAGTACCTTCTATAGCACATGAAAGTGGTTCCTGTTCTTCCTCATCCTCTTCTTCGTTGTCTACCAATTCACATTGGGATGACATGAGGCTGGGCTGAGTGTAATCCCCCTGTATGGTTCCTTGCTCCATGTCATCATGCTCCACCTGCAAGGCACCCTCTTTAATTGTGAGCAGAAAGGTTTTCAGAATGCAGAAAAGCAGGATAGTGATACTAATTATGGCATCATCGCCGCTCAATATCTTGGTGTAGTCCTCAAAGTGTTTGAGGATGGTACGTATGTCTGACATCCATGTCCAATCCTGAGGCCCTACGTGTGGGATCTGAACTGAATAACGATGGCCTTGTTGATGCTGGTAGTCAACAACTATAATAATAATAATAATAATTTTTATTTATATAGCGCCAACATATTCCGCAGCACTTTACAAATTATAGAGGGGAACAACTGCCCTCTTCTGCTCACCAATCCTTTCCAACATATGCACTGTAGAGTTTGTACATGTGGAGACATCACACACCAGTCGGTGAACTGGAAGCTGCAAACGCTGCTGAAGCACCGCAAGGGCTTAAAGGTGACCGGGGACCGAGTACTTTGGGTTGGCCTCTGCCATCAGTTTGCAGAGGTCTCCGTCTCAACTAGCCTAAAAGGCAACATTTTGAGTGTAAGCAGATGAGAAATGTTAGAATTTAGTACTGTGGTCTGTGGGATGTTTGCTGTGCATTTGTGCTTGCTTTTCAATGACTGGGGTATAGAAAATTGAAGGCTGCAATGGGACAAGGACGTAGATGGGCTTGATGATGCTGCTGGTTGACTTTGGGCAAGAACAGGTGCAGGGCACTAGGCATCGTCACATGCACTGTGGACTGGGGAATGGCTTCCACGCAAAACAGTGGAAGAAGCAGTGGTGTCACCTGCAGACAGTGTTCCTGGAGCCTGGGTTTTGGCCCACAAAGTCGGGTGCTTTGCTCACATGTGCCTGGTCATGCTGGTGGTGGTCAGGTTGGTAGTTTTGCTACCCCCTTCTAATGCAGGCATGGCAGGTGCTGCATTTGGCCTGTTTGGGATTATCTGCAGAGTCTTTAAAAATAACCAGACTTGGGAAGACATAACAGTTGCAATGGCAACTTCCCTCATGTTGCTGTTACGGGGAACGGATAAACGCCTTCTGTCTGTGGCCACCACACTGCTTCTTCCTGCCTGTTGGGGTGCTGTGCCTCCTTACCCATGTGTGCTGCTGTCCTCGCAATGCATGTCCTCCTGCCAGATTGGGTCAGTTACTATGTCATCCACCATCTCGTCTTCCACATTCCCACCCTGCTCCTCCTCCTGACTGTCTGGCAATTGTGTCTCATCATTGTTCACCTCTTGTGACACTTTCCCACTATCGCCTTCATGTGATTGTGGCTGCTCTACTCTTTGGGCATCGCTACATGTGATTTCATCTTGCCCCACTTCAATTTCACTGGCCGAGAGTCTGGAATCTTTTTAGGGAAAACTGAACAGCTCTTCAGAGTGTCCAAGTGTGGGATCAGTTGTCCTAGGGCACTTGGCATGGTGGGAGGAAGGAGGGTCAGGGTGAGTAATATAAGGTCCACACTTACGGCTACTCAGCCTTGACCGTGTAGAGACGTGGTGTTGGTGGCTAAGTGAATAGAAGCATTATCCGCTATCCAACCAACAACCATTTCACACTGCTCTGGCTTCAATAGTGGTATGCTGCGGTCCCCTAGAAACTGGGACAGGAAGGTCAAACGAGAAGATGTGAGTCTTTGCTGTGGCCCACTTTCAGCTTGATCATGACCTCGTCCTCTGCATGCACCATCAGCATCACGTCCACTTCCCCATCCCTTGCCTTGCCCATTTTAAATTGGCTACTGAAATATTTTAAAAGTTACAAGTACAAATGGATTTATTTTGAGAAAACTTATATGTGCAACATATGCCTGCAAAGCGAGGATTTGAACACCACAGATACACCGGGCATCTGTCGGAGATAACAGACTGTTTCAATATGTGGCCTGTATTTTTTTAACCACAAAATACTGTATAGACCAAGTATAGCAGACTAAAACCTGGAATGTATGCCTGCAAAGCAAGGATTTAGACACAACAGATACACCAGGCGTCTAACGAAGATAACAGACTGTTTCAATATGTAGCGTTCTTTTCTTTGTAACCACAAAATACTGTATAGAACAAGGGTAGTAGACAAAAAAATGCAATGTATGCCTGCAAAGCAAGGATTTTGACACCACAGATACACCGGGCATCTGACGGAGGTAACAGACTGTTTAAATATGTGGCCTTTAAAAAAAAAAGTTAACAACAAAATAATATACAGACCAAGGCTAGCAGACCAATAAATGCAATATATGCCTGCAAAGCAATGATTTTGAAACCATACACTAGGCATCTGATGGCATCTGATGGAGATAACAGACTGTTTCTATTTGTGGCCTGTTTTTTATGTTTTTATGCCACAAAATACTGTATAGATCAAGGGTATCCAACACAGATACACCGTGGGTCTGATGGAGATAACAGACTGTTTCTATATGTTTTTTTTGTTAATTTTTTAGACCACAAAATCCTGTATAGACCAAGGGTAGCAGCCAAAAAAATGCAATGCATGCCTGCAAAGCAATGATTTTGATACCACAGATACACCGGGTGTCTGACGGAGATAACAGACTGTTTCAATATGTGGCTTGTTTTTTTTTTTGTTTTTAAACCACAAAATACTGTATAGACTATGGGTAGCAGACAAAAAAAAATGCAATACATGCCTGCAAAGGAAGGATTTTGACACCACAGATACACCGGGCGTCTGACGGAGATAGCAGACTGTTTAAATATGTGGCCTTTGAAAAAAAAAATTAGCCACAGCATACTGTATAGACCGAGGCTAGCAGACCAAAAAATGCAATGTATGCCTGCAAAGCAAGGATTTTGACACCATAGATATACCGGGCATCTGACGGAGATATCAGACTTTGTCTGCATGTGGCCTGCTTTTAATGTTTTAATTTTTTAAACCACAAAATCCTGTATAGTCCAAGGATTTTGACACCACGGATACACCGGGCATCTGACGGAGATAACAGACTGTTTCTACATGTGACCTGGTTTTTTTTTGTTAATTTTTTATCCACAAAATACTGTTTAGACCAAGGGGAGCAGACAAAAAAATGCAATGTATGCCTTCAAAGCTCATATTTTGACACTACAGATACACCGGGCGTCTGACTGAGATAACAGACTGTTTAGCTTTGTTGTGGTTTTTTTTTTCACCCCAAAATACTGTATAGACCAAGAGTAGCAGACAAACAAAAAAGTGGAATGTATAGATTTTCATGCTCTTGTAAATGACCTAGCTGTAGTCAGCAGCGTGACCAAGCAAATAAATGTAGAAAAAGGGGGGCTATGGATTGCTTTAAAATAAAATAGCAGATACAGTATAAGGTGCAAAAAAAGCCACGGATACTTGTAGCTACGCATATAGAAAATACGCAGCAGATAACAGTAATGGAGCTTTTTGAGGTATGCAGTGAAATCTATATACTCACATACAGTGCCTGCATACCTTGCACTGATGTGGATATGTGCACATAGTCTCCCTTGCCTACCTAGCACTGCATTCTATGTTCCCCCGAATTAGCCCTTAAAAGGACTGTTGGTTTATCAAGATTTGTGGATTTAATGATAGCAGACCCACACTAACTAATAAAAGTAAGAATCTGACCCTATCTCTGCAGCAGCTCTCCCTACTGTAATGTGCTGCTGCAGTGCAATATAGAGCATCCTCCACCAGGGGGTGCTGGTTAAGGAATAGAGGTTGTACACACAGCACAGCAACGCAAAACAACAACACAGGTGTCACAGGTAATGAAAGGGACGTTAGACAAGCCAAGGTCATGCACTGAGATAGCAGCGCAGTACAGAAGGGGCAAGCAGAGAATTGTCGGGGACAAGCAAGTAGTCAGAGCCTACCGGGAATGTGGACCCTACTGCCACATGGGGATCTTGGTATGGGTCTTTTTTTCTGGAAGTGTTTTCTTGGTGATATCTATTGTATTTGGTCAGGAGGACAAGATTCAATTTTTTAACTAGAATTAACAAAAATTATTTTAATTTACATTTGATCTTCACTTCTCATCAAAGGATAATAAAAGAAGCGGCACTCACCAGTTTGCTGAAAAAAGTGTCTTTAATGCAGCCTTAATCCATGCTTACAGGCTATTCAGACATGTTGCAGGTGATTGTGAGGGTGCGGGGAGTGAAGGAGGATGACGGCCGTTTCGTGCAATCAGCACTTCGACGGGTCCATGTGGGGGTAAAATGATGTCATTTCCTTTTAAAGGCAATATGCGCATCAAGGTAAATTACTGACATACATGTTTTTTTTTTTTTTTTTCATACATTTGCCAAATACTTATAATTTAAACATTGTCAGTAAAAATACTCAAATGCTTGTTGCAACACTATATGAGATTTATAGAATTTTATAGAAATACGGCCATATCCAATTTGTCGTTTAAGCCCAATGGCCCCTGTGCGTTAGTTTTTATAATCCATTTTCCTTCTTCTCTTAGGAGGAGTTTGTTGTGATCACCTCCCTGGGGTGGATATTTAACTAACTTAAGGCCAGCGAATTGTAACAGTTCAGGGTTACTTTCGTGTTTCTGCTGCATGTGCGTAATAAATCTCATGCATCCCTTTCCTGACACTACAGAATTGTAGTGTTCTCGGAACCGTACAAATAGGGGCCGTATGGTTTTCCCTATGTAATAAAAATTACAGGGACAAAATATTACGTACACAACGAACTTACTTTTACAAGTTATGAAGTCGGTAACTTTTTGTGTCATACCTCCAATTCTTAAGGTACCTTCACACATAACGATATTGTTAACGATATCGTTGCTTTTTGTGACGTAGCAATGATATCGTTAATGAAATCGTTATGTGTGACAGCGACCAACGATCAGGCCCCTGCAGGGAGATCGTTGGTCGCTGAATAAAGTCCAGAACTTTATTTCGTCGCTGGACTCCTGCTGACATCGCTGGATCGGCGTGTGTGACACCGATCCAGCGATGTCTTCACTGGTAACCAGGGTAAACATCGGGTAACTAAGCGCAGGGCCGCGCTTAGTAACCCGATGTTTACCCTGGTTACCATCCTAAAAGTAAAAAAAAACAAACACTACATACTTACCTACCGCTGTCTGTCCTCCAGCGCTGTGCTCTGCTCTCCTCCTGTACTGTCTGTGAGCGTTGGTCAGCCGGAAAGCAGAGCGGTGACGTCACCGCTCTGCTTTCCGGCCGCTGTGCTCACAGCCAGTACAGGAGGAGTGCAGAGCACAGCGCTGGAGGACAGACAGCGGTAGGTAAGTATGTAGTGTTTGTTTTTTTTTACTTTTAGGATGGTAACCAGGGTAAACATCGGGTTACTAAGCGCGGCCCTGCGCTTAGTTACCCGATGTTTACCCTGGTTACCGACATCGTTGGTCGCTGGAGAGCGGTCTGTGTGACAGCTCTCCAGCGACCAAACAGCGACGCTGCAGCGATCCGGATCGTTGTCGGTATCGCTGCAGCGTCGCTTAATGTGAAGGTACCTTTAGAGGATTATCTAATTTGTGCAGATGGCAGAACTTACAGTTTTTACATCTATAGTTCCCTTTAGGGGAATCTTTTTGTAGCCAATTATTATACGTTGGTAATAGTCTATTGTGGACCAGCAAGTCACTCAGATTTGTGGTGCGTTTGTATGCAAATTGCGGGTCGAGAGTGGTTAATTTCTGTAAATCTCTATCAGTTTGTAATATATGCCAGTTTTTTCTTACCGCAGCATATATCGCCTTATCCATTGGGCTATGGGTGAAGGTGAACGTAAATTTCCTAATGGCTACCTCTTCATGTGAAGGGGGAATGTTTTTGCGTTTTTTCAAGAGTTCAGCTTGGGTTAATTTTTCAGCACATTTTTCCGCCTGTAATAAGATATTTAGTGGATATCCCCTATTTGAAAAGCAAGTTTTAAGTTCTGCGACCTGTTGTCTGTAAATTTCATCGTTATTGTTTATTTTTCTCAGTCTGACCATTTGACTATAGAGGATACCTTTTTTCGTATGAATGGGATGCGCACTATCAAAGTGCAGAATGTTGTTGGTTGCTGTCTGTTTTCTAAATACTGTTGTATTTAGTGCACCTTCCACTATATTAATTTTTACGTCTAGAAATTCTAACGAATTTTTACTGAAACATGAGGTAAAACGCATGTTTTCGTCATTATTTGTATTTAGGGCAGTTACAAAGTTATTAAAATCTTGTTCTGTGCCGTCCCATATAATGAAGATGTCATCGGCAAAGCGCAAATACAATCGAATAAATTTCAAATAAGGGTTCTCAATGCATGTTATATATTTTTCTTCGAACGCTGCAAGAAAAAGGTTAGCAAAAACGCATGCGACGGGCGTCCCCATCGCTGTACCAGTTCTTTGCGCATACCATTTATCGATAAATTTAAATGCGTTGTGTGACAATACAAAAGATAGGCTTTCAATAATAAACGAAATAAAGTTTTGGTCTTTTTCAGTATTGCTGAGAATCTTCTCAATTGCCTTAATGCCCCGCTCCTGTGGAATTCTTGTATACAGATTATCTACGTCTATAGTAGCAAGGGAAAAGTTCATTTGCCAATCCACCGCCTTCAACGCACAGAGGAAATCACCACTGTCTTTTACAAATGAAGGTATTTTCTTTAATAATGGTTTTAATAACCAGTCCAGAAATTGAGACAGTGGTTCTGTTATGGAATTTATGCCCGAAATTATAGGGCGTCCAGGGGGTCTTTCTGCGCACTTATGAATTTTCGGTATGGTATACCAGTGGGGTATATTGGGAAAATCCGGTATAAGCTTTTCTGCCCTGTTTTTTCTTAAAGTGCCTTTCTCCACATACTTATTTAATAATGCTCTTAATTTCTCCTTATATTTATTTGTTGGATTGAAGTCCAAAGGTTGATATGTTTCCGTATCATTTAATTGAGATAGCCCTTCACTAATATAATAACTTTTATTTAAGATGACTAAATTTCCCCCCTTATCAGATCTTCTTATAACAATATCATCCCAGTTTTGCATTTCATATAATGCTCTTTGCTCTCCTGCTGACAAATTTTTTGGTGTTTTAGGATACAAGATTGCTTCTACATCCTTCAGAACCGCATTTTGGAATATGTCTATCGCATTACCCGGTGGTGTGGGAGGCATAAAAGTAGATTGAATTCCTTTTTTGAAAGGCTCAGTTGTGCCTTGTGGAGAAATGTCCGCTGCTGTTGTCATATCTCTATCTTCATTAATGCTCATTAGTAGAATTGCATCTTCAATATCTTGCGGATCGGCAGGAGGGTAAGCTATAAAGCCTAGGTTTCCTATCGATACTGGGACCTCTGTAGTAAGAAGGGGTGGGACGTTTATTCTTTTTCCTTCTATGTTGTTATAATACTTGTGAAGGTGCAATTTCCTTATATTTTTAAAAAAAATCAATTTTAAAGTCAGTGTCGTTGAAATCCTGCGGTGTGCAGAAATTTAAACCTCGTGAAAGCAACTGTCTTTGATCATTTGTCAGTTCTCTTGTGGACAGATTTATGATTTGAAAAGTATTTTCCGGAGGTGCTACTTCTTCCACGATACTTGTTTTCGTTTTTTTCTTATATTTGCGACCTCCCCTCCGTGTTTTATTTCTAAAGGGACTTCCATATGCGTTGAAGTGGTCGCTGTTACACTTTCTTCATTTAATTCTTCCATGCCGCTGGAGTCAGAGTCGGTGATCCACCCATCCCTTGAGAATTTCTTTTTGTTTTTATTTTTAGAAGGTGCATTGTATTTCCCATACTTACTACAGAGGTCCCAGTATCGATAGGAAACCTAGGCTTTATAGCTTACCCTCCTGCCGATCCGCAAGATATTGAAGATGCAATTCTACTAATGAGCATTAATGAAGATAGAGATATGACAACAGCAGAGGACATTTCTCCGCAAGGCACAACTGAGCCTTTCAAAAAAGGAATTCAATCTACTTTTATGCCTCCCACACCACCGGGTAATGCGATAGACATATTCCAAAATGCGGTTCTGAAGAATGTAGAAGCAATCTTGTATCCTAAAACACCAAAAAATTTGTCAGCAGGAGAGCAAAGAGCATTATATGAAATGCAAAACTGGGATGATATTGTTATAAGAAGATCTGATAAGGGGGGAAATTTAGTCATCTTAAATAAAAGTTATTATATTAGTTAAGGGCTATCTCAATTAAATGATACGGAAACATATCAACCTTTGGACTTCAATCCAACAAATAAATATAAGGAGAAATTAAGAGCATTATTAAATAAGTATGTGGAGAAAGGCACTTTAAGAAAAAACAGGGCAGAAAAGCTTATACCGGATTTTCCCAATATACCCCACTGGTATACCATACCGAAAATTCATAAGTGCGCAGAAAGACCCCCTGGACGCCCTATAATTTCGGGCATAAATTCCATAACAGAACCACTGTCTCAATTTCTGGACTGGTTATTAAAACCATTATTAAAGAAAATACCTTCATTTGTAAAAGACAGTGGTGATTTCCTCTGTGCGTTGAAGGCGGTGGATTGGCAAATGAACTTTTCCCTTGCTACTATAGACGTAGATAATCTGTATACAAGAATTCCACAGGAGCGGGGCATTAAGGCAATTGAGAAGATTCTCAGCAATACTGAAAAAGACCAAAACTTTATTTCGTTTATTATTGAAAGCCTATCTTTTGTATTGTCACACAACGCATTTAAATTTATCGATAAATGGTATGCGCAAAGAACTGGTACAGCGATGGGGACGCCCGTCGCATGCGTTTTTGCTAACCTTTTTCTTGCAGCGTTCGAAGAAAAATATATAACATGCATTGAGAACCCTTATTTGAAATTTATTCGATTGTATTTGCGCTTTGCCGATGACATCTTCATTATATGGGACGGCACAGAACAAGATTTTAATAACTTTGTAACTGCCCTAAATACAAATAATGACGAAAACATGCGTTTTACCTCATGTTTCAGTAAAAATTCGTTAGAATTTCTAGACGTAAAAATTAATATAGTGGAAGGTGCACTAAATACAACAGTATTTAGAAAACAGACAGCAACCAACAACATTCTGCACTTTGATAGTGCGCATCCCATTCATACGAAAAAAGGTATCCTCTATAGTCAAATGGTCAGACTGAGAAAAATAAACAATAACGATGAAATTTACAGACAACAGGTCGCAGAACTTAAAACTCGCTTTTCAAATAGGGGGTATCCACTAAATATCTTAGAACAGGCGGAAAAACGTGCTGAAATATTAACCCAAGCTGAACTCTTGAAAAAACGCAAAAACATTCCCCCTTCACATGAAGAGGTAGCCATTAGGAAATTTACGTTCACCTTCACCCATAGCCCAATGGATAAGGCGATATATGCTGCGGTAAGAAAAAACTGGCATATATTACAAACTGATAGAGATTTACAGAAATTAACCACTCTCGACCCGCAATTTGCATACAAACGCACCACAAATCTGAGTGACTTGCTGGTCCACAATAGACTGTTACCAACGTATAATAATTGGCTACAAAAAGATTCCCTAAAGGGAACTATAGATGTAAAAACTGTAAGTTCTGCCATCTGCACAAATTAGATAATCCTCTAAGAATTGGAGGTATGACACAAAAAGTTACCGACTTCATAACTTGTAAAAGTAAGTTCGTTGTGTACGTAATATTTTGTCCCTGTAATTTTTATTACATAGGGAAAACCATACGGCCCCTATTTGTACGGTTCCGAGAACACTACAATTCTGTAGTCTCAGGAAAGGGATGCATGAGATTTATTATGCACATGCAGCAGAAACACGAAAGTAACCCTGAACTGTTACAATTCGCTGGCCTTAAGTTAGTTAAATATCCACCCCAGGGAGGTGATCACAACAAACTCCTCCTAAGAGAAGAAGGAACATGGATTATAAAAACTAACGCACAGGGGCCATTGGGCTTAAACGACAAATTGGATATGGCCGTATTTCTATAAAATTCTATAAATCTCATATAGTGTTGCAACAAGCATTTGAGTATTTTTACTGACAATGTTTAAATTATAAGTATTTGGCAAATGTATGAAAAAAAAAACAAAAAAAAACCAAAACATGTATGTCAGTAATTTACCTTGATGCGCATATTGCCTTTAAAAGGAAATGACATCATTTTACCCCCACATGGACCCGTCGAAGTGCTGATTGCACGAAACGGCCGTCGTCCTCCTTCACTCCCCGCACCCTCACAATCACCTGCAACGTGTCTGAATAGCCTGTAAGCATGGATTAAGGCTGCATTAAAGACACTTTTTTCAGCAAACTGGTGAGTGCCGCTTCTTTTATTATCCTTTGATGAGATATGAAGATTACTGTTACTTATTGAGCAGAGCACCGTATCCAGTAGCTTTATCTGGAAAACGCAATTGGTATCTATCGGTGAAATAAGCAAAGGGGCATAGAACCAGAAGGCGAGCCCTGGTGCTGTTCCAATCTCTATGTTTGTCATTTGATCTTCACTACCTGCTCTACAACTGCAATTTTTTTCCCGATATCACTATATTTGTTGATGGTAATGCATACACACCAAAAGTTAAAGGAAACCCACAGACAGTACCAGCTACAACCTGATGTACAGTTGATATTTACCCATATAGCTTAAAAACATATGGCTTAAAAACATCCCTGCAGGACATTTTACGAAAGTTAGGAGGAACTGTACAAAAATAGAGGATTACCATGAGAATTCCCAGAATACTATTAAAAAATTCATACAAAAGGAATATGATGAAAACAAACTAAAGAAACTAACAATCAGATAGAAAAAATACCCAGAGGATTATTACTGACTTCAACCACATCCAAAAAATCGAAAGTAATGACAATCAGTTCAACATTCCAGTCATAACTCAATACACTCATGATTGTGGACTCCTGAAACGAATCGTGAAAAACATTGGTATTTTTTATAAGAAGACAAAATAGTAGGAGAATTAATTCCGCCTGAACCCAGTTTTTTATTTAGAAAAGCAAATAATTTAGCCAGTCCAATAGCCCCCATGGTAGCTAGAAATACTAATCAGCCAAGTTCCAAATGCAGGAAGAATCATCCCTTGCACCATCTCTACTGACCGCGAGCAACAGAAGAAGATTTTGCACTACATTGGTTTGGGATGAAAAGTCATCTAATAAAGTAGGCTTTCACTACCTGACACTACCATATGTGTACATGCATTAATCAATCAGGTATAACCAAGTGCCCTTGGTGTGTCAGATTCTTCTTGTTTTCCCAAGAAAACAGTGTCCTGCAAGTCTGCTTGGCACTGCTCAATGCTAGATCGAGCATCGAGGTGCTTAATTCAGTATAGAGGAGAGATGAGTATCGTGTGGTGCTCGAATGCTCCGGTCCCCTTAAGAAGCTCATATGGATCATCTGAGCTGCCTGCCATATGGAAACGGGGTATTCCACTGCTTGGAGTGCAGGGACTCTATTGTCAGCTGGACTCTTTGTGAGCTGTTGTACTTCGGGGACGGAAAGGGTGATTATCCTCCAGAAAAATTCTCGAGTTTCACATTCACTTCTATTATGCTTGCTACTTGAATCGCTTAAATTGGAGCATCTGACATACTCAATTTGAGAACTGAGCACTCGAGCATTTCAATGCTCAATCATCCCCATTAAGCATCTTTTCTAACTAGCTTGGACAGTCTGCTCACCACCAGGCATGCAGCACTCTGTGCATCGTAAACGGGCTCAATAATCTACCATTCTGGATTGACATATATGGGTGCCAATGCTCTAGTTTAGCACCTGCTTCCCAAAATATCAGGGAAAAGTGCAGAATATCCAAAAAGTATAATGACAAAATATTCTTCATTGCTCAATAAATTTGAGAAAAAAAACACTTCGTAGGTATAATTCACATGATTGAGGTGATGGACTAACTTATTTCTCACATAATCATTGCTCCCTTGTTCATAATCTTTAAACTATGAGTACTGGCGCTATTGTTATGCCAGAAACACGTCAGTTTATCTTGGCTATAATGTGAATTACACCTTCTGTTGTTTTTTTTTTATCTATTTTTTTATGTAATAAAGAAGATTTTGTCATTTTTCCTTCTTTTTGCATGTAACACTCTGTTCACACTAGTATTTTTTTTATTCTGTTTCTCTTTTCCTTTTCTTTTCAGAAAAAAAACAGACATCACTAAGGAAATAAGGCATAGGCCATAAATGTATTTATTGATTTAATTTATTCATTTATTTTCAAAATAAAAAAAAATTGCATTTGAATTCAATAAATTTGTAAATAAAAATCTGAATTAGCATTCACGTATTAATTTATAACAAAAAATGAACTTATATTATTTTATTTTTCAATTAAATCACAAAAATGCCTCTTTTATGCCGGAATACTAATTTTTAATTACAATAGAATCTCCAAGATATTAATTGCAAATGAATTTAATAGACTGCATTATATTGTGAGGGTATTAAATCAACTTTTAGATTTGTATATTGTGTTTTAAAATAAAAGGCATCTTGGGACTTAGAAATACAGGTTAGCAATATATTCTGAATGGTCTTTCGATATAAGAATGAAAGCCCAACATTTTACACAGCACAGCAATACTTTCTTCCATTTTAATCTAATTATACAGAAAACATTGACCTGGACTTTACACCATTAAAATACTGCTTTCATTTCAGAAGAAATCAATAAGCATATCTTTTAAAATCTATTAAATTATTTTTAAGCAGGTTTTGTATTGGTTTCTTATGTCAAATGCCTTTGGTACAACATTATGGAAAAAATCCTCCAGTGGTAGTAACAAGAATAGTTCTATTAAACATGAACTTTGTGTGAACTTGCTGCATACAATATAAGTAGTATAGTATGTCTGATCTGTGATACGGCGTTAAGAAAATAGAATGTTACATTTATTATATATTATTGAAACATATAATTCGTCAATTTCTCTTTGCAATACTATGAGGCTTATATAACCCATATTATTTGTTTGGCTTGTAATGTCCATTAACCATTCCTGGGAGACCAGCAAGCTACATAGTTTTCTGACCCTAACTGAAATGTTTTAGAAGTGGATTAAACTGCAGACATTGCAGCCATTACCTGATAAGTAACATTAGACATGATTCAATTGATTCAAAGTCTATTCACATTTGGTAAAATTTCCTGAAATTCACATTTCAAAATGAATCCGAACAATTTAGCACATCTATTTGTGCAGACAGCAAAAAAACAAATTGTCATTTCCTACATTTCTGAAAATTTAGATAACAGGAGAATGGAAATTTAATATGCAAATTGCCTCTTCAGAGAAAAAGAGGATTTGAACACTATAGCGCCGCCTGTTGGAAGTAGCGATCCTACAAGTCACAATCAACCCTTTAATGAGTCTTGCACTATGACTTAGAATAAAAGCCAAATCAGTATCTCAATTCATAGAGGCAATTTGCATATTAAATTTCCCAGAGGAGCATTGCACGGCAAATAAGCCTCCTTACCTTGACAAGTCAGAGCTGGTATGTCTCTCTCCATAAGAAGAAACCTTACCCCTTAGTCCTCAGTCCAGATCCTCTCACGTTGCCATATCAGTTCTCATGCTTAACACTGATGAGGGCCAAAAGCCCAAAACACCGCATCTGCCAATTGAGATACTGATTTGGCTTTTATCCTAAGTCATATTGCAAGACTCGTTAAAGGGTTGTGTTATGGACCTGGTGGTTAGGAGCACCCGGAACGACCTGATGGTTAACCCTGCTGTTCTGTTGGTCAAAAATGACCGACTTTGAACTTCAATATTCTTTAAAATATTCAAGATGCGGCTCTGAAACCCGTGGCCGACCGACCCATCCTCATTTAAGTCAATCAACCACAAGTTTCAGAACCGCATCTTGAACACCCCAAAAAATACCAAAGTTCAAAATAGGTCTCCCCAGACCGAACAGAACAGCAGGGTTAAACTCACACAGGACAAGCTCTGGGAAGTGGGAGCTCTGATGACCGCAACCCCTAATCCTATCACACAACTAGAAATAGCCGTGGAGCGTACCTAACACTACCTAGACGCCTCTTCACAGCCTAAGAGCTAACTAGCCCTAAAGATAGAAAATAAAGCCTACCTTGCCTCAGAGAAATTCCCCAAAGGAAAAGGCAGCCCCCCACATATATTGACTGTGAGTTAAGATGAAAGTCACAAACACAGAAATGAAACAGGTTTCAGCAAAGGGAGGCCAGACTTACTAAACAGACTGAGGATAGGAAAGGTAACTTTGCGGTCAGCACAGAAAACTACAAAAAGACCCCGCAGAGTGTGCAAAAAGACCTCCGCACCAACTCACGGTGCGGAGGTGCCACTCTGCATCCCAGAGCTTCCAGCTAGCAAGGCAAAATCATGATAGCAAGCTGGACAAGGAAACAATGAACAAATAATAAACTAGCAGGGACTTAGCTTCTGCTGGAGTAGACAGGTCACCAGAAAGATCCAAGAGCGAACTGAACCAGTACAAGAACATTGACAGCTGGCATGGAGTAACGATCTGAGTGGAGTTAAATAGAGCAGCCAGCCAAAGAATAAACTACGTCACCTGTGGAAGGAACATCAGAAGCAGCAGCTCCACTCACAGCCACCAGAGGGAGTCCATGGACAGAACTCGCCGAAGTACCATTCATGACCACAGGAGGGAGTTCGATAACAGAATTCACAACAGTACACCCCCTTGAGGAGGGGTCACCGAACTCTCACCAGAGCCCCCAGGCCGATCAGGACGAGCCAAATGAAAGGCACGAACTAGATCGGCAGCATGAACATCAGAGGCAAAAACCCAGGAATTATCTTCCTGACCATAACCCTTCCACTTGACCAGGTACTGGAGTTTCCGTCTCGAAATACGAGAATCCAAAATCTTCTCCACCACATACTCCAACTCCCCCTCGACCAACACCGGGGCAGGAGGATCAACGGAGGGAACCATAGGCGCCACGTATCTCCGCAATAACGACCTATGGAACACATTATGGATGGCAAAAGAAGCTGGAAGAGTCAAACGAAATGACACAGGGTTGAGAACTTCAGAAATCTTATACGGACCAATGAAACGAGGCTTAAACTTAGTAGAGGAAACCTTCATAGGAACATAACGAGACGACAACCAAACCAAATCCCCAAAACGAAGTCGGGGACCAACACAGCGCCGGCGGTTAGGGAAACGTTGAGCCTTCTCCTGGGACAATGTCAAATTGTCCACCATATGAGTCCAAATCTGCTGCAACCTGTCCACCACAGTATCCACACCAGGACAGTCCGAAGGCTCAACCTGCCCTGAAGAGAAACGAGGATGGAAACCAGAATTACAGAACAAAGGCGAAACCAAAGTAGCCGAGCTGGCCCGATTATTAAGGGCGAACTCAGCCAAAGGCAAGAAGGACACCCAATCACCCTGATCAGCAGAAACAAAGCATCTCAGATATGTTTCCAAAGTCTGATTAGTTCGTTCGGTTTGGCCATTTGTCTGAGGATGGAAAGCCGAAGAAAAAGACAAATCAATGTCCATCTTAGCACAAAAGGACCGCCAAAACCTCGAAACAAACTGGGAACCTCTGTCCGAAACGATGTTCTCCGGAATGCCATGCAAACGAACCACATGCTGGAAAAATAATGGCACCAAATCAGAGGAGGAAGGCAATTTAGACAAGGGTACCAAATGGACCATCTTAGAGAAGCGATCACAAACCACCCAAATGACCGACATCCTTTGAGAGACAGGGAGATCTGAAATAAAATCCATGGAAATATGCGTCCAGGGCCTCTTCGGGACCGGCAAGGGCAAAAGCAACCCACTGGCACGAGGACAGCAGGGCTTAGCCCGAGCACAAGTCCCACAGGACTGCACAAAAGAACGCACATACCTGTTGTGAATTCTGTTGTCGGGCTCCCTCCTGTGGTCATGAATGGTACTTCGGCTGGTTCTGTCCATGGACTTCCTCTGGTGGGTGTTTCTGAGTTCCTTCCACAGGTGACGAGGTTAATTCGTTAGCTGCTGCTCTATTTAACTCCACTTAGATCTTTGCTCCATGGCACCTGTCAATGTTCCAGTATTGGTCTAGTTCTCTCCTGGATCGTTCTTGTGACCAGTCTTCCCAGCAGAAGCTAAGTTCCAGCTTGTATTTCTTTGGTTTGCTATTTTTCTGTCCAGCTTGCTATTATTATTGTTGTTGTCTTGCTTGCTGGAAGCTCTGGGACGCAGAGGGAGCGCCTCCGCACCGTGAGTCGGTGCGGAGGGTCTTTTTGCGCCCTCTGCGTGGTCTTTTTGTAGGTTTTTGTGCTGACCGCAAAGTAACCTTTCCTATCCTCGGTCTGTTCAGTAAGTCGGGCCTCACTTTGCTAAATCTATTTCATCTCTGTGTTTGTATTTTTATCTTTACTCACAGTCATTATATGTGGGGGGGCTGCCTTTTCCTTTGGGGGATTTCTCTGAGGCAAGGTAGGCTTTATTTTCCTTCTTTAGGGCTAGCTAGTTTCTTAGGCTGTGCTGAGTTGCATAGGGAGCGTTAGGCGCAATCCACGGCTATTTCTAGTGTGTCTGATAGGATTAGGGATTGCGGTCAGCAGAGTTCCCACGTCCCAGAGCTCGTCCTTTATTATCAGTTACTATCAAGTCATTCCGTGTGCTCTTAACCACCAGGTCCATTATTGTCCTGACCACCAGGTCATAACAGTACAGGTGGCCCAAAGTACTAATGCATCTCAATAGAGGGATAAGAGAAGTTCTGAGACCATTTTTTTTTCTTTGCAGTGTATTTTGTCTCTCTTTTCCCCTTTACCTCTGGGTGTTTCAGGACACATGGACATTCAAGGTCTGTCCTCTTGAATGGATAATCTCACTACAAGGGTACAGAGCATTCAAGATTTTGTGGTTCAGAATCCGATATCAGATCCTAGGATTCCAATTCCTGATTTGTTTTTTGGTGATAGATCTAAGTTCTTGAATTTCAAAAATAATTGTAAATTGTTTCTTGCCTTGAAACCTCGCTCCTCAGGTAACCCTGTTCAACAATTAAAGATCATTATTTCTTTGTTACGTTGTGACCCTCAAGACTGGGCATTTTCCCTTGCGCCAGGAGATCCGGCATTGCGTGATGTTGATGCGTTTTTCCTGGCGCTTGGATTGCTTTATGACGAACCTAATTCAGTGGATCAGGCAGAGAAAATCTTGCTGGCTCTGTGTCAGGGTCAGGATGAAGCAGAGATATATTGTCAGACGTTTAGAAAGTGGTCTGTGCTCACTCAGTGGAATGAATGTGCCCTGGCAGCAATCTTCAGAAAGGGTCTCTCTGAAGCCCTTAAGGATGTCATGGTGGGATTTCCCATGCCTGCTGGTCTGAATGAGTCTATGTCCTTGGCCATTCAGATCGATCGACGCTTGCATGAGCGTAAAGCTGTGCACCATTTGGCGGTACTATCTGAGCATGGGCCTGAGCCTATGCAATGTAATAGGACTTTGACCAGAGCTGAACGGCAAGAACACAGACGTCGGAACGGGCTATGTTTTTACTGTGGTGATTCCACTCATGATATCTCCGATTGTCCTAAGCGCACTAAGCGTTTCGCTAGGTCTGCCACCATTGGTATGGTACAGTCTAAATTTCTATTGTCCATTACTCTGATTTGCTCTTTGTCATCCTATTCTGTTATGGCATTTGTGGATTCAGGCGCTGCCCTGAATTTGATGGACTTGGAGTATGCTAGGCGCTGTAGTTTTTTCTTGGAGCCCTTGCAGTATCCTATTCCTTTGAGAGGAATTGATGCTACGCCTTTGGCCAAGAATAAGCCTCAGTACTGGACCCAATTGACCATGTGCATGGCTCCTGCACATCAGGAGGATATCCGCTTTCTGGTATTGCATAATCTGCATGATGTGGTCGTTTTGGGGTTGCCATGGCTACAGGTTCATAATCCAGTATTGGACTGGAAATCTATGTCTGTTTCCAGCTGGGGTTGCCAGGGGGTACATGGTGATGTTCCATTTTTGTCTATTTCGTCTTCCACTCCTTCTGAAGTTCCAGAGTTTTTGACGGATTATCGGGATGTATTTGATGAGCCCAAAGCCAGTGCCCTACCTCCTCATAGGGATTGCGATTGTGCAATTAATTTGATTCCTGGTAGTAAGTTTCCTAAGGGCCGATTGTTCAATTTATCTGTGCCAGAACACGCCGCTATGCGGAGTTATATAAAGGAATCCTTGGAGAAAGGCCATATTCGCCCGTCGTCATCACCGTTAGGAGCAGGGTTCTTTTTTGTGGCCAAGAAGGATGGTTCTTTGAGACCTTGTATTGATTACCGCCTTCTTAATAAAATTACAGTCAAATTTCAGTATCCTTTGCCATTGCTGTCTGATTTGTTTGCTCGTATTAAAGGGGCTAGTTGGTTCACCAAGATAGATCTTCGAGGGGCGTATAATCTTGTGCGTATTAAACAGGGCGATGAATGGAAAACGGCATTTAATACGCCCGAGGGCCATTTTGAGTACCTGGTTATGCCATTCGGGCTTTCCAATGCTCCATCAGTATTTCAGTCTTTTATGCATGACATCTTCCGAGAGTACCTGGATAAATTCCTGATTGTGTATTTGGATGATATTTTGGTCTTTTCGGATGATTGGGAGTCTCATGTGAAGCAGGTCAGAATGGTGTTCCAGGTCCTTCGTGCGAATTCCTTGTTTGTGAAGGGGTCAAAGTGTCTCTTTGGAGTTCAGAAGGTTTCATTTTTGGGGTTCATTTTTTCCCCTTCTACTATCGAGATGGACCCTGTTAAAGTCCAGGCCATTTACGATTGGACTCAGCCAACATCTGTGAAGAGCCTGCAAAAGTTCCTGGGCTTTGCTAATTTTTATCGGCGCTTCATCGCTAATTTTTCTACTGTTACTAAACCGTTGACTGATTTGACCAAGAAGGGTGATGATGTGGTCAATTGGTCTTCTGCAGCTGTAGAGGCTTTTCAGGAGTTGAAGCGTCGTTTTTCGTCTGCCCCTGTGTTGTGCCAGCCAGATGTTTCGCTCCCGTTTCAGGTTGAGGTTGATGCTTCTGAGATTGGAGCAGGGGCTGTTTTGTCACAAATAAGTTCTGATGGCTCGGTGATGAAGCCATGTGCTTTCTTTTCTAGAAAGTTTTCACCTGCTGAGCGTAATTATGATGTTGGTAATCGTGAATTGTTGGCCATGAAGTGGGCATTCGAGGAGTGGCGTCATTGGCTTGAAGGAGCCAAGCATCGCGTGGTGGTCTTGACAGATCACAAGAATTTGCCTTTTCTTGAGTCTGCCAAACGGTTGAATCCGAGACAGGCTCGATGGTCGTTATTTTTCTCCCGTTTTGATTTTGTGGTTTTGTACCTTCCGGGCTCTAAGAATGTGAAGGCTGATGCCCTGTCAAGGAGTTTTGTGGCTGAATCTCCGGGTGTTCCTGAGCCAGCAGGTATTCTCAAAAAGGGGGTAATTTTGTCTGCCATCTCCCCTGATTTGCGGCGGGTGCTGCAACAATTTCAGGCTGATAGACCTGACCGTTGCCCAGCGGAGAAACTGTTTGTCCCTGATAGCTGGACTAGTAGAGTTATCTCTGAGATTCATTGTTCAGTGTTGGCTGGGCATCCTGGAATCTTTGGTACCAGAGATTTGGTGGCTAGATCCTTTTGGTGGCCGTCTTTGTCACGGGATGTGCGTTCTTTTGTGCAGTCCTGTGGGACTTGTGCTCGGGCTAAGCCCTGCTGTTCTCGTGCCAGTGGGTTGCTTTTGCCCTTGCCGGTCCCGAAGAGGCCCTGGACGCATATTTCTATGGATTTTATTTCGGATCTCCCCGTCTCTCAAAAGATGTCGGTCATTTGGGTGGTTTGTGATCGCTTTTCTAAGATGGTCCATTTGGTACCTTTGTTTAAATTGCCTTCCTCCTCTGATTTGGTGCCATTGTTTTTCCAGCATGTGGTTCGTTTACATGGTATCCCGGAGAACACCGTTTCTGACAGAGGTTCCCAGGTTGTTTCGAGGTTTTGGTGATCGTTTTGTGCTAGGATGGGCATTGATTTGTCTTTTTCCTCGGCTTTCCATCCTCAGACAAATGGCCAAACCGAACGAACTAATCAAACTTTGGAAGCATATATGAGATGCTTTGTTTCTGCTGATCAGGATGATTGGGTGTCCTTTTTGCCGTTGGCTGAGTTCGCCCTTAATAATCGGGCCAGCTCTGCTACTTTGGTTTCGCCGTTTTTCTGCAATTCTGGTTTCCATCCTCGTTTCTCTTCAGGGCAGGTTGTGTCTTCGGACTGTCCTGGTGTTGATACTGTGGTGGATAGGTTGCAGCAGATTTGGACTCATGTGGTGGACAATTTGACATTGTCCCAGGAGAAGGCTCAGCGTTTCGCTAACCGCCGGCGCTGTGTGGGTCCCCGACTTTGTGTTGGGGATTTGGTTTGGTTGTCATCTCGTTTTGTTCCTATGAAGGTTTCCTCTCCTAAGTTTAAGCCTCGTTTTATTGGTCCGTATAAGATTTATGAGGTTATCAATCCTGTGTCATTTCGTTTGGCCCTTCCTGCTTCTTTTGCCATCCATAATGTGTTCCATAGGTCGTTATTGCGGAGATACGTGGCGCCTGTGGTTCCATCCGTTGATCCTCCTGCCCCGGTGTTGGTTGGGGGGGAGTTGGAGTATGTGGTGGAGAAGATTTTGGATTCTCGTGTTTCGAGACGGAAACTCCAGTACCTGGTCAAGTGGAAGGGTTATGGTCAGGAAGATAATTCCTGGGTTTTTGCCTCTGATGTTCATGCTGCCGATCTGGTTCGTGCCTTTCATTTGGCTCATCCTGGTCGGCCTGGGGGCTCTGGTGAGGGTTCGGTGACCCCTCCTCAAGGGGGGGGTACTGTTGTGAATTCTGTTGTCGGGCTCCCTCCTGTGGTCATGAATGGTACTTCGGCTGGTTCTGTCCATGGACTTCCTCTGGTGGGTGTTTCTGAGTTCCTTCCACAGGTGATGAGGTTAATTCGTTAGCTGCTGCTCTATTTAACTCCACTTAGATCTTTGCTCCATGGCACCTGTCAATGTTCCAGTATTGGTCTAGTTCTCTCCTGGATCGTTCTTGTGACCAGTCTTCCCAGCAGAAGCTAAGTTCCAGCTTGTATTTCTTTGGTTTGCTATTTTTCTGTCCAGCTTGCTATTATTATTGTTGTTGTCTTGCTTGCTGGAAGCTCTGGGACGCAGAGGGAGCGCCTCCGCACCGTGAGTCGGTGCGGAGGGTCTTTTTGCGCCCTCTGCATGGTCTTTTTGTAGGTTTTTGTGCTGACCGCAAAGTAACCTTTCCTATCCTCGGTCTGTTCAGTAAGTCGGGCCTCACTTTGCTAAATCTATTTCATCTCTGTGTTTGTATTTTCATCTTTACTCACAGTCATTATATGTGGGGGGGCTGCCTTTTCCTTTGGGGAATTTCTCTGAGGCAAGGTAGGCTTTATTTTCCTTCTTTAGGGCTAGCTAGTTTCTTAGGCTGTGCCGAGTTGCATAGGGAGCGTTAGGCGCAATCCACGGCTATTTCTAGTGTGTCTGATAGGATTAGGGATTGCGGTCAGCAGAGTTCCCACGTCCCAGAGCTTGTCCTTTATTATCAGTTACTATCAAGTCATTCCGTGTGCTCTTAACCACCAGGTCCATTATTGTCCTGACCACCAGGTCATAACACATCCCGTGACAAAGAAGGCCACCAAATCTCTGGTACCAAAGATTCCAGGATGACCCGCCAACACTGAACAATGAACCTCAGAGATAACTCTACTAGTCCATCTATCAGGGACAAACAGTTTCTCCGCTGGACAACGGTCAGGTCTATCAGCCTGAAGCTTCTGCAGCACGCGCCGCAAATCAGGGGAGATGGCAAACAAAATTACCCCTCTTTGAGAATACCCGCCGGATCAGGAATACCCGGAGAGTCAGGCACAAAACTCATTGACAGGGCATCAGCCTTCACATTCTTAGAGCCCAGAAGGTACGAAACCACAAAATCAAAATGGGAGAAAAACAGCGACCATCGAGCCTGTCTAGGATTCAACCGTTTGGCAGACTCGAGATAAGTCAAATTCTTGTGATCCGTCAAGACCACCACGCGATGCTTGGCTCCTTCAAGCCAATGTCGCCACTCCTCGAATGCCCACTTCATGGCCAACAACTCTCGATTGCCAACATCATAATTGCGCTCAGCAGGCGAGAATTTTCTAGAAAAGAAGGCACATGGTTTCATCACCGAGCCATCAGAACTTCTTTGCGACAAAACAGCCCTTGCTCCAATCTCAGAAGCATCAACCTCGACCTGAAACGGGAGCGAAACATCTGGCTGGCACAACACAGGGGCAGAAGAAAAACGATGCTTCAACTCCTGAAAAGCCTCTACAGCCGCAGAGGACCAATTGACCACATCAGCACCTTTCTTGGTCAAATCAGTCAACAGTTTAGCAACACTAGAAAAATTAGCGATGAAACGACGGTAAAAATTAGCAAAGCCCAGGAACTTCTGCAGGCTCTTCACAGATGTCGGCTGAGTCCAATCATAAATGGCCTGAACTTTAACAGGGTCCATTTCGATAGTAGAAGGGGGAAAAATGAAACCCAAAAATGAAACCTTCTGAACTCCTTCTGAAGAGCAAATAAAATAGGAGTAATAATCTCAGTCTGTGGATAATTATCCACAGATTCAAGTGATAGGAAAGTGATTTCTTCACAATCTATATGATTGTGAATCAATTGAGCATGAAGAACTGTAGTCCAGCACCATTTTATTTTTCATTCCTGAAGCTCTAAACAACATAAGCAGTTTATGTTTCCTAAAGGTACCGTCACACTAGACGATATCGCTAGCGATCCGTGACGTTGCAGCGTCCTGGCTAGCGATATCGTCCAGTGTGACACACAGCAGCGATCAGGCCCCTGCTGTGACATCGTTGGTCGGGGAAGAAAGTCCAGAACTTTGTTTCGTCGCTGGATCTCCCGCTGACAACGCTGAATCGGCATGTGTGACGCCGATTCAGCGATGTCTTCGCTGGTAACCAGGGTAAACATCGGGTTACTAAGCGCAGGGCCGCGCTTAGTAACCCGATGTTTACCCTGGTTACCATCGTTAGAGTAAAAAAAACAACCACTACATACTTACCTACCGCTGTCTGTCCCCGGCGCTGTGCTTCTCTGCTCTGGCTAACCACATTCACAAAGTTTATTAACCCTTCAGGTGCTTCACAGGAGCTGAAGAAATGTGGCAGGAAAAAATGAACATTTAACTTTTTAGTTACAAAAATGATCATTCAGCAACAATTTAATTATTTTTGCAAGGGTAAAAGGAGAAAATGATCCACAAAAGTTGTTAATCAATTTCTCCTGAATACGCTGATACCCCATATGTGGGGGAAAACCACTGTTTGGGCGCACAGCAGGGTTTGGAAGGGAAGGAGCACCTTTTGACTTTTTGAACGCAAAATTGGCTGGAATTGCGAGTGGATGCCATGACGCGTTTGAAGAGCCCCTGATGTGCCTAAACATTGGAAAACCCACACAATTGACCCTATTTTGGAAACTAGACCCTTTAATGAAGTTATGTAGCTGTGTGGTGAGCACTTTGAACCTCCAGGTGTTTCACAGAAGTTTATAACGTAGAACCTTGAAAAAAATTCTCATTTTTTCCACGAAAATGATATTTAGCAATGATTTTTCATTTTCACAAGTGTAAAAGGAGAAATTGGTCCACAAAAATTGTTGAGCAATTTCTCCTGAATACGCCGATACCCCATATGTGGGGGAAAACCACTGTTTGTCTGCACACCAGGGCTCGGAAGGGAAGGAGCACCTTTTGACTTCTTTTACGAAAAATTGACTGTAATTGAGAATGGAAGCCATGTCGCATTTGAAGAGCCTCTGATGTGCGTAAACATTGAAAAAAAACACAAGTGATGCCATTTTGGAAACTAGACCCTTGAATGAACTTATCTAGCTGTGTGGTGAGCACTTTGAACCCCCAGGTGCTTCACGTAGTTCCGTGAAAAAAAAATCTAATTTTTTCCAAAAAATTATATTTAGCCCAAATTTTTATTATTTTCACAAAGGTAACGGGAGAGAATAGACCACAAAAGTTGTTGCACATTTTCTCCTGAGTATGCCAATACCCCATACGGTATGTGGGGGAAAACCAATGTTTGTGTGTGGAAGGAGTGCCGTTTTGGATTCCAGACTTTGATGGAATGGTCTGCGGACATCATGTTGCATTTGCAGAGCCCCTGATGTGCCTAAACAGTGGAAATTTCCCAAAAGTGACCCCATTTTGGAAACTAGACCTCCCAAAGAATTTAAATAGATATGTGTTGAGCACCTTAAATCTCCATGTGCCTCACAGAAAATTATAACGTTGAGTCATGAAAATAAAAAAAATCACATTTTTTCCACAAAAATTATTTTTAGCCCAATTTTTTTTATTTTCACAAAGGTAACAGGAGAAAATAGACCACTAACGTTGTTGCACATTTTCTCCTGAGTGCGCCGATACCCCACATGTGGGGGAAAACCACTGTTTGTGCACACGGCAGGGCTCAGAATGAAAGGAGTGATGTTTTGGATTGCAGACTTTAATGGAATGGTATGCGGACATCATGTTGTGTTTGCAGAGCCCCTGATGTGCCTTATCAGTGGAAATCCTCCACAATTGACTCCATTTTGGAAACTACACCACTGAAGGAAATTATCTAGAGGCATAGTTTTATAGTAATGACTCTAATGCTTTTGGTTTTAGTGTATGAATTTATAATGTGGCGGTATGTGTAAGATGTGCTCGGTAGATCAGATTATAGATGTGTTGTGTCAAAAGGGTATAAACTAATTTTATTAATTTGTGGACATGTGGTAAGCTTTGAAACAATCCTTAATGCAAAAGGCCAGGTTTCTCAGGGCAGGTTTCACAATGGTAAGTTGTGTCCTTTCGGATTCCTTTCTCGGAGCATACTCTGCACCATTTTTGTGATCTACCTGTCCTTGCTGCTTAGAGAACCTGTCCTGGGAAATGTTGACCTGGAACAATACGGGCAATATCAGATTCTGAAGTACTTGAGCCCTCACCTCCCCAAGTGCCAAACATTAGGGCCTTGATGATTTCCTCCTGAAACTGAAGGAAGGTCCCCCGTATTGCCTGCAGATCGGAGCAGCACAAAAGCATTGTACAGTGCCATCTGTACAATGTGCACGGCCAATTTTTTGTACCATACTTTGGCTTTTCGCATGGCACTGTATGGCTGGAGGACCAGATCTGAAAAATCCACACCCCCATGTACCGATTGTAATCCAAGATACAATCTGGCTTTCGGACTTGTGTTGTGGTTCCACGAACAGTGACAAGGGTACTGTTGTCACGGTGTATGGTGGTCAGGATAAGGACATCCCTTTTGTCCTTATACTTGACAACCGGCATGTTGTCGCTGCATTGGGCTCTGCTTTCCCCTTTTCTCAGCATTTGCCCAATTAGCAGCTTAGGGAGGCCTCCCTGATTTTTTCGCAGGGTGTCAAATGCAGCTGTACCTCTGGCAGAGAGGACCTTGAAGAGTGGGATGCTGGTGTAAAAGTTTTCAATGTAGAGGTGATAACCCTTATCCAGCAGTGGGTGCAGCAATTCCCACACACCCCCAGGACAGGGGGCATTCAGGTGGGGTTAATTTGGGTGTCCTTCCCCTTGTAGACCTTAAATATGTGGGTGTACCCTGAGGTACTCTTGCACAGTTTGTACAGCCTTATTCCGTACCTGGACCTCTTACTGGGCAGGTATTGTCAGAATTTTAGCCTCCCTTTGAAGTGAAGGAGAGATTCATCAATAGTGATGTCCCTCTTGGGTATGTACGCCTCAGCAAATTTTCTGCTGAAGTGTTCAACCACTGGCCGAATTTTATATAGATGATCAAAGTTAGGATCGTCTTGGGGAGGACACTGCGCATTATCACTATAATGCAAAAATCTTTGGATCCCTTCAAATCATGCCCTTTTCATGGCCATGCGGAATACTGGTGTACTGTAGAGAATATCAGTACTCCAGTACTGATGAATCTCTGTTTTTGTTATTATGCCCATATGCAGCACAATTCCCCAGAATGTCATCATCTCTGCTGCATTTACGGGGGTCCATCTGGCTTATGATGACATGGGATTTTGGGTGAAAATTTGCTGGGCATGCAGGTTTGTCTGGGCCACCATAAGACTTATTATTTCCTCACTGAAAAAGAGTTTGAAGAAGTCAATTTCAGTGAGGCCAGTGGTGTTAAACTAGATTCCTGAGCAGCTGCGGAAATCCGTAAAGACGGGCTGATAGTTTTCGGGGGGTGCAATCAATACGGGATCGATTGCTGAAGGAGTTTCCTGGGTCCTAGGGTGCCTTGTTGGGGGTCCTTCCTCACCAGATGAGGAGGAGGAGGAGGAATAGAGGAATGTGGGATCTTCCTCACTGGCTAAATCCATGTTGGATGCAAATATGGCGTAAACCTCCTCTGGTGAATAGCGCCTTGTTGACGAATGGGCCATTTTTATTTTTTTCCCAAACCCTTGGGATGTGTATGTAAGTGGTGCTTTTACACATGTAATGTGTAGGGCTTGTGTATAGGGTACTCTTTATTATAACAAAACAGAGAGAAAAAAGAAGTAGAGGTAAAATGTAGAAGAAAAAATGGAAAGAAAAATCAGATTTTAGAAAAAAGTTCGTTTTTCAAAAAAAACAGATGTTCACTACACTAATGCCCTCCCTATAAATTTATCCAACGCAAATTCTTTTTACCAAAAGAAAAATGGACGTCACCAACAATGTGACGTACGCTCCCTTAATGCACTTGCTAAATTGTTAATCGAAGCAACTAATTCTTTTTTTTCAAAATAAAAACGGACGTCACCAACACATTTTATGCAAGAAAAAAAACCCACCACCCTACCTATAAAACTACTCTGCTCTTTTTTTTCTAAAACAAGATCGGCCATCACTAACACTGTGATGCCGGCTGTACTAACACGCTACCACTAAAATTACGTTGCACAATTTTTTTTCTCTAAAAGAAGATCGGTCGTCACTAGCAATGTGACGCTGGCTACGCTACCTTGCTATGTCTAAAACTATGCTGTACTAAATACTATTATTTTTTTCTAAAAAACTTGGACGTCGCTTAGACTGTGAAGTACATTACACTAACTAGCTAAAAAAAAGAAAAATTCCTGTGGCATAGTCTCTGATCAGCAGTGATACTGATCAAAGCGCTGCGGACACAGGAAGAGCACGAATGCTCTGCGTGGGACGCTGCGCACAGGAAAAAAAAACGCAGAAAAGTGTGCAAAAAAATCAATTGGAGGGAGGAGATGGAGGGGAAGGGGGGCTACTGGAACAGGGCTGGGGGCTGGGAAAGGGCACATCAAACACTGACGCTGGCTACGGTACTTCGCTGAGTCTGAAACTGCACTGTACTAACTACAATTATTATTTTTTCTAAAAAAAAAAAATCGGACTCTGCTTAGACTGCGAAGTCTGCTATGCTAACTAGCTAAAAAAGAAAAACTCCCATGGCGCAGTCTCTGATCAGCAGTGATACTGATCAAAGCGCTGCGGACACAGGGAGAGCACAACTGCTCTGCGTGGGATGGTGCATACAGGAAAAAAGTGCAAAAAGTGCAGAAAAAAATCAATTAGATGTAGGGGGAGGGGAATACTGGAACAGGGATGGGGGGATGTGAAAGGGGTGGGGGAGGTGCTGCTGCTGCTGCTGTGATCACTGGAGTCACACAGCAGGCAGATGGTAGCAGAGAGCAGACCGCAGGAGATCAGCACACTTTACAGGAGGGCAGGAGATCGCAGGGACGATCGCACTGGCCACCAATGGATTCCTTCGCTCAGGTGACACAGAGAGGCTTAGACCACCACTCTGCATGCCAAATCTGAGGTAAAGATGGCGTGCAGGGTGGTGATTGCTATTTTAAATTAACCCCTTTGGTGCTGGTCGGCTAGAAGCTATTTTTCAGCCAATCAATGCCATAGGGGTTAATCAGATGAGGTGACGTGGTGATCACCCCATCTACTGGGACGGCTGTGATTGGTGCTATGTCACAGAGCACCAATCTCAGCCTGTCACATGCTTTTTTTTATACAACTTTATTGTCAGCTTTGCTGTGATTGGCTGGTGAGAGTTCACCAGCCAATCACAGCGATCGCCGACGCGGAGAGGGGGGGGCAGATCAGCTCCACATGGTGACATGCCAGGATGGTCTGCTGTCAGAAATAACAGCCATCCTCACCCGGAAATAGCAGCACCGTATTAGTACTGCAGTTTGCAGGAACGCAGTTCCCGCAGAGCGGCACTAGTACGGCCCATGTCAGGAAGGGGTTAACCAATGTATGATGCTCTTTTTGAAATTCTTCTGTGTGCAGAGCTATTGCACTTTTTTTTTTTACAAAGGTGATAGAGCTGGCAAGTTCTGAGTTTGAAATAGTTTTAAGCCTATCTTCTAGAATATGTACTTCTTTGGCATCCAAGTTCTCACAGGCAACTTTTATACCTAGCTTGAGAAATGCATCTTTTACACCTATCTTCTGACTTGCATCAAACACTTCCTGGTAATTGATGTTGGGTAGATGAGTAGAAGTTGTAGGCTGGATCGACAGGACCAAAAAATTCTTCTTTTATTAACAACAGACAGTAGGGACATGTCACGTTTAAACTGTTTGGAGCATCTAGTCAATCTTATATAGGCCTTATCGACAGGCCTCCAAAAATTATTCTGTTATAGCGTCATACAGCAGGGGACATGTCTCTTTTAAATAGTTTGGAGAACATCTTATTTGTCATACAGGCCTCATTGACAATTAAAATAATATTTTTTCTGTGACTAACACGATTCAGCGCACCATATTTCACCTTATCATTTAGTGCCACTAAAATTCAGCTGTGCAGAGGTGGTGCAGAGTAAAAAATGTAATACTGTACTCATAGCACACTACCTAAGCAACATGACTGGGAAAAAGCAAGGTCACGGTGGAAGGGGGATTAGTCTCGGTGTTTGAGGTCTAAATGGAGTAGATGGTGAAATTGATGCCACTTTATTGGTGTCTGGCACTAATTTTGGAAAATATGTACACTCTTGGTTGGGTGTCTATTTGCTGGGTTAGCTGTAGTGGGAGATGCATCAGTCCCTATTATACTATTTCTACTCTCTTGAAATTGATACCACTTTGTTTTTCACTCCAACTAATTTTTGGAAATGTGTGCACTTGTGGTTGGGTGTACATCGGCTGGATTGGCTGTAGATGAAGAAAGGTTGCTCCCCATCAAACTATTTTTACTCTTGTAAATTGATGCCTCTTTGGTAGTGGCTACCACTACTTGTTTGAAATGTGAGCAGTCCTGGCTGGGTGTTCAACTGTCCATCTGCTGAGTTTGGTGTAGTGGAAGACCTGTCCCTATTATATTATTTATACCGTGGTGAAATTGATGCCACTTTGTTGGTGTCTGCCATTAAATTTGGAAGCATGAACATTCCTGGTTGGGTATCCATCTGCTGGGTTGGCTGTAGTAGAAGATTTGTTGGTCCCTATTATACATTTTCTTCTGTGGTTACATTGATGTCACTTCGTTGGTGTTTGCCGATACATTTTTGGAAATGTAAACCTACAAAAATGAGTCCTCTAGGCCAGCAGAGGACATACCCCTAAGCCATAACATATAAACCAACAAAACGAACAAGGCGATGGGTCAATAAATTGTATTAGAACAATATAACGTTGTTCACAACATAATTGTGTACAAAATCCATGGCAGAGATAGGGGTATTAATCAAGCAAAACAAATTTTATTAAAAAAAAATATGCATTAACGTAGACAAAATATACAGTGGATGAATGGTAGCAGCTAAAAAGATCAGTGTCCGTAGATGTTAAAAAAGTAATATAGGAACACTGGTGACAAACATAATTATCCTGCTATAAAACCTGCAAAACACTGAGCTAAATTATCATTTTGTCAAAATAAGGTCTTGATTAGGGTTGAGCGAAACGGATGAGACAAATTCAAAAGTCGCCGACTTTTGGCAAAGTCGGGTTTCGTGAAACCCGACCCGATCCTAGTGTGGGATCGGCCATGAGGTCGGCGATCTTCACGCCAAAGTTAAGTTTCGTATGACGCTTTCAGCGCCATTTCTCATCCAATGAAGGAGGACGCAGAGTGTGGGCAGCGTGATGACATGGGTCACAGGGGCTATAAAGGGGCATGTACGCCGACCGCCATCTTACTTCTGCCGATCTTACCATAGGGAGAGGTTGCTGCAGCTTCATCAGAAGAAGGGATATAGTTAGGGAGGGAAGATTAACCCCAAAACTGCTTTTGCTGTAGCGATTTCCACTGTTTAACACCACCTTTTCTTTGCAGGAACAGTGGAGTTTATTTTTTTGTGCATCAGCTCTGTAGCTTATTAGGCTGCCTTATAAGGCTCCCTGATAGCTGCATTGCTGTTTGTATGCCGCTGTGCAAAACAACTGCTTTTTTAAAAGCAAAAATCCTGTTGCTCCTTTGTGCACAGTTCTCTTGTTTCTTTGTCCACACTTTTGTGTGCAGCAGTCCTTTTTTTTGCTGCCATACTTGTCCTGAGATCATTGTAGGGAGATTGAAATTGTACTACAGCCCTCTTTTTATATATATCTTCCAGCCACGTTCTGACACTTACATTGTGTAGTGTTATACAATGGGACTGAGTTTTGTTGCAGTCTCCTCCCAAAAAAAGGGAGATTTAAATTGGCACTAAGTGGATCTACGTCACAGATCTGTTAGTTTGTCATACATCTTCCAGCAACGTTCTGCCACTTACATTGTGTAGTGTAATACACTGGGCCTGAGTTTTGTTGCCGTCTCCCCACCAAAAAAGGGAGATTTAAATTGGCACTAAGTGGATCTACGTCACAGTTCTGTTAGTTTGTCGTACATCTTCCAGCCACGTTCTGCCACTTACACTGGGCCTGAGTTTTGTTGCAGTCTCCCCACCAAAAAAGGGAGATTTAAATTGGCACTAAGTGGATCTACGTCACAGTTCTGTTAGTTTGTCGTACATCTTCCAGCAACGTTCTGCCACTTACATTGTGTAGTGTAATACACTGGGCCTGAGTTTTGTTGCCGTCTCCCCAAAATAAAAAAGAGATTTAAATTGGCACTAAATGGATCTACAATCACAGTTCTGTTAGTTTGTCGTACATCTTCCAGCCACGTTCTGCCACTTACATTGTGTAGTGTAATACACTAGGCCTGAGTTTTGTTGCAGTCTCCCCCAAATAAAAGGGAGATTTAAATTGGCACTAAGTGGATCTACGTCACAGTTCTGTTAGTTGTCGTACATCTTACAGACGCATTCTGCCACTTACATTGTGTGGTGTAATACACTGGGCCTGAGTTTTGTTGCCGTCTCCCCACCAAAAAAGGGAGATTTAAATTGGCACTAAGTGGATCTACGTCACAGTTCTGTTAGTTTGTCGTACATCTTCCAGCCACGTTCTGCCACTTACACTGGGCCTGAGTTTTGTTGCAGTCTCCCCACCAAAAAAGGGAGATTTAAATTGGCACTAAGTGGATCTACGTCACAGTTCTGTTAGTTTGTCGTACATCTTCCAGCAACGTTCTGCCACTTACATTGTGTAGTGTAATACACTGGGCCTGAGTTTTGTTGCCGTCTCCCCAAAATAAAAAAGAGATTTAAATTGGCACTAAATGGATCTACAATCACAGTTCTGTTAGTTTGTCGTACATCTTCCAGCCACGTTCTGCCACTTACATTGTGTAGTGTAATACACTAGGCCTGAGTTTTGTTGCAGTCTCCCCCAAATAAAAGGGAGATTTAAATTGGCACTAAGTGGATCTACGTCACAGTTCTGTTAGTTTGCCGTTCATTTTCCAGCCACGTTCTGCCACTTACATTGTGTAGTGTAATACACTTTGCCTGAGTTTTATTGCAGTCTCCCCCCAAAAAAAGGGAGATTAAAATTCTCCACAAGTTTATATACTCCTTCTACCTTGTTTCACAGTACCATATAACAGTTGTTATTTTGGTTAGATTTTTCCAAAAATGAGGAAGTCTGGTGGAAGAGGCCGTGGGCGGGTGTTGCCAGCTGGTACTGATGGTGGTGTTGGTGGTGGTAGTGGGAAAAGCAAAATAGCACCAAAGGCTCAAGGTGTTGAGCCAGCGTCATCATCTGGCTACACAAGGCCTCGAAGGCTCCCTTATCTGGGAGTAGGAAAACAGATTTTAAAGCTGGAGCAGCAGGAAAAAGTTTTGGCTTTCCTTGCTGACTCAGCATCTAGCTCTGTCACCTCCTCTTCAGAAGGTTTGAAATCTAAAAGCAGCAAGTCTTCAGTGGATGCTCCCAGTCAGGAACAAGTCGCTTCCTTGTGTCCTTCACCCAAACCAAAAGTGAAGGATGCGGCAGGCGAAATTACAGTTTACTCCATGGAGCTCTTTACACATACCGTGCCTGGGTTAGAGAGGGAAATTGTTAAAAGTCCACTACAAGATGAATCAGACATGGAGTGCACACATGCACAGCCACAGCTAGATTATTATGCTGTTCCATTGACTCAAATCACTGCATTGCTCTCGCAGTGTACTTAGCCAGAATCTGACCCTCATGAGACCATGGTGCCCCATTACAAACACTATAGCACATTACACGGTGACACAGAGGAAGGTGCACATGAAATTGAAGAGGAGGTGATAGATGACCCAGTTGTTGACCCAGATTTGCAGCCATTGGGGGAAGAGGGTGCTGCTGCCAGTAGCTCAGAAGCGGAGGAGGATGATCCGCAGCAGCCATCTACATCGCAACAGCTTTCATCTGGCAGGCCCGTATCCGGCCAAAAATGTTTGTCAAATCCAAAAACAGTTTTAGGACAGCGTGGCCATCCGGTGAAAGTAGCACAGCGTGCAATGCCTGAAAAGGTAATCCATAGTAGGAACAGTGCACTGTGGGCATTTTTTAACCAAGATCCGAATAATCAGTGCAAAGTTATCTGTAAGAAGTGCTCAAAGACCTTTATCAGAGGGAAGAATCTGCAAAGTTTAAACACAACATGCATGCGTAGACCTTTAACCAGCATGCACTTGCAAGCCTGGACAAACTACAAAACATCCAGTACCATTGGTGCACCTGCTCATAATGAAGGTAGTCAGCAATGCTACATTGCTTCCCTCACAGTAAGCCCACTGGTTAGGACACCATCAGCAGCAAATGTGGAGGTAACGTCCCAAGGCCACAGCAGTCAGGAAATCACAAGATTCTTGGTAGGAAAGACTGTAGGTAGGCCAACATCAAGAATACCATCACCAACCCTCTCTCAATCTGCCATGTCCACCACCACCCCCGCTAGTTCCATCTTATGCAGCTCTCCAGTCCAGCTCATCCTAAAAGAGACTCTCGATAGGAAAAGAAAATACTCTTCCTGTCATCCGCGTACACAGGGTTTCAACGCCCACATTGCTAGACTAATCTCGTTAGAGATGATGCCCTACCGGTTGGTTGAAAGCAAAGCTTTCAAAGCCCTGATGGCCTACGCAGTACCACGCTATGACCTACTGTTATGGACCTGGTGGTTAGGAGCACCCGGCACGACCTGATAGTTAAACTGACACAGGACAAGCTCTGGGATGTGGGAGCTCTGCTGACCGCAACCCCTAATCCTATCACAACAATTAGAAATAGCCGTGGAGCGTTCCTGACACTCCCTAGACGCCTCTTCACAGCCTAAGAGCTAGCTAGCCCTAGAGATAGAAAATAAAGCCTACCTTGCCTCAGAGAAATTCCCCAAAGGAAAAAGCAGCCCCCACATATATTGACTGTGAGTAAAGATGAAAGTCACAAACGCAGAAATGAAACAGGTTTCAGCAAAGGGAGGCCAGACTTTCTAAACAGACAGAGGATAGGAAAGGTATCTTTGCGGTCAGCACAAAAAACTACAAAAGACCACGCAGAGTGTGCAAAAAGACCTCCGCACCAACTAACGGTGCGGAGATGCCACTCTGCATCCCAGAGCTTCCAGCTAGTAAGGCAAAATCATGATATCCAGCTGGACAAGGCAACAATGAACAAATAATAACTGGCAGGAACTTAGCTTCTGCTGGAGTAGACAGGTCACCAGAAATATCCAAGAGCGAACTGAACAAATGCAGGAACATTGACAGCTGGCATGGAGTAACGATCTGAGTGGAGTTAAATAGAGCAGCCAACCAAAGGATAAATCACGTCACCTGTGGAAGGAACCTCAAAAGCAGCAACTCCACTCACAGCCACCAGAGGGAGTCCATGGACAGAACTCACCGAAGTACCATTCACGACCACAGGAGGGAGTTCGACAACAGAATTCACAACTTCCCCCCCCCCTTGAGGAGGGGTCACCGAACCCTCACCAGAGCCCCCAGGCCGATCAGGATGAGCCAAATGAAAGGCACGAACTAGATCGGCAGCATGAACATCAGAGGCAAAAACCCAGGAATTATCTTCTTGACCATAACCCTTCCACTTGACCAGGTACTGGAGTTTCCGTCTCGAAACACGAGAATCCAAAATCTTCTCCACCACATACTCCAACTCCCCCTCGACCAACACCGGGGCAGGAGGATCAACGGAGCGAGCCATAGGCGCCACGTATCTCCGCAACAACGACCTATGGAACACATTATGGATGGCAATAGAAGCTGGAAGGTCCAAACGAAATGACACAGGATTAAGAACTTCAGAAATCTTATATAGCCCAATGAAACGAGGCTTAAACTTAGGAGAGGAAACCTTCATAGGAACATGACGAGATGACAACCAAACCAAATCCCCAACAAGAAGTCGGGGACCAACACAGTGCCGGCGGTTAGCGAAACGTTGAGCCTTCTCCTGGGACAATGTCAAATTGTCCACCACATGAGTCCAAATCTGCTGCAACCTGTCCACCACAGTATCCACACCAGGACAGTCCGAAGGCTCAACCTGCCCTAAAGAGAAACAAAGATGGAAACCAGAATTACAGAAAAAAGGAGAAACCAAAGTAGCCGAGCTGGCCCGATTATTAAGGGCGAACTCAGCCAAAGGCAAGAAGGACACCCAATCACCCTGATCAGCAGAAACAAAGCATCTCAGAAATGTTTCCAAAATCTGATTAGTTCGTTCGGTTTGGCCACTAGTCTGAGGATGGAAAGCCGAAGAAAAAGACAAATCAATGCCCATCTTAGCACAAAAGGACCGACAAAACCTCGAAACAAACTGGGAACCTCTGTCCGAGACGATGTTCTCCGGAATGCCATGCAAACGAACCACATGCTGGATAAACAATGGCACCAAATCAGAGGAGGAAGGCAATTTAGACAAGGGTACCAAATGGACCATCTTAGAGAAGCGATCACAAACCACCCAAATGACAGACATCCTTTGAGAAACAGGGAGATCAGAAATAAAATCCATGGAAATATGCGTCCAGGGCCTCTTCGGGACCGGCAAGGGCAAAAGCAACCCACTGGCACGAGAACAGCAGGGCTTAGCCCGAGCACAAGTCCCACAGGACTGCACAAAAGAATGCACATCCCGTGACAAAGAAGGCCACCAAAAGGATCTAGCCACCAAATCTCTGGTACCAAAGATTCTAGGATGACCAGCCAACACCGAACAATAAACCTCAGAGATAACTCTACTAGTCCATCTATCAGGGACAAACAGTTTCTCCGTTGGACAACGGTCAGGTCTATCAGCCTGAAACTTCTGCAGCACGCGGGAAATCAGGGGAGATGGCAGACAAAATTACCCCCTCTTTAAGAATACCCGCCGGCTCCGGAACACCCGGAGAGTCAGGCACAAAACTCCTTGACGGGGCATCAGCCTTCACATTCTTAGATCCCGGAAGGTATGAAACCACAAAATCAGAACGGGAGAAAAAAATTGACCATCGAGCCTGTCTAGGATTCAACAGTTTGGCAGACTCGAGATAAGTCAAATTCTTGTGATCCGTCAAGACCACCACGCGATGTTTAGCTCCTTCAAGCCAATGTCGCCACTCCTCAAATGCCCACTTCATGGCAAACAACTCTCGATTGCCAACATCATAATTGCGCTCAGCAGGCGAGAATTTTCTAGAAAAGAAGGCACATGGTTTCATCACCGAGCCATCAGAACTTCTTTGCGACAAAACAGCCCCTGCTCCAATCTCAGAAGCATCAACCTCGACCTGAAACGGGAGCGCAACATCTGGCTGGCACAACACAGGGGCAGAAGAAAAACGACGCTTCAACTCCTGAAAAGCCTCTACAGCCGCAGTGGACCAATTGACCACATCAGCACCTTTCTTGGTCAAATCAGTCAACAGTTTAGCAATACTAGAAAAATTAGCGATGAAGCGACGGTAAAAATTAGCAAAGCCCAGGAACTTCTGCAGGCTCTTCACAGATGTCGGCTGAGTCCAATCATAAATGGCCTGAACTTTAACAGGGTCCATCTCGAAAGTAGAAAGGGAAAAAATGAAACCCAAAAATGAAACCTTCTGAACTCCAAAGAGACACTTTGACCCCTTCACAAACAAGGAATTTGCACGAAGGACCTGGAACACCATTCTGACATGCTTCACATGAGACTCCCAATCATCCGAAAAGACCAAAATGTCATCCAAATATACAATCATGAATCTATCCAGGTACTCTCGGAAGATGTCATGCATAAAGGACTGAAACACAGATGGAGCATTAGAAAGCCCAAATGGCATAACCAGGTACTCAAAATGGCCCTCGGGTGTATTAAATGCTGTTTTCCATTGATCGCCCTGTTTAATTCGCACAAGATTATACGCCCCTCGAAGATCTATCTTGGTGAACCAACTAGCCCCCCTAATCCGAGCAAACAAATCAGAAAGCAGTGGCAAAGGATACTGAAATTTGACTGTGATCTTATTGAGAAGGCGGTAATCAATACAAGGTCTCAAAGAGCCATCCTTCTTGGCCACAAAAAAGAACCCTGCTCCCAATGGTGATGACGACTGACGAATATGACCCTTCTCCAAGGATTCCTTTATATAACTCCGCATAGCGGCGTGCTGTGGCACAGATAAATTAAACAGTCGGCCCTTAGGAAACTTACTACCAGGAATCAAATTAATAGCACAATCGCAATCCCTATGAGGAGGTAGGGCACCGGATTTGGGCTCTTCAAATACATCCCGGTAATCTGATAAAAACTCAGGGACCTCAGAAAGAGTGGAAGGCAAAATTGACAACAATTGAACATCACCATGTACCCCCTGTCAACCCCAGCCGGACACAGACATAGATCTCCAATCCAACACTGGATTATGGACCTGTAGCCATGGCAACCCCAAAACGACGACATCATGCAGATTATGCAACACCAAAAAGCGAATATCCTCCTGATGTGCAGCAGCCATGCACATGGTCAATTGAGTCCAGTACTGAGGCTTATTCTTGGCCAAAGGCGTAGCATCAATTCCTCTCAATGGAATAGGATACTGCAAGGGCTCCAAGAAAAAACCACAGAGCCTGGCAAACTCCAAGTCCATCAAATTCAGGGCAGCGCCTGAATCCACAAATGTCATAACAGAATAGGATGACAGAGAGCAAATCAGAGTAACGGACAAAAGAAATTTAGACTGTACCGTACCAATGGTGGCAGACCTAGCGAACCGCTTAGTGCGCTTAGGACAATCGGAGATAGCATGAGTGGATTCACCACAGTAAAAATACAGCCTATTCCGACGTCCGTGTTCTTGCCGTTCAGCTCTGGTCAAAGTCCTATCACACTGCATAGGCTCAGGCCTATGCTCAGAGAATACCGCCCAATGGTGAACAGCTTTGCGCTCACGCAAGCGCCGATCGATCTGAATGGCCAAGGACATAGACTCATTCAGACCAGCAGGCGTGGGAAATCCCACCATGACATCCTTAAGGGCTTCAGAAAGACCCTTTCTGAAAATTGCCGCTAGGGCACACTCTATCCACTGAGTAAGCACAGACCACTTTCTAAACTTCTGACAGTACACCTCCGCTTCATCCTGACCCTGACACAAAGCCAGCAAGATTTTGTCTGCCCGATCCACTGAATTTGGTTCATCATAAAGCAATCCAAGCGCCAGAAAAAACGCATCAACATCACGCAATGCAGGATCTCCTGGCGCAAGGGAAAATGCCCAGTCTTGAGGGTCACCACGCAACAAAGAAATAATGATTTTTACTTGTTGAACGGGGTCACCAGAGGAGCGAGGTTTCAAAGCTAGAAACAGTTTACAATTATTTTTGAAATTCAAGAACTTAGATCTATCCCCAGAAAATAAATCAGGAATAGGAATTCTAGGCTCTAACATCGGATTCTGAACCACAAAATCTTGAATGTTTTGTACCCTTGCAGTGAGATGATCCACACAAGAGGACAGACCTTGAATGTCCATATCTACACCTGTGTCCTGACCACCCAAAGGTTTAGGGGAAAAGAAAGACAAAACACAGTGCAAAGAAAATAAAATGGTCTCAGAACTTCTCTTATCCCTCTATTGAGATGCATTCATATTTTGGGCCAGCTGTACTGTTATGGACCTGGTGGTTAGGAGCACCCGGCACGACCTGATAGTTAAACTGACACAGGACAAGCTCTGGGATGTGGGAGCTCTGCTGACCGCAACCCCTAATCCTATCACAACAACTAGAAATAGCCGTGGAGCGTTCCTGACACTCCCTAGATGCCTATTCACAGCCTAAGAGCTAGCTAGCCCTAGAGATAGAAAATAAAGCCTACCTTGCCTCAGAGAAATTCTCCAAAGGAAAAGGCAGCCCCCCACATATATTGACTGTGAGTAAAGATGAAAGTCACAAACGCAGAAATGAAACAGGTTTCAGCAAATGGAGGCCAGACTTACTAAACAGACAGAGGATAGGAAAGGTATCTTTGCGGTCAGCACAAAAAACTACAAAAGACCACGCAGAGTGTGCAAAAAGACCTCCGCACCGACTAACGGTGCGGAGATGCCACTCTACATCCCAGAGCTTCCAGCTAGTAAGTCAAAATCATGATATCCAGCTGGACAAGGCAACAATGAACAAATAATAACTGGCAGGAACTTAGCTTCTGCTGGAGTAGACAGGTCACCAGAAAGATCCAAGAGCGAACTGAACAAATGCAGGAACATTGACAGCTGGCATGGAGTAACGATCTGAGTGGAGTTAAATAGAGCAGCCAACCACAGGATAAATCACGTCACCTGTGGAAGGAACCTCAGAAGCAGCAACTCCACTCACAGCCACCAGAGGGAGTCCATGGACAGAACTCACCGAAGTACCATTCACGACCACAGGAGGGAGTTCGACAAGAGAATTCACAACAACCTACCCAGTCGACACTTCTTTGCGAGAAAAGCCATCCCAGCCCTCCACCAGCATGTCAAAGATCACATTGTCCATGCACTGAGGCAATCAGTCAGTAGAAAGGTGCACCTCACAATAGATGCATGGACCAGTAGGTATGGCCAGGGACATTACGTGTCCATCACGGCGCACTGGGTTATTGTGGTGGATACAGGGTCCACAGGGGACAGCCATAGTGGGATAGTTCTGCCTAGCCCAAGGTCTAGGAAACAGTTGGCTGTAGGCGTTCGCCACCCCTCCTCCTCATCCTCCTCCAGAAGTGAAAGCTCGTCCACAGAGCGCAGTCGCACGACCACTCCATCCGCAGCTGTCAGTGTTGCACATGAGGTGTCCCATTATGGAACAGCTAGTGGTAAGCGTCAGCAGGCTGTGCTACAAATGAAGTGTTTGGGCGACAACAGACACACCGCGGAAGTACTGGCCGAGTACTTGTAGCAAGAAACTCAGTGTAGTGATCCGAGTCAATGGAACAGCATAATGATCTAGCTGTGGCTGTGAATCTGTACACTCCATGTGGCAGAACGTGGCTGGCCGAGTACTTGCGGCAAGAAACTCAGTCATGGCTGGGCAGTGTACATCTTGAGGCAGGCAAGGTAGTCAGTTATAACGGAAGGAATTTTATGGCTGCCATAGCCCTTTCAGAACTGAAACACATTACTTGCCTGGCTCACACCTTGAACCTGGTGGTGCAGTGCTTCCTGAAAAATTATCCGGGGTTACCAGCCCTGCTTCTGAAGGTGCAAAGACTTTGCTCGCACATCCGCTGGTTGCCCATACACTCCAGCCGTATGCTGAACCATCAGCCATCGCTGAATCTTCCCCAGCACCGCCTAATAATCGATGTTACAACAAGGTGGAACTCCACACTGCACATGCTTCAGAGGCTGTGTGAACAGAGGCGTTCTGTCATTTATTTGTGGGAGGATACACATACACGTGCAGGCAGTTTGAGGGCAGACATGGAGTTGTCTGGTGTGCAGTGGTCGAAGCTCCAAGACCTGTGTCAAGTCCTTCAGTGTTTTCAGGAATGCACATGGCTGGTAAGTGCAGATGATGCCATCATAAGCATGAACATCCCACTAATGCGTCTGCTGATGCAAAGTATGACGCACATCAAAGAGCAGGCGTCTGCAGCCAAGGAGGAGGGAAGCCTTGATGACAGTCAGCCATTGTCTGGTCAGGGAACTCTCCTTGACGATGTGGCAGATGAAGAGGAGCAGGAGGAGGAAGATGATGGGGATGAATATTTATTGGAGGAGGATGCTTCTCAGGGGGCAATAGAAACTGGTGGCGTTGCAAGGTCAGGTACAGGGTTTTTGCGGGCCACAAGTGAAGTTGATTTGCAAGAAAGTGCTCCTCAACCCAGCACAAGCAGTGAATTGACACCTGGAACATTGGCCCACATGGCAAAGTATGCCTTGCGTATCCTAAAAAGGGACCCCCACATTATCAAAATGATGACCGATGATGATTACTAGTTGGCCTGCCTCCTGGATCCATGATACAAAGGAAAATTACAAAATATCATGCCACATGAGAACCTGGAGCAAATATTGGCTAGCAAACAAACAACTCTTGTAGACCGTTTGGTTCAGACATTCCCAGCACACAGAGGCAGTGATGGTTCTCACACGAGCTGTAGGGGGCAACATGGCAGAGGTGTTAGAGGTGCACAAATCCGAAGAGGCGTTGGACAGAGTGGTTTTATAACCAGGTTGTGGAGTGATTTTGCAATGACCGCAGACACGACAGGTACTGCTGCATCAATGCAAAGTGTCAGGAAACAGCATTTGTCCAGTATGGTTACCAACTATTTTTCCTCCATTATCGATGTTCTCCCTCACAGGTCATTCCCTTTTGATTACTGGGCATCTAAAATAGACACCTGGCCTGAATTGGCAGAATATGCATTACAGGAGCTCGCTTGCCCAGCTGCTAGTGTGCTATCAGAAAGAGTCTTCAGTGCTGCTGGTTCAATACTGACCGAAAAAAGGACACATCTGGCTACCCAGAATGTTGATGATCTAACCTTCATTAAAATGAACCAATCATGGATTTCAAATTATTTTGCCCCACCTTCTCCTGCTGACACGTAGCTTGCCTGAAAAATGTCTTGCTTTTGGCCTCCTCTTACTGACTGCTCCAATTCCTCCTTTTGCAGCTGCTGAATGTCCACCATAGGCCATTTTTATACCTCGCTAAATGGGATGACTCCCCCCACAGGGCCGTGGTCACCACTTGGCGCAAGCACCCGTGCGAGTGCCGTTTGCCTGGACAGGTGGGTGTGCCCACTCTTGGGCGACGGCACTGGCACAGGGTCCCTCATAGTACAATGAAGTGTCTGTGATGGTGGTGGTGCACAACCAATGTCAGATACACCGTCGTAATATGAGGGGCCCTGTTCCAGTACCGCCGCCCACAAGAGAGTGTTCCCCCCCAGCTCGAACTGTGCTCTACCTCTTGCAAAACTTACCTCTCCCTGCTCCACCACTGTGTAGTCTGTGCTGTTAAATCCTTCAATTGCACTGCCAATACAAATTTGTTGAAATGATAGATGATAGCAAAAATATACAGGGGCCCTGCCCTCCATTTAGACCAGTTAATACTTTGCGCCAACTACCACTGTCTGCTACTCAGTAGAGGAGCCCACCCCTGTACCTATCTATGCCACCAGTTTATTTATGAACATTTTTTAGGCTGACATTTAGGCCACTTTATTATTTAGGCCTACTAACTGTGTCAGCCACTTATTACAGTTGTCCTCCACTGAACAAAGCATTGCCGCCTGTGTACTCCTGTTACCAATTGTGAACTGCATTTAGCCTACTTACTTACTTGGGCCTAGTAGCTGTGTGAGCCTCTCATAACAGTTGTCCTCCTCCGCTGAAAATAAGCTATGCTGTCGTCTGTGTACTCCTATTACCAATTTTGAACTGCATTTAGCCTACTTACTTACTTGGGCCTAGTAACTGTGTGAGCCTCTCATAACAGCTGTCCTCCTCCGCTGAAAAAAGCTATGCTGCCTGTGTACTCCTATTACCAATTTTGAACTGCATTTAGCCTACTTACTTACTTGGGCCTTGTAACTGTGTGAGCCTCTCATAACAGTTGTCCTCCTCCGCTGAAAAAAGCTATGCCGCCTGTGTACTCCTCTTACCAATTGTGAACTGCATTTAGCCTACATTTTTATATTAGGCCTATTAAGTCTGTCTGAGCCACTTATTACAGTTGTCCTCCACTGAACAAAGCAATGCCGCCTGTGTACTCCTGTTAGCAATTTTGAACTGCATTTAGCCAACTTTTTTAATTTTTTGCCTACTCAGTCTGTCTGAGCCACTTATTACAGTTGTCCTCCACTGAACAAAGCAATGCCGCCTGTGTACTCCTGTTAGCAATTTTGAACTGCATTTAGCCAACTTTTTTATTTTAGGCCTACTCAGTCTGTCTGAGCCACTTATTACAGTTGTCCTCCACTGAACAAAGCAATGCCGCCTGTGTACTTCTGTTAGCAATTTTGAACTGCAATTAGCCTACTTTCTTATTTGGGCCTACTAACTGTTTCTGCCCCACATTACAGTTTTCCTCCACTGAACAAAGCTATGCTGCCTGTTTAGGCCTGTTACCAATTTTGAACTGCATTTAGCCTACTTTCTTATTTGGGCCTACTAACTGTGTCTGCCTCTCATTACAGTTGCCCTCCGCTGAACAAAGCAATGCCGCCAGTTTAGTCCTGTTAGCAATTTTGAACTGCATTTAGCCTACTTACTTTTTGGGGCCTACTAATTGTGTCAGCCTCTCATTACAGTTGTCCTCCGCAGAACAAAGCAATGCCGCCTGTTTTGTCCTGTTACCAAATTTGGACTGGATTTAGCCTACTTTCTTATTTGGGCCTATATCTGTGTTTCCTCCTCATCCTGCCCATAGTCCAGCCACTGCTAGATGAGTCTGCTGGTTCATTGACCCAGACCACTACATTCCCCTTGCACTCTACACAGCCAGAATCTGACCCTGGTGAAAGTCAGGTTCCCCTTCCCGCATACTATACCACCTTACACAGGGACAAAGAAGAAGGTGCAGATGAAAGTGCAGGTTCCTTCATCAGGTAGGGGGGCATACTCATTGGCACTGGCACAGGGCCCCTCATAGTACGCAAAAGTGTCTCTGGCAGTGGCAGGCGCCGCCCGCCATCCAACACACCGCCGTACTATGAGGGGCCCTGTGCCAGTGCCAACTAGTGGGCCCCCCCTGCTTGCTCAGGATCACAGCACTTGCAAAGTTGAAATACTTACCTCTCCCTGCTCTACCGCCGTGACGTATTCCGTGTTTCCTGGGCCCACGAAAATCTTGAGCCAGGCCTATCCCCCTGTTGTGAATTCTGTTGTCGGGCTCCCTCCTGTGGTCATGAATGGTACTTCAGCTGGTTCTGTCCATGGACTTCCTCTGGTGGGTGTTTCTGAGTTTCACAGGTGACGAGGTTAATTCGTTAGCTGCTGCTCTATTTAACTCCACTTAGATATTTGCTCCATGCCACCTGTCAATGTTCCAGTATTGGTCTGTTCACTCCTGGATCGTTCTTGTGACCTGTCTTCCCATCAGAAGCTAAGTTCCAGCTTGTATTCCTTTGGTTTGCTATTTTTCTGTCCAGCTTGCTATTTAATTTGTTGTCTTGCTTGCTGGAAGATCTGGGATGCAGAGGGAGCGCCTCCGCACCGTGAGTCGGTGCGGAGGGTCTTTTTGCGCCCTCTGCGTGGTCTTTTTGTAGGTTTTTGTGCTGACCGCAAAGTAACCTTTCCTATCCTCGGTCTCTTCAGTAAGTCGGGCCTCACTTTGCTAAATCTATTTCATCTCTGTGTTTGTATTTTCATCTTTACTCACAGTCACTATATGTGGGGGGCTGCCTTTTCCTTTGGGGAATTTCTCTGAGGCAAGGTAGGCTTTATTTTTCTATCCTCAGGGCTAGCTAGTTTCTTAGGCTGTGCCGAGTTGCATAGGGAGCGTTAGGCGCAATCCACGGCTATTTCTATTGTGTTTTTCATAGGTTTAGGGATTGCGGTCAGCAGAGTTCCCACGTCCCAGAGCTCGTCCTTATTATCAGTAACTATCAGGTCATTCCGTGTGCTCTTAACCACCAGGTCCATTATTGTCCTGACCACCAGGTCATAAAAGTACAGGTGGCCCAAAGTACTAATGCATCTCAATAGAGGGATAAGAGAAGTTTTTAGACCATTTTTTTTTCTTTGCAGTGTATTTTGTCTCTATTTTCCCCTTTACCTCTGGGTGGTTCAGGACACTGGTGTAAACATGGACATTCAAGGTCTGTCCTCTTGGATGGATAATCTCACTACAAGGATACAAAACATTCTAGATTTTGTGGTTCAGAATCCGATGTCAGAGCCTAGGATTCCAATTCCTGATTTGTTTTTTGGTGATAGATCTAAGTTTTTGAATTTCAAAAATAATTGTAAATTGTTTCTTGCCTTGAAACCTCGCTCCTCAGGTGACCCTGTTCAACAAGTAAAGATCATTATTTCTTTGTTACGTGGTGACCCTCAAGACTGGGCATTTTCCCTTGCGCCAGGAGATCCGGCATTACGTGATGTTGATGCGTTTTTCCTGGCGCTTGGATTGCTTTATGACGAACCTAGTTCAGTGGATCAGGCAGAGAAGATCTTGCTGGCTCTGTGTCAGGGTCAGGATGAAGCGGAGATATATTGTCAGAAGTTTAGAAAGTGGTCTGTGCTCACTCAGTGGAATGAATGTGCCCTGGCAGCAATCTTCAGAAAGGGTCTCTCTGAAGCCCTTAAGGATGTCATGGTGGGGTTTCCCATGCTTGCTGGTCTGAATGAGTCTATGTCTTTGGCCATTCAGATCGATCAACGCTTGCGTGAGCGTAAAGCTGTGCACCATTTGGCGGTACTATCTGAGCATGGGCCTGAGCCTATGCAATGTGATAGGACTTTGACCAGAGCTGAACGGCAAGAACACAGACGTCGGAATGGGCTATGTTTTTACTGTGGTGATTCCACTTATGCTATCTCCGATTGTCCTAAGTGCACTAAGTGGTTCGCTAGGTCTGCCACAATTGGTACGGTACAGTCTAAATTTCTATTGTCTGTTACTCTGATTTGCTCTTTGTCATCCTATTCTGTTATGGCATTTGTGGATTCTGGCGCTGCCCTGAATTTGATAGACTTGGAGTATGCTAGGCGCTGTGGTTTTTTCTTGGAGCCCTTGCAGTATCCTATTCCATTGAGAGGAATTGATGCTACGCCTTTGGCCAAGAATAAGCCTCAGTATTGGACCCAATTGACCATGTGCATGGCTCCTGCACATCAGGAGGATATCCGCTTTCTGGTGTTGCATAATCTGCATGATGTGGTCGTTTTGGGGTTGCCATGGCTACAGGTTCATAATCCAGTATTGGACTGGAAATCTTTGTCTGTGTCCAGCTGGGGTTGCCAGGGGGTACATGGTGATGTTCCATTTTTGTTTATTTCGTCTTCCACTCCTTCTGAAGTTCCAGAGTTTTTGCCGGATTTATATAAAGGAATCCTTGGAGAAAGGTCATATTCGCCCGTCGTCATCACTGTTAGGAGCAGGGTTCTTTTTTGTGGCCAAGAAGGATGGTTCTTTGAGACCTTGTATTGATTACCGCCTTCTTAATAAAATTACAGTCAAATTTCAGTATCCTTTGCCGTTGCTGTCTGATTTGTTTGCTCGTATTAAAGGGGCTAGTTGGTTCACCAAGATAGATCTTCGAGGGGCGTATAATCTTATGCGTATTAAAAAAGGCGATGAATGGAAAACAGCATTTAATACGCCCGAGGGCCATTTTGAGTACCTGGTTATGCCATTCGGGCTTTCCAATGCTCCATCAGTATTTCAGTCCTTTATGCATGACATCTTCCGAGAGTACCTGGATAAATTCCTGATTGTGTATTTGGATGATATTTTGGTCTTTTCGGATGATTGGGAGTCTCATATGAAGCAGGTCAGAATGGTGTTCCAGGTCCTTCGTGCGAATTCCTTGTTTGTGAAGGGGTCAAAGTGTCTCTTTGGAGTTCAGAAGGTTTCATTTTTGGGTTTCATTTTTTCCCCTTCTACTATCTAGATGAACCCTGTTAAAGTCCAGGCCATTTACGATTGGACTCAGCCGACATCTGTGAAGAGCCTGCAAAAGTTCCTGGGCTTTGCTAATTTTTATCGGCGCTTCATAGCTAATTTTTCTACTGTTGCTAAACCGTTGACTGATTTGACCAAGAAGGGTGCTGATGTGGTCAATTGGTCTTCTGCGGCTGTAGAGGTTTTTCAGGAGTTGAAGCGTCATTTTTCTTCTGCCCCTGTGTTGTGCCAGCCAGATGTTTCGCTTCCGTTTCAGGTTGAGGTTGATGCTTCTGAGATTGGAGCAGGGGCTGTTTTGTTGCAAAGAAGTTCTGAGGGCTCGGTGATGAAGCCATGTGCTTTCTTTTCTAGAAAGTTTTCGCCTGCTGAGCGTAACTATGATGTTGATAATCGTGAATTGTTGGCCATGAAGTGGGCATTCGAGGAGTGGCGTCATTGGCTGGAAGGAGCCAAGCATCGCGTGGTGGTCTTGACAGATCACAACAATTTGACTTATCTTGAGTCTGCCAAACGGTTGAATCCGAGACAGGCTCGATGGTCATTATTTTTCTCCCGTTTTGATTTTGTGGTTTCGTACCTTCCGGGCTCTAAGAATGTGAAGGCTGATGCCCTGTCAAGGAGTTTTGTGCCTGACTCTCCGGGTGTTCCTGAGTCGGCGGGTATTCTCAAAGAGGGGGTAATTTTGTCTGCCATCTCCCCTGATTTGCGGCGGGTGCTGCAAAAATTTCAGGCTGATAGACCTGACCGTTGCCCAGCGGAGAAACTGTTTGTCCCTGATAGATGGACTAGTAGAGTTATCTCTGAGATTCATTGTTCAGTGTTGGCTGGGCATCCTGGAATCTTTGGTACCAGAGATTTGGTGGCTAGATTCTTCTGGTGGCCATCTTTGTCGTGGGATGTGCGTTTTTTTCTGCAGTCCTGTGGAACTTGTGCTCGGGCTAAGCCCTGCTGTTCTCATGCCAGTGGTTTGCTTTTGCCCTTACCGGTCCCGAAGAGGCCCTGGACGCATATTTCTATGGATTTTATTTTGGATCTCCCCGTCTCTCAAAAGATGTCGGTCATTTGGGTGGTTTGTGATCGCTTTTCTAAGATGGTCCATTTGGTACCTTTGTCTAAATTGCCTTCCTCCTCTGATTTGGTGCCATTATTTTTCCAGCATGTGGTTTGTTTACATGGTATCCCGGAGAACATCGTTTCTGACAGAGGTTCCCAGTTTGTTTCAAGGTTTTGGCGATCCTTTTGTGCTAGGATGGGCATTGATTTGTCTTTTTCCTCGGCTTTCCATCCTCAGACAAATGGCCAAACCGAACGAACTAATCAAACTTTGGAAACATATCTGAGATGCTTTGTTTCTGCTGATCAGGATGATTGGGTGTCCTTTTTGCCGTTGGCTGAGTTAGCCCTTAATAATCGGGCCAGCTCGGCTACTTTGGTTTCGCCATTTTTCTGCTATTCTGGTTTCCATCCTCGTTTCTCTTCAGGGCAGGTTGAATCTTCAGACTGTCCTGGTGTAGATACTGTGGTGGATAGGTTGCAGCAGATTTGGACTCATGTGGTGGACAATTTGACATTGTCCCAGGAGAAGGCTCAACGTTTCGCTAACCGCCGGCGCTGTGTGGGTCCCCGACTTTGTGTTGGGGATTTGGTTTGGTTGTCGTCTCGTTATGTTCCTATGAAGGTTTCCTCTCCTAAGTTTAAGCCTCATTTCATTGGTCCGTATAAGATTTCTGAGGTTATCAATCCTGTGTCATTTCGTTTGGCCCTTCCTGCTTCTTTTGCCATCCATAATGTGTTCCATAGGTCGTTATTGCGGAGATACGTGGTGCCTGTGGTTCCCTCCGTTGATCCTCCTGCCCCGGTGTTAGTTGAGGGGGAGTTGGAGTATGTGGTGGAGAAGATTTTGGATTCTCGTGTTTCGAGACGGAAACTCCAGTACCTGGTCAAGTGGAAGGGTTATGGTCAGGAAGATAATTCCTGGGTTTTTGCCTCTGATGTTCATGCGGCCGATCTGGTTCGTGCCTTTCATTTGGCTCATCCTGGTCGGCCTGGGGGCTCTGGTGAGGGTTTGGTGACCCCTCCTCAAGGGGGGGGTACTGTTGTGAATTCTGTTGTCGGGCTCCCTCCTGTGGTCATGAATGGTACTTCGGCTGGTTCTGTCCATGGACTTCCTCTGGTGGGTGTTTCTGAGTTTCACAGGTGACGAGGTAAATTCGTTAGCTGCTGCTCTATTTAACTCCACTTAGATCTTTGCTCCATGCCACCTGTCAATGTTCCAGTATTGGTCTGTTCACTCCTGGATCGTTCTTGTGACCTGTCTTCCCATCAGAAGCTAAGTTCCAGCTTGTATTTCTTTGGTTTGCTATTTTTCTGTCCAGCTTGCTATTTAATTTGTTGTCTTGCTTGCTGGAAGCTCTGGGACGCAGAGGGAGCGCCTCCGCACCGTGAGTCGGTGCGGAGGGTCTTTTTGCGCCCTCTGCATGGTCTTTTTGTAGGTTTTTGTGCTGACCGCAAAGTAACCTTTCCTATCCTCGGTCTGTTCAGTAAGTCGGGCCTCACTTTGCTAAATCTATTTATTCTCTGTGTTTGTATTTTCATCTTTACTCACAGTCACTATATGTGGGGGGCTGCCTTTTCCTTTGGGGAATTTCTCTGAGGCAAGGTAGGCTTTATTTTTCTATCTTCAGGGCTAGCTAGTTTCTTAGGCTGTGCCGAGTTGCATAGGGAGCGTTAGGCGCAATCCACGGCTATTTCTAGTGTGTTTGATAGGTTTAGGGATTGCGGTCAGCAGAGTTCCCACGTCCCAGAGCTCGTCCTTATTATCAGTAACTATCAGGTCATTCCGTGTGCTCTTAACCACCAGGTTCATTATTGTCCTGACCACCAGGTCATAACACCCCCCCACAACTTTAGCCAAATGAGCCCCTGTTTTCAATGCCTACCTATTATTATAAAGTAAATTAAGATTGAAAAGCTTAAGAAATACAAATTGATGTTTTTATCATTAAAATGGGCACTGTGTTTTCCTGTCCTCCACTCACTGCTGACTTTGATTCCCTATTGACTTGCATTGGGTTTCGTGTTTCGGTCGGCCACCGACTTTTCGAAATAATCGGCCGATTTCACCCGACCCAACTTTTCGCTAAACCCGACTCGATTCTAAAAAAGTGAAAGTCGCTCAACTCTAGTCTTGATTAATTTGTTTAATTATATACAGGGTGTAACTTTAACAGCTGCAAGGCTTGCAATCTCACCCAGGCCCTGAAGACTAGGGGAGCCTCAAAGATTTTTTGCCCCGTATAAAATGACAATTACTATTAACGACTTGTGTTAGTGAAGGGCCCATTGTAGATTTTGCATTGGGCCCTCAAAAAGTCCATACAAAACACATGGTCAAAATCTGTGTCAAATAAATGGTGGTCAAAAGACAAGAGAAAACTGCTTTTGCGTGGAGACATATTTGCAACATCCTGGTACTGTGCTGAATGCACAAAATTCACTTGCATTGCTGTGCAGCCTGCACAATAGGCCAGAATTAATATTATCCAGGTGGATAAAGTCGTAAATACCAGGTTTTTAAGGTATAGAAAGCTAAAATTGTGATATGAAATATGGTGTTAATATCCTACTTCTGTGACCTCCAGCTGAACAGATATCCTTAAAATTGGGGATCTCATAATTTTGGTACTTGAGCCCACATCTTAATTATCAGTCCCTATCTGGCTGATAACTGTAAAACCAGGTTCTAACCTAGAACCCATGTTCAATGGTGGGAGATACAGCGTGCTGTAAGGACTATGCCATTTTCTAAACAGAGTGCTCCCCTTATCAATATCTACACTATTGCTATGACAACAGGTCGAGTAACTTTATTTTGTTTAACCATTTTATTTTTTATCTGACTGTATATACTGCATTGTCTTGCCCCCTTTGTAACATACAGTATTTTCAATATTGTATGGTGAGCACTGCCTTATTGTTGGATTAAATATATAAAATGCAAAACCTTTGTTCCTTATTGGATGCCCGTTTATTTGTAACTGGCATCCAATAAGTCTCTAATAAATGACTGGTGATGGCAGCTAGTTTTTCTTGATAGCTGCAGAGCTTGGCAGTGACCATACCAAAGTATATATACAGCTCTAGCAATAATTAAGAGACCATTGCAAAATGTTCAGTTTGTCTGATTTTTATCTTTATAGGTATATTTTTGAGTAAAATGTAAATTGCTCTTTAACTTTATAAACTTCTGAAAAACATGTTTCCGAATTTCCAAGAATGAATTTTGTATTTTTTTTTCTGACTAAGAAAAATGGTCAAAATAAAAGAAAACAGGGCTTTCAGACCTCAAATAATGCAAATAAAGCAATTTTATAATCATTAAGCAACAAGAATACTAAGGTTTTAACTCAGGAAGAGTTCAGAAATCAATATTTTTTGGAATAACCATGATTTTTAATCACAGCTTTCATGTGTCTGGGCATGCTTTCCACCAGCCTTCACACTGTTTGTGGGTCACCTTTTGCAACTCCAGGTACAAAAATTTAAACAGTTCTTCTTTGTTTAGTAGCTTGTGACTCTCCATCATCCTACTGATTACATTCCAGGGGTTTTCAATGGGGTTCAGGTCTGGAGATTGGACTGCCCATGACAGGGTTTTGATTGTTATTATTATTATAGCGCCATTTATTCCATGGCGCTTTACATGTGAGGAGGGGTATACACAATAAAAACAGGTACAATAATCTTGAACAATACAAGTCACAGCTGGTACAGGAGGAGAGAGGACCCTGCCCACGAGGGCTCACAATCTACAAGGGATGATGTGGTGGTCTCTTAATGTTTGCCAGAGCTGTATATCCATGTCTTCCCCGCTTAATTGTAAAGTGCTGCTGAATATGTTGGCTCTATATAAATAAAAAATATTATTATTATTATTATTATTATTTTTATTATTATGTCTTGGGTTTTCCCTGGATGGTTGCTGGTAAGGATGAAATCACGCATGTATATTCTATTTGTTCACAGTTAAAACACTCAATAACCTGCCTAGTAGTAAGAGTAACTGTAGTCTCATTCATCAATCATCAGCCATTTGTGTTATTGTCCTGATAATTCGTGGCATTGGTTAGATATCTTCCTTATCTCCCTTACAATAACTTTTTATTTTTTTACCATGCTCATTAGTCTCCATAGGAGACTTGAACATGGTAGCAGTTATTCAATTATGTAATGCACTACAGTTTTTATACACATGGCTTGAAAAACAATTAAGATTTCCGAGTCCTCAGTGGTTGATACCTTTCAATGTCTAACTGAAAAGGTAGTAGCAAATTACAAGCTTTCAGAAACACTCAGGTCTCTTCATCCTACATATAATTATACAAAAAGTGAAGAGTTATATATTTATACACAAAAACTCTTTTGTGGCTATGCACCGTGAAGTTCCCCTTCATGGATGAGTGGGTATGAGTACTGGAGCAGCATTACAGGGCGCACCATAAGAGGTTCGCATTAGGCAGCAGTGCGGGTGCTACACCTTTTTTTCTTTTTTGGACATTATATATTTATACACAACAAGGCACATGAATATTGCAATAAAAAAGACAAGTTTTGTGAAGCAGAATTATCATTTTGGGAGTAAATATTAAAACCGTTCACAGATAAGGATTGTGAAAGCTTTATTGTCCTGTGATTGAGGTCTGGACCTGGGTTGTCATGCCTCCACAAGGTCTGAGGAGCATATTCCGTAGCTGATATAGAAATACATAAATCCATGCAACACATTCATTCTTGCACTGAGTGTGGCAAAGGTCTTCTGTTTCTAAGAGATTTGAAGTTTCCTTTTAATACTATTAATTTCATGTCCATGATGCTGTGATCAGCGATACACAAATGTTTGGCCACAGGCAGATCTATTCTTTTTTCGTTTATTGTGTGGGGTTGAGAATTCATCCATGTTCTAAGTTTTTGTTTTGTTTCCCCTACATACAGCCCCCCAGCTGGACATTTGGTACATATAATTAAGTACACCACATTAGATAGTATATGCATCTGTATATACTTGGCTGACATTCTAAGGACAGCTGATAATTGTGCTGTGGGAGAAGCAATAGGCTTATAGAGGAGGCATCCTTTCTCTAGCAGCTCTTGTATTGCTGTCAACATTAACAGCCATATATGGTGGGTTAAACTGTGTTTTTCAATAAATCTCAATAGTGGAAAATGAGTTTGCATCTCATTTGGGTTCCAGCACATGATCATGCAATACTCAGTCAAGCAGATTGACTGTAAATTCATTATGGAGCAATAACTTACCAGCACTAATCATACATACATTATGTGTGTGTATATAGATATATACACACATATATGCCGTATAGCATTACCATGTTAAAAACAACAAGAAAACCCTGTTGAAAAATGCTTTACATTGCTTGGTTGCTGTATGTATATCCAGCTGCCGGCAAGTTTTAAAAACTGAACTGAAAGTATAACATTTATCCAAACTGTACAGGGACACTTGAACGGTTCTTCAAGGATAATGATACAGAGCAATATTAAGTAGAAGGAATTGCAACAAATGAAGAGGTTTAAAATTAATTATGTATATCGGGTGAAGAGTCCATAGGTCTTGAATCAATTACTTTAAAGGAGAAAAGAGTGTGTATAAATTTCACAGTGGTCATGAACTCTGATGGGAGATTTAATCAGGTCTTCATGTACTATCAATTTAAATCCCCAGATTTTCTTGTTTCAATGATTTCTCTTTGGAATTTAGACTTTCAGATTCACTTTACTCTGGATACATAGTGTCCCCGGTTGAAGTTAAATTAAAATGTTATAAATGTTCATAGCATATTATACAAAAATTGAAAGGAACAGATGGCACTCACGATTAAAAAACTTTTTTTATTCCAATACTTTAAAACATCGGCGTCGGGAGGATGGGAGCAGGAGTGGAATGGACGACAGCCGTTTCGCGCTGCAGTGGCTCTTCTTCTGGTCACGCAGGTAAGTGAGACTGGCCTCTCTTTTTAGTAGAAGCTTGTGCAGATCTCCTCCTTGCACTGGAATAGACACCCTTTCAAGGCCAGCAAAAGAAAGCACCTCTGGGTTTCCTCCATGGAATTCCCTAACATGTTTGATCAAACGTGGAACCCCCTTGCCTGAACCGATCCAGTTGTAATGCTCTCTGAACCTCACATGGAGGGGGCGAATGGTCTTGCCAATATAGAGGGACTTACAATGACATAAAACCACATAAACCACATGGGTCGTTTTGCACGTGATGAAATCTGTGACAGTATGAGACACACCTCCAATGCAAAGTGTTTGACTTACATCATGGTAATTACAAAAAGGACAATGTCCACACTTTAAATTACCATGAGGAACACTTTTACTCAACCAATTACCTTGTTGTTTCACCATCCGTTTTTTCACTATTATGTCACCCAGAGTGGTACTGCGTCTATTAAAATTAATGGGACCCCTTGCTGCCACCTCCGCAATATCTTTATCACATTTTAGAATGTGCCAATTCCTGCGAATAGCAGACCGTATGATATCATCCATAGGGCCTAATTTAAAACAAAAAAAAATCTTTTATCGAATTTGTGGGCAGAACCACGATTATTGTCTCTTGCCTGATTAACCCTATTGTTAGCCTCATTCCAAAGTTCATTGGGATAACCCCTACAGCACAACCTGTCACACAACTCTTCTGCCTGCTGAGTGCAGCTCTCCTGAGTATTATTAATCCTCTTCAATCTCAATAATTGGCTATAAGGGAGGGAGTGTTTTACATGAGCCGGATGGAAACTATCAAAATGTAGGACAGAGTTCGTAGCAGACGGTGTTCGAAACACTCTAGTACAGATCACACCATCCACAATGTTAATTTGTATATCTAAAAAATCCAAATCAAGGCCTCCATATCTCAATGTGAACGACATATTCATTTGATTAGACTCATTGAGATACTGGACAAAATGATTCACGAGGTTCATCCCATATCATGAAAATGTCATGCACATGGCGAACATAAAGTCTGATGTGCCTCAAAAAATTATTTCCAATATTGTACACATAAACCTCTTCCAACAAAGCCAGAAAAAGGTTCGCAAAAGTGCACGCTACCAGAGTTCTCATCGCGGTCCCAGTGCATTGCAAGAACCAGGAATCCATAAATTTGAACGCATTGTGTTTTAATATGAAATCCATGCCCTCACACACAAAGTTGACAAAACCATCACTTTTATTTATTGACCCCAAAATTTTCCTCAACGCTGCTACACCCAAATCCTGGGGGATCCTTGTGTACTGGCTTTCCACGTCGAAAGAGGCCAAGGAAAAGCCTGCCTGCAAAGTAATACCCCTAAGGACCCCTAAAAACTTATCAGTATCCTTAATATAGGAGGGAATGTCATGCAGCAAAGGGGCAACAACCAATCCATGTACTGTGATAATGGCTCTGTAAGGGATCCAATCCCTGACACAATGGGGCGTCCTGGCGGGGTAGTGAGGGACTTATGAACTTTTGGAATATAATACCAGTGAGGGCGGCGTGGGAACTCCAGCAGCAGCTTCTCAGCCTTTTTCTGGACAAAACACCCAATTCTACATTTTTACGCAAAAAGGTTCGCAATTCATTCTTGAACCTAGTTGTAGGATCTTGTGTCAATCTTAAATAGGTAGACGTATCAGACAACTGTCTCATGGCCTCCACCAAATACTGCTCAATGGTAATGAAACTACATTGCTGCCCTTACCTGCATTCCTCACAACCACATCAGACCATTCTCTGATTTCAAAAAGGGCACGTTTCTCTAAAGTTGTGAGGTTAGGCAGGGCAATCGGATATATAATAGATTCCACATCCTTTAGCTCCTGGGTCTCAAATAAATCAATTACATTCCCAGGGGAAACTTGGGGCATAAACGTTGATGGCACACCCCCTGTAAATGGTTTGAAAGACTCATCATCTATGGGGTGAACAACCTCCGGGGCAGTTAAATCACACAAAATCTGGGCATCTGCCCTTATATCAGCCAGTGAGTCAGTGCCAGTGAGGAACCCCAGAGGGCCCACCTGGCACTGGCTCCGCCCTTCTAATACTGTCACCTCCGTGACACTTGATGCAAGCAACTTGTGCAGATGAATTTTATGAATCGCCTTAAAACGATCTATTTTAACGTCCACAAAATTTTAAAAGTCTCTGGAATACAAAAGCCCAGTCCGGGCACCAGGGCAGAGTCCATTAAATTTGCAGGGGCACAATCTGATCGGCCTGGTGAAATAGAGGATTCTTCTTGTGCACTTGAGTCAGACTCTGTTGTCAGATATTCATTTTTGTATTTCTTAGTTCCATGTTTTCTGTTGTTCCTCTTATGGTGAAAATGGTCCTGACTGCAAGAAGCTGCCTGCCACATGGAATTTGATTTGGATTGTGAGACATTCCAAATCAAATCATTAATAAATTGTAGTAATCAGTTTTTCACCTATTTATTGGAGTGCCAAAATGAGATTCAATATGTGGGCCGAATATCACAACATTTGAGATCCAACATGCACGCTCACAGATAAAAAAATAAAAAGCTCATATTGTCAATAGACTATATCACAATATTTTGCACTGTGCTATAACTGAGACTTTTCTTTATATCTACTTATATAGAACAAATTGCAGACTATGGTGATGATTCATTAAGAGTGACATTTGCTGAAGTATAATGCACCAAATTTAATAAAGAGGATTTCCTATTTGACATACACATCTGATCATCTTGACAAAAATTACAATAATTCAAGGTGTATCCAGCGCACCACTCCATGTCCTTGCAGAATTGGTAGAGCTCCTCCTCTACGTTGTAAAAATTAAATGTACTCCAAAAATCCAAAACACCGGGTATCTTCCTTCCAAAAAAAATATTTTTATTGATGCATGTGGACACATAGTAAAATTATCAACATTTCGGCCACACGACCTTTGTCAAGCCAAGAAAAAAGTGCATAAATGTGGCGACAAAGTATTTTATCTTAATTAACCAGACATCTATTTTCAGTAAGGGTACCGTCACACAGTGGCATTTTGATCACTACGACGGCACAATTTGTGACATTCCAGCTATATACTTACGATCTCGCTGTTTCTGACACGCTACTGCGATCAGGGACCCCGCTGAGAATCGTACGTCGTAGCAGATCGTTTGAAACTTTCTTTCATCGTCAAGTGTCCCTCTGTGGCGGCATGATCGCATCGTGTAACAAAGGTGTGCACGATATTGTATACGATGTGCGCATAGTAACCAACAGCTGCTACATCGTAAACACATCATGAAATTATCGCTCCAGCATCGTGAATTGTGAAGTGTGACCGCAGTCTACGACGCTGGAGCGATAATGGTGCGATGCTGGAGCGTCACAGATCGTGCCGTCGTAGCGACCAAAGTGCCACTGTGAGACGGCACCCTAAGCCTGGAAAAATAGACAGTTATCTATATGTTGACTTTGAATTTGTGTTCCTTTGTGTTTGGTCAAGAAAACACAGACTTTTGCTCATTAAAGCCTGTAATATTGACTTCTAAGGGTACCGTCACACAGTGGCATTTTGATCGCTACGACGGCACGATGCGTGACGCTCCAGCATTGTAACAATATCGCTCAAGCATCGTAGACTGCTGTCACACTTTGCAATGTACAACGCTGGAGCGATAATTTCATGACGTATGTGCGATGTAGAAGCCGTTGGTTACTATGCGCACATCGTATACAATATCGTGCACACCTTTGTTACACCATCCGATCATGCCGCCACAGCGGGACACTAGACGACGAAAGAAAGTTTCAAACGATCTGCTACGACGTACGATTCTCAGCGGGGTCCCTGATCGCAGGAGCGTGTCAGACACTGCGAGATCGTAACTATATCGCTGGAACATCACGAATCGTGCCGTTGTAGTGATCAAAATGCCACTGTGTGACGGTACCCTTAGTTGATGCTCGTTGTAAGGTATTGCTCTGTTATCCTAGATGACAGAAACAAAGGGCAATTGATGTTTGCTGATATTCTGATTACTCATTGTCCAGTCCTGCTAGTTTGTTGACTTGCAAAACAAAGGAGTAAAAACTATGCAAACTGATTAAAAAGTCAAACAATGTGAGTCAAACTGATCACATCTTTCTCATGACCTCTGAATGCTGTCGTTAAGGATAGCTGTTGTTAGGTGTTGAGTTCCCACCTCTGCACAGGGGGGAATCTCGAACCATCTCTGCTGCAGTCTCCCATTCTTCTCCAGCCGCAGTGGAGTCTGCTCAGCAGAGACGTCGTTCCCAGCGTCTTGCTCGGTCTCACTCTCACTCTCACCCCGGTTTCGCTAGAGTCTGTGCCTCCGGACAAGACTTTTGTACCATCCAGTTTGCGACCGGAGGTTCTCTCTTGGGCACACTCGTCCAGGGTGGGTGGACATTTTGGTTCCAAAAGGACATCTGAGTTACTGGCGAGGACATACTGGTGGCTGCATATGGCTCGTGATGTCGTAGAATATGTTCGGGCGAGTGTCTCTTGCGCCAAGAACAAGTCCCCTCGGCAATGGCCAGCTGGTTTGCTTTACCCTCTGCCGGTGGCGGACAGGCCCTGGGAGATGGTCGGGATGGACTTTGTAGTGGGCTTACCCAAGTCTCGTAACTGCACCATTATCTGGGTGGTCACCGACCATTTTTCCAAAATGGTGCACTTGGTGCCTCTTCCATTGCTACCTTCTGCACGGGCTCTGGCTGTGTTGTTCATTAAACACATCTTTCGCCTACACGGTATGCCAGACAATATTGTTAGTGACCGGGGTCCGCAGTTTGCGTCTCGATTCTGGAGAGAGCTTTGTCATCTACTCAGTATTGAGTTAAATCTCTCTTTGGCATATCATCCCGAGACGAATGGGTTGGTAGAGAGGGCCAACCAGACCTTGGTCACATATTTATGACATTTTGTTTCTGCCAGGCAGGATGACTGGGCATCCTTGCTACCATGGGCAGAGCTTGCGCTTAACAACGCCGTAGCTGACTCCACCGGTCCGACTCCGTTCCTCCGAATGGGTTGGTAGAGAGGGCCAACCAGACTTTGGTCACATATATATGACATTTTGTTTCTGCCAGGCAGGATGACTGGGCATCCTTGCTACCGTGGGCAGAGTTTGCGCTTAACAACGCCGTAGCTGACTCCACCGGTCCGACTCCATTCCTCCTAAATTACGGTCAGCATCCACGTGTCCCTGTGCCCATGCCTATGTCTTCCGCTGATTCCAGTAGGCAGACTGGGCTGTGGAGGCACGGGACATTTGGGACCGCACTCAGGATGCCATTCGGGCCTCCAAGGAGAGAATGCTCATTGGCGCCCCGCTCCGACCTTTGCTCCTGGCGACTTAGTGTGGCTCTCTGCCTGTAACATCAGGCTGCGTGTTGAGTCCACTAAGTTTGCACCTCGCTACTTGGGTCCCTTCAAGGTTCTCGAACAGGTTAACCCTGTGGTCTACCGTCTGGCCCCTCCTCCATGCTTGGGTATCACCGACATCTTTCATGTGTCCCTCTTGAAACCCGTATACATGTCCCGGTTTTCTGAGTCATCTGCCGGGACATCGGGTTTGTCTACGGACGATTACAAGGTGAACGCTATTTTGGGGTGCAAGGTGGTACGTGGCAAAAAATTCTATTTGGTGGATTGGAAGGTTTATGGCCCAGAGGACAGGTCCTGGGAGCCTGCTGAACACATTAAAGCTCCACAGCTCATTGATGTCTTTGAGCGTAGCGAGGCCCTAGGAGGGGGGGTAATATTAGGTGTCGAGTTCCCGCCTCTGCACAGGGGGAATCTCGAACCATCTCTGCTGTGGCCTCCCATTCTTCTCCAGCCGCAGTGGAGTCTGCTCAGTGGAGACGTCGTTCCCAGCATCTTGCTCGGTCTCACTCTGTGCATAGGATTACTGCTGCTTTGCCTGCTTCTGCCATTGAAGCCAGTGCTGGACAGCAGCGAGCAGACGCTTTTGGGACCTAAGTCCTGCTATTTCCCTTCTGAGCATGCGCAGGGTGAGATCTCCCATTGGAGATCGAGGGTCACATGCTCAGATGCTGCAGCGGTTCCCATTGGTCCTTTATTGGAAGTTCCTGAACGTGCTGCAGCTATATAAGCTGCGCATGACCGCACGGCCATGCGCTAGTGTACATATGTAAACGTGTGTGTGTTGTGAGTGAAAGTCGTTCATTAAAATCCACTCCCTATTGGATGACTGTTTGCAGAAGGTGGGTGATTGCTATCTAGCGCCCGACTTAGTTACCAGCACATTACACACCATACAGCGTCTAATTGCTGTGACCGCCAGTGCGGCGCCGTGCGCTTTCACAGAGCTTTCCTGACCCAAGCCTGGGTGGTTAGTGGCATCCGCCAGTGCGGCACCGCATGCACTCTCGTGCATCTTTTATTATTACTTTGGTTACGCTGACACCCCATTTGCGGTGTTGAGCGCAAGTAGTCTAGTCGGACTCGGATCCCAAGTCTTGGGACTGAGCTTGGTGACTCCTTGCTTGCGCTCTTGTGTGCAGTACCATGGCCCTGTGACTTAACAGGGTTCGCTTCCTTCACACAGGGTGAAGTTAACCCATGTGTGTATTCACATTGTACCACCATATAGTCCGTCATTACTTGGCAGCAGGTTCCATCTCTGCACGGTGGACCCCTGGCTGCGAACGCACCTTAATCTATCTTATTATTTGGTGCATTCCGCTAGCCCTAACAGCTGTTAACTGTAAAAAGATTATACGCTCCTCTGTAGCAAGTGAGACAACCAAACAGCCAAAAAGATCCAGAGATCAAAAGAACCAGAGACTCTTTACAAGACATCAGCAAGGACATCATGGCTCCATCACATAGGACACCGATGTTATGTGCTACAGGATGTCAGCTTAAGGACCATGGCCAGTCTGAAAGAATACATATTTGCTCCATTGAACATCACTGAACCATGGATAGATCTGGCGTAGTCAGGATTTGGAAACACCAGTCACCTGAGCCCCATGAATACTTTTGGGAAAGCCAGAATTGGGACTCATCAGTCATCTGGTGAGATGTTCTGAGAAGCCAAATTGTGACCCTCTGGTCAACTGGCCTGTTCCTCAATGGACTGTCATCTCCTAAGCTTGTTATTACCTTCTCTCTGTGCATGCTACAGGTGGGAACGCAAATCACAAAGAAACGCAGTCATAAGCCCAAAATATATAGAAATATACAAATTTTATTAGATACTAAACAACAGGTGTACAGTAAAAAGTGGAAAAACCACCCGTGCCATCAGCAGCACACACAAATGGACAGGAGATGATGCACACCAACCCATATCATAGGTATCATAACCATATAAATATACAGCATGCATAAAAGACCGATAGACAGATCATAGCAAGCAGTAGCAATATCTGAATATATACATACCGATAGTATAAGATGGGTGAATATGTGCATCCGGGACCCGTCCCCCCCAACGCGCGTTTCGCGTGTTTAGGTTCCTTCACAGACAAGGCAATAGCCAAGTCTTTGGTGATAACGTCGTCCTGTAGGGCCCGCTGGATAATGGAGTCTAGCTTACCAGCAAAAGTGAAAAGTGGATTGTAAGTAAGTTTCTTATAACAGATCTTATTGTCTAATTGTCTATATGCTTCTTTCTCATACATATCCACAGGCCACAGGACGACGTTACCACCTTTATCTGCTGGCTTGATAACAATGTCTGGCAGATTTTTTCCCGGTATTGCACATAAGAGAGAACAGGTGGGAGAGAGTTATGTATGCACCTGTATATATATGTTGTATGCTATATGTATGACTGTGTATGTATGTGTACATATAATTTGCAGGGACTTTCCATCAGTATGGGTATTTTCTCTTTTATCTTTTCTTTTCATTCAAATAGTTTATTCTTCTTGTTATAATGGGGCATATGCCTCTGCCATTGTATGTATTCTTTGGCTGTTGCGGTAACACCGCGATTCTATTGTATGGGGCCGTTATTTGTTGCCATTGTGTCTTTGCCATTAGTATATAGTATCCTGATTTTGTCCTCACCAGGGTGGCTGCTATGAGATCCTTGTAGTGGCGGTTCCTGGCCTCCAATTATATGGCCGCGGGGGGGGTTCATGCGCATGCGCAGTTGTGATCTGTGGTCTCTGTCCCTGTGATTCCATCTGCGCATGTTCGTTTTTTCCTACACCAAGATGGCGGTTCGGCGCCTTCATTCCCGCACTACATTCGTCACCTCCGGCTCCTGTCACTGCGGTGCCGCTGCCCTGTGACCACATGGGGCCCCTGTGTTTCCGGGTCATGCGGCCGTGCAGGACAGCTGCCGTTAATCATGTGTAGCGCTACACTTCCGGGTCTGTGAGTATATATTTTAATCCAACATACACACCAGTCACCCCTTGAGAAAGGCACCTTGCCGAAACGCGCGTTGGGGGGGACGGGTCCCGGATGCACATATTCACCCATCTTATACTATCGGTATGTATATATTCAGATATTGCTACTGCTTGCTATGATCTGTCTATCGGTCTTTTATGCATGCTGTATATTTATATGGTTATGATACCTATGATATGGGTTGGTGTGCATCATCTCCTGTCCATTTGTGTGTGCTGCTGATGGCACGGGTGGTTTTTCCACTTTTTACTGTACACCTGTTGTTTAGTATCTAATTAAATTTGTATATTTCTATATATTTTGGGCTTATGACTGCGTTTCTTTGTGATTTGCGTTCTTCATGAATATGCAGTTTGTCCAGGAAGTCCTAGTCAGTCATGGATTATTGTTATTTTGATCAGTGATGTTGTCAGCGACTGACATGTTTCCCACTAAGTATTCTTTATTAATGCTACAGGTGGGGTAGTTGGCCTTGGAAGCTCTGAAGTCACAGCTGCTATTATCGTGATGAGTCAGTGGAAGCGTGAGACTGTAATTTTGCACTATCTTCGGTATTGTCCTGGGACTGTTCTATGTACTATTTGCCAGTTTTTTGGTTCAATAATGTATTACCACACTGTTTTACTCTCACGCTGTGTTATCTGAGTAGTATTATGCCCATTGTAAAAAGAGAGCAGGCGTTAGGTGGAATGAATCCAGGTCCATGCAGTTTCGGCTAACTTCCATTACCAGGGAGACACTGCAACAATAAATGAGAAAGAGAAGAAAAAGCAAAGTTAAGGAAAGGAAAAGAAAAGGAGAGGAAGGAGTGAAAAAGGGGGAAGAAAGGGAGGAAAAAATAAATAAGGGGGAAAAGGAGAGATGAAAAAAGAAAAGAAAAATAAAATGCACAAGAAAAAAAGAATGCCAGCAACACAATTGGTTTGAAACTTTTAAATGGGTTGTAGCAATAAGGAGAGGAACGGGATATGTTATACAACAACCCCTGTTTTGTTTGTTTTTTAAATAAGGTGGACAAACTCCTGGAATTCACATGTGATTACACCTGAACCAATAGTACCTGATGGTGCTTTCTACAGGTTTGAAACAATACATACTTTAGGCTGGAGAGCATGTAACTGGGCATATACCTATGCTAATGTTGCATTATGAAGTTTAATTTTCTTAACTACATTTATTATGATATGGGATTGCTCCTGTTCTTCCCTACATTCATGATTGTATATTTACCAATTATCATTTTATCAATGACCTTTGATGTTTTCTCTTTTATGTATTTTATAATTAAATTTTTGTGGTAGTGTCTCTATGGTAACAGAGATTGAACCAAGAGAAGCAATCAATGGGAGTTTTCCATTGCTGACTTACTATAAATACTAAAGTCTTTTTTAATTGATCTATGCACTTTTTTCTTGACTTGATAAAGGTCCGGTGTGGCCAAAACATCTGCTAAGATACCCCATGCTTTGGATTTTTGGAGTACATATTGTCAAATATGTTACTAACGGAACTAGGCTAGTGTTTATGGTGTAAAACATAATAGTACTTATTGACAGTTTGAGAGATGAGCGAAGCCACTCCTCGTCCCATGAGGGCTCCTCAAAACATACTATAGGTAAATTGTTTACAGCCAAGTCCCCTATAGAACTTAGTGATGGTAAAAGCTGATACACCGAACAAAAATTAATGAAAAAAATGCATATTTCAGTGAAACAAATTCAAACTGGTGTGAAAATGCAAAAAGACGCACAATCTATGTAAACATAGTGTTGTGTAAAGATTTTTACAAATAAAGCGTTTTACACCAGTTTTTTTGCATCAAAACTTTGATGAATTTCCCCCATATTTTAAACAAATTTACCATCCTGAAGAGACTTAAATCGTTTTGGATCTATGAACAGTACATTAAACCCTTCGTGACCCAGCCTATTTTGACCTTAATAACCTGACCATTTTTTGCAATTCTTACCAGTGTCCCTTTATGAGGTAAAAACGTAGGAACGCTTCAACGGATCCTAGCAATTCTGAAATTTTTTTTCTTGGGCTTCATGTTATTGGTAAATTTAGGTCGATACTTTTTGCGTTTATTTGTGAAAAAATTGGAAATGTGGCAAAACTTTTGAAAATTTAGCAATTTTCAAATTTTGAGTTTTTATTCTGTTAAACCAGAGAGTTATCTGACACAAAATAGTTAATAAATAAAATTTTCCACATGTCTACTCTATATCAGCACAATTTTGGGAACAACATTTATTTTTGTTAGGAAGTTATAAGGGTTAAAATTTGACCAGCAATTTCTCATTTTCACAACAAAATGTGCAAAACCATTTTTTTAGGGACCAAATTACATTTGAAGTGACTTTGGGGGGTCAATATAACAGAAAATACTCAAAAGTGACACCATTCTAAAAACTGCACCCCTCAGGCTGATCAAACCACATTCAAAAAGTTTATTAACCCTTCAGGTGTTTCACAGCAACAGATGCAACATGGAAGGAAAAAAATGAACATTTAACTTTTTAGTCACACAATTGATGTTTTAGCAACAATGTTTTTTATTTTCCCAAGGGTAAAAGGAGAAAATGGACCTCAAAAGTTGTTGTCCAATTTGTCTTGAGTATGCTGAAACCCCATATGTGGGGGGAAACACTGTTTGGGTGCAGGCAGGGCTCAGAAGGAAAGTTGCGCCATTTGACTTTTTGAATGGAAAATTATCTCCAATCATTAGCGGACACCATGTCACGCTTGTGCCTAATCTTTGGAGCTCCCCCACTAGTGACCTTACTTTGGAAACTAGACCCCCAAGGAACTTATCTAGATGCATAGTGAGCACTTTTATCTCCCAGATGCTTCACAAATTGATCCATAAAAATGAAAAAGTACTTTTTTTTCACAAAAAAATTTCTTTTAGCCTCAATTTTTTCATTTTCAGATGGGCAACAGGATAAAATGGATCCAAAAATTTGTTGGGCAATTTCTCCTGAGTGCACCAATACCTCATATGTGGGTGTAAACCACTGTTTATGCGCACGGCAGGGCTTGGAATGGAAGGAGTGCCATTTGACTTTCTGAATGGAAAATTAGCTCCAAACGTTAGCGGACACCATGTCGCATATGGAGAGCCCCTGTGTGCCTAAACATTGGAGCTCCCCCAAAAGTGACCCCATTTTGGAAAATAGACCCCCAGGTAACTTATATCGATGTGTGGTGAGTAGTGTTGAGCATTCCGATACTTCAAATATCGAGTATCGGCTGATATTCGCGGTATCGGAGTTCTGATACTTTTGCAATATCGGATACCGGAATCGGAAGTTCCCATAATGCAATGAGCTAGTTTGATTTAATTCATCAAATGAGGAATCATTAGAAGTGTGGGCACATCCTGTTCTGCATGTTAGGCATGTAACTACTGGCATGGCTGTGATTGGCTGCTGAAATGATGTCATGATGCACTATAAAAGCCGCAGCCATTTTGGGTTCACTCTGCAGTGAATTAGGGACAGGATTCTGCTGTTCTGACCGAGGGATAGCTTGAGATAGCGATTTGCTTCATTGTGCTTTACCCAGGCTAATTTAGCAACCGCTGTGTTAGAACCTTGTTTTTGCCTTGCAGCGCTGTTCACGGCTGTCTGCAAGGTCTCTGTGTGAGTGCAGCTCACGCTGCAGTTTGTTCTGCAGCCACAGCTGGTTGTAGTCAGCTCAGCGTGCATCACTGCCTCATACTGTTCCATTGTCCTTTTTTCAATTAGTGCTGCCTGCTGCACATTTTTCCTGATTTATCCTATCAGTGGGTTTCCATCCGTATCCTGCTAGATTGTGGAAAAACACTATATAGGAGTACATAGAGGAAACTTTCTGCAGCTTTGTGCCCTGCAGCCCCAGCCAGATTAGTATTAGCCTATTTTCTGGAGGCTCATCTATTGCATTGTAGGTTACCTTCCTGCATTGTAATCGCTACAAAAAGTTTGTGATACTATCGTTTTTACATCTTTTGGCACATCCAGTGTCTTTTTGTGAAAAAAACAAAAAGTTAATAAAGTTCACCAAACACTCCACTTTACAGTTGTATAGGCCACATTAGCTCATATTAAAGTCTACTACACACTTTAGAAAATTAGTGTACCTTATACCTGTTAGGAGCTGTTCAGGAATAAGCACACTAAGCCCTTAGTACTTTTTTGCCTATCTTTATCAGTCTACCAAGATGAGGAAGGCAGGGAGTAAGGCACGTCGTCGTGGACACGGAGTTTCTGCAGGGAGAGGACATGGGGATTCTGTGCCTGCTGCGGGCACCGGTGACTCATCTTCCCCCAGTTTTAGCAGGGAACATTCCTTCATGCGCAGTTTTGTAGGCGCTCGCCATACCCCACTGCTGCGGGACGAACAAATTGAAGCCATTGTCTGGTGGATGGCAGCTAATGGATCGACTTCAATTAGTGCCACATCCTCTCAGTCAAAGAGCACTGAAGAACACCCATCTGTCTCTTCACCACCTGCCAAATTGCACAGGCAGTCAGAGAGCCCAGGACAGGAGCCATCTCTACTTCTGTTTTCTGAATCTCTTGGCTTGGAAAGAGTGGGCCAGCCAAGCAGCATTCGAGAAACTGAACAAGAAGCAGTATGCAGTGATGCACAGCTGCTTTGTCTCTCTGAATCTGAAGAGGCGGGTGGGCCAGTGCCTATGGTCAGCACACCTCAGTACTCATCTGATGATGAGACTCAGGTGCCACTTTCTGGTGCGTACTGTGCTGCCGAAACTACCCAGGAGAAGCAGTTGTTGGAAGAGGGTAGTGTAGATGATGAGGTCCTTGACTCATCATGGCGTGAGGTACAGGAAGGTGGTGAGAGCAGCTCTGAGGAAGAGATTCCCTGAACGGCCGAAAAAGGAGGGAGAGGGAGGGGGAAGACTGTGTTGCCTGTAGCCCTCACGTCGGCACCCATTAGGAGCATGCCTCTTCCAAAACCCAAAACAGGCGCTCCCAAGACTTGCAGTGCCTGATCCTTTTTTGACACAGTTGCAGATGACATTTGCTTTGTCAAATGCAAGCTGTGTAATCAAAAAGTTAAAAGAGGGAAAAGTGTCAGCAACCTCAATACCACAAATATGTGGAAACATGTGCGGACCAAGCACGTGGTGGAGTTACAAAAACACACTGAAGACCTAGGCCAACCTACAGCGGCACCTACCACCTCTTCAGCTCGTGTTGTAGCCTCTTCCTCCAGCTCACACACAGCTGATTCGGCTTCCTCACAAGATCGCCATGTAAGAAACTCTGAAACAGTGTAATTCCATCCACAGCACCACGTTCCCTGTCATCCTCACACTCCCAAGCCAGTATACAGCCATCAGTAGCACAGGCATGGGAGAAAAGGTGCACATACTTGGCAAACCACCCCCGAGCATAGGCTCTGAATGCTGGCATTGCAAAACTACTGTCCCTTGAAATGCTATCATTCAGGCTGGTGGAGACTGACACCTTCTGTAGCTTCATGGCATTGGCAGTCCCACAATACAACGTGCCAAGCCACTTTTATTTCAGCAGGCAAGCCGCCTTCCATGCCCTGCAAAAGCATGTGGAGGGAAACATTAAACATGCGCTACTAAACGCTGTCTGTAGCAAGGTCCACCTGACCACCGATGCGTGGACCAGTAACCATGGACAGGGACGATACCTTTCCCTCACTGCCCATTGCATAAATGTTGTAGAGCCGGGGACAGATCTTGAGAGTGGCGCTGTATGTGTTCTGCCAACTCCAAAGATTGCAGGAATCCAGTCTGTGCACATTGACTCATCCTCATACTCCAGTTCCTCTGAATCACTGCTGCAGGAGCCGTCACAGTCTACCTCCACATGGATCCGTGAATGCTTACCTGTTGCGACCGATATGAGCACAGCCGTGGCCAAACATCAACAGGCCGTATTGAAATTAATTTCTTTGGGGAATCGAAGCCTCACAGCACAGGAGCTCTGGAATGCTATCAAGCAGGAGAGTGACATGTGGTTTGTGCCAGCAAATCTCCAGCCAGGAATGGTAGTGTGTGACAATGGCCGAAATCAGCTCTGCAGCGCCGATTCCGCCTTTCGGAACATGAAATCATATGTGACCTACCAACCAGGTGGAATTCAATGTTACATATGTTGGAGCGGTTGTGTGAGCAGCAGGCAGCAGTAATGGAGTACCAGCTGCATCAGGCGCAAACAAGTCGCACTGAGCACCGTTCACACTTCACCACCACTGAGTGGGCCTCTATGAAGGACATCTGCCACGTTTTGCATGTCTTCAATGATTCCACGCGGATGGCGAGTACAGATGATGCACTAGTCAGCATGACTATCCCCCTTATCTGCCTGCTTGAAAAAACACTGCAAGTGCTAAGGGAGGAGGTAGTGGAAAATGTGGAGGATGAGGAGTCACAAACGCCATCTGCTTCTGGACAGTCTGTGCAACGTGGTTCCTCACAAAGGCATAGGCAGGAGACACTTTGTGAGGAGAATGAGGAGTAGTCAATGGAGGAGGAAGACATATGTCCAGAGGAGAGAGTTACACAATGCTCTAGCAGTCAGTATGTAAAGCGAGGGTGGGGTGATGCAGAGCAGGCAGAGATGACGCCTCAAGCAGGGGACAGCATTTCTTGGCCAGTAGGCAGTCTGCAGCACATGGTTGATTTCATGCTGCAGTGCATCAGAAACGACCGCCGCATCGCCCACATTCTCAACACGGTTGATTATTGGGTGTACACCCTCCTAGATCCTCGCTAACGGGACAACTTTCAAAGCCTCATTACACCATTGAACCGGGAGCATAAAATGGGGAATACCAAGACACACTGTTGCATTCCATCATCTTCTCCATTCCAAGCGAGAGCAGTGCTGCAAGTCCTTTACAAAGCAGATCAGTGCGTCGAGGCAGTGGAGGAAGCTCTGCACAACGAGGGAGCAGCAGTGCCTCAGCACAAGGCAAGACCAGTATGACCCAAATGTGGCAAAGTTTTGTGTCCCTGCCACAAATGTCTACACCATCACAGATGGCTCCAGTCAGCAGGAGGCAACGTTTCCGTCAGATGGTGACAGACTACATGTCTTGCCCTCTCAGTGTACTCCCAGACGGCTGTTCCCCCTTCAAGTTTTGGGTCTCTAAGCTGGATACATGGCCAGAGCTTAGCTATTATGCATTGGAGGTGCTGGCTTGCCCTGCTGCTAGTGTATTATCGGATGACTATCCTCCGATAACGTTGACCGGCTTACTTTTCTGAAAATGAACAAGGCCTGGATCTCATTGGATCTTGCTACTCCTTTTCTAGATTAAATAATTGGTTGGCAACAGTATCCAGGGCTCCTGTTGTGTTCATGTTTCTACCATCTGAACTGTAATCCCTGGTCTCCATCACTGCCAGTTTCTGCTCAGAAGTGCCGTCTGCACAGTCAACACATGACCCAGTGTTATTCGGTTTCAGTAACGTCAGCTGATCCCCTGCTGTGTATCCGGCAATTTCTCCTGCTCTATCCACACTCACACTACAACAGATATTAAACTTGCTCCAATTAGGCCTCAGCCTACACTCTGCTTCTCCTGGATTCTCTGGGCTGCAACACTGCCAGTTGCTGCTCAGAAGTGCCATCTGCACAGTCAACAGTTGCTCCTCTGTTATTGGGTTTCAGTAACATCAGCTGATCCCCAGCTGTGTATCCGGCAATTTCTCCTGCTCCGTCCACACTCACACTACAATAGATATTAATCTTGCTCCAATTAGACGTCAACCTACGCTCTGCTTCTCCTGGATTCCCTGGGCTCCAACACCGCCAGTTGTTGCTCAGAAGTGCCATCTGCACAGTCAACACTTGCTGCCATGTTATTGGGTTTCAGTAACGTCAGCTGATCCCCTGCTGTGTATCTGGCAATTTCTCCTGCTCCATCCACACTCACTCTACAACAGATATTAAACTTGCTCCAATTAGGCCTCAGCCTACACTCTGCTTCTCCTGGATTCCCTGGGCTCCAACACTGCCAGTTGCTGCTCGGAAGTGCCATCTGCACAGTCAACAGTTGCTCCTCTGTTATTGGGGTTCAGTAACGCCAGCTGCTCCCCTGCTGTGTGTGCAGCAATTTCTCCACTCTGTTTCTAGCATTGACCCTGGGCTTCAACACCGCCAGTTGCTGCTCGGAAGTGCCGTCTGCACAGTCAACAGTTGCTCCTCTGTTATTGGGGTTCAGTAACGCCAGCTGCTCCCCTGCTGTGTGTGCGGCATATTCTCCACTCTGTTTCTAGCATTGACCTTGGGCTCCAACACCGCCAGTTGTTGCTCGGAAGTGCCGTCTGCACAGTCAACAGTTGCTCCTCTGTTATTGGGGTTCAGTAACACCAACTGCTCCCTTACTGTGTATCCGGCAATTTCTCCTGCTCCCTCCACACTAAGACTACAACAGTTATTAACCTTGCTCCAATTAGGCTTCGGCCTACACTCTGCTTCTAGCATTGACCCTGGGCTCCAACACTGCCAGTTGCTGCTCAGAAGTGCTGTCTGCACAGTCAACACTTGCTGCCGTGTTATTGGGGTTCAGTACTGTCAGCGGATCCCCTGCTGTGTATCCGGCAATTTCTCCTGCTCACTCCACACTCACACTACTACAGATATTGAAGGGAATCTGTCCCCCCCAGGCATTTGTAACTAAAAGAGCCACCTTGTGCAGCACTAATCCTGCATTTGGACAAGGTGGTATTTTAGTTATGCTCCTTGCACATGCTGAACTAAACATTTATAAAATGTGCCCCCTCATACCGTGAAAGCCCCGCAGTGGGAATAAATCAGAAGACACTGCGGGGTGGGATCTTGGGCAGCGCGGCCGCACAGGCGCAGTCAGCCTGACACCAAATGATGTCAGAAGATGGGCAGCGCTAACTGCGCATGCCTAAGGGATAACATAACAGCACAGGGTCCAGGACAGATTCAAACAACGCTGAGGAGGCGGCGCTCGGCGCCAAGGGGGTATGAAAGACGGCTTTGCTGCGCCCTCATTAAGAAGGAAAGTTCCGCCTCCAGGACGGTTTCAAGATATGAGGGGGCACATTTTATAAGTGTTTACTTCAGCGTGTGCAAGGAGCATAACTAAAAGAGCCAATTTTTCCTTGTGCAGCATTAGTGCTGCACAAGGTGGCTCTTTTAGTTACAAACGCCTGGGGGGTGACAGGTTCCCTTTCAACTGGCTCCAATTAGGCTTCTGCCTACACTCTTCTTCTGTAATCCCTGGGTTCCAACACTGCCAGTTGCTGCTCGGAAGTGCCGTCTGCACAGTCAACACATGCTCCAGTGTTTTGTGGTCCAGTAACATCAGCTGATCCCCAGATGTGTGTGTGGAAATTTCTCCTACTACCTCCACATTGACACCACTACAGATTTTAAACTTGCTCCAATTAGGCCTCAGCCTACACTCTTTTTCTCCTGTAATCCTTGGGCTTCAACACTGCCAGTTGCTGCTCAGAAGTGTCTTTGGTACGGGTACTCCCTCATGCTCAGCCTGATTCCAGCACGCTGTTTCCGGGAAGTGTCAAGGTCACTTTGCCTCCAATAGGTTGTCCTGTCTGGTTGCAGTCAGGTTAGCCGACTCTATGGTGCCTGCTGTTAGGTGTCGAGTTCTCGCCTCTGCACAGGGGGAATCTCGAACCATCTCTGCTGCGGTCTCCCATTCTTCTCCAGCCGCAGTGGAATCTGCTCAGCGGAGACGTCGGTCCCAGCGTCTTTCTCAGTCTCACTCTGTGCATAGGGTTACTGCTGATTTTCCAGCTTCTGCAATTGAAGCCAGTGCTGGGCAGCGGCGAGCAGACGCTTTTGGGATTAAGTCCTGCTTTTTCCCTTCTGAGCATGCCTAGGGTGAGATCTCCCGTTGGAGATCGAGGGTCACATGCTCAGATGCTGCAGCGCTTCCCATTGGTCCTTTATTGGAAGGTCCTGAACGTGCTGCAGCTATATAAGCTTCGCATGACCGCACGGCCATGCGCTAGTGTACATTTGTAAATGTGTGTGTGTTGTGAGTGAAAGTCGTTCTTTAAAAAACCCTCCCTATTGGATGACTGTTTGCGGAAGGTGGATGATTGCTGTCTAGCGCCCGACTTACCCAACAGCACGTTACACACCAATACAGCGTCTAGTTGCTGTGTCCGCCAGTGCGGCGCCGTGCGCTTTCACAGCGCTTTCCTGACCCAAGCCTGGGTGGTTAGTGGCATCTGCCAGTGCGGCACCGCACGCACTCTCGTGCATTCTTTAGTTATTATTTAGGTTACGCTGACACCCCAGTTGCGGTAGTCTACACAGACTCAGATCCCAAGTCTTAGGACTGAGCTCGGAGACTCCTTGCTTGTGCTCTTGTGTGCGGTAACGCGGCCCTGTGACTTAACAGGGTTCGCTTCCTTCACACAGGGTGAAGTTAAGCCATGTGTGTATTCACATTGTACCGCCATATAGTGCTTTATTACTTGGCAGCAGGTTCCATCTCTGCACGGTGGACCTCGGGCTGCGAACGCACCTTATTCTACCTATCTTATTATTTGGTGCGTTCTGCTAGCCCTAACATTACACTAGCGCCAGGGTCTTGCTAGTAATGACGGACAAACAGCAATCCTTGCAGTACATCCAGCAGCTGGAGGGTAGGTTTGCGGCTCTCGAGAGCACTACCTCAGCTGTGGATGTAACCACAGTTGCTGTTCAAGCTGCTAGCATGGCTGCAGCAACCTTGTCAACTGCCACCCCTGTACCAACTCTATCTCGCCTCTCGCTGCCAGAAAAATTTTCTGGTGATAGTAAGTCTTGTAGGGGTTTTGTGAGTCAGTGCTCTATACATCTCGAGCTTCTGGCCTCTCGTTTCCCTACAGAGCGGGCAAAGGTGAGGTTTATTGTGTCTCTCCTGTCGGACAGGGCGTTGGAGTGGGCTACGCCGCTGTGGGAGCGTGGCGATCATGTGGTGCAGAGTTCTTCATTTTTCCCAAGCATTCTGTAACAGGTCTTTTTAGGACCTCGTGTCACCCATGATACGACGCTCCAACTGTTGGCTTTGATTTAGGGCTCGTCCTTGGTCAGCCATTTTGCCGTCCACTTCCGCAACCTAGCATCTGAGCTGGAGTGGTCAGATAAAGCCCTAATTCCGATATTTTGGAGGGGGCTGGCTGACCACGTGAAGGACGCCCTGGCCACAAGGGAGATTCCCGCCATACTGGAGGAGTTAATAGCAGTGTCCACTCGTATTGACCTCCGTTTTCACGAGCGGAGGTTAGAGCGAGCCCAGTGTAGGCAAAAGTTTCGGCTGGCTCCCACCTGCACCAAACCTTTGGAATCTCCAGTCCAGGCCCCTGAGTCACATGAGGCCATGGAAGTGTCACGAGCAGGATCTAAGTCCCGGACCGCTCGTGCACTCCAGGTTTGTCATGTTTGCCAGCAGTCAGGACTTCTTGCCACCTGATGTCCCCAGCGGTCAAGGAAACGTCAGCGTCTAGTGGTAGTAGGTGGAGGTACACTAGACACGGCGACGTTTGCCTCCGAATTGTCCTTTAAGGGGACAATAACAATAGGCTCATTCACTCACTCAGTAGAGCTCTGTGTGGATTCTGGGGCGGAGGGCAATTTTATGTCTTCTGCCTTCGCCCAACGTCACGCAATACCCCTGGTTATGCTTGCTCAACCAGTAACGGTACGAGTGGTGAATGGGTGGACACTGCCCTCACAGATAACACACCAGACCATCCCTTTTACTCTGTCCATGTCGCCATCCCATCAGGAGATTATATCTCTGCTCGTCATTCCAGAGGGAATTTATGAGGTCCTGTTGGGGATACCTTGGCTACGGTACCACTCTCCTCATATCGAGTGGTCCTCAGGCAGAATTCTGGGATGGAGTGAATCTTGTGGGGGTAGGTGTCAGAGGGAGTGCGTTCAGGTTGCTACTACAGAGGTACCCACAGATCTTTCCTCTCTCCCCAAGGAATATTGGTCTTATGCAGATGTGTTCTCCAAAAAGGCGGCGGAGACCCTTCCGCCCCATCGCCCCTATGACTGTCCTATTGATCTCTTGGCTGGTGCTGAGCCTCCCCGGGGTCGAGTCTATCCGTTATCTCTACCGGAGACGGAGGCAATGTCTCAGTACATTCAAGAGAATCTGGCAAGAGGGTTCATCAGGAAGTCAGTGTCACCTGCTGGGGCAGGGTTCTTTCTCGTCCAGAAGAAGAATGGGGAACTACGTCCATGCATAGATTATAGGGGTCTTAACGCCATCACCGTTAAGAATAAGTATCCTTTGCCCCTGATATCTGAGCTTTTTGATAGGCTACGGGGAGCAAGGGTATTTACTAAATTAGATCTGCGGGGTGCTTACAACCTGATTCGCATCTGTGAGGGGGATGAATGGAAGACGGCTTTTAACACCAGGGATGGGCACTATGAATATCTGGTGATGCCCTTCGGGCTCTGTAATGCTCCAACCGTTTTCCAAGACTTTGTGAATGACATCTTCCGGAATATGCTTTCCACCTCGTTCGTAGTCTATCTGGATGATATTCTCATCTACTCTCCAGATAATGACTCCCACCGGAGAGATGTTTGCATGGTCTTTGACCTCCTACGGGCTAATTCCCTCTATTCCAAGTTGGAGAAGTGTGTGTTTGAGCAGGAGTCCTTGCCTTTCCTTGGCTATATCATCTCTGCCCAGGGATTGGCTATGGATCCTGCCAAGCTACAGGCTGTGATGGACTGGCAGGAACCCCATTCTCTCAAAGCGGTGCAGGGCTTTATGGGGTTCATTAATTACTATCGCCAGTTCATTTCCCACTTCTCAACTTTGGTAGCTCCCTTGGTTGCCCTCACAAAGAAGGGGGCAAATCCCAAGTTGTTGTCAGTGGAGGTCTCCAAGGCCTTTCTCTTGATTAAGTCACACTTCGCTCATGCTCCCATCCTGCATCGCCCCGATGTAGATAGGCCATTTATTATGGAGGTGGATGCCTCATCTGTTGGTGCTGGAGCAGTCCTCTTCCGAAAGGATTCTCAAGGTCGGAAGCATCCTTGCTTCTTCTCTAAGACCTTTTCACCAGCGGAGAGGAATTATTCCATCAGGGACAGGGAGTTGTTAGCTTTGAAGTTGGCTTTCTCAGAGTGGAGACATCTTCTGGAGGGAGCTCGCTTTCCCTTCCAGGTGTTCACAGACCACAAGAACTTGGTGTATTTACAAACAGCCCAGCGGCTAAATTCTCGTCAGGCTAGATGGTCCCTGTTCTTCTCCCGGTTCCATTTTACCCTCCATTTTCTTTCCGGGGAGAAGAACATTCGTGCCAACGCTCTTTCTCGCTCTGTAGTATCATCATCATCATCAGAGGAGCCTCGGCTTATTGTCCATTCAGAGAGCCTGAGAACGGTGGCTCCGGTCTCGCTAGAGTCTGTGCCCCCAGGCAAGACTTTTGTTCCATCTAATTTGCGACCAGAGGTTCTCTCTTGGGCTCACTCGTCCATGTTGGGTGGACACTTTGGGACCAAGAGGACATCTGAGCTCTTGGCGAGGACGAACTGGTGGCCGCATATGGCTTGTGACGTCGCAGACTATGTTCGGGCATGTGTCTCCTGCGCCAAGAACAAGTCTCCTCAGCAATGGCCAGCTGGGTTGCTTTACCCCATGCCGGTGGCAGACAGGCCCTGGGAGATGGTCGGGATGGATTTTGTGGTGGGCTTACCGAAGTCTCGTAACTGCACCATTATCTGGGTGATCACCGACCATTTTTCCAAAATGGTGCACTTGGTGCCTCTTCCACGGTTACCTTCTGCATGGGCTCTGGCGGTGTTGTTCATCAAACATATCTTTCGCCTACATGGTATGCCAGACAAAATTGTCAGTGATCGGGGTCCCCAGTTTGCATCTCGATTCTGGAGAGAGCTTTGTCGTCTACTCAGTATTGAGTTGAATCTCTCTTCGGCATATCATCCTGAGACGAATGGGTTGGTAAAGAGGGGCAACCAGACCCTGGTCACATATTTACGACATTTTGTTTCTGCCAGGTAGGATGACTGGGCATCCTTGCTACCATGGGCAGAGTTTGCGCTTAACAACACCATAGCCGACTCCACCGGTCAGACTCCATTCCTCCTAAATTATGGCCAACATCCGCGTGTCCCTGTGCCCATGCCCGTGTCTTCTGCCGACTCAAGGGTGGCAGACTGGGCTGTGGAGGCACGGGACATTTGGGACCGCACTCAGGATGCCATTCGGGCCTCCAAGGAGAGAATGAGGTCCTCCGCCAATGTTCATCGGCGCCCCGCTCCGACCTTTGCTCCTGGCGACTTAGTGTGGCTCTCTGCATCAGGCTGCTTGTTGAGTCCACTAAGTTTGCACCTCGCTACTTGGGTCCCTTCAAGGTCCTCGAACAGGTTAACCCTGTGGTCTACCGTCTGGCCCTTCCTCCACGCCAGGGTATCACCGAGACCTTTCATGTGTCCTTCTTGAAACCCGTATACATGTCCCGGTTTTCCGAGTCATCTGCCGGGACATCAGGTTCGTCTATGGACGATTACGAGGTGAACGCTATTTTGGGGTGCAAGGTGGTAAGTGGCAAAAATTCTATTTGGTGGTTTGAAAGGGTTATGGCCCAGAGGACAGGTCCTGGGAGCCTGCTGAACACATTCGAGCTTCACAGCTCATTGCTGTCTTCGAGCATAGCGAGGTCCAAGGAGGGGGGCCCTAGGAGGGGGGGTAATGTTAGGTGTTGAGTTCCCGCCTCTGCACAGGGGGAATCTCGAACCATCTCTGCTGCGGTATCCCATCTTTCTCCAGCCGCAGTGGAGTCTGCTCAACGGAGACGTCGGTCCCAGCGTCTTGCTCAGTCTCACTCTGTGCATAGGGTTACTGCTGCTTTTCCAGCTTCTGCCATTGAAGCCAGTGCTGGGCAGCAGCGAGCAGACGCTTTTGGGACTAAGTCCTGCTTTTTTCCTTCTGAGCCTGCCCAGGGTGAGATCTCCCGTTGCAGATCGAGGGTCACATGCTCAGATGCTGCAGCGCTTCCCATTGGTCCTTTATTGGAAGGTCCAGAACGTGCTGCAGCTATATAAGCTTCGCATGACCGCACGGCCATGCACTAGTGTACATTTGTAAACGTGTGTGTGTTGTGAGTAGTGTTGAGCATTCCGATACCGCAAGTATCGGGTATCGGCCGATACTTGCGGTATCGGAATTCCGATACCGAGATCCGATATTTTTGTGATATCGGGTATCGGTATCGAATCAATAGGGATGTGTAAAATAAAGAATTAAAATAAAAAATATTGATATGCTCACCTCTCCGGCGGCCCCTGGACTTCACACTGCTAACCGGGAGGCTTCTTTGTTTAAAAAGCGCGCCTTTCGGACCTGTGAATGACGTCCCGGCTTCTGATTGGTCGCGTGCCGCCCATGTGACCGGCACGCGACCAATCAGAGGCCGCGACGTCATTCGCAGGTCCTCAATTCCTAGAATTAGCAGTTTTGTGAATGAGAATGACGTCGCGGCTTCTGATTGGCCGCGTGCCGGTCACATGGGCGGCACGCGGCCAATCAGAAGCCGCGACGTCATTCTCATTCACAAAACTGCTAATTCTAGGAATTGAGGACCTGCGAATGACGTCGCGGCCTCTGATTGGTCGCGTGCCGGTCACATGGGCGGCACGCGACCAATCAGAAGCCGGGACGTCATTCACAGGTCCGAAAGGCGCGCTTTTTAAACAAAGAAGCCTCCCGGTTAGCAGCGTGAAGTCCAGGGGCCGCCAGAGAGGTGAGCATATCAATATTTTTTATTTTAATTCTTTATTTTACACATCCCTATGGATCCTAGGGCCTGAAGGAGAGTTTCCTCTCCTTCAGACCCTGGGAACCATGAGAATACCTTCCGATACTTGATGTCCCATTGACTTGTATTGGTATCGGATATCGGTATCGGCGATATCCGATATTTTTCGGGTATCGGCCGATACTATCCGATACCGATACTTTCAAGTATCGGACGGTATCGCTCAACACTAGTTGTGAGTGAAAGTCGTTCTTTAAAAAACCCTCCCTATTGGATAACTGTCCGTGGAAGGTGGATGATTGCTGTCTAGCGCCCGACTTACCCAACAGCACATTACACACCAATACAGCATCTAGTTGTTGTGTCTGCCAGTGCAGCGCCATGCGCTTTCACAGCGTTTTCCTGACCCAAGCCTGGATGGTTAATGGTGCCCGCCAGTGCGGCACCGCACGCACTCTCATGCATTCTTTAGTTATTATTTAGGTTACGCTGACACCCCAGTTGCAGTGTCGACCGCAAGTAGTCTACACAGACTCAGATCCCAAGTCTTAGGACTGAGCTCGGAGACTCCTTGCTTGTGCTCTTGTGTGTGGTACCGCGGCCCTGTGACTTAACAGGGTTCGCTTCCTTCACACAGGGTGAAGCTAACCCGTGTGTTTATTCACATTGTACCGCCATATAATCTGTTATTACTTGGCAGCAGGTTCCATCTCTGCACGGTGGACCCCGGGCTGCGAACGCACCTTATTCTACCTATCTTATTATTTGGTGCATTCTGCTAGCCCTAACAGCCTGCAGTTTAGGTGCTTCCTATGTGAGCTGCGGGATCTGGAAATCAAGGCTGGTTCCATAGTGCCAATAGGACAAGCTACCCCTGTAGGACTGTGGGTTGTTAGTAACTTCAGACGGCTCGTGGCCTTTCAATTTTTTTTCATGTGGACCGCCTGCTGCCTTTCTGAGTTCCAGCACGAATTAGCTGGTTCTTTGGATGTCAATCTTGAATATGTCCCCGTGGGTTCCAGTACTGTCAGCTTAGTACCTCCTGCTTAGTAACCGGGTTCCAGTATCGTCAGCTGGTCCTCGGTAGTTCCATTGGCTCTTGTACCTTCTGCTACCCATCCGGGTTCCAGTACCGTCAGCTTGTTCTCGGCAGTGTCTTTGGCTCTTGTACCTTCTGCTATCCATCCTGGTTCCAGTACCGTCAGCTGGTTCCAGGCAGAGCCTTTGTCTTATGTGCCTCCTTCTCGGTATCCAAGTTCCACCAACGTCTGGTGGTCCTTGGTAGTGCTTTCTGGCACGGGTACCTCCTGCTTAGTAACCAGATTCCAGTACCGTAAGCTGGTCCTTGGTAGTTCCATTGGCTCTTGTACCTTCGGCTACCCATCCAGGTTCCAGTACCGTCAGCTGGTTCTCGGCAGTTCCTCAGCCTTCTTGCACTTTCTGCTACATTTCCAATTTCAAGCTTTTTGAAATGGTTTTTGGTAATCACTCTGAATCTCCATGACGATGACCCTAAAGACGACGACCCTAAAGAGCACCCTGAAGTAGACAACGACCCCAGAGACGACGACCCCGGAAACGGCGACCCTGAAGACCACCCTGAAGAAGACGACGACCCCAGAGACGACGATCCTGGAGATGACGACCCTGAAGACCACACCGAATAAGACAAGAAGCTGCAGAACAAAAAGAAGAACATTAAGCATAAGACTAAAAATCAGAGCAAAATATATTATCTAAATTATAAGCAGAAGAAGAAGACTAAGCAGTGTATGGGGGTGAGTCCGTTCCTCCTCATGGTGCCTCTGGAAAAAACCTGCTGCTGCAGGCCAAACTTAACGCGGACAAATTCTGTTGGAAATCTTTTGTGACAGGCAGAACGGAAGGTGTAATCTTCAAACTTTTATAGATAGCAACTACAGGAATGCCTGTCACAAATAAGAATATGATGAAGAAGAAGAATATGAAGAAGATGAAGAATTAGAATATGAAGAATAATAATAGTTGAATAAGAAGAATATGAAGAATGTAAAAAAAAGAAAAAAAAGAATAATAGGAAGAAGGTGAAGAAGAAGATGAATAAGGTGAAGAAGAAGTTGATGAAAAAGATGTTTCTGCTGTGTATGATGAAGAAGAAAGTGTGGGAGAAGTAAAAAAGAAGGTGAAGAGCATGGAAGTAGTGAAACATAAATATCTGACAAAATATAAAAAAGCTTAACATAGTCAATTTCTTTGTAACTCCAAACGTCTTAAAAAAAATAATTCCTGCTATTCCATTTGATTGAGCTAAACCTCTATGCCTTTAATGTCTCCTCCACCTCCCCCAACACAGTCTACATTATTCTTAGTTGTTTTCCTTCATGTAGAATTAACATACAAGGAAAGAAAGGGTTTATTTTAATTCTGATATTTGTATCCCATTGACTTGCATTGGCTTCCGGTATCGGCGATATCCAATATTTTTTGGATATCGGCCGATCCAATCCAATACCGATATTTTCACATATCGGAAGGTATCGCTCAACACTAGTGGTGAGCACTTTGGACCCCCAAGTGCTTCACAGAAGTTTATAACGCAGAGCCGTGAAAATAAAAAATCATTTTTTCTCAAAAAATGATTTTTTGAGCCCGCAATTTTTTATTTTCACAAGGTTAACAGGAGATACTGGAAAGCAAAAGATGTTGTCCAGTTTGTCCTGAGTATGCTGATACTCCATATGTGGGGGGAACCACTGTTTGGACACACGTCGGGGCTCGGAAGGGAAGTAGTGATGCTTTGAAATGCAGACTTTGATGGAATGGTGTGCGGACGTCATGTTACATTCGCAGAGCCCCTGATGTGCCTAAAAATTAGATACTCCCCACAAGTGACCTCATTTTGGAAACTAGACCCCCCAAGAAACTTATCTAGATGTGTGGTGAGTACTTTAAACCCCCAAGTGCTCCACAGAAATTTATAACAAAGACCCTTGAAAATAAAAAATCATTTTTTTCATCAAAAAGTGAAATTTTAGCCCCCAATTTTTTAATTTACCAAATGTAACAGGAGAAATTAGACACCCTAAGTTGTTGTGCAATTTTTCCTGAGTACGCTGATGCCCCATATGTTGGGGTAAACCACTGTTTGGGTGCACATCTGGGCTCGGAATGGAGGGAGCACCGTTTGACTTTTTGAACGCAAGATTGGCTGGAATCAATGATGGCACCATGTCGCGTTTGGAGAGCCCCTGATGTGCCTAAACACTGGAAACCCCTCAATTCTAACTCCAACACTAACCTTAACACACCCCTAACCCTAATCCCAACCCTAGCCATATCCCTAATCACAACCCTAACCCCAACACACCCCTGACCACGACCCTAACCCAAACACACCCCTATTACCAACCCTAACCATAACCCTAACCAAAACCCTAACCCCAACACACCCCTAACCCTACCCTAATCCAACCCTAACCATAACCCTAACCACAAGACTAACCCTAACCCCAACACACCCCTAACCCTAAACTTAACCCTAATTCCAACCCTATCCGTAATTCCAACTCTAACCCTAACCTTAATTGCAACCCCCAACCCTAATCCCAACCCTAACAGTAATTCCAACCCTGACCCTAATTCCAACCCTAACCCTAATTCTAACCCTAACCCTAATTCCAACCCTAACCCTATTTCCAACCCTAACTCTAATTCCAACCCCTAGCCCTAATTCCAACCCTAACCCTAAATCTAACCCTAACCCTAATTCCAACTCTAACCCCAATTCTAACCCTAACCCTAGTGGAAAAATAAAAATAAACATATTTTCTTTATTTAACCCCTTAGTGACAGAGCCAATTTGGTACTTAATGACCAGGCCAATTTTTGCAATTCTGACCACTGTCACTTTATGAGGTTATAACACTGGAACGCTTCAACGGATCCCGCTGATTCTGAGATTGTTTTTTCGTGACATATTGTACTTCATGTTAGTGGTAACATTTCTTTGATATTACTTGCGATTATTTATGAAAAAAACGGAAATATGGCGAAAATTTTTAAAATTTTGCAATTTTCAAACTTTGTATTTTTATGCCCTTAAATCAGAGAGATATGTCATGAAAAATAGTTAATAAATAACATTTCCCACATGTCTACTTTACATCAGCACAATTTTGGAAACAAAATTTTTTTTTGTTAGGGAGTTATAAGGGTTAAAAGTTGACCAGCAATTTCTCATTTTTACAACACCATTTTTTTTTAGGGACCACATCACATTTGAAGTCATTTTGAGGGGTCTATATGATAGAAAATAATGAAGTGTGACACCATTCTAAAATCTACACCCCTCAAGGTTCTCAAAACCACATTCAAGAAGTTTATTAACCCTTTACGTGCTTCACAGGAACTGAAACAATGTGGAAGGAAAAAATGAACATTTAACTTTTTTTTGCAAACATCTTAATTCAGAACCATTTTTTTTATTTTCACAAGTGTAAAAACAGAAATGTAACCATAAATTTTGTTATGCAATTTCTCCTGAATACGACAATACCCCATATGTGGGGGTAAACCACTGTTAGGGCGCACCGCAGAACTTAGAAGTGAAGGAGCGCCGTTTGACTTTTTCAATGGAGAATTGGCTGGAATTGAGATCGGACACCATGTCACATTTAGAGAGCCCCTGATGTACCTAAACAGTGGAAACTCCCCACAAGTGACACCATTTTGGAAACTAGACCCCTTAAGGAACTTATCTAGATGTGTGGTGAGCACTTTGAACCCCCAAGTGCTTCACAGAAGTTTATAACGTAGAGCCGTGAAAATAAAAAATCGCTTTTGTTTACACAAAAATGATCTTTTCGCCCACAAATTCTTATTTTCACAAGGGTAACAGGAGAAATTAAACCACAAAAGTTGTTGAGCAATTTCTCCTGAGTACGCTGATACCCAATATGTGGGGGTAAACAACTGTTAGGGCGCACCGCAGAGCTTGGAAGAGAAGGAGTGCCGTTTTACTTTTTCAATGTAGAATTGGCTGGAATTGAGATTGGACGCCATGTCGCGTTTGGAGAGCCCCTGATGTGCCTAAACAGTGGAAACCCCCCACAAGTGACACCATTTTGGAAACTAGACCCCTTAAGGAACTTATCTAGATGTGTGGCGAGCACTTTGAACCCCCATGTGCTTCACAGAAGTTTATAACGTAGAGCCGTGAAAAAAAAAATTGCATTTTTTCTACAAAAATGATCTTTTTGCCCACAAATTTTTATTTTCACAAGGGTAACAGGAGAAATTAGACCACTAAAGTTGTTGTGCAATTTCTCCTGAGTACGTCGATACCCAATATGTGGGGGTAAATCACTGTTTGGGCGCACCGCAGAGCTTGGAAGAGAAAGAGTGCCGTTTTACTTTTTCAATGTAGAATTGGCTGGAATTGAGATCGGACGCCATGTCGCGTTTGGAGAGCCCCTGATGTGCCTAAACAGTAGAAATCCCCCACAAGTGACCCCATTTTGGAAACTAGACCCCCCATGGAACTTATCTAGATGTGTGGTGAGAACCTTGAATGCCCAAGTGCTTCACAGAAGTTTATAATGCAGAGCCGTGAAAATAAAAAATATTTTTTTTTTCCACAAAAAAGATTTTTTAGCCACCAAATTTTTATTTTCACAAGGGTAACAAGAGAAATTGGACCCCAAAAGTTGTTGTCCAATTTGTCCTGAGTATGCTGGTACCCCATATGTGGGGGTAAACCACTGTTTGGGCGCACGGCAGAGCTCGGAAGGAAGGAGCGCCGTTTTGGAATGCAGACTTTGATAGAATGGTCTGCGGGTATTATGTTGCGTTTGCAGAGCCCCTGATGTACCTAACCAGTAGAAACCCTCCACAAGTGACCCCATTTTGGAAACTAGACCCCCCAAGGAACTTATCTAGATGTGTGGTGAGAACTTTGAATGCCCAAGTGCTTCACAGAAGTTTAGAATGCAGAGTCGTGAAAATAAAAAATATTATTTTTTTCACAAAAAAGATTTTGTAGCCCCCAAGTTTTTATTTTCACAAGGGTAACAAGAGAAATTGGACCCCAGAAGTTGTTGCCCAATTTATCCCGAGTACGCTGATGCCCCATATGTGGGGGTAACCCACTGTTTGGGCGCACGGCAGAGCTCAGAAGGGAGGGAGCACCATTTGACTTTTTGAGCGCAAAATTGGCTGTCGTATTTGGAGACCCCCTGATGTACCTAAACAGTGGAAACCCCCCAATTCTAGCTCCAACCCTAACCCCAACACACCCCTAACCCTAATCCCAACCTCATCCATAATCCTAATCACTAACCCTAACCATAATCACAACCCTTACCCCAAAACAACCCTAATGTCAACCCTAACCATAACCCTAATCAAAACCCTAAATCCAACACACCCCTAATCCTAATCTCAACCCTAACCTCAAACCTAACCCTAATCCCAATACACCCCTAATCACAACCCTAACCTTAACCCTAATCCCAAACCTAACCTAATCCCAAGCGTAACCCTAATGCCAACCCTAATCCAAACCCTAACCCTAATACGAACCCTAATCCAAACCCTAACCCTAATCCCAGCTCTAACCCTAACTTTAGCCCCAACCCTAGCCCTAACTTTAGCCCCAACCCTAACCCTAGCCCTAGGGCTACTTTCACACTTGCATCGTTTGGCATTTCGTCGCAATCCGTCGTTTTGGACAAGAAACGGATCCTGCAAATGTGCCCGCAGGATGCGTTTTTTGCCCATAGACTTGTATTGCCGACGGATCGTGACGGATGGCCACACGTCACGTCCGTCGTGCATTGGATCAGTTGTGTTTTGGCGGAGCGTCGGCACAAAAAAAGTTCAATGAAACGTTTTTTTGTACGTCGCATCCGCCATTTCTGACCGCGCATGCGTGGCCGTAACTCCGCCCCCTCCTCCCCAGGACATAGATTGGGCAGCGGATGTGTTGAAAAACTACAGCTGCTGCCCACGTTGTGCACAATTTTCACAACGTGCGTCGGTATGTCGGGCCGACGCATTGCGACGGCCCCGTACCGACGTAAGTGTGAAAGAAGCCTAACCCTAAGTTTAGCCCCAACCCTAACCCTAAATTTAGCCCCAACCCTAACCCTAAATTTAGCCCCAACCCTAACCCTAAATTTAGCCCCAACCCTAGCCCTAACCCTAACCCTACCCCTAACCTAACCCTACCCCTAACCCTACCCCTAACCCTAACCTAACCCTACCCCTAACCCTACCCCTAACCTAACCCTAACCTAACCCTACCCCTAACCTAACCCTACCCCTAACCCTACCCCTAACCTAACCCTACCCCTACCCCTAACCCTACCCCTAACCCTAACCCTACCCCTAACCCTACCCCTAACCCTACCCCTACCCCTAACCCTAACCTAACCCTAACCCTAACCTAACCCTACCCCTAACCCTACCCCTAACCTAACCCTACCCCTAACCCTAACCCTACCCCTACCCCTAACCCTACCCCTAACACTACCCCTAACCCTAACCCTAATTTTAGCCCCAACTGCTGTTCTCCTGCCGGCCGGCAGATGGAGACAGATGGCGGGCGCACTGGGCATGCGTCCGCCATGTTCTGCTGCCGGCGGCCAGGAGGAGCAGCAAGAGGATCCAGGGACCTAGGTGAGTATGCTAGGGTCCCCGAATCCCCCTATTTCTCTGTCCTCTGATGTGCGATCACATCAGAGGACAGAGAATTACACTTTACTTTTTTTTTTTTTTTTTTTTTTTTGCGGTCGCCGGTAAACAGTTAATTACCGGCGATCGCAAAACAGGGGTCGGTAATACCGACCCCGATCGTGCTCTTTGGGGTCTCGGCTACCCCCGGCAGCCGAGACCCCAAAGATTCTCCCGGTGCCGGCCGGCGGGCGCACTGCGCATGCGCCCGCCATTTTGAAGATGGCGGCGCCCACCGAGAGACACGAGGAGCATCGGGGGAGCTAGGTGAGTATTGGGGGGCCACCTGGGACCCCTTTTCTCTGTCCTCCGATGTGCGATCACATCGGAGGACAGAGAAATTAAAAAGAGATTGCTTTTTTTTTTTTTTTTTGCGATCGCCGGTAAACGGTTAATTACCGGCGATCGCAAATGCGGGGTGGGTTAAAAAAACCCCGAATCATGTTCTCTGGGGTCTCGGCTACCCTCGGCAGCCGAGACCCCGGAGAAAATCGGCCTCTGGGGGGCACTATGGACTTTTTCCACAGCGCCGTTAATTAACGGCGCTGTGGTTTAAGTACCCTTAGCGGCCGCCGTTAAAAGGCGTATCGGCGGTCGCTAAGGGGTTAATTATTTTCCCTACCTATGGGGATGATAAACGGGGGGTTTATTTACTACATTTTTATTTTGATTACTGTGATAAGGTCTATCACAGTAATCAAAATGTACCTGGAATGAATAAATCTGCCAGGCAGCAGATTCGACAGGTGCAATACACATGTGCCCGCCATTTTGGAAGATGGCGGTGCGCATGGGGAAGACGGATGGACACTGGGAGAGATACCGGGGCTCGGGGCTTCCGGGGGGGTGGGATCTGACCGCGGGGGAAGTGAAAAACAGGATGGAGGGGAGGGCTGTGGAGGACAGGATGGAGGGGAGGAAAGACAGATAGCGGCAGCAGATCACCACCGTCAGTTGATGGCGGGGCAGATCACGGTCTCCGGCCCGGCCAATGATATTGCAGCATCAGACATGGCTGAATTGTAATATTTCACAAAGTTTCATTGGTGAAATATTACAATTGCTCTGTTTGGCTGTTTCATTTTCAACAGATAATCAGAGTGATCGTAGCCATGAGGGGGCAAAGCCACCCCCCGGGCTCAAATACAAGTCAACCTGTACCTGCACGTCGGGTGACATTTGAGTTAACCCATTCACCCGACCAGCAGGAATGCTATCCCACTATGACGCCACATAGGCATCACAGGTCGGATTGGCACCAACTTTCTTGACGCCTATGTGGCGTCCCAGGTTGGGAAGGGGTTTATCCATAATGGTCTCAATGAACAAACAGAGCATATATTACACTGGTCAACGCAATTTCTCTGGCAAAAGGTTTTAAAACATATTTTAAGTTAATTTTGGCTGCTGATTACGAATATGAACTCCGTTTTTGGCCATCACATCAGGATTTTGAGATATTTTCAATTTGTGATGAAAATTACTCCTATCTAATGTTTTATGATAAAAACACATGATTTTCGATACTACAGTACATTGTATATTTTTAATCAAGGAATAACAAAGATTACAAAGTCTATGTACATCAAATATACTTACAGAATTAAACTACAAAATATAAAAACACATATATATGGCACACAGATGAATGACAAATGGCAGTTATTTGAACTTTGTCCTCTTGGCTGATCTGTGATGTACAGCTTCTGGGTTGTCTCTCATCAAGCTCCAGCAATAGTCAGCCATCATATGTGAGTCCCACCGGCCTTGATACCGTTCTTCCATTGTTTTAATGTCCTGATGAAAATGCTCCCCTTGTTCCTGCTCACATCCCCAAGGTTCTCTGGAAAAAAGTCAAAATGGCTGTGTAAATAGTGAATCTTGATACTCATTCTACATCCAAGATTTTGCAGACTCATTAGTAGCTCTTCCACAATCTCTTCATAGTTGTTTGCTTTCTTATTCCCCAGAAAATTCTTCACCACATTACAAAATGCATTCCAAGCTCTTTCTTCTGTCTCTTTCATTGATGTGATAAAATTTGGGTCTCTCATAAGTGTTCTTATTTGAGGTCCATCAAGTATTCCAGCCTTTTTCTTCTCTTCACTAAGACCAGGAAAAGTTGAACATATATAGTTAAAGCATTCTCCACTGTGATTGAGAGCTGTGATAAACTGCTTCATAAATCCAAGTTTTATGTGTAAGGGAGGAAAGACAATGTTCTTCCTATCCACTAGAGGATTATGGATGACATTCTTATCGCCAGATGCCAAACTCTGTCGCTGAGGCCATTCAGTTTTCACCCAATGCTCTGCTGTAGCTCTACTGTCCCAGTAGCACAGAAAACAAGGGTGTTATCATAACAAATGGGAATTATGCATGTTCAAAGAAAACAAAGATATTCTCACATTTATTGGTAGACTGAATGAAAACTAAATTTACCTTAGTGAACCGTATAAACCGTCACTTTTCATACACTACTTATATTTATCATGGAATTCTTGAAAATGGGCTATAAACCTGTAGCGCAAAAACGTGATGTTATAGAGAAATTATAAGATCAGATTTAAATTCAGCACCCTCAAGTTAGTCTAAAACTGTTCTTAAAGTCCATGCCAGAATTTTTTTTTTGGTAGACCAGTGTTATAATTCAATTACAGCAATCATTAGCAACATACTATTAAGAGCCACATATTCATTGCATACTTGTTTACTGCCACTAAAATTTAGCTTGGAAAAACATCCATTACTATGATGATTATCAGACAATTTTTGATAATAAAGTATTAGACCAGTGTACCATTCATAATTTTGCTACTTGTTTCAGGATATTTATCTAAAATATTTATTGCGCAAGCATAAATTTGTTGTATCAGAATACAGTTTGTATTTAGATTCACATGATTGCTACTTATAACTTTTTTCTGTAAATTTGCTTCTTTCTCTTAAATGATACAAATGTTATGATAAACATATGTGTTGATGTACCTCCATGCAATGGACATAACAAGACAAGTTAGCAATTTTCAGCTGACTGGGTATCTAAGTTTCTTCCCAAAATACTTTTGCATTGATTGACCTTTAATGAATAAAAGCGTTAAACCTGATATTTACTGTACTTTTTATTTACCTTATGTTTACTACTTGTTGCTTTATTTGAAGCTGTGCTAACTTTGAAGTAACATTGATTCTGCAGCTTTTTATTTTTATTTTATTGGTTGGAAAAGATGCTGCAAATCAATTGTAAATAATGTATATTTGTTAAATAGGGATGTGTGGATCTTTTGAAATTTGAATTCGTCAAATTTCCCCAAAATTTTATATTCTAGAAATATAATCGTGCAAACCAAATATATGAACAGCTACTAATTGTGTATAAAATATGAGTACAACACTGAGTTTCCCTTGTAGAAAATTGTAGACGTTTTGGAATTTGTAATGCAAACATGGCTTTTTTAATGGCTAAATGACTTCCACCTATCTGGCTTGGAAAAACAGATGGTAACCAGAGGTCACAAACAACATATTTAACAACACACGAGTAACAAACTCTTTAAGCTATGTAAATTGTCCAAAAATTATCATTGGAGGGGCAGATGCATGCATGTTTTTTCACATGACTGAGTGCAGCAAGTATTCCCTTTTGAAGGGTAGAAAGAGCCTTGTACTTTGCTAAATGAAGAAATAATAGCCTTTTTAGCCATCAAAAAATGATCCATTTACTGTAAGAGGGAGACAAAAAAGGTGTACTGTACTGTTTTGATTGTGAATAAGTAATGGACTCTCAACAGGTGTGAAAAATTATCCCTGTTTTGGGGTGCTAGTAACAAAATCATTAGGCAACTACAAAGGGTTTTTTTAATCAATTTTTCTAAAAATTATTGACTATTTTCTGTAGATAGAAAGTTTCACTGTTTTGCATGTGAAAAAGTTCTGGCTTGTTGCTATGAAACCTCTTCAAACATTGAAAATAGAAGTCTAGCACTATCAAACATTGTTATTATTATTATTATTTATTTATATAGCACCATTGATTACATGGTGCTGTACATGAGAAGGGGTTACATACAAATTACAAATATCACTTAGAGTAAGCAAACTAACAATTTCAGACTGACACCGAGGGGCAAGGACCCTGCACTTGGGAGCTTACATTCTACACAATGGTGGGGAAGGAGACAATAGATTGAAGGTTGCAGGAGCTCTGGTGCTGGTGAGTCGGTAGCTTCGGTAGTGGTGAGGAGACAGCGGGGTCAGTGCAGGCTGTAGGCTTTAATGAAGACGTGGGTTTTCAGGTTCCATCTGAAGGATCCAAATGTGGTTGATAGTTGGACGTGTTGGGGCAAAGAATTACAGGGGATGGGGGATATTAGGGAGAAGTCCTGAAAACGGTTGGGTGAGGAGTGAATAAGTGTGGAGGAGAGAAGGTGGTCTTGGGATGAACGGAGATTGGGTGAGGGAAGATATCGGGAGATTAGTTCAGAGATATAAGGAGGAGGCAGGCTATGGATGGCTTTGTAGGTTAGTGTTAGTAATTTGAACTGGATACGCTGAGGGAATGGGAGACAGTGAAGAGATTTGCAGAGGGGGAAGTGGAGGAGTAGCGAGGAGAGAGATTAATTAGTCAGACAGCAGAGTTAAGGATGGACTGGAGAGGTACAGGGTTGCTAGCAGGGAGGCCACAGAAAAGGATGATGCAGTAGTCAAGGCGGGAGATGATGAGGGCATTCACAAGCATTTTAGTAGATTGACGGTTGAGGAAAGGACGGATTCTGGAGATATTTTTGAGCTGCAGGCGACAGAAGGTGGAAAGAGCTTGGATGTGCGGTTACAAGCCAGAATGTGTGTGGCTGGTTTATATGTGCAGTGGCTTCAGCAGGAGCTGCATGGTAGAAAGTATGGGGAAACCCATATTGTGCTTTAAATTTTAAGGCAACAGTCATGACAGCAGAAGCACAGTCTACAACTTTGAAAAACAATGGAAAGCTTGAAGGTGTGTGCCTAGAGTCAATGTGCAGAGGCTGCATAATAGAGAGTTAAGAAAGGCAGACCAAAAATGCTTGGCAGTTTAGGGCAAGTAATGGCAGCCCAGTTATCAGCAGTACTACATTATAGATGACATGAGGGACAGGAAGCAGATGTTCAGCAAAGTGTGGTACATTGGCCCTGGCTCCAGCAAAATGGTGAATATGACAGTCAATAGACAGGTATGCAGATAGATGGTACTGTTAATTTAATCATTGACTTCAGTTGATGGTGCATGAAAGTCTGCAGTGATCCATGACTGATTCATTTTGACAAATAATAGATATTTTATGCTTAAAGCAGATAACATGGTCCACTGTTTTGTGAAAAATGCATTGATTATGTAGTATGCAAATTGCTTCTTCTGAGAAAAAGAGGACTTAAACTCTATAGCGCCACCTGTTGGAAGTAGCGATCCTACAAGTCACAATCAACCCTTTAACGAGTCGTGCAATATGACTTAGGATAAAAGCCAAATCAGTATCTCAATTCGCAGACACGGTGTTTCGGGCTGTTGGCCCTCGTCAGTACAAAGCATGAGAACTGATTTGGCTAGGTGAGAGGCTCTGGACTGGGGTCTAAGGGGTATAATTTCTCCTTATGGAGAGAGACATACCATTTCTGGCTTGTCAAGGTAAGGAGGCTTATTCGCCGTGCAATGCTCCTCTGGGAAATATAATATGCAAATTGCCTCTTCTGAGAAAAAGAGGACTTTAACTCTATAGCGCCACCTGTTGGAAGTAGCGATCCTACAAGTCACAATGTCTGCGAATTGAGATACTGATTTGATTTTTATCCTAAGTCATATTGCACGACTCGTTAAAGGGTTGATTGTGACTTGTAGGATCGCTACTTCCAACAGGTGGCGCTATAGAGTTTAAGTCCTCTTTTTCTCAGAAGAGGCAATTTGCATATTATATTTCCCAGAGGAGCATTGCACTGCGAGGTCACAAAAGACCCTTCAACAATATCCAAAGAACTTCAGGCCTCGCGTTCCTCAGTTAAGGTCAATGTTCATGAATCCATCATAAGAAAGAGACTGGGCAAAAATAGCCTACATGGCAGAGTTCCAAGACAAAAACCACTGCTGAGCAATAAGGACATAAAGTCTCATCTCAATTTTGCCAGACTGTATCTTGATGATTCCCAAGACTTTTGGGAGAATACTCTGTGGACTCATGAGATGAACTTTTTGGAAGTTGGAACATCATGCCAAACAATAAAATATGGGCTTGAAAGTGGGAGGTCTGGGAAGATTTGATGTGTTAAATGAAAACATGAATTCTGCTGTCTACCACAAAAATCCTGAATGAGAATCTTGGGCCATCTGTTCGTGACTTCAAGCTAAAGTGCTCTTGGGTTATGCAGCAGGACAATGATCCAAAACACACCAATAAGTCCACCTTTGAATGGCTTAAGAAAAGCAAAATTAAAACTTTGACGTGGCCTAGTCAGAGTCATTACTTTTATCGGATTGAGATGCTTGGCATGACCTTAAAGGGAACATGTCACAAGGTTTGGCCGATACGAGTTACAGCCACCCCCTTTCAGGGCTTATACACAGCATTCTTTGTCTAATATTTAACCCCTTCACCCTGAAGCTTGTTTTCACTTTCCTGTCCAGCCCAATTTATACAATTCTGACCACTGTCAATTTATGAGGTCATAACTCTGGAATGCTTCAATGGATCACACCATTTCTGGGAATGTTTTCTCATAACATATTGCACTTCATGATAGTGGCAAAATTTCTTCGATACGAATGCGACTCGCATTTATTTGTGAAAAAAAAAACAGAAATTTGTTAAAGATGTTGAACATTTTGCAATTTTGCAATTTTTTATTTATATGCGTTTAAATCAAGTAGTCATATCGAACAAAATGGTTAATACATAACATTTCCCACATCTCTACTTTACATCAGCACAATTTTTGAAGCATTATTTTCTTTTGTTAGGAAGTTAAAAGGGTTAAAATTTGACCAGCAATTTTTTATTTTTACAACAAAATTTGCAAAATCTTTTTTTATATAACAGAAAATAGCCAAAAGTGACACCATTCTAAAAACTGCACCCCTCAAGGTACTAAAAAACACATTCAAGAAGTGTATTAATCCTTCACGTGCTTCACAGGAATTAATGGAAAGTGGAAAGAAAAAATAAATATTTAACATTCTTTCACAAAAAGTTTCCTTTAGACCTTTTTTTTTAACTTTTGCTAGAGTAGCCAGAGAAATAGGGCTTGTAAGGGAAGGAGAACCATTTCACTTTTTGAATGTAAAATTTGATGGCATAATTAGTGGATGCCATGCCATGTTTGGAGAGCCCCTGATGTGAATAAGCAGCGGAAACCCCCCACAACTTACCCCATTTTGAAAACTAGACCCCCTAAGGAACTTTTCTAAATGTGTATTAAGCAACTTGAATCTACAGGTGCTTCAAAGAAGTTTATAATGTAGAGCCATCAAAATAAAAAAATCACATTTTTCCCAAATAAATCTTTTTTAGCTACAAATTTTGCATTTTCATAAAGGTGACAAAAGAAATTGCTCCAAACAATTTGTTGTGCAATAGCTTCTAAGTACGCTGATACCCCATATGTGGGGAAATACTACTGTTTGGGTGCACAGCAGGGCTTTGAAGGGAAGAAATGCCATTTGACTTTTTGAATGCCAAGTTTGCTGGAATAAATAGAGGATGCCATGTCGCGTTTGGAGAGCTCCTTATGTGCCTAAACAGTGGAAACTCCCGAAAGTGACACTATTTTGGAAGCTAAACCCCTTTGGGAACTTATCTAATTGTGTATTGAGCACCTTGAACCCGCAAGTGCTTCACAGAAGTTTATAATGTTAAGCCGTGAAAATAAAAAAAAAAAAATCACATTTTTCCCACAAAAGTCTTTTTCAGCTTCAAATTTTGTATTTTTACAAAGATAACAGGAGAAAATGGACCTCTAAATTTGTTGTGCAATTTCTCCTGAGTCGAAATGTGGTCAAAAGTACTTTGGAGGCAACGTGCAAAGCTCAGAAGGGAAGTTGCGCCATATTACAGTGCAGATTTTGCTGCACTCTATTGAGGATGCCATGTTACATGGGCAGAGCCCCTGAGGTGCCAGTACAGCAGAATCCCCCATAAGTGACCCCATTTTACAAACTAAACCACTCAATGAATTTATCTTGGGGTGTAGTGATTATATTGACACCACAGATGTGTCATAGACTTTTATACTATTGGGCAGTGAAGAAAAAATAATTTACATTTTTACCAACAAGATTGTGTGTTAGTCCCAAGTTTCACATTTTCATACTGGGAAATGGCACCAAAGTACTGCTTAACCATATGGTGAGACTCGGGAGAAACGGAGCGCTATTTGCCTCCTGGAGCACAGATATTCCAATTTCTCATGAGTACACTGATACCTCACATGATAGAGAAAACTACTGTTTGGGCGCACGGAAGGCTTGGAAGAGAAGGAGAGTCATTTGACTATTTGGATGTATATTTATCTGGAATCATTAGTGGACATCATGTCCCATTTGGAGAGCCCCTGATGAGCCTAAACAGAAAAAAAAGACAAGTGACCACATTTTGGAAATTAGACCCCTCAAGGAATGCATTTAGATGTGTGATGAGCACTTTGCACCCCAAGGTATAACGTTGAGCTGTGAAAATAAAACAAATTACATTTTCTCTACAAAAATGTTTTCTTAACTCCAAATTTTACATTTTCATAAGGGTAAACGGAGAAATTGAACCATTCCATTTGTTGTGCAAATTCTCCTGAGTACGCTGATACTTTCCATGTGTGGGAATACTACTTTTGAGGCACAGTGCAAAGCTCAGAGGGAAAGAAATTTCCGATTTTGCTGGAATGGTTTGAGAGTTCCATGTCACATTGGCAGAGCCCCTGAGGTGCCATAACAACAGAAAGCCCCCATATGTAAACTCATTTTACAAACTGCACTCCCCAATGAATTCATCTAGGGGTGGAGTGATCATATTGACAGCACATGTGCCTCATATAATTATATACTATTGCATGTTAAAAAAAGAATAAATTACATTTGTATCACTAAAATGTTGCTTTTGCTCCAAGTTTTTAACTTTTTAAGTGCTAATAGGAAAATTGTTTACAACAAACTTCGATTCAATTTTTCCTTAGTGTGCCAATATGATAAATACGCTATATGCAATCCGAAAATGTTTTTCAGGCACAGTGCAAATCCCAGAAGCCAAGGAGCACCATACTATATTGCAGATTTTACTGTTATGGTTTGCGGTGACAAGACCCACTGGGAGAAACCTTGAGGTGCCAGAAGAGCAGAACCCACCATAAGTGACCACATTTTACAAACTATGCCTCTCAGTTAATTCATCTAGGGGTTCAGCTATCATTGACACCATGGGCATGTCACAGATTTTTAAACCACTGGGCAGTGAAAAGTAACTACATTTTCACCACCAAAATTTTGTTTTAGCCCCAGATTTCCCAGATTTTATATTTTCACATAAGAAGTAGGTTAAAATGGCACCATAATTTTCCCCACAATTTCTACTGCACGTGGAAATATCCCATATGTGGCTTTACTCGACTACTTAGCCTTACGGAGAGACTAGGGAGGAACGGAGAGCTATTTTCCTCCTGAAGTGCAGATTTTCCTAGAACAGTTTGCGAACTCCACACACAGAGCCGCTAATTGCTAGACTAGCAGAATCTTCCCTGAAGTGACCACATTTTGAAAATTATACCCTTTTTGGGAATTTATCTACAGTTGTAGTAACAATTTTGGCTCCATGGGTATTTTCCAGAAACAAGCAGCAATGAATGTTGCGGAATGAAAATTGCAAACTGCTATTGTAGTGAGCTGTACATTATAGTGACCAGTATGTTGCAGTCGCCAGTACGTTATGCTCAGCCTGTGTTTCTGGAGGCATGTACTCATAAGTTGAGTGGGCTCTCCTTACTTCAGAAATGCCAAGCATGTGGACGATATATGTGGTTTAGGTACACATTTGAGCTCAGAAGGGACGGGGGCATTTGGATTTAGGAGTGGAGAATTTGCTGAATTTCTTTTGGAGGGTGAGGAACTATTTTGCTTTTTCAGAGCCTTTTTACTTCTAGTAACGTGGAAACCCCCTATATTTCCATTAACATATGACAGACGTGAGTGGGAACTTGCTTTTTCTGTAGATTGAGCTGAAGCTTTTATTAGGAACATTTTACGTAACATTTGGGATCACATTTATCTGGTGCTTTACTCTGAGCACTTACTTTGGGGTTTCCGTCGAAATCTTTGAGAGACGTGATTCAGAGGAAACCCCTGAGGGATCCATTCATTATAATGATGCAGCAGAGTGGTTCTGGTCTCCATGTGGCCTCTTTTCAGTGATGTCCTTCTATTCAGAAGTTCACAAAACTGTGGCCGATGGCTCTTTTACGCAATCCTAAAAAGACGAACACCTTCAGATCACAGGTCAGATAGTGTCCTATCTTCCTTCAAGGGTTCTGTCTGAATCTCATATTACAGAGATTTACATGGAAACACCAGTGGAAGTGCTCAGCACAGAGAGAAAGATGAGTGTGCGCCGAGTCTCACTGCGATCTTTAGGAGGCAGAATGAAAAAAATCAACAGCAGGTGAAGAATTGGTTTTATTTATTTGTTATCCCATTCCTTCTGTGGTATAGTGATTAGGCGACATTATTATTATTATTTATATCGCTTCCTATTCTAATTTTTTGGAGGCATAATGAACAAAAACCAGCAATTCAGGATTTTTTTAGGTGGGTTTATGTGATTCTGCGTGTGGTGAAATTCATAAAACAGTTTTATTCTTCGGGTCAGTACAATTAAAGTGATACCGCAATTAATTTCTTTTATGTTTTGTCACTTTTACACAAAAAAACTATTTTATAGAAAAAATAATTATTTTTGCATTGCTTTATTCTGAGAGCTAAAACTTTTTATTTTGTAGCTGTTGGAGCTTTGTGACAGCTTGTTTTTTGCGGGACAAGATGGTGTTTTTAGTGGTATCATGTTTATTTATTTCCGTCTTTTCGATTGCGTTTTATTCCATTTTTTGTTCGGCAGTATGATGATAATGCATGGTTTTTTGACTTGTTTTTCATTTATTCTTTTTAGTGTGTTCACTAAAAGGGTTAACTAGTGGGACAGTTTTATAGGTTGGGACGTCCTAGATGCGGCAATACCAAATAAAAAATTTGCTGACATCTTGTGACAGACATTGGATCATTGCTTCCCTATTGGATTGTTTTCCCATTCCCATTTCATACAGAGCAATAGCTTAATTTAGGGGTACCATTTGACAATTATGTATTTCATGAATTTCCAACACCGGAGAAAATGTCCTTGTTGTTCGCATCTTACCACTATGTCCTGACCTATTCTCCGGCCTCTCTTTTCATCCATGTATCAAATCATTTTGCACTGATAGGAATACATAGACAATATGAAATTCTAATTGTATTTTTTTGCATTAATAAAAAACCTTTATGTTTTAGTATATGGTTAACAAAAGTAAATGTCACTATAGCAGGTCCCAAAAAAAGAGGTGACACCAATTCTTTTTTAAACACTTGTTTAAATTATCAAATTGGTGACACATGCACGCCATACTTAAATTATGGGAATGGATGTTGTCACATTAGCGTTTTTGGCCATCATGTGGAACCTACATAGCTATTTTGATTGATTCTGTTTTTTTCTGGGTAGCCTAAGAGTTTTTGAAAATTTTTGGGAACTAGTTAACTGTTTTACATTTGTCCAAAATGTGTGTTAAACCAGAGCTTTAGCACTAGCCAAATACACAGTAACATGAAAAAAATAATGAGTGCGAGTCACTGTCAAGCGTATCTGTGAGGAACAAGTGGAGAGCACCATGGAATATAGGTCAAATTACTCATCTTAGCTACAGAAGGATAATGTGATGTCTGATGGTATCACAATGGGGTCAGTGATCTATTCAATCTACGTCCATTCAATTAGACTTAAAGTGGATTGACCGGTCTAAGATGAAAAGTCTGCAGTCGCTCTCTCTCATGACTTCAGACTTTTGAATTCCCCCAGCGCATGCACTGTGCACTGTAAGGATTTACAAAAAAGGTTGCACTCTATCGTGCAAAAGCATGTCTAATATGAAATATATGAAATATGAATCGCAAAATGGCATTTGAACATTAGGAAAATATTTAAGAGACGCTTTGCACAGAATTTGATATAATCAAACAGTGTGAGCCCATCAACCAATCGTCAAGGTGGTCTCATAACTGATGGGTCCCTGACCCCCCTGTCCAAATGTGAACACTTACCAAAGGCCAATGTCTGTATGCCTGGGTGAATATGGACACCTCTGTTCAGCAAAGCCTACATATGAGTTGGCCGGGACCAAGTGTGATGAGATGCAATTAAAAACCACATGGTGATGGGAGGAGTGCGCAGTCAGTAAGCTAACATAGAAATGACAAAAAAAGACTCGCACATCCAAGCCAGTGTGAATAGGTGCATACCAGGAGCAGTTACCTCCATACATGAATCTACAAAAAAGGTTGCACTCTATCGTGCAAAAGCATGTCTAATATGAAATATATGAAATATGAATCGCAAAATGGCATTTGAACATTAGGAAAATATTTAAGAGACGCTTTGCACAGAATTTGATATAATCAAATAGTGTGAGCCCATCAACCAATCGTCAAGGTGGTCTCATAACTGATGGGTCCCTGACCCCCCTGTCCAAATGTGAACACTTACCAAAGGCCAATGTCTGTATGCCTGGGTGAATATGGACACCTCTGTTCAGCAAAGCCTACATATGAGTTGGCCGGGACCAAGTGTGATGAGATGCAATTAAAAACCACATGGTGATGGGAGGAGTGCGCAGTCAGTAAGCTAACATAGAAATGACAAAAAAAGACTCGCACATCCAAGCCAGTGTGAATAGGTGCATACCAGGAGCAGCAACCTCCATACATGAATCTACAAAAAAGGTTGCACTCTATCGTGCAAAAGTATGTCTAATATGAAATATATGAAATATGAATCGCAAAATGGCATTTGAACATGTGGTTTTTAATTGCATCTCATCACACTTGGTCCCGGCAAACTCATATGTAGGCTTTGCTGAACAGAGGTGTCCATATTCACCCAGGCATACAGACATTGGCCTTTGGTAAGTGTTCACATTTGGACAGGGGGGTCAGGGACCCATCAGTTATGAGACCACCTTGACGATTGGTTGATGGGCTCACACTATTTGATTATATCAAATTCTGTGCAAAGCGTCTCTTAAATATTTTCCTAATGTTCAAATGCCATTTTGCGATTCATATTTCATATATTTCATATTGAACATGCTTTTGCACGATAGAGTGCAACCTTTTTTGTAGATTCATGTATGGAGGTAGCTGTTCCTGGTATGCACCTATTCACACTGGCTTGGATGTGCGAGTCTTTTTTTGTCATTTCTATGTTAGCTTACTGACTGCGCACTCCTCCCATCACCATGTGGTTTTTAATTGCATCTCATCACACTTGGTCCCGGCCAACTCATATGTAGGCTTTGCTGAACAGAGGTGTCCATATTCACCCAGGCATACAGACATTGGCCTTTGGTAAGTGTTCACATTTGGACAAGGGGGTCAGGGACCCATCAGTTATGAGACCACCTTGACGATTGGTTGATGGGCTCACACTATTTGATTATATCAAATTCTGTGCAAAGCGTCTCTTAAATATTTTCCTAATGTTCAAATGCCATTTTGCGATTCATATTTCATATATTTCATATTAGACATGCTTTTGCACGATAGAGTGCAACCTTTTTTGTAGATTCATGTATGGAGGTAGCTGCTCCTGGTATGCACCTATTCACACTGGCTTGGATGTGCGAGTCTTTTTTTGTCATTTCTATGTAAGCTTACTGACTGAGCACTCCTCCCATCACCATGTGGTTTTTAATTGCATCTCATCACACTTGGTCCCGGCCAACTCATATGTAGGCTTTGCTGAACAGAGGTGTCCATATTCACCCAGGCATACAGACATTGGCCTTTGGTAAGTGTTCACATTTGGACAGGGGGGTCAGGGACCCATCAGTTATGAGACCACCTTGACGATTGGTTGATGGGCTCACACTATTTGATTATATCAAATTCTGTGCAAAGCGTCTCTTAAATATTTTCCTAATGTTAAAATGCCATTTTGCGATTCATATTTCATATATTTCATATTAGACATGCTTTTGCACGATAGAGTGCAACCTTTTTTGTAGATTCATGTATGGAGGTAGCTGCTCCTGGTATGCACCTATTCACACTGGCTTGGATGTGCGAGTCTTTTTTTGTCATTTCTATGTTAGCTTACTGACTGCGCACTCCTCCCATCACCATGTGGTTTTTAATTGCATCTCATCACACTTGGTCCCGGCCAACTCATATGTAGGCTTTGCTGAACAGAGGTGTCCATATTCACCCAGGCATACAGACATTGGCCTTTGGTAAGTGTTCACATTTGGACAAGGGGGTCAGGGACCCATCAGTTATGAGACCACCTTGACGATTGGTTGATGGGCTCACACTATTTGATTATATCAAATTCTGTGCAAAGCGTCTCTTAAATATTTTCCTAATGTTCAAATGCCATTTTGCGATTCATATTTCATATATTTCATATTAGACATGCTTTTGCACGATAGAGTGCAACCTTTTTTGTAGATTCATGTATGGAGGTAGCTGCTCCTGGTATGCACCTATTCACACTGGCTTGGATGTGCGAGTCTTTTTTTGTCATTTCTATGTAAGCTTACTGACTGAGCACTCCTCCCATCACCATGTGGTTTTTAATTGCATCTCATCACACTTGGTCCCGGCCAACTCATATGTAGGCTTTGCTGAACAGAGGTGTCCATATTCACCCAGGCATACAGACATTGGCCTTTGGTAAGTGTTCACATTTGGACAGGGGGGTCAGGGACCCATCAGTTATGAGACCACCTTGACGATTGGTTGATGGGCTCACACTATTTGATTATATCAAATTCTGTGCAAAGCGTCTCTTAAATATTTTCCTAATGTTCAAATGCCATTTTGCGATTCATATTTCATATATTTCATATTAGACATGCTTTTGCACTATAGAGTGCAACCTTTTTTGTAGATTCATGTATGGAGGTAGCTGCTCCTGGTATGCACCTATTCACACTGGCTTGGATGTGCGAGTCTTTTTTTGTCATTTCTATGTTAGCTTACTGACTGCGCACTCCTCCCATCACCATGTGGTTTTTAATTGCATCTCATCACACTTGGTCCCGGCCAACTCATATGTAGGCTTTGCTGAACAGAGGTGTCCATATTCACCCAGGCATACAGACATTGGCCTTTGGTAAAGGCCCCTTCACATTAAGCGACGCTGCAGCGATACCGACAACGATCCGGATCGCTGCAGCGTCGCTGTTTGGTCGCTGGAGAGCTGTCACACAGACCGCTCTCCAGCGACCAACGATGCCGGTAACCAGGGTAAACATCGGGTAACTAAGCGCAGGGCCGCGCTTAGTAAACCGATGTTTACCCTGGTTACCATCCTAAAAGTAAAAAAAAACAAACACTAGATACTTACCTACCGCTGTCTGTCCTCCAGCGCTGCGCTCTGCTTCTCTGCACTCCTCCTGTACTGGCTGTGAGCCGGAAAGCAGAGCGGTGACGTCACCGCTCTGCTTTCCGGCTCACAGCCAGTACAGGAGGAGTGCAGAGCACAGCGCTGGAGGACAGACGGCTGTATGTAAGTATCTAGTGTTTGGTTTTTTTTACTTTTAGCATGGTAACCAGGGTAAACATCGGGTTACTAAGGGTGGCCCTGCGCTTAGTTACCCGATGTTTACCCTGGTTACCAGTGAAGACATCGCTGGATCGGTGTCACACACGCCGATCCAGCGATGTCAGCAGGAGTCCAGCGACGAAATAAAGTTCTGGACTTTCTTCAGCGACCAACGATCTCCCAGCAGGGGCCTGATCGTTGGTCGCTGTCACACATAACGATTTCATTAACGATATCGTTGCTACGTCACAAATAGCAACGATATCGTTAACAATATCGTTATGTGTGAAGGTACCTTAAGTGTTCACATTTGGACAGGGGGGTCAGGGACCCATCAGTTATGAGACCACCTTGACGATTGGTTGATGGGCTCACACTATTTGATTATATCAAATTCTGTGCAAAGCGTCTCTTAAATATTTTCCTAATGTTCAAATGCCATTTTGCGATTCATATTTCATATATTTCATATTAGACATGCTTTTGCACGATAGAGTGCAACCTTTTTTGTAGATTCATGTATGGAGGTAGCTGCTCCTGGTATGCACCTATTCACACTGGCTTGGATGTGCGAGTCTTTTTTTGTCATTTCTATGCTAGCTTACTGACTGCGCACTCCTCCCATCACCATGTGGTTTTTAATTGCATCTCATCACACTTGGTCCCGGCCAACTCATATGTAGGCTTTGCTGAACAGAGGTGTCCATATTCACCCAGGCATACAGACATTGGCCTTTGGTAAGTGTTCACATTTGGACAAGGGGGTCAGGGACCCATCAGTTATGAGACCATCTTGACGATTGGTTGATGGGCTCACACTATTTGATTATATCAAATTCTGTGCAAAGCGTCTCTTAAATATTTTCCTAATGTTAAAATGCCATTTTGCGATTCATATTTCATATATTTCATATTAGACATGCTTTTGCACGATAGAGTGCAACCTTTTTTGTAGATTCATGTATGGAGGTAGCTGCTCCTGGTATGCACCTATTCACACTGGCTTGGATGTGCGAGTCTTTTTTTTTGTCATTTCTATGTTAGCTTACTGACTGCGCACTCCTCCCATCACCATGTGGTTTTTAATTGCATCTCATCACACTTGGTCCCGGCCAACTCATATGTAGGCTTTGCTGAACAGAGGTGTCCATATTCACCCAGGCATACAGACATTGGCCTTTGGTAAGTGTTCACATTTGGACAAGGGGGTCAGGGACCCATCAGTTATGAGACCACCTTGACGATTGGTTGATGGGCTCACACTATTTGATTATATCAAATTCTGTGCAAAGCGTCTCTTAAATATTTTCCTAATGTTCAAATGCCATTTTGCGATTCATATTTCATATATTTCATATTAGACATGCTTTTGCACGATAGAGTGCAACCTTTTTTGTAGATTCATGTATGGAGGTAGCTGCTCCTGGTATGCACCTATTCACACTGGCTTGGATGTGCGAGTCTTTTTTTGTCATTTCTATGTTAGCTGACTGACTGCGCACTCCTCCCATCACCATGTGGTTTTTAATTGCATCTCATCACACTTGGTCCCGGCCAACTCATATGTAGGCTTTGCTGAACAGAGGTGTCCATATTCACCCAGGCATACAGACATTGGCCTTTGGTAAGTGTTCACATTTGGACAGGGGGGTCAGGTACCCATCAGTTATGAGACCACCTTGACGATTGGTTGATGGGCTCACACTATTTGATTATATCAAATTCTGTGCAAAGCGTCTCTTAAATATTTTCCTAATGTTCAAATGCCATTTTGCGATTCATATTTCATATATTTCATATTAGACATGCTTTTGCACTATAGAGTGCAACCTTTTTTGTAGATTCATGTATGGAGGTAGCTGCTCCTGGTATGCACCTATTCACACTGGCTTGGATGTGCGAGTCTTTTTTTGTCATTTCACTGTAAGGACTTGCCAGTTTTCTGAGCTGGGAACGACATGTATGGAGCGAGGATACGGTCATCTAGATGGCTTCTGCCCTGGAGTATGCATATCGCATACATCACCGCTGCTCCCAGCTCAGAAAACAGGATAGTCCTCGCAGTTTACAGACCTGGGAACTACTCAGGATAGTGAGGAACTGATGTCAACAAAAGAGTAGGGTAATGTGCAGCTGAAAGTTCAGGAAAGTTTTAAGGGAGATTCGGCAAAGCTGGCAAATTCTAATATCCAAAGGACTGCCAAACTTTATATCAAATATCACACATGATGTCTCTGGTCCAACTACAATCAAGCAGGTTAAAAAGTGACAATATCAGAAACATTGTTGATACTTTGCATTTATTTGCATCTGGGGTGAATTCCCCAGGTAGGATACTGCAAAGAATTTGGCCACAAAGCAGGGATTGGAAAGAAAATCAAAATTTGGTATTTAAAAAAAAATGGTTGGGCTTCTATGTATTCCAATTTTCTTTCTGACCAAGTTTCCTCCTTTTTATTGAAATTAATCTTTGGGGGCCACCAACTGTGCTAAAATTCACACAGAAGGATATTGCACTGGATAGAGCAGCTGAGTATGACAGGGAGGACAAAAACAGAAAAATTGTTACAGCTTAGCAAACACAAATCATTGCTATTCAATTAGTGCAATTGTCTTCAATAAAACTACATTTTTGTAAAAATAATGATTTATTGCAGTTGATTAAGGTTCCTTGGTAGAAACTTGTATTAAATTGGGAACATATTAGGCTCTGGTAGGTTTTTTTTTTCTTTACCTATACATTTCATGATAAAAAGAAAGGAATAAATCAGGTAGCATAGGAGACAAATGGATCCTGCAGAAAACAGTTGGATACATATTCAAGAGATGGCAATATTAATCAGTTGTTTTGATAATGTTTCAATTCTTCAAGAGTTTCATATTAAAAAGTATTTAGTTTACATTAGTAATGGCTTATTCTTCTGTTGATTGAGTACTTATTGCTGGTTCTTCACTGCAATAACACAATTCTACAATGCCAGTTCTTCTCTAAGCAGTGTCATTTGTTAATATTAAGTCAAATGGACGGAGAGGGTGATCACTTGAAGAAGCAATCCATGTTTCACTCTTTTCCATGGTCGGGAAACCATGTTGGCCATGAAAAGCATCTTCCAAAGATCATAGGACATACAGACATGGTGTCAATGCCACAAGAATGGATAGCATTAGCTACCATTAAGCTCATGACTCTGCATATATCAAGAATGCATAGGCATTTAGGTTTATTGTAGATCACAGGTCTAGGTGAATTCTAAGTTGACCTCTGTGCAGGAAATTTCAGTAATTCTCATGGACCTACAGAAAAATAAAAGTGTGCCTGGTCACAAAAGACAAGGGTGGACAATTTTTGGACACTTTTTACCATCTTATTAAGCATGGAACCTCTATCTGTGCTGTTGGTTATTAAATAGTCTGTTGATTGCAACGTATTATTATCTATCTGTCCATAGTCAGATAGGTCGAGGTCCCTGTTTGCATTAAAAAGCTAAACATAAAGTGTTGCAAATATCTATCTTGGTAATTAGCGGCTTTGCATTATTGAGATTCACCATGAATCAATTTGCTGCTATTCAAATTTTTTGAAATATTGATCAAGCCCTGATAATTTCAAGAAAAAATGTGAGCTTCTCCTCCATAGATGACCATTGTACATAGACTGTTGAACGTGCTCCTTGTTTTTAAAGAACTGGCTTCACTATGCTTTTAAAAAATAAGAGCTAATGCATGAATGGATCTGTTTGAATGCTTTCTGAAATTGTATAGTTTTCTTACTTAATACTGTTTATAAACAAACTTCAAGAATGTGTAAACTATAACTAAACAGCTCTGTCCGATATGTTATAAAAATGTAATCTAAGATTGCACAAAATGCTTGAAGCAGATATAGAGATTGACAGTTTAATTAAAGTTATATCTGCAGTATTACTCTATTTTTAACCTTGAAATATCACGTTTTGTCAAGCTAAAATATATTGATTAACTATTACACTGTACATTAGATTAATTAACAAAATGAAACAAAATGTATTGTATTGCTGCACATTCTACATACTGTTGCTATGTTTTATTGTATGTTTTGTGGAATGATACAGGGTTAAGTCTTTACTTACCTAAAATGTTTTCCACCTTCTTTTCACATCCTAGTTTTTTACGATAAATGGCACCATGGAAAATCACAGCTAAAATACCAAAACATCCTATTGTGACAAGCTTAGCTGCATTGTTAAATTCTAAAGGAACCACTTAAAATTCTTGCGTCTAGATACTGCGGTAATGCAAATGTTAAAGTATCCTCTTGTGATTATTTTTTTGCTTTTCTTATGTGTTTATCCTTGGTGAGCAGTTACTTATAATGCACTGACTTCTTTCATCTTGCCTGCACAATGAAAAACATCAATCTTTTTCCTGTATACAAGAGCACCCAGGGAGTGTGATCAAGCTTCCGAGTAGGTGAGTTCACCAAACTTGACATATTATGTTGTCAATATTAAGAGGAATCAAGCAAACATAGTCAGGTACCATCAATAGCAATGTATTTAACAGTAATATTTAAACACAGACACATTTTTGTTAAAATATTCTAATTATAAATAGAGAAGTATGAGCAATTAATCACTTGGATACTCGTTACTGGAACCGAGCAATTCCTAATGCTCTAGTGCTCATTTCTATTAACGAATGTAATGGGAGTCAATGAAAAATCAGACCATTTTCTCGGCAGACCCAGGTCTGGAAGGCAGTGAAAATGTTGAAATGGATAGAAAAAGTGCTGAATGGAAAGCGAACAAGATGAGAAAGACCCCTGGAAACTTCTCTGACTCCCTGATCACTGCTGAGAACAATGATATGTGGTAGATCAGCTCACTCAGCTGGACAAGGAGGTAGAAAGTAGTGTTGAGTCACCCCCTAGTGTTCGAGTTCTGTTCGGTTCGTCGAACTGGGGCATGTTTGACGAATGTTCGTCGAACGTTCGACAAACACCGTTGAACCCCATTGAAACCAATGACAGGCAAACACAAACACATACAAACACATAGAAAACACATATAAAACAGCTTAAAAGGTGTCCAAAAGCTGACAAATTGCTCAGAAGACACAACAATCACATGGAAACGTCACAACTTCATATAGTCATGTGAAAAGAAAAGAGGTGGAGGAGTAGGAGGAGGAGACACAGATATAGGCATGTCATGCCCTTCTAAAATCAAGAAAGGCTGGAGTAAAAATCTAAAATCACCTTACCAACACCCAGACGTCATGACAAAAAAATTAATAAATAAATATCTTTAGGTCGAATGGCGGCGGGTCCATTCAGAACACTTTCCTTAGAAGACGTAGTGGTACCCCTGTTGGGAGTTGTGCCTGAAAAGGAACCCAATACATTCAGACTAATTCACCATTTGTCATATCCAAGGGGCAGGTCAGTAAACGACAACATCGATGCGGAACCAAGTACAGTACAATGTACTGTACCTCCTTTGATTAGGCAATTAGACGGTGTTAGGACTGGCGGAACGCACCAACAGAGATGATATAGATGCGTTCGCAGTCCGGGGTCCACCGTGCAGGTGAAACCTGCTGCTAGGAAATGACAGACAATATGGCGGTATTCAAAAGTATACACGCGTGGGTTAAACCTCACCCAGCGTGAAGAAAGCGATCCTGTTGCGTCACAGGACCGCGGTACCGCACATAGAGCGTGAGCAAGTGGTCAGCAAACTAAACCCCAACAGGGATTGTAGTCCGATTAGACCCTTGCTGGCACTACACCGCTACTGGGTGTGAAAGGAATTATATAATTAAGGCACCGAAGTGCGAACTGTGCCGTGCTGGCAGGCACCACTAAGCACCCAGACGTGGGTCAGGAAGCGCACACTGGCGCGTGGCACCGCACTGGCGGTCACAGCAGTAGACGCTGACACGTGTGTGACACGTTGAGTGATAAGTCGGGCGCTAGATAGCAGCCATACTCCATACGCGAATAATCATACAATAGGGTAGGGGTATTTAAAGAACGACTTGCACTCACAACAAACACACATATTAAATTGTACACTAGCGCATGGCCGTGCGGTCATGCGCAGTTTATATAGTTGCAGGACAGGAAGCGGCCACAGAAACTTTGCCCTTCCAACACCTGCCAAGAGGACCAATAGAATGCGCTGCAGAGTCTGAGCACATGACCCTCGATCTCCAACGGGAGATCTTGCCCTGGGCATGCTCAGTGTGCGCAGATAAGGACTTAGTCCCAGAGAAGTCCACTCGCTGCTGACCAGTATAGGCTTTACAGGCAGAAGCTGGAGAAGCAGCAGTAACTCTTCTCACAGAGTCAGAGTGAGCGAGACGCTGGGATCGACATCCCTGCTGAGCAGGCTCCACTGCGGCTGGAGGAGAATGGGAGACCGCAGCGGAGACGGATCGAGATTCCCCCTGTGCATCAGAGGAAACTCGACTCCTAACAGACGGGTCAAGAAGTTGGTAAGGGGCACCCCAATGGCCAAAACAGATATTGAGGGGGCGTTCTGGTTACTACCTGTGCCTCCGAATAGGGTCCTCCCATTGGGCTACTTCTGTGAAGGAGCATACTACATAGATCGCTGTTTGCCCATGGGGTGCTTCCTCGAATGGGTCATTATGGATGTTTCTAAGGCGGCACATATTATCCATTACCTCGACGACTTCTTATGTCTGGGCCCAAAAGTTTTGCCACAGTGTGAATACATGCGGTAGTCCACCTGTGAGAAGGAGAGAGCTATAGGGAGAATGGACACCCCAGAGCCGAGGGGCTAGATTGAGAAAGGAAGAAGGCGTTGTAGCTTGCTTCATGGGCGGGGTACTCTTTCCTAGTGGCATAAATTGCTACTAGGCCCAAAAGGATTTCCTGGGCTAGATGCCATTAAAAAAATAGTACTTAGGTAAACAGGTGGTGTAACTTACTTCATGGGTGGGGTACTCTGCTGAGTAGCACAAAATGATACTAGCACAAAAGGATTTCCTGAGCTATATGCAATTAAAAAATAGTACTTAGGTAAACAGGCAATTCTACTCTGCTGACTAGTAGACACTGAAGCTTTGGAGCAGACCTCTGAATCCTAGGCAATATTATGAGTAAACAACTCTGCAGACGACCCCACCCACCTGGAATTGATGATGGCAATGTCATGTAAAACACAGCAAGGGGACTCAATAAAGAGTCTCCATATTTCCCCAAAATTCGGTGACAGACACCACTTAAGTGGCAGCAATTTCGCCAGAGTTTTTTTAAAACGGTTGGTGAGGTGATTTTCAAAAATCACCAAGCTTTTAGTTTCCCCAGGATGACACAGGGGTTGAAAAGTCCTTGAGGATCCAGGATTTCTTCATCTTGATGAACGTTAGTCTGTCTACATTGTCAATGGACAGCTGCGTGCCCTTATCTGTCAGCACACCACCAGCAGCGCTGAACACACTTTCAGAGAGAACGCTGGCTGCGGGGATGGCAAGATCTCCAAGGCGTGAGTGGCGAGTTCAGGCCATTTTTTATGTTTGGAAGTCCAAAATGAGCAAGGGTCCAGTTCCACAGTCATGGCATCGATGTCAACTTGGAGATACTCTTGTACCATCCTCTCTAGGCATTGGCTGTGCGTCAGACTTCTTGTCTCCTGTGGCCTTGCAAAGGATGGTCTAAAAATATCTTGAAATTATTGGAAAAAATTGCTGTTACCACCAGATACGATGTTACTGTTACGGTTTGAGTAATGACTCGATAGTCCCATGGTTGACAAGTTAGAACTCAGAGATTCACTACGTGCACCACTGACGTTTTGTAGAAAAGCAGATGTTAGATTCTGTAACAGTCTCTGTTGATACTCCTGCATGCGTTTACTTTGGTACTGGGGATCTAAGAGTGTGGAAACCCTGTAGTTGGCATTACTTTAGATTCTGTCAATCCGTGGGTCATGTTGCAGGTATTGAAGCAAGAAGGCACTCATTTGTCTTGCACATCCAGGAAGACCAAGTCCTTGTTGTCTTGGTGATAGTGAGATGATAATCATGCTTCCTTCCTCTGCCCTCTCCCCCTAACCATGCACAACAGAAATTTGATCAAGGTCTTCCTCATCTGATGAGTCTTCCATGCCCAGTGCCAGTTCGTCCTCCACTTCTTCCTCACATCCTGCACCTTCCTCAACAGTTTGGCTGCTACCATGCGCCCTCGGTAATCCCTCTCCCCCAGCCTCCAATGCCAGCTGCCCTGGTACTGCCAACCGTCTGGACCTTGGAGATATTATCCCTTCCGCATATGACTCCTCCTGTTTCTCCTTTTGTTTCACCACCTGACTCCGAATACTGTTTAAGGTGTGCTCAAGCATGTAAATCACCGGAATAGTCATGCTAATAAAGGCATTGTCAGCATTAAACATCTTTGTCGCTATTTCAAAACTGTGCAGAAGGGTGCATAGGTCCCTGATCTGAGCCCACTCCTGCAGCGTGATTTGCCCCACCTCTGTGTCTCGTTGGCCCAGGCTATACATCATAACTAGTGTTGAGCGATACCGTCCGATACTTGAAAGTATCGGTATCGGATAGTATCGGCCGATACCCGAAAAGTATCGGATATCGCCGATACCGATATCCGATACCAATACAAGTCAATGGGACACCAAGTATCGGAAGGTATCCTGATGGATCCCAGGGTCTGAAGGAGAGGAAACTCTCCTTCAGGCCCTGGGATCCATAGTGAGGTGTAAAATAAAGAATTAAAATAAAAAATATTGTTATATTCACCTCTCCGGCGGCCCCTGGAACATCACCGCGAGGAACCGGCGTCCGGCAGGCTTCTTTGTTCAAAATGAGCGCCTTTAGGACCTGCGGAATGACGTCGCGGCTTCTGATTGGTCGCGTGCCGCCCATGTGACTGCCACGCGACCAATCAGAAGCCGCGACATCATTCCACAGGTCCTAAAGGCGCTCATTCTAGGAATTTATCTGAGGAATGACGTCGCGACTTCTGATTGGTCGCATGGCGGTCACATGGGCGGCACGCGACCAATCAGAAGCCGCGACGTCATTCCGCAGGTCCTAAAGGCGCTCATTTTGAACAAAGAAGCCTGCCGGACGCCGGTGACTCGCGGTGATGTTCCAGGGGCCGCCGGAGAGGTGAATATAACAATATTTTTTATTTTAATTCTTCATTTTACACCTCCGATACCGATACCCGATACCACAAAAATATCGGATCTCGGTATCGGAATTCCGATACCGCAAGTATCGGCCGATACCCGATACTTGCGGTATCGGAATGCTCAACACTAATCTTAACGTATTGCACCAGGGCTCATCTGTGCTGCCACAGTCGCTGCAACATGTGCATTGTTGAATTCCACCATGTGGGCACATCGCATTTCAGCCGGTGAACTGGCAGGCCCAACGACTTCTGTAGAGATGCAAGTCATTGAGCTGCGGGATATGAATGGCGAAAGTGAGCAAACAGCAACCGTGCCCTCTGCAGAAGCCCATCTACTCTGGGATAGTGGGATAAAAATTGCTGGACAACCAGGGTCAAAATGTGAGCCATACAAGGCACGTGTATGACATTGCCCGGTGACATTGCACCCTGGTTTGCAGCTGGTGGCATTACCAGACAGTCTTTGGGTGCAGGTGAAGGTCCGAGATGAGGTTGAGGAGGCAGAAGCAGTGGAGGAACTTCAAGATACAGAGGATTGACGAGCAACTCTTTGGGACAGCAAGACTTGGATAGCAGCCCCTTCTCCTGATGTCACCATAGTTACCCAGTGCCCAGTCACCGACATGTAACGCCCCTGTTCATGTCTACTCGTCCAAGTGTCTGTGGCGAAATGCACCATGTCACACACAGAGTTTCTCAAGGAAGCGGATGATGGTGTGTGTGACATGCTGGTGTAGCGCAGGCACAGCTTTCCTTGAGAAGTAGTGGCGACTGGGCATCTGGTACTGGGGCACTGTGACGGAGATAAGGTCTCAAAAATCCTCTGTGTCCACCAGGCGGAAATGCAGCATTTCTTTAGCCAACAGCTTGCAGATGGTGAAATTCAACTACTTAGCTTTGTCATGGCTAGGAGGAAATGGTCTTTTACTTGTCCACATCTGATTGACTGAGGGCTGGCTGCCGTGCTTAGACGGATTTGAGTAGGGTGTCCTTGGCAAACTACTGGTCTGTGAGGAAGGTGCAGGCGGAGATGTTATGTTGCCTTGATCAAAATGTGGTGTCCATGTCGGAGAGCGCTCAACACCAGCAGGTGTTTCCACTTGCAAATGTCCTGACAACCTGCCAATCATACTGGCTGTTGAGAGTAAAGAGGTGGAAGGTCTGCGTCCCAAACCATGTGCGACAGTTGTCCCCACAGTCACAGAGGATGAAGAGGACACGGATGTACTTGATGGGGCAGACGGTGGTTGACCCGGCCCACTAGGCCACATTGTAGCACAGTGAGCTTCCCACTGCAACTTTTTCCTCATATCCATGTGACGGTTCATGCATGAAGTACTCAAGCTAGTCATTTTTTGGCCTCTACTGAGATTTTGGTGACAAATCTTACAGACGACATGAGTTGGGTAATCATTTGTCAAAAATACCCTGGCTATGCAAGGCTTAAAGCCCGTGCAACCTGAAGAGCCACCATGACTTCTGCTCAGAGGCACAGTTGGGGTTGAGAATGCAGTTGTTGACGTGCTTCCAGTACTCCATCTCTGTCCAGGAATGCGTAACCTAACCTCATCATCAGACTCATCACTAGCATCCTCCTCTACCTCCTCTGCTGACCTCAGGGACTGGTGGACAGTGGGTTGACAGTAAGTGTGGTCTCCAACCTCATCATCATCATCCTGTGTGTTCTCACACCCATCGTCCTCAGAGCCAACCTCTTCCTGCCCTGATCGAAAAGTCAAGTTTTCGTTCCAATCAGGTATCTCAGTCTCATCATCATCTTCCTCATTGTCTCCACCAACAGAAATTACAGTTTGGGAACGAGGGTCTACATTATGCTCAAAACCTTCATCTGGGCCTAGATCTGACTCACAAAGCTTCTGGGTATCAGTGCAGATCATTTCCTCATCTGGATTCACTGAAGCTTTGGAGCAGACCTATGATTCCCAGGCTATAGTATGAGTAAACAGCTCTGCAGACTCAACCATCTGTGTTACCCCATACACAGACAGGCGGCTGGAGACTTGGGAGCTGTGAGGAAGCAATTGCGATTGGGGTGACAACTCTGAGGACTGGAGTAGTTGTGATGTTGAAGTTGACATGGAGGAGAGCCCACTTGAACGAGCACTTGATATCCATTCAAGCACCTGCTGTTTTTGTGCCTCATCTGGAATATTTGGCGATGCTTGTAGCGATGGCCATAAGAAAGGGATCATATCAGATTGTCCATGAAAAGAAGTAGACATCTTACTTTGGCTGGAAGATGGTCTTTCTTCTGCAGATGTTACTCCGCTGACGTGCAGACACTGCTACTAAGCCCAAAAAGATTTACTGGGTTAGATGTAGCAAAAATTTAGATACACAGGTGGTGTAATTAGCTTCACAGGCGGGCTACTATGCTGACGTGCAGACACTGCTCCTAGGCCCAAAACTATTTACTTGGTTAGATGCAGTAAAAATTTAGATACACAGGCGTTCAGACACTGCTCCTAGGCCCAAAACAATTTACTGGGTTAGATGCAGTAAAAAATTAGATACACAGGCGGTGTAGTTAGCTTCACAGGCGGGCTACTACGCTGACGTGCAGACACTGCTCCTAGGCCCAAAACTATTTACTGGGTTAGATGCAGTAAAAATTTAGATACACAGGTGTGCAGACACTGCTCCTAGGCCCAAAACAATTTACTGGGTTAGATGCAGTAAAAATTTAGATGCACAGGTGGTGTAGTTAGCTTCACTGGTAGGCTACTACGCTGACGTGAAGACACTGCTCCTATGCCCAAAACTATTTACTGGGTTAGATGCAGTAAAAATTTAGATACACAGGCGGTGTAGTTAGCTTCACAGGCGGGCTCCTCCGTTAATGTGCAGACACTGCTACTAAGCCCAAGTAGATTTAGTGGGTTGGATGCAGTAAAAATTTAGATACACAGGTGTGCAGGCTCTGCTCCTAGGCCCAAAACTATTTACTGGGTTAGATGCAGTAAAAATTTAGATACACAGGCGGTGTAGCTAGCTTCACAGGCAGGCTACTCCGCTGATGTGCAGACACTGCTACCAAGCCCAAAAAGATTTACTGGGTTAGATGCAGTAAAAATTTAGATACACACTCGGTGATGCTAGCTTCACAGGCGGGCTACTCAGATGACTATCAGACAATGCTGCTAGCCCAAAAGGATTGGTTGAGCTAGATTACACCAAATGCTGTGACAAACACTTGCACAGCACTGGCACAGACCTGCCTGGCAAAAAGTGCTAGGAACTGCTGTACCTACTCCTCCCAACTTCCTAAACCTATCTCCCTGAAAATTCGCTCCCAAAAAAAGACTTTTAGTCTGTATAGCGCCCACAACAACAGCGGTGCCATCTAACACTAAGCTGCAGCAGTGAGGAAATGGTGGCGACGGGGCAAATGGCTGGTTCTTATAGGGCAAGGACATGTGAATACACAGCCAATGACACATGCCATTGCTTGTGTGTATCACATGCACATTGCTGTGTGTGTGCACTGCTGATAGGCTGAGAGACTGCAACACCCCACTGTAAATGCGGGAAAGAAAAAAAAATGGAGATCGGCATTATTTCAGCACAGATCTATCCCCCGACCCACCCCCCTGCCCACTATACACTGAAACAGTCTATTAACAATGATAAACAGTTTTAATGTGCAAATCAAGTTAGGCTTTTGGTGAACAAACAGTTATCGAACAGAAACTCGAACAGCCGAACTTTAAGAAGCAAATTGTTAGACTTCGACGAACGACTCGAACACCGCCCAAAACAGCTCGAATTTGAAATTGGCGAACAGTTTGACTCGAACACCGCTCATCTCTAGTAGAAACAGGAACACTGTCTTTTTAAGAACATCCTTGATTTATTAGGAGCAGCATAAACCAAGCTGGAAAAAATAAACTCAACCCTCTGGCTAAAACCAGCAAAACAAAAGGCAACAAAACACAGCTCTTTTAACTTGTTGACAGGAGCCCGCTCTTGGCTAGCAAGGTCCACAGTTTTGGTTTTAGCATAAAATACAAAATAATTCTCTGGAGTATTCCTCTCCAGACACTGAACACCTACTAACAGAAAAAAAAGAAAGACTTACAAGCACATCCACACAAGTGTGAATAGGTGCCAGTTAACATAGCATTTCTAAGAAAATCTAAAGCTACACTCTGAATTGTTTAACCCCTTTCTGCCATTGGACGTAATATTCTGTCCATGTGGGGTGGGCCTTAATTCCCAAGGACGGAATATTACGTCCAGCGCGATCGGCCGCGCTCACGGGGGGAGCGCGGCCGATCGCGGCCGGGTGTCAGCTGCTTACTGCAGCTGACATCCGACACTATGTGCCAGGAGCGGTGACGGACCGCCCCCGGCACATTAACCCCCAGCACACTGCGATCAAAGATGATCGCGATGTGCCGGCGGTGCAGGGAAGCATCGCGCAGGGAGGGGGCTCCCTGCGGGCTTCCCTGAGACCCCCGCAGCAACGCGATGTGATCGCGTTGCTCCGGGGGTCTCTTACCTCCTCCCTGCAGCAAGTCCCAGATCCAAGATGGCCGCGGATCCGGGTCCTGCAGGGAGGGAGGTGGCTTACCAAGTGCCTGCTCAGAGCAGGCACTTGGTAACGCTGCAGCGCTCTGAGACAGATCAGTGATCTGCCAGAGTGCTGTGCAAACTGGCAGATCACCGATCTGTATTGTCCCCCCCTGGGACAAAGTAGAAAAGTAAAAAAAAAAATTTCCAAGTGTGTAAAAAAAAGAAAAAATCCTAAATAATGAAAAAAATATATATATTATTCCCATAAATACATTTCTTTATCTAACTAAAAAAAAACAAAACAATCAAAGTACAAATATTTAGTATTGCCGCATCCATAACGACCCAACCTATAAAACTGTCACACTAGTTAACCCCTTCAGTAAACACCGTAAGAAAAAAAAGAAAAAACGGGGCAAAAAACAACGCTTTATTATCGTACCTCCGAACAAAAAGTGGAATAACACGCGATCAAAAAGACGGATATAAATAACCATGGTACTGCTGAAAGCGTCATCTTGTCCCGCAAAAAACGAGCCGCCATACAGTAACATCAGCAAAAAAGTAAAAAAGTTATAGTCCTCAGAATAAAGCGATGCAAAAATAATTATTTTTTCTATAAAATAGTTTTGATTGTATAAAAGCGCCAAAACATAAAAAAAATGATATAAATGAGGTGTCGCTGTAATCGTACTGACCCGAAGAATAAAACTGCTTTATCAATTTTACCAAACGCGGAACGGTATAAACGCCTCCCCAAAAAGAAATTCATGAATAGCTGGTTTTTGGTCATTCTGCCTCACATAAATCGGAATAAAAAGCGATCATAAAAATGTCACATGCCCGAAAATGTTACCAATAAAACCGTCGACTCGTCCCGCAAAAAACAAGACCTCACATGACTCTGTGGACTCAAATATGGAAAAATTATAGCTCTCAAAATGTGGTAACGCAAAAAATATTTTTTGCAATAAAAAGCGTCTTTCAGTGTGTGACGGCTGCCAATCATAAAAATCCGCTAAAAAACCCGCTATAAAAGTATATCAAACCCCCCTTCATCACCCCCTTAGTTAGGGAAAAATAAAAAAATTTAAAAAATGTATTTATTTCCATTTTCCCATTAGGGTTAGGGCTAGGGTTAGGGTTAGGGCTAGGGTTATGGCTAGGGTTAGGGTTAGGGTTAGGGCTAGGGTTAGGGTTAGGGCTAGGGTTAGGGCTAGGGTTAGGGTTAGGGTTGGGGCTAGGGTTGGGGCTAGGGTTAGGGCTAGGGTTAGGGCTAGGGTTGGGGCTAGGGTTAGGGTTAGGGTTGGGGCTAGGGTTGGGCTAGGGTTAGGGCTAGGGTTGGGGCTAGGGTTAGGGTTAAGGCTACAGTTAGGGTTGGGGCTAAAGTTAGGGTTAGGGTTTGGATTACATTTGCGGTTGGGATTAGGATTAGGGGTGTGTCTAGGTTAGAGGTGTGGTTAGGATTACCGTTGGGATTAGGGTTAGAGGTGTGTTTGGATTAGGGTTTCAGTTATAAGTGGGGGGTTTCCACTGTTTAGACACATCAGGGGCTCTCCAAACGCGACATGGCGACCGATCTCAATTCCATCCAATTCTGCATTGAAAAAGTAAAACAGTGCTCCTTCCCTTCCAAGCTCTCCCGTGTGCCCAAACAGGAGTTTACCCCAACATACGGGGTATCAGCGTACTCAGGACAAATTGGACAACAACTTATGGGGTCCAATTTCTCCTGTTACCCTTGGGAAAATACAAAACTGGGGGCTAAAGGATAATTTTTGTGGGAAAAAAAGAGATTTTTTATTTTCACAGCTCTGCGTTATAAACTGTAGCGAAACACTTGGGGGCTCAAAGTTCTCACAACACATCTAGATAAGTTCGTGGGGGGGTCTAGTTTCCAATATGGGGTCACTTGTGGGGGGTTTCTACTGTTTAGGTATATTAGGGGCTCTGCAAACGCAATGTGACGCCTGCAGACCATTCCATCTAAGTCTGCATTCCAAATGGCGCTCCTTCCCTTCCGAGCCCTCCAATGCGCCCAAACGCTGGTTCCCCCCCACATATGGGGTATCAACGCACTCAGGACAAATTGGACAACAACTTTTGGGGTCCAATTTCTCCTTTTACCCTCGAGAAAATACAAAACTGGGGGCAAAAAAATAATTTTGAGGGGAATTTTTTTTTTTATTTTCACAGCTCTGCGTTATAAACTGTAGTGAAATACTTGGGGCTCAAAGTTCTCGCAACACATCTAGATAAGTTCCTTGGGGGGTCTAGTTTCCAATATGGGGTCACTTGTGGGGGGTTTCTACTGTTTAGGTACATTAGGGGCTCTGCAAACACAATGTGACGCCTGCAGACCATTCCATCTAAGTTTGTATTCCAAATGGCGCTCCTTCCCTTCCGAGCCCTCCCATGCGCCCAAACGCTGGTTCTCCCCCACATATAGGGTATCTGCGCACTCAGGACAAATTGCACAACAACTTTTGGGGTCCAATTTCTCCTGTTACCCTCGGAAAAATACAAAACTGGGGGCTAAAAAATTATTTTTGTGGGAAAAATTTTTTGTTTTATTTTTACGGCTCTGCATTATAAACTTCTGTGGAGCTCTTATTGGGTCAAAGTGCTCACCACACATCTAGATAAGTTCCTTAGGGGGTCTACTTTTCAAAATGGTGTCACTTGTGGGGGGTTTCAATGTTTAGGCACATCAGTGGCTCTCCAAACGCAACATGGCGTCCCCCACATATGGGGTATCAGAGTACTCAGGACAAATTGTGCCACAACTTTTGTGGTCCAATTTCTTCTCTTACCATTGGGAAAATTAAAAATTGGGGGCGAAAAGATAATTTTTGTGAAAAAAAAATGATTTTTTATTTTTACGGTTCTGCATTATAAACTTCTGTGAAGCACTTGGTGGGTCAAAGTGCTCACTACACCTCTAGATAAGTTCCTTAGTGGGTCTACTTTCCAAAATGGTGTCACTTGTGGGGGATTTCAATGTTTAGGCACATCAGTGGCTCTCCAAACGCAACATGGCGTCCCATCTCAATTCCTGTCAATTTTGCATTGAAAGGTCAAACGGCGCTCCTTCCATTCCGAGCTCTCCCATGCGCCCAAACTGTGGTTAACCCCTTCAAGACCCAGCCTATTTTGACCTTAAAGACCTTGCCGTTTTTTGCAATTCTGACCAGTGTCCCTTTATGAGGTAATAACTCAGGAACGCTTCAACGGATCCTAGCGGTTCTGAGATTGTTTTTTCGTGACATATTGGGCTTCATGTTAGTGGTAAATTTAGGTCAATAAATTCTGCATTTATTTGTGATAAACACGGAAATTTGGCGAAAATTTTGAAAATTTCGCAATTTTCACATTTTGAATTTTTATTCTGTTAAACCAGAGAGATATGTGACACAATATAGTTAATAAATAACATTTCCCACATGTTTACTTTACATCAGCACAATTTTGGAAACAAAATTTTTTTTTGTTAGGAAGTTATAAGGGTTAAAATTCGACCAGCGATTTGTCATTTTTACAACGAAATTTACAAAACCATTTTTTTTAGGGACCACCTCACATTTGAAGTCAGTTTGAGGGGTCTATATGGCTGAAAATACCCAAAAGTGACACCATTCTAAAAACTGCACCCCTCAAGGTACTCAAAACCACATTCAAGAAGTTTATTAACCCTTCAGGTGCTTCACAGCAGCAGAAGCAACATGGAAGGAAAAAATGAACATTTAACTTTTTAGTCACAAAAATTATCTTTTAGCAACAATTTTTTTATTTTCCCAATGGTAAAAGGAGAAACTGAACCACGAAAGTTATTGTCCAATTTGTCCTGAGTACGCTGATACCTCATATGTGGGGGTAAACCACTGTTTTGGCGCACGGCAGGGCTTGGAAGGGAAGGAGCGCCATTTGACTTTTTGAATCAAAAATTGGCTCCACTCTTTAGCGGACACCATGTCACGTTTGGAGAGCCCCCGTGTGCCTAAAAATTGGAGCTCCCCCACAAGTGACCCCATTTTGGAAACTAGACGCCCCAAGGAACTTATCTAGATGTGTGGTGAGCACTTTGAACCCCCAAGTGCTTTACAGACGTTTACAACGCAGAGCCGTGAAAATAAAAAATCATTTTTCTTTCCTCAAAAATTATGTTTAGTGAGCACTTTGAACCCCCAGGTGCTTCACAAATTGATCCGTAAAAATGAAAAAGTACTTTTTTTTCACAAAAAAATTCTTTTAGCCTCAATTTTTTCATTTTCACATGGGCAACAGGATAAAATGGATCCTAAAATGTGTTGGGCAATTTCTCCTGAGTACACCAATACCTCACATGTGGAGGTAAACCACTGTTTGGGCACATGGTAAGGCTCGGAAGGGAAGGAGCGCCATTTGACTTTTTGAATGAAAAATTATTTCCATCGTTAGCGGACACCATGTCGCGTTTGGATAGCTCCTGTGTGCCTAAACATTGGCGCTCCCCCACAAGTGACCCCATTTTGGAAACTAGACCCCCCAAGGAACTAATTTAGATGCCTAGTGAGCACTTTAAACCCTCAGGTGCTTCACAAATTGATCTGTAAAAATGAAAAAGTAATTTTTTTTCACAAAAAAATTATTTTCGCCTCAATTTTTTCATTTTCACATGGGCAGTAGGATAAAATGGATCATAAAATTTGTTGGGCAATTTCTCCCGAGTACGCCGATACCTCATATGTGGGGGTAAACCACTGTTTGGGCACTCGGCAGGGCTCGGAAGAGAAGGCGCGCCATTTGACTTTTTGAATGGAAAATTAGCTCCAATTGTTAGCGGACACCATGTCGCGTTTGGAGAGCCCCTGTGTGCCTAAACATTGGAGCTCCCGCACAAGTGACCCCATTTTGGAAACTAGACCCCCCAAGGAACTTATCTAGATGCATATTGAGCACTTTAAACCCCCAGGTGCTTCACAGAAGTTTATAACGCAGAGCCATGAAAATAAAAAATAATTTTTCTTTCCTCAAAAATGATTTTTTAGCCTGGAATTTCCTATTTTGCCAAGGATAATAGGAGAAATTGGACCCCAAATATTGTTGTCCAGTTTGTCCTGAGTACGCTGATACCCCATATGTGGGGGTAAACCACTGTTTGGGCGCACGGCAGGGCTCGGAAGGGATGGCACGCCATTTGGCTTTTTAAATGGAAAATTAGCTCCAATCATTAGCGGACACCATGTCACGTTTGGAGAGCCCCTGTGTGCCTAAACATTGGAGATCCCCCAGAAATGACACCATTTTAGAAACTAGACCCCCAAAGGAACTAATCTAGATGTGTGGTGAGGACTTTGAACCCCCAAGTGCTTCACAGAAGTTTATAACGCAGAGCCATGAAAATAAAAAAAAAAATTATTTTCTCAAAAATGATCTTTTAGCCTGCAATTTTTTATTTTCCCAAGGGTAACAGGAGAAATTTGACCCCAAAAGTTGTTGTCCAGTTTCTCCTGAGTACGCTGATACCCCATATGTGGGGGTAAATCACTGTTTGGGCACATGCCGGGGCTCGGAAGTGAAGTAGTGACGTTTTGAAATGCAGACTTTGATGGAATGCTCTGTGGGCGTCACGTTGCGTTTGCAGAGCCCCTGATGTGGCTTAACAGTAGAAACCCCCCACAAGTGACCCCATTTTGGAAACTAGACCCCCAAAGGAACTTATCTAGATGTGTGGTGAGCACTTTGAACCCCCAAGTGCTTCATAGAAGTTTATAATGCAGAGCCGTGAAAATAATAAATACGTTTTCTTTCCTCAAAAATAATTATTTAGCCCAGAATTTTTTAATTTTCCCAAGGGTAACAGGAGAAATTTGACCCCAATATTTGTTGTCCAGTTTCTCCTGAGTACGGTGATACCCCATATGTGGGGGTAAACTACTGTTTGGGCACATGCCGGGGCTTGGAATTGAAGTAGTGACGTTTTGAAATGCAGACTTTGATGGAATGCTCTGCGGGCGTCACGTTGCGTTTGCAGAGCCCCTGATGTGCCTAAACAGTAGAAACCCCCCACAAGTGACCCCATTTTGGAAACTAGACCCTGAAAGGAACTTATCTAGATGTGTGGTGAGCACTTTGAACCCCCAAGTGCTTCATAGAAGTTTATAATGCAGAGCCGTGAAAATAATAAATACGTTTTCTTTCCTCAAAAATAATTATTTAGCCCAGAATTTTTTATTTTCCCAAGGGTTACAGGAGAAATTGGACCCCAAAAGTTGTTGTCCAGTTTCTCCTGAGTACGCTGATACCCCATATGTGGGGGTAAACCACTGTTTGGGCACACGTCGGGGCTCAGAAGGGAAGTAGTGACTTTTGAAATGCAGACTTTGATGGAATGGTCTGCGGGTGTCACGTTGCTTTTGCAGAGCCCCTGGTGTGCCTAAACAGTAGAAACCCCCCACAAGTGACCCCATTTTAGAAACTAGACCCCCCAAGGAACTTATCTAGATATGTGGTGAGCACTTTGAACCCCCAAGTGCTTTACAGACGTTTACAACGCAGAGCCGTGAAAATAAAAAATCATTTTTCTTTCCTCAAAAATTATGTTTTAGCAAGCATTTTTTTAGATTCACAAGGGTAACAGGAGAAATTGGACCCCAGTAATTGTTGCGCAGTTTGTCCTGAGTATGCTGGTACCCCATATGTGGGGGTAAACCACTGTTTGGGCACACGTCAGGGCTCGGAAGTGAGGGAGCACCATTTGACTTTTTGAATACGAGATTGACTGGAATCAATGGTGGCGCCATGTTGTGTTTGGAGACCCCTGATGTGCCTAAACAGTGGTAACCCCTCAATTCTAACTCCAACACTAACCCCAACACACCCCTAACCCTAATTCCAACTGTAGCCATAATCCTAATCACAACCCTAACCCCAACACACCCCTAACCACAACACTAACCCCAACACACCCCTAACCCTAACCACAACCCTAATTCCAACCCTAACCCTAAGGCTATGTGCCCACGTTGCGGATTCGTGTGAGATATTTCCGCACCATTTTTGAAAAATCTGCGGGTAAAAGGCACTGTGTTTTACCTGCGGATTTTCCGCGGATTTCCAGTGTTTTTTGTGCGGATTTCACCTGCGGATTCCTATTGAGGAACAGGTGTAAAACGCTGCGGAATCCGCACAAAGAATTGACATGCTGCGGAAAATACAACGCAGCGTTCCCGCGCGGTATTTTCCGCACCATGGGCACAGCGGATTTGGTTTTTCATATGTTTACATGGTACTGTAAACCTGATGGAACACTGCTGCGAATCCGCAGCCAAATCCGCACCGTGTGCACATAGCCTAATTCTAAAGGTATGTGCACACGCTGCGGAAAACGCTGCGGATCCGCAGCAGTTTCCCATGAGTTTACAGTTCAATGTAAACCTATGGGAAACAAAAATCGCTGTACACATGCTGCGGAAAAACTGCACGGAAACGCAGCGGTTTACATTCCGCAGCATGTCACTTCTTTGTGCGGATTCCGCAGCGGTTTTACAACTGCTCCAATAGAAAATCGCAATTGTAAAACCGCAGTGAAATGCGCAGAAAAAAACGCGGTAAATCCGCAGCGGTTTAGCACTGCGGATTTATCAAATCCGCAGCGGAAAAATCCGGAGAGGACCAGAATACGTGTGCACATTCCTAACCCTAACCCTAGCCCTAACCCTAGCCCTAACCCTACCCCTAACCCTAACCCTACCCCTAACCCTAACCCTAGCCCTAACCCTACCCCTAACCCTAACCCTAACCCTACCCCTAACCCTAACCCTACCCCTAACCCTACCCCTAACCCTAACCCTACCCCTAGCCCTACCCCTAACCCTACCCCTAACCCTACCCCTACCCCTAACCCTAACCCTATTCTAACATTAGTGGAAAAAAAAATTTCTTTATTTTTTTATTGTCCCTAACTATGGGGGTGACAAAGGGGGGGGGGGTCATTTATTATTTTTTTTATTTTGATCACTGAGATAGATTATATCTCAGTGATCAAAATGCACTTTGGAACGAATCTGCCGGCCGGCAGATTCGGCGGGCGCAGTGCGCATGCGCCCGCCATTTTGGAAGATGGCGGCGCCCGGGAGAAGACGGACGGGACCACGGCTGGATCGGTAAGTATGATAGGGTGGGGGGGGACCACGGGGGGGGGATCGGAGCACGGGGGGGGGAATCGGAGCGCGGGAGGGGTGGAACGGAGCGCGGGGGGCGTGGAATGGAGCACGGGGGGGCTGGAATGGAGCACGGGGGGGTGGAACGGAGCACGGGGGGGTGGATCGGAGTGCAGGGGGGGTGATTGGAGCACGGGGGGGTGATTGGAGCACGGGGGGAGCGGACAAGAGCACGGGGGGGAGTGGAGCACTGGACGGAGGGGAGCCGGAGCAGTGTACCGGCCAGATCGGGGGGGTGGGGGGGCGATCGGAGGGGTGGGGTGGGGGCACACTAGTATTTCCAGCCATGGCCGATGATATTTCAGCATCGGCCATGGCTGGATTGTAATATTTCACCCGTTATAATGGGTGAAATATTACAAATCACTCTGATTGGCAGTTTCACTTTCAACAGCCAATCAGAGCGATCGTAGCCACGAGGGGGTGAAGCCACCCCCCCTGGGCTAAACTACCACTCCCCCTGTCCCTGCAGATCGGGTGAAATGGGAGTTAACCCTTTCACCCGATCTGCAGGGACGCGATCTTTCCATGACGCCGCATAGGCGTCATGGGTCGGAATGGCACCGACTTTCATGACGCCTACGTGGCGTCATGGGTCGGGAAGGGGTTAACCCCCACATTTGGGGTATCAACGTACTCAGGACAAATTGTACAACAATGTTTGGGGTCCATTTTTTCCTCCAACCCTTGGTAAAATAAAACAAATTGGAGCTGAAGTAAATTTTTTGTGAAAAAAAGTTAAATGTTAATTTTTATTTAAACATTCCAAAAATTCCTGTGAAGCACCTGAAGGGTTAATAAACTTCTTGAATGTGGTTTTGAGAGCCTTGAGGGGTGCAGTTTTTAGAATGGTGTCACACTTGGGTATTTTCTATCATATAGACCCCTCAAAATGACTTCAAATGAGATGTGGTCCCTAAAATAAAATGGTGTTGTAAAAATGAAAAATTGCTGGTCAACTTTTAACCCTTATAACTCACTAACAAAACAAAATTTTGGTTCCAAAATTGTGCTGATGTAAAGTAGACATGTGGGAAATGTTACTTATTAAGTATTTTGTGTGACATATCTCTGTGATTTAATTGCATAAAAATTCAAATTTGGAAAATTGCGAAATTTTCAAACTTTTCGCCAAATTTCCATTTTTTTCACAAATAAATGCAGGTAATATCAAAGAAATTTTACCACTATCATGAAGTACAATATGTCACGAGAAAACAGTGTCAGAATCACCGGGATCCGTTGAAGCGTTCCAGAGTTATAACCTCATAAAGGGACAGTGGTCAGAATTGTAAAAGTTGGCCCGGTCCATAACGTGCAAACCACCCTTGGGGGTAAAGGGGTTAAAATGGTACATCAAGAAAATTGGAACTACATTACTGCCATAGAACATTTGTTAAGTGCTATATTACATACATGTAAAATTTTGAAACATTGGAAATGCAAAGTCTGCCATAGGAAAATTTACAGTAAAAAGAACGTACTGTACCTAGCACATAGATTGGCCAATATATATGAGCCCAACTGTAGCATCAATGCGTACCTTATAGTTGGGTCCCTGACATGATAAAACACCTTTGCTGGACTAAAAAGCCTGTAATATATGTGGCATTTACAATATTTCAAAATTTCACATTTACATAATATAGCACTTAACCAATGTTCTATGGCAGTAATGCAGTTCCAATTTTCTAGATGTACCTTTCTAAACAATTCAGAATGCAGCTTTTATTTTCTTAGAATTACTGAACACCTACTGCCTCTGGAGGCCAGCTCTTTAAGCCCCAGAACACAACGTGGGGTGGAGATAAAGTGGACATCCTCCCACCCACTCTATGGTCATCCACAAAAAACCCAAGACCTTTATTTAAATTAGCTGTTAACTCCATGCAACACTTAGCGCGGTGAAGGAAAAACTTCTGCGCTTTAGAACACTGAAGCCATGAGCTTCAGCAAAACATATTTCCCCTCCATCACCTTCCCAGTGACTTTGTTACGGGAGTCACACTTTTACTCCATTTTAACCCCTTTCTGACATAGTATGTAATAATACGTCTCTGCGCCCTGGATTTTATGGACCTGAGATGGAATATTACATTTACATGCACAAAGGCTGATTCTGACAGCTGACTCCTGGCACCGTTACCAGGACTTTAACCCTCTAAATGGCTTCTATTGAACACTAATGCAGCATTCCGGGAGCTGGCAGAGGGAAGAAAGCCCCTCTGACCTTGGATTGGAGACCCCGCAGTGTGACGTGGAGTCCCAATCATTGCCATGGTGACCCGATGTCATCACGACAGCATCCGTATCACCAGAGGTAGAAGAGTTGCTTGTTCTTGTGCAGTACATGATTAGCAGTTTGTCAGTGCAGAGCTGACAGTTTGCATAGCATAGTGATGCTGCTGCAGAATTTTTAACTCCTTTAGTGAACACTGTAAAAAAAATTAAAAACGAGGCAAAAAACAATGCTTTATCATCATACCGCTGAAAAAAATGTAGACTAAAATGCAATCAGAAACACAGATATAAATCCTGTAAACATGGTACCTCTGAAAATGTCATCTTGTCCCATAAAAAGCAAGCTGCCATATAGCTCCATCAGCGGAAAAATTAAAAAGTTATAGCGCTCAGACCAATGTGATGCAAAAATAATTATTTTTTCTATTACCGTATATACTCGAGTATAAGCCGAGATTTTCAGCCCAAATTTTTGGGCTGAAAGTGCCCCTCTCGGCTTATACTCGAGTCACGGTCGGCGGTGGGGTCGGCGGGTGAGGGGGAGAGGGCGCTGAGGTATACTTACCTAGTCCCAGCGATCCTGGCGCTCCCCTTGCCGTCCCACGGTCTTCGGTGCTGCAGTTCTTCCTCTATCAGCGGTCACGTGGGACCGCTCATTAGAGAAATGAATAGGAGGCTCCACCTTCCATAGGGGTGGAGCCGCCTATTCATTTCTCTAATCAGCGGTAACGGTGACCGCTGATAGAGGAAGTAGCTGCGGCACCGAAGACAGCTGTCCGGGGGAAGGAGCCGGACGCCAGGACCAGGTAAGTATGCAATATTCACCTGTCTGCTTTCCAGCCGCCGGGCGCCGCTCCATCTTCCCGGCGTCGCTCCATCTTCCCGGCGTCTCTGCGCTCTGAGTGTTCAGGTCAGAGGGCGCAATGACGCATATAGTGTGCGCGGCGCCCTCTGTCTGATCAGTCAGAGCGGAGACGCCGGGATGAAACGACGGAACGAGACGCCGGGAGCTGCAAGCAAGAGAGGTGAGTATGTGTTTTTTTTTTTTTACTGCAGCAGCAGCGACAATGGCACAGCTTTCTATGGGGCAATATGAACGGTGCAAGAGCACTATATGGGGCAGAGCTTTCTATGGGGCAATATGAACGGTGCAAGAGCACTATATGGGGCAGAGCTTTCTATGGGGCAATATGAACGGTGCAAGAGCACTATATGGGGCAGAGCTTTCTATGGGGCAATATGAACGGTGCAAGAGCACTATATGGGGCAGAGCTATAGGGCAATAATGAACGGTGCAGAGCACTATATGGGGCAGAGCTTTTTATGGGGCAATATGAACGGTGCAAGAGCACTATATGGGGCAGAGCTTTCTATGGGGCAATATGAACGGTGCAAGAGCACTATATGGGGCAGAGCTTTCTATGGGGCAATATGAACGGTGCAAGAGCACTATATGGGGCAGAGCTTTCTATGGGGCAATATGAACGGTGCAAGAGCACTATATGGGGCAGAGCTATAGGGCAATAATGAACGGAGCAGAGCACTATATGGGGCACAGCTATAGGGCAATAATGAACGGCGCAGAGCACTATATGGGGCACAGCTATAGGCCAATAATGAACGGCGCAGAGCACTATATGGGGCACAGCTATAGGGCAATAATGAACGGCGCAGAGAACTATATGGGGCACAGCTATAGGCCAATAATGAACGGTGCAGAGCACTATATGGGGCACAGCTATAGGGCAATAATGAACGGCGCAGAGCACTATATGGGGCACAGCTATAGGGCAATAATGAACGGCGCAGAGCACTATATGGGGCACAGCTATAGGGCACTAATGAACGGTGCAGAGCACTATATGGGGCAGAGCTATAGGGCAATAATGAACGGTGCAAGAGCACTATATGGGGCAGAGCTATAGGGCAATAATGAACGGTGCAGAGCACTATTTGGGGCACAGCTATTGGGCAATAATGAACGGTGCAGAGCACTATATGGGGCACAGCTATAGGGCAATAATGAATGGTGCAGAGCACTATATGGGGCACAGCTATAGGGCAATAATGAACGGTGCAGAGCACTATATAGGGCACAGCTATAGGGCAATAATGAACGGCGCAGAGCACTATATGGGGCAGAGCTATAGGGCAATAATGAACGGCGCAGAGCACTATATGGAACAGCTATGGGGAAATAATGATCTATTTTTATTATTGAAATTCACCGGTAGCTGCTGCATTTCCACCCTAGGCTTATACTCGAGTCAATAAGTTTTCCCAGTTTTTTGTGGCAAAATTAGGGGGGTCGGCTTATACTCGGGTCGGCTTATACTCGAGTATATACGGTAAATTGTTTTTATTGTGTAAAACTGCCAAAACATACAAAAATATATAAATGTAGTATCGCTGTATTCATACTGACCTGAAGAATAAAACTGCCTTATTAATTTGCTCCACTACCAAAAAAAAAATTCCTAAATTGCAGTTTTTTGTTCATTGTGCCTCCCAAAATTCAGAAAACAAAGCCATCAAAACACATCATGTATCTGAAAATGGTATCAATAAAAACGTCAACTCGTCCCGCAATAATCAAGCCCAAACTTGACTCTGTGGGCCAAAATATGGAAAAATTATAGCTCTCAAAATATGATGATTAGTGTTGAGCGATACCTTCTGATACCCAGAAGTATCGGTATTGGATTGTATCGGCCGATATCCAAAGAATATCAGATATCGTCCATACCGATACCCGATACCAATGCAAGTCAACGGGACACAAATATCGGAACATAAATAAGCCCTTTCTGTCCTTCTATATGCTGTTCCGGAGGGGGGAAGAGTGTGGGCGGTGCGTGGGCGGACACTGTGAGTGTCTGTGTGTGCGGGCGGAGTCTGTGCGGGCCTGCCAGGTATATGTACATGCCTACCGGGGCTCTGTGCGGGCCTAGTGGGGCTCTATGTGGGCTGCCTAGGCTCTATGAGGGCCTGCCGGGGCTCTATGCGGCGTGCCGGAGATGTATGCGAGCTGCCCGGGCTCTATGCAGTGTGCAGAGTCTATGCGGCATGCTGGGGCTCTGTGCGTGTGTGCAGGCATCGTCCAATGGGACTACAAGTCCCATCGGATGATGCCTGCTGCACTGACAGTGATTGACACATTAGCCAATGATGGGACAGTAGTAGTCTCATCATCCGGCTAATGTGTTGAAAGAAAAAAAATACTCCATACATATTCCATACATACTCCATACATACTCCATACAGTACATACATATAGACATACAGTACATTAAACATAGAGTTCATACTCACCATTACTTGTCACTTTGTTCCCCGAAGCCAGTGGCAACCTGTAAAAAACATTAAAATAACAAACAACCAATATACTCCCTGGCTGCAGAAATCCACGAGTGTCCCACGATGATCTCCAGTGGAGATTAGCAGCAACAGCTGTTGTGACTGCTCTCCAGGGGCCCCAGAAACAAAATGACGGGAGGAAGGTATTCCTCCGCCACTGTAAAAAAATAGTCCCTAGTCTGACTCATGGCATTGCTGGGTGAGACATTTCCCCACGCAGCAATTGCCATAAAGTAAGACTTTGAATTTTAGTAACCTCAGTGATGCACTGCAGGAGCCATTGTCACCCGATGTCACTGTTCTATAGGGGAGATCGTCGTGGGACATTCGTTATTAATTGGACTATGGCAGACAAGTAGTATACGGTTTATTATTTTACGTTTTTTTGCAGGCGCTGAAGTATGGTAAGTATGGTTAAATGAAGAATATTAAAATACTTTTTTCCTAATGTGTGCGTGTTTTATTAACCCTTTCTTACTGTTGGATTAATAATGGACAGGCGTCTTATTGACACCTCTCCGTTATTAACCAGGCTTAATGTCACCTTACAATAGCAAGGTGACATTAACCCCTTATTACCCCATATCCCACCGCTACACGGGAGTGGGAAGAGAAGGGCTAAGTGCCGGAATTGGCGTATCTCACAGATGTGCCATTTCTGGGGTGGCTGCGGGCTGGTATTTGTAGCTGGGGGGCAATATCCATGGCCCCTCTGTAGGTTATAAATATCAGCCTGCAGCTGAAATAAAGTGATACATGTGCAGAAAGAAACCAGGGATACCAGGAACCACCGATTGCACCTGCCCATCTGTGCCTAGGAATCAATCCTTTTATAAAGTGCATGTGCAATAAAGTATGACACAGGTAGGCTTGCCTCCCCCAAGAATACTACATATATGGTGACCAAAGTCAGGAAAATCAAACACCATATGGGGCAGACAAGCACTTACCACGGGCAGAGATTAGGGGATCCTGGGCCGGGTGTAAAGAAGCCCCGACGCCTGTTTCGTGTCCCCAATAGACCACTTTTTCAAGGGAAGTGAAGCAACCCAAGCAGCAAGGACCTTTTAAGGTCATAGGGTAAGTCACATGCTATTAAAGGGCCAATCCAGGTGTTTGAAAGCGGCGCATGTGCACCGTATGTCCACCGTATGTCCCAGGTCCTGAAAGTGTACCAGAGCGTCACGCATTACTGCACACACACGGGTGGATTAGAAAAAGTCTCTGGACGTGCGAGCAAGGCACAGAGACGCGCCCAAAACAAGAAGAGAATGTCCAGCTTCACTGAATCCATAAAAAAGAGTTTTCTTTATTCACAAACTTTAAGCATAGAGGATACAGACTTCAGCACGAACCATATGGGTAAGAATCTCAATGCCTTTCTGGAGACTAAGCTCCCTTAATCATGACATGTCTGTATCCTCTATGCTTAAAGTTTGTGAATAAAGAAAACTCTTTTTTACAGATTCAGTGAAGCTGGACATTCTCTTTTTGTTTTGGACTTTATACGCCTGGATACAGCGGGTCCGTGCTCCTGAAGTTTGGTTTATGGATCACGGGTGAGCTGGCTTATATTTCTTCTTTACAGAGACTCGCCGCCACACAACAGAAATCCTGGATGCCGGTACGCATGCGCACAACCACTATATCACCAACGTAGAGTTTGAGTAATCACTAGAGTTCCACTCCTACAATATATCGGAAGTATGGATGGTAGTGCACTAAGTGGGAACCACAATGATGATAGGAGATGTACATATGACATCATAGGCATCACAATGACAATAGGAAATATACATATCACATTATAGGCATCACAACAATGCAATTTCCATAAATCACATAAAGATTCTGACGTCCACCAATTCCACAGAATATCATCTAATGAGGTTCCAGCATGGTTGTTGAAGTAGAGTGGGTGATATAAAGCTAAGTCCAACATCCAGCACGGGTGAAGAAGAAATAAAAAAGAGGGAAGGCCGCAGATTTTTTACCTCACTGCAAGGTTATAAAACGGGAAAATATTAGAAATAATATAATACATAAATTAAAAATAATAAAAACAAGCACCCTAAGCAAAAGAATATGGGAGTATGACCAGAACACAAACAATTATTAGAATAATATCAATACTGGATCACAAAAACGATAAAAAGGACAGTGATTCTTTTTAGACCCCTAGGGGTCAGTGTATCTAACAGTGTAATCCATTTGGCTTCTACCTGAGCCAGAGTTTTTTATAGTCACTCCCTCTTATTCCTAAATGGATCACATCAATCCCCCTCACCTTAAAGGAGGATGGTTCACTATTATGATATTGTCTAAAATCACGAGGAATTGTTTTGAGGAGGGTGATGTCGGTCGCTGGCTGGGCCGCCCAAATGTCCCGCACATGCTCACACACTTGTACTCTGAGTTCCCTTAATGTGAATCCAACATAGATTTCTGAGCACCCACATGTAGCGTAGTAGATGACATTTGTACTACTACACGAAATCCGATGTCTAATATAAAAATGTTTTTTGCCATCGGAGGAGCAAAAAGTGGTGCAGCGCAGGGCATTTGTGCAGGCAAGACAGCAACCGCATGGTATGGAACCTGGTATCGGGCCTTTAGAGCCAAATGGGTGCTTCACGGTAGGTACATAGTGACTGCTTTCCAAAAGGTCCTTTAAATTTTTGGACCTTCGTGCAGTCATAGAATGGTAGTCACCCAAAAATATCCCCAGGGAGGGCTCAGCATTCAAAATAGACCAATGTATTACAAGGATCTGCCTCATATCCTCCCATTCATGATTGAATGTAGATATAAACCGAATAGGTCCATTCTCAGTGGTACGTGGTCAAGCTCTGGTACTTTTGAGGAGATCACCTCATGGAGTCGCCCTCGCCCTCTGATATCCCTGCTTGATGTACTGGTTGGAATATCCACGTGCAGCAAACCTGGATTTCAAATCAAAGGCCTGTGTTTCAAATTTGGCATCAGATGAACAGATCCGCCTCATCCGGAGGAACTGTCCCTAATAGTGGAAGGATTGTGAGCCGAGGACGCATGGATCAGTGAACTCACAGATGTCGGCTTGCGGTATACATCTGTCTGGATGGACACATTCAGATCAACTTCAAAGCTGACATCCAAGAAGTTGAATTTTTTGACATCATAGGTATATGTCAGATATATATTCAAAGAATTCTGATTGAGCGTCCTCATGAATTCCCCGAGTTGCTGCACCGTCCCATCCCATAAAAAGAAAATATCATCTATATATCTGTGCCAGCACAGCACATGGGAGGCGGCCCGTGGGCCCTCGTCGCCAAACAAGGATTGTTCCCAAGCACCCAGGAAGAGATTGGCGTACGAGGGCGCACAGGCCGCGCCCATGGCTGGGCCGCGCTTCTGTAGATAAAAATGATCTTTATAGACAAAAAAATTATGGGTTAGGACATAGTGCAGCATCTCGAGGATTAATTCACACAAAGGGCCATCACGGTTGGAGGCCCCCAGGAACAGGCGGACCGCATCGATGCCATGTTGGTGATCAATACATGTGTAAAGGCTCTCCACATCGGCGGTCACCATCAATGTATCATGGTCCACAGAAATGCCATCGACCCTAGCCAGGGCGTCCATTGTGTCTCGTACATGTGACGGTAACGCTTCCACCAAAGGTTTAAGGTAAAAGTCAATAAATTGGCAGATCGGGTGACAAAGGCCCCCAATACCAGACACAGTAGGATGCCCCGGAGGGTCGAGGGTATTCTTGTGGATCTTAGTAAGCAGGTAAAAGGTCGGGATTTTTGGAAATTTAACAGTTAGACCTTCAAGTACCTGTTTTGTAATTACATCTCTCTCCAGAGCTCTGACCAAAATACCCTGTAGATCGAGAGAGAAAGAAACCAGAGGATTATAGGATAATCTAGAATCTCAGAATCCCTCAGTTGTCTGAGGACCTCTCGCTCGTATTTATCCTGAGGCCAGATCATGATGTTCCCCCCCTTGTCTGCTGGTTTGAAAACAATATTAGGCAAAGATTGTAATTGAGATAAGGCTAAACGTTCTTTATGGGTCAGGTTATCATAACGTCTCTTGGTTGAGAGTTTCTTGAAATCCTCACTAACACACTTAGTGAACATCTCAATCGCAGGGCTCAGAGACAAGGGGGGGAACCTGGTAGATCTGGGTAAGGATGAGGATGGAAATCTATTAGTGTGAGGAATGACCTGTTCATCCAAAAGATCCTGTAGATTCTGAAGGGTTTCTCTCTCGATCTCACTCAATCGTTCACATAAAGTTTTTTTCTGATGTAATTTCCTCAGCAATAGTTTTCGGGAGAATAGATGCAGATCCTTAACTATGCTAATAACAATAAATAATAATAATAATATTAATTCCAATTTTTGGGAGGCAGAATGACCAAATACAAGCAACTCCTGAATTTCTTCTGGGGGGCTTTGTTCAATGTGTGGTAAAATTGATAAAGCAGTTTTATTCTTCGGGTTAGTATGATTACAGCAATACCTCATTTATATCTTTTTTATGTTTTGGCGCTTTTATACAATAAAAATTATTTTATATAAAAATAATATTTGCATCCCTTTATCCTAAGAGCTATAACTTTTTTATTTTTCTGCCGATGGAGCTGTTTGAGGGCTTAATTTTTGCGGGACAGGATGACATTTTCAGCAGTGTTTATTTATATCCATCTTTTTGATCGCGTGTTATTCCACTTTTTGTTTGGTGGTATGATGATGAAGCATTGGTTTTGCCTTGTTTTCTTATGGTGCTCACTTAATGGATTAACTAGTGGTATCGTTTTATAGGTCGGGTCCTTGTGGATGTGCTGATGCCAATTATGTGTACCTTTACAGCTTATTTTTTGTCATTAAAAAATTTATTTAGAGATAGAATAAATATTGATTTTTGTATTATTATTTTTGATTTTTTTTAATATTTTTACAATTATTTAATTTTTTTTACTTTTTTCTAACTTTTATAATTTGTCCCATTGTTGGACAATCATTTTTTCCAGGCTGATAGCTTCTATGGCATGCAGATGCATGCTATATAAGCTGTCAGTGCTGCACTGACAGGCAGACTTGCTGATCATGCACTGCACATGATCTCCAAGTTTCCCAGCTCTGGTGAACCAGATGTTGTCATGACAACATCAAGTCATCATGTGAACGATCGGAAGCCCGCGTCATGCCACGGCTCACCGATCCAAAGGCAGAGGGGCTGTAAGCCCCTTTGCTGGCTTCCAGAATGCTGCAATTTTGTTCGATCGCAGTATTTTTGGGGTTAATGTGCTGAGAGCGGTCTGTGACCACTACTGGCACCTAGTGCCGGATTACAGCTGTCAGAATCAGCTGACACCCAGCAGCGATTGGCCGCGCTCCCCAGTGGCCGAACGCTCAGACGTAATATTCCGTCCATGATCAAATTGGCCAGAGTCACATGGACGGAATAGAAGGTCTGATGTCAGAAATGAGTTAAATAAACCAAAATTGAAATTTTGAGTGAAAAGTTGAAAATTTCATTGTAATTTATGAAGGAAGCAAGAACTGCCAAAAATGTGATGCTAGAGGTACTCAGATCCACCACACCTTAGACATAAAGGAGGGCCTCATACACATTCTGTTCAAATTGTCATATAGTTGTACTACTAGATTCAATGGTTGTGCACTATGAGAAAAGCTGTCCAAAAATTACAAGTAGTATCATCCATACACCCTTGAAGGAACCAACTGTAGTGCCTCATTCAAATATTTTGAGCAAACTATAGTTTTTATACTCTTCCACTCTTAAAATTTCTGCATAGTGCAAAGCCTGCCAAAAATTAGAAAAGGGTCATCCATAGACTCCTGAAAGGCAACAACTGGCGGGGCTCATTCAATTATTTTTAAAGTGTAGTTGCTGTACTCTGACACTAATAAAGGCTTTCCATAAACTGCAAAGGCAGCAAAACATTATAAAGAGGGTAATCTATACACCTTTGAAGGCAACAACTGGAGGGCCTCATTCAAATACTGAACATTAAAACACTTTATGTTCTGCTGTCATCTCAAAGGCATACAGGGACAACTTATGTCAGGTGTCCAGATTTAAGACCCAACAGTTGAAAGTTGCAGAGGAATAAGAGAGTGGGCTGTTTTGATGAGCCAGGTATTGCTTGACAATCTTTAAAAATGTTTCCCTCCTTGTCAAAAATATCAAGTCATCACATCCTTGACAATAATATGGTGTCATGAAATTGGCCCAGGCTTTTGACTATATACCCCTGCTTTTGCGTGGTGTCTCCCTTTCTTCTCTTCTTTGGTTTGGCAAGGGGGAAGCTTCCCTCCTGCCCTCCTGCTGCTAACATTTTCTGATGGGAATTTTTTCAATATATTTTCAACAATTGCCTTCCGGTATAGCAACATTTTATAAGACCTCTCCACCTCAGGAAGGTGACATGCACAGTTTGCCTTGTAGCATGGTTCTAGCAGGTTTAATAACCAGTGCTATTTTTTGGTCAAGATAAATATAACATGAGGGTCAGAGAAAAGGCATCGGTACATAAAGTCAGCCATATGTGCCAAGTTCCCTAGGGCTAACAATTCCTTGTCTTCATCATGATGACCACTTTCCATCTCCTCCTCTTCCTCCTCCTCATTCCCCTCCTCAACCCATCCACATAGTAAAGATGAGACAAAGGTTGTGTGGGCACTATTATCTGTTGCACAAGCCAACAGCCCCTGTTCCTCCTCTTCAGCCTCCATCTCCTCATTTTTACCCAATCCATGCTGAGCTGATGAGATGAGGCTGAGCTGGGTAATATCTCTCTGTCTCATGTATTCCTCCATCTCCACCTTGCTTCATGTTTAATTGTGAGCAGAAACTGTTTAAGTTGGCACATAAGTGGGATGGTTACATTTACTATGGTGTCATCACAGCTCATCATCTTTGTGGAGTGCTCAAAGTCTTGAAGAACTGCACAAATGTCAGTTATTCATGCCCACTTTTGAGCTATGTGCGGAGGCTGACCAGAATACCAATGAGCGTGTGGGAGTTCTTATTCAACCACTGGCCTTTGCTACTCACAAAGCCTTGCCAGCAAGTACAGTGTGGACTTCCATCATGTGGCAGGCTGTACACCAGTCTGAGAGCTGGCACTTGCAAGTGCTGCTGCAGCACTGCCAGTGTGGAAGCAGCTATAGCTTACTTTTGGAAAGGGGCGCTGACATGGCATACCTTGACCCAAAGCTCTTGCAAATCTGGGTAGCTTTTAAGAAACCTCTGAACTACCAAGTTAAGCACGCATGCCAAGCATGGTATGTGTGTGAGCTTCCCAACCTTCACAGCTGCCACCGGATTATGGTCATCACACGCAATCATGCCTAGTTTGAGGTTCAGTGATCAAAGCCACAGATCTGTCTGGCAAGTTATTCCTTTATGTAACTCTGCCATGTTGTGCGGTTTGTGTCACTTCTCTGATGCATTGCTGTTGAGCTTTCATCTTACAGCAGATGTGGACGACGTGCTCTGAAATAACACATCAGAGGGGAAAGATATAGGGGAGCAGGAGGGGGTGCAGGAACTGATGTATGCGGTGGAATAAATCCTGATAGTACTTGGGCCAGCAATCCTTGGTGTCGGGAGCACATGTGCCGTGCCAGGATGGGACTCTACCCCTGTCTCCACAATGTTCACCCAGTGTGCCATCAGTGAATTTTAGAATTGCTGGCCACAAGCACTTGTCCACAAGTTGGTTGTTATGTGGATAATCCCAATAACTGAATTGGTACGGGCATAGGTTATGTTTCTGGACACGTGCTGGTACAAGGCAGGGACATATCAGTAGGAGAAAAACTTGCTGTCATGAGTTGGTGAAAATGCTCCATGTCAACAAGCAGAAATGGCAAAATTTCCATGGCAAGCAGCCTGGAAATGTGTCTGTTAGCCTTTGTGCCTGTGGGTGAAAAGCAGCAAACTTTCTCTTTTGTTCAAAGACCTGGGGTAGGGACTGCTGAATGCTGTGCTGAGACAAAGATTTGGAAGTGCCTGATGATGGTAAGTCAGAATGTGCAAGGATAGATGCAGGTCAGGAGGCATCAGCACCAGTGTTATGGACAGGGGATTGTGAAGCACCTAGTACAGGGGAAGAGGCAGTAGTGTCATCCTATGGCACCAATCGTTGACCCAAGCATTTGGATCATTGAGCTGGGTGCTTACATTACATCATGATCATGCTGATGGTGTTTAATTTCTTAGTGGTCAAGATTATGGCAACGCACAGGTTGCAAATGATCATTTTTTTGTCCCAGAACTCTCTTTTAACCCAGCAACATTTGCAACACTTTTTTTTAAATGTTATAAATCACTAAATGACAAAAATGTATCCCAGACAACAGAATATCGTATGGGTGAAAAATTCAACCCAACAAAATGTTTAAATCATTTTTTTGGAGTGTCATATATCACAAAATGTACCTCAAGCAATGGAATACTGTATGGGTGAGAAATTTAATGTCAACATCATTTTTAAACTCTTTTTTCGAAGTCTTACATATATATATATATATATATATATATATATATAAACACAAAAGCGCACAGAGAGGTAAAAAAAATACTCTGTTGTAAAAAAGTCACAGTAAATAAGCAAGTGCTAGTCAAAAAATGAAAAAATACAGGGTATTTAGTTAATATGTTTTTTTGCAAAAAAAGTATGTTAAGCTGCTCCACCAATCGCCAAGGTATACCCATAATAGAGCAGTCCTGTCTAATGTATATAATCCCTATCTGATGTATTTAAAAACCTGATCATCTGTATAGTACCTGTATGAACAGGGCTCAGAGAGAAAATATCCACGTTGAACATGTGAGATGGAACAGCTACAATGCAAATGACCCACAGAGGAGTGATGAACTCCCCAGTCTTGTAGAAACAAGAGAACAATTATAAAACCAAAAACACTTGGGCCACCGGCATAGCGAACAAGTCTGTAGGAACCTGTTCACACCACCAAAGAATTTGAAAACACAAAAGCGCACAGAGAGGTAAAAAAATACTCTGTTGTAAAAAAGTCACAGTAAATAAGCAAGTGCTACTCAAAAAATGAAAAAATACAGGGTATTTAATACGTTTTTTTGCAAAAAAAGTATGTTAAGCTGCTCCACCAATCGCCAAGGTATACCCATAATAGAGCAGTCCTGTCTAATGTATATAATCCCTATCTGATGTATTTAAAAACCTGATCATCTGTATAGTACCTGTATGAACAGGGCTCAGAGAGAAAATATCCACGTTGAACATGCGAGATGGAACAGCTACAATGCAAATGACCCACAGAGGAGTGGTGAACTCCCCAGTCTTGTAGAAACAAGAGAACAATTATAAAACCAAAAACACATGGGCCACCTGCATAGCGAACAAGTCTGTAGGAACCTGTTCACACCACCAAAGAACTTAAAAACACAAAAGCGCACAGAGAGGTAAAAACATACTCTGTTGTAAAAAAGTCACAGTAAATAAGCAAGTGCTAGTCAAAAAATGAAAAAATACAGGGTATTTAGTTAATACGTTTTTTTGCAAAAAAAGTATGTTAAGCTGCTCCACCAATATCTATAATATAACGCTGGGAGCGTTACTCTGTCCGGAGCCTTTATAGACTGCGCAAGCGCCGGCGCAGTGTGGGCCTCACAGAGTGACACTCCCAGGAGATCACGGTATGCGTAAACACTGAACGCACACCGCGATCTCCAACAGAGAAGCAGGGACCTCCAGGAGGGTACGTATGAGCTATATTCACCTGGCCCCGTTCCACCGCTGCGCGCCACCATCTTCCCGGTCCTCAGCCTGTGACCTTCAGTTCAGAGGGCGAGATGACGTGCTTAATGCGCGCCGGCGCCACCCTCTGACTGACCAGTCACAGCCAGAGGACCGGGAAGATGGCGGCGCGCAGCCGTGGAACGGGGCCTGTTCAGGCCCCTCAGCACTCGGCGCCCAGCGACCATAGGTGAGTATGGTATTTTTTTTATATATATATTGCAGCAGCATGCGGGCCATATACAATGAAGCATCTTATGGGGCCGTAAACCATAATGGAGCATCTTATGGGGCCATAAACCATAATGGAGCAGTGTACGGGGGCATATACTATGGAGCATTTTATGGGGGCCATAAACCTTTATGGAGCAGCATATGGGGCATATGGATGGGAGCAGCAAATTAAAGAACGGTGGTGCAGGATGGGAGCAGCACATGACAGAATGGGGGCGCAGGATGGGAGCAGCACATGACAGAACGGGGGCGCAGGATGGGACCAGCACATGACAGAATAATGCAGCACATGACAGAACGGGGGCGCAGGATGGGAGCCGCACATGTCAGAATGGGGGCGCAGGATGGGAGCAGCACATGACAGAATGGGGGCGCAAGATGGGAGCAGCACATGACAGGATGGGGACGCAGGATGGGAGCAGCACATGACAGGATGGGGACGCAGGATGGGTGCAGCACATGTCAGAATGGAGGCGCAGGATGGGAGCAGCACATGTCAGAATGGGGGCGCAGGATGGGAGCAGCACATGTCAGAATGGGGGCGCAGGATGGGAGCAGCACATGACAGGATGGGGATGCAGGATGGGAGCAGCACATGTCAGAATGGGGGCGCTGGATGGAGCAGCACATGTCAGAATGGAGGCGCAGGATGGGAGCAGCACATGTCAGAATGGGGGCGCAGGATGTGAGCAGCACATGTCAGAATGGAGGCGCAGGATGGGAGCCATAAACCATAATGGAGCAGTGTACGGGGGCATATACTATGGAGCATTTTATGGGGGCCATAAACCTTTATGGAGCAGCATATGGGGCATATGGATGGGAGCAGCAAATTAAAGAACGGTGGTGCAGGATGGGAGCAGCACATGACAGAATGGGGGCGCAGGATGGGAGCAGCACATGACAGAACGGGGGCGCAGGATGGGACCAGCACATGACAGAATAATGCAGCACATGACAGAACGGGGGCGCAGGATGGGAGCCGCACATGTCAGAATGGGGGCGCAGGATGGGAGCAGCACATGTCAGAATGGAGGCGCAGGATGGGAGCAGCACATGTCAGAATGGGGGCGCAGGATGTGAGCAGCACATGTCAGAATGGAGGCGCAGGATGGGAGCAGCACATGTCAGAATGGGGGCGCAGGATGGGAGCAGCACATGTCAGAATGGAGGCGCAAAATGGGAGCAGCACATGTCAGAATGGGGGTGCAGGATGGGAGCAGCACATGTCAGAATGGAGGCGCAGGATGGGAGCAGCACATGTCAGAATGGGGGCGCAGGATGGGAGCAGCACATGTTAGAATGGGGGTGCAGGATGGGAGCAGCACATGACAGGATGGGGATGCAGGATGGGAGCAGCACATGACAGAACGGGGGCGCAGGATGGGAGCCGCACATGTCAGAATGGGGGCGCAGGATGGGAGCAGCACATGACAGAATGGGGGCGCAAGATGGGAGCAGCACATGACAGGATGGGGACGCAGGATGGGAGCAGCACATGACAGGATGGGGACGCAGGATGGGTGCAGCACATGTCAGAATGGAGGCGCAGGATGGGAGCAGCACATGTCAGAATGGGGGCGCAGGATGGGAGCAGCACATGTCAGAATGGGGGCGCAGGATGGGAGCAGCACATGACAGGATGGGGATGCAGGATGGGAGCAGCACATGTCAGAATGGGGGCGCTGGATGGAGCAGCACATGTCAGAATGGAGGCGCAGGATGGGAGCAGCACATGTCAGAATGGGGGCGCAGGATGTGAGCAGCACATGTCAGAATGGAGGCGCAGGATGGGAGCAGCACATGTCAGAATGGGGGCGCAGGATGGGAGCAGCACATGTCAGAATGGAGGCGCAAAATGGGAGCAGCACATGTCAGAATGGGGGTGCAGGATGGGAGCAGCACATGTCAGAATGGAGGCGCAGGATGGGAGCAGCACATGTCAGAATGGGGGCGCAGGATGGGAGCAGCACATGTTAGAATGGGGGTGCAGGATGGGAGCAGCACATGACAGGATGGGGATGCAGGATGGGAGCAGCACATGTCAGAATGGGGGCACAGGATGGGAGCAGCACATGTCAGAATGGGGGCGCAGGATGGGAGCAGCACATATCGGAATGGGGGCGCAGGATGGGAGCAGCACAAGACAGGATAGGGACGCAGGATGGGAGCAGCACATGAAAAGATTAGGGCACAGGATGGAGCAGCACATACCAGGATGGAGACCATATACCAATATAAATGCTCACCACCCGGGCGTAGAACGGGTTCAATAGCTAGTATATATATATCACATAAATGTACCCCAGACCTTGGAATATTGTATGACTGAGAAATTTAACCCAGATACACTTTTTACACTAATGCTTTTTGGGAGTGATTAGTATCACAGTAATGTACTCCAGATCACAGAATGCTGTATGTGTGAAAAATTTAACTCAACAAATTTTTTAAAAGCTTTTTTGGCGTTTCACATATCACAAAAATCTACGCCAGATAACAGAATACTGTATGGGTAAGAAATTTAACACAGCAAAATTTTGCAACTCTTTATTGGAGTGATAGATATCTCATTAATGTTAACCAGACCTTGGAATACTGTATGGATGAGCAATTTAATCCACAGCATTTTTAAATGTTTTTGGATGTGTTAGGTATCACATAATTGTTCTCCACACCACAGAATTCTGTATGACTGAGAAATTTAACACAGCAAAAATGTTTTACTTTTTTTGAGTGATTGATATTACAGTAATGTACCCCAGATCACAGAATACTGTATGGGTGAGAAATTGAACCCATCAAAACTTTTGAATGTTTTTTTGGAGTAATAGATACCACAGTAATGTACTTCAAAACAAGGAATAATGTATAGGTGAGTAATTGAACCTAGCAACATGTTTAAATGCTTTTTTGGAAAGTTAGATATCATAGAAAATGTACTATAAAGCAAGTAATACTTGATAAATCATGCAATATATTAAATTTGTTCACACAAAATAAAAAAATGCTGCAGTTATATATTTTTCAAGGTACTGTACAGCCCTAATCCCTGTCTACAGACTGCATTCTTCCACTGTCCTTGCTCCTGCAACTCTCTCTCCCTCCCTAGACAAAGTTCAGAATGCTTGTGATACAAACACTAAAGCAAATGATTAGTCCTTATAAGGGCTGTTAGTATGATGGTTCAGCTTCAGCACCAGCATCATCACTACAGGACGCTTTACACACACAGATCTGGACAAGCACTCTCTCCATCCAATATGAACTGTCACAGAGCTGTGCAATGGAGTCAGTATGCTGTGCTTGGCGGTGATTGTTCTTTGATAAACCCTGATGATGTCACAAGGCAACCAATCACAGTAATGCCACAACCAAGATGGCTGCACAATTACAGTGACATGCAGGCAATCCCCACATGCTGTTTGGCTGTGTAACAGGTGACAAACATGCATGGCTGGGATTCGAGTTTCAAGCTGAGCACTGCAGAGATGCAAGTACATCTTAGCACCCAGTTACTTCAGTGATATAGAATCATAGGCAAAACCAAACGCATAGACAACATCTTCAAAACAGTTCAAATTAGGGGCAGATACCAAGAAGAGTGGCATCACTTGGCTCAGAGTACCAATAGTATAATTGTGCAGCATGGATTCATAGGATAGGGCCTGTGACACCACTTGGACCAGCATTTCTAGCTTAAACACTGATCAGTAACAGGTGGCTGAGTTGCAGGTGAAGGCCTGGTGCTATGAAAGCCCTGCCAAATTCAGGCAACACATATAAAGAAGATCCAACTTGGAGTCTTAGCATTTCAAAAATGATTGCACTAAAGTGGCATCAATTTCCGCAGACTAGAAACAGCATTATTGGCCTCTGAAGCACCTTCCTCCACAGGCAACCCACCAGATGGAGACCCAACATGGAGTCTCCAAATGTCAAAAAATAATTGTCACACAGCACTAAAGTGGCATCATTTTCCACAGAGTAGAAACACTATAATAGGCCACCCCTTGCACTGCAGGCAACCCACCAGATGGAGATCCAACTTGGAATCTCCACATTTCAAAAAATTATTGCCACACAACTAAAGTGGCATGAATTTTCCTACAGAAAAAAAAAATATACTGAAACTCTGACACCTCTTCAACTGCAGACAACCCACCAGATAGACAGCCAACTTGGAGTCTAAACATTTAAAAAAATTGTTTGTAACATCCACAGCAGGCAGAGAAGCCACGACAAAGGTATTTCAGACTGCAATAATGCAAGATCAATGCCACACACTAAACTACACCATCGCTTTGTCTGTGCAGTCTGTAACTGAAGATCCATGACTTTCTTATCATGATGAAACCTAGGCAGTCAACAGTTTCAGAGGATAGCCGGATGCGCTTATCCATCAAGACACCACCAGTAGTGCTGAAGACACATTCTGAGAGAATGCTGGCTATCGGGCATGACAAAACCTTCATGGCATGACAGGTGAGCTCAGGCCACTCTTCTTATTTTGAAGACCAAATTGAAAAAAGGTCCAACCCCCCCAATGACATGAATATTGAGCTTGACATACTCCTATACCATCTTCTCCAGTCATTAACAACATGTAAGACTTGTACTAGGTGCATGGGCTAGTCTAAAAAATGTGTGAAACGACTTACAGAAATTGCTTATGTCACTGACACTGCTTCTAATGTTTTTACATTGACAACTTGATGTTCCTTTGGTTGGAAGTCTTTAACTACATTTCACACTATGTGCCTCACTACTGTCTTGGGGAAAACCATTCTTAAAATTGTCTACAAGCGTGTTTCGATACATGTGCATGTCCCTTTCCGGGGGGAAGCATCTTTCAATATTGACTCTCATACCGTGGATCTCATAGAATGGAAACTGTTGTGATTAGGTAATTCAGAACCACAATGGACCTTGAAGTTCAGAGCACACAAAGTGACCTGACAATAAACAAAAAACATAGGACGAGCTCTGAGACGTGGGAACTCTGCTGACCGCAATCCCTAATCCTATCACATCACACTAGAGGTAGCCGTGGATTGCGCCTAACGCTCCCTATGCAACTCGGCACAGCCTGGGAAACTAGCTATGCCTGAAGACAGAAAATAAGCCTACCTTGCCTCAGAGAAATTCCCCAAAGGAAAAGGCAGCCCCCCACATATAATGACTGTGAGTAAGATGAAAACACAAACACAGAGATGAAATAGATTTAGCAAAGTGAGGCCCGACTTACTGAATAGACCGAGGATAGGAAAGATAGCTTTGCGGTCAACACAAAAACCTGCAAATAACCACGCAGAGGGGCAAAAAGACCCTCCGCACCGACTAACGGTACGGAGGTGCTCCCTCTGCGTCTCAGAGCTTCCAGCAAGCAAGAAAAACCAAAATAGCAAGCTGGACAGAAAATATAGCAACAAAAAGTAACACAAGCAGAACTAAGCTTATGCTGAGCAGACAGGCCACAGGAACAATCCAGGAGGAAGCAAGACCAATACTAGAACATTGACTGGAGGCCAGGATCAAAGCACTAGGTGGAGTTAAATAGAGCAGCACCTAACGACTTAACCTCATCACCTGAGGAAGGAAACTCAGAAGCCGCAGTACCACTCGTGACCACAGGAGGGAGCTTGATCACAGAATTCACAACAGTACCCCCCCCTTGAGGAGGGGTTACCGAACCCTCACCAGAGCCCCCAGGCCGACCAGGATGAGCCATATGAAAGGCACAAACAAGATCGGCAGCATGGACATCGGAGGCAAAGACCCAGGAATTATCTTCCTGACCATAACCCTTCCACTTAACCAGATACTGGAGTTTCCGTCTTGAAACACGAGAATCCAAAATCTTCTCCACTATATACTCCAACTCCCCCTCCACCAAAACCGGGGCAGGAGGATCAACAGATGAAACCACAGGCGCCACGTATCTCCCCAACAATGACCTATGGAATACGTTATGGATGGAAAAAGAATCTGGAAGGGTCAAACGAAAAGACACAGGATTAAGAACCTCAGAAATCCTATACGGACCAATGAAATGAGGCTTAAACTTAGGAGAGGAAACCTTCATAGGAATATAACGAGATGACAACCAAACCAAATCCCCAACACGAAGTCGGGGACCCATACAGCGTCTGCAATTAGCGAAACGTTGAGCCTTCTCCTGGGACAAGGTCAAATTGTCCACTACATGAGTCCAAATCCGCTGCAACCTGTCCACCACAGTATCCACACCAGGACAGTCCGAAGACTCAACCTGCCCTGAAGAGAAACGAGGAGGGAACCCAGAATTGCAGAAAAACGGTGAAACCAAGGTAGCCGAGCTGGCCCGATTATTAAGAGCGAACTCAGCCAACAGCAAAAAGGGCACCCAATCATCCTGATCAGCAGAAACAAAACATCTCAGATATGTTTCCAAGGTCTGATTGGTTCGTTCAGTCTGGCCATTTGTCTGAGGATGGAAAGCCGAGGAAAAAGACAAATCAATGCCCATCCTAGCACAAAAGGCTCGCCAAAACCTCGAAACAAACTGGGAACCTCTGTCAGAAACGATGTTCTCTGGAATGCCATGTAAACGAACCACATGCTGGAAGAACAATGGCACCAAATTAGAGGAGGAAGGTAATTTAGACAAGGGTACCAAATGGATCATCTTAGAGAAGCGATCACAAACTACCCAAATGACCGACATTTTTTGAGAGACGGGGAGATCCGAAATAAAATCCATAGAGATATGTGTCCAAGGCCTCTTCGGGATCGGCAAGGGCAAAAGCAACCCACTGGCACGAGAACAGCAGGGCTTAGCCCAAGCACAAATCCCACAGGACTGCACAAAAGATCGCACATCCCGCGACAGAGACGGCCACCAAAAGGATCTAGCCACCAAATCTCTGGTACCAAAGATTCCAGGATGATCAGCCAACACCGAACAATGAACCTCAGAGATAACTTTATTCGTCCACCTATCAGGGACAAACAGTTTCTCTGCTGTGCAACGATCAGGTTTATTAGCCTGAAATTTTTGCAGCACCCGCCGCAAATCAGGGGAGATGGCAGACACAATTACTCCCTCTTTGAGAATACCCGCCGGCTCAGGCAAACCTGGAGAGTCGGGCACAAAACTCCTAGACAGGGCATCCGCCTTCACATTTTTAGAGCCCGGAAGGTACGAAACCACAAAGTCAAAACGGGAGAAAAACAGCGACCAACAAGACTGTCTAGGATTCAACCGTTTGGCAGACTCGAGATAAGTCAAGTTCTTGTGATCAGTCAAGATCACCACGCGATGCTTAGCTCCTTCAAGCCAATGACGCCACTCCTCGAATGCCCACTTCATGGCCAGCAACTCTCGATTGCCAACATCATAATTTCGCTCAGCAGGTGAAAACTTCCTGGAAAAGAAGGCGCATGGCTTCATCACCGAGCAATCAGAACCTCTTTGCGACAAAACAGCCCCCGCTCCAATTTCAGAAGCATCAACCTCAACCTGGAACGGAAGCGAAACATCTGGTTGACACAACACAGGGGCAGAAGAAAAACGACACTTTAACTCTTGAAAAGCTTCCACAGCAGCAGAAGACTAATTGACCACATCAGCACCCTTCTTGGTCAAATCGGTCAATGGTTTAGCAATACTAGAAAAATTACAGATGAAGCGACGATAAAAATTAGCAAAGCCAAGGAACTTTTGCAGACTCTTCAGAGATGTCGGCTGAGTCCAATCATAAATGGCCTGGACCTTAACAGGGTCCATCTTGATGGTAGAAGAGGAAAAAATGAACCCCAAAAATGAAACCTTCTGAACATCAAAGAGACACTTTGATCCCTTCACAAACAAAGAATTAGCACGCAGGACCTGGAACACCATTCTGACCTGCTTCACATGAGACTCCCAATCATCCGAGAAGACCAAAATATTATCCAAGTATACAATCAGGAATTTATCCAGGTACTCTCGGAAGATGTCATGCATAAAGGACTGAAATACTGATGGAGCATTGGCAAGTCCGAATGGCATAACTAGGTACTCAAAATGGCCCTCAGGCATATTAAATGCAGTTTTCCATTCATCGCCCCGTTTAATACGCACAAGATTATATGCACCACGAAGATCTATCTTGGTGAACCAACTAGCCCCCTTAATCCGAGCAAACAAATCAGATAGCAGCGGCAAGGGGTACTGAAATTTGACCGTGATTTTATTTAGAAGGCGGTAATCAATACAAGGTCTCAGAGAACCATCCTTCTTGGCCACAAAAAAGAACCCTGCTCCCAATGGCGATGACGACGGCCGAATATGACCCTTCTCCAGGGATTCTTTTACGTAACTCCGCATAGCGGCGTGCTCAGGTACAGATAAATTAAACAGTCGACCCTTAGGAAACTTACTACCAGGAATCAACTCAATAGCACAATCACAATCCCTATACGGAGGTAGGGCATTGGACTTGGGCTCATCGAATACATCCCAGTAATCAGACAAGAACTCTGGGACCTCAGAAGGGGTGGATGATGAGATAGACAGAAATGGAACATCACCATGTACCCCCTGACAACCCCAGCTGGACACAGACATTGATTTCCAATCTAATACTGGGTTATGGACTTGTAGCCATGGCAACCCCAACACGACCACATCATGCAGATTTTGCAACACCAGAAAGCGAATATCCTCCTGGTGCGCAGGAGCCATGCACATGGTCAGCTGGGTCCAATACTGAGGCTTATTCTTGGCCAAAGGCGTAGCATCAATTCATCTCAATGGAATAAGACACTGCAAGGGCTCCAAGACAAACCCACAGCGCCTAGCAAACTCCAAGTCCATCAAATTCAGGGCAGCGCCTGAATCCACAAATGCCATGACAGAATAAGAGGACAAAGAGCAGATCAAAGTAACGGACAAAAGAAATTTTGACTGTAGCGTACCAATGGTGGCAGACCTAGCGAACCACTTAGTGCGCTTAGGACAATCGGAGATAGCATGAGTGGAATCACCACAGTAGAAACACAGCCCATTCTGACGTCTGTGTTCCTGCCTTTCAGCTCTGGTCAAAGTCCTATCGCACTGCATAGGCTCAGGTTTGTGCTCAGATAATACCGCCAAATGGTGCACAGATTTACGCTCACGCAAGCGGCGACCGATCTGAATGGCCAAAGACATAGACTCATTCAGACCAGCAGGCATAGGAAATCCCACCATGACATCCTTAAGGGCTTCAGAGAGACCCTTTCTGAAGATTGCTGCCAAAGCACATTCATTCCATTGAGTGAGCACAGACCACTTTCTAAACTTCTGACAATAAATCTCTATCTCATCCTGACCCTGACACAGAGCCAGCAAATTTTTCTCTGCCTGATCCACTGAATTAGGATCATCGTACAGTAATCCGAGCGCCAGGAAAAACACATCAATATTACATAATGCAGGATCTCCTGGCGCAAGGGAAAATGCCCAGTCTTGAGGGTCGCCACGTAATAAAGAAATAATGATCTTAACTTGTTGAACTGGGTCACCAGAGGAGCGAGGTTTCAACGCCAGAAACAGTTTGCAATTATTTTTGAAACTCAGAAATTTAGCTCTATCTCCAGAAAACAAATCAGGAATAGGAATTCTTGGTTCTAACATAGAATTCTGAGCCACAAAGTCTTGAATATTTTGTACTGTTGCAGTGAGAAGATCCACACATGAAGACAGACCTTTAATGTCCATCACCACACCTGTGTCCTGAACCACCCAAATGTCTAGGGGAAAAAAAAGGCAAAACAGTGTAAAGAAAAAAAAAATGGTCTCAGAACTTCTTTTTTCCCTCTATTGAGAAGCATAGTACTTTGGGCCTCCAGTACTGTTGTGATTAGGTAATTCAGAACCACAATGGACCTTGAAGTTCAGAGCACACAAAGTGACAAAAAACATAGGACGAGCTCTGAGACGTGGGAACTCTGCTGACCGCAATCCCTAATCCTATCACACCACACTAGAGGTAGCCGTGGATTGCGCCTAACGCTCCCTATGCAGCTCGGCACAGCCTGAGAAACTAGCTTGGCCTGAAGACAGAAAATAAGCCTACCTTGCCTCAGAGAAATTCCCCAAAGGAAAAGGCAGCCCCCCACATATACTGACTGTGAGAAAGATGAAAACACAAACACAGAGATGAAATAGATTTAGCAAAGTGAGGCCCGACTTACTGAATAGACCGAGGATAGGAAAGATAGCTTTGCGGTCAACACAAAAACCTGCAAACAACCACGCAGAGGGGCAAAAAGACCCTCCGCTCCGACTAACGGTACGGAGGTGCTCCCTCTGCGTCTCAGAGCTTCCAGCAAGCAAGAAAAACCAAAATAGCAAGCTGGACAGAAAATATAGCAACAAAAAGTAACACAAGCAGAACTAAGCTTATGCTGAGCAGACAGGCCACAGGAACGATCCAGGAGGAAGCAAGACCAATACTAGAACATTGACTGGAGGCCAGGATCAAAGCACTAGGTGGAGTTAAATAGAGCAGCACCTAACGACTTAACCTCATCACCTGAGGAAGGAAACTCAGAAGCCGCAGTACCACTCGTGACCACAGGAGGGAGCTTGATCACAGAATTCACAACAGGAAACCCAGTAGTCAGCACTATTTCTAACCCTGAAAATGCTGGCATCATGTTGCAGATAGTGCAGCAAGAAAGCGCTCATGTGTCGGTCCCTTCCATGAGGTCCTAGTCGATGGTGTGTTGGTGGCGAGGTAACACATGCTTGCTTCCTCCTTCGCCTCCAGACCAACCATGGACAACAGAGTGGGAATCATTATCCTTTTCATCACCTGACTGCTGTGAGTACACCACCTCTTCCTCTTCACTCTCCTACATTCCTTCCTCGGCTCCTGCACCTTCACCAACAGTTTGTGTAGTACCATATTCTACCCTCCCAAGGCTCCCATCTGTGTGACAATAGTATGAAACTTAGAGAAATTGTTATCCCTTATGCATCATCCTGAGCTTCCACCTCTTACTCAGGGACCATCACCTCCTCCTGCAAACTATTCAAAGTGTACTCCAGCATGTAGATGACCGGAATAGGAATAGTGATGCTGATGATTGCATCATCAGCACTAACCATCTTACTAGCCATTTTGAAACTGTGTAATAAAATTAATGTGTTTAAATATTGTCACAAAATGTAATTAAATGGTATTTTAAAATTATAATAAAATTGTGTGTATAATTAGTAAAAAAATATGTACATAAAATCCATTCACTATATTATACTTAAATTTAAATTTTAATTATTACTCGAAAAATAAAATGTCTGTAAAATTGTTAGAAAAATACAAGGTTCCAACAAGTTATTATAACGCACGTGAATTCTTGTTCAAAGGAGATTAAAGAATAGAAATTAAAAGCATCAGTATAGCTTATCAACTTGTTCCCTATAGGAAGTGAACCAACTCGGACATGAAATATATAATCATCATGATTACCTCACAGTAACTGATAATAGTCACTGACACCACCCAGAACACAGTGAGAAAGGAAGGGGCTGGTTGCATATCACTAATTTAATGATCAATATCTATTTGCTGAGACAGTGTGTCTGGCTCTGCAAACGCAACACAGCATCCACAATCTATTCAAACCAAAATTGCTGTCCAAAAGTCAAATAGTACACATTTCCATATATGCCAAGTCATGTGCCCATAAATATATAGAATATCAGTGTACTCAGGAGAAAATTATTTTCAAAATGTGGGCATTATTTTCTCCGGTTACCCTTGTGAAATGGAAAAAATTGAAGCTAAAATAATACTGTTGTGGAAAAATGTATAATTGTTCATTTTCTCACTTCCCAATGTTTTAAAATTTTGTCAGGCACCTATGAGTCGAAAAAGATCACTACACCCCTAGATAAATTCCTTGTGGGCTGTAGTTTTCAAAATCAGGTCACTTGTGGGGGGTTCTGTTTTTTCGACCTTGGCCGCTCTTCCAATGTGACATTGCATCCTGAATCAATAGCAGCCAAAAAGTTTGCATCAAAAGTTTAATAGCATTTCCGCTCGTCTTTGTCATGTCATGTGCCCGAATGGTAGATTCTGACCACATAGTGGGCATTGTCACAATCAGAAGACATTTTGTAACTCTTGTGTTAGTGCATTTTTTTCTCATTACAGCTTGTGAAAATGAAAAATTTGAAGCTGAAATAAAATTTTAGTTTAAAGTCTAAACTTTTTCATTTTATCATTCAACTTTGTATTAATTCACTCGAAGACACAAAAGAGCACAGTAAGGTCAAAATAATCTATTGTAAAAAAAAATCACAGTAATAAGCAAGTGCTAGTCAAAAGATGGAAAAAACAGGGTATTTAGTTGAAACTTTTTTTGCAAAAAAATGTAAACTAAGCTGCTCCACCAATCGTCAAGGTATACCCATATAGAGCAGTCCCAACTAATGTATATAATCCCCATCTGATGTATTTAAAAACCTGATCATCTGTATAGTACCTGTATAAGCAGGGTTCAGAGAAGGAATATCCATGTGGATATGCTGGATGGAACAACTTTGATGCAAATGACCCATAAGGAGTGGTGGACTCCCCAGTCTTGTAGAAACAAGAGAACAATTCACTGGTCAACAGCATTTTTGGTGCCAAAGATATTTCATCGAATTTAGGGTAACTTTGGGCTGCTGATTCTGAATATGTCATCAGTTTTGCCAGATTGGCTCAAGTTTTTGAGATTTTTGGTATCTTATTTATAGCACTTGTTGGTAAATGCGACGCATCATCTCATTAATTTCTTTGGATTAGTACTTGAACTGAGCAGTTCTCAATATAGTTTTGTGTTAATTAGTGTTCTAAAAGTTTGTTCATAGCTTGATTTTTGCACTAACTTTATGTTGTTGTCTGTTTTCCAGTGAAAAGCATGAACTCATCAAGAAGAAGTTGTCTTAACGATCCAGACTCATTCTGTTACATTTGTGGTGAATACACACTGCCAAAACATAGAAGAAACATAACAGACTTCGTAAAAAAAGTGTATTTTGCCTATTTTGGGGTTATGCTTGGGGACCAAGACAAGTTTTGGGCACCACACATAGTGTGCAAAGCATGTATCGAATTATTACGAAAATGGAGCAAAGGACAAAGAAAAAGCTTCAAATTTGGTGTTCCAATGGTGTGGAGAGAGCAAAAAAATCATCATGATGACTGTTATTTCTGTGCAGTGCAAGTGCAAGGATTCAATAAGCATAAGAAACGAAAATGGGAGTATCCTAACATGGAATCTGCAAGAAGGCCTGTCCCTCATTGTGAAGATGTGCCTGTACCTGTGTTTACCATGTTACCTGACCTTCCCCCCCCTGATGATGATGAAGTGTGTATTGGCAGTGTGTATTCACCACAAATGTAACAGAATGAGTCTGGATCGTTAAGACAACTTCTTCTTGATGAGTTCATGCTTTTCACTGGAAAACAGACAACAACATAAAGTTAGTGCAAAAATCAAGCTATGAACAAACTTTTAGAACACTAATTAACACAAAACTATATTGAGAACTGCTCAGTTCAAGTACTAATCCAAAGAAATTAATGAGATGATGCGTCGCATTTACCAACAAGTGCTATAAATAAGATACCAAAAATCTCAAAAACTTGAGCCAATCTGGCAAAACTGATAGCATATTCAGAATCAGCACCTCAAAAATACCCCAAATTCATTAAAATATTTTGGACACCAGAAAAAAAAATTTTTTTTGTTGACCTGTGTATAGAACCAGAAACACATGGGCTACTTGCACATTGAACAAGTCTGTAGGAACCCGTCCACAAACCACCAAGAAACTCGAAGACACAAAAGAGCACAGTGAGGTCAAAAATACTCTGTTGTAAAAAAAATCACAGTAATAAGAAAGTGCTAGTCAAAAGATGGAAAAAACACGGTATTTAGTTGATACTTTTTTTGCAAAAAAATATATACTAAGCTGTTCCACCAATTGTCAAGGCATACCCATAAAGAGCAGTCCTAACTAATCTATATTATCCCTATCTGATGTATTTAAAAACCTGATCATCTGTATAGTACCTGTATAAGCAGAGTTCAGAGAAGGAATATCCATGTGAACATGCTGGAGGGAACAGCTTTGATGCAAATGACCCATAAGGAGTGGTGGACTACCCAGTCTTCTAGAAACAAGAGAACAATTATAGAACCAGAAACACATGGGCTACTTGCACATTGAACAAGTCTGTAGGAACCTGTCCACACCCCACCAAGAAACTCGAAGACACAAAAGAGCACAGTGAGATAAAAAATACTGTTTGTAAAAAAAAACACCACTTCTTATGGGTCATTTGCATCAGAGCTGTTCCATCCAGCATGTCCACATGGATATTCCTTCTCTGAACCCTGCTTATACAGGTACTATACAGATGATCAGGTTTTAAATACATCAGATAGGGATTATATACATTAGTTAGGACTGCTCTACATGGGTATACCTTGACAATTTTCAAAAAAAGTATCAACTAAATACCCTGTTTTTTCCATATTTTGACTAGCACTTGCTTATTACTGTGATTTTTTTTACAACAGAGTATTTTTGACCTCACTGTGCTCTTTTGTGTCTTCGAGTTTCTTGGTGGTGTGTGGACGGGTACCTACAGACTTGTTCAATGCGCAAGTAGCCCATGTGTTTTTGTATTAATTCATGTGAACCACCTAAAGGCTAAATAAACTTTCTAATTGTGGTTTTAAATCTTTTTTTATGCAGTATTTAAAATGGTGTCAGTTTGATAGGTTTTCTGACAAATAGGAGTTCAAAACTGAATATGTGTGTAGAAATAAATTTTGTTAAATAAAGGAAAATGTGCCATATATACTCGAGTATAAGCCAACCCGAGTATAAGCCAACCCTCCTAATCTTGCCACAAAAACTGGGAAAACTTAATGACTCAAGTATAAGCCTAGGGTGGAAAATGCAGCAGCTACTGGTAAATCTCAAAAATAAAAATAGATACCAATAAAAGTAAAATTAATTGAGACATCAGTAGTTTAAGTGTTTTTGAATATCCATATTGAATCAGGAGCCCCATATAATGCTCCATACAGTTCATGATGTCCCCATAAGATGCTCCATACAAAATACGCCCCATATAATGCTCCATACAGTTTATGATGGGCTCCATAAGATGCTCCATATTAAAATATGCCCCATATAATGCTGCACAAATGTTGATTATGACCCCATAAGATGCTCCATAGAGATATTTGCCCCATATAATGCTGCACATGGCCCCGTAAGATGCTGAATACAGATATTTGCCAAATATAATGCTGCACATGGCCCCATACAGATATTTGCCCCATATAATGCTGCACATGGCCACATAAGATGCTCCATACAGACATTTGCCCCTTATGCTGTTGCTGCGATCAAAAAAATAAAAAAATCACATGCTCACCTCTCAGGCCCCTGCTCCGCATTCCACCGACGCCTGCCCCTGTGTTTTCCCGTCCTCTGCACTGACATTCAGACATTGGGCTGCGTGCACTAATCACGTCATTGCGCTCTCTTGCCTGAGCATCAGTGCAGAGGAAGCGGAAGATGCATCGGCGCCGACGGTGGAATGAGGAGCAGGTGAATATCGCGCACTGCCCCATCATAATCACCTGCCCCTGGTGCCGTCGTTGCACGTCTGTTCCCTGTCGCCGGCAGCTTCTTCCTGTAGTGAGCGGTCACATGATAACACTCATTACAGTAATGAATATGCGGCTCCACCCCTATGGGAGTGGGGTCCATATTCATTATTGTAATGAGCAGTACCATGTGACCGCTCACTACAGGAAGAAGCTGCCGGGGAAAAGACGTGCAGGGGCCGCGCCAGGAGCAGGTGAGTAATATTACACAGCTGCCGCTCCACCTCCTCTGCCGACCCCTGGGTATGACTCGAGTATAAGCCGAGAGGGTTACTTTCAGCGCAAAAAAGTGGGCTGAAAATCTTGGCTTATACATGAGTATATACGGTATATCAAATTTTAACCTACTAACACAGTAAAAGAAAGATAAAAAATGGTTGCTGCTGTATGCTGGATATATGGGAAATGTAATTTATCAACTACTTTTGTGGTATGAATTTCTGTTATAAGTGCATAAGAATTCAAAGCTTATAAGTTGCAAATTTTGCTAAATTTTTACCAAATTTCAGATCTTTTCATAAATAAATTCTAATTTTGTCAACCCAATTTCACCAATATCATGACACTTATTTTTACAGTATGAATCATAAATTGGTTGCACAATTAAAGCCCTGTATATTTTATTCTCAAATGCTACAAAATTCAGAACTAATATGTTTACAAGAGCTCACTGAAGACAATCTATCATGGTTGACTAATCTGAGTCATCTCGCCACCTCATGTGTCTCCTTCAGACCCTGGGAACCATCCAGGATACCTTCCAATATTTGTGTCCCATTGACTTGCATTGGTATCGGGTATCGGTATCGGCGATATCCAATATTTTTTTGATATCGGCCGATACCATCCGATACCGATACCTTTGAATATTGGAAGGTATTGCTCAACACTACTCAACATCCATTACTGCTTCAAGTATGAGACTACTATAATTTTACAGATAATCATCTTGATTAACTCATACAGAAATTTCACTTTCAACTATTTAGCACATGATTAGTTAAGATTATTGACATGTAATTGCATTGTTACTGTTTTGCTCCTTGTGGTGGAATTTTTTTTTCTTCCTGTGTACTACTGTAAGAGTCACTTTAAAGTTGTGTGATCATCTTACTTGTAGGTTGACAAATTATATATCCGAGAGATTTATGTGTACGCAGAGAAAGACTACTTGTGATTGCCCACACTGTCGAGAACAGAAAATGTGATTTATTGAGGAAAAAGCACATCCTTATACAGATTATCACTTATCATATTGATCATTTGTAAAATCAACTAATTTCTCCTCACTCAGGAGAATGTAAATCAATATTCATTAGCTTCTATAATTCTGTACTTTTCCTCAGCATTACTTCATTCCCTATTAGCAGAGTGGACACTTTATTATATCAATGTCCACATATGTGTTCTAAAACTACTGACAGGTTTGATTTCTAGCACATAAGCACATATTCAGCTCCTTTGATTCTTATATGTTCATATAAGTGTCCATTTTGTATATATTCTTTCATTTTGAATATCTTCAATCAAGTGCATTTCACTAACACTTCAAGTTACAACCTGTTCTCACATTCCCTGATAGTCAGTATGTTATTAGGTTGATTTCCAAGCAAAATGTCCTTGGTTCTAATCGAGGAGCAGCCATGAAGAAGATTTCCTAAGAAAAGAGAAACAGCATCATCCAGCCAAGAAAATAGCTAAGAAAATGTGAGTGACATGACAGTTGGAAGAGTACAAAATGAAGTCTGTCCATCCACTTAAAAGCCAAGAGGTGGACATCAAGGCAAAATATCGGAGTCAACACATCTGCTTATCACAAGGTCTATCAGTTCTGGTGTGACAAAAACAGCATTGAAGGTGGCTCATATGCTTTATAATAGTGAAATCCAGATGTCCAGGCAAGCACCATGTGATCCAAATTCCACAAGTCTGGAATGATGACCCGAACAAAGGTGAAGGAGACTCGCTGTCAAAATCATGCTAGTTTACAAAAAAAGTAGAAAAAGTGGACAGTAGAAGATTGTAAATGGGTGATTTGGAGGAATGAGATGAAAGTCAAAAGACTAGTCTCTGACAGTTGCAAATAGGTCTGGAAGAAACAAGGGAAAAATGGGCTAATGGATCAAGAAATTGAAGGAACTGGCAAGTTCAGTGGAGGAAGCCTGATGATATATGGTTGTTTCACTGCCAAAGCCATTGGATACTTGACCAAAGTTGATGGTGGTCTAAATGTTGAGCTACATGTGAGTATCCTACAAGATAACTTACTTCATACACTCGATTACTATATTTAGGAAAATGACAACATATTGTTTCAGAAGAACAATGATTCAAAGCATATGTCAAGATTGGCGAACAAATGGTTAAATGCCTATGAAGTAGATGTTCTGGTTTGTCTCCATAGTCTCCAGCCCAATTGAACACTTTTGGGTAGATTTGATGAAAGCAGCATACATACATCAGTAGAGGTAGATCAGTATGATAAATAGATTGGCATGCACCAACTTTGGGAACAAGTTGAAGAGACCTGGGATCAGATTTCTGTCAAGACATGCTTGAATCTGATCTAGAGCATGCCCAGATGTATTCGGCCAAAGATGGATTTACAAAACACTAACAAAATAGTAAAAATTAGAATTTAGATTTTTAGGAGCAAAACATTAACAATGCAGTGATATGACAAGAATCTGCATAACTAATTATATTCTAAATCATTGCAAGTCAAATTATGCATCAGATAGCCAAGAATATTTTCTATAAAATCATGGTAGTCTCACGTTCGAAGCAATAGTAGATGGTGGCATATAGAACCTAAAAGTCAAAAAATTCAAAAGAATTTGACCCTTTTGCTCATCAATGTCTTATGTGGATTTAATGTTGTAGCCAGTTTCTAATTCATACTGCCAGTGGTTCAAGTAGCATGAATCTAATTACAGATTCAGTTTTATTATTGTGGTATATAAGAAAAATCACAATTTACAATGAAGTCCAGTAACAGGATAGGTTCATATAGATCCAAAGATAATGGTTATGGAAGGTCAAATTGTGGGAATAGGTTGAGGAACTTTGGAATTGCTAATGCTTTTTTATGTTCAGCTTATAATTAAGGTGTTTGATCTTAGCCAAGTAATAAACTGGATAAGCATCAGACTTTCCGCTATCTTGTTACATAATTTTTAGATCTACCCTAGAATTTGTCTCTGGCAACTACCTTACAACCTATTTGTTCTAATTCTGCCTACTAATAGTTAAAAGAAAAACATATTTGAAGTCATGTTCTTCAACATAACAGATACAAATACAACTTTTCGTTGTTGATGTTTCTGTCTTGTTTTATATATTTTGAGGTATATTTTGTTAGGGCTAGCGGAACGCAACAAATAATAAGATAGGTAGAATAAGGTGCGTTCGCAGCCCGGGGTCCACCGTGCAGAGATGGAACCTGCTGCCAAGTAATGACGGACTATATGGCGGTACAATGTGAATATACAGGGGTTAACTTCACCCTGTGTGAAGGAAGTGAACCCTGTTAAGTCACAGGGCCACGGTACCGCACACAAGAGCACAAGCAAGGAGTCTCCGAGCTCAGTCCTAAGACTTGGGATCTGAGTCTGTGTAGACTACTTGCAGTCGACACCGCAACTGGGGTGTCAGTGTAACCAAAATAATAACAAAGGAATGCACGAGAATGCGTGTGGTGCTGCACTGGCGGACGCCACTAACCACCCAGGCTTGGGTCAGGAAAGCGCTGTGAAAGCGCACGGCGCCGCACTGGCGGACACAGCAACTAGATGCTGTATTAGTGTGTAATGTTCTGTTGGATAAGTCAGGCGCTAGATAGCAATCATACACCTTCCGCAAACAGTCATCCAATAGGGAGGGTTATTTAAAGTGCCACTTTCACTCACAACACACACACGTTTACAAATATACACTAGCGCATGGCCGTGCGGCCATGCGAGCCTTAAATAGCTGCAGCACGTATAGGACCTTTCAAAAGAAGGACCAATGGAATTGCTGCAGTACCTGAGCATGTGACCCTAGATCTCCACTGAAAGATCTTGCCCTGGGCATGCTCAGTGTGCAAAGCAGAACTTAGTCCTAGTACCTACAGGACCTTCCGTGAGAAGGACCAATGGAAGTCGCTGCAGTACCTGAGCATGTGACCCTAGATCTCCACTGAGAGATCTTGCCCTGGGCATGCTCAGTGTGTGCAAAGTGGGACTTAGTCTCAGAAGCGTCTGCTCGCTGCTGCCCAGCACTGGCTTCAATGGCAGAAGCTGGAAAAGCAGCAGCAACCCTATGCACAGAGTGAGACTGAGCAAGATGCTGGGACCGACGTCTCCACTGAGCAGACTCCACTGCGGCTGGAGAAGAATGGGAGACCATAGCAGAGATGGCTCGAGATTCCCCCTGTGCAGAGGCGGGAACTCGACAGCTAACACACTTTTTCTTATAATTATATACTATAAAAATACAGGGTACATTTTTTCTTTAACGCCTTACTGATCTATGAAGCACATGTTCAGCAAAAGTAGATAAGGAAAGATGAAGCCTGTTGATTAACTCACCCTGGGGAAAAAGCACATCTGGCCATCCCCTAAAAGTGTATACTGCATAACTTTAATCAAGATGTAAAAGTCATGGATCTACAATTTTTTTGCACTCGAGTCACATACTGGGCAGACTAGGCGATGGTGTCATGATGGTGCATTGATATTGCTTTATTGCAGTATGTGAAATCTTAGTCATGACTTCTGTGCCTGCTGTTGCTACTGCTGCTGATGTTACAAACAATTTTTTGAAAGCTGGAGACTCAAAGTTTTATCTCCATCTGGCGGGTTGCCTGTAGTAGAAGGGGTCTAAGTGCACCATTATGCTATTTCTACACTGGAGAAATTGATGCCACTTTAGGGTATGTGACAATAATTTTTGGAAATGTTGAGAATTCAAGTTTGGTCTCCTTCATGTGTGTTGCCTGTAGCAGGCCTTGACTTACTTTTAGTCAACTAACTTTGTTACTATCCTTACATTTTTATAACATTGCTGGTTTACCAGGCTGAAATTTGCACCACATGAGTAGAAAAGCAGTTTGAGCAGTTGCATGATGTATCAAGGCTCCCAGCACAGCAGGTTTAAGCTGGTCCTGCACTCACTTCGTCTTAACTGAAACTCAAATTGCTAAATGCTGGCCTAGACCTTGCTACCTGATGCGTGGCTCATGGCGGACTGCTGCTTCTTCCTTTTCAAAATTTCTACTCTGGGTGAATTGATCAGCCAACTACCTGTATTACTATTCTTAAAATTTTCTACCAGTAGTAGTCTATGAAACTAATGTTTGTGGCATCTTAGTGTGGCTGAGCAAAAATCCAGTTTCAGATGTTGCATTAGGCATTAGGGCTCCCAGCAAAGAAGGCTTACACGTGTCCCTCACCAACCTCATCCTTATTGAAACTTCAATGTAAAGCTCTAAATGCTGACCCAGACCCTTCTTCTTCATGCATCGCACATGGCTGACTGCTGTTGTGCCATTCTAATATTTCTTCTGTGGGTGAATTGATCAGTCAACTACTTGTGTTTTTGTCCTTACATTTTTATAACATTTCTGGTCTACCAAGCTGATATTTGTGGCACCTGAGTGTGTTTGCACTGAAAAGCAATTTGAGCAGTTGTATAAGATAGCAGGGCTCCCAGCACAGCAGTTTTACAAAGGTACCTCAACCACCTCATTGTAATTGAAACTTCAATTCAAAGCTACAAATACTGGCCCAGACCTGGCAACCTCATGCATGGGTCCTGGCTGACTGGCACTGTGCCATTATCAAATTTCTACTGTGGGTAAATTGATGAGTCATTTAACTATGTTACTATCCTTAAATTTTTATAACATTTGTGGTCTACCAATCTCATATTTGTTCCACGTGTGTTAGGCACTGGGGTCCTCCCTCTGCACAGGATGGATCCTAAGCTTTGTCTTCTTCTGCGGTTCCCCATTTAACCTCAAATGCATTGAATGCTGCTCAGCAAAGATGTTGGTCTCAGCGCCTTGTTCAAATCCAGGCTGTACACTTGGTACTGCTGCCTCTCCTGGTTCATCTATAGTAGCTGGCTATACTCAGTGGCGTGCAGTCACTCTTGAGACTAAGTCCAGGTTTTGCTCTACTGAGCATGCTCTTGGGTCGACTTTTTATTGGTGGTCATCCGTCACATGCTCAGGTCCTGGTTCAGCTTTGGATTGGCCGGTGAGCAAGGTCCTGTTAGATTGACAGAAACTATAAGAGTATCTTTGGCGTGCCCGTCGGTGCACTAAGATCATTTATGTTATGTGAGAGAGTGGGATCATATGGTAGTATGAACTGTGAAGTAACAGAGTCTACGTCTAGTGCCATGCTCACTCTTTGGCTGTGTGCAGTTAACACAGCTCCTCTGCAGAGCATCTCTCCTGTCGCTGTCTGCGATTGGCACAGGCATGTGTTATTCCACTGAGTGAAGCTATCTCAGTGCGAGCCAGTTATGCTCCCTGCTTGTCTTGCTGTTGTCCTCTTAGCTGCAGGTTACTTTCTTTGCACGGTGGACCCCAGGTGGCAAACGCACTTTACTAATATAATTTATTTAGTGAGTTTGGCCCACCCTAACAATATCCTAGTGCCAGGGTCTGACTAGCAATGGTGGACGAGCAGCAGCTTCCATTGAGTTTCCAGCAGCAAGAGAGCAGTTTGTCCACCTTAGAGCAAGCAATCTCAGCTGTGAATACATCTGCACTACCAGCGCAGGTACCCAGTGAAGCCACTACCAGGGTTCCAGCTGCTGCTTCTGTACCGCTTTTGTCACACTTCCCACTCCCCGATAAGTTCTCTGGGGATAGTAAGGCTTGCAGGGGATTTGTGAACCAGTGCTCAATCCAGCTAGAGTTACTGAGTTCACTTTTCTCCTCTGAGCAGGCCAAAGTGGGATTTGTGGTGTCCCTATTAACGAACAGGGCTTGGGAGTGGGCTATGCCATTACGGGAACGTAAGGACCTGGTGGTTCGGAGCGCCTTGTGATTTTTGAGCACTCTGAAACAGGTCGTTCTGGGACCCCAGGATGCCCATGATGCCGCACTCCAAATTCTGACCCTGTTGCAGGGTTCTATACTGACCAGCCAGTTTGCTATTTGGTTTTGGACAATAGCCTCCGAGCTAAAGTGGCCAGATAAGGTCTTGGTTCTGGTGTTTTGGAAGGGCCTTGCAGGCTAGGTTAAGAACGCACTGGCCACGAGGGAAATCCCCACTACACTGGAGGATTTAATAGCTATTTCCACTTCTATCAACCATTGGTATGCTGATCAAAGGTTGGAAAAAGCCCAGTGTAGACAAAGGGTTCGGCTGGCTCCAACTTTTGCCAATCTTTTGAGGCCTCCTACTCGGACTGATGAATTCAGTGAATCTCTGGTGGGTCATCAGATGCAGACTAATGCTCGTTCCATCCGTTCCTCACCAACTTGTCCTGTCAATGAGCAGGTTGGTTATGTCGTCAGCAGGCGTGCCAGATGTCAGAGGGAACGGCCGTTTGTAGTGACAATTGGAGGGGGCGGTCCAGATTCATCGGACATGTCCTGCTAAATTACATTTAAAATGACACTGTCCTGTGGCTTGAGAACTCTGCCTTCTCAGGTTTGCATGGATTCCAGGGCTGAGGGTAATTTTATGTCCTCATCCTTCGTCCTATGGCATGCAATACCCCTGGTCATGCTCTCCAACCCCATCACTATTAGAGTGGTTAATGGTTCTACTTTTCCTTTTCAGATTACCCACCCTCACCCTCAAAATATCTCCTAACCATCAGGAGTTAATCTCCTTGCTCCTCATTCACGAGGGTATCATTAAGGTCTTGATGAGTATGCCCTGGTTGCACCACCATTTGCCTCATATTGATTGGGCCACAGGTAGAATTCTGGGTTGGAGTAAGATATGTCAGGGACAGTGTCTCAAGTCACAGGTGCAGATTGCATTTCAAAAACCTGACCGGCACATCCAAACATAGACTAAGTGTGAACAGGTGCTGAACCTAGAGTCGCCAACTCGTATATAGTTAAGTAAATAAGGCAGCACACTGCAGCGCTAAAACATGTAAACTTGAAAACACGAAATTTGAACTGCATTACTGCACTAGAAATATGAAAAATGAGAGCTTTTAGCGCATAAAAATGGCCAACTTTATGTGTACCTGGTAGCCCCTTTACGGCATCTCTCTTATACCAGGTCCTAAACTTGCCTTACCTCGCTGAGAATAAACATCTCCATCTGAATGGGTGCATGTGAAACCTCTTCTTAGACTAAAATTCTCTCTCTCTGTGGAGGGGTATTGGACCTGCTGTAATTAAAACACCTGAAGCTAGGAGGCGGAGTGCACGATCAGAAGGCTAAAGAATACATTTCAAAAACCTGACCGGCACATCCAAACATAGACTAAGTGTGAACAGGTGCTGAACCTAGAGTCGCCAACTCGTATATAGTTAAGTAAATAAGGCAGCACACTGCAGCGCTAAAACATGTAAACTTGAAAACACGAAATTTGAACTGCATTACTGCACTAGAAATATGAAAAATGAGAGCTTTTAGCGCATAAAAATGGCCAATTTTATGTGTACCTGGTAGCCCCTTTACGGCATCTCTCTTATACCAGGTCCTAAACTTGCCTTACCTCGCTGAGAATAAACGTCTCCATCTGAATGGGTGCATGTGAAACCTCTTCTTAGACTAAAATTCTCTCTCTCTCTGTGGAGGGGTATTGGACCTGCTGTAATTAAAACACCTGAAGCTAGGAGGCGGAGTGCATGATCAGAAGGCTAAAGAATACATTTCAAAAACCTGACCGGCACATCCAAACATAGACTAAGTGTGAACAGGTGCTGAACCTAGAGTCGCCAACTCGTATATAGTTAAGTAAATAAGGCAGCACACTGCAGCGCTAAAATATGTAAACTTGAAAACACGAAATTTGAACTGCATTACTGCACTAGAAATATGAAAAATGAGAGCTTTTAGTGCATAAAAATGGCCAATTTTATTTGTACCTGGTAGCCCCCCAAGTAAATCAAACTTCTGTGAAATCAAACTGTCCACTTAGGAAGCAACACTGTTTGACGGTCAATTTCACATGCTGTTGTCCAAATGGAATAGACAACAGATTGAAACAGATGGAAATTATTTGCAATTATCAAGACACACTCAAAAAAGGAGTGGTTCTGCAGGTGGGGACCACAGACCACATCTCAATACCAATGCTTTCTGGCTGATGTTTTGGTCACTTTTGAAAGTTGGTTGTGCTTTCACTCTCATGGTAGCATGAGATGGACTCTAAAACCCACACAAGTGACTCAGGTAGTGCAGCTCATCGAGGATGGCACATCAATGCGAGCTGTGGCAAGAAGGTTTGCTATGTCTGTCAGCGTAGTGTCCAGAGGCTGGAGGTGCTACTGGCAGACAGGCCAGTACACCAGGATACATGGAGGGGGCCATAGGAGGGCAAGAAACCAGCAGCAGGACCGCTACCTCAGCCTTTTTGCAAGGAGGAACAGGAGGAGCACTGCCAGAGCCCTGCAAAATGACCTCCAGCAGGCCACAAATGTGCATGTGTCTGCACAAATGGTTAGAAACTGACTCCATGAGGATGGTCTGAGAGCCCAACATCCACAGTTGGGGGTTGTGCTCACAGCCCAACACTGTGCAGGATTCTTGGCATTTGCCACAGAACACCAGGATTGGCAAATTCACCACTGGAGCCCTGTGCTCTTCACAGATGAAAGCAGGTTCACACTGAGCACATGTGACAGAGTATGGAGACACCATGGAGAGTGATCTGCTGTCTGCAACATCCTTCAACATGACCGGCTTGGCAGTGGGTCAGTAATGGTGTGGGGTGGCATTTCTTTGGAGGGTCGCACAGCCCTCCATGTGCTCACCAGAGGTAGCCTGACTGCCATTAAGTACCGAGAAGAGATCCTCAGACCCCTTGTGAGACCATATGCTGATGTGGTTGGCCCTGGATTCCTCCTAATGCACGACAATGCCAGACCTCATGTGGCTGGAGTGTGTCAGCAGTTCCTGCAAGATGAAGGCAATGAAGCTATGGACTGGCCCGTTTAACCTCTCCCGTCGCTGTGTGTGATTAACACAGCCACATGTTACTCCATGAAGTGATGCTATCTCACTGTGAGCCAGTTACACTCGCTGCTTGTGCTGCTATTGTCCTCTTAGCTGCAGATTACTATCTTTGCATGGTGGACCCCGGGTGGCGAACACACTTTATTAATATAATTTGTTTATTGCGTTCCGCCCACCCTAACAACGTGAGTGCAGTTGAGCAAAAAAACTGTTTGACCTGTTGCATGAGGTATCACTCCCAGCAAAGAAAGCTAACATCAGTCTCTCATCCACCTCATATTAATTTAAACTCCAATTTAAGTCTCTAAATGCTGTCTCAGAGCCTTCTACCTCATGCTTTGCACATGACTGATGGCTGTTGAGCCATTATCAGAACAATTAACCTCCATACACAACACAATCAACTATACCAAGACCAATAATACCAAATACAAGGAACAAATACCACCACACTATCACCAGACTACATATTATCACTACACAGTGACCAAATAATACCACATATATGAGATAAATACCCCCACACCTTGAACAGACCACATGTTACTACTAAATAGCGAATAAATAATACCACATGCAAATAACAAATACCGCCACACTATGACCAGACTCCATATTACTAACAAATAGATACCGTATAATACCACATACAAAGAACAAATACCGCCACACCATGACCAGACCACATATTACCACCACATTTTGACCGAAAAATTCCACATACAAGAAATAAATACCGACACATCGTAACCAGACCACATATTACCCCCACTTAACGACTGAATAATACCACATCCAGGGCATAAATACAGTCATAACATGACCTGATCACATATTACCCCCACATAGTGACCAAATACTACAATACTGGTCGTAAATAAAAAACTAATATTACAACTAGTGACATTATACACAAGAGTTCTGTATATAGTTTCAGTGTACAGGTAATGCAGTGATCACTATTGACATAATACACAGGGACTTTGTACATAATACACAGTGAATTGTGTCAGTGTACAGGTAATACAATAATTCACCAGTGACATCATACGCATGAGCTCTGTATATAGTAAACAGTGCATAGTGTCAGTGTACAGGTAATTCAGTGATCACCAGTGACATAATACACATGAGCTCTGTATATAGTGTACAGAAAATACCATGACCACCATTGACACTATACAAACAGGAGTTCTATACAGTTCTTTATATAGTGTACAGGTAATACAGTGATCACTGGTGACATTATACACAGCAGCTCTGTATATAGTGTCAGTCTACAGGTAATACAGTGATCACCAAAGACATTACAATATATACAGAGATCCTATATATATAACATACAGGTATTACAGTGATCATCACTGCCATTATACAGAGGGGCTCAGTATATAGTGCACAGGTAATACAGTGACCACCGGTGACATTATACACGGGAGCTCTGTACATAGTGCACAGAATATAGTTTCAGGGTACATGTAACACACTGACTCACCCGTGAGGTCTGTAATTGAAGTAATTCATCTTCGCTTTTCTTCTTCATCCAGTGCAGACCACCATCATTTCTTACAGCCAAGACTTGCCTCTGCAGAAAATAAGAAACACTTATCTATAACTGATCGTTTCCAGAGCACATTCCACACTTTTTTCCTCAACTTCTACACTAAGACAGATGAAGAAAGAAAGCAACATAATGCTGCCCTACACAGTAATAGGACCCCCTTTTGACCCGCCATGGAAGACAGTATCCTCAAAAGAAAATTAAATTGCAGCAGTACTAATGACTCCTAATTGGCCCCTAAAGTAATTATGTCCCCACTTTCAACCATAACCACTAATGTATGTTCGTCATTCTGACCCCATACAGCAGCTATTACTGATGAGTAGAGTTGAGGGACTTTTACTTTTTTGGGATTGAGTCGGGTTTCAATTATTGTGAAAAGTCGGGGACCGACTGATACACGAAACTCAATGCAAGTCAATGGGGAATCAAAGTCGGCAGTGATTGGAGGACAGGAAAACACCTACAGTGCCCATTTTAATGCCAAAAACATCAATTCTTATTACTTAAGCTTGTCAATCTTAATTTACTTTATATATTATTTTCTTTATAATAATAGTTAGGCATTGAAATTTGCGGGTCATTTGGCTAAAGTTGTGGGGGGGTAGGGCTGGCTCAAGATTTTTATGGGCCCAGGAAGCGTGGAATACGTTGCGGCGGTGGAGCAGGGAGAGGTAAGTATTTCAACTTTGCAAGTGCTGTGATCCTGAGCAAGCAGGGGGGCCCACTCGTTGGCACTGGCACAGGGCCCCTCATAGTATGGCGGTGTGTTTGACGGCGGGTGGCGCCTCCCACTGGCAGAGACACTTTTGCATACTATGAGGGGCCCTGTGCCAGTGACATCACCGATGAGTATGCCCCCCCACCTGACGAAGGAACCTGCACTTTCATCTGCACCTTCCTCTTTGTCTCCATGTAAGGTGGTATAGTATGCGGGAAGGGGGACCTGACTTTCAGCAAAGTCAGATTCTGGCTGTGTAGAGTGCAAGGGGAATGTAGTGGTCTGGGTCAATGTACCAGCAGACTCATCTAGCAGTGGCTGGGCAATGTGCAGGATGAGGAGGAAACACAGATATAGGCCCAAATAATAAAGTAGGCTAAATGCAGTTCAAAATTGGTAACAGAACTAAACAGGCGGCATTGCTTTGTTCAGTGGAGGACAACTGTAATGAGTGGCAGACACAGTTAGTAGGCCCAAATAATAAAGTAGGCTAAATGCAGTTCAAAATTGGTAACAGGACTAAACAGGTGGCTTAGCTAGGTACATGGGTGTGCTCCTTTGCTGAATAGCAGACAGTGGTAGTAGGCGCAAAGTATTAACTGGTCTAAATGGAGGCCAGGGCCCCTGTATATTTTAACTATCATCTATCATTTCAACAAATTTGTATTGGCAGTGCCAATGAAGGATTTAACAGCACAGACTACACAGTGGTGGAGCAGGGAGAGGTAAGTATTGCAAGTGGTAGAGCACTGTTCGAGCTGGGGGGAATACTCTCTCATGGGCAGCGGTACTGGCACAGGGCCCCTCATATTACGATGGTGTGTCTGACATTGGTTGTGCACCACCACCGTCAGAGACACTTCATTGTACCATGAGGGACCCTGTGCCAGTGCCGTCGCCCAAGAGTGGGCCCACCCACCTGTCCAGGCAAACGGCACTCGCACGCTGGCTCAACACCTCCAGCCTTAGGTGCTATTGTGCTTTTGCCACTACCACCAGATGCACCACCACCACCATCAGTACCAGCTGGCAACCACCGCCCACATGTTCTTCCACCAGACTTCCTCATTTTTTGGAAAATCTAACCAAAATAACAACCATTATATGGTACTATAAAACAAGGTAGAAGGTTTATATAAACTTGTTGAGAATTTAAATCTCCCTTTTTTTTGGGAGACTGAACAAAAATCAGGCCCAGTGTATATAACAACGCAATCTAAGTGGCAGAAAGTGGCTGGCTGACATACAACAAACTAACAGGACCAAAGTATATAAACTTTTTGAGAATTTGAATCTCTCTTTTTTTGGGGGAGACTGAACCAAAACTCAGGCCCTGTGCATAAAACAACACAATGTAAGTGGCAGAAAGTGGCTGGCTGATATACGACAAACTAACAGGACTGAAGTAGATCCACTTTGTGAGAATTAGTATCTCCCTTTTTTTTGGGAGACTGAACCAAAATTCAAGCCCAGTGTATATAACAATTAGTGTTGAGCATTCCGATACCGCAAGTATCGGGTATCGGCCGATATTTGCGGTATCGGAATTCCGATACCGAATTCCGATACTTCCCACGTATCGGATACCGGAATCAGAAGTTCCCAGAATTCAAACTGAACGCAGCAGCCAATGAGGAATGAATGGAAGTGTGGGCACATCCTGTTTAGCATGGTGGGCATGTAAGTACTGGCAAGGCTGTGATTGGCTGCTGAAATGATGTCACTCTGCACTATAAAAAACGCTGCCGCCATTTTGCGCTCACTCTGCTGTGATTTCAGTTAGGGACAGGACGCTGTGTTCAAACTGAGGGCCAGTTGAGATAGCTAATTGCTTTATTTTCCTTTCCCAAGGCTAATTTAACAAAACGCTGTGTGTTCTTCACTGTTCACCTTGCTCTTGCCTTGCAGCGCTGTTTTAACAGCGTTCTGCAAGGTCTCTGTGTGTGTGTGTGTGCAGCTCACTCTGTAGTCTGTGTGCAGCCATATACCCGGTTGTATTCAGCTCAGGGGGGGTTCACACTGCCTCACACAGTTGTCCTTTTTTGCTCATAGTGCAGCCTGCTGCACATTTTTTCTCAAATTTCCTATTTAGTGTTTTTCCACCCGTCTCCAGCTAAATTGTGGAAAAACACTACATAGGATAACCTAGAGGGGTTTTTTTGGGCCTTGCAGCGCCATTTACGGCTGTCTGCACGGTCTCCGTGTGAGCGCAGCTCGCCCTGTAGTCTGTGTGCAGCCATAGCCGGTTGGATTCAGCTCAGGGTGCGTTACTGCCTCATACCTTGAAAAAAAATTTCCTTTTTTTCAAATAGTGCAGCCTGTTTAAAAATTTTTTTTAAAAATTCCTATTAGTGTTTTTCCACCCGTCTCCAGCTAAATTGTGGAAAAACACTACATAGGATAACCTAGAGGGGGTTTTTTGGGCCTTGCAGCGCCGCTTACGGCTGTCTGCACGGTCTCTGTGTGAGCGCAGCTCGCCCTGTAGTCTGTGTGCAGCCATAGCCGGTTGGATTCAGCTCAGGGTGCGTTACTGCCTCATACCTTGAAAAAAAATTTCCTTTTTTTCAAATAGTGCAGCCTGTTTAAAATTTAAAAAAAAAAATTCCTATTAGTGTCTTTCCACCCGTCTCCAGCTAAATAGTGGAAAAACACTACATAGGATAAGCTAGAGGAGGGTTTTTGGGCCTTGCAGCGCCCTTTACGGCTGTCTGCACGGTCCCCGTGTGAGTTAAACTTGCTCTGTAGTCCGATCTGCAGAAAAAAAAAAAAGGAAAGTTTACCAAACACAACTTATCACTTGTGCAGGCCACATTTGAAAAATAATAAAGTTTAGTCCACACTTTACAACATTAGTGTTTCTTACACCTGTTAGGAGGAGCATTTCAGGAATAAGCACACTAAGGCCTTAGTACTTTTCTGCTTATCTTTATCTGTCAACCAAGATGAAGAGGGCAGGGAGTAAGGCACGTGGGCGTGGGCGCGGAGCAGGGAAAGGAGCAGGGAGAGGACGTGGTGATTCTGTGCCTTCTGCGGGCACCGGTGACTCGTCATCACTCAGTTTGAGCAGGGAACAGTCCTTCATGCGCAGCTTTGTCGGAGAGCGCCGTGCACCGCTGCTGCGTGAAGACCAAATTGAAGCCGTTGTCGGGTGGATGGCAGCTAACGCCTCGGCATCGACTTCAGTTAGTGCCACATCCTCTCAGGCACAGAACACTGGAGAGCAGCCATCTGTCTCTTCACCACCTGCCAAATTGGCCAGGCAGTCAGAGAGCCCAGGACAGGAGCCGTCTCTACTTCTGTTCTCTGAATCTCTTGGCTTGGAAACAGGGGGCCAGCCAAGCAGCATTGGAGAAATGGAAGAAGAGGCAGTGTGCAGTGATGCCCAACAGCTTTGTCTCTCTGACTCTGAAGAGGCGGGTGGGCCAGTGCCTCCGGTGACCACAGCGCAGTACGCATCTGATGATGAAACTCAGGTGACGCTTTCTGGTGCGTACTGTGCTGCCGAGACTACCCAGGAGGAGCAGTTGGTGGCAGAGGGTAGTGGAGATGATGAGGTCGTTGACCCATCGTGGCGTGAGGAACAGGAAGGTGGTGGGAGCAGCTCTGAGGAAGAGATTCCCCTTACGGGCCAAAGAGGGAGAGGGAGGGGGAAGACTGCGGAGCCTGTAGCCTCCACTTTGGCACCCGTTAGGAGCCTGTCTCTTTCCAAAGCCAAAAAGGGCGCTCCCAAGACTTGCAGTGCCTGGTCCTTTTTTGACACAGTTGCAGATGACATTTGTTTTGTCAAATGCAAGCTGTGTCATCAGAAAGTAAAAAGAGGGAAAAATGTCAGCAACCTCAATACCACAAATATGTGGAAACATGTGCAGACCAGGCACGCGGTGGAGTTACAGAAACACACTGAAGATGTAGGCCAACCAACAGTGGCAGCTACCACCTCTTCAGCTCGTGTTGCCTCTTCCTCCAGCTCACGCACAGCTCGTTTGGCTTCCTCCCAGGATCGCCATGGAAGAACCTCTGGCACTGTTGTCCAGAGACCTTGTGTAATTCCACCCACAGCACCACCTTCCCAGTCATCCTCACACTCCCAGTCTACTCTACAGCCATCGGTAGTACAGGCATGGGAGAAAAGGCGGGCATTCTCGGCCAACCACCCCCGAGCACAGGCTCTGAATGCAGGCATTGCCAAACTGTTGTCCCTGGAAATGCTCTCATTCAGGCTGGTGGAGACTGACAGCTTCCGTGACTTGATGGCATTGGCAGTCCCACAGTACAAGGTGCCCATCCGCTTTTACTTCAGCAGGCAAGCTGTCCCTGCCCTGCACAGGCATGTTGAGGGAAACATAAAACATGCGCTACTGAACGCCGTCAGTAGCAAGGTCCACCTCACCACCGATGCGTGGACCAGTCAGCATGGACAGGGGCGATACGTTTCCCTCACTGCCCATTGGGTTAATGTTGTTGAGCCAGGTAAAGATCGTGCGAGTGGCGCAGGACGTGTTCTGCCCACTCCAAGGATTGCAGGAATCCAGTCTGTACGCATTGACTCCTCCTCTTACACAAGTTCCTCAGAATCATCTCTGCAGGATCCATCACAGTCCACCTCCACATGGACCCGTGAACGTTTACCTATGACCGACATGAGCAAAGCCGTGGCCAAACGTCAGCAGTCCGTCTTGAAACTAGTTTCATTGGGGAATCGAAGCCACACAGCGCAGGAGCTCTGGAATGCCATCAAGCAGGAGAGCGATGTGTGGTTACTGCCAGCGAATCTCCAGCCAGGCATGGTAGTGTGTGACAATGGCCGAAATCTGGTGGCAGCTTTGGCCCTTGGCAACCTCACTCACATCCCATGTCTGGCACATGTGCTCAATTTGGTTGTGCAGAGTTTTCTGAGGGACTATCCGGATCTTGATGCCCTGCTGCACAAGGTCCGCCTAGAGTGTGCTCACTTGTGGCGTTCCAGCTTGGCAAGATCCCGCATTGCTGCTCTGCAGCGCCGATTCCGCCTTCCGGAGCACCGCATCATATGTGACCTACCTACCAGGTGGAATTCCACGTTACATATGTTGGAGCGGTTGTGTGAGCAGCAGCAAGCAGTTATGGAGTACCAGCTGCATCAGGCGCAAAGAAGTCGCAGTCAGCGCCTATCAGACTTCACAACCACAGAGTGGGCCACTATGAAGGACGTCTGCCAGGTTTTGCATCCCTTTGATTATTCCACGCGGATGGCAAGTGCAGATGATTCACTAGTCAGCATGACTGTCCCCCTTATCTGCCTGCTTCAGCAAACTTTGCAAGGGTTAAGGGATGATGTTGTGAAAGAGGTGGAGGATGAGGAGTCACCTTTTCCATCAGCTTCTGGAGAGTCAGCGCCACGTGGTTCCTCACAAAGGGGTACGCAGGGGCCACTTTGTGAGGAGGATGAGGAGGAGTCAATGGAGGAGGAAGAGCTCCGTCCAGAGAAGGGAGCGACACAATTGTCCAGTGGTCAGTGTGTACAGCGAGGGTGGGGTGATGACGAGCGGGCAGAGATCATGTCTCAAGCAGGGGACAGCGTTTCTGGGCCAGTTGGCAGTCTGCAGCACATGGTGGATTTCATGCTGCAGTGCCTGAGAAACGACTGCCGCATCGACCACATTCTCAACATGCCTGATTATTGGGTGTTCACCCTCCTCGATCCTCGCTACCGGGACAACGTCCAAAACCTCATCCCAGCGTTGACCCGGGAGCGTAAATTGCGGGAGTACCACGACACACTGGTGAATTCCATCATCTTCTCCAGTCCAACTGAGAGGAGTGCTGCTAGTGCTTTACAAAGCAGCTCAGTGAGTCGAGGCAGTGGGGGAGGCTCTGCCCAAAGAGGGAGCAGAAGCAGTGCCTCTGCCCAAGGCAAGCCCAGTATGGCACAACTCTGGCACACTTTTGTGTGCCCGCCCCAAATGTCTACACCATCACCGGCGGCTTGTTATGGCTGGCAATCAGGCAACACAGCGTGCAGTAATCAGCGCACATACAGAGATCTGGCAATAACCAAACACAATAGAACGAGCTCTGAGACGTGGAATCTCTGTAGACTGCAGTACCTGATCTATCCTCACACAACTATAAGCAGCAGTGGATTGCGCCTATCACTACCTATGCAACTCGGCACTGCCTGAGGAGCTGACTAGCCTGAAGATAGAAATACAAGCCTGACTTACCTCAGAGAAATACCCCAAAGGAATAGGCAGCCCCCCACATATAATGACTGTTAGCAAGATGAAAAGACAAACGTAGGAATGAAATAGATTCAGCAAAGTGAGGCCCGATATTCTAGACAGAGCGAGGATAGCAAAGAGAACTATGCAGTCTACAAAAAACCCTAAAACGAAAACCACGCAAAGGGGCAAAAAGACCCACCGTGCCGAACTAACAGCACGGCGGTGCACCCCTTTGCTTCTCAGAGCTTCCAGCAAAAGTTAATAGCAAGCTGGACAGAAAAAACAGAAAACAAACTAGAAGCACTTATCTAGCAGAGCAGCAGGCCCAAGGAAAGATGCAGTAGCTCAGATCCAACACTGGAACATTGACAAGGAGCAAGGAAGACAGACTCAGGTGGAGCTAAATAGCAAGGCAGCCAACGAGCTCACCAAAACACCTGAGGGAGGAAGCCCAGAGACTGCAATACCACTTGTGACCACAGAAGTGAACTCAGCCACAGAATTCACAACACGGCTCCAGTCAGCAGGAGGCAACGGTTCCGTCAGATGGTGACAGACTACATGGCTTGCCCTCTTACTGTACTCCCAGACGGCTCTTCCCCGTTCAAGTTTTGGGTCTCTAAGCTGGATACATGGCCAGAGCTAAGCCAGTATCCATTGGAGGTGCTGGCTTGCCCTGCGGCCAGTGTCTTATCGGAACGTGTCTTTAGTGCCGCAGGTGGTGTACCAACAGACCGTCGCATGCGACTATCCTCCGATAACGTTGACCGGCTTACTTTCCTGAAAATGAACCAGGCCTGGATCTCGCAGGAATTTGCCACTCCTCTGCCTGATTACGTAATTGGGTGTCATCCAGGTCTCCTGATGTGTTCATCTTTCTACCACCTGAACTGCTATTCCTGGGCTCCAACACCGCCAGTTGCGGCTCAGAAGTGCAGGCTGCACAGTAAAAACATACGACCCAGTGTTATTGGGTTTCAGTAACGTCTGCTGATCCCCAGCTGTGTAGCCGGCAATGTGTCCTGCGACCGCCACGCTGGCACAACAACCTAAATGTAAGGGAACCTGTTCCCCCCCCGGCGTTTGTTACTGAAAGAGCCATCTTGTGCAGCAGTAATGCTGCACAAGGAAAAGGTAGCTCTTTTATTTTAGCTCCTTGCACACGCAGAACTTAACACTTATAAAATGTGTTCACTGATACCGTTATACCGTCCCGGAGCTGGGACTTTCCTTCGTAATGTGACGCAGCACAGCCGTCATTCCTACCCCCTTGGTGCCATGCGCTGCCTCCTCAACGTTGTTTTAAGCTGTCACGGAGCCTGCGCTGTTCTGTTATCCCTTGGCCATGCCCTATTTGCGCTGCCTGTCTTCTGACATAATTTGGTGTCAGGCTGGCTGCGCCTGTGCGGCCGCGCTGCCCGAGATCCCGCCTCGCAGTGTCTTCTGATTGAATCACACTGCGGGCCTTGGATCCATGGGCATGCGCAGTGCATATCTTCCCCTCGGGCTCTCGCTCATCTCCCTCCGCCTTCTTTAGACTGTGCGCCGTCAGCTGATCCCTAATAGCATGCCACGGCCGTGACACCGCACAGTCTGAAGAAGAGGGAAGGAGGGGAGTGAGAGTCGAGGATATGCACTGTGCATGCCCATGGATCCAAGGCCCGCAGTGGGATTACGTTAGACGACACTGCGAGGTGGGATCTGGAGCAGCGTGGACGCACAGGCACTGACAGCCTGACACCAAATTATGTCAGAAGACAGGCAGCGCTAATTGGGCATGGCCAAGGGATAACAGAACAGCGCAGGCTCCGTGACAGCTTAAAACAACGCTGAGGAGGCAGCGCACGGCACCAAGGGGATAGGAATGACAGCTGTGCTGTGTCCCATTACGAAGGAAATTCGCACCTCCGTGACGGTTTTACGGTATAAGGGGACACATTTTTAGTGTTTACTTCTGTGTTTGCAAGGAGCATAATTAAAAGAGCAACCTTTTCCTTTTGCATCCTTAGTGCTGCACAAGATGGCTCTTTCAGCTACAAACGTCTTGGGGGGGCTTTAAAGGTTCCCTTTCAACTTGCTCCAATCAGGCTTCGGCCTACACTCTGTTCCTCTGCTCCTCCTGCTGTCCCTGGGCTCTAACACCGCCAGTTGGTGCCTGGAAGTGCTGTCTGCACAGTCAACAGTCGCTCCTCTGTTATTGGGGTTCAGTAACGTCAGCTGATCCACAGCTGTGTGTGCGGCAATACCTCCAATCTGCTCCTCCTGCTGTCCCTGGGCTCTAACACCGCCAGTTGGTGCCTGGAAGTGTTGTCTGCACAGTCAACAGTCGCTCCTCTGTTATTGGGGTTCAGTAACGTCAGCTGATCCCCAGCTGTGTGTGCGGCAATACCTCCAATCTGCTCCTCCTGCTGTCCCTGGGCTCTAACACCACCAGTTGGTGTCTGGAAGTGCTGTCTGCACAGTCAACAGTCGCTCCTCTGTTATTGGGGTTCAGTAACGTCAGCTGATCCCCAGCTGTGTGTGCAGCAATACCTCCAATCTGCTCCTCCTGCTGTCCCTGGGCTCTAACACCGCCAGTTGGTGCCTGGAAGTGCTGTCTGCACAGTCAACAGTCGCTCCTCTGTTATTGGGGTTCAGTAACGTCAGCTGACCCCCAGCTGTGTATCCGGCAACGTGTCATGCGACCGCCACGCTGGCACAACTAAAATGTAAGGGGACCTGTCCCCCTCCCCTAGGCGTTTGTTACTGAAAGAGCCACCTTGTGCAGCACTAATACTGCACAAGGAAAAGGTCGCTCTTGAAATTATGCTCCTTGCAAACGCTGAACTACACACTCATGTAATGTGTCCCCTCACACCGTCAAACTGTCCCTGAGGTGGGACTTTCCTTTGTAATGTGACGCAGCACAGCCGTCATTGCTACCCCCTTGGCACCGTGCGCTGCCTCCTTAGCGTTGTTTGATTCCGTCCTGGACCCTGCGCTGTTATGTTATCCCTTGGCCATGCACAGTTTGCGCTGCCCGTCCTCTGACATCATTTGTTGTCGTCCTGGCTGCGCCTGTGCGTCCACGCTGCCCGAAATCCCACCTCGCAGTGTCGTCTAATGTGATCCCACAGTGGGCCTGGTATCCATGGCCATGCGCAGTGCATATACTAGCCTCTCACTCCCCTTCTTCACGCTTCTTCAGACTAGGCGGCGTCAGCTGATCCCTAATAGCATGCCACGGCCGTGACGCCGCACAGTCTGAAGAAGCAGGAAGGAGGTGAGTGAGAGGCGATGATATGCACTGCGCATGCCCATGGATCCCTGGCCCGCAGTGGGATTACATTAGATGACACTGCGAGGTTGGATCTCGGGCAGCTTGGACGCACAGGCACTGCCAGCCTGACACCTAAATGATGTCAGAAGACGGGCACCGCTAACTGTGCATGGCCAAGGGATAACATTACAGCGCGGGCTCCGTGACAGAACCAAACAACGTTGAGGAGGTGGCGCACGGCACCAAGGGGGTTGGAATGACGGCTGTGCTGTGTCACATTACAAAGGAAAGTCCCACTTCCGGGACGGTTTGACGGTGTGAGGGGACACATTATATGAGTGTGTACTTCAGCGTTTGCAAGGAGCATAATTTTCGGAGCCACCATTTTCCATGTGCAGTATTACTGCTGTACAAGATGGCTCTTTCAGCAACAAATGCCTGGGGGGGGGTTAAAGGTTCCCTTTCAACTTGCTCCACTGCAGGCTTCGGCCTACACTCTGCTCCTCTTTGATTCCCTGGGTTTCAACACTGTCAGTTGCCACCTGGAAGTGTTGTCTACACAGAAAAAACACTAGCTGATGTGTCAGTGGGGTTCAGCACCGCCAGCTGTTCCCCTGCTGTGTAGTCGGCAACGTGTCCAGCACAAGCCACGCTGACACAACAGAACAAAAGCTGCCACCAGTGCAGGCTTCGGCCTACACTCTGCTCCTCTCCTCCTCCTGCTGCCCCTGGGCTCAAACACCGCTAGTTTTTGCCCAGAAGTGCTAGCTGCACAGAGAAAAACACCAGCCAATGTGTTAGTGGGGTTCAGCACCGCCAGCTGTTCCCCTGCTGTGTAGCCGGCAACGTGACCTGTGTATAACAGCCACCTTGTACAGCAGTAATGCTGCATTTGTACAAGGTGGCTGACTTTTTCTACTTGCCCACGTGGAACTGAACACGTACAAAATGTGTCTCATTGAGACCATTCCACTGTCCCTGAGGTGTGACTTTCCTTTCTAATGATACGCAGCAGCCCCCTTGGTAGCGCTTCCCGTCTTCTGACATCATTGGTTGGCTTGTTGCGCCTGTGCGTCCGCCCTGCCTGAAACAATGCTCCTCGTTGTCTTACTTATTTTGACTGCGAGGGTGTGATTGATGGGCACGAGCAGTGCATATCTTATCCTGTCTAAACTCATCTCCTTCCGCCTTCGTCAGACTGTCCGGCCTCATGGCCGTGGCAAGTGAGAAGGGATCAGCTGAGGCCGCCCAGTCTGATGCAGGTGTAAGGACATGAGTGACAGGCGAAAAAATTTACTGCGCAAGGTCATGAATCCCAGCCCCATAGTGTGACTTAAAGAAAAGATACTGGGGGTCTGGGTTTCATGGCCATCGCTAACCGCACCGGCCAACATGAAATAAGGTCAGAAGACAGGCAGCGCTCACAGCGCATGGCCAAGGGATAACAAGAGCGCAGACTCCTGTACAGCAAATAACAACGCTCAGGAAGCTGCGCCCATGCACCAAGGTGTTATTTTGGACACCTGTGCTGCGTCTCCTTAAAAAGACAAGTCACGCCTCCACTACTGTTTGACAGTATAATGGGCTGAATACTGTATGTGTTTTATTCAGCGTGTGCAAGGAGCAAAATAAATAGAGCAACCTTTTACTTGTGCAGCATTAATGTGCACAAGGTGTGGCTCTTGTACCTTGCAACACCTGAGGGGGGGTTAAAGGTTACCTTTGAAATTGGTTCAACTAGGCTTCGGCCTACACTCTGCTCCTCTCCTCCTCCTGCTGACCCTGGGCTCTAACACCGCTAGTTTTTGCCCGAAAATGCACGCTGCACAGAGAAAAACACCCGCCAATGTGTTAGTGGGGTTCAGCACCGCCAGCTGTTCCCCTGCTGTGTATCCGGCATCGTGTCCAGCACAAGCCACGCTGGCACAACCGACCAAAAGCTGCCACCAGTGCAGGCTTCGGCCTACACTCTGCTCCTCTCCTCCTCCTGCTGTCCCTGGGCTCAAACACCGCTAGTTTTTGCCCGGAAATGCGCGCTGCACAGAGAAAAACACCCGCCAATGTGTTAGTGGGGTTCAGCACCGCCAGCTGTTCCCCTGCTGTGTAGCCGGCATTGTGTCCAGCACAAGCCACGCTGGCACAACCGAACAAAAGCTGCCACCAGTGCAGGCTTCGGCCTACACTTTGCTCCTCTCCTCCTCCTGCTGACCCTGGGCTCAAACACCGCTAGTTTTTGCCCAGAAGTGTTAGCTGCACAGAGAAAAACACCAGAAAAAGTGTTAGTGGGGTTCAGCACCGCCAGCTGTTCCCCTGCTGTGTAGCCGACAACGTGTCCTGCAAACGCCACGCAGGCACATGAACTGAAATTGAAGGGAGCCTGCCCCCCACCCCCAGGTGTTTCTATGTATAACAGCCACCTTGTACAGCAGTAATGTTGCATTTGTACAAGGTGGCTGACTTTTTCTCCTTGCCCACTTGGAACTCAACACGTACAAAATGTGTCTCATTAGAGACCATTACAATGTCCCTGAGGTGTGACTTTCCTTTTTAATGACACGCAGCCCCCCCATTGTTAGCGCTGCCCGTCTTCTGACACCATTGGTTGGCTGGCTGTGCCTGTGCGTCCGCCCTGCCCGACACAACGCCCCTCGTTGTCTCATATATTTTGACTGCGAGGGTGTGATTGATGGGCACGAGCAGTGCATATGTTCGCCTGTCTTCACTCCCCTCCTTCCGCCTTCTTCAGACTGTGCGGCCTCATGGCCGTGGCAGGCGATAAGGGATCAGCTGAGGCCGCCCAGTCTGAAGCAGGTGTAAGGACATGTGTGAGCGGCGAACATATTTACTGCACAAGGCCACTAATCCCAGCACCGCAGTGTGACTTTATGAAAAGGCACTGTGGGTCTGGGATTTATGGCCATCGTTAACCGCACCGGCCAACATGAAATGAGGTCATAAGACGGCCTGCACTAACAGGGTATTGCCAAGGGATAACACAAGAGCGCTGTCTCCTGTACTGCAAATAACAACGGTAAGGAATCTGCGCCAAGCACCTAGGTGTAAATTTTGACACCTGTGCTGCGTCTTCTTCAAAAGAAAATTCATGCCTCCACTACTGTTTGACAGTATAATGGGCTAAATAGTGTACATGTTTTATTCAGCGTGTGCAAGGAGCAAAATTAAGAGAGCAACCTTTGACTTGTGCAGCATTAATGCTGTTCAAGGTGTGGCTCTTGTACCTTGCAACACCTGAGGGGGGGTTAAAGGTTACCTTTGAAATTGGTTCAACTAGGCTTCGGCCTACACTCTGCTCCTCTCCTCCTCCTGCTGACCCTGGGCTCTAACACCGCTAGTTTTTGCCCTGAAGTGCTAGCTGCACAGAGAAAAACACCAGCCAATGTGTTAGTGGGGTTCAGCACCGCCAGCTGTTCCCCTGCTGTGTAGCCGGCATCGTGTCCAGCACAAGTCACGCTGGCACAACCGACCAAAAGCTGCCACCAGTGCAGGCTTCGGCCTACACTCTGCTCTTCTCCTCCTGCTGCTGCCCCTGGGCTCAAACACCGCTAGTTTTGGCCCGGAAGTGCTAGCTGCACAGAGAAAAACACCAGCCAATGTGTTAGTGGGGTTCAGCAATGCCAGCTGTTCCCCTGCTGTGTAGCCGGCAACGTGACCTGCAAACGCCACGCTGGCACATGAACTGAAATTTAAGGAAGCCTGCCTCCCACCCCCAGGTGTTTCTATGTATAACAGCCACCTTGTACAGCAGTACTGCTGCATTTGTACAAGGTGGCTGACTTTTTCTACTTGCCCACGTGGAACTCAACACGTACAAAATGTGTCTCATTGAGACCATTCCACTGTCCCTGAGGTGTGACTTTCCTTTCTAATGATACGCAGCACCACCCTTGGTAGCGGTTCCCGTCTTTTGACATCATTGGTTAGCTGGCTGCGCCTGTGCGTCCGCCCTGCTCCAAACAACGCCCCTCAGTTTCTTATTTATTTTGTCAGCGAGGGTGTGGTTTATGGGCATGAGCAGTGCATATTTTCGCCTGTCGTCACTCATCTCCTTCCGCCTTCTTCAGACTGTGCAGCCTCATGGCCGCGGCATGCGAGAAGGGATCAGCAGAGGCCGCCCAGTCTGAAGCAGGTGTAAGGACGTGTGTGAGCGGCCAAAATATTTACTGCTCAAGGCCACGAATCCCAGCACCGCAGTGTGACTTTATGAAAAGGCACTGTGGGTCTGGGATTTATGGCCATCGTTAACCGCATCGGCCAACATGAAATGAGGTCATAAGACGGGCAGCGCTAACAGGGCATTGCCAAGGGATAACACAAGAGCGCAGACTCCTGTACAGCAAATAACAACGCTCAGGAAGCTGCGCCAAGCACCAAGGCGTTATTTGGGACAACTGTGCTGCGTCTCCTTAAAAAGCCAAGTCACGCATCCACTACAGTTTGACTGTAGAATGGGCTAAATTGTGTACGTCTTTCATTCAGCGTGTGCAAGTAGACAAATTAATAGAGCATCCTTTCACTTGTGCAGCATTAATACTGCACAAGATGTGTCTCTTGTACTTTGTAACACCTGAGGGGGGGTTAAAGGTTTCCTTTGAAATTGGTTCAACTAGGCTTCGGCCTACACTCTGCTCCTCTCCTCCTCCTCCTGCTTCACCACGGGCTCTAACATCGCTAGTTTTTGCCCGCAAGTGCTAGCTGCACAGAGAAAAACACCCGCCATTGTGTTAGTGGGGTTCAGCAACGCCAGCTGTTCCCCCACTGTGTAGCCGGCAAAGTGTCCTGCAAACGCAACGCAGACACAAAGCTGCCTCCAGTGCAGGCTTCGGCCTACACTCTGCTCCCCCTGCTTACCCTTTGCTCCAGCACCGCTAGTTGGGGCTCTAGGAAGACAATCTTTAATAGGCAACGCATCTGGGTTCCAGCACCGCCAGCTGGTTCTCGGCAGTGTTTTTGTCACGGGTACTCCCTCGTGCCCAGCCTGGTTCCAGCACTGTCAGCTGTTTCCGGGTTGTGTCAAGTTCACTGAGACGCCTATGCTTGCCCCGTCGTGTTGCGGTCGGGTTAGCCAACTCCAGGGTGCCTCCAGTTTAGGAGCTTCCTATGTGGGCTGCATGAATTGGTAGTCAAGGCTGGTTCTGTAGTGCCAGTAGGCCCAGCTCCCCCTGTAGGACTGTTGGGGTTCGGTAACTGCGGCTGCCTCGCGGCCTAGCTGTTCTCTCCTCTCCTGTGGGCCTTCGGGTCCATCACCTGGTTCCAGCACCGTCAGCTGGTTCCGGGCCGAGCCTTTGGCTTAGGTGCCTCCTCCTGGGTATCCGAGTTCCGCCAACGCCTGGCGGTCCTCGGTAGTGCTTTTAAGCGCGGGCACCTACAGCTTAGTAACCGGGTTCCAGCACCGTCAGCTGGTCCTCGGTCGTGCCATTGGCTCTTGCACACTGGGGCAACGCATCCGGGTTCCAGCACCGCCAGCTGGTTCTCGGCAGTGTTTTTGTCACAGGTACTCCCTCGTGCCAAACCTGGATTCAGCACCGTCAGCTGTTTCCGGGTTGTGTCAAACTCGCTGAGACGCCTATGCTTGCCCCGTCGTGTTGCGGTCGGGTTAGCCAACTCCAGGGTGCCTCCAGTTTAGGAGCTTCCTATGTGGGCTGCGGGAATTGGTAGTCAAGGCTGGTTCTGTAGTGCCAGTAGGCCCAGCTCCCCCTGTAGGACTGTTGGGGTTCGGTAACTGTGGCTGCCTCGCGGCCTAGCTGTTCTCTCCTCTCCTGTGGGCCTTCGGGTCCACCACCTGGTTCCAGCACCGTCAGCTGGTTCCAGGCCGAGCCTTTGGCTTAGGTGCCTCCTCCTGGGTATCCAAGTTCCGCCAACGCCTGGCGGTCCTCGGTAGTGCTTTTAAGCGCGGGCACCTACAGCTTAGTAACCGGGTTCCAGCACCGTCAGCTGGTCCTCGGTCGTGCCATTGGCTCTTGCACACTGGGGCAACGCATCCGGGTTCCAGCACCGCCAGCTGGTTCTCGGCAGTGTTTTTGTCACAGGTACTCCCTCGTGCCAAACCTGGTTTCAGCACCGTCAGCTGTTTCCGGGTTGTATCAAACTCGCTGAGACGCCTATGCTTGCCCCGTCGTGTTGCGGTCGGGTTAGCCAACTCCAGGATGCCTCCAGTTTAGGAGCTTCCTATGTGGGCTGCATGAATTGGTAGTCAAGGCTGGTTCTGTAGTGCCAGTAGGCCCAGCTCCCCCTGTAGGACTGTTGGGGTTCGGTAACTGTGGCTGCCTCGCGGCCTAGCTGTTCTCTCCTCTCCTGTGGGCCTTCGGGTCCACCACCTGGTTCCAGCACCGTCAGCTGGTTCCAGGCCGAGCCTTTGGCTTAGGTGCCTCCTCCTGGGTATCCGAGTTCCGCCAACACCTGGCGGTCCTCGGTAGGGCACCTACAGCTTAGTAACCGGGTTCCAGCACCGTCAGCTGGTCCTCGGTCGTGCCATTGGCTCTTGCACACTGGGGCAACGCATCCGGGTTCCAGCACCGCCAGCTGGTTCTCGGCAGTGTTTTTGTCACAGGTACTCCCTCGTGCCAAACCTGGTTTCAGCACCGTCAGCTGTTTCCGGGTTGTATCAAACTCGCTGAGACGCCTATGCTTGCCCCGTCGTGTTGCGGTCGGGTTAGCCAACTCCAGGGTGCCTCCAGTTTAGGAGCTTCCTATGTGGGCTGCATGAATTGGTAGTCAAGGCTGGTTCTGTAGTGCCAGTAGGCCCAGCTCCCCCTGTAGGACTGTTGGGGTTCGGTAACTGCGGCTGCCTCGCGGCCTAGCTGTTCTCTCCTCTCCTGTGGGCCTTCGGGTCCACCACCTGGTTCCAGCACCGTCAGCTGGTTCTCGGCAGTGTCTTTTGCTCTTGTACCTTCTGCTCCCCATCCTGGTTCCAGTACCGTCAGCTGGTTCCGGGCAGAGCCTTTGGCTTAGGTGCCTCCTTCTGGGTATCCAAGTTCCACCAATGTCAGGTGGTCCTTGGTAGTGCTTTTTAGCACGGGTACCTCCTGCTTTGTAACCGGGTTCCAGTAACGTCAGCTGGTCCTCGGTAGTTCCATTGGCTCTTGGACCTTCGGCTACCCATCCGGGTTCCAGTACCGTCAGCTGGTTCTCGGCAGTGTCTTTTGCTCTTGTACCTTCTGCTCCCCATCCTGGTTCCAGTACTGTCAGCTGGTTCCGGGCAAAGCCTTTGGCTTAGGTGCCTCCTTCTGGGTATCCGAGTTCCGCCAACGTCAGGCGGTCCTTGGTAGTGCTTTTTAGCACGGGTACCTCCTGCTTAGTAACCGGGTTCCAGTAACGTCAGCTGGTCGTCGGTAGTTCCATAGGCTCTTGAACCTTCGGGTAGCCATCCGAGTTCCAGTTCCATCAGCTGGTTCTTGGCATTTTCTCAGCCTTCTTGTACCTTCTGCTACATTTCCAAGTTGAAGACCCTAACGTCGATGACCATAAAGACCACCCCGATGACGACGACGACGACGGCGGAGACGACGACGGCGGAGACGACGACACTGGAGACGACGACCCTGGAGACGACGACATGGAAGACCGAGAAGCAGAAGAACAAGAGGCTGCAGAACAAAGAGCAGAAGAACATTAAGCATAACACTTAATATCAGAGCAAAAGATATTATCTAAATTATATGCAGAAGAAGACTAAGCAGTGTATGGAGGTGAGTCCGTTCCTCCTCGTGGTGCCCCTGGATAAAGCCTGATGCTGCAGGCCAAACTGAACGCGGACAAATGTAACTTTTGTGACTGGCAGAACGGAAGGTGTAATCTTCCAACTTTTATAGATAACAACTACGGGAATGCCTGTCACAAATGAGAATATGATAAAGAAGTAGAATAGGAAGAATAATAACAGTTGAATAAAATGAATATGTAGAATAGGAAGAATAATAATAGTTGAATAAAATGAATATGAAGAATGTAATCAAAAAAAAAAAGTAAAGGATGAAGAAGAAGATGAATAAGGTGAAGAAGAAGTTGATGTCAAAGATGCTGATGATGATGAAGATGAAAGTGTGGGAAAAGTAAAAAAAAAAGAAGGGGAAGGGTGTGGAATAGTGAAACATCAATATCTGACAAAATAAAAAAAAAATTTACATAGTCAATATCTTTGTCACTCCGAACGTCTTTAAAAAAAAAAAAAACATGCTATTCTATTTGATTGGGCTAAACCTCTATGACTTTAATGTCTCCGCCACCTCCCCAAATACATCCTGCATTATTCTTAGTTGTTTTCCTTCAAGTAGAATGAACCTACAAGGAAAGAAAGGGTTTATTTTAATTCCGATATTTTGGTCCCATTGACTTGCATTGGGATCGGGTATCGGTATCGGCGATATCCGATATTTTTTGAATATCGGCCGATCCTATCCGATACCGATACTTTCCGATATCGGAAGGTATCGCTCAACACTAATAACAATGCAATCTAAGTGGCAGAAAGTGGCTGGCTGACATACGACAAACTAACAGGACTGAAGTATATCCACTTTGTGAGAATTTGAATCTCACTTTTTTTGGGGAGACTGAACCAAAACTCAGGCCCAGTGTATAAAACAACACAATATAAGTGGCAGAAAGTGACTGGAAGATATATGAAAAAATACAAGGACTGTAGTACAATTTCAATCTCCCTACAATGATCTCAGGAAAAGTATGGCAGCAATAATAGGACTGCTGCACACAAAAGTGTGGACAAATAAACAAGATAACTGTGCAGAAAGGAGCAACAGGATTTTTGCTTTTAAAAAAGCAGTTGGTTTGCACAGCAGCGTACAAACAGCAATGCAGCTATCAGGGAGCCTTATAAGGCAGCCTAATAAGCTACAGAGATGATGTACAAAAATATAGCCTCCACTGTCCCTGCAGAAAAATGGTGGTGTTGGACAGTGGAAATCGCTACAGCACAAGCAGTTTGGGGGTTAATCTTCCCTCCCTAACTATATCCCTTCTTCTGATGAAGCTGCAGCAACCTCTCCCTATGAAAGCAATTCAAGCACTGTCATGCCCTTCTCTAAGATGGTGGGGACCGAGACCTATGTCATCACGCTGCCCACACCCTGTGTCCTCCTTCATTGGCTGAAAAATGGTGCTGAAATCGTCATATGAAACGTGACTTTTGCGTGCAGATCGGGTCGGGTTTCATGAAATCCGACTTTGCCGAAAGTCGGCGATTTTTGAATTTGTCCGATCCGTTTCGCTCAACCCTAGTGATGAGCAAATCGTGAAATATTCAGATTTGGGAAAATTAGCACAAATAATTTTTAATATCCCTGTATTCGTACCGAATAACAAATCCAATGCAAGTCAATGGGAAAGCCAAATATTTTTCTGCTGGACCCAACTAACAGGTCTCGGGCCTGAGAAAATAGCTGAAATGGAAGGGAAAGTGCTAAAAATAAATGGGAACAGTATGGAGAAGATGCTTGCATGCCTTTCTGACTCACATATGGTATCTGGAAATAATGTTGTCAGACTATTGCGACGATTTTACAGATTTATAAGAAGACCTACCAAGCCAAACCTACATTTTTTTAAAAAGGGAAAAATGCTAATAAACATTTTTCCTTCTTAATGACATATATATAATGCAAAAAAAAAAATCCTTTTAGCTTATGTTGACACGGAGCATTTTGGCTTTAGTTTTTCCTTTTGCATTTGCGATAGCTCTCACTCCTACATTTGTGAGGTCCATTATAACAGCCCTTGCTGGACATTTTCAGAGGGCCAGCAGATGCCGTGAAACCTGAGTTTGGGAAGGGTCCTCAAGTGGCCCTGAATTATACATTTGGGAGGGCTCTCACTCCTACATTTGAGAGTTCCCTCCCTCATTTAAAATTGTTAGATAGTAGAATACATATTCCTCAGCACTTAACAATGCCAGCTAAAGCATTCCCATTTGAATTTTTAGGCTTTACCCCCACCACCTCCACATCCACCACCTTGTCATTAGGTGGCCCCTGCTTCATATTTTCAGAGGGCCAGCAGGAGCCCTAAAACCTGAATTTTGTGAGCTCTACAGTTCATTTTGGCCACTGGATCCCAGTGGAGCCACTATCACAGCGGGTGAAGTCGCTGTAAAGTGAATATAAAAAAGGAGTTGGGGGAGCTTTATGCTCAACGTAAGTAAATCAGATTTTATCAGACATCAAAAGCAATAGAATTAAATTGAATACAGTGTATGCAAGCGAGGGCCTGAATTGTGGTCTGTCTGTCAGGCCTGAAACCCATATCAGGAACATGTACAAGCCTCAATTTACTTAGAAGAAGCTTCCTCAAGTGAAAGAGACAGGAGTGCCATTGATCATTCTGCACAAGCCTTTGCACTTCTTCTGGAAACCCAACCAGGCAGAATTTATTTTTTGCATGCAAAAATGGAGTAATTTTAAGACATGTCCCAGAGAGTGACAACGTCTGTTGAGTGTATTACTTAGGTGACAGGCAGTGCTGCAGAGCTCAGGCAAAGTTCTTGGTGTGGCAATGACCATATTCCAGTGTGCATAAGGCTGCGGCCTGAATAGGTCTGTGGAGCATATTAATCAAATCTGTTCAACCTACTTAAAAATTTGAGAAACTAGCCAATACCCCACCATCATTTTTTTTACTAAAATTTATAAGGGAAGTGACAGTTTAATAAAGAGATACAAGTCTAATTTAGGAGCCTGGAAAAGCCAGGAAAGGTCTTTGTCCAGCAGCGGACAATATAAAGTGCTAACGAATATGTATGCCCTATCTAACTAACAATTTTTGAAGAGACATATAGGTTGACAAGGCACAACTGAACGCTGTGCTGGGACAAGGAACTGGACATGGTTGCCGACTGTTGTGTCTGTGCAACTGCAGGTTGTGGGCCAGAAGCATCAGCGCCTGCCTTCTGGACAGCAGATTGGAAAGGACATAACACAGGGGAACGAGTAGTGGTTTGACCCTAAGATACAGATTTTGCACCCAATCATTTTGCACACCTACTGGGATGCTGTGTATGTCAGCAGTATATTGCATAGGCTAACAGAGGAATTATGTCAAATTTCCCTCTATAAAGGGATGTGTGGGTAAGATTTTCAAACTAGGGTATGTTTCATTACTCATACTATTATTCTGTGTAAGGCTGAAACCCAAAGAAGTGAGTGGAGCATAGAGCCGCAGAAATGAGAGAAGGAAATTTCTCCTTGCACCATGGGTCAAAAAAGGTGCATAGCCAATATTTCATGTTGGACAAAATGTCTTTCATGCGAGGGATTTGGAAAGGCATCTCAACATTAACTTTGCCATGTGTGGCAGACTACAAAGAGTCACTCATTCTGTGTGCCCACAAGGATGAACGCTAACCATCCTCTGCTCCTCATGATGCATCACATACTCCTCCTCTTCAGGCCATCTATGCTGGACAGGCAAGGGATTGGAAGTCCCATCTGTAGCACGGACCAAAAACTTCTGGTCCCTCTCCTCCTCCTCCTGCTCCTCATCATCACAAAATGTGGCCTGAGAATATTATCTGAGGTTGGGATGTGTGGTATGAGCCATTGTAAAATCTAGCTCCATAGCCACCTGCTTTGCATTCAAAGGTTCCTCTTTGGCTACGTTCACATTAGCGTCATGCGACGCTGCGTCGCCGACGCAACGCACGACGGATCGGAAACGCGCGCAAAAACGCACCTTTTTTGACGCAAGCGTCTGACGGATGCGTCGTAAAACGCAGCGTTTTTGGTGCGTTTTTGGTGCGTTTATACAAAAAACGCAGCGTTTTACGATGCATGCGTTGTCAAACAATGATTATATCTTTACACACAATTTAGTGTCTAGACACTAGACAACACCACCAATGAATAGAAGAGGGTGGGTCTAGTGTCTAGACAATCGATAATGCCACCAATGGGTAGTTGAGGGTGGGTATTAATGTAATAGTGGTATATATACCCCGGCATAGATTATTTCCAACCATAGAGAATCAAGATGGATCGTTCCATGGAGAGTATCTACCTCAATTTTGAGCTGGAATTAGCCCTTGCTATTGCTTATGCTATTGCCTGTCATGAACAGAGGAAAAGAGACAAACTACGGAGAAGGAGTCGTCGGCGTTTTTGGCTACACCCTATAGTGGAAGTCCGAGAGAGTCGTGGAGCCTACCATTGTCTGTTTGGCGAATTAAATGACAACCAGGAGAAATACTTTGAGTACACCAGGATGTCTCAAAACAGCTTCCGATATCTGCTGCGTCTGGTGGAAGGAACCATTGCCAGGCAGGACACGCAGCTCCGTAAATCGATTTCCCCCGAGGAACGTCTGCTGGTGACTCTACGGTAGGTAATGCAATGTGAAGGATTTATATGTTCTTGCCATTTTTTCAAGTAACGTGTTTTGGTATTGTGGGGTGGGGGATTGTAATTAAGAATGAAAAATTTTTTCAAAACAATTTAATAATTACATTTATTTATTTTTCTTCTTGTCAGTTTCCTGGCTACCGGAGAGACCTTGAGATCACTGCATTTCCAGTTTCGGATTGGAGTCTCCACACTGTCTGGGATTATTGCCGACACATGCCGCGCATTGTGGGACAACCTCCGGGAGGAATTTTTACCCATCCCTACAACAGCAATATGGCAGGCCAACGCCCAAAAATTCGAACAAGTGTGTTCTTTCCCTAACTGTATTGGAGCCGTGGATGGGAAGCACATTAGGATTACCAAGCCTTCAAGAAGTGGTTCTCTTTTTTTTAATTATAAAAAATACTTTTCCACCGTGCTAATAGCAATTGCAGGTGCGGACTGCAGGTTTCTCGCTGTGGACATTGGAGCGTTTGGTCGTGCAAATGATTCACGGACATTTAAGGAGTCTGACATGGGCCGAAGATTGTACGATAACAATTTTAATTTCCCCCAGCCACGACCTCTTCCCAACACCGAAGGACCGGCCCTGCCATTTGTTGTGGTTGGGGATGAGGCTTTTCAAATGAGTGGCAACCTACTTAAACTGTACTCCAGTCGGGGGTTGGACCGCACCAAAACTATTTTTAATTATAGACTGTCCAGGGCCAGAAGAACTGTGGAGTGCGCCTTTGGCATCCTGGTCTCCAAATGGCGTATCTTAGGATCCGCTATAAATTTGAAAATTGAGACAGTGGATGAGGTGGTGAAGGCGTGTGTGGTTCTACACAATTTTATTATTGATAAAGAGAGAGTCAACGTGGAACTCGATGAACCCATACCAAATCCATTGCCTGATTATCAAGCTCATCCTCTGCGGACAACTTTGGAGATTGCTCATATGAGGGACCAATTTGCTGCATACTTTGTTTCCGATGTTGGGCGTGTTTCATGGCAAGATCAAATGGTTTAATTCAACTTGTTGTTATGATGTCATGTAAACACTGTGGAGTCCATGTCATGTAACCATCCTATGTAAGGTTATTGTTATAATGTCACCCGATTGTCTAATGCGTTGTGTTTTGAAATAAAGTTCTTGTGCCTTTCCGTTTTCACCAAACAAATCTCCCATCCGTTTTTCCATAGTAATTGTAAAATCCAATTTTATTGAAAGTAATGTTTGTCCCACAAAATTTATGTGAGCACCAGTACCCAAATGGACTGTGACAAAACAAAAAAATTTTCAGCCGTGTGTACCATAGTTTTGACGTATAACATGATCGGCTCCCACCTTGTTAAGCATTTTTAATACTGAAGACTATTTTCATATGGAACCTGGCTTGACAAGGAGGGAGACGATCATGTTTGCAAAACTCTACAGAGTTAACACTATTGTACTCAGGATGCTAGAATACGTCCAGAGTCAAATAGTGGCGACACTGTGAACATTGCTTCCACCTCACTTGACCAATATTCTTAAGGTACATTAATAAAACTATTATCCAACGATACCGACCAGTGATACGACTGGACCGAGATCGTTGTTTAGTTGTCGCGTGGTTGCTGGAGAGCTGTCACACAGACAGCTCTCCAGTGACCAAAAAAGAGCAAGTCCCGTGTAATCTGGGTAATGTTATGAAGCGCATGGCCGCACTCACGATGTTTACCATTGTAAATGTAGTTTTTAAAAATACAAAAAAACCATTATATTTCGGTGTGTGACACGTCCATTGCCGTCAGCTTCCCGTACTGTGCCAGCCCTAAAGCACAGCACAGCGTTTATTATTAAGTCAACAGTGTGCTCAGCTTTACGGGCGGGAATCACAGTGTCAGTGCGGAAAGATGACGGCGAGGGACGTGGTTGACACCTTTTTATATTTGTGGGGTATTGTTCACTTTTTATGTGAGTGTTTAAAACACTGCGCTAGTAACCCAATATTCCCTTGTTTAAAATAAAGACATCGCTGGATCGGTGTCTAACTCGCCGATCCAACAATGACAGCGTGGGTACCAAAAAAAAAACAAAATCATTCGCTGACACCAAAAATCTCACAGCAGGGGCTCAATCGTTTTCCGATTCCAGAAAAGATAACGTTGGTTACACAAAAAAAACAACTTTATCTATACTGAAATCGTTGTGTGATGGTACATTTTTAACTTGACATATTGAGCAATGCTGGTTGTGTTTGTAACAGCTGATAGTACAATGAGCGCCAGCCCTATAAAACAATTAATAAAAAAAAAATTAAAAAATATTGTCAGACATTGCACATCAGGTGTTACAAAGACTATATTTGTGTATACGGCGCAAGGTGTGATTTGGTGCAAACTTTATTTGAGACAATAAAAACTAATTTTTTTAAAAAAAAATAACATTTTTATTTAGGGACACAAAAAAAATTTGGGAAATGTAATTAGGGGGTATCAACATCGGCAACTAAAGGGGATTGATATCCCACACTTCTGGTGGGTGTGGAGGAGACCGAGGAGGAGGACGAGGGGGAGGAAGCAGCAGCATAGTCTATGACACTAGACGGGATGCCGACATCAATCCAGCCAGTTGATGGTGGCGAGACTGACAAAGCAGGAGGTAATGGTGTACTCCTTGTAGACCCAGGCTGGGTACTGGGTGTGCTCCGTGTAGACCCAGCCTGGGTACTTGGTGTGCTCTGGGTCGACCCAGGCTGTGTTCTGGTGGTAGTTGTGGGAGCAGCCATAGCCAAGGTCGTAGTGCTTGTCGTCGTCGTTGTCTTCTTTTTTTTCCTCCTCTCTCCCTCTGGGTGTGGGTCGGCTTCCCGTCTGTGCCCGTGTGCCCTTGAAGGCCTGTCATGCTCTGAACTTTGGGGCTCTGTTCTGTGGTGGCGGTGGCGGTGGCGGTGGCCCTCGGCACGCGGAGCTCTGTGGTGGTGCTCTGCAGCAGGAGTCGGAGTCATGGCAGCCAGCGATGGTACTGCGGGCACATTTGTCGCTGACTGCATGACCCGAGCCTGCTGCAGAGCAGTGACATATACATTGTTGCAGCCCTGCATGACCGAAATCTGGAGTTCCGGCGTAAGATGTTCAACCATCCCGTTGTGAATGGCATTAAAAAAATGTTTGGCCGGCCTCGCGAGATCCGTTTCGATGTTTTCAAGACGCCGTTCGATATTGGACATTTTATCGCACAGCGCCTTGAAACCATTCTGAAATACGGTGCTCAAATGTAAAAATTCGGGCATGACCGCCCTGTCCGAGGCCCGCTGACGCTGTCGGGAAGACCCGAAGGAAGGAGCGACAGAGGCCTCGGCCAGGGGAACATCTGATGGACCGGCTGCCGGTTCGCCAGATTGTGGTGGTTCAGACCTGCTCTCGCTGTGGGATGGCTGTGACGCTTCAGATGGCGCTTCACGAAGGACCGCTCCAGAGGGTCGGACAGCCTCGCGGGTGCTGCTGTGTGTTCTGTGAAAACATAAGGAAAGCATTAGTATACTAAATATCACATTTCACATGCGTCATTAATTTACCGCCAGGTATCCATTGCCGCCATTAATATTAACCTATATTTAATATTGACACTGCATATGCACCATCAATATTAAAAAAAAATGCATTTATTTAATTCAAAATAGTCACCCATGGTTGCGGTTTGTAACGCCAGACAATTATGCTTACGTTGGAACTGCCATGACGTCACGGTCATGTGACCGAGACGTCATCACAGGTCCTGCGAGCTGAGCAACCATGGGAACATAACCTGCTTTGCAGTGGAATGTATGCCGTATCTATTATATTTAAATTTTTTGTGTATAAAAAATCTGGGATACACCTGGATAGGCACTATACTACTCCACTATGAAATATTGGCAGGGCATGGCCAATCTACTATCTTTCTGTGTTCTGTATACTTCTGATTTCAGGGAAATTACTAGTAAGTAAATCTCACCATTGTAGTAATCCCAGAAGGGAGCCGCTGTGTCAAGTGTGAGAAGACCAGAAATGAATAAAAAATTCGAGGTCAACGAGGCGTGAAAAGTAAAAACAAAATACTTTATTCACTTCAATCAGAAGCAGAGGATGAAACATCTGCACAATACAATAAAAACACTATCTACGCGTTTCAGGTCGGATGTTCCCTGTCACCTGAAACGCGTAGATAGTGTCTATTGTATTGTGCTGATGTTTCATCCTCTGCTTATGATTGAAGAGGATAAAAGTATGTGTTTTTTTACTTTTCACGCCTCGGTGAACTTGCCTTTTTTTCTTCATTTCTATACTTTGTACTTGCCAAAATAAATGGCTGGGCAATAAGCTACGTGGCTGGAATGTAGTATGTGAATATGCATGTTGTAAAAACTAGGTGTGTGCATAGGTACTATACTTACTCTCTGCTTTCAAGGACCGGTCGCAAGAACTGCAGTATACGGTTGTACTTGTACACCGAGGTCCTTGAAGCTGCAGCACCACTACGGGTCTGTCCCTCCTTTTTCAGGCCCCTCTTGAAACGGTCCTTCATGGAGCGCCATCTGGTCCTCAGTTTTCTAACTGTGTATAAATAAAAAAAAAATAAAAAAATTTAGAGAATATATTGACAACGATTACGCAACCGTGTGCAATACCAATATAAGACATCACAGACGGTTGTGTAATCCTGGCATGATGGGTCACAGTAGCATTTTGGAAATACTTATGAAAACTAGCTTGGACCGTGGACGAAGCGCTGTCGAAGCCATCCCACAGCAATTGTGCCACCTCTTTCCACAGACGCCGCAATATGCCCTGGTCCGCGTGCCGGGGGTCACGGCTGTCCCACAACGGGCCCCGTGCTTCAATGGATGCCACCATGAGGTCTATGTCCAGTGGTTCATCCAGGGCCCGTTGTGAAACCTAGAATAAATGGAAAATATTAATGTTTGCAAGATAAATAAAAGTTGTCCCTACCTCCTCCACCGCCACCTACCACACACAACACCACCCCATCCCACCACCCCCCATACCCGCAAAAACAAACAAAAAAAAAAAAAAATAAATAGGTTTGAAATAAAAACTTACTCTCCGTCCTGCAACCACAGCTTGGCCCCGTGGTCTCTGCTCCTGCTCCCTCTCTTCCTCCTGGCTCTCCTCCTCACTTGAAGAAGCCTGCAAAATAGTTTACCAAAAAGTTGAGTGACCCATCTACAAATGACAGCGAATATAGTAATAGTAGATCATGTACTCACCGGACTCCTCAGCGGTGGGGTGTGGCTGGAATCGCTGCCGCTGGCCATGACAAATGCAATTCTGAAATAAAAAACAAAATAATTGATCCTATGCTCCTATGCACAATCCAGCAATATAAAAAAAAAAAAAACCCTTTTCATTTAAACCACAAAGAACATTGCACTCCAATAACGCTGAGCAAACAACACTGCCACATTGATTACTTTAAAGAAACAATGGCTGAGACAACCCAATGAGACAACCCAATGCCAGAGTAAACAAAAGCCTAAAGATAAGAAAACTAATCTACAACAGACCCAATGTAGTAATACCAAAAGAGTGGTTTTTTTTTTTTTAAAAGTACAGTAATGCACGGAGCAAGCAACCCAAAAAAACACAATAGATTTTTGAAAGGAAAAAATTAACAAATAACACACCATACTTTACAATAAAACCGACAGGGCCGGAGACAATAAAAGGACATACAATGCCATACATCACAACCAGAAACCTACAACAATGTCTTTACATAACCACAGTGCAGAACATAATACACAACTTGCAATAAAAAATTATTAAATGTAATAATAACAGGGCGCAGAATCATTCTATGCTACCATACTTTACAATAAAACCGTCAGGGCCGGAGACTATTAAACGCCATCATATAACGCAAGAATAAAACATCACAACTGAATACAAAAAACACCACCAAACCAATAAATGGAAAAGAAAAATCTATCCTGGAAAGAACAATCATCAAGGCCGCAGACAATGAAACGCCATCCTATACCACGCCATACATCACAGCCAGACTAAAAATACCACAATATCTTTAAACAACCACAGTGCTGAACATAATACACAACTTGCAATAAAAAATATTACATTTAATAAAAGGGCGCAGAATCATTCTATACACTACCATACTTTACAATAAAACCAACATGGCCAGAGACAATAAAATTCATATAACGCAAGAATAAAACATCACAACTGAATCCAAAAAAACACCACCAAACCAATAAATGGAAAAGAAAAATCTATCCTGGAAAGAACAATAATCAAGGCCGCAGACAATGAAACGCCATCCATACCACGCCATACATCACAACCAGACTAAAAATACCACACTATCTTTAACCACAGTGCAGAATATAATACACAACTTGCTAAAATAATTTTAAAACACATGTAGAAAATGCACAGAATCATTCTATACTTACATCTCTGAACAGCGGATGAGAAGACAGTTGCTCTGGTGTGTCTGGTCTGATGTAGACTGTTGTGTAGCCTGCTGCAGAAGTGACAACAATCCAAACATTTTCTTTATATATGGGGGATGTTTTTCTCACTGTTTGCACTGTCTAGACACTGTCTAGACACCTTTTTGTTCAATTTTATGTAACGACGCATGCATCGTACAACGCACGCACGACGCACACACGCGACGCAAGTGCGTTGTCAATGTGTTTCAATGGAGATTGTAACGCAATGGCGACGCACGAGCGACGCAAGTGCGACGTATGCGTTTTTTGGACGCTACAAAAATGCAACATGGTAGCGTCTCCGACGCCACCCAGGTGCAGTGAAACGACGCATGCGTCGTGCGTTTTACCGAAAACGCACGACAACGCAACGCATGCGTCCCCAATGATAAAATAGGGGTGCATGATGCATGCGTTGTCGTGCGTCGACGACGCAGCGTCGCATGACGCTAATGTGAACGTAGCCTTTGAGATTCTGCAGAAAACATTTTAATAGACAGAGCAGCGGGATGGTTACACTGAATAGTGTCATCAGCGCTCACCATCCTGGTGCAATTCTCAAAGTTTTGAAGAGCCTCACATATGTCAGCTATCCACACACACTTGGCAGTTGTTATGTGTGGGTGCTAAGTGTTACTAGGATGGGCATTGAGAAGCTTAAATTGAGACACTGCCCTCATTCAGCCTTGCCAAAATATGGAAGGTCGAATTCCAGTGTGTGATCAGGTCACAAATCAGTCAGTGACAAAGCAAATTAAAGCGCTGCTGCGGCGCAGGCAGACCAGCGAAAGCCTGAGATGACTTTCGGAAATTAGCGCTGACATGGCTTACCTGGAAAGTAGATCTGGCAAATCATGGTATGTTTTTAAAATCCACTGTTCAGCACGTGGGCCATGCATAAAATGTGTAAGAGCTTGCCAAGCTTTAAAACCACGACCAAGTTACTCCCATTATCGCACACAACCAAACCTGGTTGTAGGTTCAGTGGGGAGAGACACTGATTGGTCTGGTATTTTAGCCATTTCAACAGCTCTGCTGTGTTGTAAGCTTTATCACCTAAACAGATCAGCTATAGCAAAGCATGCTGCCGCTTCGAAAAGGCAGTGCTGCAGAGCTCCCAGCCGAGGAGTGATGGGGAGGCTGGTTCAGTGAAGGATGATGATGAGGAGAGACAGGAACTGGAAAATGAGGAGACTGAAACCCTGATAGAATTTGTGCCAGCTATTCTTGGTGTTGGTAAGATGTGTGATTTCCCAATCTCCTACTCTGTCCCAAACTCCACCAGGTTCACCCAATGTGATATCAGGGAAAAGTAGCATCACTGTCCAAAATAACTTGTCCATCTGTCTGTGATTAGGTGGACCTTCCCTGTTACTGCATTGACCAGAGCACAGCTGATATTGTGTATCACATGCTTATATAACGTGGGGATGGCACACCGGGAAAAACAGTGGTGGCTGGAAATCAAGTACCGTGGGGCTGCTACCACCAAGATCTTACGGAAAGACAATATGGTTGTTTAGGGTTTGGGCCTGTGGGTGAATATTTCTGCTTCCTGTGAAACATGTGGGACAGGGACAACTGAATGCTGCGCTAGGACAATGAAATGGATGAGGTTACGGACTGTTGTGTCTGTGTAACCGCAGGTTGTGGATAGGAGGCATCAGCACCTGCTTTCTGGACAGCAGAGTGGGAAGGCAGTGACACAGGGGAATGGGCAGTGGTTTCACCCTCAGACACAGATTTTGTACCCAGGCATTCCATCCAGCTACTGGGCTGCTTAGCTGCCATGTGCTTCTGCATGATGGTGGTGCTCAGGTTGGTCTTCTTTCCTCTTCTCAGCTTGATATTTCAGATGCTACAAAATACAGATATTTTGTCTGAAGGGCTTTCAGAAAAAACTGCCTTACAAGGGAACAATGTGCCCTTGGTCTGTCATCTAGCCGAGTGGGGAGGATGTGTGGAACTGTTGACCGAGTTCTACGTCTGGTCAAACCGCTACCTCTTCCCGGTTTTCATGCTATGGATCTATCTCTTTCTGCACTGCTGTGCTCTCTAGGTGTGCCACCATGCTAGATTGGATCAGTGGCCTCATCATCAACCATGTCATCTTTCAATTTATCAATCTAATACCCCTTCTGAGTTGCGATTTTAGGCTGACCTGATGGCAACTATTCATCATAATTATCCTCCACCTCTTCAGACAAGAATTTACCTTCCCCAATGTCATTCTCCTGGCCATGGGTGTTCAAATTTCTGTGCAATACTGCACTCCATCTCCTCATGATCTTTTTTTAATGGTGCCGGTTGAGAGTCCAAAATAATTACAAGGGAAAGTAATCAGTTCCTCCGAGTGGCCAGTGTTGGGGTCATATATTTCCTGGGACTCTTGATGGTGGAAGGAAAGAGGACCAGGTTGAGGATTCTGAGTCCCAGCCTCTTGGTTATTGAGACTGGGCTATGTGGAAGGCTTTGTGGTTCTGCTTGTCAACACACAGGAGCCTTTGTCTGTCATCCAACCCACAACATCCTCACACTTTTATGGGATCTACATTGGTGTAGGGCGCTGACAGAAGTTTGACAGGAACGAGATACAGTCACCTTCCGATCTGTCACATGGCCTGGGTGGGCACCATCTCATCCACGTCCCCGTTGCTTAACATCACCGTTTCCCATATTGAATACAGTATGTAAAAAATTCTAGCTTTATTTTTCACAAGTACCCTCACAGAGGTGTTATGTACAAATTTCTTGCATCTAGCAATGTGTGTTTTTTTCAGATATCAGCAAAAAAAAAAAAAAAACCTGGAATGTTTCTGATTCTGCTGTTGCCCTGTGTAATAAAACACAGGGCAACAGCAGAATCAGGAAAATTCCAGGTAAATAGTCATGTTTGCATATCTCAGCAGGATTTCCGCCAGTCTTACAAGTGATAAAGATGCGCTACTTATTTAGCCAAGAACATTGTTATTTTCTTATATTGCCTTTATGACATAAGCCAGAACAGAACCATGAAAATTATTGGAAAATAGTGACATTTGCGTATCTCTGCTGACATTGCACCAGTCGCACAATGGCTAGATAAATATAAGCTAATTATTTAGCTTTTATACTGCCTTTATTACACATGCCAACAGCAGACTCAGGGAAATTACTGGTAAATAGTGGCCTTTGCATATCTCTGCAGGTTTTGTGTCAGTCGCTTTAATGCTAGATATATATATATATATATATATATATATATATATACACATTTGCTATTTATTTAACCAAGACAAAATTATTATTTTTTATATTGCCTTTACGACACATGCCAACATTAGAGTAAGTAAAATTATTGGCACTGGTAAATAGAGATGTTCACATATCTCTGCAGGCTTTGTCCAAGTCACAGAACTGCTAGATAAGTATATGCTATTTATTAAACCAGTAGTAGAATTTTATATATATATATATATATATATATATATATATATATATATATATATTGCCTTTATGATACATGCCAACAGCAGACTCATTGAAATTTCTGATAAATAGTGATGTTTGTGTATCTCAGCAGGTTTTGCGCCAGTCGCACAACTGCTAGATAAATATTAGCTTTTTCAGCAATAGGCAAAGAATATCATTTTACAATTAGCTTTTTATGAAGATGCTTAGTGTATGCTTGCACTGAGTAATATTATTTAGCTGTAAAAAAGTGGTTTCGTATATGCTGGTATGCAGGAATATTTTGTAGCGTCAAAAAAAATTGTTTTGAATATGCTAGTACTGAGTATTATTATTTTCTCTAAAAAGAGTTGTTTTGCATATTATGGTACTGGATGAACCCCTGCCTCTCTCCCTAATCCAACAGTCTGTTCCTACACTATGCAACACAATACAAACTAGCAGAGATCTGCAGCATGTACTTGCAATAATAACAACCAGGTGCCTGCCTTTCCCTCTTTGTCTTGTATTAAATGCTATGTCCACCTAACAGAGAACTAATCTTCACTCTCAGTAGCTCAGTAGCTCTTAATCAAAGAGCTTTTTGTAGTCACAAACTCTCCCTGTACAATGCTTTCACTCTCCATACACTTACATTATGCTGTCTCCTGCTATAATGTGCGCAAGATAGAACCGCCATGGATTAAATACCCCCAATGATGATGTAAGGCCAGCCAATCACAGTAATGCCACACCAAAGATGGTGCCAGCATTACTGTGATTAACAAGCAAGTCCAGCATGTTCATTGGAAGCAATTAAAGAGCCAAACATGCTGGGTAGATCTCTCGAACATACTGAGGCAAATAGCTAATTACTCGCCATGTAACGAATAGCCCAAATACCATAATATTTGTACGAGTAACGAATAGTGCCAAATGTATTCTCTCATCACTAGTAAATATGTCACACCTTTATTTAATAAAGTCCCAGATCCCGGGCCCCTGTTTTAATGTCACCTCCTAGACCACTATGTCCACTTTCATAAGGTCCCCATCCTGAGAAAGTAATAATGTCTCTATCCTGGTCCCCTTAAAGTAATCATGGGCTCCTTCCAGCAATAATGTCCCCATCCAAGGGCTCTTTATTTAATAATGTCCCCATCCTGGGCCCCTATGTCACATGTCAGCATTTATGTCCACTACACATCTGAATCACAGAAGGGGAAAAATGATTCTTCTCAATTTCTTGCACTCTCCAGGCATCCTCTTGTGGCTTCATATTCGGTGTGGTAGTTAAAAAAGCAGCATACTGCAGCTCTGAAAGGGCACACCCTGATATCACATTGCAGTTACATTGAAAGGCTGTTGGCATTAGTGCGCAGCGTGGTCCGGTGGCCATTTAAATATTCTCCACTTCTCATTCCATGCAGGTTCGGTCTCCTCAGCGTATTCTGACTGCAGTGCTCATCATAGAGGGCGCACTGTAGTGGCGTCTACGTTTCCTCTGCCCTGAGACATAACAGGGCTCAAAAGACGCTGAAGCCGCTGGAGGTGCAAGAAATGAGAGAGGTGAGTATTTGAAGGGGTCATTGTGTGTCAGTGTCCCCGGCCTTGAGTGGGCCTCCCCATTCATCAAGGGCCCCAGTAATTGCAGCGGTGCGATGGGTGGTGACACCCGCCCTGATCATCACAGCAGGTCAGGTACTTACGTGCACGTGCCCTTGTCTGTGCTGTTAAAGTGCCCATGCCCCTAAAAACATTTTGTGTTTTTTTTTTTTTTACTTTTCTTCCTCTTTCGGGCCCAACAGACATTTCACAAGAACCCCACCAGACAGTCCAAACCAGATCATTATCACCATCCATCATCATCCAAGATTCTGCTGACACTTGCCTCTGTGTGGGAAATTGCCTGTGCTCATTGCTCTCCCACCTGATTATCACCACGATATTTAAATTCACTCATAAGGCAACTACAGCTGCCAGCACTCCTCACACAATGGCTCACAGAGCCAGCAATATAGCTTGAAGTTAGAACTGAGTCCTCCATCTCCTTTGGCCTTATGTCTTCAAAGTACAACATCTGACTGTTCACCTCACCCAAAAATCAGCTGGAAGAAATTGCTTTGGTGTAGTATACTCATTAGATACCATTATGCTGTGTGAAAAGAATTTAAGGGACAGAACAAAAACAGATGCCATTAATTGAATGGAAATTCTGACTTGTAAAATGTGAAAGGGGTATTCCCATCTCAAAAATCCTGTCCCAATATGTGGTAGGTGTAATAATAATAATATTAGCAAATACCTCAATTAGAAATGTAATTCAAGGGAAAAGAAAGCGGTCACTAGGGAGCGCTGTGAGGGTCACAGTTAACCCCTTAGCGACCGCCGATACGCCTTTTAACGGCGGCCGCTAAGGGTACTTAAACCACAGCGCCCCCCAGAGGCCGATTTTCTCCGGGGTCTCGGCTGCCGAGGGTAGCCGAGACCCCAGAGAACATGATTCGGGGGGTTTTTAACCCACCCCGCATTTGCGATCGCCGGTAATTAACCGTTTACCGGTGATCGCAAAAAAAAAAAAAAAAGCGATCTCTTTTTAATTTCTTTGTCCTCCGATGTGATCGCACATCGGAGGACAGAGAAAAGGGGTCCCAGGTGGCCCCCCAATACTCACCTAGCTCCCCCGATGCTCCTCGTGTCTCCCGGTGGGCGCCGCCATCTTCAAAATGGCGGGCGCATGCGCAGTGCGCCCGCCGGCCGGCACCGGGAGAATCTTTGGGGTCTCGGCTGCCGGGGATAGCCGAGACCCCAAAGAGCATGATTGGGGTCGGTATTACCGACCCCTGTTTTGCGATCGCCGGTAATTAACTGTTTACCGGCGACCGCAAAAAAAAAAAAAAAAAGTAAAGTGTAATTCTCTGTCCTCTGATGTGATCGCACATCAGAGAACAGAGAAATAGGGGGATTCGGGGACCCTAGCATACTCACCTAGGTCCCTGGATCCTCTTGCTGCTCCTCCTGGCCGCCGGCAGCAGAACATGGCGGACGCATGCCCAGTGCGCCCGCCATCTGTCTCCATCTGCCGGCCGGCAGGAGAACAGCAGTTGGGGCTAAAATTAGGGGTAGGGGTAGGGTTAGGGGTAGGGTTAGGGCTAGGGTTAGGGTTAGGGGTAGGGTTAGGGGTAGGGTTAGGGGTAGGGTTAGGGTTAGGGGTAGGGTTAGGGGTAGGGTTAGGGGTAGGGTTAGGGTTAGAGGTAGGGGTAGGGTTAGGGGTAGGGTTAGGGGTAGGGTTAGGGTTAGGGGTAGGGTTAGGGGTAGGGTTAGGGGTAGGGTTAGGGTTAGGGGTAGGGTTAGGGGTAAGGTTAGGGCTAGGGTTAGGGCTAGGGTTAGGGCTAGGGTTGGGGCTAAATTTAGGGTTAGGGTTGGGGCTAAATTTAGGGTTAGGGTTGGGGCTAAACTTAGGGTTAGGCTTCTTTCACACTTACGTCAGTACGGGGCCGTCGCAATGCGTCGGCCCGACATACCGACGCACGTTGGGAAAATTGTGCACAACGTGGGCAGCAGCTGTAGTTTTTCAACACATCCGCTGCCCAATCTATGTCCTGGTGAGGAGGGGGCGGAGTTACGGCGGATGCAACATACAAAAAAAGTTTCATTGAACGTTTTTTTGTGCCGACGCTCCGCCAAAACACAACTGATCCAGTGCACGACGGACGCGACGTGTGGCCATCCGTCACGATCCGTCGGCAATACAAGTCTATGGGCAAAAAACGCATCCTGCGGGCACATTTGCAGGATCCGTTTCTTGTCCAAAACGACGGATTGCGACGGAATGCCAAACGACGCAAGTGTGAAAGTAGCCCTAGGGCTAGGGTTAGGGTTGGGGCTAAAGTTAGGGCTAGGGTTGGGGCTAAAGTTAGGGTTAGAGCTGGGATTAGGGTTAGGGTTTGGATTAGGGTTGGTATTAGGGTTAGGGTTGGCATTAGGGTTACGCTTGGGATTAGGGTTAGGTTTGGGATTAGGGTTAAGGTTAGGGTTGTGATTAGGGGTGTATTGGGATTAGGGTTTTGATTAGGGTTATGGTTAGGGTTGACATTAGGGTTGTTTTGGGGTAAGGGTTGTGATTATGGTTAGGGTTATTGATTAGGATTATGGATGAGGTTGGGATTAGGGTTGGGGGTGTGTTGGGGTTAGGGTTGGAGCTAGAATTGGGGGGTTTCCACTGTTTAGGTACATCAGGGGGTCTCCAAACACGACAGCCAATTTTGCGCTCAAAAAGTCAAATGGTGCTCCCTCCCTTCTGAGCTCTGCCGTGCGCCCAAACAGTGGGTTACCCTCACATATGGGGCATCAGCGTACTCGGGATAAATTGGACAACAACTTCTGGTGTCCAATTTCTCTTGTTACCCTTGTGAAAATAAAAACTTGGGGGCTACAAAATCTTTTTTGTGAAAAAAAAAATATTTTTTATTTTCACGACTCTGCATTCTAAACTTCTGTGAAGCACTTTGGCATTCAAAGTTCTCACCACACATCTAGATAAGTTCCTTGGGGGGTCTAGTTTCCAAAATGGGGTCACTTGTGGGGGGTTACTACAGTTTAGGTACATCAGGGGCTCTGCAATCGCAACATAATGCCCACAGACCATTCTATCAAAGTCTGCATTCCAAAAAGGCGCTCCTTCCCTTCCGAGCTCTGCCGTGCGCCCAAACAGTGGTTTACCCCCACATATGGCGCATCAGCGTACTCGGGATAAATTGGACAACAACTATTGCAGTCCAATTTCTCCTGTTACCCTTGTGAAAATAAAAACTTGGGGGCTACAATATCTTTTTTGTGGAAAAAAAAATATTTTTTATTTTCACGACTCTGCATTCTAAACTTCTGTGAAGCACTTGTGCATTCAAAGTTCTCACCACACATCTAGATAAGTTCCTTGGGGGGTCTAGTTTCCAAAATGGGGTCACTTGTGGAGGGTTTCTACTGGTTAGGTACATCAGGGGCTCTGCAAACGCAACATAATACCCGCAGACCATTCTATCAAAGTCTGCATTCCAAAACGGCGCTCCTTCCTTCCGAGCTCTGCCGTGCGCCCAAACAGTGGTTTACCCCCACATATGGGGTACCAGCATACTCAGGACAAATTGGACAACAACTTTTGTGGTCCAATTTCTCTTGTTACCCTTGTGAAAATAAAAATTTGGTGGCTAAAAAATCTTTTTTGTGGAAAAAAAAAATATTTTTTATTTTCACGGCTCTGCATTATAAACTTCTGTGAAGCACTTGGGCATTCAAGGTTCTCACCACACATCTAGATAAGTTCCATAGGGGGTCTAGTTTCCAAAATGGGGTCACGTGTGGGGGATTTCTACTGTTTAGGCACATCAGGGGCTCTCCAAACGCGACATGGCGTCCGATCTCAATTCCAGCCAATTCTACGTTGAAATAGTAAAACGGCACTCTTTCTCTTCCAAGCTCTGCGGTGCGCCCAAACAGTGGTTTACCCCCACATATTGGGTATCGACGTACTCAGGAGAAATTGCACAACAACATTAGTGGTCTAATTTCTCCTGTTACCCTTGTGAAAATAAAAATTTGTGGGCAAAAAGATCATTTTTGTAGAAAAAATTCAATTTTTTTTTTCACGGCTCTACGTTATAAACTTCTGTGAAGCACATGGGGGTTCAAAGTGCTCGCCACACATCTAGATAAGTTCCTTAAGGGGTCTAGTTTCCAAAATGGTGTCACTTGTGGGGGTTTTCCACTGTTTAGGCACATCAGGGGCTCTCCAAACGCGACATGGCGTCCAATCTCAATTCCAGCCAATTCTACATTGAAAAAGTAAAACGGCACTCCTTCTCTTCCAAGCTCTGCGGTGCGCCCTAACAGTTGTTTACCCCCACATATTGGGTATCAGCGTACTCAGGAGAAATTGCTCAACAACTTTTGTGGTCTAATTTCTCCTGTTACCCTTGTGAAAATAAAAATTTGTGGGCAAAAATATCATTTTTGTAGAAAAAATGCGATTTTTTTTTTTCACGGCTCTACGTTATAAACTTCTGTGAAGCACATGGGGGTTCAAAGTGCTCGCCACACATCTAGGTAAGTTCCTTAAGGGTTCTAGTTTCCAAAATGGTGTCACTTGTGGGGGGTTTCCACTGTTTAGGCACATCAGGGGCTCTCCAAACGCGACATGGCGTCCAATCTCAATTCCAGCCAATTCAACATTGAAAAAGTAAAACGGCGCTCCTTCACTTCCAAGCTCTGCGGTGCGCCCAAACAGTGGTTTACCCTCACATATTGGGTATCGACGTATTCAAGAGAAATCGCACAACAACTTTTGTGGTCTAATTTCTCCTGTTACCCTTGTGAAAATAAGAATTTGTGGGCGAAATATCATTTTTGTGTAAACAAAAGCGATTTTTTATTTTCACGGCTCTACGTTATAAACTTCTGTGAAGCACTTGGGGGTTCAAAGTGCTCACCACACATCTAGATAAGTTCCTTAAGGGGTCTAGTTTCCAAAATGGTGTCACTTGTGGGGAGTTTCCACTGTTTAGGTACATCAGGGGCTCTCTAAATGTGACATGGTGTCCGATCTCAATTCCAACCAATTCTGCATTGAAAAAGTCAAACGGCGCTCCTTCACTTCTAAGTTCTGCGGTGCGCCCTAACAGTGGTTTACCCCCACATATGGGGTATTGGCATATTCAGGAGAAATTGCGTAACAAAATTTATGGTTACATTTCTGTTTTTACACTTGTGAAAATAAAAAAAATGGTTCTGAATTAAGATGTTTGCAAAAAAAAGTTAAATGTTCATTTTTTCCTTCCACATTGTTTCAGTTCCTGTGAAGCACGTAAAGGGTTAATAAACTTCTTGAATGTGGTTTTGAGAACCTTGAGGGGTGTAGTTTTTAGAATGGTGTCACACTTCATTATTTTCTATCATATAGACCCCTCAAAATGACTTCAAATGTGATGTGGTCCCTAAAAAAAATGAGAAATTGCTGGTCAACTTTTAACCCTTTTAACCCTTATAACTCCCTAACAAAAAAAAATTTTGTTTCCAAAATTGTGCTGATGTAAAGTAGACATGTGGGAAATGTTATTTATTAACTATTTTTCATGACATATCTCTCTGATTTAAGGGCATAAAAATACAAAGTTTGAAAATTGCAAAATTTTAAAAATTTTCGCCATATTTCTGTTTTTTTCATAAATAATCGCAAGTAATATCGAAGAAATGTTACCACTAACATGAAGTACAATATGTCACGAAAAAACAATCTCAGAATCAGCGGGATCCGTTGAAGCGTTCCAGAGTTATAACCTCATAAAGTGACAGTGGTCAGAATTGCAAAAATTGGCCTGGTCATTAAGTACCAAATTGGCTCTGTCACTAAGGGGTTAAAATTGAAAGCAAAAGGTCCACCGCAGCTCCAGCCATTAACCTTCTAAGAGGATGCAAAATGCAGTAAAAAATAATAATAATGGTCTTAGGAGTGCTGGAAATGAGACCAAAACAAGGATTTTATTGTTGAACCACAACGCGTTTCAACGGTTAAACCGTCTTCATCAGGTGGAAGTTTCCAGTGGTTTAATACTAAAATCCTTGTTTTGGTCTCATTTCCAGAGCTCCTAGGACCATTATTACTATTTTTTGCTCAATTAGAAATGTTGCATGTTTTTTTTAATTTGCTATGTTACTTTCTTTATGTGCAGGACCTTTGGTATCCATGGTTACGACTATTAGTAACTAGCTAACTGTCACTATAACAGTGGTTGTAACCATGAATACCTAAGGTCTTGCAATGCCTGCACATGAGCAAAGATACATAGCGACTCAGAAAAACAATACTACATTTCTAATTGGAGGTATTTGCTAATATTATTATTACACCTACTATGTATTGGGATAAGATCTTGGAGATGGGAATAATTTTATGTGTTATAGTAGAGAAGGATATGGACTGACAGAAAAATGTTTCAAATTGGTTGTATCACTGTCAGAAACCACATCATCCTGTTGAGAATGACACAAGCCTTATGAAAAATATTCCATTACATTCTATGTTTCCTCCCCACTATTAGGCTGGCGTCACACTAGCGAGTTTTACGGACGTATGAGAGGTGCAGAAAATACGGATTGCATACGGTACAATGATTCTCTATGGCCCAGCTCCTATCTGCCGTATTTTATGGATCCATATTATACAGTCTTGTACGGCCATAGAAAATTGCAGCATGCTGCGTTTGTCAGCGTATTGTGCAAAAAAATTGCCAATGAAAGTCTATGGGGGCGAGAAAAATACGGATTACACACGGACCAGCAGTGTGACTTGCGAGAAATACGCCAGACATCTCCAGACATCTCCAGGTGCCAGGAATTGTGCCAAGCCCTCAATCAGGAAGCTCAGACATGCTAATTAGCTGAAAAAGCCACACAGACATCCCGGAAGTGTGGTGCTCGCCTCCACGGATTTCCAAGCAGCATGGCCAGCATAATCAACGTAGATATGCTCCTCATCCTGGTCCAAGAAAGGCCTGAGATCTGGGACCAGTGTGATCCAAACTATGCCAACCGGGCCCAGAAAGAGGCAGCTTGGAGGACCATCTGTGAGATCCTATTCCCAGATTATGCCCAATGGCCACGTGCGGAGCAGACACAACTTTGTAAGTACACTCATGTGTCGACATTAATTAACCTTGAAAAATGCTTTACCTACATGATTGCAGGAAGAATATTTTTGGCCTTAGTATGGTATTTTTTTGAATTTTTTTGAAAAACAAAGATGATTAACATGAGAAAGAGTTTACGTAAATAGCTAATATAGATGTTGCGTTGGGTACTATTTTTGTTTACGCAAAACTGGTACAGAGGGGTGTTGATCCTGCCCTTGTTTTTTTTTTTGTTTTTTTTGTTTAAGCAATTGTAACTTTCTGCCAATCATTTAAGAAGGCATTTTATTATCATCGTTAAAATATGATCTATCAATGCCAACTGTTTAAAGCAATGTGCAGAATGAGATTAAACAATATTTGTTACCATGTCATTGCAGTGGATGATGTTATGAGATGATGGTGCAGTATCAGGGACCAGTACCAGTGGGAAAGGCAGCAGTGGGCAAGAAGTGGGTCAGCAGCACCAACCAAAAAAAAAGGAAGTACATATATTACGATCGACTTTCCTTATTGGATGCCAGTATGGATCTAGGACAGTAATTAAAAACAACACAACACATTTTTTTTTTTTTAAGATTAGTATTAATATTATTTTTTCTTGTTCTAGCGCCATTTATTCCATGGCGCTTTACATGTTAGGAGGGGTAAACATATTCCCAAAAATATTGTACCAAAATAAAAAAAAAAAAAAGTACTGGAGGAGAGAGGACCCTGCCCGCAAAGCCTCACAAGCTACAACATGGGATGGGTGAGAATACAGTAGGCAAGGGTAGAGCTGTTCATGCAGTGGTTTGGTTGATCGGTGGGTACTGGAGGTTATATGCTTGTCGGAAGTGGTGGGTCTTCATGCTCTTTTTGAAGCATTCAATGGTAAGCGAGAGTCTGATGTGTGGTGGTAGTGGTTTCCACAGTAGAGGTGATACACCAGATAAGTCTTGTATACGATTGTGGAAATAGGAGATAAGAGGGGAGTACAGAAGGAGATCTTGTGAGGATCTGAGGTTGCGTGTAGGTAATTACCGAGAGTTAAGGTCACACATGTATAATAAAATTATGTAAGAAAATTGCCAAAATATTTATTTGTTGTATTATTTTTCTTTTTTTCATTACAGAACTCAATCCAACCTCTCTGAGAGGGAGACCGGGTGGGACTCGGAGGTTGTGATAGATCCAGCTGCTGTTGACGAAGAGGTGGCGGTCACATCTTTGTCTTCAACATCCTCCATCCTTCCTGGAACATTGGCTTCTGCATATCAACAGACTGCACCAACTTTACAAGGGGCAGCACCATCAACATCAGCAGCACCACATGATCCTGTAAGCCAGGAAGAGCATGGACACAGCAGAAGCCCTACTCTCCCACTGGTGTCCTCCCCACAGGCATCTGGGGCTTTACACAGAGGCTGCAGAAGGAGAGAGCTGCAAGCCACTAGGAGGGATGTTGACGCTGGGGTCCTCAACTATTTGGCCAGGGCAGCCACGGATGATGGAGAGGAGGGCTTTGCAAGCAGCCTTGCCCATTACCTTCATCCCCTTCCCCGTGAGGTGAGGCTACGTGTGAGAGGGTGTATTCAAGTCCTGATTGATTTAAGCACCCCTTCAAATAACCCCTATGAGGTGTTTGAATTTCTTGAGAGAAGGCAGCTTTCACAAAATAACCTCTTGCGCCTTCAAATAACTCAACAGGTGCATGGTCAATCAGGATTTGAAGCACCTCCTCCACGTATGCCTACACCTCAACCCCTCCCAACCCAAAATCAACAAAGGCCAGCACCATACTAAATGGCAGCCTACAACCCCCCCTTCCCAATATGGCCACTTTTCCAGACCCAGTGATGTAGGCTGGTCCCAACCTGGGTTTGGACAACATGGCCATTTTGGGGGTGGGTATGAGTCCAGCCAGTATGTCCGTCAGCATGAGGGCCAGAGACAAATACCTTATAGCCAATACCCAACTGGCCAATATGGACAAGGCCAGTATTTGGCTCAGCAACCCACAGCATCCACACAGGGTGAAGGACAATTGGCCCAACAAAGGCCCCCTGAACAGGACCCTGAGTTGCCGCTATCATCACCTCCAACTTATAGGAAACTGTAAGCCAAAGTTAGTTTATTTTTGTTTGCTACTCAAAACCATGTGTTTGGTTATTTTGTGCTGTATTTGCACTTTGTTGTGTTTTGTTTTTAAAAAAAAATACAAAACCAAAAAAAGATAACCATATGAAAAAAAATATGGTTGCAAGTTTACAACTAAAGGCTTTTGCTATGTAAAAATGTTGTCAAAAGCTAATTGATGTTTGTGGACCAATCATTATTACATCACACACATATGCTCTGTTCATAATCATCTGGTAATTAAGGAAATACAACACACAGAGTACTGTTTGTGTACACAAAAATATTTTATGTTGATATTATATTTTGAAAATAAGAATATCACAACTGAGAAACAGCATAATCTTGCCAGGGAGTAGCACCCTGAGGAGAAACAAAATAATTTGTGAAAATATCTCTCACTTTGATTCCAGAAAGGGAACGGCGCGGAGGAGGACCATGTAGTGTAGGGCTACCCACATTGGGCAACATTTCTTCACCAAGAACAGCTGACGGGCAATCATGAAGTCTAGTAAAATTGTGCAAAACAACACAAGCCTTAATCACTTCATTAATAGTAGCCTCACTCTGCTGAATGGCAGACAGGAGGAGACGCCATTTGGCACACAGAATCCCAAAGGCACACTCCACAAGTCTACGCGCCCTGGAAAGCCTCAAATTAAAAACACGCCGCCGGTGATCCAGGTTGCGCCTGGGATAAGGCCTCATAACATTCCTTGTCAATTGGAAGGCCTCATCTCCCTGAAGAACATATCGCACTGCTTCAGCATTGGAGCCTGGGAGTTGTTGTGGTGGTGCGAGGTCTAACTGGTTTTCACATAGCCGCCAACCCATAATGGACAAATTGAAGACCCTTGGGTCTCCTGTTCACCCATAGGCCCCAATGTCTACAATTATAAACCTGTAGTTACTGTCAACTACAGCTAACAGAACTACAGACAAAAACTGCTTATAATTGAAGTATTGGGAGCCAGAGTTCGGCGGCTTACGCACCTTGATATATTTCCCATCCAGGGCTCCAATGCAGTGTGGGTGTGATTGAATCCACGGGCTGTTTTTAGCCAATCAGCCATTTTTGGCTCAGGCATGACAACTTCATGTAATTTAGCCCACATTTCCATACATGTTGAGCGCACAATGCCAGAAATGGTGGAGCGACCAATCAGCTTGCTCCTAAGTTACACTTATATTTTAAAAGAGCTGCTAGCAAACAACCCAGAAAAAAAACCATCATGAACATACAGTATGTGAGGATGTTGAATACATACCATAAGGTAAGGAGAAGAGGCTTCTCTGCGTATATGCTTTTCGCATCCTGGTGTCCTGATACGTGAGTCCTGGATGTACTGTCTCCAACAAGATATTAAATGTTGGTATTGTCATTCGACAGTATAGGTAGAACTTATCAGGATGTGCATGCAGAGCTGTATAGAGCCTCTGAAAATGGCCTTTAGTGAGGCGTTGGATCAAAAGAGGATGCACCCACATTCTTCTTCTCCTCCTTTGCGGATCTACAATCACACGATATGGCTGGCCAAACTGACGCGACAAGACCCAGTTAAACAAAACCCACTGAGTTGGGGTGAAGTGCAGTAGGTCAGACATGGTGCAAATGTTACCACAACACAACAGATGCACAACCACAAAATGGCCATATGGGTGGGTGCCACCTGTTGTAGAGGCCTTAAATAGGGTTGCTGATGCTGATTTAAATGAATTCCAGCCTCAAAAAAGTTAAATGTCCATTTTGTCAGGTTGCATGGAAAATACGCATTACGGATGTCATACGGATTACATACACAACATTACATACGCAAAATACGCGACGACACCTTGCCAACGGATTACATAGGGGCTACCTTTCTGGAATTTTTCGGCGCATTACGGCCGTAAAATACGGACCGTATTTCCATACGCTGAGTGTGACGCCAGCCTTACATTTGAAAAAAGGCCAATTATTACCTGCGTTTGATAGTACTACTGCGGGTTGCAAGCAAATGTGCCAATGGTGTTGAAACTAACAGCTCCCATATTTTTTTTTTGCTATATGTTATTTATTCTATCATACTACCACTTTTGATAGCACTGCAAAGTTTTGGTATAACATCCTCTCTAGTCACAAATATAACGTTTACATCTTTTACCTAAAATTTGTTAACAACCCCACCTAACGAAACATGGAAAATTATGGAATAAATCAAAAAGCAAGTCAGGATTACCATAAAGGTCAAAAATACTACTGTCACACCAGCCTTACTCTTTATGGTTTCTTGTTTTATTTTTTTTTTTTTCAATTTATCTCCCCCTTGCAGAAAAAAGGTGCAACACTAAAATACTATGTTACAAGTTAGTTGCAAGCATAGAAAGTAACTTGCGACAACAGTCAGAAGTATTGCTCTGGTGTATTATTAAATTATTAAATTCAACTGTTAACCATTTTTTTTAAGTTATCCCCATGAACATAATGCAATCTAGCAAAAATGCTATGTTGCAAAATAAGTACACACATGTTAACGCCTTTAAACGAAAACTTGGCAAAGACGTGCAGTATGGGGTGTACGCGTTTTGGGTGCATGATTAATAAAGTGAAGTAACAAGTATTCAAAAAATGTAAATGTGTCTGTCATTATATAGCAGATTAAAAAAATACTTTGCAAAATATAATCAGGATTTGTACAAAATTATGTTGCCTTAAATTAAAAAAGAACAAAAAAAAATGCTTGACCTGGTACAGTTCACAAAATATTTTTGTTCCAAAAATATATTTTTGTCATACATACTGTATTATTTGCTTTGTGTGAAATTTTGCTGGTTTCAGATAATTAGAAAATATACCCTGCTACAGGTGTACACATTTGGTTATTCAAAAATTGACCCTTGTCATATACTGTAGAACTTGGTTTGTGCAAAATTTTGTTGGTTAGAAATAAATACAGTAATTGGCCTGCTACTGGTGAACACAATTGGTTCCTTCGGTATTCGGCCCCAAGCGGCCACTATTTCTCCTGGTGTAGCATTCCCGCCTTGTAGCAGCACTTGTCCAGGAACCTCACCCGTACCCTTATCAATGTGATTACTGCAATTTTCCACTTAACGACCGACATGTGGACAACCGCTTGTGGCTAGGGATGCTACATTACCCTGACTGCACACACTGTGAACACTGTGGAGGCCGGAGCCGAGCCACAATCTGACACATCACATGTGGTACTGAGGGCGAAGATTGCTGATTCTACTTCTATCAGGTTTTCCTTCACTTCCAAAACCAGTTCCTGCATCCCCTCCTGCTTATCCTCTATCTCCAATGTACTATCTCAGAGCATGTTGTCCTCATCAGCCAGAAGCTGGATGCTCTGTAGCACTGCCTCAGCGAAGCAGCAACTGACTCTGTCTAGGAGACAAACTACACACCATGGGAGAGTTATTGAAAGAAATAACAGACCAGACATATCTGTGGCTCTTGCCACTGAATCTACAACCAGACATGGTGGTGTGTGATAATAGCTGTAACCTGGTGGTGGCTGTGGAGCTTGACAACCTCATACATGTACCATGCTTGTGTAAGGTGCCTGAGTGAGGTAGTCATGGTTGAGCTGCTGCTTCTGCACATTCTGGCACCCTCCTGACAAAAGGTGTCACAGTGTGTATGGTGGAATCTCACTTACTTGTGGCCCATAGGCCTCCACTGGCTTCATGCTCCTATCTTCCAGAACTTTTGCAGCAAACATTCCAAGCGACACTGAATTTGTTAAAACAGTCAAACTTTTATTTGGCAACTTTTGGTCATTACAATGAGGCATATAGTATAGGACCCAATGAGTTACAGTCTTTCCCACAGGTACTGGACTTAACTTCAGCCATAGTTCTCAGTATGGGTAGTGCCACACTTGCTAACTCCTTTAGCACTTGGAATTCTTCTCCAATACAAGCAGTGCACCTGGATTCCATTACCTCCTGCCTCTGAAAGTTTGAGTCCATCTTTCCCTGTAGCTCCGTAAGCTTAGCGCACCATAAAACCCAGATGTTCATCTCGAGGTTCCCAGGCCGACATACTGATTCGCACGGAAGGGTTCTTTGGCCATCCACTGCCCCAAATAGCGTTGTCCCTAGCATCCTATTGCCTGTGACCGCTTCACTTCACTATGCTTTTTCTAACTGAACTTGACTCTTACTGAGCTTGGCACTAACCCACAATTCCCCCTCCCTAATCGGGGCCACCCATTACAGTTAAATCTGTCTAGACTAGACTGCAGCCCAGGGGGTTTACTTATAAATAACATACATTAATATTAAATTCATGTAACCACTTGGGGTGTCAAGGAGTAGGAAACCACCACTCCTATGTGCCTGACTTGGTAGTTATGCGGTTTCTGAAAACCTACCCAGATTTGTGAGAACCAAAGACAGAAATAGACCCCTAAAAATTTACTTTTATTAATAGATTAAAACTGCAATACTCTGCAAACCTTCTAAAAATAGTATAGAGGTGTAATCAGTGTAAGCCTTTCAAGGATGAATTAGAACTTACACAACAGTTGAGAAGAATAGATGATTAAAAGGGCTATTCTTCGACTAGAAATCCCTGTAATTCACCCTTCTTGACAGCAGAGGTTGTTGATGTTGGCGATATGGCGCCTATGCTCCATGTCGGTGTCCTTGAATGCATTAATGACCCCTATACTTTATTAAAAATTGCACACACAGTAGACAAAAACCAACATTGAGTGACAACTAGTGTTGAGCATTCCGATACCGCAAGTTTCGGGTATCGGCCGATACTTGCGGTATCGGAATTCCGATACCGAGATCCGATACTTTTGTGGTATCGGGTATCGGTATCGGATCCATAGTGAGGTGTAAAATAAAGAATTAAAATAAAAAATATTGATATATTCACCTCTCCGGCGGCCCCTGGACATCATCGCGGGTAACCGGCAGGCTTCTTTGTTTACAATGAGCGCGTAGGACCTGAGGAATGACGTCGCGGCTTCTGATTGGTCACGTGCCGCTCATGTGACCGCGACGCGACCAATCAGAAGCCGCGACGTCATTCCTCAGGTCCTAAATTCCTAGAATGAGCACGTTTAGGACCTGTGGAATGACGTCGCGGCTTCTGATTGGTTGCGTGCCGCCCATGTGACCGCGACGCGACCAATCAGAAGCCGCGACGTCATTCTCAGGCACTAAACTCCTCATTCTAGGAATTTAGGACCTGAGGAATGACGTCGCGGCTTCTGATTGGTCGCGTCGCGGTCACATGGGCGGCACGCGACCAATCAGAAGCCGCGACGCCATTCCTCAGGTCCTAAACGCGCTCATTTTAAACAAAGAAGCCTGCCGGTTACCCGCGATGATGTCCAGGGGCCGCCGGAGAGGTGAATATATCAATATTTTTTATTTTAATTCTTTATTTTACACATTAATATGGATCCCAGGGCCTGAAGGAGAGTTTCCTCTCCTTCAGACCCTGGGAACCATCAGAATACCTTCCAATACTTGGTGTCCCATTGACTTGTATTGGTATCGGATATCGGTATCGGCGATATCCGATACTTTTCGGGTATCGGCCGATACTATCCGATACCGATACTTTCAAGTATCGGACGGTATCGCTCAACACTAGTGACAACGTGTATATGCAAGGAGACAAAAACATGTCTCCAAATAAATATTTTATAAACTATAAAAATAGCTAACATACTGTATAATGTAGAGAATTAGTAACACTGAACAATTTTGTTTCTGGAAATATAGGTAAACTGTCTTATATATAGCCCATATCCAGGGTATGCACATAAATATGATAATTCAAATTCCAGGTTTATAGACTCATCAACCTGATAATTATTCATACCCTGAAATGAAAATGCAACTGAGCATGCAAGGAACTAAAAGTCAGAGTTTAGCCAAGTAAATATCTCTTCAGAGTGTGCAGATTAATCAGTGTAATATATTATACCCAATAGTCATAGCAGATGGATGTGTACTGCCCATACCACACTTCCCTGAAGCTTAACTCACTCAACAACCAAATAAATCAACATGCAGCTATCTACACAGTTTAGCACTCAATCCAATATTAACAAATACTGTCTCACAATCATTAAAGCCATAATACTTATCAACGATGATGGTTTTACAAGAATTTTTCTCTTATCCCAATCACCATGCAGTTGCATACACTATTTTTTACTCTATTCCAATAATAACTCATACTGTCACATAATCAGTAACATTAGAAATACCATAAATATGTGAACCCATTAAAGCCATAGTACTTATCAACCATGATGATTTTGTAGGAATTGCTCTTTTATCTCGATGTATTTCCCCCCATGATTTCCAGGGTTCATCAGAGAACTTGTGGGGGAAGCAATGTCCTTCACCGAAGACCAAGTATGCTGTGCACAGCATCTCACTAACTGGCACCTCCATCTTATAGCGGACAAAGGCAGTTACTTATGGTTTCAAGAGGAGGCTTGGACTGCTTCCGGTAATGCGTGGAACGCATCTTGAGTTCCAAGCACTGGAAGTAATGTCAGAAAACAGAGGCATGAAGCGCAAATGCATTCCACTATCAGAAAAAAGTTCTAAAACATCCAATTATGTATGTCATAGCGCAAAACAGAGGAAGGGAACTTGGCAGCCTCAAACGGAGAATGACCTTCTGTATTTAGTCCCAGGAAGAAGGATTAGTGCCATCAGTATTTATATACTCATTTTCTGAATGTATATGGTCCACCTCAAAAAGACACCCAAAAATCCCTAAGTGATGGTTAGTATCCAAGAAACATCATGAGCAGGAAGAGGAGGATTGATGAGGAGGAGGATGGAAAATGAGGAAGGAGGATGAAGGAAGAGGAAGAAGGAGGAAGGAGGAGATAGGAGGAGGAAGGACGATGAGGACTAATAATGAGGAGTAGGGTTGAGCGAAACGGATCGTTCATTTTCAAAAGTTGCAGACTTTTGCCACAGTCGGGTTTCATGAAACCCGACCCGATCCCTGTGTGGGGTCGGCCATGCGGTACGCGACTTTTGCGCCAAAGTCGCGTTTCAATGACGCGAAAAGTGCCATTTCTCAGCCAATGAAGGTGGACGCAGAGTGTGGGTAGCGTGATGACATAGGTCCTGGTCCCCACCATCTTAGAGAAGGGCATTGCAGTGATTGGCTTGCTGTCTGCGGCGTCACAGGGGCTATAAAGGGGCGTTCCCGCCGACCGCCATCCTACTGCTGCTGATCTGAGCATAGAGAGAGGTTGCTGCCGCTGCGTCAGAAGCAGGGATAGCGTTAGGCAGGGTCCATTAACCCCCAAACCGCTTGTGCTGTAGCGATTTCCACTGTCCAACACCACCTTTTGTTTGCTGGGACAGTGGAAGCTACATTTTTTTTCCTCAGTGCTGTAGCTTATTGAGCTGCCCTAGAAGGCTCCCTGATAGCTGCATTGCTGTGTGTACGCCGCTGTGGAAACCAACTGCTTTTTTCAAAGCACAAATCCTGTTGTTCCCACCTTTCTGCACAGCTATCTTGTTTGTTTGTCCACACTTTTGATGTAATTTGTGCAGCAGTCCACTCCTTGTTATTGCTGCCTGCCATACCTGGCTGAGATTACTGCAGGGAGATAGTAATTGTAGGACAGTCCTTGTTTTTTGTTTTTTTTTAATTCTCCCTGAAAAAAAATAAATAGTGGGAGATTAATCTTGGCATTTGTGCTTGAGTGCCAGTCGTGTGTGCCACCTCTCTCCAATTGTGGGGCACAGAAAGCCTAGTGTCTATAATCCTTTTTTTTTTTTCTCCCTAAAAAAAAAAATAGTGGGAGATTAAGATTGGCATTTCTGCTAGAGTGCCAGTCCTGTGTGTGCCATCTCTCTCCAATTTTGGGGCACAGAAAGCCTAGTGTGTAATACTGGCCCTGATTTCTTGGCAATTCTCCCTAACCAAAAAAAGTAGTGGGAGATTAAGATTGGCATTTCTGCTAGAGTGCCAGTCCTGTGTGTGCCTTCTCACTCCAATTTTGGGGCACAGAAAGCCTAGTGTGTAATACTGGCCCTGATTTCTTGGCAATTCTCCCTAACCAAAAAAAGTAGTGGGAGATTAAGATTGGCATTTCTGCTATAGTGCCAGTCCTGTGTGTGCCATCTCTCTCCAATTTGGGGCACAGAAAGCCTAGTGTGTAATACTTGCCCTGATTTCTTGGCAATTCTCCCTAACCAAAAAAAGTAGTGGGAGATTAAGATTGGCATTTCTGCTAGAGTGCCAGTCCTGTGTGTGCCTTCTCACTCCAATTTTGGGGCACAGAAAGCCTAGTGTGTAATACTGGCCCTGATTTCTTGGCAATTCTCCCTAACCAAAAAAAGTAGTGGGAGATTAAGATTGGCATTTCTGCTAGAGTGCCAGTCCTGTGTGTGCCATCTCTCTCAAATTGTGGGCCACAGAAAGCCTAGTGTCTGTTTTTTTTATTTTGGTTTTTAAATTCTTCCTGAAAAAAAAAAAAATAGTGGGAGATTAATATTGGCCTTTGTGCTTCTGTGCCAGTCGTGTGTGCCATCTCTCTCAAATTGTGGGCCACAGAAAGCCTAGTGTCTGGTTTTTTTTTGTTTTTTTTGTTTTTTAAATTCTCCCTGAAAAAAAAAAAATAGTGGGAGATTAATATTGGCCTTTGTGCTTCTGTGCCAGCGTGTGTGCCATCTCTCTCAAATTGTGGGCCACAGAAAGCCTAGTGTCTGTTTTTGGTTATTTTGGTTTTTAAATTATCCATGAAAAAAAAAAATAGTGGGAGATTAATATTGGCCTTTGTGCTTCTGTGCCAGTCCTGTGTGTGCCATCTCTCTCAAATTGTGGGCCACAGAAAGCCTACTGTCTGTTTTTTTTTTTTTTGGGGGGGGGGTTAAATTCTCCCTGAAAAAAAAATAAATAGTGGGAGATTAAAGGGAACCTGTCACCCCGTTTTTTCAGATTGAGATAAAAATACTGTTAAATAGGGCCTGCGCTGTGCATTACAATAGTGTATGTAGTGTACCCTGATTCCCCACCTATGCTGCGAAAAACATTACCAAAGTCGCCGTTTTCGCCTGTCAATCAGCAAACTCGGCTTTGGGAAAATGGCCACCGCTATCTCCATCTGCGCACACGCGGCATCCCACGGCCATTTTCCTGAAGCCCCGTGCAGCAGAGCACTCCATCTGCGCATGCGCGGCCCCAGGAAGATGGCCGCCCCCACCGATGACAGGTTTAATAGCGCAGATCGCGCGCTGTTTCTTCACGTGCGCACAGTGGATTCGGCACTTGGACATGCGCACACCACTACGCCACTAACGGAAAGCTGGGGAAGAAACAGCGATGTCACCACGCCTACCTGACCTGACCAGCCTGATTGACAGGCGAAAACGGCGACTTTAATAAAGTATTTTGCAGCATAGGTGGGGAATCAGGGTACACTACATACGCTATTGTAACGCACAGCGCAGGCCCTATTTAACAGTATTTTTATCTCAATCTGAAAAAACGAGGTGACAGGTTCCCTTTAATATTGGCCTTTGTGCTTCTGTGCCAGTCCTGTGTGCCATCTCTCTCAAATTGTGGGCCACAGAAAGCCTAGTGTCTGGTGTTAGGGTTGGCGGAACGCACCAAATATATTATTTATTGAATGGAATTGGTGCATTCGCAACCCAGGATCCACCGTGCAGGAAAGTACCTGCTGCTAAATAATGGCGGCTCTATATGGCGGTATATACCAACTCTGTTAGCTTCACAGAGTAACCGCAAGAGGAAAGCTCTGTGCCCTGTTAGACTTTCACAGAGGCACAGGCCAACTACCCAGATGTGAGCAGTGAGTGGTCATGCATGCATACAAAACTCCTCGCCGGAGATGCCAGCATTCTAGGGGCTTATTTCAGCCGGGTCCCTGAACACACTTAAACACAATCTCCTCACCGGAGGTGCCAGCATTCTAGGGGCTTATTTCAGCCGGGTCCCTGAACACATTCAAACGCATGACCACATTGGCGCAAAGCATATAACATAAGACGATACTAGCGCATGGCCGTGCGGCCATGCGAGCCTTAAATAGCTGCAGCACATATAGGACCTGTGAAAGAAGGACCAATGGAATTGCTGCAGCACCTGAGCACGTGACCCCAGACCTCCACTGAGAGATCCTGCCCTGGGCATGCTCAGTGTGCAAAGCAGAACTAGTCCTAGTACCTGCAGGACCTTCCATGAGAAGGACCAATGGGAGTCGCTGCAGTACCTGAGCATGTGACCCTAGACCTCCACTGAGAGATCTTGCCCTGGGCATGCTCAGTGTGTGTAAATAAGGACTTAGTCCCAGAGAAGCCTGCTCGCCGCAGATCAGTGCAGGGTACAATAGGAGAGCCAGAAAAGGCAGTAGTAACCCTATGCACAGAATCAGCCTCAGCGAGACGCTGGGAGCGACGTCTCCGCTGAGCAGACCCCACTGTGGCCGATGCAGAATGGGAGACCGCAGCAGACACGGATCGAGATTCCCCCTGTGCAGCAGAGGAAACTCGACTCCTAACATTACCCCCCCCTCCCAGGGCCCCCCCTCCTTGAGCCTCACTACGCTCAAAAGCTGCAATAAGCAGCGGAGCCCGAATGTGCTCCACAGGCTCCCAGGTTCTATCCTCTGGGCCGTGACCCTTCCAGTCCACCAGATAAAATTTCTTGCCACGTACCACCTTGCACCCCACAATAGCATTCACCTCAAACTCATCCGTGGATGAACCCGATGTCCCAGCAGATGACTCAGAAAACCGGGACAAATGAACGGGCTTTAAGAAGGAAACATGAAAAGTATCGGTGATACCAAGGCGTGGAGGAATAGCCAAACGGTAGACCACAGGGTTGACCTGTTCCAGAACCTTATGCCAATGTAGCGAGGAGCAAACTTAGTGGACTCAACTCGCAGCCTGATGTTACGGGCGGAGAGCCACACTAAGTCGCCAGGAGCAAAGATCAGAGCGGGACGCCGGTGTGTATCAGCCGAAACCCTCATTCTCTCCTTGGAGGCCCGGATGGCATCCTGTGTGCGGTCCCAGATGTCACGTGCCTGCACCGCCCAGTCTGCCACCATAGAATCGGTGGATGACACGGGCATGGGCACAGGGACACGTGGATGCTGGCCATAATTAAGGAGAAAAGGAGTCTGACCAGTGGAATCGGCTACGGCGTTGTTCAAGGCAAATTCCGCCCCAGGTAGCAAAGATGCCCAGTCATCCTGCCTAGCAGAGACGAAATGTCGCAATTACGTCACCAGAGTCTGGTTGGTTCTCTCCACCAACCCATTCGTCTCGGGATGGTATGCAGAGGAGAGGTTCAACTCTATGCTGAGTAAACGGCAGAGCTCTCTCCAAAACCGAGACGCGAACTGGGGACCCCGATCGCTGACAATTTTATCAGGCATACCATGTAAACGGAAAATGTGCTTAATGAACAACACCGCCAAGGCCCGTGCAGAAGGTAACCGTGGAAGAAGCACCAAATGCACCATTTTAGAGAAATGGTCGGTGACAACCCAAATAACGGAGCAGCCACGTGACTTGGGTAAGCCCACCACAAAGTCCATCCCGACCATCTCCCAGGGCCTGTCTGCCACCGGTAGAGGGTAAAGCAACCCAGCAGGCCGTTGCCGAGGAGACCGATTCTGGGCGCAAGAAACGCATGCCTGAATATAGTCCCTGACATCTCGGGCCATATGCGACCACCAGTATGTTCTCGCCAGAAGCTCAGATGTCCTCTTGGTCCCAAAATGCCCACCCACTCTGGAGGAATGAGCCCAAAAGAGACCCTCCGGTCGCAAATTTGCTGGCACGAAAGTCTTGCCCGGGGGCACAGACTCTAGCGAAACCGGAGCTACAGTTCTCAGGCTCTCAGAAGGGACAATAAGCCGAGGCTCCTTCTCCTCCTCAGACGACACTACGGAGCGGGAGAGAGCGTCGGCACGAACGTTCTTCTCCCCGGAGAGAAAATGGAGGGTAAAATGGAACCGGGAGAAGAACAGGGACCATCTAGCCTGGCGAGAATTCAGCCGCTGGGCCGTCTGTATATACACCAAGTTCTTGTGGTCAGTGAAGTCTTGGAAGGAAAAGCGAGCTCCCTCCAAGAGGTGTCTCCACTCTGAAAAAGCCAACTTCATGACTAGCAACTCCCTGTCCCCGATGGAATAATTCCTCTCCGCTGGTGTGAAGGTCTTGGAGAAGAAGAAGCAAGGATGCTTCCGACCTTGAGCATCCTTTTGGAAAATGACTGCTCCAGCACCAACGGATGAGGCATCCACCTCCAAGATAAATGGTTTATCTACATCGTGGCGATGTAGGATGGGAGTGCTAGCGAAGTGTGACTTAATCGAGAGAAAGGCTTTGGAGACCTCCTCTGACCACAACTTGGAATTTGCTCCCTTCTTGGTGAGGGCAACCAAGGGAGCTACCAAAGTTGAGAAGTGTGGAATGAACTGGCGATAATAATTAATGAACCCCATAAAGCGCTGCACCGCTTTAAGAGAATGGGGTTCCTGCCAGTCCATTACAGCCTGTAGCTTGGCAGGATCCATAGCCAAACCCTGCGCAGAAATGATATAACCAAGGAAAGGCAAGGACTCCTGCTCAAACACACACTTCTCCAACTTGGCGTAGAGAGAGTTTGCCCGTAAGAGGTCGAAGACTTTGCGAACATCTCTCCGTAGGGAGTCAATATCTGGAGAGTAGATGAGGATATCATCCAGATAGACTACGACCGAGGTGGTGAGCATATCTCGGAAGATGTCGTTCACAAAGTCTTGGAAAACGGCTGGGGCATTACAGAGCCCGAAGGGCATCACCAGATATTCATAGTGCCCATCCCTGGTGTTAAAAGCCGTCTTCCATTCATCCCCCTCACGGATGCGAATCAGGTTGTAAGCACCCCGCAGATCTAACTTTGTAAATACCCTTGCTCCCCGTAGCCTATCAAAAAGCTCAGATATCAGGGGTAATGGGTACTTGTTCTTAACGGTGATGGCGTTAAGACCCCTGTAGTCTATGCATGGACTTAAGTCTCCAGTCTTCTTCTGTACGAAGAAGAAACCAGCCCCTGCCGGTGACACTGACTTCCTAATGAATCCTCTTGCCAGATTCTCTAGGATGTACTGAGACATTGCCTCCGTCTCCGGGAGAGATAACAGATAGACTCGACCCCGGGGAGGCTCAGCACCAGGCAAGAGGTCAATAGGACAGTCTTAGGGGCGGTGAGGAGGAAGGGTCTCCGCAGCCCTTTTGGAGAACACGTCTGCATAGGGCCAATACTGCTTGGGGAGAGAAGAAAGATCTGCGGGTACCTGTGTAGTAGCAACCTGAACGCACTCCCTCAGACATCTACCCTCGCAGGATTTACTCCATCCCAAAATTCTCCCTGAGGACCACTCAATATGAGGAGAATGGTAGCGAAGCCATGGTATCCCCAACAGGACCTCATCAATTCCCTCAGGAATGACTAATAGGGAGATTATCTCCTGATGTGATGGAGACACAGAAAGCGTGAAAGGAATGGTTTGATGGGTAATCTGTGAGGGTAGTGTCGACCCATTTACCACTCGAACGGTTACTGGCTTGGCAAGCATCACCAAGGGTATTGCGTGACACTGGGCAAAAGCGGAAGACATAATGTTACCCTCTGCCCCAGAATCCACGCATAGCTCGACCATAAGAGTGGATGGGCCTATGGTAATTGTCCCTTGAAGGACAACTTTGAGGCAAACGTCACCGTGTCTAGTGTACCTCCTCCAACAGCCACTAGACGCTGACGTTTCCCCGACCGCTGAGGACCTTTGGAGGCAAGATGTCCTGACTGCCGGCAAACATGACAAACCTTATGTGCACGGGCGGACTGAGACTTGGATCCCGCTCGTGTCACCTCTAAGGCCTCATGTGACTTGGACGCCTGGACTGGAGATTCCAAAGGTTTGGCGAAGGTGGGAGCCAGCCGAAACCTCTGCCTACACTGGACTCGCTCCAACCTTCGCTCGTGAAAACGAAGGTCTATGCGAGTGGATACGGCTATGAGCTCCTCCAGTGTGGCGGGAATCTCCCTAGTGGCCAAAGCGTCCTTCACATGGTCAGCCAGCCCCCTCCAAAATACGGGAATGAGGGTTTTATCTGGCCATTCCAACTCAGACGCTAATGTCCGGAAGTGAACAGCAAAATGGCTGACCATGGTTGAACCCTGAGTCAAAGCCAGCAGTTGGAGCGCTGTATCATGGGTGACCTGAGGTCCTAAAAAGACCTGTTTCAGAGTGTCCAGAAACAGAGGAACACTCCGCACCACATGATCGTTGCGCTCCCACAGCGGCGTAGCCCACTCCAACGCTCTGTCCGACAAGAGAGAGATTATGAATCCCACCTTTGCCCGCTCAGTAGGGAAACGTGCAGCCAGGAGCTCGAGGTGTATACCACATTGGCTCACGAAACCCCTACAGGACTTACTGTCCCCAGAGTATCTCTCAGGCAAAGGAAGGTGAGATAGGGTCGGAACAGAGGTGGCAGTGGGTAAAGCTGCTGCAGCCACGCTAGCAGCCTGAACAGCTATTGCGGTAACATCCACCGCCGAGGTTGCACGACCAAGAGACGCCAACCGGCCCTCCTGCAGCTGGATGTACCCCTGCAATCGCTGTTTATCCGCCATTACTTAGCCAGATCCTGGCGCTAGTATACTGTTAGGGTTGGCGGAACGCACCAAATATATTATTTATTGAATGGAATTGGTGCGTTCGCAACCTGGGATCCACCGTGCAGGAAAGTACCTGCTGCTAAATAATGGCGGCTCTATATGGTGGTATATACCAACTCTGTTAGCTTCACAGAGTAACCGCGAGAGGAAAGCTCTGTGCCCTGTTAGACTTTCACAGAGGCACAGGCCAACTACCCAAATGTGAGCAGTGAGTGGTCATGCATGCATACAAAACTCCTCGCCGGAGATGCCAGCATTCTAGGGGCTTATTTCAGCCGGGTCCCTGAACACACTTAAACACAATCTCCTCGCCGGAGGTGCCAGCATTCTAGGGGCTTATTTCAGCCGGGTCCCTGAACACATTCAAACGCATGACCACATTGGCGCAAAGCATATAACATAAGACGATACTAGCGCATGGCCGTGCGGCCATGCGAGCCTTAAATAGCTGCAGCACATATAGGACCTGTGAAAGAAGGACCAATGGAATTGCTGCAGCACCTGAGCACGTGACCCCAGACCTCCACTGAGAGATCCTGCCCTGGGCATGCTCAGTGTGCAAAGCAGAACTAGTCCTAGTACCTGCAGGACCTTCCATGAGAAGGACCAATGGGAGTCGCTGCAGTACCTGAGCATGTGACCCTAGACCTCCACTGAGAGATCTTGCCCTGGGCATGCTCAGTGTGTGTAAATAAGGACTTAGTCCCAGAGAAGCCTGCTCGCCGCAGATCAGTGCAGGGTACAATAGGAGAGCCAGAAAAGGCAGTAGTAACCCTATGCACAGAATCAGCCTCAGCGAGACGCTGGGAGCGACGTCTCCGCTGAGCAGACCCCACTGCGGCCGATGCAGAATGGGAGACCGCAGCAGACACGGATCGAGATTCCCCCTGTGCAGCAGAGGAAACTCGACTCCTAACATTTGGTTTTAGCTTTTAAATTCTTCCTGAAAAAAAAAATAGTGGGAGATTAATATTGGCCTTTGTGCTTCTGTGCCAGTCCTGTGTGTGCCATCTCTCTCAAATTGTGGGCCACAGAAGGCCTAGTGTCTGTTTTTTTTTATTTTGGTTTTTAAATTCTCTCTGAAAAAAAAAAAATAGTGGGAGAATAATATTGGCCTTTGTGCTTCTGTGCCAGTCCTGTGTGTGCCATCTCTCTCAAATTGTGGGCCACAGAAAGCCTAGTGTCTGTTTTTTTTTATTTTGGTTTTTAAATTCTCCCTGAAAAAAAAATAAATAGTGGGCGATTAATATTGGCATTTGTGCTTGAGTGACAGTCCTGCGTGTGTGGCATCTCTCTCATTTTGTGCCACAGAAAACCGGATGTGTAAAATTGTGCCTGATTTTCCTTGCAGTCTCACCCACCTATAAAGGGATATCTAAATCCTACAGAAGTTTGAGTTCACCTTGTAAGTTGTTTAACAGTAACAAATACCGTTACTTTGGTTACGTTTTTAAAACAATGAGGAAGTCTGGTGGAAGAGGTCGTGGCCGTGGGCGTTCATTGCTAGCTGGTAATGATGGTAGTGGTGGTGGAGCATCAGGTGGTCGTGGGAAAAACAATATAGCACCTAAGTCTCGAGCTGTGGAGCCAGGTTCGTCGTCTGGCTACACAAGGCCTCGAACGCTCCCTTTTCTGGGAGTAGGAAAACCGCTTTTAAAGCCGGAGCAGCAAGAACAAGTTTTGGCTTTCCTAGCTGACTCAGCCTCTAGCTCTTTTGCCTCCTCTTCTGAAACTGGTAAATGTAAAAGCAGCACGTCGTTAGTGGATGTTCACGGTCAGGGGCAAGTCGCTTCCTTGTCCTCTTCAGCCAAAACAACAACAGAGAAGGATGCGTCAGGCGACACGACGGGTTACTCCGTGGAGCTCTTTACACATACCGTTCCTGGGTTAGAAAGTGAAACAGTTAACAGGCCATGCCCATTACAAGTTGAATCGGACATGGAGTGCACAGATGCACAGCCACAGCCAGATTACTATGCTGTTCCTTTGACTCAGACCACAACATTGCCCTCGCAGTGTACTGATCCAGAATCAGACCCTGATGAGACTATGGTGCCCCGTCACGAACGCTATACCACCGGCTTGCACAGTGACACAGACGAAGTTGCACACGAGATAGAAAAGGAGGTCATAGATGACCCAGTTGTTGACCCCGATTGGCAGCCATTGGGGGAACAGGGTGCAGGTGGCAGTAGTTCTGAAGCGGAGGAGGAGGGGCCACAGCAGGCATCAACATCGCAACAGGTTCCATCTGCCGGGCCCGTATCTGGCCCAAAACGCGTGGCAAAGCCAAAACCTGTTGGAGGACAGCGTGACCATCCGGTTAAAGCTCAGTCTGCAATACCTGAAAAGGTATCCAATGCTAGAAAGAGTGCAGTCTGGCATTTTTTTAAACAACATCCAATTGATCAGCACAAAGTCATCTGTCAAAAATGTTCAACTACCTTAAGCAGAGGTCAGAATCTGAAAAGTCTAAATACAAGTTGCATGCATAGACATTTAACCACCATGCATTTGCAAGCCTGGACTAACTACCAAACGTCCCTTAAAGTTGTAGCACCCTTGGCCAATGAAGCTAGTCAGCAACGCTACATCCCTTCCGTCACTGTAAGGCCACCATTTTCCGCACCACCTGCAGTATCTGTGCAGGTTTCGTTGCCAGGCCAAAGCAGTCAGGGTCAGGGAATCACCAGTTTCGTAGTTGGAAACACTGCATGTAGGGCACCGGCAAGAATACCGTCTCCAACCGTCTCTCAGTCTGCCATGTCCACCGGCACCCCCGCTAGTTCCACGATCTGCAGCTCTCCAGTCCAGCTCACCCTACATGAGACTCTCGTTAGAAAAAGGAAGTAATTAGCCTCGCTTCCTCGTACACAGGGTTTGAACGCCCACATAGCTAGACTAATCTCGTTAGAGATGATGCCCTACCGGTTAGTTGAAAGCGAAGCTTTCAAAGCCCTGATGGACTACGCTGTACCACGCTACGAGCTACCCAGTCGACACTTCTTTTCGAGAAAAGCCATCCCAGCCCTCCACCAGCATGTTAAAGAGCGCATCTTCCATGCAGTCAGGCAATCTGTGAGTACAAAGGTGCACCTGACACGTGTCCATCACGGCACACTGGGTGAATGTGGTGGATGAAGGGTCCACAGGGGACAGCAATTTTGGGACAGTTCTGCCTAGCCCACGGTCTAGGAAACAGTTGGCTGTAGCCGTTCGCACCCCCTCCTCCTCGTCCTCCTGCGGAAGCGAGAGCTCGTCCACAGACCGCAGTCGCACAACCACTCCATTCGCAGCTGCCACTGTTGCACACCAGGTGTCCCATTATGGGGCAGCTACTGGCAAGCGTCATCAGGCTGTATTGGCTATGAAGTGTTTGGGCGACAACAGAGACACCGCGGAAGTTCTGTCCGAGTTCTTGCAGAAAGAAATGCAGTCGTGGCTGGGCACTGTAGATCTTGAGGCAGGCAAGGTAGTGAGTGATAACGGAAGGAATTTCATGGCTGCCATCTCCCTTTCCCAACTGAAACACATTCCTTGCCTGGCTCACACCTTAAACCTGGTGGTGCAGTGCTTCCTGAAAAGTTATCCGGGGTTATCCGACCTGCTCCTCAAAGTGCGCGGACTTTGCTCGCATATCCGCCGTTCGCCCGTACACTCCAGCCGTATGCAGACCTATCAGCGGTCTTTGAACCTTCCCCAGCATCGCCTAATCATCGACGTTGCAACAAGGTGGAAATCAACACTGCACATGCTTCAGAGACTATGCGAACAGAGGCGTGCTGTTATGTTTTTGTGGGAGGATACACATACACGGGCAGGCAGTAGGATGGCAGACATGGAGTTGTCAGGTGTGCAGTGGTCGAAGGTACAAGACATGTGTCAAGTCCTTCAGTGTTTTGAGGAATGCACACGGCTGGTTAGTGCAGACAACGCCATAATAAGCATGAGCATCTCCCTAATGCGTCTGCTGATGCAAAGTTTGACGCACATAAAGGAGCAGGCGTCTGCAGCAGAGGAAGAGGAAAGCCTTGATGACAGTCAGCCATTGTCTGGTCAGGGCAGTGTACAGGACGAGGTAGCGGGCGAACAGGAGGAGGAGGAGGACGAGGAGGATGATGGGGATGAGTATTTTTTTAATGAGGAAGCTTCTCCGGGGTCAATAGCAACTGGTGGCGTTGCAAGGCCGGGTTCAGGTTTTTTTAGGGAGACAAGTAATGTAGATTTGCCTGAAACTGCCCCTCAACCCAGCACGACCGCAGATTTGACAACTGGAACTTTGGCCCACATGTCGGATTATGCCTTACGTATCCTGAAAAGGGACCCACGCATTATTAAAATGATGACCGATGACGATTACTGGTTGGCCTGCCTCCTTGATCCTCGCTATAAAGGCAAACTGCAAAATATTATGCCACATGAGAACCTGGAACAAATATTAGCAACCAAACAATCAACTCTTGTTGACCGTTTGATTCAGGCATTCCCAGCAATCAACTCTTGTTGACCGTTTGATTCAGGCATTCCCAGCACACAGCGACGGTGAGCGTTATCACACGAGCTGCAGGGGGCAGCAGGCCAGAGGTTTTAGAGGTGCACAAATCAGAAGTGGCGTTGGACAGAGGGGTTTTCTGACCAGGTTGTGGAGTGATTTTGCTATGACCGCAAACAGGACAGGTACTGCAGCATCAATTCAAAGTGACAGGAGACAACATTTGTCCAGTACGGTTACTAACTATTTTTCATCCCTTATCGACGTTCTCCCTCAACCGTCATTCCCATTTGATTACTGGGCATCCAAATTAGACACCTGGCCAGAATTGGCAGAATATGCATTGCAGGAGCTTGCTTGCCCAGCAGCTAGTGTGCTATCAGAAAGAGTATTCAGTGCTGCAGGTTCAATATTAACGGAAGAAAAGACTCGTCTGGCTACCCAAAATGTTGATGATCTAACCTTCATTAAAATGAACCACAACTGGATTTCGAATTCTTTTGCCCCACCTTTCCCGGCTGACACCTAGCTTTCCTATGAAAAGGTCTTGCTTGTGTACTGCTCTGACTGACTATTCCAATCTCGTAATTTGCAGCAGCTGTTTGTCCAGCATATGACATGTTTACACCTCCCTAAATGGCCAAACTCCCCCCACGGGGCCGTGGTCTCGCCACTTGGTGCAAGCACCCGTGAGAGTGCCGTTTGTCTGAAGAGGTGAGTGTGCACGCTTTTGGTCGACGGCACTGCCACTGGGTCCCTCATAGTACAATAAAGTGTCTCTGGCGGTGGTGGTGCGCACCCAACGTCAGACACGCCGTTGTAATATGAGGGGTCCTGGGCCTGTACCGCCGGCCACAAGAGAGTTCCCCCCCAGCTCAAACAGTGCTCTACCACTTGCAAAATTATCTCTCACAGCTCCACCAATGTTTAATCTATGCGCTGACATCCTTCAATGCCTGGCACTGACAATACCAATGTGTTGACATGTATGATGCTATTTAAAATAGTCAGGGGCAGTGTCCTATATTTACGCCAGTAAATACTTTGCGCCAAATTACTAGGTCTGAAACTCAGCAGAGGAGCCCACCCCTGTATGCCACCCTTTTGTGTTTTGGTTTTGTTGTATTGCGAGACATTAACATCTATTTATTTTTTGGGAGTACTAACTGTCAGACACTCATTACAATCGGCCTCTGCTGACAACACCAATGCTGCCTGTGTACCTCTGCAAGATAATTCCAAGTGTCTACAGCCTACTTTTGTTATGTTAGGCCTACTAAGCCTGTCTGCGGTCCATTATAGAAATTGTCCTTCACTGACAAGACCAATGCTGTCCGTGTACCCCTGGAACCTATTTTAAAGTGCCTACAGCCTACTTTTGTTATGTTAGGTCTACTAAGCCTGTCTGCGGTCCCTCCTTCCACTAGTCCTCCACTGACCAGACCACTGCTGCCCGTGTACCCCTGGAAGCTATTTTAAAGTGCCTACAGCCTACTTTTGTTATGTTAGGTCTACTAAGCCTGTCTGCGGTCCCTCCTTCCACTAGTCTTCCATTGACCTCACCACTGCTGCCCGTGTACCCCTGGAACCTATTTTAAAGTGCCTACAGCCAACTTTTGTTATGTTAGGCCTACTAAGCCTGTCTGCGGTCCCTCCTTCCAATAGTCCTCCACTGACCACACCACTGCTTCCCGTGTACCCCTGGAACCTATTTTAAAGTGCCTACAGCCAACTTTTGTTATGTTAGGCCTACTAAGCCTGTCTGCGGTCCCTCTTTCCAATAGTCCTGCACTGACCACACCACTGCTGCCCGTGTACCCCTGGAACCTATTTTAAAGTGCATACAGCCAACTTTTGTTATGTTAGGCCTACTAAGCCTGTCTGCGGTCCCTCCTTCCAATAGTCCTCCACTGACCACACCACTGCTGCCTGTGTACCCCTGGAAGCTATTTTAAAGTGCCTACAGCCTACTTTTGTTATGTTAGGCCTACTAAGCCTGTCTGCGGTCCCTCCTTCCAATAGCCCTCCATTGACCAGACCAATGCTGCCCGTGTACCCCTGGAACCTATTTTAAAGTGCCTACAGCCTACTTTTGTTATGTTAGGCCTACTAAGCCTGTCTGCGGTCCCTCCTTCCAATAGTCCTCCACTGACCAGATCAATGCTGTCCGTGTACCCCTGGAACCTATTTTAAATTGCATAGAGCATCCTTTTTTTAATTGTAGGTGTACTAAGTCTGTCTGCGGTCCATAATTGAAATTGTCCTCCATTGACCAGAGCAATGCTGCCTGTGTACCCCTGTAACCTTTTTTAAACTGCATTGAGCCAAATTTTTTGTTTAAGGCCTACTACCTTTGTCTGTCTGCACCACTCAATACAGCTGTCCTCCTCTGAAAAAAGCTGAGCGTTAATAGTCTGGTTTTCAGCCTATAGGAATTTGAAAACTGCATTGGGGCTACTACTTCGGTAGGGCCTACTAACGGTGTCTACCGCTCCAAGGTGTTCTCCAGGTTGCGTCTCCATAGCTTTGATCTTCTAGCTCTCATTCAGTAGTTGTTGAAACAACACTGCATTAGGCCTACAAGTTGGGTCAGGGTTGTAGAGACGGTGTCTGCCGCTCCAAGGTGTTCTCCAGGTTGCCTCTCCATAGCTTCGATCTTCTAGCTCTCGTTCAGTAGTTGTTGAATCAACACTGCACTAGGCCTACAAGTTGGGTCTGGGTTGTAGAGACGGTGTCTGCCGCTCCAAGGTGTTCTCTAGGTTGCCTCTCCATAGCTTCGATCTTCTAGCTCTCGTTCAGTAGTTGTTGAAACAACACTGCATTAGGCCTACAAGTTGGGTCTGGGTTGTAGAGACGGTGTCTGCCGCTCCAAGGTGTTCTCCAGTATGCCTCTCCATAGCTTCGATCTTCTTGCTCTTGTTCAGTAGTTGTTGTAACAACACTGCATTAGGCCTACAAGTTGGTTCTGGGTTGTAGAGACGGTGTCTGCCGCTCCAAGGTGTTCTCCAGGTTGCCTCTCCATAGCTTTGATCTTCTAGCTCTCGTTTAGTAGTTGTTGAAACAACACTGCATTAGGCCTACAAGTTGGGTCTGGGTTGTAGAGACGGTGTCTGCCGCTCCAAGGTGTTCTCCAGGTTGCATCTCCATAGCTTCGATCTTCTAGCTCTTGTTCAGTAGTTGTTGAAACACTGCATTAGGCCTACAAGTTGGGTCTGGGTTGTAGAGACGGTGTCTGCCGCTCCAAGGTGTTCTCCAGGTTGCCTCTCCATAGCTTCGATCTTCTAGCTCTTGTTCAGTAGTTGTTGAAACAACACTGCATTAGGCCTACAAGTTGGGTCTGGGTTGTAGAGACGGTGTCTGCCGCTCCAAGGTGTTCTCCAGGTTGCCTCTCCATAGCTTCGATCTTCTGACTCTCGTTCAGTAGTTGTTAAAACAACACTGCATTAGGCCTACAAGTTGGGTCTGGGTTGTAGAGACGGTGTCTTCCGCTCTAAGGTGTTCTCCAGGTTGCCTCTCCATAGCTTCGATCTTCTAGCTCTCGTTCAGTAGTTGTTGAAACAACACTGCATTAGGCCTACAAGTTGGGTCTGTATGTAGAGACGGTGTCCGCCGCTCCAAGGTGTTCTCCAGGTTGCGTCTCCATAGCTTCGATCTTCTAGCTCTCGTTAAGTAGTTGTTGAAACAACACTGCATTAGGCCTACAAGTTGGGACTGGGTTGTAGAGACGGTGTCTGCCGCTCCAAGGTGTTCTCCAGGTTGCCTCTCCATAGCTTCGATCTTCTAGCTCTCGTTCAGTAGTTGTTGAAACAACACTGCATTAGGCCTACAAGTTGGGACTGGGTTGTGGAGACGGTGTCTGCCGCTCCAAGGTGTTCTCCAGGTTGCCTCTCCATAGCTTCGATCTTCTAGCTCTCGTTCAGTAGTTGTTGAAACAACACTGCATTAGGCCTCCAAGTTGCGTCTGGTTTGTAGAGACGGTGTCTTCCGCTCCAAGGTGTTCTCCAGGTTGCCTCCCCATAGCTTCGATCTTCTAGCTCTCGTTAAGTAGTTGTTGAAACAACACTGCATTAGGCCTACAAGTTGGGTCTGGGTTGTAGAGACGGTGTCTGCCGCTCCAAGATGTTCTCCAGGTTGCGTCTCCATAGCTTCGATCTTCTAGCTCTCGTTCAGTAGTTTTTGAAACAACACTGCATTAGGCCTACAAGTTGGGTCAGGGTTGTAGAGAAGGTGTCTGCCGCTCCAAGGTGTTCTCCAGATTGCCTCTCCATAGCTTCGATCTTCTAGCTCTCGTTTAGTAGTTGTTGAAACAACACTGCATTAGGCCTACAAGTTGGGTCAGGGTTGTAGAGACGGTGTCTACCGCTCCGAGGTGTTTTCCAGGTTGCCTCTCCATAGCTTCGATCTTCTAGCTCTCGTTCAGTAGTTGTTGAAACAACACTGCATTAGGCCTACAAGTTGGGTCTGGGTTGTAGAGATGGTGTCTTCCGCTCCAAGGTGTTCCTCAGGTTGCCTCTCCATAGCTTCGATCTTCTAGCTCTCGTTCAGTAGTTGTTGAAACAACACTGCATTAGGCCTACAAGTTGGGTCTGGGTTGTAGAGACGGTGTCTGCCGCTCCAAGATGTTCTCCAGGTAGCCTCTCCATAGCTTCGATCTTCTAGCTCTCGTTCAGTAGTTGTTGAAACAACTCTGCATTAGGCCTACAAGTTGGGTCTGGGTTGTAGAGACGGTGTCTGCCGCTCCAAGGTGTTCTCCAGGTAGCCTCTCCATAGCTTCGATCTTCTAGCTCTCGTTCAGTAGTTGTTGAAACAACACTGCATTAGGCCTACAAGTTGGGTCTAGGTTGTAGAGACGGTGTCTGCCGCTCCAAGGTGTTCTCCAGATTGCCTCTCCATAGCTTCGATCTTCTAGCTCTTGTTCAGTAGTTGTTGAAACAACACTGCATTAGGCCTACAAGTTGGGTCTGGGTTGTAGAGACGGTGTCTGCCGCTCCAAGGTGTTCTCCAGATTGCCTCTCCATAGCTTTGATCTTCTAGCTCTCGTTTAGTAGTTGTTGAAACAACACTGCATTAGGCCTACAAGTTGGGTCTGGGTTGTAGAGACGGTGTCTGCCACTCCAAGGTGTTCTCCAGGTTGCCTCTCCATAGCTTCGATCTTCTAGCTCTCGTTCAGTAGTTGTTGAAACAACACTGCATTAGGCCTACAAGTTGGGTCTGGGTTGTAGAGACGGTGTCTGCCGCTCCTAGGTGTTCTCCAGGTTGCCTCTCCATAGCTTCGATCTTCTAGCTCTCGTTCAGTAGTTGTTGAAACAACACTGCATTAGGCCTACAAGTTGCGTCTGGGTTGTAGAGACGGTGTTTTCCGCTCCAAGGTCTTCTCCAGGTTGCCTCTCCATAGCTTCGATCTTCTAGCTCTCGTTAAGTAGTTGTTGAAACAACACTGCATTAGGCCTACAAGTTGGGTCTGGGTTGTAGAGACGGTGTCTGCCGCTCCAAGGTGTTCTCCAGGTTGCGTCTCCATAGCTTCGATCTTCTAGCTCTCGTTCAGTAGTTGTTGAAACAACACTGCATTAAGCCTACAAGTTGGGTCTGGGTTGTAGAGACGGTGTCTTCCGCTACAAGGTGTTCTCCAGGTTGCCTCTCCATAGCTTCGATCTGCTAGCTCTCGTTCAGTAGTTGTTGAAACAACACTGCATTAGGCCTACAAGTTGGGTCAGGGTTGTAGAGACGGTGTCTACTGCTACAAGGTGTTTTCCAGGTTGCCTCTCCATAGCTTCGATCTTCTAGCTCTCGTTCAGTAGTTGTTGATACAACACTGCATTAGGCCTACAAGTTGGGTCTGGGTTGTAGAGATGGTGTCTTCCGCTCCAAGGTGTTCTCCAGGTTGCCTCTCCATAGCTTCGATCTTCTAGCTCTCGTTCAGTAGTTGTTGAAACAACACTGCATTAGGCCTACAAGTTGGGTCTGGGTTGTAGAGACGGTGTCTGCCGCTCCAAGGTGTTCTCCAGGTTGCCTCTCCATAGCTTCAATCTTCTAGCTCTCGTTCAGTAGTTGTTGAAACAACACTGCATTAGGTCTACAAGTTGGGTCTGGGTTGAAATACTTACCTCTCCCTGCTCCACTGCCGTGACGTGGTACAGATTTCCTGGGCCCACTAAATACTTGAACCAGCCCTACCCCCCACAACTTTAGCCAAATGACCCCCAATTTCCAATGCCTTACTATTATTATAAGGTAAATTTAGATTGACAAGCTTCAGTAACAAGAATGTATGTTTTTTGCCATTAAAATGGGCACTGTAGGTGTTTTCCTGGCCTCCACTCACTGCTGACTATGCTCCCCCATTGACTTGCATTGGGTTTCGTGTTTCGGTCGATCCCCGACTTTTCACGATAATCGGCCGATTCCACTCGACTCGACTTTTGAGATAGTCGGGTTTCGCGAAACCCGACTTGACTCTAAAAAAGTCAAGGTCGCTCAACCCTAATGAGGAGCAATAATGGTGAGGAGAAATGATGATGATGAGGAATGATGATTAGGAGGAATGATGAGGAGGAAGAAGGAGGAGGAATGATGATGAGGAGGAAGTAGGAGGAGCAAGGAGGAGAAAGGAGGTAGGAGGAGAAATGATGAGGAACAGGAAGGAGGAAGAATGAGGAGGAGGAAGGAGGAGGAGGAAGGAGGAAAAAGAACAAATGGTGATGAGGAGGAATGAGGCGGAATAACGAGGAGGAAGGAAGGGGTAGGAGGAGTTATGAGGAGGAGGAGGAAGGATGAGGAGGAGGAAGGAGGTGGAGGAATGATGATTCGGAGGAAGGAGGAGGAGGAATGATTAAAAGGAGGAAGGAGGAGAATGAGGAATGATGATGAGGAGGAAGGAAGAGGAGAAGGACGACTGATGATGGGTAGGAAGGAGGGGGAGAAATGATGATGAAGAGGGAGGAGGAAGAATGTTGATGAGGAGGAAGAACAATGAGGAAGGCAGAAGGAGGATGAGGAGGAAAAAGAGAGAGTAGGAAAGATGATAAGGAGAAATGATGATGATGAGGAGGAATGATTTGGAGGAGGAATAATGAAGGTGAGGAATGAGGGAAAGGATAATGATGTTGATGATGAGGAGGAGTTATGATGATGGGTTGATATAATGATGATGTTGAGGGAGGAGGAAAAATGGTGAAGAGGTGAAGATCGATGATGATAAGGAGAAGGAATGATCACGAGGAGGAAAAGAAGGAGAAAGGAGGAGGAGTAAAAGGGAAGAGAAGGAATAATGATGAGGAGGTATGATGATGAGGAGGAAGAAGGTGGAATAATAAGGATGAGGAGGAAGGATGAGGAGGAATGATGAGGAGGAATGATGAGGAGGAGGGAGGGGGAATGATGATGAGGAGGGAGAAGAAGGAGGAATGATGAGGATGAAGAGTAATGATGAGGAAAAGGAATTATTTCCTCACATTTTTGGCCAAATTTTGTGCTAGGCATCTCATGTGTTTTTTCATAGATTTCACAAGCCATTATGCGATTCACATTTCATGTATCACACATTCCCTTGCTTTAGTACAATTGAGTGCAGCCATTCATCTATTTGCTATGTAAGTTGTTTTTGGTTATGCACCAGTTCAGACTAGTTCGCTGTTCAGTCAGTTTACCATTAGTTGCTATGTACTATTTTTTTCTGACTTGAACGCCCCGCCCTTCCCCATGCTGTGATTTTAATTACATCCAAACACAGTTGGTTCCGACCTTCCTATAAATGCAAGCTTTACCATGATATTAGCCAGTGGTAAGTTTTCACACTAGGCAGTCAGGTCAGGGACCCATCTGATCCATGAGATTACCTTGACATTGATGGGCTCACATTTTTTGGCCAAATTTTGTGCTAAGAATCTCATGTGTTTTTTCATAGATTTCACAAGCCGTTATGCTATTCACATTTCAGGTATCACTAGGGTTGAGCGAAACTGGTCGGTCATTTTCAGAAGTCGCCGACTTTTGGCAAAGTCGGGTTTCATGAAACCCGACCCGACCCCTGTGTGGGGTCGGCCATGAGGTCGGCGATCTTCTGAATCTGGTATCAGAATTCCGATACCGATTCCCAATATGTTTGCAATATCAGAAATCGGTATCGGAATCCATATTTAAGTGTAAAATAAAGAATTAAAATAAAAAATATTGCTATACTCACCCTCTGACGCGCCCTGGTACTAACCGGGAACCTTCCTTCCTTCGAATCAGCGCTTGCAGGACCTTGCGGTGACGTCGTGGTGACGTCGCGGCTTGTGATTGGTCGCGTGGCCGCCCATGTGACCGCTCGCGCGACCAATCACAAGCCGCGACGTCACCGCAACGTCACCGCAAGGTCCTGCAAGCGCTGATTCTTAGGAAGGAAGGCTGCCGGAAAGAAGCAGGGCGCGTCCGAGGGTGAGCATATTCTTATTAGGTATATACTCACCCTCGGACGCGCCCTGCTTCTTTCCGGCAGCCTTCCTTCCTAAGAATCAGTGCTTGCAGGACCTTGCGGTGACGTCGCGGCTTGTGATTGGTCGCGCGAGCGGTCACATGGGCGGCCGCGTGACCAATCACAAGCCGCGATGTCACCGCGACGTCACCGCAAGGTCCTGCAAGCGCTGATTCGAAGGAAGGAAGGTTCCCGGTTAGTACCAGGGCGCGTCAGAGGGTGAGTATAGCAATATTTTTTATTTTAATTCTTTATTTTACACTTAAATATGGATCGCAGGGCCTGAAGGAGAGTTTCCTCTCCTTCAGACCCTGGGAACCATTGGAAACCCAATGCACTGCATTGGGTTTCGAGTTTCGGCCGACCCCGACCCCGACTTTTTTATAGGATCGGCCGATTTCAATCGACCCGACTTTTGAAAAAGTCGGGTTTCGTGAAACCCGACCCGATCCTATAAAAGTAAAAGTCGCTCAACCCTAGGTATCACACATTCCCTTTCTTTAGTACAATTGAGTGCAGCCATTCTTTTATTTGCTAGATAAAACTGACAGTCTCACTCTGGTAAAATTAGCAAAGCCTGAATTAGACTCGACATTTCCAGAACACAAGATGACAGCAGCACATAAAGTGATTTTAATCTTCAATATTTGAATAAGGCCCACCACTTGTTGCCTTTAATGGTCTATGGATGATTATATTACCTTCCTTAGAATGTTTCCCTTACTCTGCTCTATGTGCAGAGCCAATATTACTGTAGGAGTACCCCAACTACACTTTCTTAATACTTCAATGGGTGTATGGATGACCCTGATTGTAATTTTTGGCAGCCTTTCCAATTAGTGTATAGCATTTATGGAGTACCACTACATGACAATTTGAACATAATGTAATGTGTGTGTGTGTGAGGCCCTCCTTTTTGTCTAATACGGGTATATCCAAGTCCCTGTTCCATCAAGTTTCTGACAATTCTTACTTCCTTTATTTAAAAAAAATGGAAATTTCAGCGGAATTTATGAAGATTTCAATTTTGGTTTGCTTAGTTTTTTCTTTAAATCCTTTTTAAATTTTACCTTATATACAAGTAATTAACCCCTTCATGACCCAGCCTATTTTGACCTTAATGACCTGGCCGTTTTTTGCAATTCTGACCAGCGTCCCTTTATGAGGTAATAACTCGGGAACGCTTCAACGGATCCTAACGATTCTGAGACTGTTTTTTCGTGACATATTGGGCTTCATGTTAGTGGTAAATTTAGGTCAATAATTTTTGCGTTTATTTGTGAAAAAAATGGAAATTTGGCTAAAATTTTGGAAATTTTGCAATTTTCAAATTTTGAATTTTTATTCTGTTAAACCAGAGAGTTAGGTTACACAAAATAGTTAATAAATAACATTTCCCACATGTCTACTTTACATAAGAACAATTTTGGAAACAACATTTGTTTTGCTAGGAAGTTATAAGGGTTAAAATTTGACCAGCGATTTCTCATTTTTACAACGAAATTTACAAAACCATTTTTTTATGGACCACCTCACATTTGAAGTCAGTTTGAGGGGTCTATATGGCTGAAAATACCCAAAAGTGACACCATTCTAAAAACTGCACCCCTCAAGGTGCTCAAAACCACATTCAAAAAGTTTATTAACGCTTCAGGTGCTTCACAGCAGCAGAAGCAACATGGAAGGAAAAAATGAACATTTAACTTTTTAGTCACAAAAATGATCTTTTAGCAATAATTTTTTTATTTTTCCAAGTGTAAAAAGAGAAACTTTACCCCAAACTTTATTGTAAAATTTGTCCTGAGTACGCTGATACCCCATATGTGGGGGGACTACTGTTTGGGGACACGACAGGGCTCGGAAGGGAAGGAGCGCCATTTGACTTTTCAATGAAAAATTGGCTCCAATCTTTAGCGGACACCATGTCGTGTTTGGAGAGCCCCTGTGTGCATAAACATTAGAGCTCCCCCACAAGTGACCCCATTTTGGAAACTAGACCCCCCAAGTACTTTTTTTCACAAAAAATTTGTTTTAGCCTCAATTTGTTCATTTACACATGGGCAACAGGACAAATTGGATCCTAAAATGTGTTGGGCAATTTCTCCTGAGTACACCGATACCTCATATGTGGTTACAAACCACTGTTTGTGCACACGGCAAGGCTCGGAAGGGAAGGAGCGCCAGTTGACTTTTAAATGAAAAATTAGTTTCAATCGTTAGCGGACACCATGTCGCGTTTGGAGAGCCCCTGTATGCCTAAACATTGGAGCTCCCCCACATGTGACCCCATTTTGGAAACTAGACCCCCCAAGGAACTTATCTAGATGCATAGTGAGCACTTTGAACCCCCAGGGGCTTCACAAATTGATCCGTAAAAATGAAAAAGTACTTTTTTTTCACAAAAAAATTATTTTGGCCTCAATTTGTTTTCCACATGGGCAACAGGATAATATGGATCCTAAAATGTATTGGGCAATTTCTACTGAGTACACTGATACCTCACATGTGGGGTAAACCACTGTTTGGGCACACGGCAGGGCTCGGAAGGGAAGGAGCGCCATTTGACTTTTTGAATGAAAAATTAGCTCCAATTGTTAGCGGTCACCATGTCGTGTTTGGAGAGCCCCTATGTGCATAAACATTGGAGCTTCCCCACATGTAACCCCATTTTAGAAACCAGACCCCCCAAGGAACTTATCTAAATGCATAGTGAGCACATTGATGCCCCAGGTGCTTCACAAATTGATCCTTAACAATGAAAAAGTACTTTTTTTCACAAAAAAATTATTTTGGCCTCAATTTGTTCATTTCCACATGGGCAACAGGATAAAATGGATCCTAAAAATTTTTGGGCAATTTCTCCTGAGTACAGTGATACCTCACATGTGGGGGTAAACCACTGTTTGGGCACACGGCCGGGCTTGGAAGGGAACGAGCACCATTTGACTTTTTGAATGAAAAATTAGCTCCAATCGTTAGCTGACACCATGTCACGTTTGGAGAGCCCCTGTGTGCCTAAACATTTGATCTCCCCCACATGTGACCCCAATTTGGAAACTAGACCTCCCATGGAACTAACCTAGATGTGCAATGGCCACTTTAAACCCCCAAGTGCTTCACAGAAGCTTATAACGCAGAGCCGTGAAAATAAAAAATCATTTTTCTTTCCTCAAAAATTATTTTTTAGCCCGCAATTTTTTATTTTCACAAGAGTAACAGGAGAAATTGGACCCCAAAAGTTGTTGTCCAGTTTGTCCTGAGTACGCTGATACCCCATATGTGGGGGGAACTACTGTTTGTGCACACGTCGGGGCTCAGAAGGAAAGTAGTGACGTTTTGGAATGCATACTTTGATGGAATGGTCTGCGGGCATCATGTTACGTTTGCAGAGCCACTGATGTGCCTAAACAGTAGAAACCCCCCACAAGTGACAGCATTTTGAAAACTACACCCCCCAAGGAACTTATCTTGATATGTGGTGAGCACTTTGAACCCCCAAGTGCTTCACAGAAGTTTACAATGCAGAGCCGTGAAAATAAAAAAATAATTTTTCTTTCCTCAAAATGATGTTTTAGCAAGCAATTTTTTTATTTTCACAAGGGTAACAGGAGAAATTGGACCCCAAAAGTTGTTGTCCAGATTGTCCTGAGTATGCTGATACCCCATATGTGGGGGTAAACCACTGTTTGGGCACACGTCGGGGCTTGGAAGGGAAGTAGTGATGCTTTGAAATGCAGACTTTGATGGAATGGTCTGCGGGCATCACGTTGCATTTGCAGAGCCCCTGATGTGCCTAAACAGTAACCCCCCCACAAGTAACCCTATTTTGGAGACTAGACCCCCAAAGGGAGGGAGCATTATTTGACTTTTTGAACGCAAGATTGGCTGGAATCAATGGTGGCGCCATGTTGCGTTTGGAGACCCCTGATGTGGCTAAACAGTGGAAACCCCTAAATTCTTACTCCAACACTAACCCCAACACACCCCTAACCCTAATCTCAACTCTATCCATAACCCTAATCACAACCCTAACCCCAACACACCCCTAACCACAGCCCTAACCCCAACACACCCCTAACCCTAATCCCAAACCTAAACATAATCCTAACCCTAATCCAAACCCTAACCCCAACACACCCCTAACCCTAATCTCAACTCTATTTCCAACCCTAGCCCTAATTCCAACCCTAACTCTAATTCCAACCCTAACCCTAAGGCTATGTGCCTACGTTGCGGATTCGTGTGAGATTTTTCTGCACCATTTTTGAAAAATCAGTGGGTAAAAGGCACTGCATTTTACCTGCGGTTTTACCGTGGATTTCCAGTGTTTTTTGTGCAGATTTCACCTGCGGATTCCTATTGAGGAACAGGTGTAAAACGCTGCAGAATCCGCACAAAGAATTGACATGCTGTGGAAAATGCAACACAGCGTTCCCACGCTGTATTTTCCGCACCATGGGCACAGCGGATTTGGTTTTCCATAGGTTTACATGGAACTGTAAAGCTGATGGAAAACTGCTACAAATCCGATGCTGATCCGCAGCCAAATCTGCACATAGCCTAATTCTAAGGGTATGTGCACACGATGAGGAAAATGCTGCGGATCCACAGCGTTTCCGCCGCTGCGGGTCCGCAGCAGTTTCCCATGAGTTTACAAAAAATGCTGCGCACATGCTGCAGAAAAAACTGCGCGGAAACGCAGCGGTTTACATTCCGCACATTTCACTTCTTTCTGCGGATTCCGCAGCGGTTTTACAACTGCTCCAATAGAAAACCGCAGTGAAATCCGCAGAAAAACCACGGTAAATCCACGATAAATCTGCAGCGGTTTTGCACTGCGGATTTATAAAAACTGCTGCAGAAAATCCGCAGAGGACCAGAATATGTGTGCACATTCCCTAACCCTAACCCTAACCCTAGTTCTAACTGTAGTGGGAAAAAAAATTCTTTATTTTATTATTGTTCCTACCTATGGGGATGATAAAGGGGGGATTCATTTACTTTTTTTTAATTTTGATCACTGTGATAGGTTTTATCACAGTGATCAAAATGTACATGGAACGAATCTGCTGGCCGGCAGATTCGGCGGGCGCACTGTGCATGCGCCCGCCATCTTGGAAGATGGTGGCGCCCATGGAGAAGACGGACGGACACCGGGAGCCTCGGTAAGTATAAGGGGGGTGGATCGGGGCATGGGGGGCGTCGGAGCACGGGGAGTGGCATAGGAGCACGGGGGGAGCGGGCAGGAGGACGGGGGAGCGGAGCACAGGACGGAGGGGAGCGGACCACAGATCGGTGGCTTGGGGGGGTAATCGGTGGGGTGGGGGGGCACATCAGTGTTTCCAGCCATGGCCGATGGTATTGCAGCATCGGCCATGGCTGGATTGTAATATTTCACCAGTTGTTTAGGTGAAATATTACAAATCGCTCTGATTGGCAGTTTCACTTTCAACAGCCAATCAGAGCGATCGTAGCCAGGGAGGGGGTGAAGCCACCCCCCCGGGCTGAAGTACCTCTCCCCCTGTCCCTGCAGATTGGGTGAAATTGGAGTTAACCCTTTCACCCGATCTGCAGGGATGCGATCTTTCCATGACGCCACATAGGCGTCATGGGTCAGATTGGCACCGACTTTCATGATGCCTACGTGGTGTCATAGGTCGGGAAAGGGTTAACATACTTACATACTAGTCATTATATATATATATATATATATATATTTCCTGCAAACTCCAATTTCTCGTCTATTTTGAATGTTATATTGTCACTCCTTAAAGTGGAAAAAAAAGTGTGACACCTTTCATCTCAGCAGCAATCAGGGAGTGGGAGATACTTCCAGAGGTCTTTCCCATTTTAACATTTTCACTGCCCCACAGACCTCCTTGCAGGGTTTGCTGTAAAACTGCTTGGATTTCCAATTGAGTTTCATTATTCTTGTTACACGAAATGAGCATCCGAGCATTAGGAATTGCTCGTTTCAAGTAACGAGCATCTAAGCATTTTTGTGCTCGCTCATCCCTACTCGTTACCAAATTGTTATATAAATAACCTAAGACACCATAACACACACCATCCAAATCTATTGATCATGTTCTGAAAAAATCAACAAGCCCTAAAATGAATGCTCCTGCTCAACCATATTACTTTAGTATGGTACAACATGTTTACTTATGTCGAGTCCATCTCTTGCAAAAACATTTGGTACTGGCGAAGATTTAAGCAACACGCCCAAATGAAGTTCACTGTTTTCATAACAATGGTGATTTTATAATCTTGTTGCAGCCACTTTCCACATAGTGCTTCTTGATGAATAATGCAAAGATATGTTTTTGGGGGGTCATGACAGTTAATGTTTTTGCATTTTTTGCTTCATTAGTCCATGAAAGCCACTTTTTAAACCACACATTGCTTGTGCCCCCGTCGTTAGTTATCATCAATGATGGTTTGGGGAGCCATGTCATCTGCTGTTGTAGGTCCACTGTGTTTTGTCAAGACCAAAGCCAGCACAGCCGGCTGCCAGGAAATTTTAGAGCACTTCATGCTTCCCTCTACCGACAAGCTTTTTGGAGATGGTAGTGTTAGGGTTGGCGGAACGCACCAAATATATTGTTTATTAAATGGAATTGGTGCGTTCGCAACCCGGGATCCACCGTGCAGGAAAGTACCTGCTGCTAAATAATGGCGGCTCCATATGGCGGTATATACCAACTCTGTTAGCTTCACAACCGCGAGAGGCAGGCTCTGTGCCCTGTTAGAATTTCACAGAGGCACAGGCCAACTACCCAGATGTGAGCAGTGAGTGGTCATGCATGCATACACAATCTCCTCGCCGGAGGAGCCAGCATTCTAGGGGCTTATTTCAGCCGGGTCCCTGAACACACTTATACACAATCTCCTCGCCGGAGGTGCCAGCATTCTAGGGACTTATTTCAGCCTGGTCCCTGAACACATACAAACGCATGACCACATTGGCGCAAAGCATATGACAAAAGACGATACTAGCGCATGGCCGTGCTACCAAAGTTTTGCCCTTTCAGGACCTTCCTGGAGGACCAATGGGATGCGCTGCAGTACCTGAACATGTGACCGAACATGTGACCCTCGCCCTCCAATGGGAGACCTTGCCCTGGGCATGCTCAGTGTGTGTAAATAAGGACTTAGTCCCAGAGAGGCCTGCTCGCCGCAGATCAGTGCAGGGTACCATAGGAAAGCCAGAAAAGGCAGTAGTGACCCTATGCACCGAATCAGCCTCAGTGAGATGCTGGGAGCGATGTCTCCGCTGAGCAGACCCCACTGCGGCTGATGCTGAATGGGAGACCGCAGCAGATACGGATCGAGATTCCCCCTGTGCAGCAGAGGAAACTCGACTCCTAACAGGTAGTTTAATTCTCCAGCAGAACTTGATATCTGTCCACACTGCCAAAAGTCTGACCTTAACTCCATAGAGAATCTGTGGGGTGTAGTCAAGAGGAACATGAGAGACACCAGACCCAACAATGCAGACTAGCTGAAGGCTGCTATCAAAGCAACCTGGACTTCCATAACACCTCACCAGTGCCACAGACTGATGGCCTCCATGTCATGCAGCATTGATGCAGTAACTGATGCAAAAGGAGCCTTGACCAAGTGTTGAGTGCATTTACTGAGTATATAATTCAGTAGGCCAATATTTCGGACTATAAATAATTTTTTCTTGCTGGTGTAATAAAGTATTCTAATTTACTAAGACAACGACTTTTGGGTGTTCATTACCTGTAAGCCATAATCCTCAACATTAACAGAAACAAAAACTTGAAATACATCACTTTGTTTGTAATGACTCTATCTAATATATGAGTGTCACTTTTTGTATTGAAGAACGTAAATAAACTTTTGATGATATTCTAACTTTGTGAGAGGCATATATATATATATAAACTGTATATATATATATATATATATATATATATATATATATATACAGTACAGACCAAAGTTTGGACACATTTTCTCATTTAAAGATTTTTCTGTATTTTCATGACTATGAAAATTGTACATTCACACTGAAGGCATCAGAACTATGAATTAACACATATGGAATTATATATGTAACAAGAAAGTGTGAAACAACTGAAAATATGCATTATATTCTAGGTTCTTCAAAGTATCCACCTTTTGATTTGATGAATGCTTTGCACACTCTTGGCATTCTCTTGATGAGCTTCAAGAGGTAGTCACTGGGCATGGTCTTCCAACAATCTTGAAGGAGTTCCCAGAGATGCTTAACACTTGTTGGCCCTTTTGCCTTCACTCTGTGGTCCAGTTTACCCCAAACCATCTCGACTGGGTTCAGGACTGGTGACTGTGGAGGCCAGGTCATCTGGTGTAGCACCCCATCACTCTCCTTCTTGGTCAAATAGCCCTTACACAGCCTGGAGGTGTGTTTGGGGTCAGTGTCCTGTTGAAAATAAATGATGGTCCAACTAAATGCAAGCTGGATGGAATAGCATGCCGCTGCAAGATGCTGTGGTAGACATGCTGGTTCAGTATGCCTTTAATTTTGAATAAATCCCCAACAGTGTCACCAGCAAAGCACCCCCACACCATCACACCTCCTCCTCCTTGCTTCATGGTGGGAACCAGGCATGTAGAGTCCATCCGTTCACCTTTTCTGCGTCGCACAAAGACACGGTGGTTCGAACCAAAGATCTCAAAGTTGGACTCATCAGACCAAAGCACAGATTTCCACTGGTGTAATGTCCATTCCTTGTGTTCTTTTGCCCAATCAAGTCTCTTCTGCTTCTTGCCTGTCCTTAGCAGTGGTTTCCTAGCAGCTATTTTATCACGAAGGCCTGCTGCACAAAGTCTCCTCTTAACAGTTGTTGTCGAGATGTCTATGCTGCTAGAACTCTGTGTGGCATTGACCTGGTCTCTAATCTGAGCTGCGGTTAACCTGCAATTTCTGAGGCTGGTGACTCAGATAAACTTATCCTCAGAAGAGGTGACTCTTGGTCTTCCTTTCCTGGAGCCGTCCTCATGTGAGCCAGTTTCTTTGTAGCGCTTGATGGTTTTTGCCACTGCACTTGGGGACACTTTCAAAGTTTTCACAATTTTCCGACTGACTGACCTTCATTTCTTAATGTAATGATGGCCACTCATTTTTCTTTACTTAGCTGCATTTTTCTTGCCATAATACAAATTCTAACAGTCTATTCACTAGGACTATCAGCTGTGTTTCCACCAGAGTTCTGCACAACACAACTGATGGTCCCAACCCCATTTAAAAGGCATGCAATCCCACTTATTAAACCTACAGGGCACACCTGTGAAGTGAAAACGATTCCTGATGACTACCTCTTGAAGCTCATCATGAGAATGCCAAGAGTGTGCAAAGCAGTCATTAAAGCAAAAGGGGGCTACTTTGAAGAACCCAGAATATAAGACATATTTTCAGTTGTTTCACACTTTTTTGTTAAGTATATATTTCCACATGTGTTAATTCATAGCTTTGATGCCTTTAGTGTGAATGTGCAATTTTCATAGTCATGAAAATACAGAAAAATCTTTAAATGAGAAGGTGTGCCCAAACTTTTGGTGGTCTGTACTGTATAACTCTCCTATAGCATATGTTCACATGGAGCGTTTTGGCTTTATTTTTTACTTTAACATCCGTGACGACCCTCTCTCGTGCCAAATAGATGGCAAGATAGTGGAATACATAGTCCCCATCACTTCAAAATACCATTTCAAACATGATACAGGAGATATATATATATATATATTGGTACTGTGCATTTCAAACATACACATTTGAATTTTGGGCATTGCCCGCCACCATCACCATGTCCACCTCCATGTCATTATGTGTCCCTCGCAGGCAATAAGCAGAGTACCAGCAAGTTCCGTGAAACCTGAATTTGGTAAGGGCCCTCAGATGGCCCTGTATCATACATTTGGGAGAGCTCTCAATCCAACAATTGGGAGGTCCCTCCCTCATGCCAAATAGTTAGCCATATAGTGAATACATTTTCCCCTATCATTTTAAAATTCCAGCTAAAAGATGCCCACTTGAATTTTGGGCTTTACCCGCCACCATCAACAAGTCCACCACCATGTCATTATGAGCCCCTCGCTGACAATTAGCAGATGGCCAGTAGCCATGAAACCTGCATTTTGTAAGCTCCACAATTCATTTTTGGCACTGGATCCCCATGGAACTACTATCATAGCGGATGAAGCCGCTGTAAGGTGAATATAATACAGGAGTTGGGGAGAGCTGTATGATCAATGTCAGTAAATTGGATTCTACCAGACTCTAAAACCATTAGAATTAAATTCTGAATACAGTGTATGCAAGCGAGGGTCTGTAATGTGGTCAGTCTGTCAGGTCTGAAACCCATGTCTGGAACATGTACAAGCCTTCTCAAGGGAAAGAGACAGGAATGCCATTGACCAATGTGTACAAGCCTACGCATTTTCTATTGTTTTAAAAATATCATATCTTTATCTAGCAGTTGTGCGACTGGTGCAAAGCATGCAGAGATAAGCAAACATGACTACTTATCTCTAATTTTGGGGAGTCTGTTGTTGCCGTGTGTAATAAAGCTAATATCTTAAAAACAATTTCACTCATTGCTAGATATATTGAATTTGCACATAACACCTCTATGAGGGTACGTTGCATAAGCAAAAATCATTCAATACGAGAAAGGGTGACGTTAAGGGACGTGGATGTGTTGGTGTTTGCCAAGGCCGTGTTACAGATCCAAAGGTGACTGGATCTCTTTCTAGCTTCCTGTCAAAATGTGGTCAGTGCGGTACACCACTGATGAACCCAGACAATTGCTAGGATGTTGTGGGTTGGATGGCAGACAAAGGCTCCAGTGTGTTGACAAACAGCACCACAAAGTCTACCACATGGTACACTCTCAGTAGCCAAGTGGTTGGGTATCTGAATCCTCAACCTCATTCTCCTTTCTCCCATCTTCAAGAGTCCCAGGAGACATATGACCCTGTTTAAAAAATGGTTAATCTTCTTCTTTTTAATATAAAAAAATTAACAGAAAAACAAGTATTGTGCAATGTTATCATCTGAGTCTCTTTTAGCACGATTTCCCGGACATTCCACATAGCAGTGGTCAATAATTCCCAAAATTGTCAAGGACATCTTGTTGTTTTGGTCTAGATTGACGATATATGTCTGTTTTTGTCCAAATCCACCCAAAAATCCTGAATTTTCATAAGCAGGCACTGATGCCCCATGCTCACAATCTGCAGTCAGCAACCACGTCCAGTTTGTTGTCCTAGTGCAACATTAACTTGTCCCTGTTCCAGACATTTAACAGAAAGCATAAATATTGACCCACCAACCCACAGGCATAAATGCTAAACACCCACATAGCCACATGGACAATCTATTGTGGACAAGAACACTACATTTCACTGATTGCACACTGGCTGAACATGGTGGAGTCTAGGACAGAGTCAGATGCTGGGACATCACACATTTACCCACACAAAGAATAGCAGTCCCAACTTCCATCAGGGTTTCAGTCTCCTCATATTACAGTTCCTATCTTTCCTCCTCCTTCTCACCAAAAGTAGCCTCCCCATCACTCCCCAGCTGGTAGGTCTGCAGCACTGCCTTGGCAAAGCGGCAGCACGCTCTGCTGAATCTCATCTGTTTAGATGATAAAGCGCACAAGGCAGCCAAGCTGTTGAAGGTGTTAAAGGAACAGACCGATCAGTGGCTCTCCCCGCTGAACCTCCAACCAGGTCTATTTGTGTGCAATAATGGGCATAACTTGGTGGTGGCTTTAAAGCTCGGCAGGCTGGTAAACACATTCCATGCATGGCCAACGTGCTGAACTTGGTTGCACAGCTTTTTTAAAATCCTACCCTGACTTGCCGGACCTACTTGCCAAGATACGGTGTGTCAGCGAACATTTCCGAAAGTCATCTCAGACTTTCGGTGGACCATCTTTGCTATAGCAGTGCTTTAATTTGCCTTTTCATCGACTGATTTATGACCTGCACACACGCTATAATTTGACTTTTAATAATAATACATAATAATAAATTTATTTCTATAGCGCCAACATGTTCTGCAGAACTTTACATTTTAGAGGAGATTAGTACAGACAATAAAAGACATTGCAGAATTAGAATAATCACATAAACAACAGAAACCAAGAGGCATGAGGGCACTGCTCGCAAGCTTACAATCTATGAGGAAATAGGGGAGACACAAAAGGTGGATGTAACAATTGCTTTCAGTGTTCTGACTAGCCATTATAGAAGAAATCAGGTGTTGATGTAATGCTGTATGAACTGGTTACCAACCAGTGTGTGTAAAAGTACATACACAGAGTGTTATTAAATGCATAAAGCGTGTGAGAACAAGATACAAGTATCCTGGTTATGAAGAAAATTTTAAATGAGCAACACAGTGATAGTTAGATAAATGTGTTGAGGCGGTAGGTGGCTCATATGTTGTCAAGGCTTAGAGAGCAGCAGAGAGCAGTGTCTGACTTCCAGCTTTTCAATGCCCGTCAGAGTAAAGGTACCTTCACACATAACGATATTGTTAACGATATCGTTGCTATTTGTGACGTAGCAACGATATCGTTAATGAAATCGTTATGTGTGACAGCGACCAACGATCAGGCCCCTGCTGGGAGATCGTTGGTTGCTGAATAAAGTCCAGAACTTTATTTTGTCGCTGGACTCCTGCTGATATCGCTGGATCGGCGTGTGTGACACCGATCCAGCGATGTCTTCACTGGTAACCAGGGTAAACATCGGGTAACTAAGCGCAGGGCCGCGCTTAGTAACCCGATGTTTACCCTGGTTACCATGCTAAAAGTAAAAAAAAACAAACACTACATACTTACCTACCGCTGTCTGTCCTCCAGCGCTGTGCTCTGCTCTCCTCCTGTACTGGCTGTGAGCCGGAAAGCAGAGCGGTGACGTCACCGCTCTGCTTTCCGGCTCACAGACAGTACAGGAGGAGAGCAGAGAAGCAGAGCGCAGCGCTGGAGGACAGACAGCGGAAGGTAAGTATGTAGTGTTTGGTTTTTTTTACTTTTAGCATGGTAACCAGGGTAAACATCGGGTTACTAAGCGCGGCCCTGCGCTTAGTAACCCGATGTTTACCCTGGTTACCGGCATCGTTGGTCGCTGGAGAGCGGTCTGTGTGACAGCTCTCCAGCGACCAAACAGCGACGCTGCAGCGATCCGGATCGTTGTCGGTATCGCTGCAGCGTCGCTTAATGTGAAGGGGCCTTAACACTCAGCCCCCAAATGTAACAAATGCCAAGTGGGTGTGGATCGATGACGTTTCTGAGGTTTTTCAAAACTTTGAGTACTGCACCAAGATAGTGAGCGCTGATGATGCTATTGTCAGCGCAACCATCCCATAGCTCCATCTATTAAAATGTTTGCTGAGGAAGCTTTAATGCTGAGCAGGTGGCTATGGAGCAAGATTTTACAGTGGCTGGTGCCACAAAGCCCAGTCTCACACAATATTCTCAAGCCACATTGGGTGATGATGAGGAACAGGGGGACGAGGAGGGGATGTGGCAGAGCAGGTGTTTTTGGTCTGCACAAAAGACTAAAGAGGGAACTCCCAATCCCAGCTTCATGCCTGTCCAGCACAGATGGCCTGAAGAGGAGAAGGAGGAGGCTATGGGTCGTGAAGAAGAGAAGATGGTTAGTGTTCTTCCTGGTGAGGACACTGAAAGTTTGACTCTTTGTAGTCTGCCACTCATGGCAAAGTTCATGTACAGGTGCCTTTCCCAAGACCATTGCGTGAAACACATTTTGTCCAACATGAAATACTGGCTGTGCATCTTTCTTGACACACAGTATAAGGATAAATTTGCTTCTTTCATGTTGGAGGCAGACGGTAAGTTAACAGTACATGCATGCCAAAGGACCGTTATGGAAGATTTGCTAAAAAGATTACCCTCAGAAAATGCTGCTGGCAGAGGTTCCGGCTTTTTTCGCCCACAAGAATTAAAGCGGAGGGCCAAGCACACCAGGTACATCTCGGGAAGGGAGGGTAATGTCCACCAACTGACACATTTTCATGAGACCATCACATCAGCAAGGGCTATCTTTGGGTGTAACTATGACGAGGAGGGAAAAGTTGACCAAGATGGTGAAGGACTACTTAAGTGACCATACCAACATTCTTCCTTATTCTTCAGTGCCCTTTAACTATTGGTTGTCCAAGCTCCACGTTTCCCTGACCTCTCCTTCTACACCTTGGAGGTGCTGCCATGCCCTGCTGCAAGTGTGTTGTCTGAGCGGGTTTTTAGCTTGGCTGGTGCAATCATGACAGACATAAACAAGCAAAGAGAAAGCTTATGAGACACAAACAGGGATCACAAGAATGAAAATTTGCAAAATAATATTAATATTATTAATGCAGACAACCAACAAACATTAAAAACATTTAAAAAGTCACATATGTGACTAAAAACATACTCACCAAATGAGGGTGATGGGACCTGTTGCCTAGTACATGTGTAATTACTGAAATAATATTAATATAACCAATTTTAATTATAATTCATGAGAAAGACATTTGCAATGTAACACATCAAATGGACATATCAATTGAGCCTTTAAGCAGAATGTTGTATCAACCTGAATATTAGTATGGCCCTATGGCTAGTAACCACTGAATAGGCCACCTGTGGAACCTATTTAACCACATGTAGCATTAAAGGGAAATGTAAAAAGAGTAGAGTAGCAGCAAATGATAAAGCTTAGTTGCCTGCACTCATAAGAGGAATAGGCAAATTGGTATACATGACAAGTGCATAGTAAACAAATTGTAAAGTGTTACTAGTACAATAAAGCCCTAAATGAAGGCAATAATACCTACATGTAGAAAAGGTAGATGCCAATGGTGTTTGATCCCCAAAAACCAGGTGGTCTGAGTCAAAAGGTCCAGTACAAGTAAGGGTGCAAAGCCCAACGTGTGTCGCCACCAAAATGTGGCCAAAGAGAAGTATGGGTCCTACCAATAAAGGTAGCACCCATGAAAATGTATGATAAACAGAAAAAAAGGCAATATGAATTGAAAAAATATATGTAATATTTTTATAATCATGTATTAAAAAGTGAAGGAAACCCACAGTGAAAATATATCATATTTATTTATTAAGATAAACCCTATAATAATAGACAAGAAATTGAAGTGTGAAAGAATGTGAAAGCAGTCCCAACACCCAAATGATGAAGGAATTGGACAAATATGATAAAGTGAGCAAATGAACTCATAAAAAACGCAGATTTAAAAAAATTATAATCAATATACTATAAAAAATGGAAATATGAAAAATATAAAATATATAAAAAATAAATAAAGTTAAAAAAAATTAAAACAAAATAAAAATAAATGAAAAAATAAAAAATAAAAATGAATAAAAAGTAGAAAATAAAGAGTATCACAAGTAATGAATCAAGTTTATTTATAGAAGTCAATAAATAGTAACTCCTCACTCATGTGGAGCAAAACTGCATAAATTATAAATCCATTTCGACTCGCATGAGCAATAGGCAGTTGGTAGAAAACGCTTCCAATCCCAACTCCTTCAGTCCATTTAGGCAACTATTGTGATCATCCAAAAACAAAGTTTCCACTGAAGCAAGATTCTTGTCCTTTGTCCTGTCTTTCTTGGCCACAGCTATGTTATAAAAATGCTGTTGTATTCTACAATGAAGTTCCTGAGAGATTTGTCTGACATAGATCTTGGGACAGGTAAACACCATGGAAGAAATCAAGTTCTTAGATCGACAATTGAAATACTCAGTGGATTTGATGAGTGTGGGAAACATTGTGAGAGAAACGTCCTCCTGTGCCGGTGTGAAGGGGCAGATCGTACAGTTACCACAAGAGTAAGTCCGCGCAATCCTGCTGCCACGGTTCAATTTCTTGGTTGGTATCTTAAAGTGACTACAAATGAGATTATCCCTAAGGTTACCAGCTCTTCTAGCCACAAGATTCGGGGAAGAGGAAGAAAAATAAAAAGGAACCAATTTAGGTTCACTCATTAGAATTCCCCAGTTGTGCATAAGAATATTAGGTATGTCCTGCCACTGAATATGAAAGGTTGTAATGACACTAATGGGTCTTGTTTCATCTATACTCTGTTTATTAAACAAATTCCAATGATCACTATCTCTGGTAAAATGAAAAGCACTGGAAATCACCTTTTGTGGATAACCTCTCTGAAGGAATTAATCCATGAGTTCCCTTTCTTGCTTTTGAACTCCTTAATAGGGTTGAGCGAAACGGATGGGACAAATTGAAAAATCGCCGACTTTCAGCAAAGTCGGGTTTCATGAAACCCGACCCGATCCTAGTGTGGGATCGGCCATGAGGTCGGCGATCAGCGCGCCAAAGTCGTGTTTCGTATGACGTTTTCAGCGCCATTTTTCAGTCAATGAAGGAGGACGCAGAGTGAGGGCAGCGTGATGACATAGGTCTCGGTCCCCACCATCTTAGAGAAGGGCATGACAGTGACTGGCTTGCTTTCTGCAGCATCACAGGGGATATAAAGGGGCATGCATGCCGACCACCATATTACTTCTGCCGATCTTAGCATAGGGAGAGGCTGCTGCAGCTGCATCAGAAGAAGGGATATAGTTAGGGAGGGAAGATTAACCCCCAAACTGCTTGTGCTGTAGCGATTTCCACTGTCCAACACCACCTTTTCTTTGCAGGAACAGTGGAGTTTATATTTTTGTGCATCAGCTCTGTAGCTTATTAGGCTGCCTTATAAGGCTCCCTGATAGCTGCATTGCTGTTTGTAGGCTGCTGTGCAATCCAACTGCTTTTTTAAAAGCAAAAATCATGTTGCTCCTTTGTTATCTTGTTTATTTGTCCACACTTTTGTGTGCAGAAGTCCTTTTTATTGCTGCCATACTTGTCCTGAGATCATTGTAGGGAGATTGAAATTGTACTACAGTCCTTGTATTTTTTTATATATCTTCAATCCACGTTCTACCACTTACATTGTGTAGTTTTATACATTGGGCCTGAGTTTTGGTGCAGTCTCTCCCCAAACAAGGGAGATTTAGATTGGCACTAAGTGGATCTACGTCAGTTCTGTTAGTTTGTCGTATATCTTCCAGCCACGTTCTGCCACTTACCTTGTGTAGTGTTATACACTGGGCCTGAGTTTTGGTGCAGTCTCCCCCCAAATAAAGGAAGATTTAAATTGGCACTAAGTGGATCTACGTCAGTTCTGTTAGTTTGTCGTATATCTTCCAGCCACGTTCTGCCACTTACATTGTGTAGTGTAATACACTGGGCCTGAGTTTTGGTGCAGTGTCCCCCCAAAAAAAGGGAGATTTAAATTTGCACTAAGTGGATCTATGTCAGTTCTGTTAGTTTGTCGTATATCTTCCTGCCACGTTCTGCCACTTACATTGTGTAGTGTAATACACTGGGCCGAAAATTTGGTGCAGTCTCCCCCCCAAAAAAGGGAGATTTAAATTCTCAACAAATTTATATACACCTTCTACCTTGTTTTATAGTACCATGTAACGGTTGTTATTTTGGTTAGATTTTGCCAAAAATGAGGAAGTCTGGTGAAAGAGGCCGTGGGTGGTTGTTGCCAGCTGGTACTAGTGGTGGTGGTGGTGGAGCATCTGGTGGTAGTGGGAAAAGCAAAATAGCACCGAAGGCTCGAGGTGTTGAGCCAGCGTCATCGTCTGGCTATACAAGGCCTCGAAGGCTTTCTTATCTGGGAGTAGGAAAACAGCTTTTAAAGCCGGAGCAGCAGGAAAATTTTTTGGCTTTCCTTGCTGACTCAGCCTCTAGCTCTTTCGCCTCCTCTTCAGAAGGTTTGAAATATAAAAGCAGTGAGTTGTCAGTGAATGCTCTCGGTCAGGAACAAGTTGCTTCCTTGTGTCCTTCACCCAAACCAAAAGTGAAGGATGTGGTAGTTTACTCCATGGAGCTCTTTACACATACCGTGCCTGGGTTAGAGAGGGAAATTGTTAACAGCCCATTACAAGATGAATCGGACTTGGAGTGCACAGATGCACAGCCACAGCTAGATTATTATGCTGTTCCATTGACTCAGATCACTACATTGCCCTCACAGTGTACTGAGCCAGAATCTGACCCTGATGAGACTATGGTGCCCCATGCCGAATGCTATAGCACCTTACAGTGTGACACAGAGGAAGTTGCACATGACATTGAAGAGGAGGTGATAGATGACCCAGTTGTTGACCCAGATTAGCAGCCATTGGGGGAAGAGGGTGCCGCTGCCAGTAGCTCAGAAGCGGAGGAGGATGATCCGCAGCAGCCATATACATCGCAACAGCTTTCATCTGGCAGGCCCGTATCTGGCCAAAAACGTTTGTCAAAATCAAAAACCGTTTTAGGACAGCGTGGCCATCCTGTGAAAGTAGCACAGCATGCAATGCCTGAAAAGGTATTCCATAGTAGGAAGAGTGCAGTGTGGGAATTTTTTAACCATGATCCGAATGATCAGTGCAAAGTTATCTGTAAGAAATGCTCAAAGACCTTCAGCAGAGGGAAGAATCTCCTAAATTTAAATACAACGTGCATGAGTAGACATTTAATCAGCATGCGCTTGCAAGCCTGGACTAACTACCAAACGTCCAGTCCCGTTGGTGCACCTGCTCAGAATGAAGGTATTCAGCAATGCTACATTGTTTCCCTCACAGTAAGCCCACCGGTTAGGACACCACCAGCAGCAAATGTGGAGGTATCATTGCAAGGCCAAAGCAGTCAGGGAATCACAAGGTTCTTGGTAGGAAACACTGTATGTAGGCCAACATCAAGAATACCATCACCAACCCTCTATCAATCTGCCATGTCCACCACCACCCCCGCTAGTTCCACCATATGCAACTTTACAGTCCAGCTCACCCTACAAGAGACTCTCATTAGGAAAAGAAAGTACTCATCCTGTCATCTGTGTACACAGGGTTTGAATGCCAACACTGCTAGACTAATCTCGTTAGAGATGATGCCCTACCGTTTGGTTGAAAGCGAAGCTTTCAAAGGCCTGATGGCCTACGCAGTACCACGCTATGACCTACCCAGTCGACACTTTGCGAGAAAAGCCATCCCAGCCCTCCACCAGCATGTCAAAGACCGCATTGTCCATGCACTGAGGCAATCAGTCAGTAGAAAGGTGCACCTCACAACAGATGCATGGACCAGTAGGCTTGGCCAGGGATGTTACGTGTGCATCACGGCGCACTGGGTTAATGTGGTGGATGCAGAGTCCACGGGGGACAACCATAGTGGGACAGTTCTGCCTAGCCCACGGTCTAGGAAACAGTTGGCTGTAGGCATTCGCCACCCCTCCTCCTCCTCCTCCTCCAGAAGCGAAAGCTCATCTACAGAGCACAGTCGCACGACCACTCCATCCGCAGCTGCCAATGTTGCACTCGAGGTGTCCCATTATGGAACAGCTAGTGGTAAGTGTCAACAGGCTGTGCTACAAATGAAGTGTTTGGGTGACAACAGACACACCACGGAAGTACTGGCCAAGTACTTGCAGCAAGAAACTCAGTCATGGCTGGGCAGTGTATATCTTGAGGCAGGCAAGGTAGTCAGTGATAACGGAACGAATTTTATGGCTGCCATTGCCCTTTCAGAACTGAAACACTTCCTTGCCTGGCTCACACCTTGAACCTGATGGGGCAGTGCTTCCTGAAAAATTATGCAGAGTTACCAGCCCTGCTCCTGACGGTGCAAAGACTTTGCTCGCACATCCGCCGATCGTCCGTACACTCCAGCCGTATGCAGAACCATCAGCGATCGCTGAATCTTCCCCAGCACCGCCTAATAATCGACGTTGCAACAAGGTGGAACTCCACACTGCACATGCTTCAGAGGCTGTGCGAACAGAGGCGTGCTGTCGTGTATTTGTGGTAGGATACACATACACGGGCAGGCAGTTGGATGGCAGACATGGAGTTGTCTGGTGTGCAGTGGTCAAAGCTCCAAGACCTCTGTCAAGTCCTTCAGTGTTTTAAGGAATGCACATGGCTGGTAAGTGCAAATGACGTCATCATAAGCATGAGCATCCCACTAATGCATCTGCTGATGCAAAGTTTGATGCAAATCAAGGAGCAGGCGTCTGCAGCCGAGGAGGAGGGAAGTTTTGATGACAGTCAGCCATTGTCTGGTCTCCTGCACGAGGTGGCAGATGAAGAGGAGGAGGAGGATGATGGGGATGAATATTTATGGGAGGAGGATGCTTCTCAGGGGGGCAATAGAAACTTTGCAAGATCAGGTACAGGGTTTTTGCGGGCGACAAGTGATGTTGATTTGCAAGAAAGTGCTCCTCAACCCAGCACAAGCAGTGAATTGACACCTAGAACATTGGCCCACATGGCAGATTATGCCTTGTGAATCCTAAAAAGGGACCCCCGCATTATCAAAATGATGACCGATGACGAATACTGGTTGGCCTGCCTCCTGGATCCACATTGCAAAGGAAAATTACAAAATATCATGCCACATGAGAACCTTGAGCAAATATTGGCTACCAAACAAGCAACTCTTGTAGACCATTTGGTTAAGGCATTCCCAGCACACAGCGGCGGTGATGGTTCTCACACGAGCTGTAGCAGGCAACATGGCAGAGGTGCTAGAGGTGCACAAATCCGCAGTGGTGTTGGACAGAGGGGTTTTATGACCAAGTTGTGGAGTGATTTCGCAATGACTGCAGACACGACAGGTACTGCTGCATCAATTCAAAGTGACAGCATTTGTCCAGTATGGTTACCAACTATTTTTCCTCCCTTATCGATGTTCTCCCTCACAGGTCATTCCCCTTTGATTACTGGGCATCTAAAATAGACACCTGGCCTGAATTGGCAGAATATGCATTACAGGAGCTGGCTTGCCCAGCTGCATGTGTGCTCTCAGAAAGATTCTTCAGTGCTGCTGGTTCAATACTGACCGAAAAAAGGACACGTCTGGCTACTCAAAATGTTGATGATCTAACCTTCATTAAAATGAACCAATCATGGATTTCAAATTATTTTGCCCCACCTTCCCCTGCTGACACATAGCTTGCCTGAAAAATGTTTTGCTTTTGGCCTCCTCTTACTGACTGCTCCAATTCCTCCAATTGCAGCTGCTGAATGTTGACCATAGGCCAATTTTATACCTCCCTAAATGGGCTGACTCCCCCCACAGGGCCATGGTCACCACTTGGCACAAGCACCCGTGCGAGTGCCGTTTGCCTGGACAGGTGGGTGTGCCCACTCTTGGGCGACGGCACTGGCACAGGGTCCCTCATAGTACAATGAAGTGTCTCTGATGGTGGTGCACAACCAACGTCAGACACACCGTCGTAATATGAGGGGCCCTGTGCCAGTACCGCCGCCCACGAGAGAGTGTTCCCCCCAGCTCGAACAGTGCTCTACCACTTGCAAAACTTACCTCTCCCTGCTCCACCACTGTGTAGTCTGTGCTGTTAAATCCTTCAATGGCACTGCCAATACAAATTTGTTGAAATGATAGATGATAGAAAAAATATACAGGGGCCGTGGCCTCCATTTAGACCAGTTAATACTTTGCACAAACTACCACTGTCTACTACTCAGCAGAGGAGCCCACCCCTGTACCTAGCTATGCCACCAGTTTATTTATGAACATTTTTTTGACTGACATTTAGCCCACTTTATTATTTTGGCCTACTAACTGTGTCAGCCACTTATTACAGTTGTCCTTCTCCGCTGAACAAAGCAATGCTGCCTGTATACTCCACTTACCAATTTTGAACTGCATTTAGCCTACTTTTTTATTTTAGGCCTACTAAGTCTGTGTGAGCCTCTCATAACAGTTGTCCTCCTCCGCTGAACAAAGCTATGCTGCCTGTGTACTCCTGTTACCAATTGTGAACTGCATTTAGCCTACTTTTTTATTTTAGGCCTACTAAGTCTGTCTGAGCAACTTATTACAGTTGTCCTCCACTGAACAAAGCAATGCCGCCTGTGTACTCCTGTTACCAATTTTGAACTGCATTTAGCCTACTTTTTTATTTTAGGCCTACTAAGTCTGTCTGAGCCACTCGTTACAATTGTCCTCCACTGAACAAAGCAATGCCGCCTGTTTAGTCCTGTTACCAATTTTAAACTGCATTTAGACTACTTTTTTTATTTTAGGCCTACTAAGTCTGTCTGCACCACTCATTAGTTGTCCTCCTCTGCTGAACACAGCAATGCCGCCTGTGTACTCCTGTTACCAATTTTGAACTGCATTTAGCCTACTTACTTATTTGGGCCTAGTAACTGTGTCAGCCTCTCATTACAGTTGTCCTCCACTGAACAAAGCAATGCCGCCTGTGTACTCCTTTTACCAATTTTGAACTGCATTTAGCCTACTTACTTACTTGGGCCTAGTAACTGTGTGTGCCTCTCATTGTAGTTGTCCTCCCCTGCTGGACAAAGCTATGCCACCTGTGTACTCCTCTCACGAATTTTGAACTGCATTTAGCCTACTTTTTTATTTTAGGTCTACTAAGTCTGTGTGAGCCTCTCCTTACAGTTGTCCTCCTCCGGTGAACAAAGCAATGCCGCCTGTGTACTCCTGTTACTAATTGTGAACTGCATTTAGCCTACTTACTTATTTAGGCCTAGTATCTGTGTCAGCCTCTCATTACAGTTGTCCTCCGCTGAACAAAGCTATGCTGCCTGTGTACTCCTCTTACCAATTTTGAACTGCATTTAGCCTACTTTTTTATTTCAGGCCTACTACGTCTGTCTGAGCCACTCATTAGTTGTCCTCCTCCGCTGAACAAAGCAATGCCGCCTGTGTACTCCTGTTACCAATTTTGAACTGCATTTAGCCTACTTACTTATTTGGGCCTAGTAACTGTGTCAGCCTCTCATTACAGTTGTCCTCTGCTGAACAAAGCTATGCCGCCTGTGTACTCCTCTTACCAATTTTGAACTGCATTTAGCCTACTTACTTATTTGGGCCTAGTAACTGTGTGAGCCTCTCATAACAGTTGTCATCCTCCGCTGAACAAAGCTATGCCACCTGTGTACTCCTGTTACCAATTTTGAACTGCATTTAACCTACTTTTTTATTTTGGGCCTACTAACTGTGTCTGCGCCACTCATTACAGTTGTCCTCCACTGAACAAAGCTATGCCGCCTGATTAGTCCTGTTACCAATTTTGAACTGCATTTAGCCTGCTTTATTATTTGGCTTATATCTGTGTTTCCTCCTCATCCTGCCCATTGCCCAGCCACTGCTAGATGAGTCTGCTGGTACATTGACCAAGACCACTACATTCCCCTTGCACTCTACACAGCCAGAATCTGACCCTGCTGAAAGTCAGGCTCCCCTTCCCGCATAATATACCACCTTACACGGGAACAAAGAGGAAGGTGCAGATGAAAGTGCAGGTTCCTTCATCTGGTGGGGGGGCATACTGATTGGCACTGGCACAGGGCCCATCATAGTTCGCAAAAGTGTCCATGGCAGTGGGGGTCGATGCCCGCCGTCAAACACACCGCCGTACTATGAGGGGCACTGTGCCAGTGCCAATTAGTGGGCCCCCCTGCTTGCTCAGGATCGCAGCACTTGCAAAGTTGAAATACTTACCTCTCCCTGCTCCACCACCGTGACGTTTCCTGGGCCCACGAAAGTCTTGAGCCAGCCCTACCCCCCACAACTTTAGCCAAATAAGCCCCTGTTTTCAAGCTTCAGTAATACGAATTGATGTTGTTGGCATTAAAATGGGCACTGTGGGTGTTTTCCTGTCCTCCACTCACTGCCGACTTTGATTCCCCATTGACTTGCATTGGGTTTCGTGTTTCTGTCGACCCCCGACTTTTCGCAATAATTGGCTGATTTCACCCGACCCGACTTTTGAGAAAGTCAGGTTTTGCAAAACCTGACTCGATCCTAAAAAAGTAAAAGTCGCTCAACTCTAGTACTCATATCTGCCAATGCCACTATAATTGGCCCACCGCAGTGCTCTGACCAGCGGCAAGCATTTTACTGCCGATCATAGCTTCCGGTGTTTCTCACACTGTCATGCAGATGACAGCGTGGGAAACACCCAATATTTAGGGTGACGAACCTAAACAATAACATGGACTTCCTGGAGAAGTTTTTGTTAAGCCTGTGGCAGAACAGTAGATGTTTGGTTTGGACCCTGAACTTTACTGTTTGGGTTTGTCCATCACTAGTCATAATTTAATAGTGCTGACAAATCTGCTTCTTTTTTCTCCTGGACTGATCATTCTCTCTCAAAACTCTCAGTTCATGGGTAAAATCTATGTTTTTGAAGACAGCTTTTTATATTACTGAGATGCCTGACAGGCTCACTATGTGATGTAAATCCTCTAATCCCAAAGTCTGATTGGGCACATGGGCCAGGGGCAACAGTTCAGCAGACAGAGTTTTAAAGTGGGTATTAAGCTGTTGCTGGTGTTGAGGAGCTGGTGGTGAAACTGTAGCAATCTGGGAAAAACCAGCCACAGAAACTGAAATTCCGTGTAGCCTGAAGAAGCTCCCCCTGACTTGCAGCAAGTTGCAACACAATTCCAGGTAATTCATCAGTATACCACGGCAATTGGTGGTGTTCTTGTGCCTTTAGGATCCATGGTCTTAGTATTCTGTTAGGTTCACTAGGTGAGGTGGATCGTTTAAGCCCAAGATCCGGGAGGGCACATGAGCCATGGGTGTTGGTGAAGCAGGAGGGTGTTGCATGCGGAAAACATGCAGAACAGTTACTGGAAGCTGCAATAGTTTGTATTTTTGATCTACGATATAAACATTAAAATTATGCTTACTCTTCAATTTAATTTTAAATGATCATATTAAGAGCATATAAAGCATTTATTTATGTTAAATATGAAGTATCACATCACAAAAAATATAGATTTGACAGTATTTTTCAACTGCAATATCATTTTCAAAAATTAATACGTGTTTACTACTTTAACATGAAAATGTTAGAATTCTAAGCCAATTTTATAGGCTATGAACTTCTCTTTCAAGTAGCCTAGGGGTACTTTATTGATGCCATATTTGGGAAATTTTAATTAGAATGTTCTCTTTCCAGCAGAGTTATTGTTCATTTTGAACTGCACCTGGTTAAAATTTATAGAAGCCCTTTGGTAAACAGTTATCTGTATTTATACAATGCTAAGTTTTTAAGGGTCCATTAAAGATGTTAAAAAAAGAAAAAAATACAATAGTTGCAACAATCAACAACCTTTCAAATATTTCATTTAGCTGTGGCAAAACTACTTTTAACGCATATTCACTGACTTTTAAAATGTTCCACAAGCAAATAACCTATATATGTAACAACCCGAGTTGCCTGATTTGCCCTGCTTCTATATTGATAGCATTCTTCATTATAGAAGAAAGTTAATTTGCATACTTATTCCCAGGAAGCATTGCTTGAAAGGCTGCCTACAGCAGCTGGATCTCAGCAAGGAGAATCAACATTTTCAAGAAATTGAATAACCTACGACATCATATTGCATCACAAAACATATCTATAATGTACTATACCAGCTGGTAATTCGAAAGTTTTGAAATGCTGGAATCTATTTTTTATGAGAATTCAAAGCATCACTCCTCTAAATCTAATCCCTAAAAAGCTTCCAAAGGCCTCTTCAACACACACATTTTTGAAGGTTTTACAACTAATTAAAATATGTCTTCTTTTTCATTTTATTTTAAAGGTACAATATGAAGTACTCAGTCTTTTTGCAAAATGTGTATAGAAACAAATATTCAGACATACATTCTACCTTAACAACCAATTGTTAAAGGGAACCTGTCACCCCGTTTTTTGAGATTGAGCTATAAATACTGTTAAATAGGGCCTGCGCTGTGTGTTCCTATAGTGTATGTAGTGTACCCCGATTCCCCATGTATGCTGAGAAATAACTTACCAAAGTCGCCGTTTTCGCCTGTCAATCAGGCTGGTCAGGTCGGGAGGGCGTGGTGACATCGCTGGTTCTTCCTCAGCTTTACGTTGGTGGCGTAGTGGCGTAGTGGTGAAGACACAGCGCGCGATCTGCGCTGTCATCCCTTTCGTCGGTGGGGGCGGCCATCTTCCTGGGGCCGCGCGTGCGCAGATCGAGTGCTCTGCTGCACGGGGCTTCAGGAAAATGGCCGCGGGATGCCGCGCGTGCGCATTAGAGATCGAGGCGGCCATTTTCCCAAAGCCGAGTTTGCATCTCGGCTTTGGGAAAATGGCCGCCGCGATCTCTAATGCGCACGCGCGGCATCCCGCGGCCATTTTCCTGAAGCCCCGTGCAGCAGAGCACTCGATCTGCGCACGCGCGGCCCCAGGAAGATGGCCGCCCCCACCGACGAAAGGGATGACAGCGCAGATCGCGCGCTGTGTCTTCACCACTACGCCACTACGCCACCAACGTAAAGCTGAGGAAGAACCAGCGATGTCACCACGCCCTCCCGACCTGACCAGCCTGATTGACAGGCGAAAACGGCGACTTTGGTAAGTTATTTCTCAGCATACATGGGGAATCGGGGTACACTACATACACTATAGGAACACACAGCGCAGGCCCTATTTAACAGTATTTATAGCTCAATCTCAAAAAACGGGGTGACAAGTTCCCTTTAAAACAAATCAGCCATTCTATAGAGCTCACTGAATTCAAATGCCATGAAGGCGCAGACCAGGTGTGCAAAGCATAAGGGTTGCAAATTCTGCTGACTAAATGACTGCGAAGTTCCAAACTTGTTCTGGCATTAACATCAGCACAAAAGCTACACTGAAACTGTATGGCATTTATTTCCATGGTTCCTGCATGTAAGCCATATTGCAATCTGACAAATGAGTCTGAGTTGTCGAATATCAGGGGTGCATTACCTGCTTTACTGCATTGAGATGAATGTAAAGTTTGGTGAAGGAGGCAAGCTTCTCAGGTGTTGGCCTAGATACCTTAGTTCCAGTGAAGGGAATTATTAATGCTTCAGCATTTGAAGACATTTTGGACAACTGTATGCTTCCAACTTTGTGAGAAGAGTTTGATATGGCCTTTTTCTTTCACAAAACAAAGCTCATAAAGGCATGTTCAAGTGAGTTTGATGTGGAAAAACATGATTGATGTCCAAAGTATCCTATTATCACCCTGATCTTACACTTTTGAAAGGAAATTGTGAGCCAGTCACTTTCATGTAATGTTAAAACATTATGAAAGATGCACTCCAAAATCATGTAGAAACCCTTCACAGAAGAGTGGAGGCGGTTATAAGTGCAAAGGGGAGACCACCTGTGTACTATTGGTTATGGATGTGATGCCATAAAATCTCTTGGAGGTGTGATGTGTAGGTATCCTAATACTTTTGTTGACATATAAGTGTAGTTGAAATACCGTATATACTCGAGTATAAGCCGACCCGAGTATAAGCCGACCCCCTAATTTTGCCACAAAAAACTGGGAAAACTTATTGACTCAAGTGTAAGCCTAGGGTAGGAAATGCAGCAGCTACCGGTGAATTTCAAAAATAAAAATAGATGCTCCATACCGTTCATTATTGCCACATAGATGCTCCATCTAAAGCTGTGCCACATATAATGCTGCATACTGTTCATTATTGCCCCATAGATGCTCCATATAAAGCTGTGCCCCACATATAATGCTCTGCACCGTTCATTATGGCCCCTGTTATGGACCTGGTGGTTAGGAGCAGCCGAAATGACCTGATGGTTAAACCGATATAGGACAAGCTCTGGGAAGTGGGAACTCTGCTGACCGCAACCCCCAATCCTATCACACACACTAAAAATAGCTGTGGAGCGTACCTGACTCTGCCTAGATGCCTCGTCACAGCCTAAGAACTAGCTAGCCCTAGAGATAGAAAATAAAGCCTACCTTGCCTCAGAGAAATTCCCCAAAGGAAAAGGCAGCCCCCCACAAATATTAACTGTGAGTTAAGATGAAAGTCACAAACACAGAAATGAAACAGGTTTCAGCAAAGGGAGGCCAGACTTACTAAACAGACAGGGGATAGGAAAGGTATCTTTGCGGTCAGCACAAAAAACTACAAAAAACCACGCAGAGTGTGCAAAAAGACCCCCGCACCGACTCACGGTGCAGAGGTGCCACTCTGCATCCCAGAGCTTCCAGCTAGCAAGGCAAAATCATGAAAGCAAGCTGGGCAAGAAAACAATGAACAGAAAATAACAATCAGGGACTTAGCTTCTGCTGGAATAGACAGGTCACCAGAAAGATCCAAGAGCGAACTGAACCAGTACAAGAACATTGACAGCTGGCCATGAGTAACGATCAGAGTGGAGTTAAATAGAGCAGCCAGCCTAAGAATAAACTAGATCACCTGTGGAAGGAACCTCAGAACCAGCAGCTCCACTCACAGCCAACAGAGGGAGTCCATGGACAGAACTCGCCGAAGTACCATTCATGACCACAGGAGGGAGTTCGATAACAGAATTCACAACAGTACCCCCCCTTGAGGAGGGGTCACCGAACCCTCACCAGAACCCCCAGGCCGATCAGGACGAGCCAAATGAAAGGCACAAACCAGATCGGCAGCATGAACATCAGAGGCAACAACCCAGGAATTATCTTCCTGACCATAACCCTTCCACTTGACCAGGTACTGGAGTTTCCGTCTCGAAATACGAGAATCCAAAATCTTCTCCACCACATACTCCAACTCCCCCTCGACCAACACGGGGGCAGGAGGGTCAACGGAGGGAACCATAGGCGCCACATATCTCCGCAACAACGACCTATGGAACACATTATGGAAGGCAAAAGAAGCTGGAAGGGCCAAACGAAATTACACAGGATTGAGAACTTCAGAAATCTTATAAGGGCCAATGAAACGAGGCTTAAACTTAGGAGAGGAATCCTTCATAGGAACATAACGAGACGACAACCAAACCAAATCCCCAACACGAAGTCGGGGACCAACACAGCGACGGTGGTTAGCGAAACGTTGAGCCTTCTCCTGGGACAATGTCAAATTGTCCACTACGTGAGTCCAAATTTGCTGCAACCTGTCCACCACAGAATCTACACCAGGACAGTCCGAAGGCTCAACCTGCCCTGAAGAAAAACGAGGATGGAAACCAGAATTACAGAAAAAAGGCGAAACCAAAGTAGCCGAGCTGGCCCGATTATTAAGGGCGAACTCAGCCAAAGGCAAGAAGGACACCCAATCATCCTGATCAGCAGAAACAAAACATCTCAGATATGTTTCCAAAGTCTGATTGGTTCGTTCGGTTTGGCCAATTGTCTGAGGATGGAAAGCCGAAGAAAAAGACAAATCAATGCCCATCTTAGCACAAAAGGACCGCCAAAACCTCGAAACAAACTGGGAACCTCTGTCCGAGACGATGTTCTCCGGAATGCCATGCAAACGAACCACATGCTGGAAAAATAATGGCACCAAATCAGAGGAGGAAGGCAATTTAGACAAGGGTACCAAATGGACATTCTTAGAGAAGCGATCACAAACCACCCAGATGACCAACATCCTTTGACAGACAGGGAGATCTGAAATAAAATCCATGGAAATATGCGTCCAGGGCCTCTTCGGGACCGGCAAGGGCAAAAGCAACCCACTGGCACGAGAACAGAAGGGCTTAGCCCGAGCACAAATCCCACAGGACTGCACAAAAGAACGCACATCCCATGACAAGGAAGGCCACCAAAAGGATCTAGCCACCAAATCTCTGGTACCAAAGATTCCAGGATGACCAGCTAACACCGAACAATGAACCTCAGAGATAACTCTACTAGTCCATCTATCAGGGACAAACAGTTTCTCAGCTGGACAACGGTCAGGTCTATCAGCCTGAAACCCGCCGCAAATCAGGGGAGATGGCAGACAAAATCACCCCCTCTTTGAGAATACCAGCCGGCTCAGGAACATCCGGAGAGTCAGGCACAAAGCTTCTTGAAAGGGCATCAGCCTTCACATTCTTAGAGCCCGGAAGGTATGAAACCACAAAATTGAAACAGGAGAAAAACAGCGACCATCGAGCCTGTCTAGGATTCAACCGTTTGGCAGACTCGAAATAAGTCAAATTCTTGTGATCCGTCAAGACCACCACGCGATGCTTGGCTCCTTCAAGCCAATGTCGCCACTCCTCGAACGCCCACTTCATAGCCAACAACTCTCGATTGCCAACATCATAATTGCGCTCAGCAGGTGATAACTTTGTAGAAAAGAAAGCACATGGTTTCATCACCGAGCCATCAGAACTTCCCTGAGACAAAACAGCCCCTGCTCCAATCTCAGAAGCATCAACCTCGACCTGAAACGGGAGCGAAACATCTGGCTGACACAACACAGGGGCAGTAGGAAAATGACGCTTCAACTCCTGAAAAGTCTCAACGGCCGCAGAGGACCAATTGACCACATCAGCACCTTTCTTAGTCAAATCAGTCAACGGTTTAACAACACTAGAAAAATTAGCGATGAAGCGACGGTAAAAATTAGCAAAGCCCAGGAACTTCTGCAGGCTCTTCACAGATGTAGGCTGAGTCCAATCATAAATGGCCTGAACTTTAACAGGGTCCATCTCGATAGTAGAAGGGGAAAAAATGAAACCCAAAAATGAAACCTTCTGAACCCCAAAGAGACATTTAGACCCCTTCACAAACAAGGAATTCGCACGAAGGACCTGGAACACCATTCTGACCTGCTTCACATGAGACTCCCAATCATCCGAAAAGACCAAAATATCATCCAAATATACAATCATGAACCTATCCAGGTACTTTCGGAAGATGTCATGCATAAAGGACTGAAACACAGATGGAGCATTAGAAAGCCCGAATGGCATCACCAGGTACTCAAAATGGCCCTCGGGCGTATTAAATGCTGTTTTCCATTCATTGCCCTGTTTAATACGCACAAGATTATACGCCCCTCGAAGATCTATCTTGGTGAACCAACTAGCCCCCTTAAACCGAGCAAACAAATCAGACAGTAGCGGCAAAGGGTACTGAAATTTGACCGTGATTTTATTAAGAAGGTGGTAATCAACACAAGGTCACAAAGAACCATCCTTCTTGGCCACAAAAAAGAACCCTGCTCCCAACGGTGATGACGACGGGCGAATATGCCCTTTCTCCAAGGACTCCTTTATATAACTCCGCATAGCGGCGTGTTCTGGCACAGATAAATTGAACAGTCGACCCTTAGGAAACTTACTACCAGGAATCAAATTAATAGCACAATCACAATCCCTATGAGGAGGTAGGGCACTGGATTTGGGCTCATCAAATACATCCCGGTAATCCGACAAAAACTCAGGGACTTCAGAAGGAGTGGAAGAGGAAATTGACAGCAATGGAACACCACCATGTACCCCTTGACAACCAAAGCTGGACACAGACATTGATTTCCAATCCAATACGGGGTTGTGGACCTGTAGCCATGGCAACCCCAAAACGACCACATCATGCAGATTATGCAACACCAAAAAGCGAATATCCTCCTGATGTGCAGGAGCCATGCACATGGTCAATTGAGTCCAGTACTGAGGCTTATTCTTGGCCAAAGGCGTAGCATCAATTCCTCTCAATGGAATAGGATACTGCAAGGGCTCCAAGAAAAAACCACAGCGCCTGGCTAACTCCAAGTCCATCAAATTCAGGGCAGCGCCTGAATCCACAAATGCCATAACAGAATAGGACGACAAAGAGCAAATCAGAGTAACGGACAAAAGAAATTTAGACTGTACAGTACCAATGGTGGCAGACCTAGCGAACCGCTTAGTGCACTTAGGACAATTGGAAATAGCATGAGTGGAGTCACCACAGTAAAAACACAGCCCATTCTGACATCTGTGTTCCTGCCGTTCAGCTCCGGTCAAAGTCCTATCGCATTGCATGGGCTAAGGCCTATGCTCAGAGAGTACTGCCAAATGGTGCACAGCTTTGTGTTCACGCAAGCGCCGATCGATCTGAATGGCCAAGGACATAGACTCATTCAGACCAGCAGGCGTGGGAAATCCCACCATATCATCCTTAAGGGCTTCCGAAAGACCCTTTCTGAAAATTGCCACCAGGGCACACTCATTCCACTGGGTAAGCACAGACCACTTTCTAAACTTCTGACAATATACCTCCGCTTCATCCTGACCCTGACACAAAGCCAGCAAGATTTTCTCTGCGTGATCCACTGAATTAGGTTCATCATAAAGCAATCCAAGCGCCAGAAAAAACACATCTACATCACGCAATGCAGGATCTCCTGGCGCAAGGGAAAATGCCCAGTCTTGAGGATCGCCACGTAACAAAGAAATAATGATTTTTACTTGTTGAACGGGGTCACCAGAGGAGCGGGGTTTCAAAGCAAGAAACAGTTTACAATTATTTTTGAAATTCAGGAACTTAGATCTATCCCCAGAAAACAAATCAGGAATTGGAATTCTAGGCTCTAACATCGGATTCTGAACCACAAAATCTTGAATGTTTTGTACCCTTGCAGTGAGATGATCCATACAAGAGGACAGACCTTGAATGTCCATATCTACACCTGTGTCCTGAACCACCCAGAGGTTAAGGGGAAAAGAAAGACAAAACACACTGCAGAGAAAAAAAAATGGTCTCAGAACTTCTCTTATCCCTCTATTGATATGCATTAACACTTTGGGCCAGCTGTACTGTTATGGACCTGGTGGTTAGGAGCACCCGAAATGACCTGATGGTTAAACCGATATAGGACAAGCTCTGGGAAGTGGGAACTCTGCTGACTGCAACCCCTAATCCTATCACACACACTAAAAATAGCCGTGGAGCGTACCTGACTCTGCCTAGACGCCTCGTCACAGCCTAAGAACTAGCTAGCCCTAGAGATAGAAAATAAAGCCTACCTTGCCTCAGAGAAATTCCCCAAAGGAAAAGGCAGCCCCCCACAAATATTAACTGTGAGTTAAGATGAAAGTCATAAACACAGAAATGAAACAGGTTTCAGCGAAGGGAGGCCAGACTTACTAAACAGACAAGGGATAGGAAAGTATACATATTAATCCAAATGACCTAGGCACAAAGCTTGGTCACATTCCGTAACAACAATTAAACCACAGTACCACCAAAGTAAATAAACTAATGGCACAAGGAATGTAAAATCTAACAAATTTTATTATAATGATAACCAAAATTAAACATGCATCATAAACACCTAGGTACCTCAACCACAGCTAGAGGCTACTAGGAGTAAGGCACAAATCACAAAATGCTATGTTGGTAGATGACAGGCACAATATACATATATGCACAGTATGTTATATTACAAGGTACATACAGAACCTCCTTATACCGCACTTTAGTTAAAGCCACTGGGTTGCGCACTAGGACGCGGGCACAACACAGGTAATATACCAATACATGCAACTATGTGGGTATTTTTGGCAGCAGCTACGCAGTGAATTCTATACATGACTAGTTTACCTCGGCTGTTTCGCCACTTAGGCTTGTGCCAGTGGCTTTAACTAAAGTGCGGTATAAGGAGGTTCTGTATGTATCTTGTAATATAACATACTGTGCATATATGTATATTGTGCCTGTCATCTACCAACATAGCATTTTGTGATTTGTGCCTTACTCCTAGTGGCCTCTAGCTGTGGTTGAGGTACCTAGGTGTTTATGATACATGTTTAATTTTGGTTATTATTATAATAAAATTTGTTAGATTTTACATTCCTTGTGCCATTAGTTTATTTACTTTGGTGGTACTGTGGTTTAATTTAAGGGATAGGAAAGGTATCTTTGCGGTCAGCACAAAAAACTACAAAAAACCACGCAGTGTGCAAAAAGACCCCCGCACCGACTCACGGTGCGGAGGTGCCACCCTGCATCCCAGAGCTTCCAGCTAGCAAGGCAAAATCATGAAAGCAAGCTGGGCAAGAAAACAATGAACAGAAAATAACAATCAGGGACTTAGCTTCTGCTGGAATAGACAGGTCACCAGAAAGATCCAAGAGCGAACTGAACCAGTACAAGAACATTGACAGCTGGCCAGGAGTAACGATCAGAGTGGAGTTAAATAGAGCAGCCAGCCTAAGAATAAACTAGATCACCTGTGGAAGGAACCTCAGAACCAGCAGCTCCACTCACAGCCACCAGAGGGAGTCCATGGACAGAACTCGCCGAAGTACCATTCATGACCACAGGAGGGAGTTCGATAACAGAATTCACAACAGGCCCCATATAAAGCTGTGCCACATATAATGCTCTGCACCGTTCATTATGGCCCCATATAAAGCTGTGCCACACATAATGCTCTGCACCGCTCATTATGGCCCCATATAAAGCTGTGCCACATATAATGCTCTGCATCGCTCATTATGGCCCCATATAAAGCTGTGCCACATATAATGCTCTGCACCGTTCTTTATGGCACCATATAAAGCTGTGCCACACATAATGCTCTGCACCGCTCATTATGGCCCCATATAAAGCTGTGCCACATATAATGCTCTGCACCGCTCATTATGGCCCCATATAAAGCTGTGCCACATATAATGCTCTGCACCGTTCATTGTGGCCCCATATAAAGCTGTGCCACACATAATGCTCTGCACCGCTCATTATGGCCCCATATAAAGCTGTGCCACATATAATGCTCTGCACCGTTCTTTATGGCCCCATATAAAGCTGTGCCACATATAATGCTCTGCACCGTTCATTATGGCCCCATATAAAGCTGTGCCACACATAATGCTCTGGACCGCTCATTATGGCCCCATATAAAGCTGTGCCACATATAATGCTCTGCACTGTTCATTATGGCCCCATATAAAGCTGTGCCACATATAATGCTCTGCACCGTTCATTATGGCCCCATAGATGTTCCATAGAAAGCTGTGCCATATAGAATGCTCTGCACCGTTCATTATGGCGCCATAGATGGTCCATAGAAAGCTGTGCCATATATAATGCTCTGCACCGTTCATTATGGCCCCATAGATGCTCCATATAAAGCTGTGCCCCATATATAGCTCTGCACCGTACATTATGGCCCCATAGATGCTCCATATAAAGCTGTGCCTTATATAATGCTCTGTACCGTTCATTATGGCCCCATAGATGCCCCACATAAAGCTGTGCCATATATAATGCTGCTGCTGCAATAAAAATAAAAAATCACATACTCGCCTCTCTTCACTCAGGACGCCGGCGCTTTCAATATTTACCTGCTCCTCGTGCGGCTCCGTCTCCAGCACTGACGCTCAGCAGAGGGCGTGCACTGACTACATCACCGCGCCCTCTGACCTGAGCGTCACAGCCAGAGGATGCTGGAGACGGAGCCGCATCGGAACGAGGAGCAGGTAAATATAGCACAGTGCTCCCCTCCCCGTATACTTACCTGCTCCCGGCGCTGTCCCTGCAGTCCCTGCTTCTTTGACCGCTGCATCTTCTTCCTGTATTGAGCAGTCACAGTTACCGATCATTACAGTCATGAATATGTGGCTCCACCTCTATGAGAGGTGGAGCCGCATATTCATGACTGTAATGAGCGGTGCCATGTGACTGCTCAGTACAGGAAGAATCTGCAGCGGTGGAAGAAGCAGGGACTGCAGGGGCCGCACCAGGAGTAGGTAAGTATAATTACACAGCCAACCGCCCCCCCTCCCCTGCCGACCCCCGGGTATGACTCGAGTATAAGCCGAGAGGGGGACTTTCAGCCCCCAAAAATGGGCTGAAAATCTCGGCTTATACTCGAGTATATACAGTAATAATAATTTCATGGCGATAATAACACTTAAAGGGACACTGTCACCTGAATTTGGAGGGAAGAATCTTCAGCCATGGAGGCGGGGTTTTGGGGTTTTTGATTCACCCTTTCCTTACCCGCTGGCTGCATGCTGGCTGCAATATTGGATTGAAGTTCATTCTCTGTCCTTCATAGTACACGCCTGCGCAAGGCAAGATTGCCTTGTGCAGGCATGTATTACGGAGGACAGAGAATGAACTTCAATCCAATATTGCAGCCAGCATGCAGCCAGCGGGTAAGGAAAGGGTGAATCAAAAACCCCAAAACCCCGCCTCCATGGCTGAAGATTCTTCCCTCCAAATTCAGGTGACAGTGTCCCTTTAAGGGACACTTTTATTCTTGCAAATGAGTGGGTTTTTTTCTTTTTATCATTCACTAAGTATTCACTTTGCTAATTATTCTGTATTTTTACATGATGCAGTATATATACTGCAGTTGTTCCTTTATTTTTACAGTTTAGTAATGTCCACATTATTATTGCCCAATAAGAATGCATCTCTTGGAGTTTTTAAATTTAAATTTTTAGCACTACTCATTTGTGCTGTAAAAAAATTGTATGCTTAACTATAATGGTGTCAATATTTTATAAATATAATTTACTTTCTTAATATTATGAAAAAGGGATAAAGCAAAGAGAAAATAGTGACTCACTTTTGAAAAAAAACATACTACACACAAGGTTCTTTTCAACTTTTTAACCTCTGCTACACATAGGATTGTATTTAGCAATTAAGAAAGTGGATACAAATATGTTAATGACCATTAAATAGCTTTTGTACACCATTAGTATTGTTTATTTTAAGCTATTCCTTTGAGCCTTTGCTCTATGTTTGAAGTGTTTGTTTGTTGTTTGTTTGCTGGATAAAACAAAAATATTTTGCTCCAAATATATATTACCTACAAAAAAAAGTAGGTTTTCTTCATATATTTTATTATATTTTGTTGAATATATTTTATAATATTGAAGGCTATACGGGAATGGTAGAATGTTTGTCCGCAAGGACAGGGTCCTCTCCCTCTGTACCAGTCTTTCATCATAAATTTGTGTACTGTAAGTAATATCTATAACTCTGTATGTAACCCCTTTCTCATGTACAGCACCATGGAATTAATGATGCTATATAAATAAATAAATAAATAATAATAATAATAGTGAATCTTAAACATGGTAATATGGTGATTGCTCTCAAAAACATGCTTTAACCCCCTTAGCCTCGAGGGTGGTTTGCACGTTAATAGCCGGGATAATTTTTACAATTCTGACAACTGTCATTTTATGAGGTAATAACTCTGGAATGCTTCAACGGATCCAGTTGATTCTTAGAATCTTTTTTCGTGACATAATGTACTTCATGATACTGGTAAAAATTCTTTGATATAACTGATGTTTATATGTGAAAAAATGTACATTTTTGCAAAAAATTGGAAATTTCTCAATTTTCATGACCTTAAGGCACAGAGATATGTCACACAAAACAGCTATTAAAAAACATGTATTTCATGTCTACTTTACAACAGCACATTTTTTAACCAAAATTATTTTTGTTAGGAAGTTATAAGGGTTCAAAGTTGACCAGTGATTTCTCATTTTTGCAGCATTATTTACAAAACCATTTTTTAAGGACCTACATCATATTTGAAGTCACTCTGAGGGGTATACTGTATATTATAGAAGATACCCAAAAGGGACAAAGTTTATTAACCCTTTAAGTGCTTCACATGAACTTTTTGAAAAAGAAAAATTAACATTTAACTTTTTTTCACAAACAAATTGACTTCAGATCAAAATTTTTTGAATTTTAACAAGTGTAACTGGAAAAAATGGACCCCAAAATTTGTTGTGCAATTTTTCCTGAGCATGCTGCTACCCCATATTAAGGAGAAATCTACTATTTTGGCGCACAGGAGAGCTCAGAAGGAAAGGAGCACTATTTGACTTTTTGAATGCAAAATTTTCTGGAACAATTGGCGGATGCCATGTTGCATTTGGAGAGCCCCTGTGACGAAACAGAGAAAATCTGCCACAAGTGACATCATTTTGGAAACTCGACACCTCAGGGAACTGATTTAGATATATGAGGAGCATATTGAACCCTCAGGTTCATCACAGAATTTCATAACATTGAGTCATAAAAATGAAAAATGAAAAAATCTAAACTTCCTCACAAATATGTTTTTAGCACAAAAATATTCATAAGGGTTACAGGAGGAATTGTGCGACACAAAATGTAGTGCAATTTCTCCTGAGTATGCTGTTACCCCATATGTTATGATATGGTGGTCTAGGAGCAACATGGAACGAGCTCTGAAGGAAGTGGTAACTGTACTGACCACAGTCCCTAAGCTCAACACAACACTAGAAGTAGCCGTGGAATGCTCCTAACTCTCCCTAGGCATCTCGTCACAGCCTAAGAGCTAACTACCCCTAAAGAAAGAAGCAGGAAAGCTATCTTGCCTCAGAGAAAATCCCCAAAGGATAGATTAGCCCCCCCACAAATAATGACTGTGAGTGGAGAGGGAAAAGACATACACAGAATGAAACCAGGATGAGCACAGGAGGCCAGTCTAGCTAAATAGAAAGGACAGGATGGAATACTGTGCGGTCAGTATAAAACACTACAAAAATCCACGCAGAGTTTACAAAAAATCTCCACACCTGACTAAAGGTGTGGAGGGCAAATCTGCCTCCCAGAGCTTCCAGCAAGACATAATTAATTCACACTGAAAAGCTGGACAAACATAGAAAGCACAGAATGGATAAGTCCACAATCTAAGGACAGAAAAGAGCAAGCAAAAACTTAGCTTAGCTGAACTGGTCAGAATAACAGGGAACTCCAAAGAGATGTGAATCCAACCAGGAACCATTTACAAGTGGCACTGGCTGAAGAAAGAGCCAGGCCTAAATAGCCGAGCAGAAGAGACGATAAGTGGAGGCAGCTGATGACAGCTAACTCCAAGGAGCAGACACACCACTAGAAACCACAAGAGGGAGCCCAAGAGCAGAACTCACAAAAGTGCCACTTACAACCACCGGAGGGAGCCCAAGAGCGGAATTCACAACACCCATATGAGGAAAAAAAACTAGTTTTGGCGCAAGGCAGGGCTCAGAAGGGAATTAAACTTTTTCAATGTAAAATTTTCTGGAATCATTAACGGACGTCATATCAATTTGAAGAGCCCCCTGATGTGCCTAAAGAGTAAAAACCCTGGACAAGTGACCCCATTTTGGAAACTAGGCCCCTGTATTTTGATGCATGGTGAGCACCTTGAACCCCCACGGTGCTTTATAGAAGTTTATAACGTTGAGAATGAAAATAATAAAATCAAATTTTCCCCACAAAAAAATTATTTTGGCCCCAAATTTTACATTTTAATAAGGGTAACAGGAGAAATTGAACCATACAGTTTGTTGGGCAATTTCTCCTGAGTATGCCGATACCCCATATGTCGGGGAATACTACTTTTGATTTGAGGCTCAGTGCAAAACTCAGAAGGGAAGAGGCGCCATATTGTAGTTTAGATTTTTCTGGAATGGTTTGAAGTTGCCATGTCACAATGGCAGAGCACCATTGAACTCATTTTACAAACTGCACTCCACAATTAATTAATCTAGTGGTGCAGTGATAATATTGAAACCATTTGCCCCATATAATTTTATACCGCTGAGAGGTCAAGAAAGAATAAATTACATTTTTACAAATAATTTTTGTTTTAGCCCCCAATTTTATTTTTTTTTAAGTGCACCAATATCCGACATGTAATTGGAAAATATTTTTCAGGTACAATGTAAAGCTCAGAAGGCAAGGAGAGACAGATTTTATGGTTATGGTTTGCAGGTGCCATGACCCATTGGGAGAGCCCAAGATGTATCAGAACAGCTGAGCTCCCCAAAAGTGAACCCATTTTAAAAAACTACACCTCTCAATAAATTCAGCTACGGGTGCAGTGATCATATTGATACCACGGGTGTGTCACAAAATGTTATACCATTGGCCAGTAATGAAAAAATAACTACAATTTTACCACCAAATTTTTGTTTTAGCCTCAGATTTTACATTTTCACGCAAGAAGTGGGTAAAAATCTCACCAAAATGTGTCCCACAATTTCTTCTAAATGTGGTAATACCCAATTTGTGGCTGTATTGTACTACGTAGCCATATGGAGAGACTCGCTAGAAATGGAGGGCTAATTGCCACCTGGAGGACAGATTTTCCTAGAACAGTTTGCAGACTCCATATACAGAGCCCCTAATTGCTAGAAGAGCAGAATCCCCTCTTAAGTGACCCCATTTTGTTAACTATACCCCTTGGGGAATTTATGTACAGGTGTAGTGATGATTTAGACTCCCCGGGTATTTTCCAGAAACAAGCATCAATGAATTTTGCCGAGATAAAATTGCAAACTGCCATTGTGTTGATCAGTAAGTTGTAGTGAAAAGTATGTTGCAGTCATCAGTACGTTATGCTAAGGCCGTGAATTTGGATGCATGCATCCTTAAGTTAGCCAGGCTCTCATCACTTCAGAAATGCCAAACATGTGGATGCAATATGGTTTAGGTACACTGTGGGGTTTAGAAGGAGGGGGTATTTGGATTTGAGAGCACAGCATTTGCTGAATTTCTTTTGGTGGTCGATTAGCCATTTTGCTTTTCCAGAGCATTTGTACTACCAGGAATTTGGAAAACCCCTATATTTGCTTTAACAGATGACAGACCTGAGTGGGGACTTGCTTTCTTTGTGGATTGAGTTGAAGCTTTTATTGGGAATATTTTACATAATGTTTAGGATCACAGTTATCCGGCACTCTACACTGACCACTTACGTTGAGATTTCCATCTAAATCTCTAAGTGTCGTGATTCAGATAAAACCCCCGAAGGATACTTTCACTATAATAAGGCAGCAGAGTTACTCTGGATTCCATCTGGTCTCTGTGTAGCAGTGTCCTTCTTTTCAGAAGTGCACAAAACTGTGACTGACTGCACTTTTATGCAATCCTAAGAAGACAGACATGCCAGATCACAGGTCAGATGGCGTCCACAGTGCCTCTATTGGCCTCATTATAGGGTATCTTCCATCAGAGTTTCCATTTGAATCATGTATGAAAGTGATTCATGCTAAAATCCTGAAGCAAGTGCTTCACCCAGAGAGCACCGAGCCTAACTGCAATCTTTGGGATGCAGAATGACAAAATCAACAGCAGGTGAAGAATTGATTTTATTTAATTTTTATGCCATTTCTCATGTAGTATAAATGATTAGGCAACTTTATTCTTCGGGTCAGTGCGATTACAGCGATACCCGATTTATATCGAGTTAATATGTTTGGCTGCTGTCACACACTGAAAAAGGCTTTTTATTGCAAAAAAAAAGTTTTTGCATCACCATTAGTGATGAGCGAGCACTAAAGTGCTAGGATGCTCGTTGCTCGGGCCAAGCAAATTGGAACACTAAGGTACTTGACCCAAACAACGAGACCAATGTAAGTCTATGGGAAACCCGAGTATTTTAACAGCTATCCCCCCTAGGGGTCCTTTTAAGGTCTAAAAACATCTGAAAATGATGGAAACACTGCTCAAATGACATGGGAACATCATGGGGATGCCCCTGGAAGCATTTCTGACTCCATGGTCACAGCTGTAAGCAATGTCAGAGTTTCACGCCATTTTTTGTTGTGAATTCTGTGGCTGAATTCACTCCTGTGGTCACAAGTGGTACTGCAGCTTCTGAGCTTCCTCCCTCAGGTGTTCTGGTGAGCTCGTTAACTGCTTCATTACTTAACTCCGCCTGATGCTGCTATCCTTGCTCCTTGTCAATGTTTCAGTGTTGGATCTGAGCTTCTCCTGATTGTTCCTGTGACCTGCTGCTCTGTATAGCTAAGTGCTTTTTGCTTTTTTGTTGCTTTTTTTCTGTCCAGCTTGTCTTTTGTTTTGCTGGAAGCTCTGAGACGCAAAGGGTGTACCGCCGTGCCGTTAGTTCGGCACGGTGGGTTTTATTTGCCCCCTTTGCGTGGTTTTGCTTTAGGGTTTTTTGTAGACTGCAAAGTTCGCTTTACTGTCCTCGCTCTGTCCTAGAATATCGGGCCCCACTTTGCTGAATCTATTTCATCCCTACGTTTTGTCTTTTCATCTTACTCACAGTCATTATATGTGGGGGGCTGCCTTTTCCTTTGGGGAATTTCTCTGGGGCAAGTCAGGCCTATTTTTCTATCTTCAGGCTAGCTAGTTTCTTAGGCTGTGCCGAGTTGCCTAGGTAGTTGTTAGGCGCAATCCACAGCCGCTTTAAGTTGTGTTTAGGATAGGATCAGGTGTGCAGTCTACAGAGTTTCCACGTCTCAGAGCTCGTTCTTGTATTTTTGGGTATTTGTCAGATCACTGTGTGCGCTCTGATCGCTAAGCACACTGTGTTTCTGGATTGCCTTCATAACACCTGTCATTAGCAAACATAACAGTACAAGGAGCCAAACTAATGATTCTCAATAGAGGGAAAGAAAAAGTTCTGACATCATTTTTTTTTTTTTTTTCTGCTCTGTGTTCACTTTTTTTTTTCCCCTAGACATTTGGGTGATTCTGGACACAGGTGTGGACATGGATATTCAGGGTCTGTGCTCTTCAATGGATAATCTCGTTATAAATGTACAAAAAATTCAAGATACTATTGATCAGAAATCTATGTTAGAACCAAGAATTCCTATTCCTGATTTGTTTTTTTGGAGATAGAACTAAGTTTCTAAGTTTCAAAAATAATTGTAAGCTATTTCTGGCCTTGAAACCTCATTCTTCTGGTAATCCTATTCAACAGGTTTTGATTATTATTTCTTTTTTGCGCGGCGACCCTCAAGACTGGGCATTTTCTCTTGCGCCAGGAGACCCTGCATTGAGTAGTGTCGATGCGTTTTTCCTGGCGCTCGGATTGCTGTACGATGAGCCTAATTCAGTGGATCAGGCTGAGAAAAATTTGCTGGCTTTGTGCCAGGGTCAGGATGATATTGAAGTATATTGTCAGAAATTTAGGAAATGGTCAGTACTCACTCAGTGGAATGAATCTGCGCTGGCAGCTTTGTTCAGAAAGGGTCTCTCTGAGGCTCTTAAGGATGTCATGGTGGGATTTCCTATGCCTGCTGGTTTGAATGAGTCTTTGTCTTTGGCCATTCAGATCGGTCGACGCCTGCGCGAGCGTAAATCTGTGCACCATTTGGCGGTACTGCCTGAGGTTAAACCTGAGCCTATGCAGTGCGATAGGACTATGACTAGAGTTGAACGGCAGGAATACAGACGTCTGAATAGTCTGCATTCAATACGCCCGAGGGTCATTTTGAGTATCTAGTGATGCCGTTCGGACTTGCCAATGCTCCATCTGTGTTTCAGTCTTTTATGCATGACATCTTCCGTGAGTATCTGGATAAATTCCTGATAGTTTACTTGGATGACATTTTGATCTTCTCAGATGATTGGGAGTCTCATGTGAAGCAGGTCAGAATGGTTTTTCAGGTCCTGCGTGCTAACTCTTTGTTTGTGAAGGGATCAAAGTGTCTCTTCAGTGTGCAGAAAGTTTCATTTTTGGGGTTCATCTTTACCCCTTCTACTATCGAGATGGATCCAGTTAAGGTCCAAGCCATCCAGGATTGGATTCAGCCGACATCTCTGAAAAGTCTGCAAAAGTTCCTGGGCTTTGCTAATTTTTATCGTCGCTTCATCTGTAATTTTTCTAGCATTGCCAAACCATTGACCGATTTGACCAAGAAGGGTGCTGATTTGGTTAATTGGTCTTCTGCTGCTGTGGAAGCTTTTCAGGAGTTGAAGCGTCGTTTTTGTTCTGCCCCTGTGTTGTGTCAGCCAGATGTTTCTCTTCCGTTCCAGGTCGAGGTTGATGCTTCTGAGATTGGAGCAGGGGCGGTTTTGTCACAGAGAGGTTCTGATTGCTCAGTGATGAAACCATGTGCTTTCTTTTCCAGGAAGTTTTCGCCCGCTGAGCGTAATTATGATGTGGGCAATCGAGAGTTGCTGGCCATGAAGTGGGCATTCGAGGAGTGGCGTCATTGGCTTGAAGGAGCTAAGCATCGCGTGGTGGTATTGACTGATCATAAGAACTTGACTTATCTCGAGTCTGCCAAGCGCTTGAATCCTAGACAGGCCCGTTGGTCGTTATTTTTTGCCCGCTTCGACTTTGTCATTTCGTACCTTCCGGGCTCTAAAAATGTGAAGGCGGATGCTCTGTCTAGGAGTTTTGTGCCCGACTCTCCGGGTTTATCTGAGCCAGCGGGTATCCTCAAGGAAGGAGTTATTGTGTCTGCCATCTCCCCTGATTTGCGGCGGGTGCTGCAAAAATTTCAGGCGAATAAACCTGATCGTTGTCCAGCAGAGAAACTGTTCGTCCCTGATAGGTGGACTAATAAACTTATCTCTGAACTTCATTGTTCGGTGTTGGCTGGTCATCCTGGAATCTTTGGTACCAGAGAGTTAGTGGCTAGATCCTTCTGGTGGCCATCTCTGTCACGGGATGTACTTACTTTTGTGCAGTCCTGTGGGATTTGTGCTAGGGCTAAGCCCTGCTGTTCTCGTGCCAGTGGATTGCTTTTGCCCTTGCCGGTCCCAAAGAGGCCTTGGACACATATTTCGATGGATTTCATTTCTGACCTTCCCGTTTCTCAAAAGATGTCAGTCATTTGGGTGGTCTGTGATCGCTTTTCTAAAATGGTCCATCTGGTGCCCTTGGCTAAATTGCCTTCCTCCTCTGATTTGGTACCTTTGTTCTTTCAGCATGTGGTTCGGTTGCATGGCATTCCTGAGAATATTGTTTCTGACAGAGGTTCCCAGTTTGTTTCAAGGTTTTGGCGAGCCTTTTGTGGTAGGATGGGCATTGACCTATCCTTTTCCTCGGCTTTCCATCCTCAGACTAATGGCCAGACCGAACGAACCAATCAGACCTTGGAAACATATCTGAGATGTTTTGTTTCTGCAGACCAGGATGATTGGGTGTCCTTTTTGCCGTTGGCTGAGTTCGCCCTTAATAATCGGGCCAGCTCGGCTACCTTGGTTTCTCCATTTTTTGCAATTCTGGGTTCCATCCTCGTTTCTCTTCAGGACAGGTTGAGTCTTCGGACTGTCCTGGTGTGGATTCTGTGGTGGATAGGTTGCAGCAGATCTGGACTCAGGTAGTGGACAATTTGATCTTGTCCCAGGAGAAAGCTCAACTTTTCGCTAATCGCAGACGCCGTGTGGGTCCCCGACTTCGTGTTGGGGATCTGGTTTGGTTATCTTCTCGTCATATTCCTATGAAGGTTTCCTCTCCTAAATTTAAACCTCGTTTTATTGGTCCGTATAGGATTTCTGAGGTTCTCAATCCTGTGTCTTTTCGTTTGACCCTCCCAGACTCCTTTTCCATACATAATGTATTCCATAGGTCGTTGTTGCGGAGATACGTGGCACCTATGGTTCCATCTGTTGAGCCTCCTGCCCCGGTTTTGGTGGAGGGGGAATTGGAGTATATTGTGGAGAAGATTTTGGATTCTCGTGTTTCTAGACGGAAACTCCAGTATCTGGTTAAATGGAAGGGTTATGCTCAGGAAGATAATTCCTGGGTTTTTGCCTCTGATGTTCATGCTTCCGATCTTGTTCGTGCCTTTCATGCGGCTCATCCTGGTCGGCCTGGGGGCTCTGGTGAGGGTTCGGTGACCCCTCCTCAAGGGGGGGTACTGTTGTGAATTCTGTGGCTGAATTCACTCCTGTGGTCACAAGTGGTACTGCAGCTTCTGAGCTTCCTCCCTCAGGTGTTCTGGTGAGCTCGTTAACTGCTTCATTACTTAACTCCGCCTGATGCTGCTATCCTTGCTCCTTGTCAATGTTTCAGTGTTGGATCTGAGCTTCTCCTGATTGTTCCTGTGACCTGCTGCTCTGTATAGCTAAGTGCTTTTTGCTTTTTTGTTGCTTTTTTTCTGTCCAGCTTGTCTTTTGTTTTGCTGGAAGCTCTGAGACGCAAAGGGTGTACCGCCGTGCCGTTAGTTCGGCACGGTGGGTTTTTTTTGCCCCCTTTGCGTGGTTTTGCTTTAGGGTTTTTTGTAGACTGCAAAGTTCGCTTTACTGTCCTCGCTCTGTCCTAGAATATCGGGCCCCACTTTGCTGAATCTATTTCATCCCTACGTTTTGTCTTTTCATCTTACTCACAGTCATTATATGTGGGGGGCTGCCTTTTCCTTTGGGGAATTTCTCTGGGGCAAGTCAGGCCTATTTTTCTATCTTCAGGCTAGCTAGTTTCTTAGGCTGTGCCGAGTTGCCTAGGTAGTTGTTAGGCGCAATCCACAGCCGCTTTTAGTTGTGTTTAGGATAGGATCAGGTGTGCAGTCTACAGAGTTTCCACGTCTCAGAGCTCGTTCTTGTATTTTTGGGTATTTGTCAGATCACTGTGTGCGCTCTGATCGCTAAGCACACTGTGTTTCTGGATTGCCTTCATAACACCTGTCATTAGCAAACATAACAATTTTTACTGGTGCACCAAAAAACATACAAAAACTAAACCAAAATGGATTTTGCTGGGAAATATGTTAAGGTACATCCTTTCCAGGGTAATGACTTGTATATAAGGCAAAATATTTAACCCAAGACCAAAATGTTCCTCCACCACTTGGGTTATGTTCACACGTAGTGTTTTTGATGCGATTTCAACTTTAACATTGCTTTCAACTAGAGTTGAGCGTCTTTTACTTTTTTAGGATCGAGTCGGGTTTCGCGAAACCCGACTTTGTCAAAAGTCGGGTCGGGTGAAATCGGCCGCTTATTGCGAAAAGTCAGCGGCCGGCCGAAACACGAAACCCAATGCAAGTCAATGGGGAATCAAAGTAGGCAGTGAGTGGAGGACAGGAAAACACCTACAGTGCCCATTTTAATGCCAAAAACATCAATTCTTATTTCTTAAGCTTGTCAATCTTAATTTACTTTATAATAATAGTTAAGCATTGAAAACAGGGGCTCATTTGGCTAAAGTTGTGGGGGGGTAGGATTTTCGTAGGCCCAGGAAACGCGGACTACATCACGGCAGTGGAGCAGGGAGAGCTAAGTATTTCAAATTTGCAAGTGCTGTGATCCTGAGCAAGCAGGGGGGCCCAATAGTTGGCACTGGCACAGGGCCCCTCATAGTACGGCGGTGTGTTTGACGGTGGGTGGTGCCTCCCACTGGCAGAGACACTTTTGCGTACTATGAGGGGCCCTGTGCCAGTGCCAACGAGTATGCCACACCTGATGAAGGAACCTGCACTTTCATCTGCACCTTCCTCTTTGTCCCCATGTAAGGTGGTATAGTATGCGGGAAGGGGAACCTGACTTTCAGCAGGGTCAGTGTTATGACCTGGTGGTCAGGACAATAATGGACCTGGTGGTTAAGAGCACACGGAATGACCTGATAGTTACTGATAATAAAGGACGAGCTCTGGGACGTGGGAACTCTGCTGACCGCAATCCCTAATCCTATCAAACACACTAGAAATAGCCGTGGATTGCGCCTAACGCTCCCTATGCAACTCGGCACAGCCTAAGAAACTAGCTAGCCCTGAAGATAGAAAAATAAAGCCTACCTTGCCTCAGAGAAATTTCCCAAAGGAAAAGGCAGCCCCCCACATATAATGACTGTGAGTAAGATGAAAATACAAACACAGAGATGAAATAGATTTAGCAAAGTGAGGCCCGACTTACTGAACAGACCGAGGATAGGAAAGGTTACTTTGCGGTCAGCAAAAAAAACCTACAAAAAGACCACGCAGAGGGCGCAAAAGACCCTCCGCACCGACTCAAGGTGCGGAGGCGCTCCCTCTGCGTCCCAGAGCTTCCAGCAAGCAAGACAACAATAAAAATTGCAAGCTGGACAGAAATATAGCAAACCAAAGAAATACAAGCTGGAACTTAGCTTCTGCTGGGAAGACAGGTCACAAGAACAATCCAGGAGTGAACTAAACCAATACTGGAACATTGACAGGTGGCATGGAGCAAAGATCTAAGTGGAGTTAAATAGAGCAGCAGCTAACGAATTAACCTCGTCACCTGTGGAAAGAAACTCAGAAACACCCACCAGAGGAAGTCCATGGACAGAACCAGCCGAAGTACCATTCATGACCACAAGAGGGAGCCCGACAACAGAATTCACAACAGGTCAGATTCTGGCTGTGTAGAGTGCAAGGGGAATGTAGTGGTCTGGGTCAATGTACCAGCAGACTCATCTAGCAGTGGCTGGGCAATGGGCAGGATGAGGAGGAAACACAGATATAGGCCCCAAAAAAAGTAGGCTAAATGCAGTTCAAAATTGGTAACAGGACTAAACAGGCGGTATTGCTTTGTTCAGCGGAGGACAACTGTAATGAGAGGCTCACACAGACTTAGTAGGCCTAAAATAAAAAAGCAGGCTAAGTGCAGTTCAAAATTGGTAAGAGGAGTACACAGGCGGCATAGCTTTGTTCAGCGGAGGGGGACAACTGTAATGAGAGGCTCACACAGTTACTAGGCCCAAATAAGTAAGTAGGCTAAATGTAGTTCAAAATTGGTAAGAGGAGGACACAGGCGGCATAGCTTTGTTCAGTGGAGGGGGACAACTGTAATGAGAGGCTCACACAGACTTAGCAGGCCTAAAATAAAAAAATAGGCTAAATGCAGTTCAAAATTGGTAAGAGGAGTACACAGGCAGCATAGCTTTGTTCAGCGGAGGGGGGCAACTGTAATTAGAGGCTCACACAATTACTAGGCCCAAATAAGTAAGTAGGCTAAATGCAGTTCAAAATTTGTAAGAGGAGTACATAGGCGGCATAGCTTTGTTCATCAGAGGAGGACAACTGTAATGAGAGGCTGACACAGTTATTAGGCCCAAATAAGTAAGTAGGCGAAATGCAGTTCAAAATTGGTAAGAGGAGTACACAGGTGGCATTGCTTTGTTCAATGGAGGACAACTGTAATTAGTGGCTCAGACAGACTGAGTAGGCCTAAAATAAAAAAGTAGGCTAAATGCAGTTCAAAATTGGTAACAGGAGTACACAGGCGGCATAGCTTTGTTCAGTGGAGGACAACTGTAATAAGTGGCTTAGACAGACTTAGTAGGCCTAAAATAAAAAAGTAGGCTAAATGCAGTTCAAAATTGGTAACAGGAGTACACAGGCGGCATTGCTTTGTTCAGTGGAGGACAACTGTAATAAGTGGCTCAGACAGACTTAGTAGGCCTAAAATAAAAAAGTAGGCTAAATGCAGTTCAAAATAGGTAAGAGGAGTACACAGGTGGCATTGTTTTGTTCAGTGGAGGACAACTGTAATGAGTGGCTGACACAGTTAGTAGGCAAAAATAATAAAGTGGGCTAAATGTCAGCCCAAAAAATGTTCATAAATAAACTGGTGGCATAGCTAGGTACAGGGGTAAGCTCCTCTGCTGAGTAGTAGACAGTGGTAGTTGGCGCAAAGTATTAACTGGTCTAAATGAAGGCCAGGGCCCCTGTAAATTTTTACTATCATCTATCATTTCAACAATTTTGTATTGGCAGTGCCATTGAAAGATTTCACAGCACAGACTACACGGTGGTGGAGCAGGGAGAGGTAAGTTTTGCAAGTGGTAGAGCACTGTTCGAGCAGGGGGGAACACTCTCTCATGGGCGGCGGTACTGGCACAGGGCCCCTCATATTACAACGGTGTGTCTGACGCTGGTTGTGCACCACCACCATCAGAGACACTTCATTGTACTATGAGGGACCCGGTGCCAGGGCCGTCACCCAAGAGTGGGCACACTCACCTGTCCAGGCAAACGGTACTTGCACGGGTGCTTGCGCCAAGTGGTGACCACGGCCCTGTGGGGGGAATCAGCCCATTTATGGAGGTATAAAAATGGCCTATGGTGGATATTCAGCAGCTGCAAATGGAGGAATTGGAGCAGTCAGTAAGAGGAGGAAAAAAGCAAGACATTTTTAAGGCAAGCATACATGTCAGCAGGGGAAGGTGGGGCAAAATAATTTGAAATCCATGATTGGTTCATTTTAATGAAGGTTAGATCATCAACATTTCGGGTAGCCAGAAGTATCCTTTTTTCGGTCAGTATTGAACCAGCAGCCCTGAAGACCCTTTCTTATAGCACACTAGCAGCTGGGCAAGCGAGCTCCTGTAATGCATATTCTGCCAATTCAGGCCAGGTGTCTATTTTAGATGCTGAGTAATCAAAGGGGAATGACCTGTGAGGGAGAACCTGATAAGGGAGGAAAAATAGTTGGTAACCATACTGGACAAATGCTGTCTCCTGTCACTTTGAATTGATGCAGCAGTACCTGTCGTGTCTGCAGTCATTGCGAAATCACTCCACAACCTGGTCATAAAACCCCTTTGTCCAATGCCACTTCGGATTTGTGCACTTCTAACACCTCTGCCATGTTGCCTTCTACAGCTCGTGTGAGAACCATCACCGCCGCTGTATGCTGGGAATGCCTGAGCCAAACGGTCTACAAGAGTTGCTTGTTTTATAGCCAATATTTACTCAAGGTTCTCATGTAGCATGATATTTTTGTAATTTTTCGTGGCTCCAGGAGGCAGGCCAGCCAGTAATCGTCATCGGTTATCATTTTTATAATGTAGGGGTCCCATTTTAGGTTTCGCAAGCATAATCAGCCATGTCGGGCCAATGTTCCAGTTGTCAATTCACTGCTTGTGCTGGGTTGAGGAGCACTTTCTTGCAAATCAACATCACTTGTCTACCGCAAAAACCCTGTACCTGACCTTGCAACGCCACCAGTTTCTATTGCCCCCTGAGAAGCATCCTCCTCCCATAAATGTTCATCCCCATCATACTCCTCCTCCTTCTCTTCATCCACAACTTCATCCAGGAGAGTTCCCTGACCAGACAATGGCTGACTGTCATCAAGGCTTCCCTCCTCCTCGGCTGCAGACGCCTGCTCCTTGATGTGCGTCAAACGTTGCATCAGCAGACGCATTCGTGGATGCTCATGTTTCTGATGGCGTTGTCTGCACTTACCAGCCGTGTGCATTCCTCAAAACACTGAAGGACTTGACAGAGGTCTTGTAGCTTCGACCACTGCACACCAGACAACTACATGTCTGCTTTCCAACTGCCTGCCCGTGTATGTGTATCCCCCACAAATAAATGACAGCATGCCTCTGTTCGCACAGCCTCTGAAGCATGTGCAGTGTGGAGTTCCACCTTGTTGCAACGTCGATTATTAGGCGGTGCTGGGGAAGATTCAGCGATCGCTGATGTTTCTGCATACGGGTGGAGTGTACGGGCGACCTGTGGATGTGCGAGCAAAGTCTTCGCACCTTCAGGAGCAGGGCTGGTAACTCCGGATAATTTTTGAGGAAACACTGCACCACCAGGTTCAAGGTGTGAGTCAGGCAAGGAATGTGTTTTAGTTCTGAAAGGGCTATGGCAGCCATAAAATTCCTTCCATTATCACTGACTACCTTGCCTGCCTCAAGATGTACACTGCCCAGCCATGACTGAGTTTCTTGCTACAAGTACTCGGCCAGTACTTCCGCGGTGTGTCTGTTGTCACCCAAACACTTCATTTCTAGCACAGCCTGCTGACGCTTACCACTAGCTGTTCAATAATGGGACACCTCGTGTGCAACACTGGCAGCTGCGGATGGAGTGGTTGTGCGACTGCGCTCTGTGGACGAGCTTTCACTTCTAGAGGTGGAGGAGGGGTGACGAACGTCTACAGCAAACTGTTTCCTAGACCGTGGGCTAGGCAAAACTGTCCCATTATGACTGTCCCCTGTGGACCCTGCATCCACCACATAATCTCAGTGCGCCGTGATGGACACATAACGTCCCTGGCCATGCCTACTGGTCCATGCATCTGTTGTGAGGTGCACCTTGATACTGACTGATTGCCTCAGTGCATGGACAATGCGGTCTTTGACATGCTGGTGGAGGGCTGGGATGGCTTTTCTTGCAAAGAAGTGTCGACTGGGTAGGTCATAGCACGGTATGACAAACATTTTTAGCCGGATACGGGCCTGCCAGATGAAAGCTGTTGTGATGTAGATGGCTGCTGTGGATCATCCTCCTCCGCTTCCGAGCTACTGGCAGCGTCAGCCCTTTCCCCTACTGACTGCCAATCTGGGTCAACAACTGGTTCATCTATCACCTCCTCTTCAATGTCATGTGCACCTTCCTCTCTGTGTCACCGTGTAAGGTTCTATAGCGTTTGTGATGGGGCACCATAGTCTCATCAGGGTCAGATTCTGGCTCAGTACACTGCCAGCGCAATGTAGTGATCTGAGTCAATGGAACAGCATAATAATCTGGTTGTGGCTTTGCATCTGTGCACTCCATGTCCGATTCATCTTGTAATTGGCTTTTAACAATTTCCCTCTATAACCCAGGCACGGTATGTGTAAAGAGCTCCATGGAGTAAACTGTAGTGTCGCATGCCGCATCCTTCACTTTTGGTTTGGGTGAAGGACACAAGGAAGCGACTTGTTCCTGACCGGGAGCATCCACTGACAACTCGTTGCTTTTAGATTTCGAACCTTCTGAAGATGAGGCGAAAGAGCTAGAGGCTAGAGTCAGCAAGGAAAGCCAAAACTTGTTCCTGCTGCTCCGACTTTAAAAGCGGTTTTCCTACTCCCAGAAAAGGGAGCGTTTGAGGCCTTGTGTAGCCAGACGATGACGCTGGCTCAACAATTCGAGACTTAGGTTTAGCTATATTGCTTTTCCCAAGACCACCTGATGCTCCACCACCACTACCATCATTACCAGCTGGCAATGACCGCCCACGGCCACGACCTCTTCCACCAGACTTCCTCATTCTTGGAAAAATGTAACCAAACTAACAAACATTATGTGGTACTGTAAAACCAGTTAGAAGGTGTATGTAAACTTGTTGTGAGTTTAAATCTCCCTTTATAGGTGTGTGAGACTGCTGGGAAAATCAGGCCCACTTTATTACACTACACAGTTTCTGTGTCAGAAAGTGGCTGACAGATATGCCACAAACAGGACTCATGCAGATGCACTTAGTGGCAATATAAATCTCCCTTTTTTATGTGTGGGAGAATGCAGGAAAAAATCAGGCCCACTGTATTACACTACCCAGTTTGAGTGGCAGAAAGTGGATGACAGATATGCCACAAACAGGACTGACGCAGATGCACTCAGTGGCAATATAAATCTCCCTTTTTTATGTGTGGGAGAATGCAGGAAAAAATCAGGCCCACTGTATTACACTACCCAGTTTGAGTGGCAGAAAGTGGATGACAGATATGCCACAAACAGAACTGACGCAGATCCACTCAGTGGCAATATAAATCTCCCTTTTTTAGGTGTGGGAGACAGCAGAAAAATCAGGCCCACTGTATTACAGTATAGTTTCTGTGGCAGAAAATGACTGACAGATACCACAGACAGGACTGGCACAGATGCACAGATTTGCCAATATTAATCTCCCCTTTTTTACATGGGAGACTAGTGAATAAATCAGGCCCACTGTTTTACACTGTAGTTTCTGTGGCAGAAAATGACTGACAGATACCACAGACTGGTCTTGCACAGATACACAGATTAGCCAATATTAATCTCTCCTTTTTTATATGGGAGACTAGTGAATAAATCAGGCCCACTGTATTACAGTATAGTTTCTGTGGCAGAAAATGACTGACAGATACCACAGACAGGACTGGCACAGATGCACAGATTTGCCAATACTAATCTCCCCTTTTCCCCTTTTTTATATATATGGGAGACTAGTGAATAAATCTGGCCCACTGTTTTACAGTATAGTTTCTATGACAGAAAATGACTGACAGATACCACAGACTGGACTGGCACAGATGCACAGATTAGACAATATTAATCTCCCTTTTTTATATGGGAGACTAGTGAATAAATCAGGCCCACTGTTTTACAGTATAGTTTCTGTGGCAGAAAATGACTGACAGATACCACAGACTGGACTGGCACAGATGCAAAGATTTGTCAATATTAATCTCCCCTTTTTTATATGGGAGACTAGTGAATAAATCAGGCCCACTGTTTTACAGTATAGTTTCTGTGGCAGAAAATGACTGACAGATACCACAGACTGGACTGGCACAGATGCACAGATTAGCCAATATTAATCTCTCCTTTTTATATGGGAGACTAGAAAATAAATCAGGCCCACTGCTTTACAGTATAGTTTCTGTGGCAGAAAATTACTGACAGATACCACAGACTGGACTGGCACAGATGCAAAGATTTGCCAATATTAATCTCCCCTTTTTTATATGGGAGACTAGTGAATAAATCAGGCCCACTGTTTTACAGTATAGTTTCTGTGGCAGAAAATGACTGACAGATACCACAGACTGGACTGGTACAGATGCACAGATTTGCCAATATTAATCTCCCCTTTTTTTATATGGGAAACTAGTGAATAAATCAGGCCCACTGTATTACATTATAGTTTCTGTGGCAGAAAATTACTGACAGAGATACCGCAGACAGGACTGGCACAGATGCACTGATTGGCAATATAAATCTCTCTTTTTAGGTGTGGGACAGTGCATGCCCCTTTTAAGCCCCTGTGACGCCGCAGAAAGCAAGCCAATCACTGCAATGCTTTTCTCTAAGATGGTGGGGACCAGGTCCTATGTCATCACGCTGCCCACACTCTGTGTCCACCTTCATTGGCTGAGAAATGGTGCTGAACGCGTCATATGAAACGCGACTTTGGCGCGAAGATCACCGACTGCGTGGCCGATCCCACGGCGACTTATGAAAATGACCGATCCGTTTTGCTCAACCCTACTGTACAGTGAACAAGGAGCAATTGGGAGGGCTGGATAGGAAAGTAGTATTGGGAGTATTTTTTTTTCTTCTTATTAACATTTTGTCACCTTGTCTGATCCTCTTCACCTCTGTTAAACACCATCTCTATTCCAGTTTTCACCCAAGGCGGGGGCTTTCGGCTAGAGATGCAATGTAATTCTGGTGCGATGTAACAACAGTGGACAGGGAGCAGCGTACATTGACAAAAAAAGTGAGCAGTGACTTACGCATAAGCGCTTTTTAATATTTACATCTTACATTTATTACATTTATTATGCTGTATGGTCTGTAGAGAACCTAGAGCACAATAATGTAGGATACATATAATATGTGAAGAATAACTTCTCTGCAAATCAAATTGCCAGGTAAAATATGCGTGATCATACAAATTGGAATTTTGTCACATTCTTTCGTCTCTACTCAGCACCATGTAACAACTCCCACCTTGCTACCTACCTGGTGAGAGATATGTAGAAACACATACACACACATCAATTTTTCACAATAAAGAAAAATACATGTAACCACTACAACTGCAAAAAGAGGTCTTTTTAAAATAATGTTCACAAAACTGTATATTTAAAAACACAATTGAGGATGATTGTAATTTGTTTCAATCTGCATAACTGACCAAGTCTAGGTCCTTACTTGAATCCTGTTGAGATGTTGAAGCAAGTCCTTAAAATGGAAATTTATACTGGACAACCCTCCAAGTAAATTAAATTAAAACAATTCTGGAATAAAAAGTGGGCCAAAATTCCTCCAATGATATGCAAAACATTGCAAGTTTAGCAGTATAGTTATTAACGCCAGTGATGGAACTAAAATTATTAAAGTGCAGGAGGCAATAACTATTTTACATGGGTCAAATATATTTTGAATAAAACATTATCTTCAATAAATGGAAAAATCATGTGAAAGCTACATTTTGTGTCTTCTTGTGCTGTCTTTATTCTATATTAAAGGGAACCTGTTACCTGAATTTGGCGGGAACGGTTTTGATTGCCTTGCGCAGGCGTGTACTACGGAGGACAGAGAATGAACTTCAATCCAATATTGCGGCCAGCATGCAGCCAGCGGGTAAGGAAAGGGTGAATCAAACACACAAAAACTCTGCACATATGACCCAAAACCGGTCCCGCCAAATTCAGGTGACAGGTTCCCTTTAAAAGGAATCCATCTGAAGGTTTTTGCTATGGGCTCTGATAGCTTCATAATTAGTGTTGAGCGATACCTTCCGATATCGGAAAGTATCGGTGTCGGATTGGATCGGCCGATATTCAAAAAATATTGGATATCGCCGATACCTATACCCGATTCCAATGCAAGTCAAAGGGACGAAAATATCAGAATTAAAATAAACCCTTTCTTTCCTTGTAGGTTCATTCTACATGAACGAAAACAACTAAGAATAATGTAGGATGTATTGGGGGAGGTGATGGAGACATTAAAGGCATAGAGGTTTAGCCCAATCAAATAGAATAGCAGGAATTTTATTTTTTTAAAGACGTTCGGAGTTACAAAGATATTGACTATGTTAAGATTTTTTTTTATTTTGTCAGATATTGATGTTTCACTACTTCCACGCCCTTCACCTTTTTTTTACTTCTCCCACACTTTCTTCTTCATCATCATCAGCATCTTTGACATCAACTTCTTCTTCACCTTATTCATCTTCTTCTTCATCTTCTACCTATTATTTTTTTGTTACATTCTTCATATTATTTTTATTCAACTACTATTCTTCTTCATATTCTACTCCTTCATCATATTCTTATTTGTGACAGGCATTCCTGTAGTTGTTATCTATAAAAGTTTGAAGATTACACCTTCCGTTCTGCCTGTCACAAAAGAGTTACATTTGTCAGCGTTCAGTTTGGCCTGCAGCATCAGGCTTTATCCAGGGGCACCACGAGGAGGAACGGACTCACCCCCATACACTGCTTAGTCTTCTTCTGCTTATATAATTTAGATAATATCTTTTGCTCTGATATTTAGTGTTATGCTTAATGTTCTTCTGCTCTTTGTTCTGCAGCCTCTTGTTCTTCTGCTTCTCGGTCTTCCATGTCGTCGTCTCCAGGGTCGTCGTCTCCGGGGTCGTCGTCACCATCGTCGTCATCGGGGTGGTCTTCAAGGTCATTGTCTCCAGGGTCGTCGTCATCTCAGTGGTTGTCGTCTCTGGTGTCGTCGTCATCTTAGGGGTGGTCTTCCGGGTCGTCGTCTTTAGGGTCTTGAACTTGGAAATGTAGCAGAAGGTACAAGAAGGCTGAGAAAATGCTGACAACCAGCTGATGGAACTGGAACTCGGATGGCTACCCGAAGGTCCAAGAGCCAATGGAACTACCGAGGACCAGATGACATTACTGGAACCCGGTTACTAAGCAGGAGGTACCCGTGCCAGAAAGCACTACCAAGGACCACCTGACATTGGTGGAACTCGGATACCCAGAAGGAGGCACCTAAGCCAAAAACTCTGCCCGGAACCAGCTGACGGTACTGGAACCAGGATGGGGAGCAGAAGGTACAAGAGCAAAAGACACTGCCGAGAACCAGCTGACGGTACTGGAACCCGGATGGGTAGCTGAAGGTCCAAGAGCCAATGGAACTACCGAGGACCAGCTGACGATACTGGAACCCGGTTACTAAACAGGAGGTACCCGTGCCTGAAAGCACTACCAAGGACCACCTGATGTTGGTGGAACTCGGATACCCAGAAGGAGGCACCTAAGCCAAAGGCTCTACTCGGAACCAGCTGACGGTACTGGAACCAGGATAGGGACCTATTCAAGATTACCTTCCTAGAGCCCCAACTAGCGGTGTTGGAGCAAAGGGTCAGCAGGGGGAGCAGAGTGTAGGCCGAGGCCTGCACTGGAGGCAGCTTTGTGTCGGCGTGGCGTTTGCAATACACGTTGCCGGCTACACAGCAGGGGAACAGCTGGCGTTGCTGAACCCCACTGACACATTAGAGGGTGTTTTTCTCTGTGCAGCTAGCACTTCCAAGCACCAACTGGCAGTGTTAGAGACCAGGGTCAGCAGAAGGAGCAGAGGAGCAGAGTGTAGGCCGAAGCCTACACTGGTGGCAGCTTTATGTCTGCGTGGCGTTTGCAGGAAATGTTGCCGGCTTCACAGCAGGGGAACAGCTGGCATTGCTGAACCTCACTGACACATTGGCTGGTGTTTTTCTCTGTGCAGCTAGCACTTCCGGGCACTAACTGGCGGTGTTAGAGCCCAGGGTCAGCAGGAGGAGCAGAGGGAGAAGAGTGTAGGCCGAAGCCTGCACTGGAGGCAGTTTTAGGTCTGTTGTGTCTGCGTGGCGTTTGCAGGACATGATGCTGGCTACACAGCAGGGGAACAGCTGGCATTGCTGAACCCCACTGACATATTGGTGGGTGTTTTTCTTTGTGCAGTCAGCACTTCTGGGCACCAACTGGTGGTTTTAGAGCCCAAGGTCAGCAGGAGGAGCAGAGGAGCAGAGTGTAGGCCGAAGCCTGCACTGGCGGCAGCTTTTGTGTCTGCGTGGCGGTTGCAGGACACATTGCCAGCTACACAGCGGGGGAACAGCTGGCGTAGCTGAACCCCACTGATACATTGGCGGGTGTTTTTCTCTTTGCAGCCAGCACTTCCGGGCACCAACTGGCAGTGTTAGAGCCCAGGGTCTGCAGGAGAGGCAGAGTGTAGGCCGAAGCCTAATTGAACCAATTTTAAAGGGAACCTTTAAAACCCCCTCAGGTGTTACAAACTAGAAGAGCCACCTTGTGCAGCAGTAATGCTGCACAAGTTAAAGTTGCTCTTTTAATTTTGTTCCTTGCACACGCTGAATGAAACACGTATAAAATTTAGCCCCTTATACAGTCAAACTGTCTTGGAGGCGGGAGTTTCCTTCTTAATGAGACGCAGCACAGCTGTCAAAAATACCACCTTGGTGTTGGGCGCGGCCTCCTGAGCATTGCTTTTTGCTGTACAGGATTCTGCACTGTTGTTTTATCCCTTGGCCATGCGCTGTTAGCGCTGCCCGTCTTCTGACATCATTTGATGTCGGCCGGTGCAGTTCGCGATGCCCATGAATCCCATCCTCGCAGTGTCTTTTCATTTACTCACACTGCGGGGCTGGGATTCATGGCCTTGCGCAGTAAATATGTTCGCCTCTCACTCATGTCCTTACACCTTTGAAGAGTTGGGGAAGAAAGTAAAGGAACTGGATGCACAGGTAGTTTTTTCTTCTATCCTTCCAGTAGACGGGCATGGCACCAGGAGATGGAACAGGATCCTTGATGCAAACAACTGGCTAAGACGATGGTGCAGACAACAAGGATTTGGATTCCTGGACCACGGTGTGAATTACTGGTATGATGGACTCCTCGCCAGAGACGGACTACACCTCAACAAACCTGGGAAACACACATTCGCCAGAAGACTCGCTACACTCATCAGGAGGGCGTTAAACTAGAAGAAGAGGGGACGGGAAGAAAAACATTAGACTCGAACAAAGACGACCCAGGAAAACATACTCAGAAGGGAGGTAAGAACATTTCTAAAACAATCCACAGTGAGGAGATTGGAACAAAACAAAATCCTCTAAACTGCATGCTCGCAAACGCCAGAAGCCTGACAAACAAGATGGAAGAACTAGAAGCAGAAATATCTACAGGTAACTTTGACATAGTGGGAATAACCGAGACATGGTTAGATGAAAGCTATGACTGGGCAGTTAACTTACAGGGTTACAGTCTGTTTAGAAAGGATCGTAAAAATCGGAGAGGAGGAGGGGTTTGTCTCTATGTAAAGTCTTGTCTAAAGTCCACTTTAAGGGAGGATATTAGCGAAGGGAATGAGGATGTCGAGTCCATATGGGTTGAAATTCATGGAGGGAAAAATGGTAACAAAATTCTCATTGGGGTCTGTTACAAACCCCCAAATATAACAGAAACCATGGAAAGTCTACTTCTAAAGCAGATAGATGAAGCTGCAACCCATAATGAGGTCCTGGTTATGGGGGACTTTAACTACCCGGATATTAACTGGGAAACAGAAACCTGTGAAACCCATAAAGGCAACAGGTTTCTGCTAATAACCAAGAAAAATTATCTTTCACAATTGGTGCAGAATCCAACCAGAGGAGCAGCACTTTTAGACCTAATACTATCTAATAGACCTGACAGAATAACAAATCTGCAGGTGGTTGGGCATTTAGGAAATAGCGACCACAATATTGTGCAGTTTCACCTGTCTTTCACTAGGGGGACTTGTCAGGGAGTCACAAAAACATTGAACTTTAGGAAGGCAAAGTTTGACCAGCTTAGAGATGCCCTTAATCTGGTAGACTGGGACAATATCCTCAGAATTAAGAATACAGATAATAAATGGGAAATGTTTAAGAACATCCTAAATAGGCAGTGTAAGCGGTTTATACCTTGTGGGAATAAAAGGACTAGAAATAGGAAAAACCCAATGTGGCTAAACAAAGAAGTAAGACAGGCAATTAACAGTAAAAAGAAAGCATTTGCACTACTAAAGCAGGATGGCACCATTAAAGCTCTAAAAAACTATAGGGAGAAAAATACTTTATCTAAAAAACTAATTAAAGCTGCCAAAAAGGAAACAGAGAAGCACATTGCTAAGGAGAGTAAAACTAATCCCAAACTGTTCTTCAACTATATCAATAGTAAAAGAATAAAAACTGAAAATGTAGGCCCCTTAAAAAATAGTGAGGAAAGAATGGTTGTAGATGACGAGGAAAAAGCTAACATATTAAACACCTTCTTCTCCACGGTATTCACGGTGGAAAATGAAATGCTAGGTGAAATCCCAAGAAACAATGAAAACCCTATATTAAGGGTCACCAATCTAACCCAAGAAGAGGTGCGAAACCTGCTAAATAAGATTAAAATAGATAAATCTCCGGGTCCGGATGGCATACACCCACGAGTACTAAGAGAACTAAGTAATGTAATAGATAAACCATTATTTCTTATTTTTAGTGACTCTATAGCGACAGGGTCTGTTCCGCAGGACTGGCGCATAGCAAATGTGGTGCCAATATTCAAAAAGGGCTCTAAAAGTGAACCTGGAAATTATAGGCCAGTAAGTCTAACCTCTATTGTTGGTAAAATATTTGAAGGGTTTCTGAGGGATGTTATTCTGGATTATCTCAATGAGAATAACTGTTTAACTCCATATCAGCATGGGTTTATGAGAAATCGCTCCTGTCAAACCAATCTAATCAGTTTTTATGAAGAGGTAAGCTATAGGCTGGACCACGGTGAGTCATTGGACGTGGTATATCTTGATTTTTCCAAAGCGTTTGATACCGTGCCGCACAAGAGGTTGGTACAGAAAATGAGAATGCTTGGTCTGGGGGAAAATGTGTGTAAATGGGTTAGTAACTGGCTTAGTGATAGAAAGCAGAGGGTGGTTATAAATGGTATAGTCTCTAACTGGGTCGCTGTGACCAGTGGGGTACCGCAGGGGTCGGTATTGGGACCTGTTCTCTTCAACATATTCATTAATGATCTGGTAGAAGGTTTACACAGTAAAATATCGATATTTGCAGATGATACAAAACTATGTAAAGCAGTTAATACAAGAGAAGATAGTATTCTGCTACAGATGGATCTGGATAAGTTGGAAACTTGGGCTGAAAGGTGGCAGATGAGGTTTAACAATGATAAATGTAAGGTTATACACATGGGAAGAGGGAATCAATATCACCATTACACACTGAACGGGAAACCACTGGGTAAATCTGACAGGGAGAAGGACTTGGGGATCCTAGTTAATGATAAACTTACCTGGAGCAGCCAGTGCCAGGCAGCAGCTGCCAAGGCAAACAGGATCATGGGGTGCATTAAAAGAGGTCTGGATACACATGATGAGAGCATTATACTGCCTCTGTACAAATCCCTAGTTAGACCGCACATGGAGTACTGTGTCCAGTTTTGGGCACCGGTGCTCAGGAAGGATATAATGGAACTAGAGAGAGTACAAAGGAGGGCAACAAAATTAATAAAGGGGATGGGAGAACTACAATACCCAGATAGATTAGCGAAATTAGGATTATTTAGTCTAGAAAAAAGACGACTGAGGGGCGATCTAATAACCATGTATAAGTATATAAGGGGACAATACAAATATCTCGCTGAGGATCTGTTTATACCAAGGAAGGTGACGGGCACAAGGGGGCATTCTTTGCGTCTGGAGGAGAGAAGGTTTTTCCACCAACATAGAAGAGGATTCTTTACTGTTAGGGCAGTGAGAATCTGGAATTGCTTGCCTGAGGAGGTGGTGATGGCGAACTCAGTTGAGGGGTTCAAGAGAGGCCTGGATGTCTTCCTGGAGCAGAACAATATTGTATCATACAATTATTAGGTTCTGTAGAAGGACGTAGATCTGGGTATTTATTATGATGGAATATAGGCTGAACTGGATGGACAAATGTCTTTTTTCGGCCTTACTAACTATGTTACTATGTTACCTGCTTCAGACTGTGCGGCATCAGCTGATCCCTTATCGCATGTCACGGCCATGAAGCCGCACAGTCTGAAGAAGGCGGAAGGAGATGAGTGACAGTCGAAAATATGCACTGCTCATGCCCATCAATCACACCCTCGCAGTCCAAATAAATAAGACACCGAGGGGCGTTGTGTCGGGCAGGGCGGCCGCAGAGGTGCAGCCAGCCAACCAATGATGTCAGAAGATGGGCAGCGCTACCAAGGGTGTTGCTGTGTGTCATTACAAAGGTAAGTCACACCTCAGGGACGGTTTAATGGTCTCAGGGGACACATTTTTTATGTGTTGAGTTTGACGTGTGCAAGGAGAATAACTTAATGAGCCACCTTGTACAAATGCAGCATTACTGCTGTACAAGGTGGCTGTTATACATACAAACGCCTGGGGGGGACAGGTTCCTTTTAATTTAAGTTGTTGTGTCTGCTTGGCGTTTGCAGGACACGATGCCGGTTACAGAGCAGGGGAACAGCTGGCGTTGCTGAACCCCACTGACACATTGGCTGGTGTTTTTCTCTGTGCAGCTAGCCCTTCCAGGCACCAACTGGCGGTGTTAGAGCCCAGGGTCAGCAGGAGAGGCAGAGGGAGCAGAGTGTAGGCCGAAGCCTGCACTGGAGGCAGTTTTAGGTCTGTTGTGTCTGCGTGGTGTTTGCAGGACATGATGCCGGCTACACAGCAGGGGAACAGCTGGCGTTGCTGAACCCCACTGACACATTGGCTGGTGTTTTTCTCTGTGCAGCTAGCACTTCCGGGCACCAACTGGCAGTGTTAGAGCCCAGGGTCAGCAGGAGAAGCAGAGGAGCAGAGTGTAGGCCGAAGCCTGCCCTGGCGGCAGCTTTGTGTGTGCGTGGCGGTTGCAGGTCACATTGCCGGCTAAACAGCAGGGGAACAGCTGGCGTTGCTGAACCCCACTGACACATTGGCGGGTGTTTTTCTCTGTGCAGCCAGCACTTCCGGCACCAACTGGCGGTGTTAGAGAACAGGGTCAGCAGGAGGAGCAGAGGAGCAGAGTGTAGCCGAAGCCTTCCCTGGTGGCTGCTTTGTGTCTGCGTGGCAGTTGCAGGGCACGTTCCCGGCTACACTGCAGGGGAACAGCTGGCGTTACTGAACCCCACTGACACATTGGCGGGTGTTTTTCTCTGTGCAGCCAGCACTTCTGGGCACCAACTGGCGGTGATAGAGCCCAGGGTCTGCAGGAGGAGCAGAGTGTAGGCCGAAGCCTAATTCAACCAATTTTAAAGGGAACCTTTAAACCCCCCTCAGGTGTTACAAACTAGAAGAGCCACCTTGTGCAGCAGTAATGCTGCACAAGTCAAAGGTTGCTCTTTTAATTTTGTTCCTTGCACACGCTGAATGAAACATGTATAAAATTTAGCCCCTTATACAGTCAAACTGTCTTGCAGGTGGGAGTTTCCTTCTTAATGAGACGCAGCACAGCTGTCAAAAATACCACCTTGGCGCTGGGCGCGGCCTCCTGAGCTCCGCTTTTTGCTGTACAGGAGTCTGCGCTGTTGTGTTATCCCTTGGCCATGCGCTGTTAGCGCTGCCCATCTTCTGACATCATTTGATGTCGGCCGGTGCGGTTCGTGATGCCCATGAATCCCAGCTCCGCAGTGTCTTTTCATTTATTCACACTGCAGTGCTGGGATTCATGGCCTTGCGCAGTAAATATGTTCGCCTCTCACTCATGTCCTTACATCTGCTTCAGACTGGGTGGCCTCCGCTGATCCCTTATCGCATGCTACGGCCATGAGACCGCACAGTCTGAAGAAGGCGGAAGGAGATGAGTGAAGACAGGCGAGGATATGCACTGCTCATGCCCATCAATCACACCCTCGCAGTCCAAATAAATAAGACATCGAGGGGCGTTGTGTCGGGCAGGGCGGCCGCAGAGGCGCAGCCAGCTAACCAATGATGTCAGAAGACGGGCAGCGCTACCAAGGGTGTTGCTGCGTGTCATTACAAAGGAAAGTCACACCTCTGGGACAGTTTAATGGTCTCAGGGGACACATTTTATACGTGTAGAGTTCGACATGTGCAAGGAGAATAATTTAATGAGCCACCTTGTACAAATGCAACATTACTGCTGTACAAGGTGGCTGTTATACATACAAACGCCTGGGGGGGACAGGTTCCTTTTAATTTAAGTTGTTGTGACTGCGTGGCGTTTGCAGGCACGATGCCGGCTAGACAGCAGGGGAACAGCTGGCGTTGCTGAACCCCACTGACACATTGGCTGGTGTTTTTCTCTGTGCAGCTAGCACTTCCGGGCACCAACTGGTGGTGTTAGAGCTCAGGGTCAGCAGCAGGAGCAGAGTGTAGGCCGAAGCCTGCACTGGAGGCAGTTTTAGGTCTGTTGTGTCTGTGTGGCGTTTGAAGGACACGATGCCGGCTACACAGCAGGGGAACAGCTGGCATTGCTGAACCCAACTGACACATTGGCTGGTGTTTTTCTCTGTGCAGCTAGCACTTCCGGGCACCAACTGGCAGTGTTAGAGCCCAGGGTCAGCAGGAGGAGAAGGGTGTAGGCCGAAGCCTACTTTAAGCAAGTTGAAAGGGAACCTTTAACCCCCCCGGCGTTTGTTGCTGAAAGAACCAAATTGTGCATCACAAATGCTGCAAAAGGAAAAGGTGGCTCTTTTAATTATGCTCCTTGCAAACGCGGAACTAAACACTTATAAAATGTGTCCCCTGATACTGAGAAATCGGCCTGGAGGTGGGACTTTCCGTCGTGGTGAAGCACAGCACCGACGTTATTCCTACCCACCTTGGCGGCGTGCACCGCACCCTCAGCGTTGTTGGAATCTGTCACTGAGCCAGCGCTGTTATGCTCAATCTCGGTCATGCGCAGTTAGCACTGCCCGTCCTCTGACATCACTTGGTGTCAGGCGGACTGTGCCTGTGCGGTCGCGCTGCCCGTGATCCCACCTCGCTGTGTCATCTAATGTAATCCCACTGCAAGCCTGGGATCCATGGGCATGTGCAGTGCATATCCTCGCCTCACACTCCCCTCCTTCCGGCTTCTTCAGACTGTGCGGCCTCACGGGTGTGGCATGCTATTAGGGATCAGCTGACGCCGCACATTCTGAAGAAGCCGGAAGGAGGGGAGTGTGAGGTGAGTATATGCACTGCACATGCCCATGGATCCCAGGCCCGCAGTGGGATTACATTAGATGACACAACGAGGTGGGATCACGGGCAGCGCGACCGCACAGGCCCAGTCCACCTGACACCAAATGATGTCACAAGATGGGCAGCGCAAACAGCGCATGGTCAAGGTTGAACATAACAGCGCCGGCTCGGTGACAGATTTCAACAATGCTGAGGAAGCGGCGCACGCCACCAAGGGGGTAGGAATAACGTCTGTGCTGCGCCCTACCACGAGGGAAAGTCCCATCTCCGGGACGGTTTTACGGTATCAGTGGACACATTTTATAAGTGTTAAGTTCTGGGTGTGCAAGGAGCTAAACTAAAAGAGCTACCTTTTCCTTGTGCAGCATTACTGCTGCACAAGGTGGCTCTTTCAGTAACAAATGCCTAAGGGGGGGACAGGTTCCCTTTAATTTCGGCTACACAGCTGGGGAGCAGCTGGCGTTACTGAACCCCAATAACAGAGGAGCGACTGTTGACTGTGCAGACAGCACTTCCGGGCAGCAACTAGCGATGTTGAAGCCCAGGGACAGCAGGAGGAGCAGAGGATTACAGTGTAGGCCGAAGCCTGATTGGAGCAAGTTGCAAGAGAACCTTTAAGCCCCCCCAAGGCGTTTGTAGCTGAAAGAGCCATCTTGTGCAGCACTGGATGCAAAAGGAAAAGGTGGCTCTTTTAATTATGCTCCTTGCAAACCCTGAACCAAACACTTATAAAATGTGACCCTGATACCGTGAGACCGTCCCGGAGGTGGGACTTTCCTTCGTAATGGGACGCAGCACAGCCGTCATTCCTACCCCCATGGTGCCGTACGCCGCCTCCTCACCGTTGTTTGAATCTGTCCCGGAGCCTGCACTGTTATGTTATCCCTTGGCCATGCACACTTAGCACTGCCCATCTTCTGACATCATTTAGGTGTCAGGCTGGCAGCGCCTGTGCGGCCACGCTGTCCGGGATCCCACCTCGCAGTGTTGTCTAATGTAATCCCACTGTGGGCCTGGGATCCATGGGCATGCGCAGTGCATATCCTCGCCTTTCACTCCCCTCCTTCCGGCTTCTTCAGACTGTGCGGCGTCGCGGCCGTGGCATGTTATTAGGGATCAGCTGACGGCGCACAGTCTGAAGAAGGTGGAGGGAGATGAGTGAGAGCCTGAGGTGAAGATATGCACTGCGCATGCCCATCGATACCAGGCACGCAGTGTGATTAAATCAGAAGACACTGCGAGGCGGGATCTCGGCCAGCACGGCCGCACAGACGCAGCCAGCCTGACACCAAATGATGTCAGAAGATGGGCAGCGCTAAGCGTGCATGGCCAAGGGATAACAGCGCAGGCTCCGAGACAGATTCAAACAACGGTGAAGAGGCGGCGCACGGCACCAAGGGGGTAGGAATGACGGCTGTGCTGCGTCCCATTACGAAGGAAAGTCCCACCTCCAGGACGGTTTTACGGTATCAGTGGACACATTTTATAAGTGTTAAGTTCTGCGTGTGCAAGAAGCTAAGCTAACTGCTGCACAAGGTGGCTCTTTCAGTAACAAACGCCTGGGGGGGACAGGTTCCCTTAAATTTCAGTTGTTGTGTCAGCGAGGCGGTCGCAGGACACATTGCCGGCTACACAGCTGGGGATCAGCTGACGTTACTGAAACCCAATAACACTGGGTCGTATGTTTTGACTGTGCAGTCGGCACTTCTGAACCTCAACTGGCAGTGTTGGAGCCCAGGAATTACAGTTCAGGTGGTAGAAAGATGAACACAACAGGAGACCTGGATACTGTAGACAACCAATTATTTAATCAGGAAGAGGAGTGGCAAATTCCTGCGAGATCCAGGCCTGGTTCATTTTCAGAAAAGTAAGCCGGTCAACGTTATCGGAGAATAGTCACATGCGATGGTCTGTTAGTACACCACCTGCGGCACTAAAGACGCGTTCCGAAAATACACTAGCCGCAGGGCAAGCCAGCACCTCCAATGCATACTGGCTTAGCTCTGGCCATGTATCCAGCTTAGAGACCCAAAACTTGAAAGGGGAAGAGCCATCTGGGAGTACAGTAACAGGGCAAGACATGTAGTCTGTCACCATCTGACGGAACCGTTGCCTCCTGCTGACTGGAGCCGCCGGTGATGGTGTAGACATTTGTGGCGGGCACACAAAACTGTGCCACAGTTGGGCCATACTTGTCTTGCCTTGGGCAGAGGCACTGCTTCTGCTCCCTCTTTGTGCAGAGCCTCCTCCACTGCCTCGATGCACTAAGCTGCTTTGTAAAGCACTAGCAGCACTGCTCTCAGTTGGACTGGAGAAGATGATGGAATTCACCAATGTGTCTTGGTACTCCTGCATTTTACGCTCCAGGGTCAACGGTGTGATGAGGTTTTTTACATTGTACCAGTAGCGAGGATCGAGGAGGGTGTACACCCAATAATCAGCCATGTTGAGAATGTGGGCGATACGGCGGTCGTTTCTCAGGCACTGCAGCATGTAATCAACCATGTGCTGCAGACTGCCAACTGGCCAAGAAACGCTGTCCCCTGCTTGAGGCGTGATCTCTGCCCGCTCTTCATCACCTCACCCTCACTGTACATACTGGACAATTGTGTAACTCCCTCCTCTGGACGGATGTCTTCCTCCTCCATTGACTCCTCCTCATCCTCCTCACAAAGTGTCCCCTGCCTACGCCTTTGTGAGGAACCACGTGGCGCTGACTGTCCAGAAGCTGATGGAAATGGTGACTCCTCATCCTCCACCTCTTCTACAACATCATCCCTTAGCGCTTGCAGTGTTTGTTGAAGCAGGCAGATAAGGGGGACAGTCATGCTGACTAGTGCATCATCTGCACTCAATATCTGCATGGAATAATCGAAGGGACGCAAAACCTGGCAGACGTCCTTCATAGTGGCCCACTCTGTGGTTGTGAAATCTGAACGGCGCGGAGTGTGACTTCTTTGTGCCTGATGCAGCTGGTACTCCATTACTGCTTGCTGCTGCTCACACAACTGCTCCAACATATGTAACATGGAATTCCATGGTAGGTCACATATGATGGGATGTTCCGGAAGGCAGAATCGGCGCTGCAGAGCTGCAATGCACGATCTTGCCGTGCTGGAACGTCGCAAGTGAGCACACTCTAGGCGGACCTTGTGCAGCAGTGCATCAAGATCCGGATAGTCCCTCAGAAAACTCTGCACAACCAAATTGAGCACATGTGCCAGACAAGGGATGTGAGTGAGGTTGCCAAGGGCCAAAGCTGCCACCAGATTTCAGCCATTGTCACACACTACCATGCCTGGCTGGAGATTAGCTGGCACAAACCACACAACGCTCTCCTGCTTGATGGCATTCCAGAGCTCCAGCGCTGTGTGGCTTCGATTCCCCAAAGAAATTAATTTCGAGATGGACTGTTGATGTTTGGCCACGGCTGTGCTCATGTCAGTCGAATCAGGTAAACGTTCACGGGTCCATGTGGAGGTGGACTGTGACGGCTCTGGCAGCGATGATTCTGAGGAACTTGTGTATGAGGAGGAGTCAATGCGTACAGACTGGATTCCTGCAATCCTTGGAGTGGGCAAGACACGTCCTGCGCCACTTGCACGATCTGTACCCAGCTCAACAACATTTACCCAAATGGGCAGTGAGGGAAAGGTATCGCCCCTGTCCATGTTGACTGGTCCACGCAACGGTGGTGAGGTGGACCTTGGTACTGACGGCGTTCAGTAGCGCGTGTTTTATGTGTCTCTCCACATGCTTGTGCAGGGCAGGGACAGCTTGCCTGCTGAAATAAAAGCGGCTGGGCACATTGTACTGTGGGACTGCCAATGCAATCAAGTCACGGAAGCTGTCAGTCTCCACCAGCCTGAATGAAAGTATTTCAAGGGACAGAAATTTTGCAATGCCAGCATTCAGAGCCTGTGCTCGGGGGTGGTTTGCCAAGAATGGCCGTCTTTTCTCCCATGCCTGTACTGCCGATGGCTGTAGACTGGGCTGGGAGTGTGAGGATGACTGGGAACGTGGTGCTGTGGGTGGAATTACAGTGGGTCTCTGGACAACAGTGCCAGAGGTTCTTCCATGGCGATCCTGGGAGGAAGCCGAACCAGCTGTGTGTGAGCTGGAGGAAGAGGCAACATGAGCTGAAGAGGTGGTAGCTGCCGCTGTTGGTTGGCCTAGGTCTTCAGTGTGTTTTTGTAACTCCACCGCATGCCTGGTCCGCACATGTTTCCACATATTTGTGGTATTGAGGTTGCTGACACTTTTCCCTCTTTTGACTTTCTGATTACACAGCTTGCATTTGACAAAGCAAATGTCATCTGCAACTGTGTCAAAAAAGGACCAGGCACTGCAAGTCTTGGGAGCGCACTTTTTGTCTTTTGGAAGAGACATGCTCCTAACGGGTGCCGAAGTTGAGGCTACAGGCTCCGCAGTCTTCCCCCTCCCTCTCCCTCTTTGGCCCGTTCGGGGAATCTCTTACTCAGAGCTGCTCCCACCACCTTCCTGTACCTCACGCCACAATGGGTCATTGACCTCATCATCTACACTACCCTCTGCCACCAACTGCTCCTCCTGGGTAGTCTCAGCAGCACAGTACGCACCAGAAAGTGGCACCTGATTCTCATCATCAGATGCGTACTGCGGTGTGGTGACCGGAGGCAGTGGCCCACCTGCCTCTTCAGAGTCAGAGAGACAAAGCTGTTGGGCATCACTGCACACTGCCTCTTCTTCCATTTCTCCAATGCTGCTTGGCTGGCCCCCTGTTTCCAAGCCAAGAGATTCAGAGAACAGAATTAGAGACGGCTCCTGTCCTGGGCTCTCTGACTGCCTGGGCAATTAGGCAGGTGGTGAAGAGACAGATGGGTGCTCTCCAGTGCTCTGTGCCTGAGAGGATGTGGCACTAATTGAAGTTGATGCATTAGCTGCCATCCATCCGACAACGGCTTCAATTTGATCTTCACGCAGCAGCGGTGTACGGCACTCTCCTACAAAGCTGCGCATGAAGGACTGTTCCCTGTTGAAACTGGGTGATGATGAGTCACCGGTGCCCGCAGCAGGCACAGAATCACCACGTCCTCTCACTGCTCAGCGCCCACACCCACGTGCCTTACTCCCTGCCCTCTTCATCTTGGTTGACTGATAAAGATAAGCAGAAAAGTACTAAGGGCTTAGTGTGCTTATTCCTGAACAGCTCCTAACAGGTATAAGAAACACTAATTTTCTAAAGTGTGGACTAGACTTTAATATGAGCTAATGTGGCCTACACAACTGTAAAGTGGTGTGTTTGGTGAACTTTATTATTTTTTTTGGGGGGGGCAGATCTGACTACAGAGCGAGTAGCACTCACACGGAGACCGTGCAGACAGCCGTAAACGGCGCTGCAAGGCCCAAAAAACCTCCTCTATGTTATCTTTTGTAGTGTTTTTCCACAATTTAGCTGGATACGGGTGGAAAGCCACTAATAGGAAATTTTTGAAAAAATGTGCAGCAGGCTGCACTATTAGCAAAAAAGGACATTGTATTTTACGGTATGAGGCAGTGACGCACCCTGAGCTGAATACAACCGGCTGTGGCTGCACACAGACTACAGGGTGAGCTGCACTCACATGGAGACCGTGCAGACAGCCGTAAACGGCGCTGCAAGGCCCAAAAAACCTGCTCTATGTTATCCTATGTAGTGTTTTTCCACAATTTCGCTGAGTACGGGTGGAAAGCTGCTAATAGGAAATTTTTGAAAAAATGTGCAGCAGGCTGCACTATTAGCAAGAAAGGACAATGTATTTTACGGTATGAGGCAATAACGCACCCTGAGCTGAATACAACCGGCTGTGGCTGCACACAGACTACAGGGTGAGCTGTACTCACATGGAGACCGTGCAGACAGCCGTAAACGGTGCTGCAAGGCCCAAAAAACCTCCTCTATGTTATCCTATGTAGTGTTTTTCCACAATTTCGCTGAGTACGGGTGGAAAGCTGCTAATAGGAAATTTTTGAAAAAATGTGCAGCAGGCTGCACTATTAGCAAGAAAGGACAATGTATTTTACGGTATGAGGCAGTAACGCACCCTGAGCTGAGTACAACCGGCTGTGGCTGCACACAGACTACAGGGCGAGCTGCACTCACACGGAGACCGTGCACACAGCCGTAAATGGCGCTGCAAGGCCCAAAAAACCTCCTCTATGTTATCATATGTAGTGTTTTTCCACAATTTAGCTGGATACGGGTGGAAAGCCACTAATAGGAAATTTTTAAAAAAATTTGCAGCAGGCTGCACTATTAGCAAAAAAGGACAATGTATTTTACGGTATGAGGCAGTAATGCACCCTGAGCTGAATACAACCGGCTGTGGCTGCACACAGACTACAAAGTGAGCTGCACTCACACACACACACACACACAGAGACCTTGCAAACCGCTGTGAAAACAGAGCTGCAAGGCAAAAGCAAAGTTCTCACGCAGCGGTTGCTAAATTAGCCTGGGAAATGCACAATGAAGCAAATCGCTATCTCAACTGGCCCTCAGTCAGAACACAGCATCCTGTCCCTAACTGAATTCACAGCAGAGTGAGCCCAAAATGGCAGCAGCGTTTTTTATAGTGCATCATGACATCATTTCAGCAGCCAATCACAGCCTTGCCAGTAGTTACGTGCCCACCATGCTGAACAGGATGTGCCCACACTTGTAATCATTCCTCATTGGCTGAATTCGTGCAGCTTGAATTCTGGGAACTTCCGATTCCGGTATCCGATAGGCGGTAAATATCGGAACTCGGTATCGGAATTCCAATACCGCAAATATCGGCCGATACTCGATACTTGCAGTATCGGAATGCTCAACACTATTCATAATGTATAGACATAGATCCTGATTCCAGTGACGTATCACTAACTAGGCAGCTTTGTCTGATGTAGATGTGGCAGAATTAAGACTTTGGGCAGTGTATAACCCCCCCACTCACCCCTGACTGGTAGATTCATCCCTACACTTTGATTTGTGAGCAGGCTGCCAATCAGTAGAGGGTTCAAGGATACACAGATGAGCCTGACTAGCCTGCATGGGACATTTAGCTAGTTAATGATGTTCTTCTGCTGATAAAACACTGATATTGGAACTACTGCACACAGCCTAAAAATACCACATCTCTGTAATAAAGCTATTTACCTTCATATTATTGTGTTTTGGGATTAAATAACAAACATTTGGTGATTGATTCCCTTTAAAACTTGCAAAAATAGAATAAATAGAGTAATGAACAAATAATTTTTCACAGCCCTTCATTGTTCCCCAGGTTACACCACTGAATTCTGGTATCTCTTTCTACTGTGATGCCTACCAATGATGCCTACTTTAGCTGAAATCAGTTTTGATCAAAATGTATGCTATAATAAAGCGAACACAGTTGGGTCCTAGATATATTCTAGTAAAACTTAAAGGGGTGGTCTGAAACTAACAATGGTTTAATCCTAAATGACAATCTGTTTATCCTCTTCTCCCTCCAGCTTGTTTCCACCTTCATGCCCTGGCCAAAATTTACAACTGACTCTGGAATTTACTGACTCTGGAATGCTTCAACGGAACCCAGCGATTCTGATACTGTTTTTTCATGACATTGTAATTTTGAGTGCAGCCATTGATCTATTTGCTATATGACTTTTTTGGTTATGCACCAGTTCAGACTAGATTGCTGTTCAGTCAGTTTTCCTATATTTTACTATGTACTATTTTTTCTGACTGGAACGCCCCGCCCTTCACCATGCTGTGATTTTAATTACATCCAAACACAGTTGGTTCTGAGCTTCCTATATAAGCAGGCTTTACCATGTTATTAGCCATAGGTAAGTGTTCACACTAGGCAGTCAGCTCAGGTACCCATCCGTTATGAGATTACCTTGACGTTTGGTGGATGGGCTCACAACTTTTGGCCAAATCTTGTGCTAAGAATCTCATGTGTTTTTTCATATATTTCACAAGCCATTATGCTATTCCCATTTCATGTATTGCACATTTCCTTGCCTTAGCACAGTAAATTTTGAGTGCAGCCATTAATCTATTTGCTATATGACTTTTTTGGTTATGCACCAGTTCAAACTAGATTGCTGTTCAGTCAGTTTTCCTATATTTTACTATTGTAATTTTTGATAGTCATAAAATTATTTCGATATAGTTTGCGGTTTTTTGTGAAAAAAATGGAAATTTGGCAAAATTTAGAAAATTTTGCAATTTTCAAATATTTAATTTTTATGCCCTTAAATAATAGAATTATATCACTCAAAATAGTTAAATTACATGTACCACTTGTGAAGGTAACATCAGCACAATTTTTGAAACATAATTTTCATTTGCTACGAAGTTCCAAAAGTTAAAAGTTGACCAGTAATTTCTCATTTTTCCAACAAATTTTACAACACCTTTATTTTAGGAACCACATCACATTTGATGTGACTTTAAGGGGCCTATGTGACAGAAAATACTCAAAAGTGATAGCATTCTAAAAACTGCACCCCTCAATGGGCTCAAAAGTACATTCACAAATATTATTTACCCTTCAGGTGCTACATAAATTTTTGGAATGTGGAAGGAAAAAATGAACACTAATTTTTTGTTACAAAAATATTACTTTAGACATAAACTTTTTTATTTTTTCGAGGGTAACAAAAAAAAAATGGACACCAAAACTTGTTGGGAAATTTCTCATAAGCATGCCAATACCTCATATATGGGAGAAAATCACTATTTAAGCGCATAGCAGGGTTCAGAATGGAAGTAGCACCATTTGACTTATTTAACCCCTTTACCCCCAAGGGTGGTTTGCACGTTATGGACGAGCCAATTTTTACAATTCTGACCACTGTCCCTTTATGAGGTTATAACTCTGGAACGCTTCAACGGATCCCGGTGATTCTGACACTGTTTTCTCGTGACATATTGTACTTCATGGTAGTGGTAAAATTTCTTTGCTATTACCTGCATTTATTTGTGAAAAAAATGGAAATATGGCAAAAATTTAGAAAATTTTGCAATTTTACAACTTTGAATTTTTATGCAATTAAATCACAGAGATATATCACAAAAAATACTTAATTTGTAACATTTCCCACATGTCTACTTTACATCAGCACAATTTTGGAACCAAAATTTTTTTTTGTTAGGGAGTAATAAGGGTTAAAAGTTGACCAGCAATTTCTCATTTTTACAACACCATTTTATTTTAGGGACCACATCTCATTTGAAGTCATTTTGAGGGGTCTATATGATAGAAAATACCCAAGTGTGACACCATTCTAAAAACTGCACCCCTCAAGGTTCTCAAAACCACATTCAAGAAGTTAATTAACCCTTCAGGTGTTTCACAGGAATTTTTGGAATGTTTAAATAAAAATTAACATTTAACTTTTTTTCACAAAAAATTTATTTCAGCTCCAATTTGTTTTATTTTACCAAGGGTTACAGGAGAAAATGGACTCTAAACCTTGTTGTACAATTTGTCCTGAGTACGCTGATACCCCATATGTGGAGGTAAACCACTGTTTGGGCGCATGACAGAGCTTGGAAGCGAAGGAGTGCCATTTGACTTTTCAATGCAAAATTGACTGGAATTGAGATGGGACGCCATGTTGCGTTTGGAGAGCCACTGATGTGCCTAAACATTGAAACCCCCCACAAGTGACACCATTTTGGAAAGTAGACCCCCTAAGGAACTTATCTAGAGGTGTGGTGAGCACTTTCACCCACCAAGTGCTTCACAGAAGTTTATAATGCAGAACCGTAAAAATAAAAAATCTTTTTTTTTCACAAAAATTATCTTTTCGCCGCCAATTTTTTATTTTCCCAATGTTGAGAGAAGAAATTGGAACCAAAAAGTTGTTGCACAATTTGTCCTGAGTACTCTGATACCCCATATGTGGGGGTAAACCATTGTTTGGGCACATGGGAGTGCTCGGAAGGGAAGGAGCGCCGTTTGACCTTTCAATGCAAAATTGACAGTAATTGAGATGGGACGCCATGTTGCATTTGAAGAGCCACTGATGTGCCTAAACATTGAAACCCCCCACAAGTGACACCATTTTGGAAAGTAGACCCCCTAAGGAACTTATCTAGAGGTCTGGTGAGCACTTTGACCCACCAAGTGCTTCACAGAAGTTTATAATGCAGAACCGTAAAAATAAAAAAATCATTTTTTTTTCACAAAAATTATCTTTTCGCCCCCAATTTTTTATTTTCCCAATGGTATGAGAAGAAATTGGAACGAAAAAGTTGTTGTACAATTTGTCCTGAGTACGCTGATACCCCATATGTGGGGGTAAACCACTGTTTGGGCGCATGGGAGAGCTCGGAAGGGAATGAGCGCCGTTTGACTTTTCAATGCAAAATTCACAGTAATTGAGATGGGACGCCATGTTGCGTTTGGAGAGCCACTGATGTGCCTAAACATTGAAACCCCCCACAAGTGACACCATTTTGGAAAGTAGACCCCCTGAGGAACTTATCTAGATGTGTGGTGAGCACTTTGACCCACCAAGAGCTTCACAGAAGTTTATAATGCAGAGCCGTAAAAATAAAACTAAAATTTTTTCCCACAAAAATTATTTTTTAGCCCCCAGTTTTGTATTTTCCCGAGGGTAACAGGAGAAATTGGACCCCAAAGGTTGTTGTGCAATTTGTCCTGAGTGCGCTCATACCCCATATGTGGGGGGGAACCACCGTTTGGGCACATGGGAGGGCTCGGAAGGGAAGGAGCGCCATTTGGAATATAGACTTAGATGGAATGGTCTGCAGGCGTCACATTGCGTTTGCAGAGCCCCTAATGTACCTAAACAGTAGAAACCCCCCACAAGTGACACCATTTTGGAAAGTAGACCCCCTAAGGAACTTATCTAGAGGTGTGGTGAGCACTTTGACCTACCAAGTGCTTCACAGAAGTTTATAATGCAGAACCATAAAAATAAAAAATCATTTTTTTTTTCACAAAAATTATCTTTTCGCCCCCAATTTTTTATTTTCCCAATAGTAAGAGAAGAAATTGGAACCAAAAAGTTGTTGTACAATTTGTCCTGAGTACGATGATACCCCATATGTGGGGATAAACCACTGTTTGGGCGCATGGGAGAGCTCGGAAGGGAAGGAGCACCATTTGGAATACAGACTTAGATGGAATGGTCTGCAGGCGTCACATTGCGTTTGCAGAGCCCCTAATGTACCTAAACAGTAGAAACCCCCCACAAGTGACCCCATATTGGAAACTAGACCCCCCAAGGAACTTATCTAGATGTGTTGTGAGAACTTTGAGCCCCTAAGTGTTTTACTACAGTTTCTAACGCAGAGCCGTGAAAATAAAAAAAAAATTCCCCCCAAAATTATTTTTTAGCCCCCAGTTTTGTATTTTCTCGAGAGTAACAGGAGAAATTGGACCCCAAAAGTTGTTGTCCAATTTGTCCTGAGTGCACTGATGCCCCATATGTGGGGGGGAACCACCGTTTGGGCGCATGGGAGGGCTCGGAAGGGAAGGAGCGCCATTTGGAATGCAGACTTAGATGGAATGGTCTGCAGGCGTCACATTGCGTTTGCAGAACCTCTAATGTACCTAAACAGTAGAAACCCCCCACAAGTGACCCCATATTGGAAACTAGACCCCCCCACAAACTTATTTAGATGTGTTGTGAGAACATTGAGCCCCCAAGTGTTTCACTACAGTTTATAACGCAGAGCTGTGAAAATAAAAAATCTTATTTTTTAGCCCCCAGTTTTGTATTTTCCCAAGGGTAACAGGAGAAATTGGACCCCAAAAGTTGTTGTCCAATATGTCCTGAGTACGCTGATACCCCATATGTTGGGGTAAACCCCTGTTTGGGCACATGGGAGAGCTCGGAAGGGAAGGAGCACTGTTTTACTTTTTCAACGCAGAATTGGCTGGAATTGAGATCGGACGCCATGTCGCGTTTGGAGAGCCCCTGATGTGTCTAAAGTGGAAACCCCCAATTATAACTGAAACCCTAATCCAAACACACCCCTAACCCCAATTCCAACGGTAACCCTAACCACACCTCTAACCCAGACACACCCCTAACCCTAATCCCAACCCTATTCCCAACCGCAAATGTAATCCAAACCCTAACCCTAACTTTAGCCCCAACCCTAACTGTAGCCTTAACCCTAACTGTAGCCTTAACCCTAGCCCTAACCCTAGCCCTAACCATAACCCTAGCCCTAACCATAACCCTAGCCCCAACCCTAGCCCTAACCCTAACCCTAACCCTAGCCCTAACCCTAGCCCTAACCCTAACCCTAGCCCTAACCCTAGCCCTAACCCTAACCCTAGCCCTAACCCTAACGAGAAAATGGAAATACATTTTTTAATTTTTTTATTTTTCCCTAACTAAGGGGGTGATGAAGGGTGGTTTGATTTACTTTTATAGCGGGTTTTTATGATTGGCAGCCGTCACACACTGAAAGACGCTTTTTATTGCAAAAAATATTTTTTGTGTTACCACATTTTGAGAGCTATAATTTTTCTATATTTGAGTCCACAGAGTCATGTGAGGTCTTGTTTTTTGCGGGACGAGTTGAAGTTTTTATTGGTAACATTTTCGAGCACGTGACATTTTTTGATCGCTTTTTATTCCGATTTTTGTGAGGCAGAATTACCAAAAACCAGCTATTCATGAATTTCTTTTAGGGGAGGCGTTTATACCGTTCCGCATTTGGTAAAATTGATAAAGCAGTTTTATTCTTCGGGTCAGTACGATTACAGCGACACCTCATTTATATCATTTTTTTTATGTTTTGGCGCTTTTATACGATAAAAACTATTTTATAGAAAAAATAATTATTTTGGCATCGCTTTATTCTGAGGACTATAACTTTTTTATTTTTTTGCTGATGTTGCTGTGTGGTGGCTCGTTTTTTGCGGGACAAGATGACACTTTCAGCGGTACCATGGTTATTTATATCCGTCTTTTTGATCGCGTGTTATTCCACTTTTTGTTCGGTGGTATGATAATAAAGCGTTGTTTTTTGCCTCGTTTTTTTTTTTTTTCTTACGGTGTTTACTGAAGGGGTTAACTAGTGGGACAGTTTTATAGGTCGGGTCGTTACGGACGCGGCGATACTAAATATGTGCACTTTTATTGTTTTTTTTTTATTATTTAGATAAAGAAATGTATTTATGGGAATAATAATTTTTTTTTTTTTCATTATTTAGGATTTTTTTTTTTTTTACACACTTGTAAAAATTTTTTTTTACTTTTTTACTTTGTCCCGGGGGGGACAATACAGATCGGTGATCTGCCAGTTTGCACAGCACTCTGGCAGATCACTGATCTGTCTCAGAGCGCTGCAGCGTTACCAAGTGCCTGCTCTGAGCAGGCACTTGGTAAGGCACCTCCCTCCCTGCAGGACCCGGATCCGTGGCCATCTTGGATCTGGGACTTGCTGCAGGGAGGAAGGTAGGAGACCCCCGGAGCAACGCGATCACATCGCGTTGCTCCGGGGGTCTCAGGGAAACCCGCAGGGAGCCCCCTCCCTGCGCGATGCTTCCCTGCACCCCCGGCACATCACAATCATGTTTGATCGCGGTGTGACGGGGGTTAATGTGCCGGATGTCAGCTGCGATAAGCAGCTGACACCCGGCCGCGATCGGCCGCGCTCCCCCCGTGAGCGCGGCCGATCGCCTATGACGTACTATTCCGTCCTTGGGAAGTAGGGCCCACCCCACATGGACGGAATAGTACGTCTAATGGCAGAAAGGGGTTAATGTAAAGTTTGTTGTATTTGTTAACGGATGCCATGTTGAGTTTGGAGAGCCCCTGATGTGCCTAAACAGTGGAAACCGCCCACAAGTGACACAATTTTGGAAACAAGACCCCTCAGGGAATGTTTGGTGAGCACTTTGAAGTCCAAGGTGCTTCACAGAAGTTTATAACGTTGAGCCGTGAAAATAAAAGAATCACATTTTCCCCCAAAAAATGTACTTTACACCCAAGTTTAGCAATTTCACAAGGGTAACAGGAGAAATTGCATGATATTTTCTTGTGCAATTTCTCTTGAATAGGCTGATACCCTATGTCTGGGTGAAAACTACTACTTGGGCACACAACAGGGCTTGGAAGGGGAGGAGCACTATATTATTTTTTAAATGCAAAAATTGCTGGAATAGTTAGTGGATGCCCTGTCGCGCTTAGAGAGCCCCTGATGTGCCTAAACAGTGGAGACCCCCCCACGAGTGACAACATTTGGGAAACTAGACACTTCAGCGAAGTTATCTAGATGTGTGGTGAGCACTTTGAACCACTTGTTGCTTCACAGAAGTTTATAACAATAAGCCTTAAAAATAAAAAAAAATTATAAAATGTTTTTTTAGCCCCAAATTTTGCATTTTCACAAGGGTAAAAGGAGAAATTACACCATACAATTTGTTGTGCAATTTCTACTGAGTATGTAAATACCCCATATGTGGAGGTAAACTACTGTTTAAGCTCATGACAGGGCTCAGAAAAGGAGTGATGTTTTGGAATGCATCCTTTGATGGAATGGTCTTCTCGTGTCATGTCTCGTTTTGAGAGCCCCTGATGTGCCTAAACAGTGGAAAACCCCCACAAGTGACACCATTTTGGAAGCTAGACCCCTCAAGGAATGTATATAGATGTGTGGTGAGCACCTTGATCCCACAGCTGCTTCACAGAAGTTTATAAAGTAGAACAGTGAAAACAAAGAAAACAAACAAACCAAAATGTTATTTTACTTCCATTTTTTATTTTTGCAGGGATACAAGTAGAAAATGGACTTGAAAATGTGTTGTGAAGTTTCTCTTGAGTATGCTGGTACCCCATATGTGGTCAAAAACTAAATTTTAGGCACAGTACAAAGCTCAGAAGAAAAGAAGTGCTATATTGGAGATCACATTTTGCTGGACTGGTTTGAGGGTACAATATAATGTTGGAAGAGACTCTGAGGTGCCAGAACAGCAGATGCCCCATAAGAGACCCCATTTTACAAACTACACCTCTCAATTAATTTAGGGTGCAGTGATCATATTGACAGCATATGTGGGTCTTAGAATTTTATATCATTGGGCAATAAAAATAATTATAACTTTTACCGCCAAAATTTTGGATTTGGGAGCACAGAATTTGCAAAATTTCTTTTGGAGGGTGAGAGCTTTTTCTCAGGACAAGTTGATGTTTTTATTGGTACCACTTTTGGACTCGATATTTTTTTTATCATTTTCTGTTCTGATATTTGGGAGGCAGAATAAATAAAAACCAACAATGCAGGAATTGTTTTTTGTGCTTGTTTTTAATGCCGTTTCACATTGATAAGGAAGCGTTATTCTTTGGGTCAGTGCGATTATAGCGATATTTATATCTTTTTTTATGTTTTGACACTTTTAAACAATAAAAACTATTTTATATAAAAAATAATTAGTTTTGCATCACTTTATTCTGAGAGCTATAACTTTTTTTTTTTTCGGCTGATGGAGCTGTATGGCAGCTTGATTTTTGTGAGACAAGGTGATATTTCACTTATGCCATTTTTATTATTTGTCTTTTTTATCGTGTTTTATTCCACTTTTTGATCAGCAGTATGATGATAAACCATGGTTTTGTGCCTCTTTTTTTACGATGTTTACTAAGTGGGTTATCTAGTGGGAAAGTTTTATAGGTCATGTCGTTCTAGACGTGTTGATACCAAGGTATGTGTACTTTTATTGTTTTTTTTTCAGAATAACATTTTTTTTATGGGAATAATATATTTTTTATTTTCATTTATTATTTTGTGATTTTTAAAAAATACTTTTAGAACTTTTTTCACTTTTTCTTTTACTTTTTTTAGTTATTCCCACTGTAGGAATTTCACTTGCTGATCTCAGTTATAACCTGTCAGTGCTGCAAATACAAATTAGTTAGATCATGACAATATCGGGGAACCACAGCAACAATCGAGACCCTGCAATGAAGTAGCGGGATCTTCGATCCAAAGGCAGAGTGGCTTTCTTCCTTCTGACTGCTCTCAAAATCCTGAGATTTAGGAGGTTAAAGTGCCAGGAACAGTGTGGGCACCGCTCCTGGCACTGAGAGCTAGGTGTCAGCTGTCAGAATCAGCTAACACTCGGTAACGATCACCTGTGCATGACGTACATATGCTGCATTGATCAGGAAGTCCTTTCCAACCATGACGTTTATGTACTGCAAATGTTGAGAAGGTGTTAATATAATAACATAGCCACTTTTATAATATTCATTGATTAAAAAGTGCCTATTGTTCTTTCTCTATTCTCTTAAACTGTTTTTTTTTTATTTCTTCTGGTTTGATGACATTGGGAATAATCAATGTATGCTGGAAATCTCAAACTAGACGTCACCAAGGAGCAGAGGTTGTGGTCATTGCCACAACCACCATCCCAACCATAAAATGAAGTGTCATCAGTGACATTTTTTGCAGGGGCTGAGACTGGTCTTTGCTTTTACTGTTGTTTCTCTACATTGCTCTCTCTCTCACCAACTCATCATTTCTCATCAAAGCCACTGTCCATTCAAAAGTATATTCCACATTGACAAGGGAGCTTGTACTGAGCATACATCAGAATTGACAACTGATGCATTCTTAGTAGAGCTGGGACTAGCCATTACCATGAAATGGATGTCATTGATGATGCTTCTTATCAGGATTGGTATAGAGGCTGTGGCAGTGACTGTAGTCCCTTCCACCTGATTATCTCTCATTTGGGCATGCCAGCATGCACTATATTATCACATCAAACCGAAAATACACTACCGTTCAATAGTTTAGGGTCATTTTGACAATTTTGTGTTTTCCATTAAAACTCATACTTTTATTAATCAAATGAGTTGCCAAATGAATTGAAAATCTAGTCCAGACATTGACAAGGTTCGAAGAAAAGATTTTTATTTCAAATAATAATTTTCTCCTTCAACCTTTGCTTTCGTCAAAGAATGCTCCTTTTGCAGCAATTACAGCATTGCAGACATTTGGCATTCTAGCAGTTAATTTGCTGAGGTAATTTGGAGAAATTTCACCCCATGCTTCCAGAAGCGCCTGGAGCAGGTTAATTTGGCTTGATGGGCACTTTTTTGTACCATACGGTCAAGCTGCTCCCACAACAGCTCAATGGGGCTGAGATCTGATGACTGCGCTGGCCACTCCATTATAGACAGAATACCAGCTGCCTGCTTCTTCCCTAAATATTTCTTGCATAATTTGGAGGTGTGCTTTGGGTCATTGTCCTGTTGTAGGATGACATTGGCTCTAATCAGGTGCTGTCCACAGGGTATTTCATGGCGTTAAAAAATGGAGTGATAGCCTTCCTTATACAAAATCCCTTTTACCTTGTACAAATCTCCTACTTTACCAGTACCAAAGCAACCCCAGACCATCACATTACCTCCACCATGCTTGACAGATGGCGTCAGGCACTCTTCCAGCATCTTTTCAGTTATTCAGCATCTCACAAATGTTTTGTGTGATCCAAATACCTCAAACTTGGATTTGTCTGTCCATAACACTTTTTTACAATCTTCCTCTGTCCAATCTCTGTGTTCTTTTGCTCATATTAATATTTTCCTTTTTTAGCCAGTCTCAGATATGGCTTTTTCTTTGCCACTCTGCCCTGAAGGACAGCATCCAGGATTCGCCTCTTCACTGTAGATGTTGACACTAGAGTTGAGCGACCTTGACCTTTTTAGAGTCGAGCCGGGTTTTGCGAAACCCGACTATGTCCAAAGTCGGGTCGAGTGAAATCGGCCGATTATGACGTAAAGTCGGGATCGACCGAAACACGAAACCCAATGCAAGTCAATGGGGCAGCATAGTCGGCAGTGAGTGGGGGCCAGGAAAACACCTAGAGTGCCCATTTTAATGTCAAAACCATCCATTCTTCTTAATGAAGCTTGTCAAGCGTAATTTACCTTATAATAATTGGAAGGCATTTGAAATTGGGGGTCATTTGGCTAAAGTTGTGTGGGGTAGGGCTGGTTCAAGTAATTAGTGGGCCCAGGAAATCTGGACCACGTCACGGCAGTGGAGCAGGGAGAGGTAAGTATTTCAACTTTGCAAGTGCTGTGAACCTGAGCAAGCAGGGGGGGCCCACTCGTTGGCATTGGCACTGGCACAGGGCCCCTCAAAGTACAGCGGTGTGTTTGCACGGCGGGGGCGCCTCCCACCGGCAGCAACACTTTTGCGTACTATGAGAGGCCCTGTGCCAGTGACGTCGCCAACTAGTATTCCTCCCCCCACCTGATGAAGGAACCTGCACTTTCATCTGCACCTTCCTCTTTGTCCCCGTGTAAGGTGGTATGGTATGCGGGAAGAGCAACCTGACTTTCAGCAGGGTCACAATGTTGTTGTGTAGCGTGCACGGGGAATGTTGCGTTATGGGTCAATGTACCAGCAGACTCATCTATCACTGGCTGGGCAATGGGCACGATGAAGTGGAAACACAGATATAGGCCCAAAGAAGAAAGTGGGCTAAATGCAGTTCAAAATTGGTAACACAGGAATAACCAGGGGGCATTGCAGTGGAGGACAACTGGAATGAGAGGCTGACACAGAGAGTAGGGCCAAATCAGTAAGTAGTCGAAATGCAGTTCAAAATTGACAACCGTAGTAAACAGGCGGCACAGCTTTGTTCAGTGGAGGAGAACAGCAAGGAGTGGCAGACACCGATAGTAGGCCCCAACCCAACTAGTAGGCCAAATGCAGTCTAACATTAACAACTACTTAACGAGAGGCTGAAAATGGAATTTCAGGACAGGAAACCAGGAGAACAGCAAGGAGTGGCAGACACCGATAGTAGGCCCCAAACCAACTAGTACGCCAAATGCAGTTGTTCCATTTAACCACAATTTAATGAGAGCCTGAAGATAGAAGCTCAGGAAAGGCAACCTGGTGAAAACCTTGGAGTGTAACACAACCTGTCTCTACACCCCATACCAAATTTGTAGGCCTAATGCAGCGTAGTTTCCACCAACTACTAAACGAGAGCCGGAAGATCGAAGCTCATGAAAGGCAACCCGGGGAACACCTTGGAGTGTAACACAACCTCTCTCTACACCACGGAAGGGCTGATTCTTAGGAAGGAAGGCTGTTGTAAATAAGCATTGCGCGTCCGAGGGTGATTATATTCTTATTCGGTATCTACTCACCCTCGGACGCGCCATGCTTCTTGATTTGTAATTAATGTTTATTTGCAATGTGCTTTTGACTTACTCAATTATTTTTTTAATTATTGATTTTATTAAATTAATAGTTTAACATCTTATTGGAAATAATTTAAAGGAGACGCGACAGGACAACACTCGGTGGATGCCATATCTGTGTTAACAACTCCAAAAAACTTTCAGTTAACTTCTTGCAGGAGAAAGAAATTGTAGCTGTTGGACCTTTGTAGTACAGTTCCAGATATTTGTTGTGTGTTTGTTTTGATTGTTAAAATGTCTGCATTTGAGATCTCAACACGATCTTATTTTTTATAATCAAATTAATTTTTTAAATATTTTATTAGGTTGGTTCAAGGGGTACACGGGCCGCAGTAGACAGGTCAGTGGAGGCCTAGTGGAAGGAGGGACCGCAGATGCGCCACTGTTTCACCCATACACAATTAGTAGGCCTAATGCAGCGTAGTTTCCAACAGCTACTAAACGAGAGCCGGAAGATCGAAGCTCAGGAAAGGCAACCTGGGGAACACCTTGGAGTGTAACACAACCTCTCTCTACACCACGGAAGGGCTGATTCTTAGGAAGGAAGGCTGTTGTAAATAAGCATTGCGCGTCCGAGGGTGATTATATTCTTATTCGGTATCTACTCACCCTCGGACGCGCCATGCTTCTTGATTTGTAATTAATGTTTATTTGCAATGTGCTTTTGACTTACTCAATTATTTTTTTAATTATTGATTTTATTAAATTAATAGTTTAACATCTTATTGGAAATAATTTAAAGGAGACGCGACAGGACAACACTCGGTGGATGCCATATCTGTGTTAACAACTCCAAAAAACTTTCAGTTAACTTCTTGCAGGAGAAAGAAATTGTAGCTGTTGGACCTTTGTAGTACAGTTCCAGATATTTGTTGTGTGTTTGTTTTGATTGTTAAAATGTCTGCATTTGAGATCTCAACACGATCTTATTTTTTATAATCAAATTAATTTTTTAAATATTTTATTAGGTTGGTTCAAGGGGTACACGGGCAGCAATAGACAGGTCAGTGGAGGCCTAGTGGAAGGAGTGACGGCAGACAGGCATCAAAGGCCTAACATTGGGCTGGCTGTAGGCAAGTTAAAATTGGTTCCAGGGGAACACGGCCATCAGTGGCCTGGTCAGTGTAGTTGTAGTTGAAAGAACGGGACGCAGACAGGCTTCGAAGGCCTAACATAATAACATAGGGCTGGCTGTAGGCAAGTTAAAATTGGTTCCAGGGGAACACGGCCATCAGTGGCCTGGTCAGTGTAGTTGTAGTTGAAAGAACGGGCCGCAGACAGGCTTCGAAGGCCTAACATAACAAACTTGGGCTGGCTGTAGGCACTTTTAAATTGGTTCCAGGGGTACACGGGCAGCAGTGGTCTGGTCAGTGGAAGTCTAGTGGAAGGAGTGACCGCAGACAGGCTTCGAAGGCCTAACATAACAAACTTGGGCTGGCTGGAGGCACTTTTAAATTGGTTCCAGGGGTACACGGGCAGCAGTGGTCTGGTCAGTGGAAGTCTAGTGGAAGGAGTGACCGCAGACAGGCTTCCAAGGCCTAACATAACAAACTTGGGCTGGCTGGAGGCACTTTTAAATTGGTTCCAGGGGTACACGGGCAGCAGTGGTCTGGTCTGTGGAAGTCTAGTGGAAGGAGTGACCGCAGACAGGCTTCGAAGGCCTAACATAACAAACTTGGGCTGGCTGGAGGCACTTTTAAATTGGTTCCAGGGGTACACGGGCAGCAGTGGTCTGGTCAGTGGAAGTCTAGTGGAAGGAGTGACCGCAGACAGGCTTCGAAGGCCTAACATAACAAACTTGGGCTGGCTGTAGGCACTTTTAAATTGGTTCCAGGGGTACACGGGCAGCGGTGGTCTGGTCAGTGGAAGTCTAGTGGAAGGAGTGACCGCAGACAGGCTTCCAAGGCCTAACATAACAAACTTGGGCTGGCTGGAGGCACTTTTAAATTGGTTCCAGGGGTACACGGGCAGCAGTGGTCTGGTCAGTGGAAGTCTAGTGGAAGGAGTGACCGCAGACAGGCTTCGAAGGCCTAACATAACAAACTTGGGCTGGCTGTAGGCACTTTTAAATTGGTTCCAGGGGTACACGGGCAGCGGTGGTCTGGTCAGTGGAAGTCTAGTGGAAGGAGTGACCGCAGACAGGCTTCCAAGGCCTAACATAACAAACTTGGGCTGGCTGGAGGCACTTTTAAATTGGTTCCAGGGGTACACGGGCAGCAGTGGTCTGGTCAGTGGAAGTCTAGTGGAAGGAGTGACCGCAGACAGGCTTCGAAGGCCTAACATAACAAACTTGGGCTGGCTGTAGGCACTTTTAAATTGGTTCCAGGGGTACACGGGCAGCAGTGGTCTGGTCAGTGGAAGTCTAGTGGAAGGAGTGACCGCAGACAGGCTTCCAAGGCCTAACATAACAAACTTGGGCTGGCTGTAGGCACTTTTAAATTGGTTCCAGGGGTACACGGGCAGCAGTGGTCTGGTCAGTGGAAGTCTAGTGGAAGGAGTGACCGCAGACAGGCTTCCAAGGCCTAACATAACAAACTTGGGCTGGCTGTAGGCACTTTTAAATTGGTTCCAGGGGTACACGGGCAGCGGTGGTCTGGTCAGTGGAAGTCTAGTGGAAGGAGTGACCGCAGACAGGCTTCCAAGGCCTAACATAACAAACTTGGGCTGGCTGGAGGCACTTTTAAATTGGTTCCAGGGGTACACGGGCAGCGGTGGTCTGGTCAGTGGAAGTCTAGTGGAAGGAGTGACCGCAGACAGGCTTCGAAGGCCTAACATAACAAACTTGGGCTGGCTGGAGGCACTTTTAAATTGGTTCCAGGGGTACACGGGCAGCAGTGGTCTGGTCAGTGGAAGTCTAGTGGAAGGAGTGACCGCAGACAGGCTTCCAAGGCCTAACATAACAAACTTGGGCTGGCTGTAGGCACTTTTAAATTGGTTCCAGGGGTACACGGGCAGCAGTGGTCTGGTCAGTGGAAGTCTAGTGGAAGGAGTGACCGCAGACAGGCTTCGAAGGCCTAACATAACAAACTTGGGCTGGCTGTAGGCACTTTTAAATTGGTTCCAGGGGTACACGGGCAGCGGTGGTCTGGTCAGTGGAAGTCTAGTGGAAGGAGTGACCGCAGACAGGCTTCCAAGGCCTAACATAACAAACTTGGGCTGGCTGGAGGCACTTTTAAATTGGTTCCAGGGGTACACGGGCAGCAGTGGTCTGGTCAGTGGAAGTCTAGTGGAAGGAGTGACCGCAGACAGGCTTCCAAGGCCTAACATAACAAACTTGGGCTGGCTGTAGGCACTTTTAAATTGGTTCCAGGGGTACACGGGCAGCAGTGGTCTGGTCAGTGGAAGTCTAGTGGAAGGAGTGACCGCAGACAGGCTTCCAAGGCCTAACATAACAAACTTGGGCTGGCTTTAGGCACTTTTAAATTGGTTCCAGGGGTACACGGGCAGCAGTGGTCTGGTCAGTGGAAGTCTAGTGGAAGGAGTGACCGCAGACAGGCTTCCAAGGCCTAACATAACAAACTTGGGCTGGCTGTAGGCACTTTTAAATTGGTTCCAGGGGTACACGGGCAGCGGTGGTCTGGTCAGTGGAAGTCTAGTGGAAGGAGTGACCGCAGACAGGCTTCCAAGGCCTAACATAACAAACTTGGGCTGGCTGGAGGCACTTTTAAATTGGTTCCAGGGGTACACGGGCAGCAGTGGTCTGGTCAGTGGAAGTCTAGTGGAAGGAGTGACCGCAGACAGGCTTCCAAGGCCTAACATAACAAACTTGGGCTGGCTGTAGGCACTTTTAAATTGGTTCCAGGGGTACACGGGCAGCAGTGGTCTGGTCAGTGGAAGTCTAGTGGAAGGAGTGACCGCAGACAGGCTTCCAAGGCCTAACATAACAAACTTGGGCTGGCTGTAGGCACTTTTAAATTGGTTCCAGGGTAACACGGCCAGCAGTGGCCTGGTCAGTGTAGTAGTTGTAGAAAGAAGGGACCGCAGACAGGCTTCGAAGGCCTAACATAACAAAAATGTCAAAACAATGGTATTGTCAGTGCCAGGCATTGAAGGATGTCAGCGCCTAGACTACACATTGGTGAAGCTGTGAGAGATAATTTTGCTAGTGGTAGAGCACTGTTTGAGCTGGGGGGGGGAACTGTCTTGTGGCCGGCGGTACAGGCACAGGGCCCCTCATATTACAACGGTGTGTCTGACGTTGGGTGTGCACCACCACCGCCAGAGACACTTTATTGTACTATGAGGGACCCAGTGGCAGTGCCGTCGACCAAAAGCGGCCACACCCACCTCTTCAGACAAACAGCACTCTCAAGGGTCCAAGCGCAAAGTGGCGATAGCACGGCCCCGTGTGGGGACTTTGGCCATTTCGTGAGGTGGAAACATGTCGTATGCTGGACAATCAGGTGAAGAAAATTACGAGATTGGAAAAGTCATTCAGAATAGTCCACAGGCAAGACCTTTTCATAGGAAAGCTAGGTGTCAGCCGGGCAGGGTGGGGCAAAAGATTTTGAAATCCAGTTGTGGTTCATTTTAATGAAGGTTAGATCATCTACATTTTGGGTAGCCAGACGAGTCCTTTTTTCTGTTAGTATTGAACCTGCAGCACTGAATACTCTTTCTGATAGGACACTAGCTGCCGGGCAAGCAAGCTCCTGCAATGCATATTCTGCCAATTCTGGCCAGGTGTCTAATTTTGATGCCCAGTAATCAAATGGGAATGACGGTTGAGGGAGAACGTTGATAAGGGATGAAAAATAGTTTGTAACCATACTGGACAAATGTTGTCTCCTGTCACTTTGAATTGATGCTGCAGTACCTGTCCTGTCTGCGGTCATAGAAAAATCACTCCACAACCTGGTCAGAAAACCCCTCTGGCCAACGCCACTTCTGATTTCTGCCCCTCTAACACCTCTGGTCTGCTGGCCCCTGGAGCTCGTGTGAGAATGATCACGGGCGCTGTGTGCAGGGAATGCCAGAAGCAAACGGTCAAGAAGAGTTGATTGTTTTGTTGCTAATATTAGTTCCAAGTTCTCATGTGGCATAATATTTTGCAATTTGCCTTTATAGCGAGGATCAAGGAGGCAGGCCAACCAGTAATCGTCATCGTTCATCATTTTTGTAATGCGTGTGTCCCTTTTGAGGATACGCAAGGCATAATCCGCCATGTGGGCCAAAGTTCCCGTTGTCAAATCTGCGGTTGTGCTTGGTTGAGGGGCAGTTGCAGGCAAATCTACGTCACTTGTGTCCCTCAAAAAACCAGAACCCGGCCTTGCCACGCCACCAATTTCCCGTGCCCCCGGGAAAGCTTCCTCATTAAAAATATACTCATCCCCATCATCCTCCTCATCCTCCACCTCCTCTTCGCCCGGTACCTCGTCATGTACACTGCCCTGATCAGACAATCGCTGACTGTCATCAAGGCTTTCCTCTTCCTCTGGTGCAGACGCCTGATCCTTTATGTGCGTCAAACTTTGCATCAGCAGACGCATTAGGGGGATGCTCATGCTTATTATGGCGTTGTCTGCACTAACCAGCCGTGTGCATTCCTCAAAACACTGAAGGACTTGACACATGTCTTGAATCTTCGACCACTGCACACCTGACAACTCCATGTCTGCCATCCTACTGCCTGCCCGTGTATGTGTATCCTCCCACAAAAACATAACAGCCCGCCTCTGTTCGCACAGTCTCTGAAGCATGTGCAGTGTTGAGTTCCACCTTGTTGCAACGTCTATGATTAGGCGATGCTGGGGAAGGTTCAAAGAACGCTGATAGGTCTGCATACGGCTGGAGTGTACAGGCGAACGGCGGATATGTGCGCAAAGTCCACGCACTTTGAGGAGCAGGTCGGATAACCCCGGATAACTTTTCAGGAAGCACTGCACCACCAGGTTTAAGGTGTGAGCCAGGCAAGGAATGTGTTTCAGTTGGGAAAGGGAGATGGCAGCCATGAAATTCCTTCCGTTATCACTCACTACCTTGCCTGCCTCAAGATCTACAGTGCCCAGCCACGACTGCGTTTCTTGCTGCAAGAACTCGGACAGAACTTCCGCGGTGTGTCTATTGTCGCCCAAACACTTCATAGCCAATACAGCCTGCTGACGTTTGCCAGTAGCTGCCCCATAATGGGAGACCTGGTGTGCAACAGTGGCAGGTGCGGATGGAGTGTTTGTGCGACTGCGGTCTGTGGACGAGCTCTTGCTTCTGCAGGAGGACGAGGAGGAGGAGGAGGAGGAGGGGGTGCGAACGGCTAAAGACAACTGTTTACTAGACCGTGGCCTAGGCAGAACTGTCCCAAACTTGCTGTCCCCTGTGGACCCTGAATCCACCACATTTACCCAGTGTGCCGTGATGGACACGTAACGTCCCTGGCCATGCCTACTGGTCCATGCATCGGTTGTCAGGTGCACCTTTGTGCTCACAGATTGCCTGAGTGCATGGACGATGCGCTCTTTAACATGCTGGTGGAGGGCTGGGATGGCTTTTCTGGAAAAAAAGTGTCGACTGGGTAGCTCGTAGCGTGGTACAGCGTAGTCCAACAGGTCTTTGAAAGCTTCGCTTTCAACTAACCGGTAGGGCATCATCTCTAATGAGATTAGTCTAGCTATGTGGGCGTTCAAACCCTGTGTACGCGGATGCGAGGCTAAGTATTTCCTTTTTCTAACCATAGTCTCATGTAGGGTGAGCTGGACTGGAGAGCTGGAGATCGTGGAACTAGCGGGGGTGCCGGTGGACATGGCAGACTGAGAGACGGTGGGAGATGGTATTGTTGCCGCCGGTGCCCTAGATGCAGTGTTTCCTACTACGAAACTGGTGATTCCCTGACCCTGACTGCTTTGGCCTGGCAAAGATACCTGCACAGATACAGCAGGTGGTGCGCTAAATGGTGGTCCTACACTGCCGGAAGGGATGTTGCGTTGATGACTAGCTTCATTGGCCGAGGGTGCAACAACCTTAAGGGACGTTTGGTAGTTAGTCCAAGCTTTCAAATGCATGGTGGTTAAATGTCTATGCATGCAACTAGTATTGAGACTTTTCAGATTCTGACCTCTGCTTAAGGAAGTAGAACATTTTTGACAGATGACTTTGCGCTGATCAATTGGATGTTGTTTAAAAAAATGCCAGACTGCACTCTTTCTAGCATCGGATACCTTTTCAGGCATTGCAGACTGAGCTTTAACCGGATGGGCACGCTGTCCTCCACCAGGTTTTGGCTTTGCCACGCGTTTTGGGCAAGATACGGGCCCGGCAGATGGAACCTGTGGCGATGTTGATGCCTGCTGCGGCCCCTCCTCCTCCTCTGCTTCAGAACTGCTGCCGCCTGCACCCTGTTCCCCCAATGGCTGCCAATCGGGGTCAAGAACTGGGTCATCTAATAACTCTTCTTGTACCTCCTGCGCAACTTCGTCTGTGTCACCGTGTCGTTCGGTGGTATAGCGTTCGTGATGGGGCAACATAGTCTCATCAGGGTCTGATTCTTGATCAGCACCCTGCGAGGGCAATGTTGTGGTCTGAGTCAAAGGACCAGCATAGTAGTCTGGCTGTGGCTGTGCGTCAGTGCACTCCATGTCAGATTCAATTTGTAATGGGCATGGACTGTTAACTGCTTCACTTTCTAAGCCAGGGACGGTATGTGTAAAGAGCTCCATGGAGTAACCCGTTGTGTCGCCTGCTGCATTCTTCTCTGTTGTTGTTTTTGCTGAAGAGGACAAGGAAGTGACTTGTCCCTGACCGTGAACATCCACTAACGACGCGCTGCTTTTACTTTTACCAGTTTCACGAGAGGAGGCAAAAGAGCTAGAGGCTGAGTCAGCAAGATAAGCCAAAACTTGCTCTTGCTGCTCCGGCTTTAAAAGCGGTTTTCCTAATCCCAGAAAAGGGAGCGTTCGAGGCCTTGTGTAGCCGGACGACGAACCTGGCTCCACAGCTCCAGACTTAGGTGCAATATTTTTTTCCCCACGACCACCTGATGCTCCACCACTATCACTACCCTCATTACCAGCTGACAATGAACGCCCCCGGCCACGACCTCTTCCACTAGACTTCCTCATTGTTTTAAAAACGTAACCAAACTAACGTTATTTGTTGCAGTCACACAACTTACACGGTGAGCTATAACTTCAGTATGATTTAGCTACCCCTTTACAGGTTGGTGAGACCACAGCGAAAATCAGGCCCAATGTTACACACTCTGTTTTTGGTGGCTGCAAATTAGAGAGATGCCCCACACGCAGGACTGTCACTGAAGCACAAATGTTAATATTAATGTCACACTATTATTTTTTTTTTATTTTTAATTTTTTCAGGAACACTTTAAAAACCCCCCAAAAAAAAAAAAATAGATTTTTGCAGGGAGAATTTAGAAAACAAATGTAACAAACTATATGCTTTCTATGGGCCACTGAGTGAGAGATGACGCACACAGGAATCAGGAGTGGCACACAAGCCCAGAGGCCAATATTTTTCTACCAATGATTGATGGAGTTATTTTCTCTGGTAGATTTTGGAACCCAAATCAAGGAAAAAAAATATAGGCTTTCTATGGACCACAATTGGAGAGAGAGAGAGAGAGAGAGAGAGATGGCACACCCAGGAGTCAAGACTGGCACACAAGCAGAAAGGCCAATATTAATCTCCCACTGTTTTTTTTGGTTGTTTTTTTTTTTTTTTTTTTCAGGGAGACTTTAGAAAAAAAAAATAATAAAAAAAATATGATTTTATCAGGAAGAATTTAGAAACCAAATAAAATAAAATGATTTTTTCAGGGAGAATTTATAAAACAAATAAAAACAAAAATAGGCGTTCTATGGCCCACTGACTGAGAGATGACGCACAGAGGAGTCAGGAGTGGCACACAAGCCCAGAGGCCAATATTTTTCTACCAATGATTGATGTAGTTATTTTCTCTGGTAGATTTTGGAACCCAAATCAAGGAAAAAAAATATAGGCTTTCTATGGACCACAATTGGAGAGAGAGAGAGAGAGAGAGAGAGAGAGAGAGATGGCACACCCAGGAGTCAAGACTGGCACACAAGCAGAAAGGCCAATATTAATCTCCCACTGTTTTTTTTGGTTGTTTTTTTTTTTTTTTTTTCAGGGAGACTTTAGAAAAAAAAAATAATAAAAAAAATATGATTTTATCAGGAAGAATTTAGAAACCAAATAAAATAAAATGATTTTTTCAGGGAGAATTTATAAAACAAATAAAAACAAAAATAGGCGTTCTATGGCCCACTGACTGAGAGATGACGCACAGAGGAGTCAGGAGTGGCACACAAGCCCAGAGGCCAATATTTTTCTACCAATGATTGATGTAGTTATTTTCTCTGGTAGATTTTGGAACCCAAATCAAGGAAAAAAAATATAGGCTTTCTATGGACCAAAATTGGAGAGAGAGAGAGAGAGAGAGAGATGGCACACCCAGGAGTCAAGACTGGCACACAAGCAGAAAGGCCAATATTAATCTCCCACTGTTTTTTTTGGTTGTTTTTTTTTTTTTTTTTTTCAGGGAGACTTTAGAAAAAAAAATAATAAAAAAAATATGATTTTATCAGGAAGAATTTAGAAACCAAATAAAATAAAATGATTTTTTCAGGGAGAATTTATAAAACAAATAAAAACAAAAATAGGCGTTCTATGGCCCACTGACTGAGAGATGACGCACAGAGGAGTCAGGAGTGGCACACAAGCCCAGAGGCCAATATTTTTCTACCAATGATTGATGTAGTTATTTTCTCTGGTAGATTTTGGAACCCAAATCAAGGAAAAAAAATATAGGCTTTCTATGGACCACAATTGGAGAGAGAGAGAGAGAGAGAGAGATGGCACACCCAGGAGTCAAGACTGGCACACAAGCAGAAAGGCCAATATTAATCTCCCACTGTTTTTTTTGGTTGTTTTTTTTTTTTTTTTTCAGGGAGACTTTAGAAAAAAAAAATAATAAAAAAAATATGATTTTATCAGGAAGAATTTAGAAACCAAATAAAATAAAATGATTTTTTCAGGGAGAATTTATAAAACAAATAAAAACAAAAATAGGCGTTCTATGGCCCACTGACTGAGAGATGACGCACAGAGGAGTCAGGAGTGGCACACAAGCCCAGAGGCCAATATTTTTCTACCAATGATTGATGTAGTTATTTTCTCTGGTAGATTTTGGAACCCAAATCAAGGAAAAAATATATAGGCTTTCTATGGACCACAATTGGAGAGAGAGAGAGAGAGAGAGAGAGAGATGGCACACCCAGGAGTCAAGACTGGCACACAAGCAGAAAGGCCAATATTAATCTCCCACTGTTTTTTTTGGTTGTTTTTTTTTTTTTTTTTTCAGGGAGACTTTAGAAAAAAAAAATAATAAAAAAAATATGATTTTATCAGGAAGAATTTAGAAACCAAATAAAATAAAATGATTTTTTCAGGGAGAATTTATAAAACAAATAAAAACAAAAATAGGCGTTCTATGGCCAACTGACTGAGAGATGACGCACAGAGGAGTCAGGAGTGGCACACAAGCCCAGAGGCCAATATTTTTCTACCAATGATTGATGTAGTTATTTTCTCTGGTAGATTTTGGAACCCAAATCAAGGAAAAAAAATATAGGCTTTCTATGGACCACAATTGGAGAGAGAGAGAGAGAGAGAGAGAGAGATGGCACACCCAGGAGTCAAGACTGGCACACAAGCAGAAAGGCCAATATTAATCTCCCACTGTTTTTTTTGGTTGTTTTTTTTTTTTTTTTTTCATGGAGACTTTAGAAAAAAAAATAATAAAAAAAATATGATTTTATCAGGAAGAATTTAGAAACCAAATAAAATAAAATGATTTTTTCAGGGAGAATTTATAAAACTAATAAAACAAAAAATAGGCGTTCTATGGCCCACTAAGTGAGAGATGACGCACACAGGAGTCAAGACTGACACACAAGCAGAAAGGCCAATATTAATCCCCCACTGTTTTTTTTGTTTGTTTTTTTTTTTGTTTTGTTTTTTTCAGGGAGACTTTAGAAAAAAAAAAAAAAATATATGATTTTATCAGGAAGAATTTAGAAACCAAATAAAATAAAATGATTTTTTCAGGGAGAATTTAGAAAACAAATAAAACCAAAAATAGGCGTTCTATGGCCCACTGACTGAGAGAGAGAGAGAGAGATGGCACGCTTAGTACTGGCACACAAGCCCAAAGGGCAATATTAATCTCCCTTTTTTTTTCAGGGAGAATTTCTAAAACCCCCAAAAAAAAAAAAAATAGGCTTTCTATGGCCCACTATTTGTGAGAGAGATGGGACGCTCAGGACTGGCACAGATGGCACGCTCAGGACTGGCACAGAAGCCCAGAGGCCAATATTAATCTCCCTTTTTTTCTGGGAGAATTTATAAAACCAAAAAAATATTTAAATAGGCTTTCTATGGCCTACTATTTGTGAGAGAGATGGCACGCTCAGGACTGGCACAGATGGCACGCTCACAACTGGCACACAAGCCCAGAGGCCAATATTAATCTCCCTTTTTTCAGGGAAAATTTATAAAACCAAAAAAAAAATTAAATAGGCTTTCTATGGCCCACTATTTGTGAGAGAGGTGGCACGCTCAGGACTGGCACAGATGGCACGCTCACAACTGGCACACAAGCCCAGAGGCCAATATTAATCTCCCTTTTTTTCAGGGAGAATTTATAAAACCAAAAAAAAAATTAAATAGGCTTTCTATGGCCCACTATTTGTGAGAGAGATGGCACACTCAGGGCTGGCACAGATGGCACGCTCAGGACTGGCACACAAGCCCAGAGGCCAATATTAATCTCCCTTTTTTTCAGGGAGAATTTATAAAACCCCCAAAAAAATTAAATAGGCTTTCTATGGCCCACTATTTGTGAGAGAGATGCCAGACTCAGGGCTGGCACAGATGGCACGCTCAGGACTGGCACACAAGCCCAGAGGCCAATATTAATCTCCCTTTTTTTCAGGGAGAATTTATAAAACCCAAAAAAAAATTAAATAGGCTTTCTATGGCCCACTATTTGTGAGAGAGATGCCAGACTCAGGACTGGCACAGATGGCACGCTCAGGACTGGCACACAAGCCCAGAGGCCAATATTAATCTCCCTTTTTTTCAGGGAGAATTTATAAAACCCAAAAAAAAATTAAATAGGCTTTCTATGGCCCACTATTTGTGAGAGAGATGGCACACTCAGGACTGGCACACAAGCCCAAAGGCCAATATTAATCTCCCACTGTATTTTTATCAGGGAGAATTTATACACCCCACAAAAAAAAATACAGAAAAATGAAAAGGCTTTCTATGGCCCACTATGTGAGAGAGATGGCACACACAGGGATGGCACTCTAGCAGAAATGCCAAATTGCCAATCTTAATCTCCCACCAAAAAAAAAAAAAAAAAACAGGGAATGTCCTACAATTACTATCTCCCTGCCTGCAGTAATCTCAGCCAGGTATGGCAGGCAGCTACTATCTCCCTGCCTGCAGTAATCTCAGCCAGGTATGGCAGGCAGCAATAAGGAGTGGACTGATGCACAAATCAAATAAAAAGTGTGGACAAACAAAAAAGATAGCTGTGCAGAAAGGAAGGAACAAGAGGATTTGTGCTTTGAAAAAAGCAGTTGGTTTGCACAGCGGCGTACACACAGCAATGCAGCTATCAGGGAGCCTTCTAGGGCAGCCCAATGAGCTACAGCGCTGAGGGGGAAAAAAAAAAAAAAAAACTTCCACTGTCCCTGCACACCGAGGGTGGTGTTGGACAGTGCAAATCGCTGCAGCACAAGCGGTTTTGTGGTTAATGGACCCTGCCTAACGCTATCCCTGCTTCTGACAAAGCGGCAGCAACCTCTCCCTAAGCTCAGATCAGCAGCAGTAAGATGGCGGTCGGCGGGAACGCCTCTTTATAGCCCCTGTGACGTCGCAGACAGCAAGCCAATCACTGCAATGCCCTTCTCTAAGATGGTGGGGACCAGGACCTATGTCATCACGCTGCCCACACTCTGCGTTTACCTTCATTGGCTGAGAAATGGCGCTTTTCGCGTCATTGAAACGCGACTTTGGCGCGAAAGTCGCGTACCACATGGCCGACCCCGCACAGGGGTCGGATCGGGTTTCATGAAACCCCGACTTAGCCAAAAGTCGGCGACTTTTGAAAATGTTCGACCCGTTTCGCTCAACCCTAGTTGACACTGGTATTTTGCGTGTACTATTTAATGAAGCTGCCAGTTGAGGACTGTGAGGCATCGATTTGCTCTCCTCGGAAAGTAGTGCACACAGCTGTAGGAAATCTTCAGTTTCTTGGCATTTTGTCTCATGGAATAGCCTTCATTTCTAAGAACAAGAATAAACTGTTGAGTTTCACATGAAAGTTCTTTTTTTCTGGCCATTTTGAGAGTTTAATGGAACCAGCAAACGTGATGCTCCAGATTCTCAACTAGCTCAAAGGAAGGTCAGGTTTATAGGTTCTCTAATCATTCAAACTGTTTTCAGCTGTGCTAACATACTTGCACAAGGGTTTTCAAGGGTATTCTCACCATCCATTAGCCTTCTTACACAGTTAGCAAACACAAAGTACCATAAGAACACTGGAGTGATGGTTGTTGGAAATGGGCCTCTATATACAGTACAGACCAAAAGTTTGGACACACCTTCTCATTTAAAGATTTTTCTGTATTTTCATGACTATGAAAATAGTACATTCACACTGAAGGCATCAAAACTATGAATTAACTCATGTGGAATTATATACTTAACAAAAAAGTTTGAAACAACTGAAATTATGTCTTATATTCTAGGTTCTTCAAAGTAGCCACCCTTTGCTTTGATGACTGCTTTGCACACTCTTGGCATTCTCTTGATGAGCTTCAAGAAGTAGTCACCGGGAATGGTTTTGACTTCACATGTGTGCCCTGTCAGGTTTAATAAGTGGGATTTCTTGCCTTATAAATGGGGTTGGGACCATCAGTTGTGTTGTGCAGAAGTCTGGTGGATACACAGCTGATACTCCTACTGAATAGACTGTTACAATTTGTATTATGGCAAGAAAAAAGCAGCTAAGTAAAGAAAAATGAGTGGCCATCATTACTTTAAGAAATGAAGGTCAGTCAGTCCGAAAAATTGGGAAAACTTTGAAAGTGTCCCCAAGTGCAGTTGCAAAAACCATCAAGTGCTACAAAAAAACTGTCTCACATGGGGACCGCCCCAGGAAAGAAAAGACCAAGAGTAACTTATGCTTCTGAGGATAAGTTTATCTGAGTCACCAGCATCAGAAATCGCAGGTTAACAGCAGCTCAGATTAGAGACCAGGTTAATGCCACACAGAGTTCTAGCAGCAGACACATCTCTACAACAACTGTTAAGACAAGACTTTGTGCAGCAGGCCTTCATGGTAAAATAGCTGCTAGGAAACCACTGCTAAGGACAGGCAACAAGCAGAAGAGACTTGCTTGGACTAAAGAACACAAGGAATGGACATTAGGCCAGTGGAAATCTGTGCTTTGGTCTGATGAGTCCAAATTGAGATCTTTGGTTCCAACCACCGTGTCTTTGTGTGATGCAGAAAAGGTGAACGGATGGACCCTAAATGCGTAGTTCCCACCCTGAAGCATGGAGGAGGAGGTGTGATGGTGTGGGGGGCTTTGCTGATGACACTGTTCGGGATTTATTCAAAATTGAAGGCATACTGAACCTGCATGGCTACCACAGCATCTTGCAGCGGCATGCTATTCCATCCGGTTTGGATTTAATTGGACCATCATTTATTTTGCAACAGGACAATGACCTCAAACACAACTCCAGGCTGTGTGAGGGCTATTTGACCATGAAGGAGAGGGATGGGATGCTACGCCAGATGACCTGACCTCCACAGTCACCAGACCTGAACCCAATTGAGATGGTTTGGTGTGAGCTGGACAGCAGAGTGAAGGCAAAAGGGCCAACAAGTGCAAAGCATCTCTGGGAACTCCTTCAAGATTGCTGGAAGACCATTCCGGGTGACTACCTCTTGAAGCTCATCAGGAGAATGCCAAGAGTGTGCAAAGCAGTCATCAAAGCAAAAGGTGGCTACTTTGAAGAACCTAGAATATAAGACATACTTTCAGTGGTTTCACGCTTTTTTGTTAAGTATATAATTCCACATGTGTTATTTCATAGTTTTGATGCCTTCAGTGTGAATGTACAATTTTCATAGTCCTGAAAATACAGAAAAATCTTTAAATGAGAAGGTATGTCCAAACTTTTGGTCTGTACTGTACCTATGAAGATATTGCATTACAATCCAGACGTTTGCAGCTAAAATAGTCATTTTCCACATTAACAATGTATAGAGTGTATTTCTGAATCATTTAACTTTAGCTACATTTCAAAAAACTGTGCTTTTCTTTCAAAAATAAGGAAATTTCTAAGTGACCCTAAACTTTTGAACGGTAGTGTATGTAAAAACAAATAAAATAAAAACAGCTAGATTAGAGAGCGAACCATAGGGACTTTTTCTTAGAATGTATAAGAAAAGTGATTGGATCATCATTAAATATATAGATATTTAGGTTTTAAAACCAATGTTCATTTTGGACCACTCTTTTAAATAATGATTTCCAAAGTAAAAGGTATCAAGAGAAACAGTATAACTTTATTAGGCTGACACATTATAATATTGGGCCACTAACTGCGGAAGAATGTAGCACATTAAAATTATCCATCCACAAAAGAAGTGACAAAGTTAATTGAATTTATGTGAATTGGGTTTGCATGGACTATTAATTGTCAGAAAACTGAAATCAATCAGTAGAGAAGTGTTTTCTTAAGACATGGATTGCATATCATCATTTAACAGTTTTCTTAAAGAACGTGAAATTCATACATGGCACAATAATGTTTCTTTGCCATAATGCATTGCCCGTTACCCCAACAGAGAAGATTGTAGGAATGATTACTATCCTGAGTTGACTTTCATGCATTGGGTTGGGCGTGCTGGATACTGGGCTGGGATGTGAAACTCCACCCACAGCCCAGTCACTCAAGAGGGGTGCACGCGACTGGGTCACACCCGAGTAATGCAAGACATTTTGGTAATTAATGTGACATCAGCGGCTGTCAGCGGTGGCTGAAGCCGGGGAAACTTCATGCTGAGTGAGTGGTCAGCAATAGCGCCACTCACAAGCACAGATAATAGCAAAAGGTATTTACAAAAATGCTTTTATACAAGGTTTAAATCTGTGGGGGCACAATGTATTGGAAAACTTCTTCAATGCTATTAGCACTGGTTTTTAATGACTCACATCTTTCCGAGCCATGTTCAGCCAAGTTACAGCTTCCACCTCTTTCAGTCAAACATCATTGCTACTAAATATTGATGTAAGAACTCTATCATCATACTTCACTGAATATCATCGCTAATGTTCTTGTGGCTGTATTAAATGTACTTTCTGATTTATCATAGAATCATAGAATGGTAGAGTTGGAAGAGACTTCCTGAGTCATCTGGTCCAACCCACAACTCAAAGCAAGATTCAATAAATCATTCCAGACAGATGTCAGTCCAGCCTCTGTTTGAAGACTTCCATTAAAGGAGAGCTCACCACCTCTCTTGGCAGCCTATTTCACTCTTTGATCACTGTAACTGTCAAAACATTTTTTCTAAGATCTAATCTGTGTCTCCTCTTATTCAGCTTCCTCCCATTACTTCTATTCTTGCCTTGTGCAAATGGGAATAAAGATGATCCTTCTACAATGTGACAGCCCTTGAGATATTTGTAGACAGCTACTAAGTCTCCTCACTATCATCTTTTTTGCAAGCTTAACATTCCCAAATCCGGTAACTATTCCTCATAGGACATGGTGTTATGTGATGGGATTCTCCCAATGCACTGGATAAATCCCAAGCCTTATGTGCCTCTGTGGTCTCCGATTCAGATTCAGCCACTGCAGGTTATGCTGAGCATAGACATCAATCCCAGCATCTTGCTCTGGCTCGTGGTGTTCGTTTGGTTACTGCTGGCTATCCAGCCAAGCCTATGGTAACCAGCGATAGGCTGCGGCGACATGACACTCTTGAGTCCAAGTCCATAAATCACCTTACTGAGCATGTCCGTGATGTGGCGTATTACTATAGGTGGAAGGACGTCTCCAGCTCTAGTGATGTGGCAGCTCCGGATTAGCCCTCGAGCAATGGACTCCTGAGTGTGAGTGTTTGGGGTGGAGCTTTTGGTTTAAAAGACTTCCAATGGTGCCCGTTGACATGCTAGTATCATTTGTGTGTGGCTAAGTGATTGAAGACTAGTGTTGAGCCACCTCCCTAGTGTTCGGGTTCGGTTCGTCAAACAGGGACATGTTTGACGAACACCGTCGAACCCTATTGAAACCAATGGCAGGCAAACAGAAACACATACAAACACATGGAAAACACCTTAAAAGGTGTCCAAAAGCTGACAAACTGCTCAGAAGACACAACAAACACATGGAAAAGTCACAACTACATATAGTCATGCAAAAAGAAAAGAGGTGGAGAAGTAAAAGGAGGAGGAGACACAGATATAGGCATGTCATGCCCTTCTAAAATCAAGAAAGGCTGGAGTAAAAATGTAAACTCACTCTACCAACACCCAGACGTCTTGACAAAAAAAAAAAAAAGAAATATCTTTAGGTAGAATGGCGGCGGGTCCATTCAGAATACTTTCCTTAGAAGACGTAGTGGTACCCCCGTTGGGAGTTGTGCCAAAAAATGAACCCAATACAATCAGACAATCCACCATTTGTCATATCCAAGGGGCAGGTCAGGTAATGACAACATCGATGCGGAACCAAGTACAGTACTATGTACTGTACATCCTTTGATGAGGCAATCAGGCAGGTCAAGAAGTTGGTAAGGGGCACCCTAATGGCCAAAACAGACATTGAGGGGGCGTTCCGGTTACTACCTGTGCCTCTGAATAGTGTCTTCCCATTGGGCTGCTTCTGTGAAGGAGCATACTACATAGATCGCTGTTTGCCCATGGGGTGCGCCATATCCTGCTCACTATTTTAGGCATTTAGTTGCTTCCTCGAATGTGTCGTCATGGACGTTTGTAAGGTGGCACATATTATCCATTACCTCGACGACTTCTTATGCCTGGGCCCAAAAGATTTGTCACAGTGTGAAAACACGCGGTAGTCCATCTGTGAGATGGAGAGAGCTGGAGGGAGAGTGGACACCCCAGAGCTGAGAGGCTAGATTGAGAAAGAAAGAAGGCGGTGTAGCTTGCTTCATGGGTGGGGCACTCTGCTGAGTAGCAGAAATTGCTACTAGGCCCAAAAGGATTTCCTGGGCCAAATGCTGTTAAAAAATAGTACTTAGGCAAACAGGCGGTGTAGCTTGCTTCATGGGTGGGGTACACTGCTGAGTTGCACCAAATTCTACTAGGCCTAAAATGATTTCCTGGGCTAAATACCGTTAAAAAATAGTACATAGGTAAACAGACGGTGTAGCTTGCTTCATGGGTGAAGTACGCTGCTGAGTAGCACCAAATTCTTTTAGGCCCAAAAGGATTTCCTGGGCTAGATGCTGTTAAAAAATAGTGCTTAGGTAAACAGGCGGTGTAGCTTGCTTCATGGGTGGGGTACGCTGCTGAGTTGCACCAAATTCTACTAGGCCCAAAAGGATTTCCTGGGCTAGATGTCATTACAAAATAGTAGTTAGGCAAACAGGCGGTGTAGCTTGCTTCATGGGTGAAGTACACTGCTGAGTAGCACCAAATCCTACTAGGCCCAAAAGGATTTCATGGGCTAGATGCCGTAACAAAATAGTAGTTAGGTAAACAGGCGGTGTAGCTTGCTTCATGGGTGAAGAACGCTGCTGAGTAGCACCAAATTCTATTAGGCCCAAAAGGATTTCCTGGGCTAGATGCCATTACAAAATAGTAGTTAGGTAAACAGGCGGTGTAGCTTGCTTCATGGGTGGGGTACTGTGCTGAGTAGCACAAAATGCTATTAGGTACAAAACGATTTCCTGGGCTAGATGCCATTAAAAATAGTACTTAGGGAAACAGGCGGTGTAGCTTGCTTCATGAGTGGGGTATGCTGCAGAGTTGCACCAAATTCTACTAGGCCCAAAAGGATTTCCTGGGCTAGATGCCGTTAAAAATAGTACTTAGGTAAACAGGTGGTGTAGCTTGCTTCATGGGTGAAGTACGCTGCTGAGTAGCACCAAATTCTACTAGGCTCAAAACGATTTCCTGGGCTAGATGCTGTTAAAAATAGTACTTAGGTAAACAGGCGGCGGGTGGCTGGGCTACTCTGCTGACTAGCAAACACTAAAGCTTTGGAGCAGACCTCTGAATTCCAGACCATAGTATGAGGAAACAACTCTACAGGCGACCCCACCCACCTGGAATTGACGATGACAACATCATGTAAAACTAAGTAAGGGGACTAAATAAAAGAGTCTCCATTATTTCCCCAAAATTCGGCCACAGACACCACTTAAGTGACATCAATTTCGCCAGAGTTTTTTAAAACGGTTGGTGAGGTGATTTTCAAAAATCATCAAGCTTTTAGTCTCCCCAAGATGACACAGGGGTAGAAAACTCCTTGCGGATCCAGGATTTGTTCCTCTTGATGAACGTTAGTCTGTCTACATAATCACTTGACAGCCGTGTGCGCTTATCTATCAGCACACCGCCAGCAGCGCTGAACACAAGTTCAGAGAGAACACTGGCTGCAGGGCACGACATGATCTCCAAGGCGTGAGTGGTGAGCTCAGTCCATTTTCCAAGATTGGAAGCCCAAAATGAGCAAGGGTACAGTTTCACAGTCTTGGCATCGATGTTAACTTGGAGATACTCTTGTACCATCCTCTCTAGGCATTGGCTGTGCGTCAGACTTCTTGTCTCCTGTGGCCTTGCAAAGGATGGTCTAAAAAAATCTTGAAATGATTGGAAAAAATTGCTGTTACCACCAGATACAATGTTACTGTTTGAGTGATGACTCGATAGTCCCACAGTTGGCAAGTTAGAACTCAGAGATTCACTACATGCACCACTGGTGTTTTGTGGAAAAGCAGATGTTAGATTCTGTAACAGTCTCTGCTGATACTCCTGCATACGTGTATTCCTTTCTATGGCAGGAATTATTTTGCCAAATTTGCTTTTGTACCAGGGATTTAAGAGGGTGGCAACCCAGTAGTTGGCATTACTTCGGATTCTGACAATCCGAGGGTCATGTTGCAGGTAGTGCAGCAAGAAGGCACTCATGTGTCTTGCGCATCCAGGAGGACCAAGTCCTTGTTGTCTTGGTGGTGGCGAGGTGAGAATCATGCTTCCTTCATCAGCCCTCTCCCCCCAACCTCGCATAACAGAAATCTGATCAAGGTTTCCCTCATCTGATGAGTCTTCCATGCCCAGCGCCAGTTCATCCTCCACTTCTTCCTCACCTCCTGCACCTTCCTAAACAGTTTGGCAGCTACCATGCGCCCTCGGTAATCCCTCTCCCACAGCCTCCAATGCCAGCCGCCTTGGTGCTGCCAACCTTTTTGACCTTGGAGATATGACCCCTTCTGCATACGACTCCTCCTGTTCCTCCTCCTCCTCCTCTTGTTCCACCACCTGACTCTGAACACTGTGTAAGGTGTGCTCCAGCATGTAAATCACTGGAATGGTCATGCTGATAATGGCATCGTCAGCACTAACCATCTTCGTCGCTATTTCAAAACTGTGCAGAAGGGTGCATAGGTCCCTGATCTGAGACCACTCCTTCAGCATGATTTGCCCCACATCTTGATCTCGTTGGCCCAGGCTATACGTCATAACGTATTGCACCACGGCTCGTTGGTACTGCCACAGTCGCTGCAACATGTGCAGAGTTGAATTCCACCGTGTGGGCACATCGCATTTCAGCCAGTAAACTGGCAGGCCCAACGACTTCTGTAGAGATGCAAGTCGTCGAGCTGCAGGATGCGAATAGCGGAAGTGAGCACACAGCGACCGTGCCCTCTGCAGAAGCCCATCTAGTCCGGGATAGTGGGATAAAAATTGATGGACAACCAGGTTCAAAATGTGAGCCATACAAGGCACGTGTGTGACATTGCCCCGGATAAGGGCCGCACCCAGGTTTGCAGCATTGTCGTACACAGCCTTCCCTGGCTGCAGGTTGAGTGGAGACAACCATTGATGGAATTCGGTGTCTAGAGCTGACCACAACTCCTCAGCTGTGTGACTCACATTTCCCAGACATTTCAATGTAAACACTGCCTGATGCCGTTGAGCACTGGTGACAGCATAGTGAGGAGGTGTGCAGGATTCCTTCTGCGCAGTTACAACGTGGGTGGCATTACCAGACATGCTTTGGGTGCAGGTGGAGAACCGAGAGGAGGTTGAGTAGGCAGAAGCAATGGAGGAACTTCTAGATACAGAGGATCGACGAGCAACTCGTGGTGACGGCAAGACTTGGACAGCAGCCCCTTCTCTTGATGTCGCCGTAGTTACCTAGTGCCCAGCCACCGACATGTAACGCCCTTGTCCATGTCTACTCGTCCAAGTGTCTGTGGTGAAATGCACCCTGTCACACACAGAGTTTCTCAAGCAAGCCGTGATGTTGTGTGTGACATGCTGGTGTAGCGCAGGCACAGCTTTCTTTGAGAAGTAGTCGTGACTGGGCATCTGGTACTGGGGGACTGCGACGGACATAAGGTCTCGAAAATCCTCTGTGTCCACCAAGCGGAAAGGCAGCATTTCTGTAGCCAACAGCTTGCAGATGGAAAAATTCAAACTCTTAGCTTTGTCATGGCTTGGAGGAAATGGTCTTTTACTTCTCCACATCTAGGGGACTGAGGGCTGGCTGCCGTGCTTAGACGGAGTTGAGTAGGGTGTCTCCAGCAATTTGCTGGTCTGTGAGGAAGGTGCAGGTGGAGATGTTATGTTGCCTTGATCAAAATGTGGTGTCGATGTCGGAGAGCGCTCAATACCAGCAGGTGTTTCCACTTGCAAATGTCCTGATGACCTGCCAATCCCACTGGCTGTTGCGGGCAAAGAGGAGGAAGGTCTGCGACTGCTGTCCCCACAGTCACAGAGGATGAAGAGGATGCAGATGCACTTGATGGGGCAGATGGTGGTTGACCCGGCCCACTAGGCCGCATTTTTGCATAGTGAGCTTTCCACTGCAACTTATGTCTTATATCCATGTGACGGTTCATGCATGAAGTACTCAAGCTAATGATTTTTTGGCCTCTACTGAGATTTTGTTGACAAATCTTACAGACAACATGAGTTGGGTCATCCTTTGCGATGTCAAAAAATGCCCAGGCTATGCAAGGCTTAGAGCCCGTGCGACCTGAAGAGCCACCACGACTTCTGGTCTGAGGCACAGTTGGGGTTGAAGATGTAGTTGGTGACGTGCTTCCAGTACTCCGTCTCTGTCCAGGAAGGTGCACCGTTACCTCATCGTCATACTTGTCTCTAGCATCCTCCTCCACCTCCTCTGCTGACCTCATGGACTGGCGGAGTGGGGGTTGACAGTAAGTGGGGTCTACAACCTCGTCATCATCATCCTGTGTGTTCTCACACCTGTTGTCCTCAAAGCCAACCTCTTCCTGCCCTGACCGAAAAGTCAAGTTTTCGTTATAATCAGGTATCTCAGTCTCATCATCATCTTCCTCATTGTCTCCACCAACAGGAGTTACAGTTTGGGAACAAGGGGCTACATTATGCTCAGAACCTTCTTCATTAGGGCCTGGATCCGACTCACAAAGATTCTGGGTATCAGTGCAGATCATTTCCTCATCTGGATTCACAGAAGCTCTGTAGCAGACCTCTGATTCCCAGGATATAGTATGTATAAACAGCTCTACAGAATGAACCATGTGTGTTACCCCATGCTCAGACAGGCAGTTGGAGACTTGGGAGCTGTGAGGAAGCAAGTGCTTTTGGGGTGACAACTCTGAGGACTGGAGTAGTTGTGATGTTGAAGTTGACATGGAGGAGAGCCCACTTGAACGAGCACTTGATATCCGTTCAAGCACCTGCTGTTCTTGTGCCTCATCTGGAATTTTTGGCGATGCTTGTAGCGATGGTCATAAGAAAGGGATCATATCAGTTTGTCCATGAAAAGAAGTAGACATCTTACTTTGGCTGGAAGATGGTCTTTCTTCTGCAGATGTTACTGTTGCTTTACCACCTACCCCACGGACACAATCTTTTTTCCCTTTCCAACACGCCTATTCCCCTTTCCACCAGCAGCAGGCCTTTTGCCACTCATTTTAGTGCTTAACTAATTGGCAACTCTGTATCTGTAGTTGTTGGCACAACAACCGATGGATGAAAACCGAGCAGAACTGAGTGGCCAAACTGTGGTACTAGGCCCAAAACTAATAACTGGATTAGATGCAGTGAAAATTGAGATACACAGGCAGTATAGTTTGCTTCACAGGCGGGCTACTTTGCTGATGTGCAGACACTGCTCCTAGGCCGTAAACTATTAACTGGATTAGATGCAGTGAAAATTGAGATACACAGGCGGTGTAGTTAGTTTCACAGGTGGGCTACTCTGCTGACGTGCAGACACTGCTCCTAGGCCCAAAACTATTACCTGTATTAGATGCAGTGAAAATTGCGATACACAGGCGGTGTAGTTAGTTTCACAGGTGGGCTACTTTGCAGACGTGCAGACACTGCTCCTAGGCCCTAAACTATTACCTGTATTAGATGCAGTGAAAATTGCGATACACAGGCGGTGTAGTTAGTTTCACAGGTAGGCTACTCTGCTGACGTGCAGACACTGCTCCTAGGCCCAAAACCATTAACTGGATTATATGCAGTAAAAATAGAGATACACAGGCGTTGTAGGTAGTTTCACAAGAGGGCTACTTTGCTGACGCGCAGACACTGCTCCTAGGCCCTAAACTATTTACTGGATTAGATGCAGTGAAAATAGAGATACACAGGCGGTGTAGTTAGTTTCACAGGCGGGCTAGTCTGCTGACGTGCAGACACTGTTCCTAGGCCCAAAACTATTAACTGGATTAGATGCAGTAAAAATAGAGATACACAGGCGGTGTATTTAGTTTCACAGGTGGGCTACTCTGCTGACGTGCAGACACTGCTCCTAGGCCCAAAACTATTAACTGGGTTAGATGCAGTAAAAATTGAGATACACAGGCGGTGTAGCTAGCTTAACAGGCGGGCTACTCAGATGACTATCAGACAATGCTACTTGTTATGACCTGGTGGTTAGGAGCACCCGGCACGACCTGATAGTTAAACTCACACAGGACGAGCTCTGGGATGTGGGAGCTCTGCTGACCGCAAGCCCTACTCCTATCACACACACTAGAAATAGCCGTGGAGCGTTCCTGACTCTCCCTAGACGCCTCTTCACAGCCTCAGAGCTAACTAGCCCTAGAGATAAAAAATAAAGCCTACCTTGCCTCAGAGAAATTCCCCAAAGGAAAAGGCAGCCCCCCACATATATTGACTGTGAGTAAAGATGAAAGTCACAAACGCAGAAATGAAACAGGTTTTAGCAAAGGGAGGCCAGACTTACTAAATAGACAGAGGATAGGAAAGATATCTTTGCGGTCAGCACAAAAAACTACAAAAGACCACGCGGAGTGTGCAAAAAGACCTCCGCACCGACTCACGGTGCGGAGGTGCCACTCTGCATCCCAGAGCTTGCAGCTAGCAAGACAAAATCATGATAACCAGATGGACAAGGAAACAATGAACAAATAATAACTATCAGGAACTTAGCTTCTGCAGGAGAAGACAGGTCACCAGAAAGATCCAAGAGCGAACTAAACCAATGCAGGAACATTGACAGCTGGCATGGAGTAACGATCTGAGTGGAGTTAAATAGAGCAGCCAACCAAAGGATAAACCACGTCACCTGTGTAAGGAACCTCAGAAGCAGCAGCTTCACTCACAGCCACCAGAGGGAGCCCATAGACAGAACTCGCCGAAGTACCATTCACGACCACAGGAGGGAGTTTGACAACAGAATTCACAACAGCTACTAGCCCAAAAGGATTGGCTGAGGTAGATTACACCAAATCCTGTGACAAACACTTGCACAGCACTGGCACAGACCTGCCTGGCAAACAGTGCTATGAACTGCTGTAACCTACCCTGAAAAGGGCTGATATTACAACTAGTTCCGACTCCTCCCGACTTCCTAAACCTACCTCTCTGACAATTCTCTCCAAAAAAACACTTAGTCTGTATAGCGCCCACAGCAGCATTGGTGCCGTCTAACACTAATCTGCAGCAGTGAGGAAATGGTGGCGACGGGGCAAATGGCTGGTTCTTATGGGGCAAGGAGGACATGTGACATACACAGCCAATGACATATGCCCTTGATCTGCGTTATTTCAGCACAGATCTATCCCCCGCCCTCCCCTCTCTATACACTGAAACAGTCTATTAACAATGATGGCTTTTGGTGAACGAACAGTTATCGAATAGAAACTCGAACAGCCGAATTTTAAGCAAATTGTTCAGGTTTGACGAACGACTCGAACACCGCCCAAAACAGCTCAAATTTGAAATTGGCGAACAGTTCGACTCGAACACCGCTCATCTCTATTGAAGACCCTACCACTCTGTCTGCAAGTGTTGTGAGTCTGTCTAGCTTGGGACTGTACACATAAGCAGGCAGCTAGAGTCAGTGGGGGCAATTAGCCATTGGCTTAGCATCTGGTTCCTACATGTGTTTGGTTAGCACAGCAGAGTTCCAGAGCAAGAACAGCCCTAGTCAGGGTATAAAGCTCAGAGCATCTGTTCCGTTTCTGTGTGCGAGTGACACAGCTTAGTTGCAGAGCTTCTCTTTCAGTTCTGTGTTCGAATGACAAAGCTCAGTTGAAGAACTTATCTTTCGCTTCTGTATGCGATTGACAGCTCAGTTTAAGAGCAGCTCTTTCATTTCTATGTGCGAGTGACACAGCTCAGTAGCAGAGCATCTCTTTGATTTCTGTACTGTTTCCCTCTGTGAAGTAATAGAGTTTGCAACTCACCATCCTGTTCACACTGAGTGGCATTAACCCAGTGTGTACAGGCAATTGCTCGCCGTGTGTTCCATCATTGTTTACTAGCAGCAGTTTTCCATCTCTGCATGGTGGACCCCGGGTTGCGATTGCGCTTTATTATTTAATTTATTTAGCGCAATCCGCCAACCCTAACACATGGTTTGCAGACCGGTCACCAGTCTGGTTGCTCATCTCTGTACTTGCTCCAGTTTGTTGATGTCTGTTTTAAAATGTGGTGCCCAAAACTGGACACAGTATTACATATGAGGTCTGACCAAAGTGGAGTAGAGGGCAATAATGATTTCACGTAATCTAGACTGTATGCTTCTGTTAATACATCCCAGAATTGTATTTGCCTTTTTTGCTGCTGCATCACACTGTTGACTTATGTTCAGTCTGTGACTATTAGTATACCCAAGTCTTTTTCACATATGCTGTTGTTCAGCCCTATTCCACCCATTCTGTATATGATGTTTTCATTTTTAATGCCCAGATGTAGTATTTGCATTTTTATCTGTTAAAAACCATTCTGTTTGTTGCTGACGATTTTTTTGTCAGTTTACCCTCAGTTCCTTCATCTAAATCATAGATAAAGATTTTGAACAATACAGGGCCCAGAACAGAAACCCTATTTGAGACATTCTTCCAACTGGATATGCAGCCATTTACGACCACTCTTTGGATCCGATCACTAAGCCAGTTATGAATCCACCTAACAGTTGTCTTGTCCATTATATCCACCCAGTCAGTGATTCTGTCATAGAAGGAAATTAAGTTAGTCTGACATGACTTATTAGTTATAAGTAATGTTGAGCATTCCGATACACAAGTATTGGGCATCGGCCGATATTTGCTGTATCGGAATTCCGATACCGAGTTCCGATATTTTTGTGATATCGGAAATCGGAATCGGAAGTGTTCCCAGTCATCTTCGGCGTGTGCGGTGTGTATGGTTCCCAGGGTCTGGAGGAGAGGAAACTCTCCTTCAGGCCCTGGGATCCATATTCATGAAAAAAATAAAGAATAAAAAATAAAAAATATGGATATACTCACCCTCGGACGGCCCCTGGCTCACAGCGCTGCTAGCGTCTGCCTCGGTTCCTAAGAATGCAGAGAGTGAAGGACCTTCGATGACGTTGCGGTCACATAAGCGGTCAGGTGACCGGTCACCTGACCGCGACGTCAACAAAGGTCCTTCACTCTCTGCATTCTCAGGAACGGAGGCAGACGCTAGCAGCGGTGACAGCCAGGGTTCGTCGGAGGGGTGAGTATATCCATATTTTTTATTTTTATTCTTTATTTTTTACATGAATATCGATCCCAGGGCCTGAAGGAGAGTTTCCTCTCCTTCAGACCCTGGGAACCATCCGGGATAGCTTCCAATATTTGTGTCCCATTGACTTGCATTGGTATCGGGTATCGGTATCGGCGATATCCGATATTTTGTGGATATCGTCTGATACCATCCGATACCGATACCTTTGAATATCAGAAGGTGTCGCTCAACACTAGTTATAAGACTTGTAAGGTTTATATATGACCTATACTTAGGACAGGTCATTAAGGTATGATAAATAAGGGTCCAAGCACTATTTGAAACACCCTGTGCTATTTAATGAATTCCTGGCACCACAAAATTCATACATGTGTGGCTAAATCTACTGTCAAGTGAGCAAACTTAGGTGGATACTGAAAGAAAGGGGAGTCAAAGCAAGATGTATTTCACTTTCATAGATTTCCCTATTGTTGACTGATAGCTGAATGTCCAGTTGCTGGCAAAATAAAATGAATTCTATCCTGTTAAAACGTTTTTAAAAAGACAAACATTATTAAAGCATGGTATAGACTGTCATAAATAAATGAACTTTATAATTTACTTGCTCTTAAAAAATGCTCTGCTCCTGATTTGTCAACTGGGTTGGTGTGACTTCCAGCTCCTTACTTCCTGCTCAGAGTAGAGTAGAGAGAAACCATATCTGTGCTTTGAACAGCTTAGCCAGTTACTCTGTAATGAGCACTGAATAGTGATGTCATGGGAATATTGCCTTTGATCCAAAGCAAGTAGTCCATCGCCCATCGCCATTAATTCCATAGTGCTTTACAGACATTATCAGCACTCTTCCCATTGGGACTTTCAATCTACATTTCCTACCATTATGTCTTTGGAGTGTGGAAGACAACTAGAGTATCCAAAGAAGACCCATGCAAACATGGGGAGAACATACAAACTCCTTGCAGATGTTGTCCTTCGTGGGATTTAAACCCAGGACCTGGGTGATGTAAGGCTGCAGTGCTAACCACTGAACCACTGTGCTACCCTATTAAATGAGTCATTGCTCCCAATTGGTCCCTCGCAGCACACTGAGCCTGTGTTATGACAGGTCCACCACCTGTAGCATTACCGACTGCATGACAATGCATTTTTTTTGCCTATAAGTGGGAGGAACACTAGGAGGGAGAGACTGTGTCTACACTGATTGATCAATCTTCAGATTTTATAGGAGTCTCGGGATGGTGCTTTACAGATGGGCAGGCAGAGAAGGTGAGAACTTGTAAGCTGTGGGACAAAAATAAATCAGTCCAATGATGGACACAGACAGAATATGGCACCTGTGCAGCAGCATAGGTAGCAACAATGATTTGACCACCCCTGGCTCTTCTTCCTGGGAAATGTAACCTAGAGGCATATAGGGAAAACTGTCAGGAAATTCAGAATGTGCACATTTAAAAACTGCAAAGTTGGCTGCAGTAAGCTGAAGGGGAGCCATTTTTTTTTAAAGCTAACAGGAAGTTTGAGAACCATTACATGGACAACCAGATCAGTTTTTATCTTTACCGTTGTGTCCAGAAAATACCTTTAAGTGATGATGGCTAATAATTAAGCTATGTCCCACTTATCCAGTGAATGAAGAAGTGTTAGTCCTGAAGTCACATCTCATCTTCTTTACATACGGTCATTCATGGCCACAAACTGCAACTTCGCTCCATTGAAGTCAATATTGCTAAGTGCAGTTTAATGCACATTCATGTGGCTGCGGTGTGAAAACTGAGAAGAGGATGCAGTAATACATCTGCTTAGGCCCTTTCTTTCTCAGGATCTCAGGGGATCCCTGTAATTGGACCTCAACTGATTATAAAGGTGATAATTTACTCCGATGGGGAGTTGTGTATTGTGGATACCCCTTGGATGAAGTGTTGTGTATTGGGGATACCCCTTGGACGAAGTGTTGTGTATTGGGGATACCCCTTGGAAGGGGTGTTTTGTATTGGTGATACTCCTTGGACGTGGTGTTGTGTATTGGGGATACCCCTTGGAAGGGGTGTTGTGTATTGGGGATACTCCTTGGACGTGGTGTTGTGTATTGGGGATACTCCTTGGACATGGTGTTGTGTATTGTGAATTCCCCTTGGACGGGGTGTTGTGTATTGGGGATACCCCTTGGATGAAGTGTTGTGTATTTGGGATACCCCTTGGATGAAGTGTTGTGTATTGGGGATACCCCTTGGAAGGGGTGTTTTGTATTGGTCATACTCCTTGGACGTGGTGTTGTGTATTGGGGATACCCCTTGGACGAGGTGTTGTGTATTGGGGATACCCCTTGGAAGGGGTGTTGTATATTGGGGATACTCCTTGGACGTGGTGTTGTGTATTGGGGATAATCCTTGGACATGGTGTCGTGTATTGTGAATACCCCTTGGACGGGGTGTTGTGTATTGGGGATACCCCTTGGATGGAGTGTTGTGTATTGGGGATATCCCATGGACGGGGTGTTGTGTATGGTGTTTGTTTGGATATGGTGTCCACCACAACAGCCATAGGATTTAATAGTGATAAACGGATGTGATCTATAAAATCAAATAAATTGCTAGATTTCTAATTTTATATACACATAATTTATTATTGAGAGACTGCAGTTGTGTACACACAATTTCTCGTGAAAGATTGCTAGTGAATTTATTTTGCAGTGAAATCACTTTGGCCTGGTACGGCACAGCAGAAATAAACTCAAGGGTAAATAAGCCTGGAGAAGGATGGTGATTTATGTGATGATGAACAGAAGGAGGATTTTGCAGCAGAATAGATGTTCTTTCTTCAAATGAAAATTGAACACCGGTTTCTCATATAAGATTGCCAACAAAGAAAATAACCTAAAATTGGGGTATCTATTCAACTTTAACAATGGC